>NC_085943.1:1274752-2549504 GCF_963556715.1 Cydia fagiglandana | reverse complement strand
CACATCGACGAGTGCGCGCTGCGTCATTAGCAATCGCCGCAGTCGGCGACGGTCGCCGATGATCGCCGATTGCTGTCGCGGGCGGTCGCAGGCGTAATATCGCTTGTCTGTAAGGGCCCTTAATTAACTAATGTGTTATATCTTCTAATAGGTACTTACTGAAACAAATTGTTGGGGCTGTAAATTAGGCAATGCCTGATTAGCCGTTAGCTCTTGTAACTGCTGGTACGGAATCAACATGGTCTGCGAGCCTGGCATCGCCCACTGCACTGTGTCCCCTTGGATGTGGTACTTCACATCCTTGTCGCCCTTGTCTGTGCTGTACAAGATCTTCTGAGAGGCATTCGTACTCTGAGCGGCACAAACTACTGGAGTAGATGTCGCCGAACTCACTGTTGTCGTGTCAGATGATGTTAAGCTTGCTTGAGGAAACGAATACCCATTCGGCAATATCATTGACATGGAAGACGGCACACCACTCAACCGTAACTGAGTCACGTTAACTGGCTGCATGCTAGACAAATCTACAATCTGGGTCCCACCAAAATTAGGCTGCTGTAGCGAACTTAGATGTTGTGCTATTGGTAAATGAGTAAAGTTTGCCGCATTAGAAACTTGCACCCCGGGTTGCACTATGGGTATTAACTGACCGTTCTCCTGATTAAGCACATATTGTTGCTGTGGTTGCAGGAATTGTAAGACTGTGGGTTGCCGGACTGTCATTAAAGGAGTTGTGGCCTGAGCTACACTGACAACAGGTGGGTTGACTGTCTGGTGTGCCGGGGATGTTAATGTTGAGGGCGTTGAGAGCGCCACGGTGGCTACAGGGGGTGGGACGGGCGGTGGTGCAGTTGTCGTAGCCAACGTCGGAGGCGGCACATTCAGCGGCGGCGGAGGGCCCCCAGCCTGCTGCGCGCTCCACTGAGCTAATTCAGCACGAATAGTCTCGATCAGGTTCAGCGCTAGCGACCGAGCGGCTGCCAATGCCTCAGATCGGGTATGATGCAGAGCTAAATGCAGCGGCTCGAATTTCTCACTTTTCAGCACTGCTAACACGCCCGTTTCCGAACGGATATATTCTATGTTAGTTCCATTCTGAAATACAAAATGCCTTAATAGAATTTGCCTTCAATTTGAACTAGAAATCTAATGAGATGAAAGCTGTAACTTACTGGTCCAAGAATACGCCCTTTTATGTCAAAGGCGGCTGGCGCGTGGTCCAAACCTATGTATACTTTTTCAACTAATCCTCCAGACATAGTTTCAACCATTAATTATTATATTTCACTTCAATATTCTACATTTATAGAAAGCATCTTTCAGAAAAAAGTGGACGCGACTTGACGCGAAATTGACATTCGTCTTTTTTTTAATTCTTCAAGCGCATTGCCACAGATAACTCTATATAGAGACAAACGATATAAAGCGCTGTGCAGGTATTTTTAGTAACTTCGAGGCGATTGTTATAGCTTAAAGCTTGTGCCGAAACGCTGCTTCTAAAAATGGTATCAAACTTCAAAGTGACAGGTCTGGTCAAAACAAATAGAAATAGAATTTCAAAATATTGATAAAAGTAGAGCTCTTCACGCACGCATCATATCTTAAGTTTGCAAAATGCAATCAACAAACCTGTCTAAAGCGATAAGAAGATTCTCTATATCGGCAACGAAATGTAACACATTTACGGAAGAACTTCACAAAAACTACATACCCACAAACCAATTCCAAAGAACGCTTCTCTCTGCGGGATCAGCTGCAATTTCCCTCTTCAATCCATGGCGGGGTGACATGATCGCCTGCCTGGGTGAAGTGACGGGCGGCAATGCTATAAGATACATGAAGGAAAAAATGCTTGAGACGACAGAAGGAAAAGAAATTTTAAGTGAGATGCCTCGCATAAATTCTCAAACGGTTTCTTTCGAGCAGCTTGCGAATATGCCTGAGAATACTTTAGGAAGGGTATACGCGGATTTTATGAAGGAGAATAATATCACAGCTGACTCGAGGTTGCCAGTTCAGTTTATTGAAGATCCTGAAATGGCATATGTGATGCAGAGGTATAGGGAAGTGCATGATTTAGTACATGCCTCCTTGTTTATGAAGACCAATATGCTGGGAGAGGTAAGTACAAACAGCAATACTCGTAACTGTACATTGGTGAACCTTATTACAAAAGGCATAAGGTCCACCTATGTACAGTTAACAGTGTGGTTATTCTGACATTTGGACATTCTGTATTTTTTTTAATTTAAATTTAATTATTTTTTAAAGCTTTGGAAGCATAGCTCTGAACACTCCAGCATTAATTATATAGAGTAGAATATAGAGATTTTTATATAGTCAAGGTCGAAATACATAAATTAGAAGATTTATTTCTAAATTCATTTACTGATTAGCCTGGTTCACACAGAGCGAGCATATGAGCGAGGGATTATTCTCGTGCACAAAACGGCCAGTGTAGACATGCCTCGGCCAAGGCGGTGCGCGCGAGGCACATCAACACTGGCCATTTTGTGCACAAAGAAATGGCATCGTGAGTTGTGCGTATGCTCACTATGTCTATGTGTGGACAAGGCTATTGAATTTGAGTGTTCTAATAGGGACAATTTCAAGCCCAAACCCTCCTGTACAATTAGAAGATGCCTGTACCCAACAGTGGGACATAATTAGTGTGGATAATTTTTCAAGAATGTTTAATTTAGTTGCAACATCGTCCTGGCATCGCCACTATCAGATGAGGCCAGGTTGATGTGCAAACTATACTTAAATGTGATGTAGTGGTGTAGGTAATACTTCACTACTACATCATTATTACTATTAGATCTCATAACGGGGGTGACATCGTCACTGCGTGACAAAACCCCTTAAAAAAAAGAATGTTTAATTAATATAAAATTTTGCAGGTAGCTGTAAAATGGGTTGAAGGAATCCAGACGAAACTACCCATGTGCATCAGTGGTGGTATCTGGGGCGCGGCCCGCCTTAAGCCAAAGCATCGCCAGCTCTACCTTAAGTGCTACCTGCCCTGGGCTGTGAGGACTGGACACAATGCTAGGTTTTTGCAAGGTAATGGTGTTAAATATATTCTATGTCACCTTTGCCTTGGGTTTTGGTCAAACTTTTTCTATCATACCTACCCTTCTTGTATGGTGGTAAAAAGTATTGCATCATCCCAGTGACATGACATTTATAAAAACCACCAACATAGGTAGTTGCAACATCGTCCTGGCATCGCCACTATCAGACGAGGCCAGGTTGATGTGCAAACTATACTTAAATGTGATGTAGTGGGGTAGGTAATACTTCACTACTACATCATTATTACTATTAGATCTCATTACGGGGGTGACATCGTCACTGCGTGACAAAACCCCTTAGAAAAAAAGGATTAAAAAAAATAATAAAAAAATCATCCCAGTGAACAGAAACATCACCCAGTAATAATTTAATAAATCTGTTTTAAAACGAATGCTGAGGTGTAGACTCTGATATAGGTCTAGATAGCTAGGCTGTAATAACCTTATTGATGGCCTTAACAATTGTGTTGAAATTTACTGCACTGAGTCTTACATTTTTGACCAAAACCAATATATTTATTGTCTCATTCTAATAGTCCCAAGTCTGTTAAGATTCCAGATATCAGTATCACTGTTCTACTGTTAGGCCGCGGCGTGGACGCACGTGTCGCGGGGCGGCGAGCGGCAAATCAAGGCCGTACCACAGAAGAAATAATAGTACTACCGTACAGAAAGGACACTTCCTACAAACCCGAAGTTTGACAGCAATTCAGGGTCGAATCATGCTATCTCTTTCTAATATATAGCACTATCCCTTTCGGCTATTTAGGGTTGTCAAAATTCAAGTGATTATCTTATCTGTGGTCGTGCACGCACAAGGAAGTCAAGTGGTGCCAACACTAATAATTGCTCGAAGCAATGCTGAGCCGAACGGAGCCGAGTTCGACCGAAGTCACGAGTGTCTCCCCACTGGCCGTACATACATTTGGTCAAGCGCATTGTATGCATGTTTTGCCGCTCGACGCCCGGTTGCGTGCGTCTAGGCTGCAGCCTTAGGGCTCGTTTAGACGGTGCGCGAACTCGCATGCGATTTTAGTTACATTGCGGACTGTTGGTTACGTCCCGACCGATCAAAACCGGCAATGTAATGAGTTCTTGTATCGTCTAAATAAGCCCTTAGACAAGTGCCAGTATATATTATGTACATACTATTTTCGTTTTCAGGCATATACTTCGAAAAGAGATGGGACCAAGATATCGACGAATTTCATAAGGAGATGAACATCGTTCCATTGCTCAAGAAGTAATACATTTTCTATAAGTATTTTATTGTAAATAGTAGTAGTTTATAGTTGTTATTTTTTTGACAGATTAGGAAAAGTTTAAAAGGTATTATTAAATTGTATAATCATTTCAGATGTTTCTTCTTTCAACAGAAATACATTATACAATAAGTAGCCGAAAACACCTCGCGTGATTTGTGCACAACCCCATAGTAGGTTGAAAAAGATTTATCATTTAATTTTTTCACAACTTAGGGGCTGTCCATAAATTACATCATCGATTTTTGACCCCCCCCCTAAAATCATCCAAAAATCATGCTTCGAACGACTCCGTTTCCTCCTACGTCATACTACCATCATCCGATATCCAGAACCCCCCCCCCCCTAATTTGAAATGACGTAATTTATGAATAGCCCCTTATTAACAGTACAGTCACCAGCAATAATATGTTACTATTTGAAGGCCGCAAAAATATGTGACACGCTCTTATGGCTCTACAAATAAGATCGTGTCAGATGTTTTTGCGGCGTTCGTAGAGTAACATATTATACATACGTTTTAATTAGTATAGGCTGTAGACTACTCCTTAGCCGCTGCAAATCTGCAAAGATGCTATGGCCAATGATAATAATGATATGAAACAAAAGATGTGCCTGAAATTCATTGGATAAAAAAGAACAAAAACCATAAAAATTACTCTTATATTTCGTAAGTATCCTTATAATTAAATCTTTACATTACCATGTAACATTTAACAAGATCACATCTTTATCACTTATACACGAAATGTCCCTAGCATGGTAAATTTTATCATGTAACTTTCAAATCAACATGTTAGCAGTGCCTTTGAATTTGTGCGTCGCGACTCGCGACACCCTGAGGGGACCATGAAGGTTCGCAAAGCTTAAGAACCACACAGAGTGAGCGTACGCGCGAGGCAATTTTCTCGCGGCCTGTGTAGACGTGCCTTGGCCGAGGCAAATTGCCTCGCGCGTACGCTCACTCTGTGTGGACCCGGCTAATGAACAATTATATTACGTACCTACCTAAGTATCGATTATTAATGGCAATAAATATGGTGAAATTCGAGTTTTATGATAAAATGAAACATGCTAGGGTTTAATGAAAGAGATAACAAAGTCTTAGTGTACTGCAATATTTATATGTTTTTTAAAACATATAATGTCAATAATTACCTATACATAATATTTTATAACATTTAAAGTTGCTTTTTGTCACTTCGTAAGAGTTTCATGGGAAAGCTTATAACAGAGGGCCTACCGTGAACCACCTTTGACGTGTTACCCCCCTTTCACATTTATGTATGAGCTTACAAGTGCGACAGAGAGGCAACACGTCGAACGTGGTTCGCGGTAGACCCTCAGAGATTGCCCAAAAGGCCAAAAACAAAAGTCATTATTACACTATCGGTGGTATCACAAAACAAGAAATACAATTTTGAACTTTGTTGCTATAAAATAAGATACTAAATTCCAATACACACGACCCAGAATTTTTACCTGTTTAGAAACTATGGATACATTTTAATAATTGCGCTGTGCGCTTCATTGGTGTTGCACCAAATTTTTAACAAAATAGCATACTTACGCTATAACAAGACAAATTTATATGGTACGAGTTTCTCCAACAAACATTATTTTAGGCGAGGTGTGATATCATACCTGTATAGGCATAGGCAGGTCCACTCCACACAGAGCGAGCAGCCTCGCGAGGAAACTCATACCGAGACTGACGAGGCGCGTAGAGTCATATGTAGAGCTAGAGCGTGTGGTATTATAAGAGCATCTCTGCATTCTTGCCGCCGCAGTTATGTAGCCCGGTAGAGCGTCCGTCGAGCTCGACGAGCCACTCGTACCACACGCGGTGCGAGTCCACGCAGCGCCAGAACCGAGCCGTGATGACGGAGCCTTTACTGACGAGGCGCGTAGAGTCATATGTAGAGCGTGTGGTATTATAAGAGCATCTCTGCACTCTTGCCGCCGCAGTTATGTAGCTCGGTAGAGCGTCCGTCGAGCTCGACGAGCCACTCGTATCACACGCGGTGCGAGTCCACGCAGCGCCAGAACCGAGCCGTGATGACGGAGCCTTTACTGACGAGGCGCGTAGAGTCATATGTAGAGCGTGTGGTATTATAAGAGCATCTCTGCACTCTTGCCGCCGCAGTTATGTAGCTCGGTAGAGCGTCCGTCGAGCTCGACGAGCCACTCGTACGACACGCGGTGCGAGTCCACGCAGCGCTAGAACCGAGCCGTGATGACGGAGCCTTTACTGACGAGGCGCGTAGAGTCATATGTAGAGCGTGTGGTATTATAAGAGCATCTCTGCACTCTTGCCGCCGCAGTTATGTAGCTCGGTAGAGCGTCCGTCGAGCTCGACGAGCCACTCGTATCACACGCGGTGCGAGTCCACGCAGCGCCAGAACCGAGCCGTGATGACGGAGCCTTTACTGACGAGGCGCGTAGAGTCATATGTAGAGCGTGTGGTATTATAAGAGCATCTCTGCACTCTTGCCGCCGCAGTTATGTAGCTCGGTAGAGCGTCCGTCGAGCTCGACGAGCCACTCGTACGACACGCGGTGCGAGTCCACGCAGCGCTAGAACCGAGCCGTGATGACGGAGCCTTTACTGACGAGGCGCGTAGAGTCATATGTAGAGCGTGTGGTATTATAAGAGCATCTCCGCACTCTTGCCGCCGCAGTTATGTAGCTCGGTAGAGCGTCCGTCGAGCTCGACGAGCCACTCGTACCACACGCGGTGCGAGTCCACGCAGCGCCAGAACCGAGCCGTGATGACGGAGCCTTTACTTATGCGGAGCGGCGACTGGAATAACATAAATTACACGTTCATTAAGTAGAAACTACATTAAGGGCCACTTGTACTATCCCACTTGGTAACAATGGTAACCATTAACTCAAGGTTTAACCAGTTAACCCCGGGTTAGTGGAATGGAGCAAGTGGCGCTAAGACTAAAACCTTTAGCTTTGTGCCAGGGATGTTGCGGATGCAGATTTTTTGACATCCGCGTAGGCGGATATTTAAAGGCTCGCATCCGCGGATGCGGATGTCAAGGTTAGGTACTTAAAAAACCTAAAATATTACATTTTAGTAATTTTTATTTAAAAAAAAAGAAACATTAGTATTTGGGCAAAAATATAGGTGCGTTATATTTAATAAACAGTAACTTGGCCGATTTTTCTGGATCTAGACGATTTCGTTGTAGGTAATGACGAAATCAGAAATCACCTAGCACTTACGCCGCCGCTAAGACGTTCCTGCACCGATTTGTTCGACATCTGCATCCGCATTAAGCTCCGCATCGATTTTATGCGGATGCGGAGTTTGAAAATAATGCGGAAGTTCCGCGGTTGCGGATACGAATATTCGCAACTAGTCAGTCTATTTTACAAGCTTTTATTTACTTTTACCTGTCTCGTTGTTAAGCGGGTTTTCCACCGCGAGCGGAGCGGACTCATTAAGGACTTAGTTTAACTCGCAAGACTAAACTACGTACTTGTGTTTCCACCAACAAATAGTCGAGCGGAATTGACAAAATGAGCAAAAAGAGTTGAAATGAGCTCGCTCAGCTCGTGAGAGCGGAGCGGTGTCATTACGGAGTCCGGTCAACTCGCATTGGTAAATTACATAGGCGCGTTTCCACAGGAAAAGAGGTGAGCGGAGCGAGCCAACTAGTTAAAATGAGCCCGCTGCGTCAAGGTGCGGCCGACTAGTTTGAAAAGGACTCGTTGCTGTCTCCGGCCCTCCCTACCCCGCCGCCGCCGGCACCGAGCGCGCTTTCATTATTCGGCTTAGAAGGGCAGTATAGTGACGGTCTTAATTTCTATAGCCCCCTAGCTGAATGACTGATGAGTCGTGTTTTTTGGCAAATCGTTGAATAGCCTATAGTTCAGTGTTCTTTCTCGAATGTGCTGGCATAACCAAAATCTTCGTTTGGCGCTTGTTTCTCTGTTTTATATACAACAATATGTATTTTTTCTTCTTGTATAAAAACTCGTAATCGCTATCACTTGATTCCGTATCGCTCGACATCATGTTCAAAGACGACTGTGTGGTCGACCAGTTCAAAACTTCAACTGAACTCGCTCTCTGTGGAAATCGACTATTCATTTTCTATTTCTCATTTTCCGTTCAGCCCGCTCCGCTCATTCCTCTTTTTTAACAACGAAGTCCGCTCCGCTTAGCCATCTCTCGCTCATTACTCGTTCGCGGTGGAAAAGGGGCTTTAGAATTGTCTAGATGAGTATTAGTTGTCTGTCGTAAGAAAAGTACAGTCAGCGATAAAAGCTTGTACCAAAAATTCGATTTTTGCCAAAATCTTATTTTAAATCTTAATCTAAATCGTAATATTAAGAAATGAAATGAATTACCTTGATAGGAATAAAGACGGGAAACCAGGATATCATGCCGTTGCTATGCGTGGCTGGTACTATGCTGATTTCTTCCTCGCCGAACAACTGGCAGTCGAAGTACCCGCCGAAACCGTGCATCACGTTGTCCTAAAATACAATTCCTTATTATAATTTGAAAACGTGATTAGGGGAATGGTCGGACAGACAGACAGACGCACGAGTGATCCTATAAGGGTTCCGTTTTTTCCTTTTGAAGTAGGGAATCCTAAATAAACAAATTGTAATATAGTGCCAATACTGCCAATTATGTTCGAAGATTTCCCTAGATTTCTTCACGATCCTTTCCCGACCTGACAACAATGGATACTGTTTTTTTATTGTTGATGATGACAAACTGAAATATATATGTCGATGTATTATGCAAAAGAAACTGGGCTAGGATAATTCTGCGTTCGCAGCAGACACCAATATTTAACATAATAATTGAATCCATCGTCGAGGCCAAATGAACGTTCCGATGGTGTAATAAACCGAGCTATCAACAATGCTGGATGCGGCTAAAGTCGATATTGCTTATCGATAAATTACGCTTGCTCGATGAAACAGTAATAGTTGTGTTGGCAGGCGTGGCTCACTCCGCGATTTCGTCGCTATGCTACAGGTAGCTAAAAGTACATCCGTTCGACCCCAATTTTGGGGTGTGCCATAAGCCGCGCGTGGCGCTGTCGCCACCTAGCGGCCATATCTGTGCTGATCGTGACAGACGCGTTTTGTTAGAAAGTGAGTCTTCTGTACCTAGTACTATTATTTATTCTGTGGTGTTGGCAATGTCTTTCGTTTAGAAATGGATAAAAAGATTCACCTGTTGTGCGGTCCACGTCAGAGTGCACTGTCTCCTGTTATCTGTGGCGGGGAGCCCTTGAAAATCAGTTACACCTTGGCCCTCGTGGTCGCGGACCGGCTTGGCGGGATGCTCAAATGTGAACACGGGCTGTAATTAGAAATTATAGTTGGTCAAACCAATTTGTCAGTGAGAACCAGGAAAACTATACTCATCCTTTCCTTTTGGGTGCTAGTACTATTGTAAGACAAAGATAGTATGATTGATTGAAATGAAACAGTCCTTTGACAAACTATATAAGACTTCGGACACGAATTTTTTCTTTATATGGGACACGTCGTTCAAGTTGGCCAACCCTCCAACCTCCAAAGGCCGAAAATTTTTGGCTAATTTTTTTTCTTTTTCTACCATTTCCTAATCAGAACAACGGTCTATAGTCTTGAACTAGATATGGTTGCTACGTAGGAAGTGTAACGGTGTGGGGTGGGGAAGTAAGTAACTAAATATTTTTATACTTATTGCAATGTAATGGTGCAATAAACGATATTATGATTATGATTAATAAGCGTTATTAAATAAGGTAGGTATATACCGGTCAATTAAGTGTGTTTTTATCAGATAGTTGGTGACTTCCAGTTGTTGCAAGTCTTTTATTTCTAGGGGCTTGTGAAAAATGACATTCCGCACTAATATCAGAACTAAGTTTTACCTTTGTCTCAGCGATATCATGTTTATTCTGCATATAAATGACCCAGAGCACCTCCAGATTATTTTTATGTGGTGTCAACGCCGCAGCGGCCCATAGTCTTGGACTAGAGATGGGTGCTACATAGAAAGTGTAGCGGTGTGGGATGGGGAATTAACTCACTATGTTTAAACTTATTGCAATGTAGTAATGTATGTCGGCATATGTCGGTCAATTAAGTGTGTTTTTGTCAGTTTTTGGTGTCTTTTTTTCTTAAAGGTTTACCTTTGTCTCAGCGATATCGTGTTTATTCTGCATATAAACGACCCACAGCACCTCCAGATTATTCTTGTGTGGTGCCAACGCCGCGGCGGCCTTCGCAGCGGCCCATAGTCTTGGACTAGATATGGGTGCCACGTAGGAGGTGTAGCGGTGTGGGATGGAGATGCCGTCTGGTTTGAGAAGGCCGGCGGCGCCGTCTAGACATTCAGGGGAGAGCTCGTTGTCGCCCCATGAGCCTGGAATAAGTTAAACTTTATTGCACAATAGAAAACAATTACAAATGGCGGACTTTATGCCTTAACCCTTTTCTTATGGAATGTCTTTTCTTTTTTTATGCAATGTCGTGCTGGCTAATCCTGAGTCAGAGCAAGCAAAATTACTGTATAAGACTTATAAATTGTGTATTAACTAAGTATAATATTATGTTATACCTAATGCTACTGTATTTTCGCAAACGTATGGAGCGCCATAATCGCTCAGCGACTAAGCTCCTAAAATAATGAATAATAAAAAAAAAAGAATTTCAACTTTAGGAGTCCGATATAAGGTTCATATTCGATTTGACTTTCGGGAAAAGTGACTTGTCATTAAATGAATCATTAAAGCTGCATTCATTTTAATATATTTGATTTTTTTGGGAAACCTTGTAGTTTGGTGCGGCTTGGAAAAGGGTGAAGGCATTCTCTACCAGTCAACCATAGGCTAAAACGGACGGACGGACAATCTGGAATGTGGGTGCAATATTGTGGGATCAGATTTTTTAAGTACTAAATTTCGGTGTTGTTCCCATAGTAAAAGTTGCTGAATCTAATCCCAAAACCTCCCTGGCAACGGGAAAGTACCTATTTTTTAGCCACTATGTACATACCAAGTAGCTCTGAAACTATGATATCCGCCTTATTCGCTAGCTGCAGCCTCCGCATGTCGCCGGGGACTACGGTGACGTCTCGGGAGCCCCACAGCTCTCGTGCTTGTGCTTCTAACACTACCACTGCGCATGGGTTCTTCTCTACTGCTATAACCTGGAACAACATAACATAATATAAAACTATTGCAATCTATAAGTCGTTTTGTTTGTTTGCATAAGAAAAAAGGTAAACAATCTTGACGTATCTTTTTACTGAAACTCAAAATAACACATTTTTAATTATTTTGTCAAATCTCGATCCCGTCGAGATTAATCTCGATCTCGAAAGTGTGACGGTCGAGATCTCGAAACACCCTATCTCGATTCAGATTTTTCGTGCGAGATCTCGAATCGCCAATCTTGGTGCGAGATTGCATTCCCTTGCCCACCATATATTTACTAAATTTATGGTGGGGAACAAACAAAAAGTGAGACTGTGACAAGGACAAGCAATAATACCGCTTTCTCTGCTACTCCTAATACTGAAAGTTCTATAAGTGTATCTCGTTCGATCATTTGGCCCCCTCCCCCGTTGTACCTCTATGTTTGTTTCTCATTTCATTTTCTCAGCGTATGTTAATTATGAATCATATACGATTATTTACATTCTATTGCTTTCATAAGTAATAGTTACTGATATTTAAAAAGCGTTTCCAATTAAAAGACACGTCAAGATCACGTAATCTTTTTCTAATGCTAAAAAAACGTACTATAGGTAAGTATGTATATACTCGTACATTAAGTCTTTATGTTGGAGTATACACAGACTTCTCCTAAGCGTTTGACAAAGTTGACCATTCTATTCTCGTCAGAAATATTTATAAATAGGGTCGACGAGAACCTGCCCGAAAAGAGTAAGTCTTAGAGTAAAGAAGCCAACTTGTGAATAACAAACTTCAAAGGCCTACGCAATTGCGACTTCATCACGTCTGGTGTACCTCAAGGATCACCTTTAGGTCAAGGTATTTTCATACCTGTTTCAATAGATATGAAAAAAAAAACATCAATGCCTCGACCATAATGGGGTGAGGTGATTTCTATGCTCACCTTTATCTTAGTCTGCACAATATCGGAGGCATTAAGCGCGGCCCGCACGAGCGGCCCGCGGCCCGCGCCTAGCACCATCACCACGAACGGACCATCTTTTTCTTCTGTAGCTTGTTTGTTGTCCCCTGACCCTAGTTGCAGGCGGTTGATCACATCTGATAGATCTTTGGGTTCATTCTGAAACAAAGGAAAGAAAGGGAAAATCAGTTTAACGAATTAAACTGAAAATATTGACCGAGCGAGAGGGAAAGGTATCCGTAGCAACTTGGGCAAAAATGTTTTCATATGGTATGTCTCTCCACCTCTTCTCCTCAATATGGCCGCGAACTGGACGCACGCTCGTCGTCATAATTATATATACTTCAAACTTCAACATTTATTCAGCAAATAGGTCACAAGGGCACTCTTATACGTTAAAATTGAATTTGCATACAAGTAAAAATAATAACAATACATCAACAATTTTATAAAATACAACTAACTGCAACTACCAATTCAAACTAACGTATTACAATTACTTAGAGATGTATATGGTCACTTGATGTCGAATTACATAAAAAAAACTATAATATTAATAAAAAACAATACAGATACAAAAACACAAAAAACACTGTACTGTAAGTGTGTGTATGTGTGTGTATTGTATTAATATACATATTACCTGTTCACTCGAGCTGTTTTCTCGTTTCTTAAGCAAGTGCTGGAGCGCCTGCGTGATGGCCTTCTGGTACTGATCGTATTTGATGGGATCCTTCTCGAAAACGTTGTACGTGTGCGTGTCCAGATTGTCCGCCAAGGGCTGCAGCGGTGTTTGGAGGTAGTCCTCCCATCTGAATAGGGAAAAGACTTTTCTCAAAAATGGACGGCAAAGTCGACTATGCCGTCTAAAAAATAGGTCGCGAAGCGCGGAGTTTATGGTCAGTCAAAATTTAAAAAATTAAAAACATTGCAGTCTCGATTTTGGGACTGCAATGTTGCATACAAATTCCATTATTTGTCGAGTTCCAAACTTTTTAAAAGTTCAAATGGCCATATCAAATGAAGGCACAGGCCCATTAAACAGCCAAACAGATGATTAGTACCGCGACTATTTAGTTGTCTCAAATAGGTTGGCGTATTTTCGGCAGAAAAATACACTTCTATTTTTTTATTAAAAAAATAAAAAGGCGGCAAGGGCTTTTCTCTGTGAAAATATATACGTAAGAACGTTGCTTTTGTAAAATGTTTCTATGATATTTATGTTTCTTGCACCATTTTTGAGAAAAGCATTATATATGACTCGGATGGAAGGCTACTTGCTGGCTTCGGATTCAATTAAACGGACTCCCAAGGTCGTCCGTTTAAAACGAATCCTCAGCCTGCAAGTAGCAACTTCCGAGCCTCGACAATAATGTACTATTGTTAATAGGGAATATTACGCAAAACTGGGCGTAGGAGGCGCCACTACCACTATTCGTCACAATCTGGGGCTCTACCGCGAAACAAGAAAATCGAAATTTCGTAATCTAACCTGTCCATCACTTTTGTATATTAGAGCGATAAAGAGGCAGATAACTAAATGCCTATTTTCACGTTTCCCGGTAGGCCCTTGTTAACAAACAGCCTTGATGCATCAATGTCTTATTTTATTGTCTGTGAAAACTTGTCAAAAAACAGTTTAAGGCACAGTATGTATAAGATACTCTATGGTTTACTAGAGGAGCTAGTGCTGCACTCTGGCGGAAGAACATTGCAGTAATACCCCCTATTAGGGTACCCTCATTGCGTGTACACGCGCTAAGCATAGCGCAGATGGGCGCGTTGCAATCGCTTAAAAAACACGAGATTAGATATCTGTATAAATCCAAAAAAACATACATCAGATACTAAAAACTTTTAATTGGTTTCGGACAGTTGGAATCAGACCGACACGGTGACAGATGGAGGCGACCATGCTAACGCCGCAGATTTACGTATTTCTTGTGAGACTGGACGCCTGAGAACATGATCTAATAATGATCCAAAATTGGTCAAGTCAAGACTTGACAAGGGCCAGTTGCACCAACCACATTTGACAGACCGATCAACGTCAGCCGGCGCGCCCCAGCGCTTTACTATGAAACTTTCCATACATAAAAATTTAGCGAACTCTTTAATGATATGAACAATTTGGTGCAACCGACCCCTAAAGTGAAACGTCCTACCCTCTGGCGTAGTCCATCATGGGGTCCTGGTTGGGCGCGGGGCGGCGCTGCCACAGGCGCGCCGCGTACTGCCGGTAGTGCTCCGCGCGGGCGCGCCGGGCGCCTGCGATTACCACCTGCGCCTCGCGCTCCACCAGGCTTATCAGGACCTGCTGGTGAGCCCGGGACAGGACCGGGTAGCTGCGGAACAAAAACAAATAAATATCAAATTATTAAAAGAGGCCCAAATAATTTCATGAATATTTTGCCAATATCACTCCCGCGAGGCAAAATTTACATAATACGCTCGCAAAACATGAAGATTATTGAACAACAAAAAAGTACTCACTCTTGATGATGTATCCTTGCCATTCTAGGTTTATCAATAAACCTAAACTTTACTTTTTTTACGATATGGGGGCAAATGAGACGAGACGAATCGCCTGATGGTGAGCAAATACCGTTGTCCATGGACACCGATGGACATGGATGGTTGTGGATGGTTGTGGTTCTTGCCGAAATACCCCGAGTTTATTCCACAGTTTACCTGTGCGAGACAGGAAGTCGACTTACCCTTTTTTGTTGTTATGGAAGATATTAGTAGGAAGTATAACAGCCTTCACGGGTTCTCCGAGCCATCTCTTCATGATTTCCTCGGGCGGAAGATCGGCGGAAAGCTCCAGGACCACACCTGCGCGCTTGTCCCATTGTAGTCTATAACAAACATGTGGGTTATTATTATCCTTGTAGGGTACAGTACAAAGTAATCCTATTTTGAATTAAAAACACTTTATTTATTACATGACAATTACATACACAGATGTTTACATCAATTTAACTTAAGATCTAAGAAATAAATTATCAGTAACCTCTAAAACTATAAGTTACAACTAAACCTAAACTAACCTATAATAAAAACTAATTATAAACATTGTTGTATAGTGTAAATGTTCAGTTCTACGAGGCCGTGCCGTACAGCTGCGATCGTGGCCCACCAAAATGGACTCGCCGGAAGACCAGCGCCGACTCTCGGGTCAGCATTATGTTGAGGCGAGCCCATTTCGTGGTAAACAATTTGTAATTATATTTGTATTAAAAGCCTTGCATGTTACTTTTGTATGTACACTAAGTTTATCACGAAAAATAAATGATTTATTTATGATTTATGATAAATTAGGATGAGCTTTCTTTGGTTTGAGAAAGCAATGGAACAAGAGAAATGCTACTTTGTTTGGGTTACTAAAAGGTCCTAGTGTATATTGTAATGCACATCGGGCCTTAAAAGGATATAAGCACTCTTCATCATACTATAAGTATAGAAAGCGTTCACAAAAATTTAGTTTTAGCAATGAACATGGACAGTTATAGTGTAAAATGGTGTAGGATGTAACACAGTTGTACTGCGTGTTTTAATAGCAAATATGCAGCTATGGGCCTTACACTGTCAACACCAGAGGTCGGAAACCAGTATTTGTTCCATACAAAAATACCAGTATTATTACGTTCTATTCCGTTCTTTGGTTTATTATTTCATTTTGAATGGGACAACCTAATAATGCAAAGTTGTTAACTAAATACATGATTCAGTCCTATGTAAAATTCAAAATATTGGGCTATTTTGGGGTTTTTTAAAAATACCGGTTCTGAGTCCTGGTCAACACTTCATCACTTGGTGTCTTATTTTAGCCTGTGGAAATTGCTAAGAACCTATGTAAATTTGACATCAATTACAGACATACCTTTCATGAAACTTGGACCACCACAGCCACGGCTCGTTCCATGCCTCCTCGTCATCATCTAGGCCTCGGACCACAGTGTCCCGTAAGGTCCGGCTGCATTGCATGGGTACTTGAGCCCATATCAATGTGGAGTGATGGCTGGAATACAAATATTTTCTTAGCCATAAAAGTCCCTAGAATTTTGAATTAAAAAACACATACACACAAAATATTTTGGAAATAGTCAACTCACCTAATCTAACTTAGTTTTCTATAGGTTTAATTTTTTTCAAATTATGTTAACTGTGCTGTTATAATCTTGAGATAACAAGGGTGTCTTACACAAATAAATTATTCATTTTCAATGTGTTTCTTATTGAAACTAATGAATAATACGACATTTCCTTTAAAATGCCTTTCCTTTTTTAGTTTCCATAAGTAATAAAATAAAACTTTACTTTTCTAACCTGTTTTCCAAATAACTCAGCAGATTCCTGGCCAAGTTGTGGCTATTCTCGCCGTGCACCGTAACTATAAGGGCCGGCAGCCCCAGACCTTTGGAATAAGACAGCTCCTCGTTCATACAGTCTTCATGCCTCTGTCTCACTAATTCGTTCGGACTATCTACGTTCAAATACGGAGACAACCTTCCTACTATCCTACTAGTCCAATCTTGCGGTGAAAGGATCATATCCGACCGCGTGAACCCTCCTACTCTAGTCCCATCAGCTATATGATGTCTCCGAAACCTAGGGTGCACAACCGGCGTCACGATAAACGAGTAGTTTGCGTGAAATGCTTCAGTTAAACTTCCTTGCAAATCTGGCGCCACTATGTACTCCAGACCGCACGAAACCTCTTGTTGCGACATGATTAAACTTTAAATAAGCCTTAATTACAGTTAAAACGTAATTTTTCTTTAAAAACACGCACGCGAGGAGAAAATAACCAAACAAATCAAAACACCTTCCGCCGAGTTCCGCCGTCTCGTCTGTCGGTTTTTTTTTACGGATGGTCGAGTGACAGCAATAAAGTTGCCACCAGTAAAAATTAATTTACCCCTTTTTGTATTTTGGCAAACCATTTCCGTGAGTAGAAAAAGGCGGCAAATTTAAAAAATGTTAGGCGCGAAGGCTTGTCCTCCCATACAAAATTATAATTACGCGCCTTTTTCTACTGATAAAGTATATATAATAAAATTAATCATCAGGGACATCCGGGTAATCAATCTACAGAAATCTGTACTCCTTGGATCAAAGAATATAATACTCACTAGGCCTTAGATCCTGTGGACGTGATATCATGATATTGACTCTTGGAGACCCTATACATCTCTAAGGATAACTTGATAAACTATATAATCTTATAGTTCTGACACCTAGAGACATTTACACCTCTAAATATTATAGATTTTTTGTGTGTGTTTTTTTATCTGTATTTTGTATGTAATTCGACATTAAGAGACCATATACATCTCTTAGTAATTGTAATACGTTAGATTGAATTGTTAGTTTTAATTTATAAAATTGTTGATGTTATTATTTTTGCTTTTATGTAAATTCAATGTTGACGTGTAAAAGTGCCCTTGTGGCCTATTTGCTGAATAAATGTTGATATTTGATATTTGATATTTGACATGTCCGAAATGATCATCAAATATTGTAAATTTAAAATGTCAATGTCGTTTTAAACTTGATTTAGAGTTTAGACCCATGGAGTCTTGCGTCCTTTGAAGTCTTGAACCTTAAAAAGGGTAAGATGATGATGATGATTTTTTTTCTGGGGGCACCAAGGGGCGCCAAGTCGAACAAAACGGAAGCACGGATACTATGCTTTTCTCGAGTAACTATTTCAGGGCATTTAAAACATTTACTTGTTCCTGATGCATATTCCCAGGTGGACTTTTTATCTTTATCCGATTTATTTCCAGTGCGGACTAACGGGTATAGATATACAGATGTTCTTAAGCCCCGTCTCCATATTGCGCGGCAAACCATCGAACATTGGCTCGCGCGGCAGCCGGGCGAGCCAATGTTCATTACGATTCGACTTCACAAATCGGTTCAAACCGATTTAGGTCTGAAGTCGACTAAATCGACGTGAGTGTTCCGTAAATCGACTTAAGATACGTTCACCCGCTCTAAACGCATCCTTTCATATTTGTTGATGCGTTACTTTCATTTGACATATTGAGGATTAAAATGTACGCAAATCGATTTCAAATCACGAAAAAAAATGTTGCCATGCACATTGCCGCCATTATTGAGTCGAGTCAAGACGAAACTTGGTACCTACAGGTAAAGTAAAATGAAACTTATTGTTTAAGTTGTAAGGTTCAATTTCGCATGGGCTTAAAGCGATTGATTTGGCGGTATACTTGGATCGGTTTGGCAGTTTTGTGCCGCGTCGATTTACTAACTCAACGAATTCGCGGCAATGACATGAAATCGCACGAGACCGCACGCCCTTTCCTGCTTGCTCGTATAGTGCTTTCCCGTTTTAGCTTTAGAAATTATAAAATTGTGATTTACCGCGCAACGAAAAGTAAAAAAATATTACAAAAGGTATAAGTCAAAGTTTTTGCTGTCGTGTTAGTCTAAGGATTCTAAGGATCGAACAAAGCGTAAAATTGACAATTCAATTTCCTCGACTCAAAACCAAGTGACTACGGAGCGGTTTGAACTATTACTGATACTTAAAAAGTAGCAGTTAAATCGACTTGGCCAAATCGGTTTGCAAACCGATTTGAGTTTAAATCAGAGTCGATTTATTCGGTTTGAAATTTTTTCGATTTAACCCATCACTATGTTCAATGATTTGCCGCGCAACATGGAGACGAGGCTTTATACAAACAGCAACACTCCTAACTGTACATCGATGGACCTTATTACAAAAGGCATAAGGTCCACCGATATACAGTTAGTTAACAATCTAAAGCTACAATTCCGGGTAAAATAAAACAATTCGTAGTCATAAAATTATTGTATTTCTACAAAACATGATATGCTGCCTCTATTGTTACATGAAAAAATATAACATTTACATAGCTCTGTTTTAAATTTTATTTATTAGATAGATTAGTATACATCTGAATGAACCCTTAACTTACAAGCTTTTAGTTAAAGGCATTGTCATGTTCTCACCATAAGTCGTAAATAGATCTTTAACTGTTTAAGGCTATTTTACTCACATACTAACAATAAAGATAACAAAACTGGAGATGACATAAAAAAACAATAAAATCGAAATGACACAAACAATAAAATTCGAAAATATGACAGGGAACACACCTGTTGAGGTTAACCATTTTAAAAATGCACGCCTCTCTAGAGCACCTACGCTCGTAGGTGCATTGTAATATCCTCGTACGGCTCACGGTCCTACCGGTAGTAATAATCACTTCAATGTAATTTAAACCATTTTCAATTGGAATAGAGTTGCATTTCTTTTCTTACGTTCGATTTCAAAAAGTTGAACCATATTTCCTTCACAACATATTTTTTTTTGTAAATTAATATATAATAGAATTTCACTTTCACTGAAGTAACCCACAAACAACAAAAGCGCCGCTGTGCTAGTGAGAGTTAGCTGTACGGTATATAAGATTACTTACTCGGGGTGCGTGCATTTTAAAAATGGTTTACCTGTATAATACTTAAACGTACTTAATCTAGATCACTCGCATATATTATCTATTCTAAGTATAAGACTAGAAGATCAATATTATGTTTCACATTTTCGAACCAGGCAAACAAGGACGGGTATATCGAAGCTCGTTGATTCTAATATCGAATTAAACTCTAATACGTGACAACACCGGCCCATTTCTCGAAGGATATTAGTCTAATATTATTAGTGTGTTGTCTCTCAAATCTCTTAAAGAGAGCTCTCCAAAAAACCAACACATTTCCAGACCGTTTGAAATCGGCGAAATAACGAGAGCTATTAAAACATTAAAAACCAACAAGGCTGCAGGCCCAGACGGGGTCTATAACGATTTCATTCAGCACATGGGCCCAGGTGCAATAAGCTGGCTTACGACACTGTTTTCTTTCACTCTCCGGCACAACCGACTTCCACGAGAGTTTAAAATGTCAAAGGTGGTCGCAGTACTGAAGCCGGGAAAACCGGAAAATCAAGCAGAGAGCTATCGACCAATCGCACTTCTTAGCTGCACACTGAAACTCCTTGAACGTGTTCTTTTGACCAGAATAGAGCCGTTCATTGAGGCTGTCACCCCTCCTGAACAAGCTGGATTCCGACCTGCAAGAAGTTGCACGGATCAAGTTTTAGCCCTTACGACTCACATCGAAGCTGGATACCAAAAAGCGCTCAAGTCCACAGCCGTTTTTATAGACTTGACAGCTGCTTATGACACAGTGTGGAAACAAGGCCTCATGAGCAAAGTGCTCAACGCTATTCCAAGCAGAGAGGTAGCGGATCTCATTAATAGCATGTTAAGTGAACGGGAATTTGAGGTTTTCTTAGGCAATTCCAGAAGTAAAAGACGGAAACTGAATAATGGTCTGCCACAGGGATCAGTGTTGGCACCAAAGCTCTTTAATCTTTACATCCACGACCTACCATCAACGGAAGCTAATAAATTTATCTACGCAGATGACATAGCACTGGTCGCACAAAGCAAATCCTTTACTTCTGGAGAAAAAACCCTTACAGCGGATCTGGGCAGGCTGGCGGAATATTTTAGGGTTTGGCGACTAATTCCTAGCGTGAGCAAGACGGAGGTAACATGTTTCCATCTGAGTAACCAAATGGCTAACTACCAACCTACGGTGTATTTCAACGGCGAAAAGCTACGGTATAACCAATGCCCTAAATACCTTGGAGTCACCCTTGATAGATCACTTACGTACAAGGAGCATCTCACCAAACTCTCACTCAAGCTAGCTTCGCGAAATAACATCCTGCACAGGTTGTGTGGCACATCATGGGGAGCATCCGCCGAATGCCTGCGTACCACTGGCATTGCCCTAGTATATTCTGCCGCTGAATACTGCGCTCCTGTGTGGCTAGAAAGCGCACACGTAGCTAAAGTGGATACAAAACTAAACGACACGATGCGTTGCATCTCAGGAACCATCAAGTCGACACCCACACCCTGGCTGCCAACTCTGTGCAATATAGCTCCGCCACATTTGCGTAGGAGGCAAGCGCTATCGAGAGAGGCTGAGAAAATCAGATCAAATAGCTCTTTACCAATCCACCGAGAGTTCTGCTGCCCACCACATCAGCGCTTGAAGTCCCGACGCCCTCCTTATGCTCAGAATGTGCAAGGTTTTGACGTCTCTGAAGCCTGGGAAAATGAATGGTGCGCCGCAAATGTGGACTCGAGAGTTGTTAACCCGGCGCATCGACTTGCCGGTTTTGATCTTCCTAGACAGCAATGGTGTCGCTTGAACAGACTTAGAACGGGACACGGCCGGTGCAACTACCTCTTGCACAGGTGGGGATGGAAGGACTCAGCCTTGTGTGAATGTGGTGAAGAGGCCCAAACCATGGAACACATTATCCAGCGCTGCCCTCTGCATTCATACTCTGGACCACCTGAAGACCTCCTTCATCTCACAACCCATGCAGCCGCATGGCTGAACACACTGAATGTTGACATCTGACTTAATAATTCTTTTGTTGTAATTTTAATTGTTAATTTATTGCCTATATTATGTACTTGTGCCATACGACTAAATAAATAAGTGTGTTGTCATAGCAACCCATACAATTTGACAGTTTGTGGACTAATAATATTAGTCTAATACCGTTCGAGAAATGGGCCCAGGTTTACCCTGATAATATAGAATTTCAATTTCAAGATAATATAGTAGAATTTGAAATAAGTACCAACTTTTATGCAGGATTTTTTAAGGGACTGAAATGAAATGTATACTATTTAACATGCTAAAACACTTCGCAATATTCGTCGAAATCTCAAAAATTTAAATATATTTATTGTATGGTTATGGGTGGGTATATTGATGTTTTCCGTATCCTGCCTTACAAAGGCGTACAATATTGGTAAGTTGTCTAAGAACTAAATAATATCTCTTCCCTTAATATCGTTGAGATAAATAACGCAGCCATATTTGTACAAATACCATAGCGTGTGTGCATAGTGTGTAGCGGGCATCACAATTAGGGTTGCCATACGTCAGGATTTTCCCTGATATCTCAGGATTTATTAGGGAATTGACCGAGCAGAAAATGTCAGGATTTTTAGGATGACGATTATTTTTTTCCATACGGCAACCCTAATCACAATATAATGAGTATATTGACATTAATGACCCACATAAATATGTACACAATTTGGTACTTTATTTCTAGGCAAAAAGGTTTAAAATTGATAGATATTTCTTCTGTGGTTATTCAATAACAAAACTCGATAAAATATATTCGGAATAACAATAACCGTTATGTTTATAATATTATTTGCTGCGCTTGAGGTAGAATGGTGAACAAAACACCTCAACATGATAATTATATTAACTCTTTCACTATAATATAACTATAAAACTACAAGACTTTAATATCAATAGACATAATTAATTTGCTGTGATAATGATATTGATAAGGTTCCATGGTTCATATTTAATGACTTCTCATCTCAGTATATTTTTTGCCTGCTTTTTTTTGAAACATTACGTTTTTCAAAAATAACATGTGAAATGTTAACATTTTTTCTCGCTAATTGCGTCCATTGTGATTTGCAGATTTTTTTTAAATCATCATACATAACCCAATTTTTTGGCAAATTTAATGGCGGGTAAGGGTCTCCCCTTGTCGGCGTTGAACCGGTAAAAGCCGACTCTGTTCTCTAAAAACTGAAATTGCCAGTTAAATATTGTAAGCCACTTTTGGCACTTGTTCCATATCCAGTCGCTTAAACATTGCATTTTATCAAATATAGTGGAAGATATCTAAGAAAAAAAGTTTTTTAAATTTAATGAGCCATTTTAATTAAAGTTGTACATTCAGCGTAATATAGTAGGTAGCATACAAAGTATTCAAATAGTTCGGTACACCATAGTATTTGTGTACTGTGCGCCGAACTATTTGAATATGTGGTGTATGTGTACTTATGTACTTATTATATAAGCTATGTATCAATCATGTATCGAGTTAGTCTGTAAGTTGTGTTTGACCAATAAACACATGTAATCAATATTCTATTTTATTTATTAAAACATCCATCCGTACATGGCGACCCTGTCAGGATATAACCAGGATACCAGGATAACCTGCCAGGATAAGTACACATACACCACAAATACTTTGGATGGTATTTACTATACGACGATGAGTGTACACTACACTTTTTTTATATTTGGAAATTTTTATGTTCATTATATTCAGAATCACAAGATCTTTCTCAAGATCTAATAGGAAAAAAAAATGTGTTTTTTTTCTCCTATTAGGACCGAAACAGCTTGTAATAATTCTGAGTATAAAATACATAAAAATTCTTAAATTGGAAGAAGTACAAATTTCAAAACAATGACCCTGATCTGATGAACACCTCCTATACAATCAATAACTTTTTATTTTTTTATATAACATAAGGACATAAGGAATTATAATCACATGACGGCTTCTGTTACTACGCTAACTTTGTAACCGACATATTTTGTTGTTTTTTTTACAATTGAATAAAAATAGAAAAACCACTTCTCTCTCTATATAACGGTTAAAGGGTTAATGTGGATGGGAAAACACGTGATTTAATTAAAAAAGTATAAAGAAATGAGTTAATCTTATCACGGTAATTTGAAATTTTGAAGACTTATCCTATTAGAATCTTATAACGAGCTTATAACTACATTTTCATGAATGTACGAAAATAGTTTGCCTCATAAAAATATAACTGCTTTATCCATATATTGGGAATTCTTAAATTACATTGTCTCTAAACAAACATATTAAATTGTACATGTATGTAGGAGTCTAATTTGTATTTTGCTTATTTTAATTGTAACATTTCATAATACTGAACGCAACCTTTAGTCCTACATGTATTTTCAAAACAAGATTGAATCCTTTTTCTATTAGATATTTTATATTCCTATTTTTAAATAAACAATAGGAGCATTCCATGACATTGTCTACCGTTCGTCCCGTACAAACGCGAATTTTTTGAAGATTTGCAGGTATGTATAAGACTTTCCTTTTCTATCACAAATGGTAAAAAATATGCACAGGAAAATAATCGCCTGGTTTAAATGCCGAAAAAAAAGTCGCAAAACAGGAAATAAAAAGCGATTGTACGGGAAAGCCCGTGGAATGATATAACATATTATCTCTAACAAAAATGGGAGCAATGATAGTTCTTTTTTTTTTTTAATAAAATGGCTGCCATCATCGCTTATTTATGATTGTTTTGATGTCAAAAGTGTGCTCGTAAGCATGACGTTATTTGGTAGTTTTTTTAGTAAAGTGATAGCTTATATAGATTTTACAAATTGACTATAAGTTAGTTAATTGCATAATAAGCTGTCAATTTAACACTTTAAACAACATTCATAAGCAAAAAACAAAAAATATTCTCAAGACTTCGCCATTTTGAAGTTCTAGCGGAAATCCCAAATGTTTTATAAACGTTAAGGATAAAAATGTTTGCTCTTATATGTTACTTTGATATTGTTTATTAGAAAGAGAACATATTTTAAGAATTCCCAATATGACTTTACTATTCTCTCTTATCTTAAATTATTATAATCTAACGGAACTAGAAAACTCTGATATTTGAAAGCAATGTTGCGGATTTAAATTTTTATTCTTAGAATTCTTGGTGTTCTTGAAATAATTTTTGTATGAGTGGGGGTATGTTTTTTTCATACGTTTTATATTGAATTATGGGAAGGGTTTGGTTTTTTTTTTAATTATTTTATAGTGTTAAAATCGATTATGCAATTTTTAGGTAAGTATCTAATAAAGAAAAAGTTTGTAGCTCAGGTAACAGGGTTATCTGAATTACAAACTTTTTCCCGAAATTTAAAAAGTACTTACATTTTCTATCTTTTGTGAGAATTCCAAAATAGTCGGGAGAATGACTTTATTTTTTTGTTCGTTATAGGAATTTTGGTCGAAATCGTTGTAATTTTTTTTGCACGTACGAACGATTTCTTTTGCTCTACTACAACACAAAAAAGAATTTGAACACTTTAGATATTTTTTAAATTATCAAACATGACTCGAGTCGAGACTACAAAAATCCGCAACACCACTAGGAAGCGCTCAATCATACTGAAGTCTCGAGCACCTCGAGCAGTAATCATTATTCTCGGGACTCCCGTAGTACATACACAGCTGGGCCTTACAGGGCTTCGGTGACGGCGGGCGGTCATCATAGAACGTGGACTTGGAGAGGTAGAGCGTCCGATCGGGGGCGGGCTTGGCGGACCTGTGGGAGAGCGTGCCGACGCGCTCGTGGGAGACGGCGCCGGCGTCGGCGTAGAACTGCGAGCGCCCCGTGCCGTAGCGGGGGACCGAGGGGGGCGGGGGGGAGGGCTGCGAGCGACGGCTCTTCTCCGACGTGAAGCTGGAATGGAGAACACCTGTTAGGGTACGGCTACATTCAAATAAAACCGGTCACGGTACGAATCGGACTCGCGCACGAAAGATTCCATACCACCTACACGAAAGCGGCAAATAATCACGTTTGTTGTATGGGAGCTTCTTAAACATTAATTATATTCTGTTTTTAGTATTTATTATTATAGCGGCAACAGAAACACATACTCTATAAAAATTTCAACTGCCTAGCTATTCACGGTTCATAAGATACGACCTAATAACGAACAGACAGACGGACGACGAAATCCTTAGTAATAGGATCCTGTTTTTACCCTTTGGGTACAGAACCCCAATAAAACGATTACGTTTCGGATACTGACTAACAGAATGTAGGATTCCCGTACTCACAAAAAACGAAGTATTTAATGGAAAACAACTAACGCCGAGCCTCTGGTTACCTTAAAATCTAAAACATATTTCATTAACTACACTATGGAAAATAAATTCAAATCAATCCTTATAAACCACCATTAAAGAGGAAAAAGTGAGATTGAGCGCGTTATAACTTCTATACGAACTCACGGAAATCACAGGCAAAAGCTTTCGAAATCAGTTTTCGTCGATATAATATCATAAAAAATATTAATTAAAAAACACAAAGTCATATATTATTTTTCTTCAACTTACTACTCGTAGTACCCCCTCATTGACTACCAAAAGAATTTCGATTTTGCTAGAAAAAAAACTCACCTAATCTACGTCTAATTAAGATAATTCTTCACCATTTCCTCTTGAACTGGTGCTCTTGCCGCCAGCACCCGTCTACTACTGCTCATAGACCGTCCTATACTTCCAAATTGTTTAGCCACGGAATTCAATTGTTTTGAGTTCTTTATGATAGCACGTCTAAAAATCTTACCTGGTCCCTTCAGAATCTTTTAACCCCTCCTCTGGATTACTCTGACTCTTCCTCGTTAATTTCGTCATAGACCCAAATTTCTTCTTCAGTTTACTACTCATAGACCGTCCTATACTCCCAAACTGTTTAGCCACGGAATTCAACTGTTTTAAGCTCTTGGTGATAGTACGTCTAAAAATCTTACCTGATCCCTTCAGAATCTTCTAAAGCGGTTTTACTGTATTAAATAATATTAAAAACTCACCTAATCCACGTCTCATTAAGGTAATTCTTCACCATTTCCTCCTGAACTGGTGCTCTAGCCGCCAGCACCTTACAGCACAACACCTCACACGTACTCTGCCTCCTCATCAACCTCTCCTCTGGATTACTCTGACTCTTCCCCGTTAATTTCGCCATCGAACCGAAATACTTCTTCAATTTACTGCTCATAGACCGTCCTATACTCCCAAATTGTTTAGCCACGGAATTCAACTGTTTTGAGCTCTTGGCTCTTGGTATGTCTAAAAATCTTACCCGATCCCTTCAGAATCTTCTAAAGCGGTTTTACTGTATTAAATAATATTAAAAACTCACCTAATCCACGTCTCATTAAGGTAATTCTTCACCATCTCCTCTTGCACGGGTGCTCTAGCCGCCAGCACCCTACAGCACAACACCTCACACGTACTCTGCCTCCTCATCAATCCCTCCTCTGGATTACTCTGACTCTTCCCCGTTAATTTCGCCATAGAACCGAAATTCTTCTTCAATTTACTGCTCATAGACCGTCCTATACTTCCAAATTGTTTAGCCACGGAATTCAACTGTTTTAAGCTCTTGGTGATAGTGCGTCTAAAGATCTTACCTGATCCCTTCAGAATCTTCTTAATCGATTAAACTGTATGAAAATAATATTAAAAACTCACCTAATCCACGTCTCATTAAGGTAATTCTTCACCATTTCCTCCTGAACTGGTGCTCTAGCCGCCAGCACCCTACAGCACAACACCTCACACGTACTCTGTCTCCTCATCAACCCCTCCTCTGGATTACTCTGACTCTTCCCCGTTAATTTCGCCATAGACCCAAAATTTTTCTTCAGTTTACTACTCATAGACCGTCCTATACTTCCAAACTGTTTAGCCACGGAATTCAACTGTTTTAAGCTCTTGGTGATAGTGCGTCTAAAGATCTTACCTGATCCCTTCAGAATCTTCTTAATCGATTAAAATGTATGAAAATAATATTAAAAACTCACCTAATCCACGTCTCATTAAGGTAATTCTTCACCATTTCCTCCTGAACTGGTGCTCTAGCCGCCAGCACCCTACAGCACAACACCTCACACGTACTCTGCCTCCTCATCAACCCCTCCTCTGGATTACTCTGACTCTTCCCCGTTAATTTCGCCATCGAACCGAAATTCTTCTTCAATTTACTGCTCATAGACCGTCCTATACTTCCAAATTGTTTAGCCACGGAATTCAACTGTTTTGAGCTTTTCGTCGATAAAGCGTCTAAAGATCTTCTAAGTTCTTCTGGCGGAGGGTTTTGGGAGAGGCATTCGACTCGTTCTAGGTCGAGGTATGCCGCCATCATGGCTGAACGCTGGTATTCGTCGGGAAGGAGGTTGTTTATGGTTTTCTGGTCCGGTTCGGTGTCCCAGCGGAAATCTTCGCCGGGGTCCACGTTGAATCTAAAATTATAAACGGATACGTTGAAATAGTCTCGTTCAACCAAATATGGTAATGTAATTAATTGTATGCACCGAAAAAAACATTTTTACAATATTGTCAATAGGCTACATTCCTACTATAAATCAGCTTCTTTTTTAGAACTGTCAAAACGATTTGCTAACATGGAATTTATATGAAAACTAATGTAGTGACGTCACAGTCAACTCACCTACTTTTTATATTTCAATCGGATATATTAAATATAAATAGTGCTTAAAAATAACTGCTGCCTATATTTTTCTGATTATTATCAGGTGCTTTATTCTGTGTACGGTGTGAAATAATTTATTTTGAGTAGAGGAAATGAAATGAAAATGAAAATGAAAATGATTTATTTCGTTCATACCATTTACAAAATAAGAATCAAGGTTGGAATTTCCTAGTAAGCATATGAAATACTTGTGGCAGGAAATCCCGCTCCTCTAAAATTAGCATTGTCACTATATTACTATAGTACAGGAAACATGCAAATTAAATTAAATTAAATAATATTACATTAAAATTCATATAAAAGCATCCAAATTAATGTAGCACAAAAAAATTTAATTCTAATTAAATTAATAGATAAAAGAAATTAAATTAAATTTAGGCTAAAATCAATTACATTAGATTGTTACTAAGTATTAGCTAACTAAATTAAATTAAATCAAATAACATTATATTTAAATTACATTAAGTGAAATCAGCCAAAAATAAAATAGACTATTTTTAAAATTAAAAAACCAATATGCATATTAAGTAAGTTAGTCTGTGTGTTTGTGAGCTTGGGGTAACTAAGTTTTATGATGAAGCCTTGTATAATAATAATTCGGTTCCTTCATAGCCCATTTGTTTTAGCCACTCAGTAAGCACTATTTTACACCTACGGTATTGTAATTCATAAATACCTAACTTATTATTGATTGTGTTGTAGATATATGCAGATTGTGCAGCGTACTGTCTTTTTGCAAACATAGATTTAAATTTAGATTGTGAAATTACTCTAGGTTTACGTCTCCGCGAAGTGAGCATAGGTTTAAATTCAATATTTCTGTGTAATTTCAAAGTAGCGCTTAGCACATACAATTTTCTCATTGACAATTGGTCACTAATTTCATAAAGTTCGCTAGTTGAAAATCTGAACGGCTTAAAATACATAATTTTCAACAGGCAGCGCTGCGCTCTTTCAACTTCTATAAACTTACTTTTTATTGCCCCTCCCCAGACATTAATACAATAAACCATAACAGATTGTGCTATTGTGTACAGTTGATTGAGGAGTTTTTTGTGAGCGATGTGTCTGAGTATTTTAAATAACCAAATTAATTTTCTTATTCTAGTATTGACATACTCAATGTGTATATTCCACGACAGACGCTGATCTAACATTATACCTAGGTATTTAGTAGAACTAACCTTCTCTATTGCTTTGCATTCACATTGACTATCGTGTTGGAGACATGTGTGTATTGTCAGTTTGAGATTAACTTTCGGTTGATTACTGTTATATTTACTAAAGCATATGTAATTAGTTTTATTGACATTAAGCGTTAGGAGGTTACTTCTTAGCCAGGTGGCCACCCTATTCAGCTCAGCCTCTGCAGTTTCAAAAACTGATTTCCAAGATCGACCTTCGAAAACTAGGGCAGTATCATCAGCGTAAGAGACAATGTGTCCATGTTTAATTTTAAGGTTAGTCAAGTCATTGATATAAATTAAGAATAGTGTGGGACCAAGTACGCTTCCCTGCGGGACGCCAAAGGTTATATCAGTTTCGTGGCTTACGAAGTCCCCTATTTTCACTTTCTGAGTTCGTCCATGCAAGTAGTCACTCAGCAATTTTAGCGGAAGTCCTCTTATTCCTATGCATTCCAATTTGTGTACAAGACTGGGAAGAGACACAGTATCAAACGCCTTCTTTAAATCAAGAAACACTGCTATACATTTGTTACCACTATCTAAGTAATTTATTTGTAATTAAGTTAGTCAAAGCAAGGATTGCATCTTCTGTGGATCTGTTTTGTCGAAAGCCATATTGATAGTCAGAAATAATGTCGAATTTACTCAGATATGATAAAAGTCGTTTATTAATTAGTTTTTCAATAACTTTGGAAATGGCGGGAAGTACAGAAATAGGTCTATAATTATTGGGATCATCTTTTTCCCCATTCTTGTACACTGGCGTAACAATGGACTGTTTAAGTGGGGCTGGGAAAATTCCAGTATGGAAGCAGAGGTTAGCCAAATGACTAATTACAGGGGCAACTCCTATAAAAATTTACTCATTAACAGAAAGATTGCTTGCCGTATCTGGTCTTATGTTTGCATACCAAATAAAAGTCGTTGTAGGATATGGACAAATAATTCAATAGTTAATATATTCGCGATAATAGGATGCGAAACATCATGTTGCAAATGTTTCAAGGAAATGCGCCGGTAATGGATCCTCGTACAACATTTTCGGCCTAGGCCGGGAAGGGAAAGTAACCCCTCGCAGCACGTCACGTGCGCCATAGTACGCCGGCTCGTAAGATGCTCATGGCAACCGCGCTGTCTTTAATTTACTTTGTCTGTATTCCCTTATTTCACGGCCTCACCTGATAGGCATCGCGGTCCCAGTGCTGTCTTCAAGTGGCACTCTGGCCCCGTCAGTGGGTAACGGCTCGCAGGGAACTAACGCCGAAAAATGGCCGGCGTCGTAAGCCAGCAATATGGGTGCTTTGCTGCAGGCGGCCGGCTCTAGCTCGAGCGGGAGGTAGATGCCACCGAATGGGATGGGGGCTACTGGGTCCCCACGGAAATCCTGCAAATTGGAAATTATTTTTTATATGCTTATTATGGTTGACATTGTCACTACTGCTCGAATATTTCGTATTATAGAGTCGGACCACGCTAAGTTTTCATGCTAAGTATGGAGCTTACAAACATATCCCTAATATGTTTGTATACATTCTTCCTGCCAAGATTGTGCAGAGTTACCGTGGTCAAAATCTAGTGATATTTGCCGCATGGATACTAAATAAATACTGACACTTAACACACGCTAACTCAATGGTAGGTTTTCTCAGCTAGTTCTCGGCATTTTGTCATTCGCGCTCCCTATCGGCCTCGGAGGGGGTGAGGCCCGCGCTGCGGAGGGAAAGGCTTTTGGACTAGACTCGTTTAAAACTCACCCTTAAAGCGACGTCAGCAAAGACAATGACAGGTCTTCTCATAACATGTGCCAAAGCAAACACATGTAACTGCTCCAAGCCGTCATAATGCGGGGCCGCGCTGGGAGCGGGCTTGGGGCGCGGCTGCGCGGAGGCGGCGCGCACGGCGTCCTGCCACTCGCGCTCCCACTCCGCCTCGGAGGGGGTGAGGCCCGCGCTGCGGAGGGAGAGGCTTTCCGACCAGCGCCAGCGCCGTTTTATGGCATCTGGAACACGTCAGGGTACTGTCAAGTACTGGGGACATAGGGATAACTTTAGACATTTTTTCAAAACTATGTACTAATCTAGCTGTTTGAAAAATTGACCATAAGGACTGGTGGTTCATATAATTGGGGAATATTTCCTTTATCTATAATGTTACCCCTTCTTTTCCCATGTTACGTATGAACTTTCGTCCTGAACGCCAACAGTCTATCATTAAAACCATAAGCGGCTAACATAAGACAAACAGTTGCCATCTCCTGATGTAACTAGTGGTAGAAGCATCAGGGATCAGTTTAGGAAGCGGTCTAGGCACTTGTGAACGCATAGTCTATGCGCTCCCCGCAAAGCGACGCTTGGACCTTAGTGCTCAACGCAAGCAGTCTGTCATGGTCTTATGGATTCCCATAAGCAGCCAATGAGACCGCATGAGGCAGACAATTCCCATCTCCAGACGTAGCTAGTGGTAGGAGCATCGCGGCAACCGTTTAAGTTACTTACTTGTGAGAGCATCTCCGCCTTCCCCGCAAAGCAACGCTTGGACTTTTGTCCTTACCGCTAACAGTCTGTCATGGAATCCATAAGCAGCCAATGAGGCCGCATGAGGCAAACAGTTCCCATCTCCTGACGTAGCTAGAGGTAGAAGCTATTTTACTAATTTAAGTTCCTTACTTGTGAGAGCATCCCCGGCTTCCCCGCAAAGCAATGCTTGGACTTTCGTCCTCAACGCAAACAGTCTGTCATGGAATCCATAAGCAGCCAATGAGGCCGCATGAGGCAGACAATTCCCATCTTCTGACGTAGCTAGAGGAAGAAGCTAGTTTACTACTTACTTGTGAGAGCATCTCCGCCTTCCCCGCAAAGCGACGCTTGGACCTTAGTCCTCAACGCAAGCAGTCTGTCATGGAATCCATAAGCAGCCAATGAGGCCGCATGAGGCAGACAATTCCCATCTCCTGACGTAACTAGAGGAAGAAGCTAGTTTACTACTTACTTGTGAGAGCATCTCAGCCTTCCCCACACAGCAACGCTTGGACTTTACTCCTCAACGCAAGGAGTCTGTCATGGAATCCATAAGCAGCCAATGAGGCCGCATGAGGCAGACAATTCCCATCTCCTGACGTAACCAGAGGAAGAAGCTAGTTTACTACTTACTTGTGAGAGCATCTCCGCCTTCCCCGCAAAGCAACGCTTGGACCTTAGTCCTCAACGCAAGCAGTCTGTCATGGAATCCATAAGCAGCCAATGACGCTGCATGAGGCAAACAGTTCCCATCTCCTGACGTAGCTAGAGGTAGAAGCTATTTTACTAATTTAGGTTACTTACTTGTGAGAGCATCCCCGCCTTCCCCGCAAAGCAACGCTTGGACCTTCGTCCTTAACGCAAGCAGTCTGTCATGGAATCCATAAGCAGCCAATGAGGCCGCATGAGGCAAACAGTTCCCGTCTCCTGACGTGGCTAATGGTAGAAGTCTAGGGGCGCCGGGTACGCGCCCTTGCCGCCACCAGTTGAGGATACCGGAAGACTCTAATGTGTGTAGTGTGGCTGTCTCAAGGAGGTCCTTTTCGATGAATGTTCTGGAATAAATATATTTGTTTGGATATGTTTTTTTTGGAAACAATTTAGCTTAATGTTTGGGGACTTTTAATAGTGTAATAAAACAAAAAAAACCTAATTTGGACCTAACTTTGTTGACCTTCAAGACAAAGTGTTATTGATCCTTTAAAATATTACCTACAAAAATTAAAATATACTTAAAATTAGGTAAGTCATTTAATTTTGTAGGCACTTAAGTATTTTGTACAACCTACATGCTTGTGCATCCGCACATCTTAAATGCTAGGCTAATTAAATGTTATGCTAAAATTAATACCAAGCGTCGACTTTAATAAATAAAGGGGCCTTGTATTTTTTGTCCCATAATCAAATTCATAAGCTCAATACAACGAACCCTTTCAAAACTACACCAGCCAGTATTATCTAAGGTCAAACATAAAAAAGAAAACACTGTCATCATGTCGACTCATGAATACTTCTTTGTTTACTAAAAACAAAATACAAAGTTCACCGGCGGTCGTCGCGTGCCCGCCGAAATTGATTTTATGCCAAACTATATTTTAGAACGCGACGATACGTCATGTGCGGGTTCCGTTAGGTGATTCAATGGACAGGTGACTTCGGTGTTTGTTTCACTTTAAAGGGGCCCACTGATTACCAGTTCGCCGGACGATATCGGCCTGTCAGTTAAACGCAAAATTTGACAGCTCCGAACAACTGACAGGCTGATATCGTCCGGCTAACTGGTAATCTGTGGGCCCCTTAAGCAGATTTGCAAAAAGTAGGTTCTCAATGCTCATGTTATGGAGCATTCCACGAAATTATCTATCGTTGTACGGTACACACGTGAATTTTCTGAAGACTAACAGGTATGGGAGTTAGTTTTATAGAACATACTAGCTTTTGCTCGCGACTTCGTCTGCGTGGAATTAGTGACAGCAGCTAAAGTAGGTATAGCGCCTGATGGATAATGCTAATAGCAATCATTCAATTGCTTACTTCAATTTTTAGGCAATTCATTAACTCTTTCAATTCCACCCCCCTTTGCACTCTCTTGAGAGATGATTTCCGACATAAAAACTATCCTATGTCCTTTCCCGGGACTCAAACTATCTCTATACCAAATTTCAACTAAATCGGTTAAGCGGCTTAAGCGTGAAGAGATAACAGACAGATAGACAGACACAATTTCGCCTTTATAATAATAAAAATATATATTTATAATATTAGTATTTTGTACTGATAAAGTCAGCGAAGTATTCTAGATATTTCTTTATTTTGCCTCGTAGTCGAATAATAAAAAAAAACAGTACTTGTCACAGCAAGTCCATAAATAATTATTTCTTAAATTATTAGTTTATGAACTTAAGGCCTTGCACTATCCACATTTAACAGACAAATCAATGGCAATCAGCCGGTGACAGACCGTTTGGTGCAACCGTCCCTTAGTTGTTTAATATCCATCTGCATAATAGCACAGAATAAATAATAGTACTACCGTACAGAAAGGACACTTCCTACAAACCTGAAGTTTGACAGCGGTTCAGGGTCGAATCATGCTGTCCCTTTCTAATATATGGCACTATCCCTTTCGGTTATTTAAAGTTGTCAAAATTCAAGTGATTATCTTATGTCGTGCATGCAAAAGTAAGTCAAATGGTGCCAACCCCAATAATTGCTCGGAGCAATGCTGAGCCGATCGGACCCGAGCTCGACCGAAGGAGTGTCTCCCCATTGATAATAGTTACCTGAACTCCGGTGGATATATGGATATATCTGGCAGCAGCAATATGTGTTCGGAGCTCAGGGTCTGCAGGTCAGGCTCTGTGTTGCTGCGGAGCGCCCACACCAGACCCTCATTGTCCGTCGCACGGGATATGCCGCGGGACAGCTTTCGGCCTGGGACAATATTTAAAATTAATTCTGTAAATATTAGGCCTTAAAGGTACGTTTAACATTGAAATTTGAAAAAGTCCAGATCTGGCTAATACCACAGAATAAATAATAGTACTAGGTGCAGAAGACTCACTCTCTAACAAAACTCGCCTGTCACGATCAGCACAGATATGGCCGCTAGGTGGCGGCAGCGCCACGCGTGGCTCATGGCAAACCCCAAAATTGGGGTCGAACGGATGTACTTTTAGCTACCTGTAGCAAAGTGACGAAATCGCGGAGTGAGCCACGCCTGCTAATAATACGTCGCAATAGGGAGTATTACTGCAATTTTCTGCCGCCAGAGTGCAGCACTAATTTGTTTAGTAAACCATAGAGTAACTTATACATACTGTACCTTATACTAGGACTTTAAACAGTTTTTTTGACAAGTTTTTACTATGACATCGATGCACCAAGGCGGTTTGTTTACAGGTGGCTTACCGCGAAACGCGAAAATCGAAATCTCTTTATCTGCCTCTCTATCGATCGAATACGCAAGAGTGATAGAGGCAGAAATCGAACTTTCGATTGTAGTGTTTCACCGTAGGCCACGTGATTGACGTAGTAACGCATGATGTGTCAATGAGGTTTGTTTACTCTATGTGCTAGTGGTGCTACCTAGGGAATGCTCCCGGTTTGTATGGCGAGAACCGGGAATTCCCGGTTCCGGTACTGTTTTTGTATATAGAAAACCAGTACCGGGAGCACACACTAGCTACGCAGAGCTTTGCCTAATATTCCCTATTGTTAACCGATAATACACTCCATATTCGCACATCGCATCGTTGGGCAAACGAAACGGCTCGGGATCAACGCCTTGTAGTTACAAAATTTTTCAATAGATTACAATATTATAATGTAAAAATCATGTATCCAACTCCATTATTTACTTTCAGTAACTTAATAACTTTGAATCTGATTTACTTCAGACGAGAATGTTTTTGATGTGATTTTATATATTATATTTCGCAAAGTTGTTAGATCCCCTGATAAATAGGCATTTACTTAAAAATATAACCTACCTAAGTAATATTTAAAATCGTGTAAGAGTTTAAAGCTAGACCTACAGAGGTCAACGGCAGAGACATCGCGTGTGCTGAACTCTTTTTAGCAAACTTATCGACTTTCATAGAGCCCTGCCCGGTGGTTTTAGAGACGTAACGCACTGTCGACTAATCGATTTGGTCTCTCGGCGGCCAGGAGGCTCCGAACAACTGACAGACTGATATCGTCCGGCGAACTGGAAATCAGTGGGCCCCTTAACTACAAATCTGTTAAGGCCCCAGTACACAATGGGCCATCGCCGGCCACTCCAAGGGACGCATTTATACATTAGAGGGAGCAAGTGATATTGCTATCTCATTCTACCGCATGGCTGCGTCCCTTGGAGTGGCCGGCGATGGCCCATTGTGTACTGGGGCCTTTAGACGAATAGCGACGTGACATTTAATAGCCATGGTGTTGTTTATGCGGCTATTTACGCTCTTCGCGTAGGCGTTAAACTAAAATAGGTAAAAATAAAAACTAAAAATAAAATGTGTCCGTCAGACTATTTGGCGTGGGTCCAAAAAGTGTGGGAGTTCAAACCCATTAAAAAACAAATTAAAGGCGTGTCGTACTGAGGTTGGAACATGATATCTCTTCTGGAATATCTAATAACCTTTACCAAAAAAAGAATAGACAACATCAAACAGTGTGTATGTATGGCAACGTTTTCTGGTCTACATCAGCACCCATAGAAGGATACAGCTGGGCTGGGCAGCATATGGGAAGCTGCGTCGAGTCTTCACGTCGTCAATCCCACAGAGTCTGAAGACAAAAGTCTTCAATCAGTGCGTCCTAACCTCAATCAGTGACATATGGAGCCGAAACGTGGACACTCACGGTAGGACTGGTCCATAAATTCAAAGTCGCTCAGCGAGCTATGGAAAGGGCTATGCTTATGCTCGGAGTCTCTCTGAGGGATCGTATTCGAAATGAAGTCATCCGTCAAAGAACTAAAGTCGTCGACATAGCCCACCGGATTAGCAAGCTGAAGTGGCAGTGGCCGGTCATATTAGCCGTAGAACCGATAACCGTTGGTGTAGACGAGTTCTCGAGTGGAGACCGCGCATCGACAAACTTAGCGTAGGACGCCCTCAGATTAGAAGGAGCGATGACCTTCGCAAGGCGGCTGGCAAGAGCTGGATCAGAGTTGCCGCAAATCGTGCTCAATGGCGTGCAATAGGAGAGGTCTATGTCCAGCAGTGGACGAGAGTAGGCTGACGATAATCAGCACCCACTTCACCAAATATCAGGTCCGATACCAAGTATACGAGTCATTATAATAACATTCCGGAGCAGGTGTGAGGACTAGGTTGGAAGGCGTGGAGTACGACATGAGGTCCAGAGAGCTGACTGAACGCTCCGGGATCACGTTGACGTCGCCGCCTTGTTATCAGCAGCAGAACGAGTACATGTATTAGGAGCGTATCGACTTACATCCCGGAGCAGGTGTGAGGACTAGGTTGGAAGGCGTGGAGTACGACATGAGGTCCAGAGAGCTGACTGAACGCTCCGGGATCACGTTGACGTCGCCGCCTTGTTATCAGCAGCAGAACGAGTACATGTATTAGGAGCGTATCGACTTACATTCCGGAGCAGGTGTGAGGACTAGGTTGGAAGGCGTGGAGTATGACATGAGGTCCAGAGAGCTGACTGAACGCTCCGGGATCACGTTGACGTCACCGCCCGCACGTGGTTTCATCGGCGGTAGGACGCGTTCTGTAACAAGTATGATGAAATTATAGACTTTGCAGAGCTAAGAGAGATCCCACACCAGCGTTTACCGAGCTTTGGCTTCAAGTTAACTCTATGGCTGCTGCTCTACGCAACATTGGCGTTACTACGCAGCGACACAATTTTCCATAGCTCTGACTTGACACCGATGCTCAAAAGACGCTAGAGTGGGCATCTTTACTGTGTTCTTTGCTTGAGAGCTCCCAGGAGCAAGATACATCCTCACAAAAGCGTTATTCCATTTAAAACCATTACCATGACCATTAGAAACCATTTAGGACCATTTAGAAAGCCAAAGTGACGATTGCAAGCGGGGTTAGTTTGGTTGGCTGGAGTTGATGATTAACTGACTAATTAATTTTATTAACTTGTATTCAACAAAACACCGGGTGACCGGCTGAAATCCTCGTCTTCCCTCCAATCCGTACCTTTCCTTCCTCCCCAATAAATACATTAACGATACAGTAGCAAATGTAAACGAGTAGTACGACAAGTTTTACATTTACAAAAGAATCGCCCTGAAATATAATCGGCATGGTGTAAACAACCAGTGTACAGTAAAAACTCTGATTCATCCTCTTGTTCATCTTCAGATACTTTCTTTCGCGATGAAATTTTAATAGTATAATATAAATAAACAGTGAAATATTTTTATTTCGCAGTGTATGATTCATATTATATTTCCGCGCGAGATTAGATCGTGACTTGTATTTTTATCTGATTGCGTGTAAAAGGCCTGCTACACGGTCGCCGACAAGCCCCCAAACCGCGTGGCCTTGGTCTGTCCCGGACCGTGTAGACGGTTGTTACCAACAAAATTAGACCAAAACTGTCCAAGGACAGACCAAGGTCAGACGGTTAGAAGGCTTGTCGGCGACCGTGTAGCAAGCCTTTAAATCTGTCATCATATCTGTATGTCTGTGTAATTATTAATGCGAGGAGACATTGTTATCGAGAATAAACTGGAGTAGGAGAGTAGGTGTGCAAATAATGTAATAACCTGACTAAACTTATTTACAGAGTGGCTAAGCCACTGTTGCTTCCCGTGGAATATTATATTGTGACAAAGAATTTTTTGGAACGTTTTTCTTACTAAACACTCTGCTTTAGCTCTGCATCGCAAACTTTAGCTATGCCGCACAAAATTTGGTCAACGTATTTTTGACCAAAGTGTAAATATGGCCTGAACCATCGGCTTTGTAAGGTCGTTACCATTATACCATAGAGAAATATAGTAAGACAAGAGTGCTCACTCCATACACCCGTTTTGGTACCAAAAAGACTATTATTTTCATAGTCGACATCTAGCATCGAGTAGCGGATTTATCAGTACTTTAAGTGGCAGTAGTACTGTCAAGTGACAATAGATGTAGCACCGACCGGAAAGTCTTATGTTGTTGAGCATTAATAGCTGCTACTAACTGCTACTTAAAGTACTGATAAATCCGCTACTCGATGCAAGATGTCGACTATGAAAATAATAGTCTTTTTGGTACCAAAACTGATGTATGGAGTAGCAATCTATGTTTTTTTTTCTCTACGATTATACCAACTAATAGTAGTGACCATCACACAATAAGCAAACGTAAACAATATAGGCTGACGCAACCCCGGAGCCATTTCTACAGCCTTCACGAACAATGACTTGGCAATGCCGGCGGCATTAGCAAAGGATGCCTTTGGCACCGCTTTGTTATCCGTAAAGTGCAGTTCCGAGGTCTGGCGCGCGTTTCATGTTTTTATTAGGTCGTGACATGGCCAAACTTGGGACGGGACGTGACGTGATGTTATGGTTGCTGAAAGTTTCCAAATAATTGGAAAAGTGCTCGGAAATTTAACGGTAAATAAAGGACCTTTTTCTTCTTAGAAATGGACCATTTAAACCTCGTACAAAAAATAGACAAGATTCACAAGATTCAGAAATTTTTCGATGTGGAAATTTCGCAATTTTAGTCACTTTCCGAAGGCACATATGCAGGCAATTTTGTCAAATTCCGAACAGCGTGAAATAGTTTATTTGAATGTGCTTATGTTGATGTCATCATAGTATATACGAGTACCTAAATACTTATGTAACAACACTAACAACAAATAGGTATTTGTGTGTCAACAATGTACATTTATCTAAACTATTACCCAGTTTCTTGTTGCATGTTTTGCTACAATGGTGACATACGGAACTGAGTTGGACAGCCAGACTCAGAAAAAACTATTGAGTAAATACATATTCACTGCACGTAGAAGGACCTAGAATTTTCCTTCTTCCTTATTTAACCCTTTTTTTTCAAATTCAAGAAATTTTTAATATAACGGTGATTTTCGATATTAAACTTTCGTGAGACATATTTTAAATTGTTTATACGACAACGGTTTCACTCACTTGAATTTTTAGTCGCTATTGGCGACATGTTTCGGGCCCGTCGGGGGTCCTTCCTCAGGCTCGAGTGCTCGCGGCAAGTCAAGTGAGTGAAACCGTTGTCGTATAAACAATTTATAACGGTGATTTGTTCGGGACATGGGGTTATTGGGGTTCCAAACTTTTGACCCGAATTATTTTCGAAGGCTGGATTGACTGGATTCTATGGCCTTAAGCTCTCCCGCTTATGTTCAGCAGACTTAGGGTCTCCCCAGATATATCGTCGCGCATTCGGCAAAATCCGATAGTAAAAAGCTTTATGTCCACGCATTAAGAACAAAAACTCAGCTGACGCGTCGGCACGCGCCGGCCGATACGTGACGAGTCGAACGACGACTATTTCGCTTTTATTGCGCAGACATAAAGCTTTTTCCTATCGGATTTTGCCGATTACGCGTCGACATATGTGGGGGAAGCCTTAAACTAATAGCTCACGGGACGTAGTTTAAAGATACAGCACCTACTATTGGTAAATAGGTTTATACTTTATATAGGCAGAACAATGGGAGTAGTGGAGCGCATCTCCGGCAATCAATGGTCACAATAATCAATACGTTACTGCCTTTTGTGTCACTCGGGCAGAATAAATCATTGTGATGTAAAGCTAAGGAATTATAATAAATTGAAGCCGGTTATGGCCTGAAGTCAGATAAGTCGGACTGATTCTAAAGGGGCCCACAGATTACCAGTTCGCCGGACGATATCAGCCTGTCAGTTGTTCGGAGCTGTAAAATTTTGCGTTTAACTGACAGGCTGATATCGTCCGGATAACTGGTAATCTCTGGGCCCCTTAAGTATTGGCGTTAAGATTCAAGAAGGATCCACTTCTTTGTCAAGTCAACAGCTGAAGATTGAGCTCAGTGGCACCCCATGGAAGATCTGGGTCGTTTCACGAGCTGGCGAGGATTTTCTCCGAAATTATTGACAGTTCAGTACAAATCTCAAGCCAGCTCTTATGAATTTTCTTATATGTACATAGTCAAAGCAGCGGCGGTAGCACGGTCGCATTTTATCGTTTGTCACCATGCCTGTCACGTTCTAACAAGTATGTAAGTGCGAAAGTGACAGATGATAAAAATGAAACCATGCTGCGCCCGCAGTAGACAGAAGCTGATGATGAGGAATATCACCCTACATAGCCACTTCGCGAATCTCATCATCATCATCATCTCAGCCATAAGACGTCCACTGCTGAACATAGGCCTCCCCCTTGGACCTCCATACGTGCCGGATGGGGGGTGAATGCCATAATCGCCACGCTTGGCAGGCGGGTTGGCAATCGCAGTCGAGTACACCGAATTTGAGGGACGCTGCTGCCCGTCCACCGGTGGTTTTGGACGTAGTTTAAGGACATACCCGGGTCCAATACGCGATAATACGCGAATCTAACCCAAGGCAATTGCAATAAAATGACGGTTAACGACCTGTATGGAATTTTGATAGGTTCGGTCCACATATCACAATTAAAGCGAGGCCAGTAAAAGCGCGCTGAAAACGTCTGCAACCTAAACAACGTTACGTCACTCGTCTGTTATAAACGCACTAATAATACAGAGGCTAAAATAATACGGCAAATAGCATATTGCTAATTGCAATGCGAGCAATTGGTCAGGGTCTCCAAACTTTTCGATCTGAGGTCCTGGGACCCTCTTAGGGGAATATGTATATAAAACATTAATATGTGAACGAAATTTCAAGATATTTACGGCTACAACAATGTATTATCGACTGATAATACTGCCGTCTCTTTACACGCCAGTTGACTAACTGGCGTGTAGGTTAGCTTAGCTTACTACATAAACGAAGCGCGCTCTTTTTAAATTCTTACCCATCATTAAGGTCCTCAAAAATCAGCAAACAACGAAATCTGGCGACTCTTCAGTGACGAAGCACAATCATATTTACAACAACAATTTTTAGCAATAATAAACAAAACACAATCGCACGACAACACTCACGAGATGTTTACGAAAGACTACACCACGTGAAACCAGGTACCTGAGAATGCTCTAATCATTCCAACAGGACCAGAGAACTATGATTACGCATAGTTCTTACTGATTTGAAGATCACATTAAAATGGTGGGACGAATGACAGGGCCTGAGATAAGTCCGAATCGTCACAGTGACGCGTGGGACGTATCAGTCATTCGAGTAGCGTAATGCATTGTTTTGACGTGTTGAGGATATTGTTGTTTAATAAGGTTTTCTGACGTGTTTGTTTGGGGGTTTAAGTGTTTATAATTTACATTTTGAACACATCCAGGACGTCAAGTATGTCAGTGTTGTGAATAACGCTTATTTTTAGGCTTAAAAATTCGACTCGTAAGTCTTGAAGACTCGACTATGTTTGAGAATTGTATTTATTTTACGCGTATGGATGTAAGAAATCGTCTTTGACGCCTTTGAGGCGTTTCGAGAGTCTTAAGGGTTCGAGTGTTTAGCCTCGACATGACCGTTACTCACAACACTAAGGTACCTATAGACATTTTTGTATGAAAACGTCGAAAGGTGTCATTGAATGTCTCTGTGTTGTGCTTCCTGAAATTAGAGCCAAATAGTTTGCCGGACGTTGATTTAGTATTAAACACTGGTAAAATCGGCCCAATTAAATGTATTAAGAAGCTCACTAAAGCTATATTTTAAAAAGTATCGTCTTGGGTCGTCCCATTCGTTTTTCGTCAAGTTCTTAAATTAGTCCTATTCTGCTTTCGTCACTCATTCTACATTGAAAGCCACCGACGATTGTGACGAATGTAGAATGAGTGACGAAAGCAGAATAGGACTAATTTAAGAACTTGACGAAAAATTAATGGGATGACCCAAGATGATACCTTCTAAAATGAAGAAAGATTTCGGTGAATGTTACTATACTTATAGGTTTAGTAAAAGCGGCGAAAAATGTCGTATTAGTATGAAAAAAAATCTATAATAAAAAACTACTTACAATATGGATTCGTCCCGTTCGTAGTTTCCTATTTCATTCATTCTCATCCGGAAATTCTGTTTGAATTATTTTCAGACAAAAAGTAGGTGCCAATTTATCGAATGTCCATAACGACGTTTCGAATTCTAATTGGGTGTTTTCAGAAATCATCGAAGCAAGAGTCCTGATTCCGAGACGTTTTGAGATTTTTGGGTTATTCTTACACAAAATCATAAGTAGGTACCTACTATTGATTCAATAATGGATTAAATGGTGAGGAAATGAAATGAGAGGCAAGAACCTGTACCGTGTACTGTATAATAAGTATTTTAGGCTTTCCTTTAGTTCCCTTACCTTAATATACAATAGCAATAGCCCATATAATAAATATGATGAGATAAGCATTGGTGGATTCAGAATAATCGTTATCAATATCATTATCACTCAGTAGAATCAATAGTACTCAAAATTCCGTCTAGTCTGGAACCTAGACCGATTACTGAAAGCAGTTACTTTGTTTACAATGTCTACAACCGAGCAACAATTACCTAAAATTGATAAAAGTATATCAATATAGTTACAGTTCTAACAAATTATTTTTGACAAGTAACAGAACATATTGCATTAAAAGATCAAAGGGAGAGATTTACACGTGTAGAGATTTCAGTGTCGCAGGCGTCAGAGCAGATCAAATTATTTGTCTTTACTGATTAAGGTCAGCCAGATGTGGTATAAGTGTACTCGTTTTCTCTCGGTTTACATTCGGTTTCCAAATCATGGGTTATTACAGTACCTAACACCTAACATTAGTTGTTGTCGGTATATTACAACGTATACAATCAATTTCGTTTATTAGGGCCAACCACAGACTGGGTCCCACAGGATGGTTCTCGGGGCAGAGAAAGACCAAAACGGAGATGGCGGGATGACGTTGATACATTTTTGATACATTCATTTAGTAAAGAGTGGCGGGAGTGTGCATTAGATGGGACCACATGGCAGGAAAGATGGGATACCTTTGTCCAGTGTTGGCCGAAACGTTAATGCAATTGCAAATGTTGGCCATTAACCATTATAAATTGAACCTTAAACCGTAACGGACGATTACAGTTTACGATTCAATTTATAATGGTTAATGGCCAACATTTTCAATTGCATTAACGTTTCTGCCAACACTGCCTTGGTCCACATTTATATATAGCGGCACTGTCAAACTCTGCTTCTTTAAATTCTGCGCAGAGTTAGCTGAGATGGACTCAACTGCTTTTATTTTTAGACATATGGCAAAATTGTATGAAGACGGTTCAAATACGCAAATTTAAACACAGTAAGTTAGTGACTTACACCTATACACCAGTCGCCAGTATGAAATGAAGTAGACACGAGTAGTATTAATAGCGGCGTCACGTGTCCCGGATTTGGGCCATCGACTCGCTGTGGGCACACACAGTACGAATCCAAAAGGTCTCTCTCAATTTCAACGGAACGGATCAGATTGCGCGTCAAAAGTATCTTACCATTCTCTGACAGCGTAACAAAAAGATATATTATTACGTCTCTATGTGTAGAACTGGGACCCATTTCACGAACGGTATTAGACTAATATTATTATAGTCCACGATCAACGAACTGTCAAATCGTATTGGTTGTCATGGCAACACACTAATAATATTAGACTAATATCGTTCGAGAAATGGGCCCCTGTTCAGACACTGTCACAGATACTTTTGAACGCGAATTGTACAGATTTTTTTTTATCTCTAGTTGGAAAAGTATTCCAGGGAAAACAAAAAAAAATAGTTTTCGTGGCGTTGAAAGTTAGTAGATTACGTTTTAGCCAAACGTAAACCGATTTAATACCGCTCTGGGCGATCTCTAGGCATTGCGGCCATGACTGTCATGAATTACCGTGAAATAGTATAACAGTATCACCTGCGAAGCAAATAATGTGTGTAAAATCATTTAAATACGCTATAAAAAGAGTTGGGCCAATAACACTCCCTTGCGGGACTCCTCTCCTCTGATTTAAGACAAAAACTAACCACTATTGTTTCAAATTAGACTTCAGGCATCAAATAATCCTAGAAATGATCTCACAATTTTGTACATAACGTATGGATATATGTAGATAGGTTGCATCGAGCGTCAGCGACCTAGTCCCGTAATAATCTTGGTAAACGGCCTCGTAACCTTATATTGGATTTATTAAGATGAATGGGGTCGTGGGTTTGCGGGGTAACGCTAAAGGGGTGTGGTGTAACAGTTTCTTAATTATTATGTTCAGTCACACCGAGCTAACTAGCACAGATAAAGTGCAACCTTAACGTAAAGTTTTTATGTGATGCCGACGCTTTGTTCTGTCAAAGTCTATGCAGACTAATCTGACTAATGCAGAGTATTGCAGAGTTAGCTAAGACTAAAGGGGCTCACTGATTACCAGATCGCCGGACGATATCAGCCTGTCAGTTGTTTGGAACTGTCACATTTTGCGTTTAACTAACGGGCTGATATCGTCCGGCGAACGGACTCAAGACTCCCTAGGCGTAACTTTGACTTTCTGAATTACGTTTTGTTAATGTTTTGTTTGGAGTTAAGTACCGAAAATGAAGTAAATTAACGTTTCTAGTTATACAAAATCATCGGTTAAATGTTAGTTAACAGTAATGTCATTATTCATGATACTGCCTGGCCCGCAGGTATCTCTTTGGAAAAGTATTCCAGGATGGCAGATACTTTTAGTGTATTGTTTCATTCGCTACTGAACAAGTGAGTGAGTAAGTACTTTATTACTCATATTATGAATGTTAGTATTTACCGTCCGTGTGTTTCTCAGGAATTGGATCGGCTTCCATCACCATTGCGATTTCACCCTGAAACCAAAGAAATAATTGTTAAGAGAATTTTGAGACACTCCAAAATTTAATAGAATTTAAACTGCCGCGATGCTAACATTAAACATAAGTACATATATTAATATGCTCGAGTTACAACAAATCCATTAGTTTACCGTAAAATTAATATATATTGGTATTTATGGTAAATGTGGAGAAGACCGGCATATAAAATGTATTGCAGGAAAGACCGTCATAATAGGATTAATAGGGCAATACCTCTCGTATTTGCATACATACGTAGCTCAGACACGTCAGTAAGGAAGAGCTGCACTCTTTCCGCCTCATCGACCTTCTGTATGCGGAGCATGTGTACAAAAAGACAAAAGAGCTTGTATAGACGGTCTTCCCCACACTTTAAAAATTTCTCAAGGAAGGCAAACTTTTTCAAAGAAAATGGACCTAACTTATAGTTTGCAGGCGCTTAGGACATAAATAATAGTGTTTTTATACAGTAACGCTACGTCTTACGTAGGCGAACAACGCGCGAACGCGGCGCGGCGCGGCGCGGCGAAATCAATCCTTTGATGCCCATAGAAGTGTCCTACGTAAGCGATCTCGTTGCGAACGCGGTGCGGCGCGATTTGCACGCGAATGTCAGGCGGCGCGGCGCGGCGCGGCGCGGCGGCGGCCGCTTTCGCCGCGCCGCGCCGCGCCGTGCCGCGCCGCGTTCGCGCGTTGTTCGCCTACGTAAGACGTAGCGTAAGCGTCCACCGCACTATTAAAGGATCCCTATTCCTCTTCCTTTTGGCCCAGTCCATATTTAGTCATGTCATTGTAATGAGTAATGACCAATCGACCAGAACGGGAACAATTATTCAAAAACCGGGCAAGTGCGAGTCGGACTCGCGCACGAAGGGTTCCGTACCACATTGCAAAAAAAAAACAAAAAAAAAAGCAAAAAAAAAACGGTCACCCATCCAAGTACTGACCACTCCCGACGTTGCTTAACTTTGGTCAAAAATCACGTTTGTTGTATGGGAGCCCCATTTAAATCTTTATTTTATTCTGTTTTTAGTATTTGTTGCTATAGCTGCAACAGAAATACATCATCTGTGAAAATTTCAACTGTCTAGCTATTACGGTTCGTGAGATACAGCCTGGTGACAGACGGACGGACGGACGGACAGCGAAGTCTTAGTAATAGGGTTCCGTTTTACCCTTTGGGTACGGAACCCTAAAAAGAATGTTGACAACGATAATTCCACGCTCGATCAACTCTCACCCACTCATATGTACATATGTCTTAATTTTCAACCCAACACGCAACGAATATGACTAAATGCATCCTACACTACGCTAAAATAGAATGCAAGTAATGCAACTCATCGTAACACCAGAATTTCAAGACCCGTGTCAACGGGCTTGTTCTATAGAATGTTCTTAACTAAAACAACATAAAAAGTTCAGATTATGCTGGACATGTTGTTTACAACTTTACCGCCCACTTATGAATGAGTACATCTGGTTATAATATTCAAATTCGGTATGATGTCGCAGTTTGATGGAGTGTCTTGGATTTAGTTTCGAGAAAGTGCATTTGAATTGGAATGAAAATCTTAAATTTTCAGGCAACTATTGGCCCATAGATAAATACTTAATTTTCAGGCAACTATTGGCCCATACATCTTAAAAACTAAAACACATAGGCTGCGATGCCTTTCGCAACCCCGCTGTCTCAGGGAGCCGGCCACGGGACCGCCGAAACTTGACACCCTTCGGCCAAAACTCCTTCTTAAGCCGACCACTGACTAACAGTCCTCCGGACGATATCGACCGGTCAGTTGTTCGGTACTGTCAAATTTTTGTTCTAACTGACATGCCGATATCGTCCGGCGGCCTGTTAGTCAGTCGTCGGCTTTAGTGAAGGTTGCTAGGTTCCCTAGGTTGATGGATTTAGTGTTTATTACAGAAATCATCATTTCACCCAAATGTAATCTCAGCAGAATCTAGTATTTAATATTGACAATATCATTTAATTAAATTCAAAAAAAGTTACATTTTGTATAATTACGAAGAGGATTTTATCCTCCTTAATATTTCAAATGTTGTCAGTACAACACAGAAAATATCTTAATTAAGTCTCCTTTAAAAGGATACTTTCCTTGTTTACAACTCTAATTGGCAAAAGGCGAGCAAAATTTCGCTTCCTACTTTAACTGCTTCTAAATTTAAAATAATTATTTTTTGCCTCAATAAGCACAACTGCACGTGTACGTTTTTACTGGGAACTACGAGGGTTGCACTGAAAATGTCGGGAATAGAGAAAACTGTCGCATCTAGACAGTCAATCTTTATTTTAATGCATACTTAAACTCAAACTGACCACGCATATAAATTTTCTTTTGAAAGTAATCATTCTGTAATGCACACGGCTCATAATCCCAAAGTCCTTTTTGTATGGCGATTTTGGGGCCTTAGTGGTTTTGTATGAAATTCGTAGAGTAGCCAACGGAATTGAAGTTTTTTTTACATATATCTATATATAAAAGATTTTTTTACTGTTGTCATATGAATATTTAGGAATGTCGAAATCTGCCGATATGCAACTTTTTTGGCAGTCTTTTTAATTAACAGCACAAATGCGATCTTAAATTTTGACGTCGCTTTGGAATGACATGCTTCTTTAAGATCACCCATGGGATAAAATGAAAGTGACTTTCATATATAATTTTAACTGCAAACGAGCGTACGATGAACTCTAGTTCATAAAAAAATAACAGAAGCCCATTGTAACTTTTATTTGTTCGCTGAGGGCATATTGAAAACCGTTTAAAAATGTGATCCGAAAAATCACTTGGCCAAAAATTCAAATAATGTTCGACATACAATTTTCAAATTGTCAGTAAATTTTAAATATAAATGACAACCAAATGGAATATACCTTAAAAGTTTTATAAAGAGTTACATTTTTATAAATTATATGCCTCATTCTATTATGTTATTTCTAAGTGTCCCATTCCCGAATATTTCAGTGCGACCCTCGTAAATAAAATACTAGGAAATAAATTCTAGTTTTCTACAGTAGGGATTCGACAGGGTTACAAGGGGTTCTGGAGTAAAGGGCTAGATTTTTGATATATTAATTACCTTATGTGTATGAGGAATGTTATGAATGTGAAGGAAGCGAAAGAGGTATGTCAGGATCGTAGCAAGTGGAAATCCGTGGTTTCTGCCTACCCCTCCGGGAAATAGGCGTGATTATGTATGTATGTTACCTTAAATTTATAATTAATTACCTTAATCAATCATTTGTTCCAGCGGATCCTTAAAACGGCCTGTCAGTTGTTCGGAACTGTCAAAATTTTGTTCTAACTGACAGGCCGATACCGTCCGGCGGACTGTTAATCAGTGGGCCTCTTAACTACTTTGGACACGTGGCCAGACATGAGTCAGATAACTTGGAAAAAAGCATTGTGGTCGGCATGGTGGATGGAAGACGGGGTAATGGACACCGACTAGGTAGATTACTGTAAGGAAGGCCTGTCAGGGATCTATACAGATGCCTATTATTATTAGGACGGCGGAAAATCGTGCAGAATTTGGTGCACAAAACAATACCATTATGTGGTCGTAACCCTCAGTCATGTGATAACGAGGAAGAGAAAGCGCAGCGCAATCAATAGCCAAATATATGTGCCTTCAGACTTTTTAAGAGAACAGCAGATACCGGCGAATCATAAGGCCTCATTCAGGCCCCAGATTAATTTTCGGCGGGCCGGATTGTAAGAAATTTCATACAGACATTCATTAGTTTATTTTTCGGTGTTTCTTTTTCATTAGCGGCCTTAGGTAACCCTGCCTTAAGGGAAGCTTTATTGCCTTGGTCAATAGGAGCATTCTTTTTATCAATAATTCTTGGTTACTTAATACTTAAACGATACCTAACTGATAACCACTATAATAATTCCGTGGAAATATAGTAAGTAGGGTACACTGTACTATAATTCCTTGAAATCAGACATTCCAAAAGCCTTCATCAGAATTACGATATCAATATACTATTGTTTTCCCGTTTGTGAGTAACTTGTTATCAACGTACCACGCGCGATAACATACCTAACAAGCATAAAGTTAAAAAGGCCTATGTGCTTGAACATATAAGTCCTTGAAGGCCGTTTTACGTCTGAATGGAGGTAGCGCCAGACAGTCTTGGTGTGTAGGTGAGTCAGCGATGGAATTCTATAGATACCATTGTTAATTGGCCATTTGTGAATCTTATTTCAAGGGATTAAGGCATACGTTTGGTCAGGTAAGTGTTGATGTCGGTTTAAGGACACGTCAATTAATGTTACGCATTATTTATTTGTCAATGTTTTTTACACGTGATGTAATGGAGGGTTTTAAGGTATCGTACAAAGAGCAACACTCTCAACTGTCCATCGGTGGACCTTATGCCTTTTGTAATAAGGTTTACGAACTGTCAGTTAACAGTGTGGACCAGTTTCTTGACGATGTTTTGCTTCGCCAAAGATTATGTGGCAAGCCTAAGATGGAGTTCCGTGGCTACAGAGGCTCCAAAAAAGAAAAGGCGAGTTGAACCATGAGCTAAGGATTGCAAGCCGCACCGCACCCTAAAATCACTCTCCTACTACAACTTGTACTAATAATATTGTATATATTGTATTGTATTTTCTGCGATAATTAAGTAACTAAGTGAAATATTAATATACTTACATAGTATACTTACCTAAAGCCTGACCAGGAATATGATCACGCGCCATGTTGCGGAATTTCACTGGAACTATTTTTTTCACACTATACTGAACTGTCACCCTTGGGAATAACATCGCACTCTTGACTGATCATATATTACTGGTTAGACTTTAAAAAAGTGGATAGGTTAAATACCTGTTGCTGGGGCATCGACTGTACCACAGTGCACACTTTATTTTACTGAGCAATGTTAGACCTTAATTCGTTGCCACAAGACATACTACTGGTCAGTTAACTGTGTCCACGATATCAAAACTTATGTAAACACTTCACACTTAAGCACCGACATCGATTAGCAACCAGTGTTGGCATCAATCTGAACTAAATCAATCCGGATTGATCAATCGAATTGACGCGTCAATCCGAATTGATCAATCCGGATTGATCAATTCGAATTGATTCAATTCAGATTGACGCGTCAATCCGATTGAATCAATCGGAATTAACGCATCAATCCTCAATTCGGATTAAATCAATTCTCAATCTAGATTAACCATAGTCCCTAAGATTACTTTTCAAAGGTGTCCTTTTTTGAGACTTACTGGACTTAAAGTCGATATCTGAGATTCTCAGAGGTTCGAAAACATGTTGCTGATGTCAGTATTGACTGATGTCCCTTTTTGGGACATTTTTCGAAATTTGGCCGATTACGTTCATATTCGTAATCGATGTCGACTATAGGTCCCGAAAGATGTCCCTTCCATTTCGGGACATTTTTATAAATTATTCGTTGGCACTTTAAAACGATATCTGAGATTTCCAAAGGTTCACATGGTAGGTAACATGTTTCCGACGGCAATAAAGACGTAGTTTCCTTTTTTTTTGGACATTTATGGGACATTTCTTAAAATTAACCGATTGCGTTCAAAATCGATATCTGAGGTGCCCAAAGGTTTCTAAACATGTTTCTGACGGCAATGCCGAGAAATGACTTTTTACCTACGCTAAGGTTCCAAATCATGTTTGCGACGGTAATATTCCGAGATGCCCTGTTTTGGGACATTTTGGGACATTTCTTGAAACCAACCGATTGCGTTCAAAATTTATATCTGAGGTGCCCAAAGGTTGCCCAAAAGAATGATTTATTATTATTGAATGCCTTGCGAGTATTACAGTAAGTATCGGGATATCCCCCGGTATTCACTGTAATACTGGCAAGGCTTTATATATTGAACTTTACTTGTTATTATGGATATTATTTATTCATTTATCTCACAATAACAATCTGTCATAAAAACATAACAAGCATGAAATGAAATCGAAGGGAGCCCGTAATATGATATTTTTTTATTGATTTAGACATAATTATAATATCGTATAGAAGTTATCTTACAGATGTATTCTCATAATTATTTTTTATCCATTAATCTTGCACACGAAAATAACAAAGTGAAATTTTTAAACCCACATAACATTGTTCTAGAATAAAAAAATGTACCTATAGATATTCAATGTTAACCTTTACGACAAATAATAGTTGGTAAATGTTACTTACCGTAAGAACAACTGCGATATCCAATCCTCAAAGTCACGCCAAGTTAATCGTATGAAACAGTCCAGAAGTAAATCCAAAAGTCCGTATAACAAGCCAACGCCAAAAGAAAATCCACAGTCTAATTTAAAACAAACACACACAGTCACACACCAACAAACAACAAGGGTTGAAGACCGAATGTCTTATCTCTACTGGACTCAAACTGGACACCACTAGAACAATAAAAGGATTAGAATCATGCTATCTCTTTCGCACTCGTACGTTTTTAGAACGCATCTTGTTATCAGCAGGGTGGCGTAATGCAGGTAGTAAAGTAAGTACGCGGCTAAAGTGTAGAATCTAAATATTGCCGTTGAAACCATGTTTTGCACCTCAGATATCGATTTTGAATGCAAGCAGTCACTTTCAAAGAATGTCACTAAAATGTCCCAAAACAGGACACCTTTCAATATTGCAGTTGAAAAGATGTTTAGATACCTCTGGTTACCTCAGATATCGATTTTCAACGCAATCGGGTAATTTCTAGAAATGTCCCAAAAAAGGGCATCTCTCAATATTTCCCTCGGAAACAAGTTTCGAAACCTTTGGGCACCTCAGATATCGATTTTGAACGATATTGGTTAATTTCAAGGAAAGTCCCGAAAATGTTCCAAAAAGGACATCCTTTATATTGCCGTCGGAAACATGTTTCGGAACCTTTGGTAAACTCAGACACCGCTTTTGAACGTATTTGGCTAGTTTCGAAAAATGGCCTAGATAAAAAGGACATTAGGTAGGTACATGCAAAGTAATCGTCAATCCGAATTGACGATTGAGGATTGAGGATTGACCGATCAGTTCGAATTAACGATTAGTAATCGTCAATCCTCAATCAGTAGATTTTGAATTAGTTTCGTCAATCGTCAATCGTCAATTCGGATTGATCGGTCAATCCTCAATCGTCAATCGTCAATTCGAATTGATTTTTTGCCAACACTGTTAGCAACTTAGTGCTAACATAGTAACAAACGCTGGGAAGCCCTGTGGATGTTACCTAATATTGCCTATCCCCATAACAAGCGAAACGGGTCTGTTAATATAGCAAGTGAGACCTACGGATTTCGAATCAATAACAAGTATGTCTAATTAAAAATTACGCATATAACCTCCTAAGGCCCAAGGTCCTATAGTACTTTTTCAGTTCAATGAAATTTAAATCATATCCGATTGGAACAGAGTTGCTTTTGCTTTGTTTCGTTCAGTTTTTGAACAACGCAAAATCAACTCTATTTCCTACACTAAAGGTTCAAATTTACTACAGAAATTACAGTATGACATTTATTTCACCAGCGTAAAATAGGTCATTCTGAATGTTCAGTATGAGACCAACGCCCAAATCGCGAAAATTTGTCTGTTTCATACATTCCAGCCGATTTCTTTTTAAGGCAATATGAATGGGGCCAGTACAGCGGTGTGACACCGTTACAACGCGATTGGTTGATGAGTTCGCGGCACGCGCGCGATTGGTCGCAACTAGTTGCGCGATTGGCTTGAATTCGTGACTGACACCACACCGCTGATGTACTAGTACCATTTAAGTGCCCGTAAGGCCCGTCCTTAGCTATTATGCGTTAATGCTGGTGGTTAACATTTCAGCCTGTATATACTAGGATACTTGAATTCATCGTCTCAAGCATAATTGTCTTAACGATGCGAGTTTTCAAGCCAAGTAGGAAGGAATTTAAATCAAGGCCGGCGGTAAGAAATGAAGGCCGAATCTTTTATGACCGCATACCGTCGCATGCATGACTAAATATGGAGCATAACGTTAGGTACTGGTGGAAGGTCGACGCCGAAGATCAACTGGCCCACTGATTAACAGTCCGCCGGATGGTATCTGCCTCTCAGTTGTTCGGAACTGTCAACTTTTTGTTCTAACTGACATGACAGGCCGATTCCGTCCGGCGGACTGTTAATCAGTGGGCTCGTTTAACCACTTTTTTCACGACTGCCCAAAAAAAGGAGTGTATTTTTTTAGCCGTATATGTTGATTTTAACTGCGCAGTTAAAAAATCGTTAAATGGATTTGGTTAGTTTGGTCCACGTTCATGATATAATTGTACTGTATGTATGTATGAACTCTTTATTGTACAAAACACACATTTATGGCACAGGATAGGTAGTACAAAGGCGAACCTATCCCTTTAAGGGATTTCTTCCAGTTAAGCTTTGATAGTGCTAATCATCATCATCATCATCATCTCAGCCATAAGACGTCCACTGCTGAACATAGGCCTCCCCCTTATGGGGGGTGAATGCCATAATCGCCACGCTTGGCAGGCGGGTTGGAGATCGCAGTCGAGTACACCGAATTTGAGGGACGCTGCTGCCCGTCCACCGGTGGTCTTGGACGTAGTTTAAGGACATACCCGGGTCCCATTGTAGTTGTACGAATTTTCTTAATCTGACAGACAAGTTCGAAACACATTCTCCATATGGTAGGCTACCATAAGGGCTATAAAGACAAATTTTCTGATCGCACCCAATTTTCAGGACATTATCTAGTTAAATTCCAAACTTAAAAATTGTCACGTCTCGAAAACTTCGGTACAGCCGCCATCAGATATATCGGAGCGGCCAAGGTGTTCACAATATCTGAACATGCACTCTATCGCCCTGACAATAGAGACGTGTTCAGATATTTGTGAGCGCCTTGACCGCTCCGATATATCTGATGGCAACTGTAAATCTGGCCGCCTTACACGACACTATACTGTCGTGTCGTAATGGTGTATTGGCCCATGTATGGTAAAAGTGGTAACGGTCTGAGATGCGTACTTTAACGTGTGGGCAGATTCGCGAACACACGTGACTGTTTATGGTAATGCGTTAAGTTTCTATCATAACAAAATACGTTACGCAGATACCTGTTTATGGTATCTTGCTCTGTCCATGAAAACAACTACAGTGAATCAAAAGAAAACGCCAAATAAGCACTAAGACCACGTGAGTGGCAAATACGACATTACAGTCAGACATTCTAGAGTTCTAGACACAGGCAATAAATCTAGACGGCTGTCAAAACACAGACGAAGCCCTTTACTCGCATTCCACCTGCAAATACGGCTGGGTTCAATGAACTCTTAGTGGAAAACACCAAAATTCAAATATAGAAGCTTGCGTTTACACCTTTGAACATACAATCTAACGCCTTGACACTAATCGTATTTGGATAGATAATTATAGTCTGACAAACACAACTTGTCAGTCAGTAAGAACCAGGAAAATTATACTCATCCCTTTCTTTTGGGTGCTAGTCATAGCGAAAACGTCCGTCTGGGTGTCCCAGATACCGCTGGAGAGACGAAGCAGACCAGAAGACCTGCCCGCCCTCGGAATACCCAACTGGCGTGAAGTGGCGCAGAATACGGTAGAGTGGCGCTCTCTTGTGTCAGAGGCCAAGAATTTTTTTGGGTTACTGAGCCAGTGATGAATGTATGTATGTATCGATCCGGAAATACCGCAGGCGACGGTTCAGTCTACAGTTTAGCCGTACTGCGTATCGTCGTACAGCTAAACTGTAGTAGTCAAAGACGAGGCCATGTCACGAGAACGTATCTAGATATATAACATTCCGCCTGTAACGGCCAGAGTTCAACGAAACACTTACGGCGACTTTCACTACATGTGGAGAATTATGATTCGATTGCGATGTCGCTTATTGTTTAGGAATCGATTCAATTATAGGTATAGCTAACTAAAGCATTGTGTTAGAGCCGGACTAAGGGTGCCGTTCTGAGGCGAATACCTACTTGAGAAGATGAGAGGAATCAACCAATAGCACTGGTTGTAAGACATCTCTTCTCTGCTCGGCCGGATTACAGCCAATCCTATTAGTTACCCATAAGCGCTGGTGGCCTAGCGGTGAGAGCGTGCGACTTGCAATCTGGAGGTCGCGGGTTCAAACCCCGGCTCGTACCAATGAGTTTTTCGGAACATGTACGAAATGTCATTTGACATTTACCAGTCGCTTTTCGGTGAAGGAAAACATCGTGAGGAAACCGGACTAATCCCAATAAGGCCTAGTTTACCCTCTGGGTTGGAAGGTTCAGATGGCAGTCGCTTTCGTAAAAACTAGTGCCTACGCCAAATCATGGGATTAGTTGTCAAGCGGACCCCAGGCTCTCATGAGCCGTGGCGAAATGCCGGGATAACGCCAGGAAGAAGAGACTCGGGGCTGTTAAACTATGCTGGGGACCTTGGGAACATAAGAATTAAGGGCCTTTTTGGAAAGTAAAGAAAGCGAATTAAACTAAAAATGCTCTACTATGATCTTATGGTAATCAAATATACTGTTACTGTCTGTCCTTCGGGGCCCTCTGAGGAAGGGGGCCCTGGGCACGGGCCCCGTGTGCCCTTATGATAAAGACGGTACTGCCCCAGTGCAAACGCATTCTAACTCTGCAAAGACTTGGCAATAGTAAAATAAGCTATAAGACGAAAATGTTTTACATCATTTTTTTTTTATTATTATTAATGGGCTTACTCATGGCCACAGACTAGCCGAGGCGTAGACGTGGCCTACGATGGAGCGAGCTCGCCCAAGTTGTTTGCTTTATTGTGCAAGATATAATAAAAATGCAGATGACTGTATTTAAGTAACACAAAAGTGGATAACGATTTTAAAAGGGCAAGTATGTATACAAGTATACAATGGGTTAAACAATACACTGCTCTTAATTAACCTTTATTGCAACATCGTAATTGTCTTCGGAATTAAGAATATGTATTTAAATTGTTGCAGGTAATTTTATTTATTTATTTACTGGTATATTTTTTTACTGCTCATTCTCTGTATCTTCAGGTATTTAAATAAAAGTAAACAAAATTAGGTATTTAGGTAAATTTAGGTATTTAAATAAAAGTAGATGAAAACATTACATGATCAAATAATGCAGGTTAAAGTCAGGATGTTCAGTGACAGATCCAGGTGGTTTTGTATTTGGTTGGTTAACATTTATTATGTTATAACATATAACAAATTATTTGTTAACTTTTATTTAAATACCTAAAGATACAGAGTATAGATATACTTGCGTTTATTAGCATTTAGAATTTCAGCATTAGTCATCATTACTCATAATAATATAATATATGCTGATTGTATGACATATTCAATACAGACAGTAACTAACTATAGCTGACTGATAAGTTGATAACTTTGTTATCAAACTATTTGCAAAGATTGTTGTAATTTCTTGTTATGACTAATTGATAAGATATATTTCCTATGTTGATGAAAACCCCATTTTTAAAGGAAAGCAAAGACAAAAACCTGCTCACAATGTTTCAAGTAAATTGGTAAAGAATTACGAGCTGTAGAGGAGAACATCTGGATATATGAAAGCATTTTTACCCAAGCTGAAATCGAGACCTTCACTAACGCTTCTGGGCAATAATAATGGAATAAGCTGGAAGATCAGCACCGACTTTAGGGCTTTAGCATAATGCTGAGGCGTAAACTATATACTTTGTTTTAAATATATATTTTGTAACACAATACGAGGGGCGGCTGAATAGTAATCTACCTAAGTATGAAATAAAAGACTGTAGTGTCCAGTTTTATTTTATTTTTCTATGTAGTCCCCTTCGAGGGAAATGCACTTATTACATTTGTCAAATAATGACATTAACCCATGAAAAAAAAAATCTTTTGGTTTGTCGTCAAAAAAGTCCGTTACAGCAGCCTTCATCTCATCATCAGTAGAAAATTTTCTGCCTCGGAGGTCTTTCTTCAGATTTCGGAAGAGAAAATAGTCGCAGGGGGCTAGGTCTGGACTATACGGTGGGTGGTCAATGGTACCGAAGCCTAATTCTTTCATAACCAGCTACGTTGTGCGGGCAGTATGGACAGGTGCGTTATCGTGTAACATCAAAATTCCTTTGCTTAATTTGCCTCTCCTTTTTTCTTTTATTGCATCCCTTAACTGGCGTAGCAGGTTAGAATAATATTCGGCATTCATGGTAGTTCTTTTTGGTAAATAATCAATCATTAATATTCCTTCTATATCCCAGAACACCGTAGCCATAAGTTTGCCAGCTGACGGTCGAACTTTAAACTTCCTAGGAGGCTTCTCGTCTTTGAACTTCCATTGTAAAGACTCTTGCTTACTTTCTGGGTCCCACTGTCTGATCCAGGTCTCATCACACGTCACTACTTTTGACATAATTTCTTCTTCTTTCCCCCGACTCATGTTCAAAAAGTCCTTACAACATTTCACCCGTCTGTCCATGTCAAAAGGCGTTAACATTCTGGGGACCCAGCGCGCACTCACCTTAGACATGTTCAAATGTGTATGAATTATTTCATTAACTCTCTCTTTACTTATGCCCACATCTCGGGCTATCTCCCACTGCTTCACCCGTCGGTCTTCTAGAATTATTTTTTTTACTTTGGCTACATTTTCCTCCGTAACCGCAAAAATCGGCCTTCCACTACGGGGGTCATCCTCCAAGCTTTCACGACCAATTTTAAATTGCTTGGACCAAAATTTTATAGTGAATTCTGAAGGGCACGAATCACCAAACACACGCAACATACGCTCTCGGATATGCGAGGGCGTATTTCCTTCTTTTGTTAAGAATTTGATCACTGCACGGTGCTCAATTTTAACCAGGGACCGTTACCGGTATTCTGACTACAGGTTATTATTGAGGTATAACCGGTGTAATTTGAATTTGGGTATTTATATCACTTAAGCTCCGAATAGAGGTATTCGAATACCGGTATTCAATAGTGTTATCGGTTTAGCCAATTGACAACAAATACCACTATTTGATAGTTTACTCCTAAAGCTATTACCGGTAATAAGTAAGTGCCAATACCGGTTGTAGTAGTACCACGATTCGTTCCTTCGCTACTCGTCAAGGACGTTGTCCGGCCCGCTTGTAAAGTTGTAAATACTTAAGATTCGGATCTTAGAATGCCCGTTTTCATGTTGCTGGTGAAATTAGCTGTTAGGTGATGATTTTGACGAATACATTTTTAATAGCGTTCATTTGATTCTCTTAATTGTTGATTTAATTGTATTTTATTATGTATGTAGTTTATAATCTCAAAGATATGAGCGCTGATTAGACGTGCGCGCCGCCGCCATAAGGAGTACGCGCGCCGCCGCCGCCGCCGGTAGTTTAAAATTCGCGCCGAATATTTTTTTATGCAGCGTTAAAATATGTAATAGGTTATAGTCCGATAAGAAATAGTTGAAAATTATTGCGGGCGCCACTTCCTACGTAACTCTCACATTTTTGACGTAAACTACTTACTTAAAAATGGCAATAATTACGTACTTACGGAATTTTTCTGGTTATATAATTGAATTCTACTATTTTATGTCGCACCAACACCATACTAAGTCATTATTCGTCTTATTACAACGTAATGAACCAAATAGATAAAAAAATATTATTACGGATTTTTTTTCCTGTGCGTTCATCAAGACATCAAGAGACAGACCCGATTTCATTTTAGAAAGTTCTTACGAAAATATTGATAAAATTACATGCATTATTGTATACCATTGTTCAGATGTTGCTGCATCCTACGATACCCCGCTAAGTTTGATTTAATGTTAATAAAATGACGCCAATGACTGGTAAAATTTTACCACCTACGAGCTATATACTTTTTGGAAAAATATAAAAATAGTAGGTTTTACTTTAGTTCATAACATAAGTTGACATTATCAGTAAGTGTATTTGTAATTAAAAGCAATTATTCTATATTAATTAAAAAAAAAAAACATGATATTGACAAAAAAAAACCTTATGCATATAAAGTACTGTATATTCGGCAACGTCCAAAATACTAGACGTCTTTTCATTATGCAGCGTATCTTTTTATTTACACCGAACCTGGCAACATCCAACATATTTGTCATACCTATGTTTTTTTCGAAACTATTATAAATAGATTTTTTTCATGATTTTTCTACAATAAACAACCACATACCTAATAAGATAATAACACCGAAAAAATGATACTAACACAGTTTTTTAAGATTTTTTTCCCTTGTCGATTTAAGGGTTAAGCATGACTTTTCATTATACGTCTTATAATTGAAAAGTTGAAAAATTCCACGCCGCCGCCGTGGATTTTTTGGTGGCGCGCCGTTGCCCAATTATTTTCGACCGGCGCGCACGTCTAGCGCCGCCCGATAGGCATTTAGCCGGCGACGGTTCGCCGGTCAAAATTGCTTGGCGGTGGCGGCGAATCGGCGGCGTAGCCTTGAAAACTTGGTTTATGCGAAGAGAATTCAAACCTTTTAATTTCAAGGATTATTTATTGAATTATGGTAGGAAAAAAGTTTTTCATGCCATGAACTGTAGATAAGCAGCACAATGAACATCTTTATATTGTGAGGTTACTGTTAATTGAATTTATCACTAATTCACTACACCTTATAAAACAAAGTCTCCCGCCGCGTCTGTCTGTAACTATATGAATGTATGTTCACGATGAACTCAAAACCTACTCAACTGATTTTCATGCGGATTTCAGCTATCAATAGAAAGATTTTTGAGGAAGCTTTAGTTTAGGTGTACAATTTGTTAAGGTTTTGTGTTATCCGTGCGAAATCAGTGCGGGTAGCTATAGTCAAATATAATAGTTATTATATGTACGTATCGCCAGGAGAGGTGAATGATTACACACACTGCGCGCACAGAGTACCTACTAATCGAAAAAATAGTATGAATGAATCAATGAGTGAATGCGACTTAAACGTACGATATTAAAAGCCTATAAAAAAAACCTTCAAGAAACTTTTTTACAGTTGATATCAACTTGATATTGGTACGAAATACGGAAGCCTAAAAAGAATATTAATTTCAAAATCTCACTGTCATTACATGATTTTGTTGTTGTGTGCGTGACTTCAACTATCGTGCTCATACCTTTACATTCAATTGTTGAGGATATGTTCTGGAATAGACGTATTAGGTTAGACTCCATATCACCTATTTCTTATTCATTGACATTGCCTGGCCACCGAATCGCTAACTACTGCCACATGTTTAGCTTAAGCATAGACAAGAGAAAGCATGCAGTCTAATATATATTAGCCAAAAAAGTTATATATCCGAACTTAATATAAGGTGCTAACAAATTAGCTACCAATATTTTTACAGCTGATAATACTCGACTCCTGGAGTATATTTAAGTATGAAACATTTAGGTTTTATGATGTTCTTTGAGAAAATTGGAAAACAAATTTGCTACGTAAAAACACCCTGTTAATGAGATAATTAAATGAGACCTCTTTTTAACTGGTCACTTCACGTTGATAAATGAAATGACACGTTGATGATAATGACATTTAACACAAACAATTGTTGGCAAAACAGAAAGTGTTAAACATCTTGTCAGTTAAATCATAGACAAATATAGTAAGCATAGAGTGCTCACTCCATACATCAGTTTTGGTACCAAAAAGACTATTATTTTCGTAATTGACATTTAGCATCGAGTAGCGGAATTATCAGTACAGTACAGTAGATGTCTCAAATGTCGCGACTCACGAAAATTGTATTGAACAACTATTTACAACTAATATTAAAGCAGAAGGAGTTGAAAATAAGTTCCAGTTAATTCTTGTTTAATATTCGCTGAAAGTTGTTGAGCATTAGACTTTTCGGTCGGTGCAACATCTATTGTCAAGTAGCAGTACTGATAATTCCGTTACTCGATACTAATGTTGACTACGAAAAGAATAGTATTTTTGGTACCAAAACTGATGTATGGAGTGAGCATGAGCACTCTATGTATTTTTTCTTTATGTGGTTAAATGCACGTAATGATTATTTTTAATTAATTTTATTAATATAATTTTAATTTATTTTTTTGTTCGGTAAATAAAACAAAAATATGATATGAAAAGTTTTCTTGATTTCTATTTAAAGTTAACTGTTTTTATATAAAGTACCATCTCTTAAAATATCGATACCTACAGCTTGGCAAAAAAGAGTAGAAATTAAAAAGTGGCAACATTGTAGTGTCGTCCCTTTCAAACCAATTTATATAAGAAAACGGGACGACACTACAGTGTTGCCACTTTTTAATTTCTACTCTTTTTTGCCAAGCTGTAATTTGTTAGCACCTTATATAAAAGCAATAAATTCCCGATCAAACTAATCTGCATAGCATTTGCAACGACAACGTGTGTAAATATCATCGTTAATGTCAAATTTCTATGAAAATATGACGTTTATATTATAATAACACTCCCTCACTTTGTTCTGTTCAAATCGGTGCAAAGTTAGCTTAGACAGACTCTAGTATCTAACAAGGTCACGCCGATGCCACGGCGATAGCGCAGTGTCGGCAGCGGCGACGCGAAAATTTTGGCGGCGGCGGCGGCGCGAAAATTTTGATGGCGGCGGCGGCGCGCCGGCGCGGCGCTCATATTTCATATGGAAATGTTTTCTGGGGTTAATTCTTTTCATTAATTCATTCATTAACCTCGTGCTTTGAAACGGTCGCATTTTCGAACCACTTGCTACGCTCGTGGTTAAATTATGAAATATTTCGCTTGTACTGCGATCAATATTAGCATGAGGACTTAACAACAACTTTAACCTCTTGTCGCAAAGTTTTTGGTTACTCTTTGATCAAGTGCAATGAATACCGGTATTAAATACGATAACCATTACCGGTATACTGAATACCTGTTATTATTGAGGTATTAATGAATACCGGTATTTCATTATGTCAATTAGTGTAGTTTAGCGATAAAGACAAAAACGGAATGACAGCAATACCTCTAATTCGAATATAGGTATAACATTTTAACCGGTATTCGTTTGACAGTTTATATACAGGTATTTAATAAAACCGGTTATACGGTCCCTGATTTTAACTATTTTGATTTTTTCACCCGACATCTTGCATAAATTCGAAAATTGTACACAAATGGCATTTACGGAAACAAATGAATGTCACAAAATTTGAAAAAAGAATAAATAACGAATAAAATTGCATTGCAACCAGTAACATATTTTAATATTTTTTTGACCAAGGAGATTACTATTCAGCCGCCCCTCGTATGTTTGTATAAAACGTAGTTTGCCATGAATAAATGATTCTTTTGAATATTAGTTAGCATGATTATTACCAGACATCATAAATTTTATAGCATATTCGGTGCAGCAGAGTGTTAACGGAATTGGCTTAAACAATTTCAACCCTAATTATTAATTAGCGTTAATTACGTTAATATGTATTAACTTTAATTTACCATTTCCGTTGGAATTATCTATACCAATTCCAACGGAAATGGTAAATTAAAGTTAATACATATTAACGTAATTAACGCTAATTAATAATTAGGGTTGAAATTGTTTAAGCCAATTCCGTTAACACTCTGCTGCACCGAATATGCTATAAAATTTATGATGTCTGGTAATAATCATGCTAACTAATATTCAAAAGAATCATTTATTCATGGCAAACTACGTTTTATACAAACATATTGTGTTACAAAATATATATTTAAAACAAAGTATATAGTTTACGCCTCAGCATTATGCTAAAGCCCTAAAGCCCTAAAGTCGGTGCTGATCTTCCAGCTTATTCCATTATTATTGCCCAGAAGCGTTAGTGAAGGTCTCGATTTCAGCTTGGGTAAAAATGCTTTCATATATCCAGATGTTCTCCTCTACAGCTCGTAATTCTTTACCAATTTACTTGAAACATTGTGAGCAGGTTTTTGTCTTTGCTTTCCTTTAAAAATGGGGTTTTCATCAACATAGGAAATATATCTTATCAATTAGTCATAACAAGAAATTACAACAATCTTTGCAAATAGTTTGATAACAAAGTTATCAACTTATCAGTCAGCTATAGTTAGTTACTGTCTGTATTGAATATGTCATACAATCAGCATATATTATATTATTATGAGTAATGATGACTAGAAATATATATTTATATATTTTGTAACACAATATGTTTGTATAAAACGTAGTTTGCCATGAATAAATGATTCTTTTGAATATTAGTTAGCATGATTATTACCAGACATCATAAATTTTATAGCATATTCGGTGCAGCAGAGTGTTAACGGAATTGGCTTAAACAATTTCAACCCTAATTATTAATTAGCGTTAATTACGTTAATATGTATTAACTTTAATTTACCATTTCCGTTGGAATTATCTATACCAATTCCATTAAACACCCTGCTGCACAAAGAATGCTATAAAATTTACAATGTCTGATTATTACTTACTTAAAAATGTTGAGACTCTTAATGCATGAACAGATTGTATGTATTACGAATCAACTGCAAACCACAGAGTATCTCTTACACAGGGTATCATATTGAGTATTGAATTACATTGTGGGTGGATGCTTCTAGAATGTGGTATTTATAAAGCATTTTTTTGTGGTTAAAACATAGCAGATTCATTTGCCTCCTATATCAAAAAAACTAGCCAAGTCCAAGTTGGACTCGCGCACTAAGGATTCCATACTATTACACAGAAAACGGCAATAAAAATCACGTTTGTTGTATGGGAGTCCCACTTTAACACTTTCGCAACCGGGCAAAAAACGGTGCACTACCCCAGAAACCGGTCGTCTATATCTGCATACAAAAGAACCCGCTGGGCGGGTTGTTCGGCATCTGAGCAAACATTACGAGTGCCTACCAAGTACCAGGCGGCTTCTCGGTAGTCAAAGTGTTAATATTTATTTTATTTTGTTTTTAGTATTTGTTGTTATAGTGGCAACAGAAATATATCATCTGTGAAAATTTCAACTGTTTAGCTATCACGATTACAGCCTGGTGATTGACAGACGGACAGCGGAGTCTTAGTAATAGGATCCCGTTTTTACCCTTTGGGTACGGAACCCTAAAAAGGGACCTGATAGGGTGTTCGAAAGATTTATGCTGATTCCCTTAACAACAAAGTATTTAAAAAAAAACCTCGGTTGTTTTGGTCATCCTACTCCATTTATGCAATATTTTTCAGTATTTCAAAATACAAACAATACTTCCCAGCCTTCAGCCAACGTTATTTAAGCCGTTTGGAACGTTTTCAACGCTGGCATAATATCCTAATTAGCGCAAATAACACTCCCACAACGATTACGAACTCCGTATTACATTACCAATTTTAGACGATGACACTACATCACTATAACTCAAGGTTACGAGGATTTCACGCAACTAGAGCAGCAGAAAATGTTCCAGAACAAATTTCGAAATAAGAATACCCATTATGAACCTGCTAATCACATTCCGCTAGACCGTAAACTAAATTAGACAATGCGTTTCGATCAAATAAATGCGACAGGTGTTTTAAATAAATACGCAAAAACCACTTACGTTGTTTATCAGCTTTATATCACCTTCACATCCATTAAGCACTTACACGAACAATAAAATATGTAAATTAATAATTTGAAAACATGAAACACGGATTATTTACAATTATACAATATTTACAAATAGTCCACTTTCTACACAGCGCGACACTTGTGAAAAACCATAGACTAAACAGATGATTGACGGAAGTGCAAGAAAGGGACAGGTATAATAGTGATGTGGGTGATTTCAACTGTCGATAAATTTATCGACAGCTGATTTTGTTTATTGACATTGACTAACAGGTTTAATAGAGTCGGACCAAGAAAAGACTGCAGTGGATTTGATAATAATTTCATAGAAGTTTGACGTTTAAAATAACACGTGCACTGCGTGGGCTATCAAATCCGCTGCAGACTTTTCATGGACTGACTCTAGCTATTTAAATAAAACTATAATTAAGCCCCTTAATGTGCAAAAACTGGTACAGTTATAATAAATGAGATCTTTGGTAAACAATTGTAATTTCAAATGCTTAATTTAGGACGATTATTTTAAAATAAACAAATTGATACATAGGATCTTATAGGTAAAGAGTAGAGATGGAGTGGGGAATATTCAATACTTTCACATTGTTTGTTTATGTAGACTTCCATACAATTCCAAGCGGAATATTATATCTATCGAACCAGTCTTGTCAGTAACAGTTGAATAAAAATGCTCGCTTGACAAGTGGCTTTTGTCAAACTATATTTCACCAAATATTGTCTTCGGTTACCGGTAACGCGATAGTTAATTATTCATGAAACAAAACCATGGAAACGGATTCAATCACGTAAGAATGTATATAATTTTATTAAGCTTATATTTTACCTGTCAAGATACTTTAATCCTTAATAAAATACACAATTGAAACAAAATAGGTACAATTAGTTTTGTATAATGTTGGCCAAACGCGTTCGGTATTTGTTGTTGCTCCTTGCAATGGAATTAATAGAATGTCTAAATTGAAAATACCAAAGTTTAAATTCTATATTATAATTTGATCAATTTGCTATAATATGTAGTAGTGAGTTTTGTAAGACATGCTAGCCAGAAATGTCGCATTACACCTACTGAATTAATTCAACCAAAAATGATTATGTTCATGGATGTTATTTTACCAAATTCGATTAATATAATATGCTACTATAGTTTGTCAAAGGACTGTCTATGATTGAAATGAGATAGAGAATCATACTATTTTTGTCTTACACTAGTACTAGCACCCAAAAGAAAAGGATGAGTATAGTTTTCCTGGTTCTTACTGACTGACAAATTGGTTTGATCAACTATAAATGTATTATTTTATTATCGACACCTATGATATGCTCTGGATGTTTATGGCAGCACTATTGTTTGTCTATGGTAAAAATGTTGCCGTTATTGAACCTATTTACCCATAATCGGGTAAATTAAGGCAAATACGTCTGATTTTGCTTTTTTTTTAAAGAAGTCTGTGTAAATATTTACACATAAAATGTAATTTTTAAAAGCTTGAACGACATAAAACAGCCTGTATAGAGTACATAGTATTATTTGCTTTATACTCCGAACATATTTTTTGTTTACCTAGAACCTAGCTTACGATAATTTTAGATAAATAAATAGCTATAACCGTATTAAAAAAAAATGTTGCGTCTTTTGATCGATAAGTTTTTAATATTTGATTTCAATATTTTATTTTATTCGTTTAATTCCGGGTAAATTATTTTGGCTGCTGGCAACATTGTTAATATCTCCCCGCCTGTCACAGATGATCGCCGGACGGACACCCCTCCAATGGTTTGAAAGCACAACCACTCGACTTTGCTTTGGACGTGGGCGATACCAAAACACAACGTACCTCATGTTCGCGTGCTTATTTACAATATTCGAAAACACTGACTGAAATCTAACGGCTTACATTATTTATTAGCAGATAATAGTGTTCTGTGAATAACAGTGACATTCGGTGAAAAATATCAGATTGGATTGTGTTTTAAAATTGATATTATTGAATTTTCGTGAAAATGACGGCCTCTACGATGATTGAACTGGAGTCCTGGATTATCTACCAATGTGTCCTGAACGAGTGCCATGTGTCTAGCTGTAAGTACAATATATATTATTTGAAACTGTATTTAGAAAACATACTCGGCTCCTCACCACCTGCTAAAACCTGGAATAATTTTTCGTGGTAGGTAGGTACGTAAACTTATTAAATTTTTATATGTGTACTCGGGAAAACGACTTTTTTAATTTTTTCAGCAGTACATATAGATTAATGGAATACCTATACCAAAGACAACTATCTAACTAGCCCAAGAACAAACGAAAGATATAAATTAACTTTTGAGCAAATAAATAATAACATTATTTAATTACATCCATTTAAATATAAACAAAGCAAAGGTTGATCCGATGATATAGGTACCCACTTTACCTAGTTTTAGGTTTACCTACTTACAAAAATAATACAAGTACTAGGTATCTAATATATTATTAATATTATTATGTACATAGAGAAGGTTACGATTCATTTAATTCCGAATACCTTCGAGAAGAACCAGAATTTTGTGTGATTCCATAAATCACCCATAATTTCATGATATTGTTGATTCTCGGAATTACCCGACAATTCGAATATACCTCAATCTTAAAATTTGAGACGAGATTGATGACACCTCTTAAAAATACGTTAAAATCCGTTAAGCCGTTAGGAATAACGGACGCGCCGCGCCGAGAAAATATTCATATGTTTACGTACAATCACCTGCAATAATATGTTACACAACGAAGGCCGCAAAAATATCTGACACGATCTTATTTGTAGAGTCATAAGAGCGTGTCACATATTTTTGCGGCCTTCGAAGAGTAACATATTATTACAGGGGACTGGACTGGACACTACATAGGTGTCATTAAAAACGTTATATTTTCACAGAAAGGTGACATTTCCACACTTTATCATTGAAAATGCCTTACAGAGTTAGCTTGGTTCGACTCTTATCTATAGTTCGTTTTTTTTAGCATTAGAGAGAAGTTGAAAGAAGGTAAGCGATCTTGACATGTCTTTTAATAGAAAAACGCTTGTAAAAATCAGTAACTATTACTTATGAAAGCAGAAGAATATAAATGATCGTATGAGATTCATAATTGTTACATATTTGCAGTAACTTATTTTTAGGGTTCCGTACCCAAAGGGTAAAACGTCCGTCCGTCCGTCCGTCTGTCCGTCTGTCTGTCACCAGGCTGTATCTCACGAACCGTGATAGCTAGACAGTTGAAATTTTCACAGATGATGTATTTCTGTTGCCGCTATAACAACAAATACTAAAAACAGAATAAAATAAAGATTTAAGTGGGGTAAAGATTACAGCAAATGTGATTTTTGACCAAAGTTAAGCAACGTCGGGCGTGGTCAGTACTTGGATGGGTGACCGTTTTCTTTTTGCATTTTTTTCCGATTTTTTTTGCTTTATGGTACGGAACCCTTCGTGCGCGAGTCCGACTCGCACTTGCCCGGTTTTTTAAATGTGTTTTTCCATCAAAAGACACATTAAGATTGTTTACCTATTTCTAAAGCTAAAAAAAAACTATATGTATACTCTATCTACCTCCCTCAACAATTTGGTAAAAACGCCTGTTTTTACCATCTGTGTCTCAACTAATTTAAAAGCGATGGCGAATATAGATAATTGTATGATTAACAGTTTGGTAGGAATGTAGACGGAATTTCCCAATCATTGCATTACTTATTTACTGAACGCAAGTGAACATTTTTGCACAATAACTGGGGACGCACCTTACTTCATTTGATCGCGGTTTTCCTCTAAATAACTCAAGTACAAAATGTACAGGTGTAGTGGTATATATGTCGGCGGCCGATCGTAAGATCAGGCATATCGTGAAATTCCTAGGCACATCGTGAAACGTGAAAATCTTTGACTCGTTCCCTGAGCCGATGGAGCCCCGCTACGCGGGGCTCCTATTTCTGGGCAGTTTGCCCTTCGGGCATCTGAAGCAACCTAACGAACCTATCCTACCTATATCTTGGATTAATGTGACTATCGTCAAAACATCACACAGGAACATTATGATCTGCCTGATCTTACGATCGGCCGCCGACATATACTCGTAGTAGCATAATAATTATGCACTACATCTGTACATTAACAGTATAAACAATTATTGTTTTCCATCGTACTTTCTCAAAAACGTTCGTATTTGTCATGCTACTTCAGTCAACCTCAGTACTTTTTGTACCGAGACTGACTGAAATAACATAACACGTTCGTTCGTTTCCGTGAAAATACGATGGAAAATAATTATGCACTAAGTTGGTGGTACTAGTGCTCGACATGCTAATACCCAATAGATGACACCCTGCTGTTACCTCTATAGACAATGACTAAGTTTCAAGATGACATGTACTGGGACCGCGTCGAGCATTAGTACCACCACCTTACACTGTATGCAGTTGTTCAAAACAGTCAGCTGCAATAGTAGCGAATGACATTACAGTAGGTACTTATCAATAGACGGTTTGTACATCAAAGGTAGACATTATGTCCTAGTAATAAGGTTTACGAAATGTCAATCAACATGGACGATGGTACAAAGAACTCGTCTCGCTCTCACGCATAACTGCGTCTCTTTCACACCAGTTCAACAGTCCCTCAATTAAGTTAATGGTTTCTTCTTAATAATCATAAGCCACATGTTGGTTTGTCTGTTCAACGTTAATGAAGTAAAACGGTATCAGGCGTGGCTCTTGTCATGTTTTTTTTTGTATTTGTATATGTGTGTATATGTATATTCTATTAATGTTCCAATTTATCTTGAAGCTTGACCAGTTTGGTTTTAATACATTTTATGAAACAATCTTACACAAATCTTAAACAAATGTAAAGGCTCCTCTTCACGTTGGGCCAACGCCAACGAGGGACGCAGCCATGCGGTAGAATGAGATAGCAATATCACTGGCTCCCTCTAACGCATAAATGCGTCCCTCGTTGGCGTTGGCGTTGGCCCAACGTGAAGAGGAGCCTTTACACAAGTCCCATAGTAATCGCAATAAGGCTTGTGACTTACAGACACACCGACCGATTTCGTGTATGTCGTTCAATAATATCTCCACTACTAAGCATTTTTTTACTAATAGAATTGAAAACGAGTGGTCAATACCACTCGATTCCAAATTTCTATCGTTTGTATTTCAAAAATTAGCATTTCGCCGTTTTCCACCGATTTTCGAATGACGAAATCAAACGATCGAATTCATAAATCGCCCCCCCAAGGGTCACTTGCACCATTCGCTAACCCGGGGTTAACCGGTTAAACCTAGAGTTACCATGGTTACCAGTACAACTTGACTGGTTTAACTGGTTAACCCCGGGTTAGTGGGGCGGTTTAAGTGGCGCTTATATATTAAGTACCCTTGAAAAGCTTCCTTTACAAATCGGCTGAATAACTTTTCGTAGAATTTCAACTTTCCGTTATTACAAATTCATTATAAATTTCCAGTTCGTCGACCCCATGAGGATAATACATTTTAGGCGAAATTTCCGGAATATACTGCAAAAGTTATGACATTTCGATGAAATTAATGTTCTTCCGCGTTCCGCTGAAGGAATATCTGCTTACATAGATTTATATTAGAGGCCATTTGATTCTGAAGGTATTATGAATGAATGTGGAGGGAAGTAATGGGAGAGGAAAGCCAGGAAAAGGTGGATGGACTGTGTGAGAGATGATATGAAACGAACGCAAATGAATGATGAGATGACAGGCGAGAGAGACGTATGGAAGAAAAAGACATGCTGCACCGACCTCAAATGAATGGGATAAGGACAACTCTCTCGGTCTCGCTCTCGCCCGCGCCCGCGCACCGAATATTGTATATTACTAATAATACGTCTCTTTCTTCCTTTTCTCAAATTGTGTATAAATATCGTGACTTTTGTAAATAAATTAATCATTCTTGTTGTACATAGCAACAAGTGTGTGTTCTACAATCTACAATATAAATCATCATTGCACTAACTAGACACAATGTAGCATTTTAAATGCTTCCTTTTAGGGTTCCGAACCCAAAAGGTAAAAACGGGATCCTATTACTAAGACTCCACTGCCCGTCTATTTGTCATCAGGCTGTATCTCATGAACCGTGACAGTTGAAATTTTCACAGATGATGTATTTCTGTTACCGCTATAACAACAAATATTAAAAAGTACGGAACCCTCGGTGGGCGAGTCCGACTCGCACTTGTCCGGTTGTATATCGTATGATCACATCGAAAGCATATTAAAAGCCGTTAAAGGAACCTTGGGCCGAGGTCGCGTCCTTCGGCGCGTGCCAATCGATTCCACCTTAAATCTGGCCCTGATTCCCTGCTCACCAAACCACAGACCAGCATAACTGGGTATCTAGACCTGTGACATTTGTGTGTGATCAGATATTGAGCTTATACTGAAAATACTGGTTTTCTGGAGGCATCGTCTTCATTCCTTTTTTGAATGTTAGCGAAAAGCGTTGACGCGTGCCGCCTGGTGCCGGAGAACCAGGGGGGATGACGGACACTAACATGCTGCCACTAGTTAGTGTCTTTCGTCTAAAACCACTAACGAATGCCGACATCGCCTTGTAAGGGGCCCACTGATATCTGCCTGTCAGTTGTTCGGAACTGTCAAATTTTTGTTCTAAATGACAGACCGTTTCCGTCCGGCGGACTGTTAATCAGTGGGCCACTGTAGTGTTTCAGTGGTCGAAGAATTTACGTGTTCATTTTTGGATAATTTGAAAAGAGCGCGCGAGCTGTGGTTTGCCGATCCCTGCCCTAGGCCAGTCGTTAGTCGTTACTCTACAAGTCTACAGTGATTTGCAAAAAATACTTTTGTGAAGCTTTTTATTATGCTGCTGTTTTGAGTGTTTTGCCGACCCCTGTCCTAGGCCAGTCGTTACTCTATACTCTATAGTGATTTGCAAAAAATTACATTTTTAAAACCTTTTCATGCTACCGTTTTCTAAAGCTTGCTTTGCCTTTGAACATGTTTAGTTGTTTACTTTATATTAAGCACATTGTTGTTATTGTTAATGAGTTCTCTTGTGTCAGGGGTTAAGAATCTTAGGTCGTTCATGCAGCGTTTGTTGAACTCGTATTTCTAATTTGGTGGATTTAATTGAAATTAATATTTGATTTGATTACCGCGTTAATGTTTCATTAACCCTTTCCGTAGGTATCTCCAGTGATAATACTGATAATTCATTGATTTAATGTTTTTTTTTGTGAAACAATGCCTAAATATTATATTTTAAATAAATCGCACCGTTAACAGTCACTAATACATTTTAATAAACAAAAAATAATTGTCCTAATCAATTTAATCCCTAAATATATAGGTACATATGTGGATGTTTTTTCTTGTTCTTATAAATAACTTTACTATATTAAAACTAGAGATGCACCGGATATCCAGTTACTATCCGGTATCCGGCCTATCCGGCCATTATTTTACTATCCGGCCGGATACCGGATAGTGACATTGTTTGATTTCGGAGTAAACAAATTGGATTTAAGAAACAGACGGTTATAATCGTACTTGTTTATTAATTTAAAACAATTTAACCATTCCACTGACTTGCACGCGCACTCATTTCGAACCTAGAAATGAGTCCTAGCGAACGTTTACTAGGAAACAGGTCAAACCTGCAGAATGCGCACCTGAAAAACCGAAATGTAGGTATAGTTCCGCTGGCCGAATATTCGGCGGCCGGATACCGGATATTCGGCCGATGGTAAGGCCGAATATCCGGTATCCGGTATCCGGCCAAACAACTATCCGTTGCATCTCTAATTAAAACACATTTTCTTCAAGATTTATTTACTTTATTTTTTATTGAAATATACTCGATTAACAAACGTTAACCACGCATGTATTTTTCTATAAATTGAGTATTTCCAAATCTTCAAGTCTGTGATTCGTTTGTTGAAACCGATCCATATCAAATCAATTTATTCAAACATGAACGATCACAGGAACCCAAAGCAAACACTCAGAATATCGGAAATTCATTCCCGTTGGATGTACTTACATTTAGGGTTGGAAAGAAGTGAGTCCCTAAGAGTCTAAAATGTAGACTTTTTTATAATTTAGACTAAATTATTAAAGCTTATCTATTACGAGACTATTATTTTAAGACTTTTAAGTCGGGACTCGTACAGTGTACTTTATCAAATCTTTTTGAAGCGTCAATCAAAAATACTATAAAACTTCGTAGTCAACTTTTATGATGGTTTTATTTGAATCTAATACCTAAAATGATGTCAGTATAAGATTTAACTGTACATGTTGTACTTATTGACTTATAAAAGAGCCCTTAAGGCCTACATACATAATAGTACTACTAATAGTAGTTCCTATTTCGTGTAGAATCAATGTTTATCCATTGATTTGTAAGGAAATGTTTAGGAACAATGTTTGCGGTAAAAAAAAATCGCTATTAAGTCTTTGGTTATCTAAACCATAAAAATTATACCATTAACCAACCATCGGTAGACCCTGTAACATTGCAATAAAGAGTCTAAAGAACTAAGTCGAGACTTATTCATTAGGGCTTCAAAGACTCAAACTTTTACCACCACTACTCACAGTACCCAAATCCACTCGTCGGAACCAACAAATGTTCTATCTTTGCTACATTTCCAATTCATTTCGAAGTGTTTGCCCCTTCGGACTAAGATTCGGGGCTTGTCGGAATAGACAGACATTCTGAATTCAGTCGGTGTAAGTAATGAAGAGATCCCAATATGGCCGCGTGAATGCACAGATTACAAAATAAAATATATACGATTCAAATACGAAAATATACGGAATTGATAAGATCAAACGTCTATTTGCACAATATCAATTTTATATTTACTAAATTTACTCAATAAACATTAGAAAGTAAGTAAAAATCAACAATAACAATCGAATCGAGAAAATCGGAAGGTACAATTTATTGCAGTTGCAGGGAATCTCGTCTTAGGACAAGAACTGTCGCATCGCATTTGTACGTACGTCGCTCAGATCAGGGCTATAAACGCGAAAATCGAAGTTCGCAAATTGTGGGCATTTTTCTCTGTCACTCTAATTACGCCTTCATTGGAGTAAAAGAGAAAGATCCCCGCAATTTGCGAATTTCGGTTTTCGCGGTAGCCACTCAGACACAGTCCGATGAAAGTGACGAAGAGCATCATTCCTTCTGCTCTATCAACCTTCTGTAAGTGTACTTCTGTAGTTAAAATCGACGACAGAGCTTCTCGACGGTCTTCTCTTATAGACGGTCTTCGCCACATTGACCAAATGTATTGACCATTATGTAAAATATTACAGCACCACAAACGTTCAATTTCGTCGGTTTTAAGTAAATTACCATGTTTGATAAACTAGGAAGTGTCGCAATTGTGACTCCTGTTAGCCGCTGCATAGAGAATTTGTTTAGTAGCATATCTGTTTTCGTATTATGTAATCTGTGATGAAGGGTTAGGGTCACGTTTATTAAAACACGTTGCTCTTATATAACGTGTTTGATGATGATGATGCTCCAGACAGATTTCGGTCACAGCGACTGTGCTCTGCAGTAAATAATAACGTTGCCTAACTGCTTACGCGGAAACCAAAATCTTTAAATATGTATATGATAATAATTATGTTAAAATAAAGTCGGTGATGGCGGATAACAACTAGAAATGCAACGGATAGTTGTTTGGCCGGATACCGGATATCTGGCCTGCCCATCGGCCGAATATTCGGCCGGCGGAACTATACCTACATTTCGGTTTTCAGGTGCGCATTGTGCAGTTTTTGACCTGTTTCCTAGTAAACATTCACGCGGACTAATAGTAGGTCACTCTCCGTTATCCGGCCGGATATAAAAATGATGGCCGGATACCGGATAGTAACCGAATATCCGGTTCATCTCTAATAACACCTATAACAGTCGATGACCAGCCTGACGTAAGATGTAAGAAGCGTGTGGCCCAGTTCGCCCACAATCATAACCACTTGATAAATTGTTTCGATAACATCGTTACGGCAATGATCCTATGATCGTCTGGAGTCTATCACGCCATACTTTTGAAGTATTATCTAAGAGCAGTAATAGTACATAAAGGTCGAGAAATAAGGTTGCCGAGTGGGATTTACGGACGAGAGATGCGAGGCCGTTTAGTAACGCAAGGCTGGCATCATTTCTGTCTTATTTATTTTATTTTATTTAAACTTTATGGCATATATAATTATAAGTACAAATGGCGGACTTAATGCCATAAGACATTCTCTACCAGTCAACCACTGGGCCAAAAAGAGACGGTTGTTAGGTGCAGGTTTTATAATAGAAAAGTTAAAGCGATAATCACAAAACTACTACTACCTACTATTTACAAAATAAACACTAATTAACATACGATGAAATAATAAACTTACACATATACTTTGTATGATACACTTACATAAATATCTACATATATACATACATTATACATGTACCTACTCTGATGTGTGTATCAAAAATAGCATATAACGACTTACAAACCATAACAACCAACAACAGTTTTGAATGATTCACGGTTAGTCATGATTACAGCGGTACTGATAATTCCGCTACTCAGTGCGAGATGTCGACTGCGAAAATAATACTCGTTTTGGTACTAAAACTGATGTATGGAGTGAGCACTCTATGTATTTTTTAGGGTTCCGTACCCAAAGGGTAAAACGGGACCCTATTACTAAGACTTCGCTGTCCGTCCGTCCGTCCGTCCGTCCGTCCGTCTGTCACCAGGCTGTATCTCACGAACCGTGATAGCTAGACAGTTGAAATTTTTACGGATGATGTATTTCTGTTGCCGCTATAACAACAAATACTAAAAACAGAATAAAATAAAGATTTAAATGGGGCTTCCATACAACAAACGTGATTTTTGACCAAAGTTAAGCAACGTCGGGCGGGGTCATGTTAGGTTGCTTAGGTTACCACCTGGTGTCGTGTGCGGGACGCACACGATGTCAGGACAGCCGATTGTTAGGTTTCGTTATTTTTCAAGTTTATATTTATGAATTTTACCAATTATTTATTTTCAATAGTCGTATTTAGTTAATTATTAATGGGTTACACTAGTAACATTTATGGTTTATTTCTGGCAACATCGCTATAACGTGATTGGTTGATGTCCTGGCGGGCGAATAATGTCGTTCAGCGATTGGTTGACGTCATCGATATCTCGCGATGTCGTCCACCAATCGCGAGGCTCTATTTTCCCGCCATATTGGCAACGGTTCTTGGTCGGGAGTTGATCAAACTCGTGCATTCTGTTTGGAGCGTTGGTGGAAATAGGTAGCTTATTCGGAGTAACGTATTCACGGCTGTGGTAGCCTAGGTTGCCTAGGCTTGCTAGCTAGCTAAGCTAATTAATTGATGTGTAAATTAATGTTGAGTTTAAGTGTCTAGAGTAATAAAGTAAATGATTGTTGAGTTTAAGCGTCTACAGTAATAAACAAGTGAATGTAATCAAGTGGTTTGAATAAACATTCTTAATCCAACCGTTTGGGAGTTTTCCTTTGTTCTGGTGCCTGGTAGCCGGTTTTTATAGTCAGAACTTGGATGGGTGACCGTTTTTTTCTTTTTGCTGTTTTGCATTATGGTACGGAACCCTTCGTGCGCGAGTCCGACTCGCACTTGCCCGGTTTTATTTCTCTATGGTCAAACAAAGGCATCCGTGTATACAGAACGCTGCAAAATGATTTTATTATTAAAAGCACTCCTCCCCCAGGATTCCATTGGAATGTGAGATATGTGGAAGGCCAAGGCCGATGTTTGGTATAACGATTCCGTATATCGCGGCCTTGCATTCCTCGTTACGGGGGTTGGTACTTCATTAAGGGATGCGTGAAGGAAACAATACATTATGCAGATATTTTCATATTTTATCTTTGAAAGTATTTGAGTGAAGTTTTAAACATGTTATGGGAATTTTACAAAACGAGTAGGGTAATTCTGGGATAGATGGCCGTCAGGGCGAGATGGACCATCGAAATATTTCGTGACTTTGATGTCTATGCCTATAGTTCGTTTATTTTGCATTAGAAATACGGTAAACAATCTTGATGTGTCTTTTAATTGAAAAACACATTCTACAAATAAGTTACGGTAAATATGTAAGGCCCTGGTCTCCTATAAACGCCATCGGCCGCTTACAGCGTCTGCGTCACGATGCTTACTATAGAGATGTACTGTTGTGGTCTGTTTTAGACGTCGACGTCAGCGTCTTTTTTGTTCAAAAACGTTGACGCTGACGCCAGACGCCGCGTACAGCATAAAATAGGAGACCCGGGCCTAACATTTATGAATCCAATACGATCATTTATATTCTTCTGCTTTTACCTAAGTCATTGATTTTTAAGAAGCGTTTTTCAATTAAAAGACATGTCAAAATCGCTTATCTTCTTTCAAGTTCTTTCTAATGCTAAAAAAACGAACTATATATGCTGCTTGTTCTTGTTTAGTTCACTTCCCATCATACTTGCGAGCAAGGATGTGATTCATAAGACCAACATATTTATGAAAAAAAAAAGATAGTGTACGTAAAATCTTCGTCAAAACCCGTTCTCAACTACAAGTTTATGCACCATGAACGGAACGACAAAACACTTCCACATCCTTTTTAAAACATCGCTTGAATTACGTCTCGGATTGCTAACAATGGTTTCCCCCTTAATCATTTTCGCATAAAAAAGACACCTTGCTTGTTCCGAACGATATCCAAACGATTAATAGGCCAATTCGAGTTTTAGTGATGCGATCTGTTTCCGATATGATACTGATCTGACAGTGTCAAAAGTAACGTTTTTGTTTGAAGAAATGTCACTTTTGACACTGCCAGTTCAGAATCATATCGGAAACCGATCGCATAACTATAACTCGAATTGGCCTGTAAGGTCCGTGTTTGTAAGTATTGTAAGAATAAGGCATTGAGACAAGTTAAAATAGTCCTTAACGCTTATATTCCAAGGTTGGTGTTAGAATGCGCGTGCGCTGGCAGGTGCGCCCACAGCTGTTCGCCGCCATGATTGTAACGGACGGCGCATGCGGTCTGTCAAGCGTCTGTCTTGCCTATTGGACTAGTGAGGTTATTTTGGATAAATAATTGCAAAAAAAAGAATTTAGTACAACTATGTTAAATACTTTGACGCTGATGGGAACCAATACAAATAATTTGACCAATAAAATTAAAGATAAAGTTGAACTTTATCTACAATTCATTTTTGGTGTATTTATTAGAATTATATTTGTTTGTAAAGGGGCCCACATATTATCAGTTCGCCGGACGATATCAGCCTGTCAGTTGTTCGGAGCTGTAAAATTTTGCTTTTAACGACAGGCCGATATCGTCCGATGGACTGATAATCAGTGGGCCCCGTAAAGCTATTAGAGAACTGTAGATACTTTTGACAAGTAGTATCATCCACTACTATTTATGTTATTGTATACTTATCCTAATTTATTTTTCTACTTTTTATTTTACTGCTATGTAGACATGATGGATTAATTTATTGCCAAATTGTAGCTTTTTAATCTAACTAACGATCACGGAGTAAAGTCGCCGGGCGGACAGACAGACAGGCGAACATGGCGAAACTAATGTTATACTAACTTTCTAGTTGATTACGGAACCCTAAAAATGAAACAAATCGGAAAGTCAAAACCAGTAATTTTATTATATTAAAGAATTCGTTGTTCCTATTCCTATAAAGGCAATGTAAGTAAGAAGGTAATAATATCTATACTATTAGAAAACGTTAAGTAATATCTGCGTAATGCTGCCCTGCTTATTGTATTTGCAGTACTTGCATGAAAATCATCGTTTAAATAAAGAACTTATTCAAAGAGAACAAGGTTAACAATTGCATGACATTTCAACTGCGATTACTGCATATGTTGTTGGCACGGCAGAATGTTACTTGTACAATTCTCAACGAATAGACATTATAGTCAGGTTCAATTTAAAATGCGTCACATTAGAATAATACATTCATTGGCACGCGGTGCGTATTGTGCAATGAATTATTGATAGGATAACTTACAAATATATTATGCTTTTGTCGGGTGTTCATTTATTGCAAGTGACAAATAACCGCAGATCGAGGAATTTTCCGACTCTTTTGTTCTATATCTGTTTCAATATCGATATTTACAGTCGATTTCATAAATAATAGGACATTCTTACACAGATTGACCAAACCCCACAGTAAGCTCAAGAAGGCTTGTGTTGTGAGTACTCAGACAACGATAACTCGTTAATGTTTTGGTCAAACTGAGCAATTTTTACTATGGGACCAACCTCGAAAACGCGGAAAAAAATTTAGATGTTTCCATTTTGCTGGTCTATGTTGAAATTTCAATTTGAGAGTCAAGTTTTTTCGTGTTTTCGGGGTTGGTCCCATAGTAAAAGTTGCTTATTATGACCTAAACATTAACGGGTTGGAGTAATTGTTAAATTAAGTGCTTTTCGTTCAGTTACATACTGTATTGCGCTGATGTGACGAAATAGCTCCTTACTTCGTTTGTGGACTTAGTCGCCTCAGGAGTTTCGTCACAGGGGAGATGGTCCTCTTAGCATTGTTTTGCAATCCATCTAGGAGAAGGATACTCCAAAATAAAACCCGGAATGGAGTTTCCGTAAGGCGCGAGTAGGGTCCAACCTGAAATATGCGGCAGATTCCTGCAGCTGACCTGTCTCCAAACGTATTGGCTCGCCTTTCCTGTGGCATAAGACAGTGAAGCCGAGAGGGTAATGCAGGTGCTGGGCATCCCTGCGTTTCCTTAATTCCGTCCCAGGCGGAGTAATGTATGTTACACCATAAATCGTCTGCAATAGACGTAAAGGCCAATGATGATGATGATGCGCTGATGTAAGGTACTTATAATTGCAATTATGCGACCCCGGTTCAATAAACTGTTGACAATTGAACATCGATTAATTTAAGCGGATGATTGGAATGGCATCTCGCCGGACGGGTATCACCGTTAATTGAGTCACTGAGTCACTCGACTCACTGCCCAAGAGGCCTATTCAGATAGGCATTTCTTAACCAAATTTTTTTAACAAGCTGATACGTCTGCGAGTCACACTCAACATTTTATACTAAAAATAAAATCTGAAGCATATGCGCCGAACTCGTGCATTGGCTAAATCTGAACATCGAAATGAATTATGTTTTATCAAAGACATATGTAACTTCGTATAAGATGAATAAAGTCTAAGGAAAAAACGTGCCTCGGAAATCAAGAAAAAGTCACTGCCGGATTCGAACTTTAAGATACGTCAATTAATAGATCTGGAAACGATATGGATTAGATGTGTCAGTGTCAAAAGTGACGTATTTGTTTGAAGAAACGTCACATTTGACACTGACACATCTAATCCGTATCGTTTCCAGATCTATTAATTGACGTATCTTATAGTTAGAATCGGGCGGTCATTCTCGAATAGATGCCGCACACACCTTTAGCCTATACTCGGCTAGATCGCGTGACGACGCCGTTTCATATTTAACAATTTTAACACATAGATATCAGTGAATGATCATGGATCAAAATGATATAAAAATAATAAAATCATTTATCCATATATATACATTTTTTTGATAATTTTATACGTTTTCATTTTGAGTTTTAGTCCTGTGTCGATAGATGGCAGTAAATTTACTGTGACTACAAAATTTACGATACTATCTATTCTCTTTGGTTTTATAAAGCATCTATCAGGAAATATAAAGCCACAGCAATTCTTGATCATGATATTCATGATGCAATTATAAATAGTATTCGCTTGTCGGAAGTCGGAACTAAATTCATTTTTCTATGGCTAACAAGGTCTAACATCACAGACAATATCTGTGGCTTTCCACAAAGAAGGGTTCTTATGCTTCAAGTGCAATAAGGACGTTTCTATCTGAAATTCCAACAGAAATTCTGATAGAAACATTCTGACAGAAATTCTGGTATCAATTTCGGATAAATTAATAACGTAGAATTCATTTCTGGTATAAAAAAATAGTAATTTGTAGAAAAAAATAAAAAAAACTCAAATTATCTAATTTTTCAAGTTTAATTTTTGTTTCTTATTTGTATAAGACATATGTAACTTCGTATAAGATGAATAAAGTCTAAGGAAAAAACGTGCCTCGGAAATCAAGAAAAAGTCACTGCCGGATTCGAAGTTTAAGATACGTCAATTAATAGATCTGGAAACGATATGGATTAGATGTGTCAGTGTCAAAAGTGACGTATTTGTTTGAAGAAACGTCACATTTGACACTGACACATCTAATCCGTATCGTTTCCAGATCTATTAATTGACGTATCTTATAGTTAGAATCGGGCGGTCAATCTCGAATAGATGCCGCACACACCTTTAGCCTATACTCGGCTAGATCGCGTGACGACGCCGTTTCATATTTAACAATTTTAACACATAGATATCAGTGAATGATCATGGATCAAAATGATATAAAAATAATAAAATCATTTATCCATATATATACATTTTTTTGATAATTTTATACGTTTTCATTTTGAGTTTTAGTCCTGTGTCGATAGATGGCAGTAAATTTACTGTGACTACAAAATTTACGATACTATCTATTCTCTTTGGTTTTATAAAGCATCTATCAGGAAATATAAAGCCACAGCAATTCTTGATCATGATATTCATGATGCAATTATAAATAGTATTCGCTTGTCGGAAGTCGGAACTAAATTCATTTTTCTATGGCTAACAAGGTCTAACATCACAGACAATATCTGTGGCTTTCCACAAAGAAGGGTTCTTATGCTTCAAGTGCAATAAGGACGTTTCTATCTGAAATTCCAACAGAAATTCTGATAGAAACATCCTTATTGCTGATGGAAACCCTTTTCTGATGGAAAGCCAAGGAAAACGCAGATGGCCGGTGAAAACCAATAAGTCCTCGTCCGTGGGTTCTCGTTCGCTCCAATACATGAACGAACAAGTAAGTAAATACGAACGAAATGCACTAAGGAAGTTAACAAAATGACTTCATTTCAGATATCCTTTTTATGTCAAAATCTAAGTTGGGAAATTTGCCTCCTGATACTCGTATTTACTCTTTATTTCTAACTTTTCTATTGATTTAATTGCATTTAACATTTTGATCCTCAGAAGTAATAATAGGAAATTACCTTGAAGCGCACTATGATCATGATTTATGCACTAATAGGCCTGTCTGTCTAGACTATGACCTTGTTTTACTATGCACATTTAATAATAGACCTTATTAGGAAAGCCATTGCATTGATTTTTGGCTGAAGTCATAACCTGTTCTTATTGAATAGTGATTCGCACAGCGCCAAAAGTAAGCTTTAGTCATTATAACGGTTTAAATGATTATTTCGTATGAGAGCCGGCAACGTGACGCTATATCGTAAGATGTATTTTCAGGGGTCAGTTTTTATCGTACAAAATGTTTGCTTATTTTTGGTGCATTAACTTTGCTGTTGTTGAAAAGAAACTGTAAGGCATAAGGATATCAGTCTACTGCGTTACTTAATATAAGATACTAAATACGCGTAGACGGTCGGGGAGGCCTCGTAGTACATGGAGGCGATTAGTTGAGGAGGCTGGCTCATCTGGTCTCGGCTGGAAAGAGCTGGAAGTAGCCGCTCAAGATCGTGACAAATGGAGGATTCTTCTGCGAGCCCTATGTCCCTTTAAGGGGCCCACTGATTAACAGTCCGCCGGACGGTATCGGCCTGTCAGTTGTTCGGAACTGTCAAAATTTTGTTCTGACAGGCCGACACCGTCTGGCGGACTGTTCATCAAAAATCAAATATCATTTATTATCAGGCAACTAAGGCCCATAAATACATATCTTACAAACTAACATACATACAATAGTAAAATCATAAAGGGTGAGTACTATTAAATTGTCGCAATTTGAATAAAATTTTATACAATAAAATAATATACAATAAAATTCAAAAATGTTTATTATTGGTAAGTTTATGATAAAATAGGCGAGCTAAAACCGTTTTATTGTTTGTCTAAAGCACGACGTGAGAATTCTCGGACTTTACTCTTGACCCGACTCATAGAATTTTGCACGGAATCATTTGTGATAAGTTTAGTACATTTAATCCACTTCCTTTTGAAATCGGGCAATGATGTGGCCGGTTGGCATGTTTTCCGCAATTTTGTTTTTATATTTGCCCAGTATTTTTCTATCGGCCGTAATTCTGGGCAATTTGGCGGATTTAATCCCTTTGGTACAACATCGACAGAATTCAAATTATACCAATCCATAGCTCTAGATGAATAATGGCAACTTGCCAAATCCGGCCAAAATAATGTCGAACAATTGTGCTTTTTAATAAGTGGCAACAACCTTTTCTTTAGGCATTCGGATATATAAATATCTGTGTTAATTGTGCCAGTGGTTACAAAAGGCGAACTTCTCATACCGCACTGGCATATCGCTTGCCACACGAGGAACTTTTTGGCAAATTTCTCGACTGGAATCACTTTTTCTGATTCAGGCAGACCCGAGACGTTGCGGGAAGAAAAGTATTGATTGCCTGGTATTGAATTGAAATCAGCCTTTACATACGTTTCGTCATCAATGATTAAGCAACCTGCTGTATTTTGAACAAACAAGGCGTACAATAATCTAGAACGTCGAACTGCTCGATTATACTGATCAACCGTTCTTTTCGGAGCTTTTTGTTTTTTGTATGTAACAATACCGCAGTTTTTTTTTATTTTTTGTACATTGCTTTGGCTTGTTCCAACTTTTTTGGACACATCTCGGGACGAAATAGCCGGATTTTGATCAAACAGCTTACACACCTTTGATTCCAACTTTTTGTTCCGTTTTCTTGTCGGATGACCCTCTCGCTGCTTTCTTTCAGTAGTTTTACCTCGTTTTAGCTTTTTTATGGTCCTTTGCACTGTTCTCCGAGTTGTATTGCACGATTTTGCAAGTTCCAAAGTAGATATATAGGGATTCATAGTAAATTTTTGCAAAATTAAATCGCGCACGCTTTTTTCTTTTGACGACATCTTGAAAGACAAATACAAGTGAATGTTTTTTTTTAAGAATAAAAGATGCCAATACATTCTAATTTTGATATATATAATAAGTTTTACCAAAAAGGTTGAGAGTCTAGAAAAAAAAACGGAATATGTTAGCGACAATTTAATAGTACTCACCCTTTACAAGCTAAAAATTATTTAGGCAAGGCAAATTATTTTATTTTTATTATTTATTAATCGAACAATCTCTGTTCATGTCAATCTCTAGCTAATACTGACAAAATTAAGTATTTGGGAGTCATGATAGACGAAACCCTCTCCTTCAAAAATCACGTTGAAACATTGTGCAATAGAGTTCGAAAGTTAATGTTTGTTTTCAAAAAACTTCGTTCAATCGCTGACCCAAATTTAATCAAGCAAGTATATTTTGCACTATGTCAATCGATATTAACTTATTGCATTTCTTCCTGGGGTGGCACAGCGAAAACAACACTCCTAACCCTAGAAAGAGCCCAGAGAGCCTTACTAAAGGTAGCTACCTCCCGGCCCTACTTATATCCTACTGACCTCCTTTATAAATCATGTGAAGTACTAACAGTTCGTCAATTATATATACTAAGCACAACACTAAAGCAGCACGCCAGAACTCCTTTCAACTCTGAATATAGAAATAAAAGGCGCAAGGATATTATATGTATCCAAACAGTACAAAGAAAACACATTTTTTCATCTAGATTTTTTGTCTTTTTAGGTCCATTTTTGTACAACAGGCTAAATGCAATACTAGACTTATACCCACTAAGCTATGCTTGTTGTAAGAATACTCTACGACGCGCCCTTCAAAAAATGACTTACGATGATACAGAGAACCTACTAATAGTCGTAAAATGATTACCTAATACTGTTCTGTGATTTTTAATACTTAAGAACGTACTTCTTTGTTAAGGTGATTACAGTTATTTTGTGTAATAAATATAGTTCATAATTAAGTGAATAATTAAAAATAAATAAATTTAATATTGCCCTTCGCTGCCTGAAACACAGGGAATCCTAGTTCAGGCATCTGTAAAACACGTGTCTCTATGTAAATTCTTAGTCTTTAAGAACAACCATTGTACTATACTTTTTTCAATAAATTATTTGTATTTGTATTTGTATTTGTAATCAGTGGGCCCCTTTATGAGGGGTTGAATGCATCATCATCATCATACTAAAGGAGTTGCCATATCAAAACAGTATATTTTTATTACTATGTCGTATGTTAACCAAACCTCGACGTTAAGCTGCAAAAAAACATACTGGCGCTCGTTTTACAGCATGCCATAACTTCCGTCCATACGCGTTCGTATTTGTACAATATTGTATCTAATTCCCCTGTTATAAGGCTTCAAATTATATAAATATTAGTGACGTACTACAGGGTATGCGGCCTCAATTTAAAGCATTATTACGCATTCTGATTCATTTTGCGAACAGGTAAGTAAGACGTGAAAATTCCCCGCCGTTGTCGCCGAGTAATTTCTTGGGTCCATCAACTATTTCTTGTTGTTATTCTGTCCCATCAGCCAGGAGACAATATTAGCATAGTTTCTTAGAATAGTTGGTGTACAGTCAACAACAGAGCTATGAATACAGGCAAAGTGCCAAAAATATGTATACACGACCTTAATGTACAGGCAATAAAGTACTGTATACATATTTTTGACACTTTGCCTGTATTCATAGCTCTGTTGTTGACTGTACGATGTTCTACAAATGTGCTTAGTAGATGTCCCATTATGGAAGGGCCTTATAACTACCAAAAACTTCAAGTTTGGTTCATTTAAATACGAAATAAATAGTATTTTAAGAGTGACTCAGGAGACCGTAACCATGGCAACTAGTGACAAGAAAAAGTTGATTCACCCTCTTGTCACCTTAACTTGCCGGTCCGCCATTTGTACCTTCATGTACAATAAAGATTAAAATAAATATACTTTCTTGGTGGACTTTATGTCCTTGTATTAAACTTTACAATTTGTCAGTTAACAGAGTTGACGATGGTACCAACGTCCAACGATCCAAACACCAAGCCATTGAGTTTCTTACCAATATAACATTTATTCAGCAAATATGCCACAGGGGCAGTTTTACATGTCAAATTCTTATAAGCAATAAAAATAACCAAAATTACAAAAAAACAATTACAAATATGGAATCAATGAAATATTAGATACTTTATTAGAGATATATACAGTACAATTTACTTGAAATACAATTACTGTTCTATCGGTTCTAATCGAATTCCTTTTGGAGACACAGAAATTGCACAATTGCACATCCTAATTCTATCGTCCCCGTTCCATCGTCTGACATCTATGCGGGGAGCATCCTTATTAGAGATGCCACGAATATTTGGTATTCGGCCTATTCCGCCACTTTGCCGAATATTTGATATTCGGCCGAATGTTGCCTACTATTCGGCCAAATACAGAATATCTGTTGTAACTACCTAAAAACAAAAATTCACAAAAAAACAAGAACTAGGTATATTTAATACTTAAAATGTATTCTTGGAAAATAGCTAAATACGAAGGCGCGTTTTTGGGCATTTGTTGATTACAAAATACTATCTTATTTTTATCATGGGTCTGATTTGTAACTACATTCATTAATTCTGTTGAACAATAAATCGTAAATATAGTTCGGTATTCGGCCGAGAGCGAGGCCGAATATTCTGTATTCGGTATTCGGCCAAATTCACTATTCGGGGCATCTCTAATCCTTATGTTGTCGGCATACCATTTATCGAAGCGAAGGAATGAAATGGAATTGTCTCCTGTCGTCTACATTCCCTCAATACCCTGACAGAGACGATATATCCTCTAGCCGCCCAGAGACCTATAAAAAGGTCTCATGTTCCATTCTAATTTGAACTTTGTGTTGAATGAATCAAAGTTTCATTTTGCTTGGCAAGGTTTGACGTATGGGCGGCTAGAGGATATAAACGGTCTTATTTCTGGCCAATGATGTGCATTCTGAGTTTACCAGTACTAACTCTTTAAGTTGAATGTATAAGTCACTGTTTAAAGAAATAAAAAGTGAATGAACTAGTAAAATTCATATTAGGTTATTTCCATAATTTTTGAAGTAGGGTCAATAATAAATCTCGTTCACGGTGTATGAAAAGGCGAGTAATAAAAAAAACAACTCAAGAATGACATTGTGCAGTGCAGCAACAACAATCATACCATTCGTGAATCATCGATATTGAGCATTTTTAATATACCAATAGGTATTCTTTTACACTCACAGGTATGTGGTATGCCTTTACCTGCTACACAACGATGTTTGAGTATGGCGAGTGTCTATCGAAACATATTCAAAATTTCACGTTCCACATACCTATTTGTATGTCTTAGTCATAAATCGTTCTGAACTGAACCCCTGTACAGTCGATTTCATGCTTATTGCAATGGACCTTTTGGACGCCAATGACCGATATATCCGCACCGCAGGTTCAACGCCAAAGACGGATTAATCGGTCACCACCACTCAGACCACAGAGCAACATAGACCTACAGCTTGGCAAAAAAGAGTAGAAATTAAAAAGTGGCAACACCGAAGTGCCGTCCCGTTTTCTTATACATATTGGTTTGAAAGGGACGACACTACAGTGTTGCCACTTTTTAATTTCTACTCTTTTTTGCCAAGCTGTACGTGCATATGCATAAAGTTCAATTTCAGTTTTGACACTTCGGTGACGTGGCGTCCGGGTGACAGCTTTTGTGTTTGACATGGCGTCGAATAGGTTAAGGGGAAGAAATCGTCTGTACGTAGACAAGGGGCTATTCTTAACTTTTTATCCCCTCACAAGAAGATATTATTTTTGCAAGTGAAATCCCAAATGAGTGGCGTTGTAGATAAGTGTGTCACGGCTGTACGTTCCCTTAGGGATTCGTATACAGTCGCCATCAGATATATCGGAGCGGCCAAGGTGTTCACAATATCTGAGCACGCGCTCTAACTCCCTGACAATAGAGGCGTGTTCAGATATTTGTGAGCACCTTGGCCGCTCCGATATATCTGATGGCGACTGTACAAGAATGGAGCAGTACCTTCCCCAGTTCCAAGCATAACCATTCTAACAAGACCTAAGGATCCTTAATAAAGCGATAGTGCAACTATATTGGTTTCCACGAGCCGTCGATTTTTCCGTGTTTGGAATAACGGCCTAGAGGCCCGATTCGGATTATTAAATAGACATCTGTTAGACATCTTTTAGACATCACCAAGATACGATAACGATATGTTTAAGATCTAACCTGTCAAATTTGACATTTGCGCGCTTCTGGAGATACTCTTTAACGATTTCCACAGAATATAACTTAGAGATCCAATTCACATCTAATAGATATCTTACTCTATCTAATAGGGAATGCTCCCGGGACTGAGTTTGTATGGCGAGAACCGGGAATTCCCAGTTAGTTCCGGTACTGTATTTGTATAGAAAACCAGTACCGCGGGAGCACTCCCTACTATCTAACGTAAAAGTGACATTGGTTGCCCGAATTGCTGCAAAAGAGAACTAGTTGATATCTAAACTATAACGTATCTAGAATGGATCTAGTACGTGTTGTCTCTTGTGAATATCTTGAAGTTCGAATACGGCAGTAGGTCGGAGGGACCTTCGTAATTCAATCCCGGACAGGACGGGCTGCGGCGAGCGATACGCTTATCGGGTTACTAGTAAACAATCAACGTGGTAGCGAATAGCGATACGTCGCACGGAGGCTACAGGACGCCTTTTTAGGGTTCCGTACACAAAGGGTAAAACGGGACCCTATTACTAAGACTTCGCTGTCCGTCCGTCCGTCTGTCACCAGGCTGCATCTCACGAACCGTGATAGCTAGACAGTTGTAGGACAGCGAAGTCTTAGTAATAGGGTCCCGTTTTACCCTTTGGGTACGGAACCCTAAAAAGAAGTTGAGTTTACCGTCACATCGCTATATGTATTCGTTTTCATATAAATTCCATATTAGCAAATCGTTTTGACAGTTCTAAAAAAGAAGAACCCAACTGAAAACGGCACATATGAGTCTTCAGCTATACAATAAGACATTACAACACACAAACACTACTACTACTATTACTAAACAAACTTATTGAATTCAATTATTCAATGTAAATGTAACCAAACAAAACAATCGATCGAAGTGACCAATTAGTAAACTATTATTAGTATCTTACGTAACTGAAACCTGTGTAAAAATCTATGCATTGTTGCCTTCATTACCGAGTGACTCAATTATTATATTTATTTGAAGTATTTAAGTAAACTATGTTGTCATTTTCCTGTAATTGTCGGACAAATGTTTAAAAATAGATTCAGAAATACGTCAGTACAGTACTTATTATTTAAAGGCACCTACTACGTAATTAATTACTAGAGATGGTCCGAATAGTGGTTTTGGCCGAATACCGAATAATCGGCTCCTCGCGACCGAAGCGCCGAATATTCGGCATAACATGTGAACATTTTGAGTCACGTTAATTATGAAAACTGTTCGCCAATAAAGCACAACGTTTGCTAAGATATAACTTTTGTTGCTCATAACTAGTGAATGTACGAATAAGTTGTTGCAGTCGATCAAATCAGACCCATGATAAGAATAAAATTATTTGTAATCAACATATGCTCAAAAACAGAGTCTTCATGTTTAACAACTTTCCAAAAAAAACATGTTAAGATTAATATAATAGTGGTTTAAATAGGTACGGTTACTTTTATTGCGTATTTTTTCTTTTTAGGGAGGTGCAACAGATATTCGGTATTCGGCCGAATAGTAGGCAACATTCGACGGAATACCGAATATTCGGCAAAATGCCCGAATACCGAACAGTTGCCGAATATTCGTGGCATCTCTAGTAATTACTGTTTCGAACCAATTAATACTTGTTTTATATTTAACACTTAATGAATGACGCTCTATTATTGTTTCAATATAGATAGACCAGTTTCTTGTTTGTCTTCAATAAGCCGGGATTGGAATTGAATTGAATTCAATATCCCTAGTGTAAATTTCATTCGATAGCGTGACGTGACGTACGCGTTGGCGTTAGGTGTCATTTTGTATGAGATTTTAAATGTTCAAAACGTCCCGCTTGGCGCGCTGTACAAAATGCCATACAAAATTAGACTTAACACAAACGCGTACGTCCGTCACGCTATTATATCGAATTAAATTTCTCTTTCCTTTTGGTTCTCTATTTGGTTTGGTTATGGCGACATAAAACATCATCATATTGTAAATAATTTATTAAAGACTGCTTTCCAATTTCCACGAAGGCATACATAACCGTAAATGTACCTTTTAATTAAGTGTTATTCGATAAATTTGCCGGAAAATAACAATGTGCAGGTTGACCTTGTAAAGCTTCGCCAGGTTGCAAATTAATTAAATACTGCTCATTAAGGCTCGACCTCAAAACATGAAGCGAACACATCGCGTTAATTAGGTAGGTAAGTATTGTTCCTGAAATTATATGGAAACAGTGACATGTTTTGGTGCATACGTGATAATCGAGCTTCTACTGTATATCTACCGAATACCGAATATCTGTTGCATCTACCTAAAAAGGAAAAAAATATACAATTAAAATAACCTCAAACCACTATATTTTATTTTAACATGTTTTCTTGGAAAGTTGTTAAATACGAAGACCCTGTTTTTGAGATTTTTTGATTACAAATCTGTTTTTGTTACAAGTTGACTCTAACCATATTCACTAGTTCTGGGCTATAACCGCGAAAATCGAAGTTCGCAAATTGCGGGCATTTTTCTCTGTCACTCTTTTAACGCCTTCATTGGAGTAAAAGAGAAATATCCCCGCAATTTGCGATTTTCCGTTTTCGCGGCAGCCCCTCTGAGCAACAGAAGTTAAATCTTAGCAAACGTGCTTTGTTGGCGAACAATTCTCAGAATTAACTTGACTCAAAATGTTCGCTACGTAACTACATAATGTCTTTTCGTCCGACATACCTCAGTGCCTCAAGACGAAAGTCTTTAATCAATGTGTGTTACCAGCGATGACTTACGGCTCCGAAACGTGGTCTTTCACTATCGGCCTCATCTCAAAATTCAAAGTCGCTCAACGAGCTATGGAGAGGGCTATGCTCGGAGTTTCTCTGCGTGATCGAATCAGAAATGAGGAGATCCGTAGACGAACTAAAGTCACCGATATAGCTCACCGGATTAGCAAGCTGAAGTGGCAATGGGCAGGCCACATTGCGCGCAGAGAAGATGGCCGATGGGGTCGAAAAGTGCTCGAGTGGAGACCACGGACTAGCAAACGCAGCGTAGGACGTCCACCCACAAGATGGACGGACGACCTTGTTAAAGCCGCCGGAAGACGCTGGATGCGGGTGGCTTCCAACCGGTACGAATGGAGGTCCAAGGGGGAGGCCTATGTTAAGCAGTGGACGTCTTATGGCTGAGATGATGATGATGATGATGAAAATGTTCGCACGTTATGCCGAATATTCGGTCGCCGAATATTAGGCGTTTCGTCCTAGAGGGGCCGAATATTCGGGCTAAACCACCATCGGGGCATCTCTAGTACGTACCATATTGTCTTACCTACCATACCCGAGTGATACCTAGCACAGCATCTCGCCACCGCACGTAACGCCATTTCGTTAGACACGCGCGCTCGAAATCGGTTATTGTTTTATGACTCTCACGATTTTACTTCGAAAGCCGCGGGAATCATTTATCAATTAGGCTTGTCGCTAATTAAGATGGTTCCCCGCTAATTGGCCATGTCCGGTGTTTTCGTAACCATTTTGAATTAATTTTAAGCAGTGGAATAATATTGATTAATGATATGACGATTTTAATAACAAAACTTCCGCGAGTAACCAGGTCACTCACGTATTTTTAAGTCAATCGACTCAGTCAGCAAACGCGTGCTCGTGTGTAAGCTCCTCAGTATGCAACGAAGCATGTGGAGGAATCTTTGATTTACGGCTCGATTCGGGAAATGAATTAGAGACTCACTAGATATGAAATAGTAAAGATATGTGACGTTGTAACGGTTCGGGAAGCCCTATAGTGGTATAAAATAAAAGTAATAAAGAAATTTGTATTAACAAGTATATTTACCATTCCAACAAGAAATTTAAGGTAATATTATAATAATATAGCTAGCTCAGTCGTAATTTAAATAAATAGGTATTAATTTTTAGAGCACAGGGGGTGAGTCTGTGTTTCAATAGGCTGGAAGACCTTGGTAACTAGGGGTAAAAATATTTGAATATTGGGCGCCTTTATAAAATAATAAAAACCGTCTGACCTCCAGTTAGATAAGGAATGAGAAACGAGCCTTGCAGATTCGTGGTGGTGAGCTCAACCACCCCGGTGCCGCAGCCGCCGCCTCCGAACGTCCATGCTAGTTAAGCCGCCAAGGAAGCACCAGCTCAGCGCGGTCTGGAGCACATCCTCGCCCATGCCGACGCCCTTGACTAACTAGGGGACTGAAGGGGTAAACGAAAACCTCTTCTTAAATAAACCTCTTTCTGAAATACCCTTTCTTGAAAGCCCTGCCTGAAGGCCTGCCTGAAGCCCTGCCTGAAGGCCTGCCTGAAGCCGTTCCTGAAGCCCTGCCTGAAGCCGTTCCTGAAGCCCTGCCTGAAGGCCCTGGAAATAATTTAAAAAACAATAAGTATGTGGCTTTGCCGATTCTCGACGAGAGTTGAAATTCGCCAGAACGGTTGAGCAACTTACCCAATGCAGAAAAGAAGCCGGCTTGTAAGTCCGTGCTTTCATGTCGATGCATGGGGCCTTCAGAGGTTATGGTACGAGGAACATAATATTCTCCCTGAAAATAAGTAATAAAACAATAAGCACTGAACACGTCTCGAACAATTTGATACGTAGATCAAGAAAAATACTTACGATTAAGCGGTTTAAGCCGCGATTTAAACAATATGGCTCACTGGCCTTTGAAGAAAACGGATCGACATCCTACTCCATCACATCCGAAATAAAAATGACAGCTGACAGATCAAACCACAGAGGCTTCCACCGCTGCGTTTCGTTGGGCGCACGATGTAGATGCAGCTTCCAAACTCGTTTCAACCAAAAAAACAAGGTAATAATAATTTCCAAAAAGGAAAGAATAAAGTTGTAAAATATTTAATAAGATTTTAATTTCTGTAAATTAATAAGAGTAAACATTTTATTGAAGAAAAATCCGATAGCGAGCTACTCACGCCCTCTGTTGATCAATGCAAGTATTAAAAAACAGTATTACCAACGCTCAACGCTAGATGGCCTTTATATTAGAAACGAAATATATTAATGCCTATGAGGCTTTAAAAAAAATGTTGTTACAGTACATCCCTCCCCGAATAAAATTTTGACGTAGGCAAAATTTTGAGCTGGTCTCCAGCTCCAAACATCCATCCGCAGAATGTAAACAACAGTTACCCCGCACAAAATAAAAAAAATTAAATAAAAAAACAACCACCCAAATCGAACCCACGCACTAAACTATACTTACTTTATAATAAACACGACGTTTGCAAGTCGAGCTCTAAGCTACAATACTACAAAACATCGCATCGCGTATATTTCTTGGTGACATAACGAACGGCCCAGGCCGCGGGTTGTGCGTCCAAGTGATATAGCGGAAGACGGCATATAGCCAAGTGAAATTAAACTAACTAATATCGGTGACTGTACTACAACTAATTTAAATATATACAACGCGCATATCAGGCCGTGACTGTCAGACGTCACAGGTCTAAACGCGGTAATCAGACAATAACACAACAACAATGATACGTTGACCAGCTGTGTCTGAACGACAAGCAGACGGTAACGTTCAAAACAACACGAGACACAAGGAACTCGACTGTACAGGCTCCATTTCAGGCAATGCAAGTCTGTCAGTCTGACACACAATAATCCGATGTTTGCGGACAACGCTTTAAGGCGTGTACCACATAACAACCCCCTAACATCAACATTAACGTTCACGCATATGATTTAAGTCATACCGCAAAGCGTTAACAAAGAAGATGGCACTGCTATTAAGAGCTTGACGGTTTAAAGTCCGCCAAAACCCGACCAGCCAGTGCCGATTGGAATGCTGGTTTAAAGCGCCAGCACCCCGGTAAACACGCGAAGAGTCTTTAAATCGTCCTCTTCGCCCACCAACAACAAACAAACCACGTGCCTGAGTTACGTTTGCTCAGACACGATCGAAAGAAAGTAATACGTAAACAAAACTCCTGCACGCAACACATATAAAAAAAAACTCCTACCGAACATCAACAAAAAAAAAAACGCGCAATCACCGATAGTTAACTAATAAGTAAGTATTTACTCCATCTAAAGTAACAACAATAAGGAAAAACTCGATTTAAGTCGAGATATAGATAAGGAAAAGTAGGTAATTAACATAACTCCCGTACGAAACAACTACAATAAGATTCAACAATAAAGACAAACCTCAAAGAAATGAACCCGGTTATTACTAAATGCGCACGCTGGACTAAGTTAAACGATTAAAGAACTAAGAGGTCAACCAGTTATTCAAAACTTAAATGGATGTTACAATTTTTTTTTAGAATCACCCTGTATGCTCTTCACATGTTTAACTTACTGTGTTAAAGTTCCAAAAGTACTAAATATTTAATATGAATATCTTGTGCTACCATTTACAAAACCGCAATTCACTATCATTAAGTTAGTAATAATATATTTAAGGTAAAAACAGCAGCAATAATTTGGCTGACTGTACTTAATTATTCTCCTACGCATCTATAGTGACTAATATTATTTAATATTAAATTAACCACCTTCCGGAACAAACAGTAATAAAACTAATAAATTTAGTACAACATTATAAAAAAATAAACTGCTGACTGTACCTCGTTCACATCAAAAAGACAAATTCATCTTCAACCATTAAGCATAAAAAGAATAGATAAGCTTGCGGTACTATTTGAAAGAAAATTTAGGTATAACTTGCTTACACTTCACTTCGGTAAAGGAATAAAATAGGTAGGTATGGTCAGCACTTTTAGCAATTAATAAGTAAAACTGAATAATTATAATTGGTAAGTCACTAAAAAAAAGGTAAATAAATCCAACTGACTGTACTTTTAATACATAAGAAACCTCCTACAACAAAACATTCTAAATTAATTAATTATTTTTAAATAATATTTTAACAATTACTTTGCCAACCATACCAATGAGGATAAATGTACACTAAAATAGGTACAGAAATACTTGTAACACCTGTTCATAACATTCTACTTGAAATTATTTAACTTGCTACCTTCAATAACTACAAGATAACACCCTCAAAAGTACAAATAAAATATTTAATTTTAATTACACAGTACCGCAACACTCAGGTAAATTAATAAGTAATTGTAAGAATACAAGAATGGCTATTGCTTTATAACCTCCATTATACACAACACACGGTGCTTAACCGCTTTAACTACAAAGGAAATAATAAAAAGAATAATGGTCTTCCAGCTTGAACACACTAGAGCCACACGTAGGGCTGCCACTGTAACGGTTTGGGAAGCCCTCTAGTGGTATAAAATAAAGGTAATAAAGAAATTTGTATTAACAAGTATATTTACCATTCCAACAAGAAATTTAAGGTAATATTATAATAATATAGCTAGCTCAGTCGTAATTTAAATAAATAGGTATTAATTTTTAGAGCACAGGGGGTGAGTCTGTGTTTCAATAGGCTGGAAGACCTTGGTAACTAGGGGTAAAAATATTTGAATATTGGGCGCCTTTATAAAATAATAAAAACCGTCTGACCTCCAGTTAGATAAGGAATGAGAAACGAGCCTTGCAGATTCGTGGTGGTGAGCTCAACCACCCCGGTGCCGCAGCCGCCGCCTCCGAACGTCCATGCTAGTTAAGCCGCCAAGGAAGCACCAGCTCAGCGCGGTCTGGAGCACATCCTCGCCCATGCCGACGCCCTTGACTAACTAGGGGACTGAAGGGGTAAACGAAAACCTCTTCTTAAATAAACCTCTTTCTGAAATACCCTTTCTTGAAAGCCCTGCCTGAAGGCCTGCCTGAAGCCCTGCCTGAAGGCCTGCCTGAAGCCGTTCCTGAAGCCCTGCCTGAAGCCGTTCCTGAAGCCCTGCCTGAAGGCCCTGGAAATAATTTAAAAAACAATAAGTATGTGGCTTTGCCGATTCTCGACGAGAGTTGAAATTCGCCAGAACGGTTGAGCAACTTACCCAATGCAGAAAAGAAGCCGGCTTGTAAGTCCGTGCTTTCATGTCGATGCATGGGGCCTTCAGAGGTTATGGTACGAGGAACATAATATTCTCCCTGAAAATAAGTAATAAAACAATAAGCACTGAACACGTCTCGAACAATTTGATACGTAGATCAAGAAAAATACTTACGATTAAGCGGTTTAAGCCGCGATTTAAACAATATGGCTCACTGGCCTTTGAAGAAAACGGATCGACATCCTACTCCATCACATCCGAAATAAAAATGACAGCTGACAGATCAAACCACAGAGGCTTCCACCGCTGCGTTTCGTTGGGCGCACGATGTAGATGCAGCTTCCAAACTCGTTTCAACCAAAAAAACAAGGTAATAATAATTTCCAAAAAGGAAAGAATAAAGTTGTAAAATATTTAATAAGATTTTAATTTCTGTAAATTAATAAGAGTAAACATTTTATTGAAGAAAAATCCGATAGCGAGCTACTCACGCCCTCTGTTGATCAATGCAAGTATTAAAAAACAGTATTACCAACGCTCAACGCTAGATGGCCTTTATATTAGAAACGAAATATATTAATGCCTATGAGGCTTTAAAAAAAATGTTGTTACAACGTTCAACTGCGAAAGGTACTTTATGGCGGCTGGCGCCGCGATTCGGTAAATGAATAGAGATTCACTAGATATGAAATAGTGAAGATAATAATTTTTTTACTATATCGTATCTAGTTAATCTCTATTTCTTTTCCTTAATCGCGCCGTTAATACGTGAACACAAACTTTCAGCGAAAAAAACAATGGGTTGCACTCCGGGAGTGTCGGCAGAAGTGAAAACTCAATGACTAGTCCAAAATGTCTGCAGCACTATGTATAATTGACCCATCCTCCTTTCTATTGAAAAACTTTAGTTCTGAAATTGCTGGCCAGTGAGCTTAAATTTGTAGCGTTAATTGTTTAAAATTCGAATAGAAATTGTAAAGTTACCTTGCAGACCTCGCATCTAAATATATTTATGGTCATGATATTTTGAGTTTTATTCATCAGTACTAGAGTTCACTTTTATTAGCTATTTCATCAAGATGTAGCTTTATTGAATTATATTTGAGTGATATAAAGTTAGAATGTAACTGTGAAATCCTCGTATTTCAACCCGTACCAGATTAGAACCTTTTTCATGTAAAATGTCATTGAAAATGCCATCTAAATGAGTGGCCATCTAAACGTTACGGTCACGTGATCGCTGTCTCGAGTATATCATTTTTTCCCCATCACAAAAAGTGCACAGCGCCGCTAAAGAAGTTATCACTTCAAAAAGTTACGTGACGAACGTAATTACATTTCACATTTGTTTACCTACAACATGAACAGTAAACAAGTTCCACGTGCGCGTTAGCCTGTAAGAAAATGATGAAAAATAGTCTTTCCCCTAACGCAAGCCTAGCCCTAATTGCTAACTTCACTTCACCCTTATTTTTATAAAATGTTGGGTAACAAGAACAAGAGAAGAGAGAAGGTACCTTCGAGCAACACCGGGAAGAGACCCGGCCAAGTGCGAGTCGGACTCGCTCACGAAGGGTTCCGTACCATTACGCAAAAAACGACTAAAAAAATCACGTTTGTTGTATTGGAGCCCCACTTAAATATTTTTTTTTGTTTTTAGTATTTGTTGTTAAAGCGGCAACAGAAATACATCATCTGTGAAAATTTCAACTGTCTAGCTATCACGGTTCATGAGTTACAGCCTGGTGACAGACAGACGGACTAGTAATAGGGTCCCATTTTTACCCTCTGGGTACGGATACGGAACGGATACCCTATTAAAAAGTAAGCTCAATAAGTAATGGTTATGTTTTGGGTACTTAGACATACATATAAGATAGGAATTTTTAAAAAGGACTGAATGTCGAAAGAGGAATTTGTTTCGCTTTGTGGTTGTATTAAACATTGGAAATCCTGTTTAACTAAACATCTTAATTAAAACGGCAAGGTGCTAAATCGGCTAGATTTGCTAGAATTATGGTTTTTACATATACGAGTATGTATTAAGTTAATTATGTATTTATAAAGACTAGATCTTAATACTGTCGACCGGTTCGACCAGTTTATGTAACGAACAAAACTGCTAATTATCTACCATCGGACATGTTAATGCATTGTGGAAATAGCTGATGAATATATTAACTCTTAAGGGCCACTTGCACCATCCCACTAATCTAAGGTTAAACCGTTAAACCGTTAATCCAGTGTCAAATTGTACTGGTAACCATGGTAACTCCTGGTTTACCCGGTTAACCCCGGGTTAGTGGGACGGTACAAGTGGCCCCAAGGATGATATTTGGATATTTATGCTAGGACCGTTAGGCTTTTAAAACTTATTAAAAAGGTAGTAAAAATACATTTTCTGTGTAAATGAGACAGCTCGCTAACCGACTTAGTGTAAAAGACAAGAATAAGTATCTTCTAGTCAAACATCTTAAGATGTAGTAGTAATGTATCATAATATTAACCTTTCGTATGTCGGAACGAGGATCCGTTATAAGTTATAGTAAAGAGAATAGATAGTATAGAGGGGTCCTGTTGCAGTCAATTTTGTAATCATAGTAAATTTACTGCCATCTATCGACACATGATTAAAACTCAAAATGAAAATGTATACAACTATCAAAAAATGTACATATATGGATAAATTATTTTATTATTTTTGTATCATTTCGACCCATGTTCTTTCACTAATACCTATGTATTAAAACTGTTAAATATGAAACGGTGTCGTCACGCCATCTAGCCGACCATAGGCCAAAGATATGTGCGCCATCTTTCCGAGAATTACTTTTTCTTGATTTCTGAGGCACGTTTTTTCCTTAGACTTTATTAATCTTATACGGAGTTACATATGTCTTTGGTTATAGGTAAACATTATTTGTATAACATGTCGCCAATAGCGACTAAAAATTCAAGTGAGTGAATCTGTTGTCGTCTAAACATTATTTGTATGTGTTCTTAAAATAATTAGGATATCGCGGATCCTCGTCGTGGTCGTGGCATAAATAAATAAATATTATTATATAGGACATTATTACACAAATTAACTAAGGCCCACTTGCATCATTCTACTAACCCGGGGTTAACCGGTTAAACGTGGAGTTAACATGGTTACCAGTACAATTTGACACTGGGTTGACGGTTAAACCGCTTAACCCCGGGTTAGTGGGATGGTGCAAGTGGGCCTAAGTCAAAGTTCTTAGGGGTCATCCATTAATTACATCACACGTTTAGGGGTAGGGAGGGGTCAAGAAAATGTGACATATTGTGACACGGGGGAGGGGGGAGACACAAACTTTGTGACGTCACTTTAACATCATCAGTAACCGAAAATTTATTTAAATTATTTTATTCGCTGTACATTTAAATAACAAGTTTTTAAAACGATAATCGTTTTTATAACCTGTCAAATTTGACATTTGCGCGATTCTAGAGATACTCTTGAACGATTTCCACAGGATATGACTTAGAGATCCAATTCACATCTAATAGATATCTTACTCTATCTAACGTAAAAGTGACATTGGTTGCCCGAATTGCGCTGCAGAAAAGAACTAGTTGGATATCTAACCTATAACGTATCTAGAATGGATCTAGTACGTGTCGTCTCTTGTGAATATCTTGAAGTTCGAATACGGCAGTCAGTTTGAGCACTTAAATACACAATTATTCATAGCCGGTCGGTGAGTAATTGGCAGTATTACGGTAATGTTTGACAATACTCATTCGTTGTTTACCTTCGTTAGCCAACGCATTGTGACTGGATTGTGGATAATGTGGATATTACATCACGAGTGCGGTGTATCGTTTCCGCTGATAAGCCGGTGCAATACTTAATACACTTAAACATAATCATATACCTATAAACAAGCAATTCTTGTATATATATTTCTATATGTATATAGGTACCTACTCGTATTTATATAGGTATATTTCGGGGACGTCGGAAACGGCTCTAACGATTTCGATGAAATTTGCTATATGGGGGATTTCGGGGGCGAAAAATCGGATCTAGCTAGGTCGTATCCCTGGGAAAACGCGAAGTTTCGTTTATTTTTCTTTGGAGTTGAGTAAATGCGAAATCTGGATGTTTTCACAAACATTGCATTTTTAGATTTTAGTAGGTAAATAAATACAGAGTTAATTTAATTATAGTATTTATTAGGAATAAGTACCTACATAGATAATGGGGCTAAATTTAGAATTTCCTGTTGTTTTGTCCCTCTTTTGTGAACTGTATTAATAATTAATTTTATTATTTAAGCAGGAAATGAACAAATAAATTTAAATGGTCATATTATAATCTAATAATAGCCATGTAATAAGACGGGCTAACCGCAAAAAAAAGTGGAGCTTGAACAAACATCTATGACTAAGCATTAAGTGTGTTTTACTACAACTTAAAACTGACCATATATGTATCATATAGCAATAAGATTCACAATTGGTCAGCTTACTGAGTCTGTGGTGAATTTCTGATTGCATGTGGGTGTGTGTTTGCATTGTTCCATCGTACAGTCGCCATCAGATACATCGGAGCGGCCAAGGTGTTCACAATATCTGAACACGCACTCTAACGCCCTGAACAATAGAGACGTGTTCAGATGATTGTGAGCACCTTGGCCGCTCCGATGTATCTGATGGCGACTGTACCTACTCATAGGCCAATCCAATAGGCTACTTTCCTACTAGTCAAGTCAGCTTCTGTTTTAGAACTGTCAAAACGATTTACTAGTATGGAATTTATATGAAAACGAGTATAGTGACGTCACGGCCAACTCACCTACTTTTTTGTATGTATGTATGTATGTATGTATGTATGTCACTTTATTGCACATAAACAGGTTTACATAAAATGGACAAAAACAAAACAAAAATAAAAATGTTATGTACAAAGGCGAACTTATCCCTAAAAGGGATCTCTTCCAGCTAACCTTTGAGAAAATGCGAAAGGATCAGATACTAACAGGTGAAAGACAATTTAATATGGACAAATAGCACTATGAGAATTTTGGATACACATAAAGGACGACGAGAGCGAATAAGTACTTAAAGAAAAAGAAAAAAAAAACCAGTACTAGGTACATATTAATAAATAGTATAAATACGCATAAACTATAACATACCTATACATATATATACTTAGACATATACTTACATAAAATACACATATACATATATGTATACATAAACATATAAACTATATATAAATATATATATATATATATACATATAAAGTATTCAGTTCTAACTACATCAGGAGTCTAATAACCACAACTTTTTCAACTTCTCCTTGAGTGAGGCAACAGATTGCGATTTCCTTACGTCCACTGGTAGATCGTTCCACAGCTTAACTGAGTAGGCAGCGAAAGACGCACAGTACCTAGACCTACAGTACGCACGCGACTTTTTCGGTGGAATGGCTAGAGTCAGATTGGCACTAGATCGCAGACGGTGATCGCTAACAGTAGCCAAAAAACTAAATCTTTCTGATAGATACGTAGGGGATGCGGGATTAAATAACACGTTAAAGAGTAATGACAGAACATGCACATCCCTACGACGTCGTATCGGAAGCCAGCCAAGCTGCGAGCGGAAGGCAGACACGCGATCGTACTTACGCAACCCAAATATATATCTAATACAGACATTTTGCAAGCGCTCTAGCTTGTCAAGCAGTTCCTCCCTTAGGTCCACAAAAGCAATGTCCCCATAATCAAGGAGTGGCAGTAAGAGAGAGCGAGCAAGACAGATTTTAGTAGTAAGAGGAAGAAAGTTTTGCAGTCGCCTTAGAGAGTGCAGCGAAGCAAATAGCTTCCTACTGACCTCCGATATATGCGGCGTCCATGAGAGTGTCTGGTCTAGGATGACACCCAAGTTCTTGACAGTAGAGGAAAGTGGAATCAAAGTCCCGTCATAGATAACATCGGGTAACACCATATCCGCTAGTTTGGAGATAAAATGAGGACTGCCAATTACAATTGCTTGTGATTTTTTAGCGTTCACTTGTAACCCGAAATTCAAAGCCCAGTTGCAAATAGCTCTTAGGTCGCAATTAATCTTATTGAAAAGAGAAGGAAGTTCGTCAATGTTAGCCGCCGCGTAAATCTGCAGATCGTCTGCGTACAGATGGTAATTAGACCTTAAAGATTTAGTAATGCCGTCAATAAAGATGGAAAAAAGCAAAGGAGAGAGCACACCACCCTGGGGGACACCAGCGGTAAGGTCACACCACCCGGAGACCTTGTCGTCGACCCTTACTCGCTGGCGCCTACCAAAGAGGTAGCTTCGAAACCAATCGAGAGCAGATTGAGAAAGGTTAAGCGTATTAAGTATGCCTAGGAGAATATCAAAATCTACATTATTGAAGGCACTACTAAAGTCCAGGAGCACAAGGAGAGTGAGCTTTTTTATTTTTATTTCTATTCTATTTATTGATGGTGTTTAAAAATAAATGCATTCTATGTTTTTCTCATATATTATTATCTGGTGCTTCATATCGTGCACGGTGTGAAATAATTTATTTAAAGTAGAGGAAACTTCCCTATTGGAGTTTTAGTTATTCGATCCAATTTCGATATGATATGATGTCAGTATCAGAAGAGACGGTTTTGGTTGAAGAAATGTCAGAGTAACTAAAAATTGGCCTGTCAGGAAAATTTTCAAATTTTTGGTTTGCGATGTCTACAGCTCACAAAGGCATTAGTGTGATAGTGCCTTTACTACTAGCGAGATCAATACAGAAGGTTAAAAAAGCGGTTCGTAAGTCAGTATATGAGTATAGGTACATGTACATATAGAGGTGCTTAACCCCGTTGGGTAAATGCGCAAATGTTTGTCAGCTATGGGTCGTGTTTTGTTTGTTTATTTTAACTGTTTACACTCGGAGTAAATTTATTTAAGCTGGCTTTAGGATCGTATAATCTCTTTAAACCTTTTTATATTTTTATTAGTAATAAAATCTTTGTGTCAACAAAATGTGTTTAAATTCGAATTTTTGCTTTATATATTTGAACATAACTTTGCCCGAAGACAAAGTGTTGTAGGTATTACTAAAATCTAGTCAAAGATATTATATTTTTTCGGCAAACGACCGTATTTACGCGCGCTACATTTTGCGCTTCAAAAATCCATACGCTCGTATACGAGCTTACACCTGCCTGTGCTCTCGAAACGGTGCGTGACAGTTCGCCCCGCAGAGTTATTCCAACTAGTTACCACCAAACCTAGGTGATGGTAACTACTGGGAATTATTTTTCCCAGTAGTTACCAGTGGTAGGTAAAGGTGGGAAAAAAATCCCTCGAAAGTGGCCCACTGATTACCAGTTCGACGGACGATATCCGCCTGTCAGTTAAACGCAAAATTTGACAGTTCCGAACAACTGACGGGCTGATGTCGTCCGGCGAACTGGTAATCTGTGGGCTCCTTTAAAATGAGCTTAGGTATATGTACGCTCCTATAAAACGATAATCTGATAGTTCTGAAACCTCTCTTACGTACAATATCAAGCGATATTATATTTCCTTTATTTCTCACTCGCCGGGATGGCGGGATTATAGCATTACGCGTTCATGCAAGCCGAAGCCACATGTGGTTGGACATTTTCTTTTTATTCTTTTTCCCGTGGCATCCCGGACGCATCGTCGCGTCGCCCGCGGAGATGAAAGGAATTTAAATTTAGATTGCGGACATTCCGTGTTTTTACCGTGAAAAATTAAAAATATTGAGTTACCACATATTTTTGATGCTTAACAATATTAACATGTCGATCCTGGCAATTTTTGTGTACCTACGAGTACATACCTAGGTCACCAGATAAGTCTTGCAATAGACAAATGGATGGTGTTTAGCAAAAATAAGTCATCCCACATCCATTTTTCAGTAAAATGTCAACTTTAAGTGTTAATTTTTTGAGTTGAATCTAATTGAAAAATTAATGTGGGTTGACACATTATTGCTTATCAGTTATCAGCATCCAAATATGAAACAAATAGGTAGTGAAACTTTTTGTTAGTTTTTGTGTATTTCCATAGACAATGTTTGGCGGGAAAAAACATAGTTTACGCCAGCGGAAATTATAAGAAACAAGGTAGCCGTAAAATCTTTGAAAAATTCTGTTGCTTTATACTTATTATTTTGCGCCTACTTTTGTTTTTGATTAACTTATGTTATTCTTATCTTTTTCGTGTTTTTCTTTATTTTTTCTTTTTTTTTACAACTTTTACTTTCTCTCTTTTGCAGGAGGTGACGACGATTCTCGTTGATATACGTCGAAGTTTACTTTTGACTTGTCTCCATGGTTTCTACCTGTAAGTTTTCTTTTTGGTTCTTTTTGTTTTACATTTCTTTTTTTCTGTGTGCTATTATTTATATTGATTTATTGCATAAGTTATATGCACTAAAATTTACTAAATATGTGAATGAATTGAAGTCAACCGGCGATTCACTCTTTAGCATACTTACCTATATGTTTTCAGAGTAGTAGTTGAAACCGCACCAGCTAGTAGCCGCCCTAAAGGAACGGCTCCCTATCAAACATCTGGGGTATAACCGCGAAAAACGAAGTCTCTTCTCTATCACTTTTATTACGCCTTCAATAGAGTAAAAAAGAAAGATTCCCGCAATTTGCGAATTTCGGTTTTCGCGGTAGCCCTCTACAACTTCACCTCTCGACATTTACAAAACAAAGTCGTTAGAAATTTTTACAAACTCAACTGTAAAGGTCAATACTAGAGATGCACCGGATATTCGGTTACTATCCGGTATCCGGCCTATCCGGCCAACAATCCGGCCGGATACCGGATATTGACCTACTATCCGGCCGGATACCGGATAGTAACATTGCTTGATTTCGGAGTAAACAAATTGGATTTAAGAAACAGACATATATGGTTATAATCGTACTTGTTTATTATTTTAAAACAATTTAATCATTGCACTGCCTTGCACGCGCACTCATTTCGAACCTAGAAATGGGTCCGCGTGAACGTTTACTAGGAAGCAGGTCAAACCTGCAGAATGCGCACCTGAAAAACCGAAATGTAGGTATAGTTCCGATGGCCGAATATTCGGCGGCCGGATACCGGATATTCGGCCGATGGTCAGGCCTAATATCCGGTATCCGGCCAAACAACTATCCGTTGCATCTCTAGTCAATACAACATCTCGTATCGACAAATGAGATATCGGATACCTCGGATAAATTAATATCCGCTAGATACCTTTTCCAATACACGGGTTATTCAGAATAAGAAACCCGTGCACAATATAATACGATTTAAATGTCTTGAAGTGCTTATGGTTTTAGACAGTTGAGGACGGATTCAACCATCGTTTTGCCATTTGTCTGACTTTCGTTTTAGTAATAGGTTTTGTGTCCGCTTTTGAATGAAAGAAGCGCCTGGGGTCCGTTGGCTCGTTGGGTGGATGACATTCGGAAAATCGCGGGATACTTTCGGATGAGACTAGCCCAGGACCGGGACGTACACGAAGAGAGGCATATGCTCAGCAGTGGGCGACTGAAGGCTAGAATGATGAATAGGTTTTGTGATGAATGTTAAGAATTGATACACGACAGGGTATTTTCCGTTTTCGCTATTATAGGTACTTTACCGTGGACGTTCTCGGCAACGGCAGGTTTTATAGTCACAATGAAGCCGAGCCCGAGACACTAATGTATGAGATTAGCAGTAGCTTTCAGTTTACCGTGGACGGCAACTACATATAGTCGATGTCAACGTCAAAAACAACTAGAGACTTAGGGCGTCCGCTACCTGAGGGCCTACCGCGAACCACGTTCGACTTGTTGACTCTCTGTTGCACTTGTAAATATGTACATACGTAAGTGTGACAGAGAGGTAACACGTCGAACGTGGTTCGCAGTAGGCCGTCTGGCGCGGTTGCACGGAGCTACGGAGCGGGTGAGCGGGTTAACGAGAAATAGCATGAGTAAAGCCTACAATGTCATACGGGTGCGTGCGCCCGCTCCGTGTACCATTAATTGTACATCGGTGGACCTTATAGAATAGAATAGAATAGTAGATTTATTCGTAAGCACAAACAATCGGAACAGTACAAAGTATAAAAGAAAACACAAAATAAGATTAAAGTGCCACGAAATGGCCCCATCTCAGCATGTTGCTGGTGGTTTCTCAGCAAGAAGATACAACATAACGACTATTTACAATTAAGATTAATTAATACAAAAACAAGCATCGTGCTCTAAATTGCTGTATCGATCCGGTCCGACCATATCTTGGCTGAGCATTACAGCTGTATATACTATTAGCGCCAACGGTGGCTACACTAACTAAAAAGCAATGTCAGACCAAACCAATATCGAGCGTTCATGAAATCTACGTTAAAAAATCTTGTAAGATTAGCTTATTACTTTGTAATAAGCCTTTTGTAATAAAGTCCACCGACGTGCAGTTAGGATTGTTTGTACCCGCGCCAGCTGGCGGACGCCCCAATGCGTTCACGATATCATTTTGATAAAATAAACATTGAAGAATAAGGCACAAAGGAAGCGGAATATTGAAGATATATCTCATTTCAAATAACGGCATGAAATTGGCGGTGAGGTTCTCGAGAAGTTGGCAGGCCATTATTTTTGTGTCTACTTTACCTGTGCCACGGAATACGGAGGATATTGGGCGGATAGATGGAGATTTTGTTGCCACGTGACGGTATGTTAGGTATTTCATTTATTAGCTCTTTTAAATTGAGAGTAGCCCGAATTAAAGGTTTATTTGACACTAGATAAGTACATATTAAGTACAAACCTAATGACTCAGCCATTAAGTACCCTGGGAACACAGTTTTCTGTGTCGCCCAATTGTAAATCATACGAGTGCTTGTAAAAAACAAATAACAAATCATTGGTATATACTTCAAGAAAAAGACAAAGGTACATTTTTGTAAAAGTTGTTGACTACATTTTCGAATACATTGTTGATTTTTATTGCAATAGGCCAAGCGGCCCATTTTGAAAACGGGATGACCTAGATCCTATTATGGGCCGGACACTATCATGAATTTCATACCTAATGACATTACTTTGAAGGAATGACATTTTTAGTGATAGTATACGGATTGTCATGAAGGAATGACGGTAAGTTATGAAGTTTATTTAAATATCATCCTTCAGTATTGGAGTTATGTATAAGAAAATAGTCGCGGGTCCATTAAACGGCGTTGCAATATTGATCGCGCTCCCATGGCGACGCGACGTCCTTGCTCAGGAAGCGAGGATTCTCTAGGACATAAAGCTTGAACACAGTAAAACATGGGCACATAAAGTAACAAAAATAAAAATGTTATTGAACATATTTCAAGGAAATTTTTATTGCATTTATTTACTAGACTAATAACCATTTTTACAAATATATACAATTATTAAATTTGCTTTCTATATGCCATACTGCGTGCTTTGCGTCGAATCCGGCTCATTAAGTCTTGCACAGCACTATCAGGATATCTTTTGCAAGCCCATTTCCATTTGTTTTGCAATTCAGCTGCCGATTTAACTTCTCCGCCTCCTTTTTTTAGAATCCCTTTCATAATTGACCAATATTCTTCAATCGGCCTCAGTTCAGGACAATTTGGAGGATTGCACTCTTTAGGTACCACTGCGACATCGTTATGTTTATACCACTCAACTACTGCTTTAGAGTAGTGACAGCTCGCAAGGTCTGGCCAAAATAATGGCTGTGAGCTATGACTGCGTAAAAAGGGCAGTAGACGCTTTTGCAAACATTCTTTTTTGTAGATTTCACCGTTTACTGTGCCTGTTGTTACGAATGAACGACTTCTTTTACCACAACTACAAATAGCTTGCCATAAAAGAAATTTTTTTGGAAACTTCGATCTCTTTTTTATCTTGCAATCTTCTGGGGCATCCTTACGATTCTTAGAAGTATAAAATTCTTGCCCCGGTATCTGCTTGAAGTCTGCTTTGATGTACGTTTCATCATCCAATACAACGCATCCAAATTTTGTCAAGTAATTGTCGTACAACTTTCGTGATCTCTGTTTTGCAGACAGATTTTGCTTAGCGTCGCGATTGGGTGCAGCTTGTGCTTTGAACGACTTTAATCCAGCTCTTGACTTAGTTTTCTGTACATATGACTGCGACATTTTGACCTTTTTTGCGACATCACGGGACGATAACTTCGGATTCGCTGTAAAAAGTCGCAAGACATGGGCTTCTTTTTTTTTATCCTTTGCGCCTTGCTTACCTGCACTTCCCGGCTTGCGATCTACTGTCAATCGTTCTCGGAACCTTTTTAAAACTAAACATACGGAAGATTGCGGTAATTTTAAAAGTTTTGCTAATGCCCTATAACTTAAATGAGGATTTTCAGTATGTTTGCGCAAAATAATTTCACGTTTCTTGTGTTCAGAGCTCGCCATCGTGAAAACAAATGATCAAAGTGGAATGCTGTCATAATAGTTTTCATTCAGGATATCAAATAGTTTTTATTTATAATACTAAGAAGTTTCCATATTGTATAAATAAAAATATATAAGCATTTACTTGTGCCCACATTTTACTGTGTTCAAGCTTTAGCAAGGACATCAGGAAGAGATCAGTTCACGTAATTATATCTTATCATTGGGATATAAAATAATTCAATTCCTATGAGGCGTCCGCGAGGAGTTGAAAGGGCGTTTTTTGCAACCACAAAATTTAAGACTAAACAGGAGCTGAGTTTTAAATATATTAGGTAAATATACCCGCCTAGCTAACGGAAGCGGCTCCTAAAACTAGTGCGATAAGGACAAGGCGAAAAATACTGCGTAAAAATCTCAAAAATCGAGGTTTCGTACTCGACTGTTTTCTCCTCCAAAACTTAACCAATCGTAACCAAATTTGGAAATCTAAATGATTATGAAATTATCTGTGTCGGACCGTTTTTATTTTTTGGCTAATTGATATCAGTTTTGAATACTACGCCTCTCATTGCGGCATAGTCAATGAGGCCATTTTGGCCATTTTTGAAGGGCTCTAGCGCCTTAAAAACAAAAATATCAAAAAAAGCAAAACGGTCCGACACAGATATTGACAATATTAATATGTGTTGAAAAAATCATTGCTCTAGCATCAAAACCCACGGAGGAAACAGTCGAGTACGTTTGTATGGAAAAATGACCACTCCTGTTGGCTCTTAAAGACTGCACATTTTTCGTACAGTCAACTGTAAAAATATGGTTGCACAAATCATCTCAAAAATATGTCGCATAGCTCTTATGTCAGCGTATTAAGAACTATATTAAGTAAGTTGTCTATACCCATATTTTTTTGACTGTACAACTAAGATAGGTACAATGATCATACGCCCATTGGTGAATGCTACATTTATAGTGTCGACAGTGAGCTTACGACACCACTCTCAAGGAGCTCAAGGAACATACCGATTGTTTCCAAGAAGTAACAAGAAAGATAATAGAAGCAATAATATTTGTCTGGAGAGTTTACAATCGTGACCGGCGCGATGTTACACATATTTGTATTCAATATACGTTCGGAAGTGACAGTTGACAGAGCGTGTATGATGCGTAACGGGAAGTGTGGCGCATTCAGGATTTAAAAAGTTTTTGGTAAAAATTTCATTTTTGGTACAAGCTTTTATCGCTAGCTGTACTTTTCTTACGACAGACAACTATCACTCATTGAGACAATTCTATAAACTCCTAACACGATTAGGTTGCGTTGTTTCATCACAGAGTTCCTATGGCCACCTCCTGTCTCCATCATCAGATCAGTTCGACAGTACCATATTATTGTATTGTCATCAGAACTATATACAGCTGCCAATTTTCATGACGCTACGATCCTTGGAAGATGGTTAAATTTGTTACTTACCTTAGATTCCATTACATAGTTAGGTACATACAGGTCGACCTAATAAAAGCTTGTTAAAAAGGCGTGGAAATGATTTTTATTAACATCTTCAAAAATTGCCGTTTAAATGTGCTTAGAAATGTGAAAATATAAGTATCGTTTTTACAGATTTCCCCTATCTTTTGGCTAGTGTAAAACATTCCCGCACCAAAACCTCTGATGTATGTTTATTAGCCAAACTATTATAGGGACCGTGCGCGTTGGATGGTCTGCCATCTTGTGGCCTGAATCGAAAACATATGTGCACATGTACATTGCCAAAGCAAGTGCTATCATCTACCGTTCTCGTCGGTACTTTTCCTTGTGCGTAGTAGGTTTTGCCATCTTGTGGCCTTCATCGGAAGCATAAACTATACTAACTATAGTTCATGCACGGGGCCTATAATGTAGTTTGGGGAGTTCAGATAAACATGACGAAATAACCTTATAGAATATTAAAAAAAAAAAACACCCCTTATAGAATATTTTAAAGAAGGGTCCGGGCTTTGTCACGGAAGAATACACTGCAAGATCTGTGTACTTACTGAGAGCTTATGGCATAAAGCGGCTTAGGCGGTTTTCATTTTCCGAATGGCCGCCGAAGTACCTACACAACGGTATAAAGAACCCAATTTATTGCGATTTATCTTCTAAGATGCTTGAAATTTCACTGAGTTTAGCCCCGATTACCTACATTAAAGTGAATCGTGAAAATGGACGAGATACGATTTTGATAGCACACGAAGTGCAAGTGTTATTTTAAACGTCAAACTTCTATGAAATTATTATTATTATTATTATTTTTTTGATTTATTTAGAACACAAACAGTCACATAATACAAATGGACGGAATTATAACAAATGGATGGAATTATGACGTATAAATAACACTTGCACCGCGTGTGCTATCAAAATCGTTGCAGACTTGTCTTGGTCTAACTCTAATCAAATTTAGAATTCGTAGTGTTAGAATGGCAAAAAGTATGTACCCACGCAAGACAAATTGATAGGAAAACCCAAAAAAGGATTCAGGTTTCTCCATTTGGATTTACATATTCTTTAAAAACTGATGAGAACATCGCATTTTATCCACAGTGGCAAAGTAATTTGATGCATATCTTGAGTTGTTTCGGTGAAAATGTTTTGGTGGCCTAGGTACTTTACCCTATTGAAGTATGGACTCCTTATACTCGTGTTATTGAAAGACTTAATAATATTACTAGGTACAGAAGACTCACTCTCTAACAAAACGCGTCTGTTACGATCAGGAGAGATATGGCCGCTAGGTAGCGACAGCGCCACGAGCGGCTTATGGCTAGCCACCAAAATTAGTGTGGAACGGATGTACTTGTTATACTACCTATATATGCTACCTGTTGGAAAGCGACGAAATCGCGAAGTGAGCCACGCCTTTAGGAGAAAAATCGCAAATACGCTCGGTCGTTGCCTCCATCCGTTTGAAGGAAACGTGATTACGAGGCGCGAGGGTCCAAATGATGTCGATTTCAACGTTAGGGAAAATCACTAGTTTTCGAGGCACGTGTTGTGCGAAAAGCGGTTTATTTGTATAGGTAGGTACTAGCTTTTGCCCGCAAATTCGTATAGGTACTCTAACTCAATGGTGATGCGTAACCTGACTGACACACACACTCACACACACACACACACGCACACGCACACACACAAATTTAGTATTAAGTTTTATTATGTTGGTTTTTGTTTATTTTATTTTATTTTAATATTTTTTTTTCATCTAAATAACTTATCTACAATTTTATTATACCTGTGTACCTGCATTCTCAATTGGGAAGAAATTACAAATAATTTATCTTTCTACAGTTCCTCAACGTAGCGGCAACTGACGTTCACGATTAATCACTATAATCTAGAATGAATTTGGTTATGAAAATGTTGCTCTCTTGCGGTATATTTATTCCGTAGGTATGTACACTGTACAGAACACACACATTAGATATTAAAGGGCGTCGAAACACAAATGCTGGAAAAATCGGGAAAATGCGTTCGTTGACCCCATCATTCAAGCTCCGTTTGAAGGGAGATACGTGATAACGAGCTGTCAGGGCCCGAACATAGCCTCCTATGGCCCAGCCATACAAAGGAAAAATTCATAATTTGCCTCTGAAATTTGAACCTTTAGTGCAGGGAATAGAGTTGATTTTGTATTGTTTGAAAATTTAACGACACAAAAGAAATGCAACTCTGTTCCAATTGAATATGATTTAAATTTCATCGAACTGAATAAGTACTATATAGGTAGTAGGACCTTGGGCCTTAGGAGGATAGAGCACTTACACACTAGTGGTGGTTCATATAACAGCTTGCGGTCACCAAGTATTTAGGTAACTTCAATGGGTCTCTATTGTTTCCCATAAAGTTTTAAGTCATAATGTATTGTTTGTCCGAATTTTCTTTAGTCATAATTTGTTTTTTCTCAGAAACGCGTAACTTTTCAGGATTACCATAAAACAAACCTATCTATATGATAACCTTGCGAAAACCCTGAAAAGTTAACGGTTTCAGAATTATGACTAACGATAATCTGACATTCATTACATTATGACTTTCAATAATTATGACAAACAAAAGGATCCCAACTTCATTACTAAATCTCGTAAAAAACATTTTACTTAAAATTTAAATTGAGTTTTAGCATTCAGCATGGGTTTTTGCGGAGTAAAGTAGTGTAGAATGCAACAAAGTTATGCGGCTCACGAGTAAGACCGCCTATGTATGTTACCGCGAGTTGTACACGCGGTTTACAATGTGGATTGTGGAGTAAATAAATCATAAATCATTTATTTTTCGTGATAAACTTGATGATGCTCTCCTGACCGATTTCGGCCACAGCGACTGTGTGCTCTGGAGTAGGCAATTTTTAACTCGTGTTATTAGAGTGTAGCTGATCCACTATGTATGATGATAAACTTAGTATACATACAAAAGTAAAATGAAAGGTTTAATAGAGACATAATTACACATGGTTACAGCATACAGCATAATGCTGACCCGAGAGTCGGCGCTGATTTTCCGGAGAGTCCATTTTGGTGGGCCACGATAGCGTTGTCGCGGAGACAGAGTCAATGACGGATGCTTCATGGGCCCAAATGATCCCGATCTGACGTAAGGGAAATCATTATTTTCGACCTTCCATGCGTGAAAGGCGTTTTATTTATACACTAAGGTCTCGTAAGGTCAACGCAAATCTCTGGTAAACTTGCAATATTTGTTCCAAAGCCTTTGTACAAAGGCGGTGTTTGATTACTTTTAAAACTTGCCGCGGCCCACAACTTTTCCGCGAAATCATTAAAACTTGAATCCATTATCACCTTCTTAGGACTCGAATTATAAAAATCCTTTGTAGAACTTAACTATGTTTCAAATTTCGAAGTCCTAAGTCCTACCTTTAACGAGTTAGTTTAGTACTAACATAAGTACCTATACTAACTAGTCGCTTACGTAAGTTTCCTTAGCGATATAACTTACTGATATTTCTCACATAAATAAAAATTCTAACAGTGAGAATTCATAATACAAGATCATATAGATGATTGTCTCGAAAAATGATAATGAGGTGTAAACTGTCCAGGCAATACGATCTTTAATTGCATGTAGATAGAGTTCATTTTAGAGCGACAGTTAACCTAACTGCTTCCTGCTATGAGCATAATTATGACGGTTTAACTGCGATGTAAAGATTAAAATAAACCGGTCGTTATCTTGGCCATTGTTACTTGCTTAAGATGTTGTTGTAAAGTGAGCTTTTCTTTAATAAAAAGTGATATTCACTACGTTTAAAAAAAACCGTTTTAGTTCTAAAATAAAAATGTACCGGGTGTGGCCTGTAATACGAGCAAAAAATTTAACTGTAGGCTGTACTCCTCATACTGACCAACATTTGTTCAGCGACTTTTAGAAATAACTTGTGGTTTGATTTGTAATAAGCGCCCTACAGACTATGCGCGTGAATCGCGGGCGAAGCCGCGAACGCGAGTGTGGAGTCTAGTCGCTGATATGCGAAATCGACTCCAGACTCGCGTTCGCGGCTTCGCGCCGCGATTCGCGCACGAGTGTGGAGCGGGCTATACACTTATTGCGAATTTTGTTATGTTTAAGGCGTGTCAAGCAACGTCAATCACAATGATATGGCGTGGCGATGGCGTCCATTGAAGATAATATTTATTTTGTATGAAAAATAGGGAGTCTAAATGCCTCATAATTTTTAAAAGTTGTTGAACAAAAGAGTCCCCGTTTGAGGAGTACAATCTGTTTTAATTATTTGCTCGTGTTACAGGCTACACCCGGTATAACAACTGTCCTGTATTGTTCTCAAACAATTAATACCAATCATCGCGTATTGTCCAGTTATTTTAAGCGGCTCGGCTAATTGTTTTCATGATTCATATACCTCGCCTGATTTTCTGAGTCACACGACTTCTGCGTTTCTGTTGCATGTAATACAATAGTTACAATACAGTACAATTAGATGATCAAACGAACTTACCTGAAGTTCGATCGTAATTATCTTGTCTTCGCCTCCGAGATTTATCATTTACAGGGTAGTTGTCTAGGTATGCAGCAACCAAACGCACAAGTATTCAGAGTAGAAAGAGAAAACAAGATTGTTTTCTCTTTCACACCTCGAATGGTCTCTCCAACAATTCCTCTTTTTTGCACAACGTCTATAAAACATTTACGCCAAGCGCGCACCACGATTTTAATTTTTGCGACACGATTTTAGAATCGCGCTGTAATTTATCGCAGAAAATTCAGTGCGCGCACTGCGATGAAAAAGTCGACGATTTGTTCATTCTCGACATGGATGTCGTACCAGTCGCTTGTCGTGAAACAATATGCAATCGCTGTATGACTGAGTATTTATACCACAAAGGTGATCTCCTTCTATTTCTATAATTAAACAGTCAACATCTAGCGTCTCATCTTGTAACTCCATTGGAGAAGCAGGTTCCGATATGTTGACGCTTGGAGAGCGAAATGCCGACTGAGGTTCCGGCTGCGATTTTATTATCGCAGTGCGCGCGGGGCCATACAGCTTCGTATGCTGCAATTCACTTTGCGACAATCGCGTCGCGCGCTGTCGCGGAAAAATGTAACAAATCACAATTTTAAAATCGCTGCGATTTTTTTGTCGCATATGCGCGCACCGCCATATAAACCCATACGTTACATTTCTGCGACTAAATTATCGCGCGACAAAAAATCGTGGTGCGCGCTTGGCTTTACACAGAGAGACACACATAATAGGCGCGCATGTCACGCCTTTCTTTAATGAAAAAAAGTCCCTAAAAATGGCGGCGCGGAGGCAACTACATCTAGCAACACAGGTATATAAAATTGTTCAAACTCGCAGGCCTGAGTACTTGTTTAAAAAGCTTAGATGGCCGAAAAATAAAGACCGTGGAGTTCGCAGTATGCATGTTAATAAGTTAATTGTACCGAAGCATAAATTTATAGGGTTCCAAGGTAGTTTTACCTATCGTGCCTCGAAAATATGGAATGATTTACCACCCCCTCTCCGTACGAATATGTCATTACCGACTTTCAAAGCTAATTTTAAAAGAATTCTTTTAAGAGAACAATAATGTGAACGATGATTTAAATTAAATTTAAACTTAAAGTAAATTTTAACCGTTTGGGGCCCAATTGCTGGACAGGGATACGTGAACAAGTATTTCTATATAAAATTGTAATTTAGATTTAAATGAGCACCTAAGTAAATGTTAATACAGGCTACGAAGGCATGTATTCCCCTATAGCTAGCAATTTTTTTTTTATACGCTTAGAGACAGGTACGGGCTGAAAAACAGCGCTGCGCAGTCGCCAGACTCGTGGCATAAGCTGAGTCCCGAGCCTATTGTCGCACTTAGGAATTAAACATTAACAAATAGTTCTAAATGTTATACCTATTATATAAATAGTTATTAAAAGATGTATGTATACTTATCGCTATTCTGCTTTGTGCTGTAATTAATGCTTATTGCCTTTATATAGGGTGGTTGACTGTCAAGTCAAATCAAGTTCTCTTTTTTTTTTTTTTTTGACGTGTCGGAACGGTTAGCGACTATGGAGTGTATATGAACGCACACACGACACGATGTCACGTTAAAATTACATTCTCCTTGTATATCTCGTTAATTAAATATATTACATATATTCTATATTTTATATACAGTCAACAACCCTATCGGACTTTAACCTTATAATGTAAGCTGTAACCTTTTTTGTTTTCTCTTTGTTCGATTTGTTGCGACAATAAATGACTTTTTACTTTTTTACTTTTATAATACATGAAGACATAGGGAATAACAGGCGGTCTAATCGCTAAAGAACGATCTCATCCAGCGAACCTTTAGTTAGGTTGAGGAGAAATGATAATATTCATTGAACTATTTATTAGGTGGTGGTGGTGAAAGTGGCGCTGTCTTGTGTCGGAGGCCAAGGGTGGTATTCGACAAGCGACGTTTGACGTATCGTGTTGATCTCCCGTTGATGTGGGAAAAATCATAAGTTCTCGAATACGTACAATGTCAAAATTTGACATTAACAATCCACAGTTAGGGTGACAAGCAAACCAAACCGAACCACCCTTAGTTTAGAGTTGAGTTTTGGATGGTTTTGGTTGTACCAAATGATATTATCCACCGTTGATGGAATCAACACTCAGTATGCAATAAAATCAACTGTTGATTTGACATGGATGCGAAATCTGACAGTTGTACGTGTCGAATTTGGCCCCAAGTCTCATTTTGGGTCGCTGAGCCAACGGAGTAAGTAAGTATTTAGGTGGTGCAAAAAACTAAATTTGAAACTACATAGAATATGTAGTATGTAGAGTGTAGTACCTACTCCAACTTTATAACTGATGACTTCTAATGTTGTTCATTCTTATCTTCAAAACATTTCTGACCTCTGATGTAGTATGCAACTGTGTACAGTGTACAGATGTGGTGCATAATTGTTTTGCATCGTATTTTCTCGGAAACGTTCACATTTGTCATACTACTTCAGTCAGCCTTAGTACTTTTTGTACAGAGACTAACTGAAATAGCAAGACACGTTCGTACGTTTCCGTAAAAATACGATGGAAAATAATAGTGTTGCTCTCGTAGCATTCTACAATTTCTACATGTAAAATTGCCTCTATGTGAGCTCGCGCTTTTACTAAACGCTTCATATTACGATACCCTGTGTGAACTAAATACATTATTAACTTTCCTGCGTAGTTTGACGTGCTCATAACTTCATGAACGATTTGCCACAAAGATCCTTGGCCCACTTCGGAACTTGGCCGTTCTATTAGCACTAAGGCCGGTTCAGCTGCAATGCAATATGCAGCGCTTGCGAACTGTAGGGCTGAACCTAACGTTATAAGTTATTCAGAATGCTTTCAACCTTTAAGGCAAGGTTGCTGACTCCTTAAATACCTACATTACCTACCTTTTTAAGCCCTTTATTTAATTGTCACAATACTTAAGTATAATAATAGAATTAGCCTTCTCTCCTTCCTAAAAAATCTTTCTTAGTTAGAAAGTAGATTAAAGCTCCTACCTTCAACGGTATAGGTATAGATATATACACTCGTAACCTTTAAGGTTAGATCTAGTGATCACTGTAATAATAGAAATAAAATCGAAGTGTCTAGAAATAAAAATGCGCGGGTGTCGCGAAGCCATGAGCGCCCAACCTTCAGGTAATAATTTATTACTATTCGAAACGGAGCAAAGCAAATCACGGCGCGTGCCTCGATCGGCGCCTCGTGTAAACAAGATTGACAACTCGTGTATTTATTGGCCCAATTCCGTGTAGCCTGAGAAACCGTTGTATATCATATTTTGGCAATCATCTGTCTTTTCCTTCTCTTCTGTTAGGTTACTTTTCTAGTTAGAGCGGTTTCGCACCCTTCCGCACCGCACATGTTGAATGACGGAAATAAATCGGATGACGGAGATCGGATCTAGTGCGTAACTTACCATAGAAACAGTTCTACGGCTACTACGGACCATATTTTTAAGGGTTCGGATCGGATTCGGATCGGACGTAGTGCGAAACCGCTCTTAAAGTTGGGCAACTTTAAGAGCGATCGGCGCCTCGTGTAAACAAGATTGACAACTCGTGTATTTGTTTCCCCAATTCCGTGTAGCCTGAGAAACCGTTGCATATCATATTTTGGGAATATTCTGTCTTTTCCTCCTCTCCTGTTAGGTTACTTTTCTAGTTAAAGTTGCCTAGTTAAAGCGCATTTCACAAAGCTATAGAAATTACGGCGCGTGCTTCGGACGACGCCTCGTGTAAACAAGATTGACAACTCGTGTATTTATTGGCCCAATTGGGTAGGTAAAGTTTTTTGAAGATAGGCAAATTAAATTTTTTACCGATAGTATTTATTATAGCGATCACGGAAATGCAGCTCTTTTATTTTTATTTCATTTTATTGATTAAATATAATTTTTTAAATGATCGATATGACGTTTGTGAGATGGAATGGCAGATCCGAGTAATTCCTTTGCGCGCAGTAAATGGGACGAGATAGAAAAAAAAAACGATGTCAACTGTCAGTGTCACTTAGCTCTCATTCCCGAAAAATAACGGACAAGCCTCATGTTACCTTGCGAATTGCTATTAATGTTATCATTGAGATTTTAGACGACCTCAGCACGACCCACGGACTTCTGATTCCCCACGACATCTGCGCCTATTTGGACAAAGATTGAATTTACTTTCGATAACTTGGCACTGCATAATAAAATTATTGGACAACGTTTTCTTCCCCACCCCTACACGACGGCCCCTACGCTGACCCTTGGACAGAGTTTTGCAAGAAAAATAAGCGAGTTCATACGAGATTGCGAGCAGATTCTACAAATTTGAAATTATTATCATAACAGTGATAAGCACAATGCCGTTGAATTAGAGGAGCAATGGCCGTACAGGAGTACGTATCCGTGAAATACGTAGGTACATAAAACTTTCTTCACTTGTGTTTTGATTTTTATTATTAAATTGCCATGAGCTGTTAAGTTCGTAAACAAGAAATCGGTCTAATTTTTTCTAACAATTTCAACCATCTGTTAGTTTTGTGTGGTTATCCTCATTTTATGAATGTTGTTCTTATTTTCAGGTGGATGTAAACATTCATTGGCGGTATTATACTGATGGCTAATTAGAACCATTGAGCCATGACATACTTCCTTGCAGTGTTATTCGGCTAAGCCTCGAGCATCCTGTGAATCTGAAGGATATAATTATTTCCATAAAAAAGAGCAATCGAATTAGGACCAAGATATCCCGAGAATCTAAAGACATTTTATAAAAAATGCAATAAAATGAAAATGGGAGACTCTCTTATTTTAACAATGTTACAAGATCATGACAATGTTATGGTCTATACTTATTAAAATTTTAAAACCAACATGTCTTTATCTTTGACTTGAAAATGTACAAATGATTTGGGTTAAGTTTTATGAAGTGCAACTTATGCTAAAAATCTATTATTATTATATGTCAAATTATCGTGAACTCGATGTTGCTTAAGGCGTATCCAGATTAGTAAATTTTTCGCCAATCTGATTAAATTTCCCGATCGAATCGGGACGTACGGACGCAAACGCCAATTTGGCTCGCCGAATTCAACCGCCGATAATGACCGATAAAATGAGGTGCGGACACAAGAACACCAATTTGTGAGGCTAGTATTTTCGTTATGGGGCATTTTTTCAATTTAAATGGCTCTAATATCACCATAAATCTAAAATTGGAGATTGACGCCAATTTCATTTCTGAGATTGCGGTATCCAGACGGGACTGATCAAATCGGTCGATTTGATCAGTCCCGTCTGGATACCGCTTTAGCACCGCGAAAGGGCGCTGCGCGGTGCGCGCGGATTGACGCATGCGCGTACCGTATGCTTAGTATCTATGGTAATATAATTTAAAAAAATATGCAGATAAAAGGCGGCAAAGTTTATTCGTTGTGCAATACTCAATAAGTTACCGCTTGTTATTTTAATACTCGTAATAAACAAAATGAGTTCAAGTGACGAAAACGACCTGGAATAGACGGCACACCGCCTCATTTGAAAGCAGAAGCAAACTTAATAATGAATAACTAGCTTCCTGCTAAGTCCAGGGACAAATACAACAGGACTTACGACATGCTCATGCTGTGGAAGGACACAAGAAGGACAGCCAAAACGCAAGAAACACCTACTCTGAAAGTGGTTTTTAGCGTATTTCTGTGACCAAGTGAAAACTAAAAAGCCATCTACATTTAATATAAACTAAGAATATGCGTTGTTTTTTTAATTGTATTCGCGTCACTTTACCCCTATTAAATACGCTTTACTACATTGAATTTGTTTTATTTCCTCACATAATTTGAGAATAGTGCTTACTATGTATACCTCAATGGAAGCAAAAATATAGTATTTTTGCGAGTTGATACACTTGCTACTTGTGTATAGTGGCAAATGTATTAAACCCGCAATCAACACTAATCAATATGTAAACAGGCCCCAACGTGAAGCACATTTACCCTACAGACATACTTATCCATATTGACCATATTTGAACCTCTCAACTCTCTTCAAGGGCACGCCACACAGCGTGATTCTATATACTGTTGTAATGTTAATGCTTAAGGATAATAATTTGTGGATTTATAAAATAAAACGAAACGACCACAAATTTACTGGATTTATATTATATTATTTTGGATTTATATTATAAGTTTTCTAAAGTACAGTCGCCATCAGATATATTGGTGCAGCTAGGATGCTCATAAATATCTGAACACGCCTCTATTATCAGGGCGTGCGTGTTCAGATATTGTGAACACCTTGCCGAGCCCATATATAATAGCCAATAACGACCTAGTTATAAGACTATTACAATCTTAATCATTATGTATGTATAATACAACAATCACGTTTATATAGTCCTCACAAACGTATAAGTTACCATTTTGACCAATATATCTTCAAAGCTTGGCACCGAATCGCTGTTAAAGACTTTGGTGTGCTCAAATACGCTGAATTTGGAAAGTAACGTCTGTACTGTCTTGTAGACGGTACGACGCACTTTGAGTTCATCTCTGTAATATTCTATTTCCATTCGAACGTTTCCGGGATCGTCTCCATCTATTGTGTTGATACTGAGATCCAAAATGACTCGTGTAGCAGTCCAAGAGTCGTGGTGAAGGCGTTAATGAAAATGTTCTCCAAGAAGCAGTGCCAAGTAGTCGAAAGCAATCGTTATCATTATCAAAATATCCGTGTTGAGCGTGCTAGGGACGTTAAAAATACTTATTCTAGAAATCACACCGACATCCAATTACAAGAAAACACAAATGTTTCGTCCGACCATTATTTTCCAATTATTTGCAAGTTATTTTCCAAGAATGACACTGACAGTTGACATCGATTTTTTTTCTATCTCGTCCCATTTGCTACGGCAAAGGAATTAATTACTCGAATCTGCCATTTCACCTCACAAACGTCATATCGATCATTTAAAAAATTATATTTAATCAATAAAATAATATAAAAATAAAAGAGCTGCATTTCCGTGATCGCTATAATGAATACTATTGGGAAAAAATATAATTTGCCTATCTTCAAAAAACTTTACCTACCCAATTCCGTGTAGCCTGAGAAACCGTTGCATATCATATTTTGGGAATAATCTATCTTTTCCTCCTCTCCTGTTAGGTTACTTTTCTAGTTAAAGTTGCCTAGTTAAAGCGCATTTCACAAAGCTATAGAAATTATGGTGAGTGCTTCGGACAACGGCGACGCCTCGTGTAAACAAAATATTGTCAACTCGTGTATTTGTTGCCCCGATTCCGCGTAGACATCGAAACCGTTGCATATTTTGACAAACACCTGTATTTTCCTTCTTTTAAACTTCGTCAGACGGAGGTTAAATTATGAGTCCTCTTAGGTTACTTTCATCGAAAGTTGTCTAGGTGAAGCGCAGTTCGCAAAGCCATATAAATCACGGCGTGTGTCGCGATCGACCCCCCTGTGTAAACAAGATAAGTGATAAGTAACTCGTGTATTTATTGGTCCAATTCTGTATAGTCCAAGAAACCGCTCCATAATTCGGCTGACATTTGTTTTTCCTTCATCAAGTGTCATCGGGCCCTTCTAATGCCGGCTACACACGTAACTTTAAGAGTGACATTTCATTTCCAACTGCAGCTGCAATACTGTTCATTTTACTATGGAAACGCGTCGCTGTCATTGTCAATTTCCATAGAAAATGAACAGTATTGCAGCTGCAGTTGGAAATGGAATGTCACTTTAAGTCGTAGCGATTTCAGACTGTGCAGATAAATCGATGGTTTCATAGAAATTGAAACTGCTACCGATGAACGATAGTCTACTACGATTTGTCATACATGTGACGATATGTCGGGAATCGTGGGCGTATCATACTAGGTAGCACATCAAAACCTTCAATCGTGGATGACGAGGGCCTTCAATGAAATACGATATTCAACTCACAGTCTTTACTGCACAAGATTCATTACAAATCACAGCACGCGTTACGTCTCTTATCTTAAGCAAACCAGTGGATTTGACCCAGGAACCGCCACAGACGTCATCTTCTCCTGTTCGTTCTCATCGTTCCCTTCTGAAGATTGATTGACAGCATAACTTCAATTGTTCTCGATTGCATTTGTTTTGACAGCGCAAATCGGTTTGCACACATTAATGATACGATATATAGTTACTTACGTGTGTAGCCGGCATGACGTGTCTCAACACGAGAGCCTGGTGAAGTAACGCACAATTTACTCTACAGTTGTAGTGCATAATTAATTTCCATCGCATTTTCACGGAAACGTACGAACGTGTCATGCTATTCCCGTCAGTCTCGGTACGAAAAGTACTGTGGTTGACTGAAGTAGCATGACAAATACGAACGTTTCCGAGAAAGTACGATGGAAAATAATTATGCACTACATCTCTACCCAATTTTATCAATTAGAATTAGACGGATGTTTGACCCTATATGAAACCATTATACCCGACCGATTGGCAATTTCTATAGACCTATAGACATTCACATAATACAATATGTATTAACTAAAAAAAGAATAGATAAGTAGAGTTAGCAGCGTTCTCTCAACACCACTTTCAAACGGAACGGATTCAACAAATATAACCACATTTCCGCCCATTTCAATTTTCCAGAAACTCATTTTACTCATTTACCATTTCAATCACAAGTTGTTGACAACCCCAATTTTCAATTGAAATAATTAATTTCCTTTCCAGACTGTTTTGAGTTTATTTTTGACCGGATTTGACCTTAACTACTAATTAAATTAAAACTAGTTAAAAGGGCACAGGCAGAAGTATCGTGGGCGTCTCAAGTGGCTCCATGACACTGGCAGGGTAGGCAACTGATTGCCAAGGAGATTTGTTGAACCTGGTACTTATAAGTAAGTACGTAAAATATTTAGCTAAAACCTCTCCTTTGCATACCGGGTGTGGCCTGTTATATGAGCAAAAATATTAACTGTAGCCTGATGTACTCCTCATACTGCTCAACATTTGTTCAGCGACTTTTGAAAATAACTTGTATTTTTATTTTTAATACACTTTAAAGGTTATTCAAAGACGCAATGTATTGCGAATTTTGTTATGTTTAAGGCTTGACAAGCAACGTCAATCACAATGATATGTCGTGGCGATGGCGTCCATTGAAGATAATATTTATTTTGTATGAAAAATAGGGAGTCTAAATACTTCATAATTATTAAAAGCTGTTGAACAAAAGTGTCACCGTTTGAGGAGTACAATCTATGTTTTAATTATTTGCTCATAATGTTACAGGCCACACCCGGTATAATAATATGCCCCACTTAAATATTTATTATATTCTGTTTTTAGTATTTGTTGTTATAGTTAATAGCGGCAACAGAAATACATCATCTGAAAATTTCAACTGTGGTTCATGAGATACAGCCTGGTGACAGACAGACGGACAGTGGAGTCTTAGTAATAGGGTCCCGTTTTTACCCTTTGGGTACGGAACCCTGAAAACAGAATTTCGATATTTTCTGTACATAAAAACAAAGATTCCGATGAGTTGAGTGTCCCATAAAAAAGCTGCTCCAACTGTTTTGTACAAGCTGCGCCCGACCTCATTACAAGTCGCGGCTAAATAACGAGCCACTTGACATTTACCTGTGACTGCGACAGCCTCCTTTATGCCACAAACTTCACAAACAGATAGCTTGCTCTGTTGTTAGGGTTCCGTACCCAGAGAGTAAAAACGGGAGCCTATTACTCAGGACTCCAATATCCGTCTGTCTCTACCAGGCCACCACCAGGCCGTATCTCATGAACCGTGATAGCGTGATTTCGTACTTTTTAGTATTTGTTGTTATAGCGGCAATAAAAATCACAGACAGTGACAGACGGACAGTGGACTCTTAGTAATAGGGTCCCGTTTTTACCCTTTGGGTACGGAACCCTAAAAAGGAGCAAGTCAACGAACGTGCCCGTCAATTTGAGCTGGCCAAACATGGCGGCACACACCTGTGCTCGTTACGTTTACGATCGTCTTTACTACCGGACTTACTGTGTTGCCGACATAAAGAGACCCTTTATAGCCTAGCATTAATTACCTAAATACCTAGCAATGGTTGATAATTAACTATCATATGGTTACCAGAACCTATTAGATTTGGGCTATTAATTAAAAAGGCTCATAGCGATTTATAAGAGTTGGAATTTATTATCGCAACATTGTAAGGCAAGGTGTGCTCCTATTCATAGCTACCAAGGTACTAAAGTACCTACAAGCGAAGTCCTTAAGATTGGGAACTATAGGCTGTTGTTTTTTATTCAATAGTTTACATGTGTGAAAGAGGAAGTATAACAATATACTTGTATGAGTAAGATAGATTTAGTTTTGTTAATTCCAACATTCGTATTTTTATCCTCTTAAGCTCACGGTCCTACCCATAGTACCATCATCATTCGGTTGCCCTTGTCCCATTCATTTGGGGGGCAGCATGTCTTTTTCTTCCATACCTCTCTCTCGCCCGTTATCTCATCATTCACTCGCGTTCGTTTCATATCATCTCTCACATAGCCCTTTTCCTCGGTTTTCCTCTCCCGTTTCCGCATTCATTCGCAATGATGATGATGATGTCCTCCCAGACGTATCCGGCAACGACGACATCCTGACAAATTAAAAAGAACCGGGCAAGTGCGAGTCGGACTCGCGCACGAAGGATTCCGTACCATAAAGCAAAAAAAAAACGGAAAAAATTGCAAAAAGAAAACGGTCACCCATCCAAGTACTGACCACGCCCGACGTTGCTTAACTTTGGTCAAAAATCACGTTTGCTGTATGGGAGCCCCACTTAAATCTTTATTTTATTCTGTTTTTAGTATTTGTTGTTATAGCGGCAACAGAAATACATCATCTGTGAAAATTTCAACTGTTTAGCTATCACGGTTCGTGAGATACAGCCTGGTGACAGACAGACGGACGGACGGACAGCGAAGTCTTAGTAATAGGGTCCCGTTTTACCCTTTGGGTACGGAACCCTAAAAAGGGTCTTAACTATTACGTGCATGGGCGACTGGGCTTGAGCGTGGCTCGCAAATCCAAATTTGGTTTTGAAAGCGAACTCAACTATTCGCGCAGATTTACAAAGGGTTGCCAGATGGTCGGGATTTGGCGGGATTCTCCCGATTTTTAGCATGTGTTCCCGATTCCCGACAAAGTGTAAACTGTCCCGAAAAACGGCTTCAGGTTATAAAACAATAATTTCAAGTTCCGAACTGTCGTCGAGCGAGCGAGTTGACATAGTGCCAATAATGTAAAATATCGTTGTTTTTAATACAATTAGTACTTTAATTTGAATGTATTTTTTTTCCGACATAAGTCCCAAAATCCCGAAAAATTGATATTGTTTCCCGATAATAGCGCCTTCCAATCTGGCAACCCTAAATTTACAACATATTATTTTATTTTAGCGAATTTCAGCAAACACTAAATTATTTCTGGATTTTAGACTCCGACGTCCATGTACAAGCGTTGATTCAAATATCATTCTGATGTGGCAGTGTAGGTACGTTCGAATTGGCCTGTTTATACCAATAAGGAACCGTACATCAAACCATTTATTTCGCAAAATTGTTATTATTAGGTATTTATCAACTTCGCGTTGTATTTTATTGAAATTGTAATAAATGTACTTACACCTACTCGGTAACTGCGTCATATATTAAGCAGGAAAATGAAGCAAGGCATGAAAAACTGTGTATTTATTATGTCTTCGTATGTACGATAACTGCGTGCCAACCACAAATCATCGGTAAACATTTACTTAAAGTCATGACACTAATGACATTACTATTGACAGTTGTTGTGATTGGAAGTCAATAGAATGAAATAGTATATTACATTACAGGGCAGTAAAGTAAGAAATATCTCGTGTCACGTGTAGGTAGTTGTTGGCCGAGACAAACCCGAGGTCGACAATGTGATCTGAGGCTTTCTTATTTACTGCCCGAGTTTTGTGTATTATTTTTCTGCTCGACGGAGCCGGAAAGTGGCAACTTCGTTTAGCGCTTGCCAAAAGTTGACGCTTTCCGACCGGAGGGCAGAAAAGGAATTTACAATATATAGTTCGTTTTTTTTAGCATTTAGAAAGAACTCCGCAGAAGTAAGCGTGCAGTTTTTATCAGGCTTGTTAATTGTTAATAATTATTGCATTATCTAATGTAGCATGGTCAATACATATAATTTACTTCAAATTGTTACCGCTAAAAGTGCCAGATTTGAAACCACAAGCTTACTTCTGCGAAGTTCTTTCTAATGCTAAAAAAAACGGACTATACTTATATACAATAGCAGACTATACTGATTTATATATCTTTCGTTTCCTAGATTTGATACAAGAACAAAAACCTTCCACAAAGCAGTTGTGACCCTATTCTCTAAAGCAGTAATAATAAATAAGAAGGATATTAAAGCACAATAGTTGCGTGTCGCGCGCATCGATCTGGCGGACTAAATACGGCTGGTGCTTTAAAATGCCCATTGGCATGGTTTCGTGACGATTCTACAGTGTATTCAAGTACTAAAACAGAATAAATATAATAGTACTAGGTACAGAAGACTCACTCTCTAAAAAAGAAGCGTCTGTTACGATTAGCACAGACATGGCCGCTAGGTGGCGACAGCGCCACGCGCGGCTTATGGCAAACCCCAAAATTGGTGTAATGGATGTACTTTTAGCTACCTGTAGCAAAGCGACGAAATCGCGAAGTGAGCCACGCCTGGTAGTAGTATTTAACTACTTTATCACATATGTAGTTAATATGAAACCTGTCGAAACAGATATTTCGGTTGGACACTACCAATAATGATTAGATTATATATTACATATAAAACTAATCAAATCTGGATGGCAGATGTGTCCGGCGGACAAATCTATCAATGTATGGCGGGAGTTAGGCGCAGAGGTGTCTGCGAACAGATCTCTAGGATCTGGGGGACACACCTGTGCTTCTTTCCAACATTATCATCATCATCATAACTTAAAGAGCTTTGCTCTTGTCGGTGGAGTCAATCGCCAATCATTTCTTTCAGTATTTTAATTTCCTCATACGACGCATTATTTTTTAAGTTGGCTGAGATAAGTGATTCTAGGTCTCCCTTCTTCTCTTGTCTTTTCAATCCTACCTTCCAGGATGTTTAGGAAAAAGTTATCATGCCGTATAAGGTGTCCTGACATCATGCCTCTCCTATTTCTTTCCAACATTATATACGAAATTAAAATCTGTCACTATAATATTTCGCAACCTAATATGGCAGAATCTTTTTTAGTCACGGTAATTCGGCCCTACACAGAACACACACACACACAGACACAAGCCTATGGTTGACAGAAGCTTATGGAAGAGACTGGTCAGCAACATTAGGACATGATGTCACGATCCTCAGCATTGAGGGAACGACTGATGATGATGATGATGATGAATTCGGCCCTACCTTGCATTATTTTTAGACAGCACTTTCGTTAAATACGATTGTTGTAACTAGAAACGTGATCTATACCTTAATACAGGGGTCTCCAAACCCCGGCCCGCGGGCCAAATCCGGCCTGCGACGGGTTCCAATCCGGCCCGCCGACACCCAAAGCGGGTGCCCACTATCTGGCCCGCGGGAGCCAGTCTCCAGGGGTTCAGCATTCATTGAGAGCGGAACTGTTCCTAACAGAAGCAACCAGACAACCTCCCCCGGCGCTAAAAGCGACGGTGGCCCGCGCGAAAGTTTCTGAGGTGCAATATGGCCCTCAGGTAAAAAAACAAGGTTGCACTCCGGGAGTGCCGACAGAAGTGAAAACTCAATGACTAGTCCAAAATGTCTGCAGCAGTCAGCACTATGTATAATTGACCCATCCTCCTTTCTATTGATAAACTTTAGTTCCGAAATTGCTAGCCAGTGAGCTTAAATTTGTAGCGTTAATTGTTTAAAATTCGAATAGAAATTGTAAAGTTACCTTGCAGACCTCGCATCTAAATATCATCATCAATCATCATGATGATATTTTGAGTTTTATTCATCAGTACTAGAGTTCACTTTTATTAGCGATTTCATCAACATGTAGCTTTATTTGAGTGATATAAAGTTTTCTAACTGTGAGATCCTTGAGGTACGTTACGCGTTACGCTGAATCGAGTTTATCATTTTTTCCCCACCTCAAAAAGTGCTCAGCGCCGCTAAAGAAGTTTTCACTTCAAAAAGTTTGGAGTCCCCTGCCTTAATATAATGAAAATCCTACGTAAACCTTTCTTTTCGCATTTGACATTGTCGCCAACCTTACAGGAATGGGACAGGTAACCTTACCATTATTATAAATATAATAGAAAAGGTTCCCCTGAAATATTGTGCGCACTTTTCAGTTGCTCAGTTCTGTTTCGACAATTTGGTATGGTTTTCGTTTTGTTTTGATCTGACCATTATCGTGAGCACTAATCAGCGTAAAAGCGGCGGCTTACGTTTATGCTAATGAAATGCTACCAGGGGGAAAAGAAAAAAAGCGGCCAAGTGCGAGTCGGACTCGCCCATGAAGGGTTCCGTAGCAGCAAGTAACAATAAAATTGCGGTTTACTTACTAGATCTCGTTCAAACCAATTTTCAGTGGAAGTTTGCATAGTACCTAATGTACATCATATATTTTTTTTTAGTTTTATCATTCTCTTATTTTAGAAGTTACGGGGGGGGGGGACACACACACACATTTGACCACTTTAGAAGTGTCTCTCGCGCAAGCTATTCAGTTTAGAAAAAAATGATATTAGAAACCTCAATATCATTTTTGAAGACCTATCCATAGATACCCCACACGTATGGGTATGATGAAAAAAACATTTTGAGTTTCAGTTCTAAGTATGGGGAACCCCCAAAATTTATTGTTTTTTTTTTCTATTTTTGTGTGAAAATCTTAATGCGGTTCACAGAATACATCTACTTACCAAGTTTCAACAGTATAGTTCTTATAGTTTCGGAAAAAAGTGGCTGTGACATACGGATGGACAGACAGACAGACAGACAGACAGACAGACATGACGAATCTATAAGGGTTCCGTTTTTTGCCATTTGGCTACGGAACCCTAAAAATGGACTGGTGGTACGAAAAGTCACATGACTATTTCGATTGACGTCAACCAGCGATTATCAACTTAGCGAGGCCTAGGAGTCGTCTCATAACATAAGGTATTTCGCTGGCACTTATTGATGTGTGTGAGAATGCCTCTAGGTCGTATAAAACAAGATCAAAACCTTATTTAATTGTTATTAAAAAAATACAGAATCAGTCTCAGTAGCTTGATATTTTTCTCGGCGTAAGGGTCACCCTGATTTCATTGATTTTCTATACGCTTTCAATACGAAACCTTTTAAAAGTAATATCAAATTATAAACTGAAATAATATCAAATTGACATCGACTATCGGGCAATGATTTTGATAGGTATTTTTTAGATAGCGAACGAGTATAATAAATTTTGTTGAAGTAATTTAATTAATAATAAATAAGTTTGTTATTGGAAGTTGACGTTTTTTAACTACTTTAGAAGTTTAGTTATTGGTTTCGTTGGACCTTTTTCATCGCTCTCGAGTGTATCAGGCCAATTTGTACGTACATACCTACATACAACCATTGACATCAGAATGACATTTTGAATCATGTTATTTAGTTATCGCGCCATTATGTACATGTACGAACAAGTACGAGCGAAACGCATGATAATTGGTCTTTCAGCTCAATTCGAACTTTAAGATACGTCAATTAATAGATGTAGAAACGATATGGATTAGATCTGTTAGTGTCAAAAGTGACGTTTTTGTTTGAAGAAACGTCACATTTGACACTGACACATCTAATCCATATCGTTTCCAGATCTATTACTTGCCGTATCTTAAAGTTCGAATCGATCAGTGTATGACTGGTAAATACAACTTTTAAGGAGGCTGTCGTAGCCACCGCTACGAAACTTCGCTACGGCGTAGCGAGCTCAGTAAATAACTTGGCTAAGTGAATTGCGTTGAGTCTTCTGCCGTCGTAAAAATAGGAAAACACATTAAAAAAAAATTGTCTTTGCCGGAATCGGGTAAAAAAACTACTATTTCATCACACTCGCTCAGTAAATGTGGAATTGCACGCAGGTTTAGCGGGAGTTATAGAAAAAGAGATCTCCCTAGGGAGTTATGAAGTTTCTGATGCCATAATTGACAGTTCTTTGTCTTTATACTTAATTTTTGTATCGCAAGTGTGATGAAAAACATTGTGTGTAATTCGGGGCGTAATAATATTGCAAACTCGGGTCTATAAATCGCTCCGGCAAGCCGTCGTGATTTAACTTACTCTCGTTTGCAATATTCAACTTACGCCCCATGTTGCACAATGTACTAATTCCATAGCAGTGTTTTATGCAACAAATAACCGGTAACCAGCACGCAATTATTTAACACTAGAACTAAGTACTTTATTTAATATTCGTCCCGAAGACCGAAATAGACCTCAGTGCCAGGGTCACACTCGTTTAAATATTTACTATCACAAACTAATTTCGGAAAGTACTAGAACTGCTTTTCGAAGATAGTTTGTAAAGCTTTGTCTATCTAGTATTTATGTAATTTAGGTGCTTAAAGTTTTAACTTCAAGTTATATTTTATTCCAATTTTGTTATAGAATAGAAAATAATTAGTATACCTTTAGATCCAAAGCGCAGGCTTCGTCATCTTACAGAAAGACTTACTTAATATTTCACGCAATTTCTATTTAATTTAGAACTAATAATAAGCGGAATTTAAGTTCCTGTTTTTGTCACTGGAACGTACTACATAAATACAATTTTACAATAAATTAATATTTTTTATATATAATATACAATTTTGTCATGAACTGGGCGTGACGCGTTTAAAGAATTCATGCGGCCCTTTGTACCATCGCCCACATTGTTAACAGTCGCCATCAGATACATCGGAGCAGCTAAGGCGCTCACAAATATCTGAACACGCCTCTATTGTCAGGGCGTTAGAGTGCGTGTTCAGATATAGTGAACACCATGGCCGCTCCGATATATCTGATGGCGACTGTACATCGGTGGACCTTATGCCTTTTATAATAAGGTCCACCGATGTACAGTTAGTGCTGTTTGTACGCAGTGGCTCTAAATAATAAATGAGATCTGGTCTCGGGAATTATTTAAGTGCCCATTACTGGTGCGTGTTTTTTGGACAGAATTTATTGACATTAAAGTTTCATGGTAGTAACTTTCCGTTTGACTTTAGACATCACAAGTCGTAAGTATGGGCCCGATTCGGATTATGAAATAGACATCTTTTAGACATCACCATGATACGATAACGATATGTTTAAGATCTAACCTGTCAAATTTGACATTTGCGCGATTCTGGAGATACTCTTGAACGATTTCCACAGGATATGACTTAGAGGTCTAATTTGACATTTGTGCGATTATGGAGATACTCTTGAACGATTTCCACAGGATATGACTTAGAGGTCTAATTCATATCTAATAGATAGATAAGCTCTATCTAACGTAAAAGTGACATTGGTTGCCCGAATTGCGCTGCAAAAGAGAACTAGTTGATATCTAAACTATAACGTATCTAGAATGGATCTAGTAGGTACGTGTCGTAGTGTCTTGTGAATATCTTGAAGTTCGAATACGGCAGTCTGCCGATAAACTTTTTTAATGTAACACGTTTATTATAACTTTTTTTTCATGTGACTTTATATGCCCCCTAGTGTTTTATTATGATTTATGATTAATGCCTGAGAGACCGAGCTTTGCTCGGAAAACATATAAAAACTCATTAAATGCGCGTTTTCCCAGAGGTAAGACCTAGCTAGATATTTTTTTCTCCCCGAAAACCCCCATATGAAGTTTGAAGTTCATACTTCATAGCTCTGCCATTTTGAAGTATTTCCTTTGACTCTGGAGCAAAAACTTATGGGGCTCCCATACAATAAACGTGATATTTTTTGCCGTTTTTGTGCGTAATGGTTCGGAACCCTTTGTGCGCTAGTCCGACTCGTACTTGGCCGGTTTTGTTAGTTCAAATACCTAATCTACAACAGCCCACATTCGATTTCCAATTCTATTGCTCTAAACTTCTGTCCCATTTTAAACAGCACTCTAATAATTCTCAGTTGGCTCAGTTGCCCCCAATTAACAAAAGGTTATTTAATTGGCCGAGGCCATTGACCCGGGCCCGTATCATCCTGGACGTTATAACACCAGTGACTTTACAAGGATTTTGATCAGGACGTGCCCCGTACAATCAACCCTAAGGATGGGAAATTATTCCGTAATTTTCGCACGAATTTGCCGAATGAAATATTTCAATAGAACAGGAAACCTTGAAGAAAACATGACAAATGCTATAAAAGAAATGAGAAATGACGATTACATCTCAAATATTTTATTGTTATAAATATTATGAAGAATAATATTTAAAATCCGCTGTTTAAAATCCAATACGAAATTACGAACACAGACATATCGAAAAACGCGAACGCTCGTCACGCTATCGAATGAAAACTGATTGTTCAAATGATATCCGAATACACATTTAATGCAAAACAATACATAGATAATCTCTTATCGCGGTTATTACACGATTTATCTAAAACCTCAGTCCTTTCGATTGCCATAATATTTACTGAAGTACCACGAGTTCCTTCGAGCGATAACATCGATATGATGAACCTAGGATATAAATATATCAAGCTTATAGGGATCTACTCCTATTACGTCTATTTTTCATTGATCTTTATAGGTAAGTAACAAGTTATTGTCTTCGATTACCGCAATAGTTACTTTTTTATTTATTTCATAAGTAACAAACTTTTTGTCAATCATTTAATTTTTGAGACAAGCTTTTAGTATTTACTGTATTTTTCTTTCAGCAGTCAACTAAAACCTCATTGACTGAGACAGTTTTAAAAAACCCAAATATTAAGTTGCATTGTTTTATCACAGTGTTCCTACATGGCCACCTCCAGTCTCCATCATAAGACCATAATATTGTATTAAATTGGGTACAAATTACATAAGAATGTGCAGGTTTACCTCGATCGAATAAATTTGAAGTGGATCAGGCTTGCAAGATTTGATTACATACTTACAAACAACGGCAGAGGTAAATAAAAGCTTGTAATGCAAGATCTATTGAACATTAGGCTAACATTAGGGGTCCACAACACAAAGCTGATGAGTCAGCCAGGCAATTTTCCGGCGGAACTGCGATAGGTGTATTAGCATATCGCGTGCTGAAAGCCTCTGGAGGGCTGCCAAAATGGCCCACTATATCCGCGGCTTGCAGAGTGCGGGACAGTGAAAGGCGAAGGTAACTGAGACCTTAGATTTATACAGTGAGAGGCAGAATAACCATATAGACTAACATTAGAGATCCACTAGGTCAACTAGAAAAGCCTAGCTGAAGGGCTGCCAAAATGGCCGACTATACCCGAGACCGAGACCGTAAACGAGTGCGGGACAGTGGAGGAGTCAGAGCGGCTACCGCGAAAACCGAAATTCGCAAATTGCGGGGATCTTTCTCTTTTACTCCAACGAAGGCGTAATTCAAGTGACAGAGAAAAATCCCCGCAATTTGCGAACTTCGATTTTCGCGGTTATAGCCCAGGCGAACCGGGGTAGCTAGGAACTCTGATGTATACCGGGGAAAGCAGAATAACTAGACTTCGTATAGAAATTTCGGTTCCTAAATTATGTAAGAGCGGTGAGGGCCGGGTGGATATGACGCCCGACTTTCAATCCGGAGGTCGCGGGTTCAAATCCTGGCTCCCCCAATCCGAATTGGGCTAGCGTGGGGACTATAGCCCAAAACCTCTCGTGCTTGAGAGGAGGCCTGTGCCCAGCAGTGTGACGTATATAGGCTAATTTTTTTTTAACCGACTTCCAAATCCCAAAGGAGAAGGTTATTTAAATTATGTAAGGTTAGTATGGGTAAGTGTGGCTAGCATTCACGTTGTTAAAGTTTTTCGAATGATTGGTGCACACTCTGTATAATCAAAGAGCGAACTTATTCTGGTTGAGTCACCGCCAGTGTTGGCTAAGCGACTGGAATTAGACCACGGCCAATGTCAAGTTCCACCAATGTCAATGTTTGGACCAAGGTCTCAGGTAATCTTGGATCTTGATAACGGCCTCTCTGTTTTTACAAGCACATGGCCGGTTCCGACTGGTCTAAACATGAAGGGTGCTTATTCCACTGCTGAGGGTGAGACTGCCTTTCTACTGGGGGGCAGATGAGCGGAGATGCGAGGAGATCTGCAAGAATCTATCAATCAATTCAAGTGAGTGAAACCGTTGTCGTCTAAAAAGTTTAAAATATGTCTCACGAAAGTTTAATTTCGTCTTACATTGTTCTTATCTCTAAAAAAGACCTATAGTGGTCCCTAAAAAGATCAAGAAGCTATGTGCATGTCACATTGCAAACTCTAAACCTTACCCAAAAATTTATAGCAACAAATTCCTGACACCTTGACAGGTTACCTCATAACAAACAACAATGACACTACATTCCTAGCCCTTTCATTCGTCCATTACTTACGTCCCTCGTTAAAACTGCCCATTCGGCAGACTCTTTTGAGGGTTTAATGATTCCCTAGGGTGGTACTTCCGTACAAAATGGCGCAGTGAGTTAATAATACTGATCCGATTTAAAAGGTCTTATGTGTTATATAATTCCTGTAAACTTACGACGAGTTGTTCTTGAGTTGTGAAGTAATAGGTGGGTTTTGACGCGTATTGCCTTGGTAAAATTATAGGCAGGTGAGGCAATGGGTCAACCCTAGTGATGTAAGGTTTATTCTGAGACTTCGGATAAATGGTGGCATTTCGTTTGGATTCGATTTACGCTTATAGAGCCGGCTTTCGGAAAAATTAATATATTTCTACTCCAGCACTCTTTCTTTGTAGATTAAATAACTGCCAGTGAGATTGAAATTAGATCTTAAAATTCTCGGGGCTGTTTTTACAAAACTCAACTTCGTTTCGATTTGTCACTTCGGCCTTTGCGAAACCTGCTTTGCAATATATTATGAATGACTTTTTTATGTTATAAAATCATGTTCATTATTAATTTAACGCGGTCATGTTTGCTGATTCTCATAACCTAAATAAGCACATGCACACCATGGGGAAACGTGACATAGGGCGGTGCAGACTCTGCATGGAGGCAGAGGAGACGCCCTTGCACATCCTCACAGAGTGCCCTTGCCTAATGCGTATTCGTGACCTAATCTTGGGCGGACACATATTGCGCCCGGAGGAGGTAATAAGTAAGTCTCTCGAGACCAAAAGGATCCAGCTGCTGTTTGAAGTTGGAGGGTTGAATCGAGAGTTGTAGTAGGTGGCGATCAGAATTGATCAGGAATGGTCGCAGTGATATATAGGTTTTGGAACCTTATATAGCCCCTAATAAAGAAGAAGAAGAAGAACCTAAATAACTGCAATTTTATTCACTCAGACGTTCAAAAACACAAAAATACTTACTTACTATATCTTCGGAGCACTGTTAATTTGTGAGTTAGATTTTGTGTGAGGTGATTGGGGATATCTAAATATTTTCTAGAGATGCAACGGATAGTTGTTTGGCCGGATACCGGACACCGGATATTCGGCCTGACCATCGGCCGAATATCCGCCGGCGAATATTCGGCCAGCGGAACTATACCTACATTTCGGTTTTTCAGGTGCGCATTCTGCAGGTTTGACCTGTTTCCTAGTGAACGTTCGCGCGGACATATTCTAGGTTCGAAATGAGTGCTGCGCGTGCAATCAATGGAATGTTTAAATTGTTTTGAAATAATAAACAAGTACGATTATGATCAAGACTGTTTCTTAAATCCAATTATATAGTTTATTCCGAAATCAAGCAATGTTACTATCCGGTATCCGGCCGGATAGTAGGCCACTATCCGGTATCCGGCCGCATATTAAAATCTTGGCCGGATACCGGATAGTAACCGAATATCCGGTGCATCTCTAAATTTTCCCACGAGGTACTACACGATTTTATCCTACTTTACTTAAACTTTTGTAAGTCACAAACACACTCGGGTAAAGTGAAAAACGGCCGACTTGATAAGATGGTCTGACATAAATTGGATCCATAAATCTTTATATAAAAATAATCCCGCAAGACCCTCATAAAAAGTTGTTGACTGAACTCAGGATCCAAACAACCACATATTTTTTAGCATTTAGGCACACAACTTCACACACACACACTATATTTTGTAGTTATTTTCACACGTAGGTATGGTTTAAACCATAGACCTAGTCTCTCTAGACCGAGTTTAGACCAATTTATTTCATGCAACCGACCCAACTAGCAAAAAAGTCTCAGATTGCGCACTTTATAAGAGTAGTGAGCTTATAGCGCTCTTATTTTTGTTTTGAACTTGTCATCGCTCTTATATTAGTCTTAGACAAGCTAATACGCACTTTAGTAAGTTTAGTCTTATTACCTAGTCTTATATATGTATATAAGAGCATTTTATAATACCATTATAAGCCTCTCGCTCTTACAATAACATTTACTAAGTCTCATTGAACTTGAGAGTACCTGGTCTTATATCCACATTCTCTAAGTTCGTTTGATCTTATAATAGACTTTCTAAATGCTATTATAAGAATGTAAGACTAATATCAACATGGCATAATACTATTATGAGCCTCTCGCTCTTACAATAACATTTACTAAGTCTCATTGAACTTGAGAGTACTTGGTCTTATATCCACATTCTCTAAGTTCATTTGATCTTATATTAGACTTTCTAAATGCTATTATAAGAATGTAAGGCTAATATCAACATAGCATAATACTATTATAAGCCTCTTGCTCTTACAACAACATTTACGAAGTCTCATTGAACTTGAGAGTACGTGGTCTTATATCCACATTCTCTAAGTTCATTTGATCTTATATTAGACTTTATAAATGCTATTATAAGAATGTAAGACTAATATCAACATAGCATAATACTATTATAAGCCTCTTGCTCTTACAACAACATTTACGAAGTCTCATTGAACTTGAGAGTACCTGGTCTTATATCCACATTCTCTTAGTTCATTTGATCTTATATTAGACTTTCTAAATGCTATTATAAGAATGTAAGACTAATATCAACATAGCATAATACTATTATAAGCCTCTTGCTCTTACAACAACATTTACGAAGTCTCATTGAACTTGAGAGTACCTGGTCTTATATCCTCATTCTCTTAGTTCATTTGATTTTATATTAGATTTCTAAATGCTATTGTAAGAATGTAAGACTAATATTAACATAGCATAAGAACACTGTAAGTAAGTACGTACTTTTCTGATCTTACTAAAGCTATAATAAGATCAACAGCAGCACTTTAGTAAGATATTAGAGTGATATAAGATCAAGACACTTATATCACAATAGAGAAGATCAATATCAGATGGTTTGATCTTAAATCGTTTTTGGGAACACTATTGTTAGTATAAGTATTCAACATGGCCACATCATTTGTATTCAGAATGCTTAAAATACTCTAATAGTGCGCTTGAAAAATGCACCTACATCAATGGCTGACTATCAATACAAAATAAAGAAATAAAATAATTATAAAAATATTCAAATACCATATTTGAGTAGGCGCATAAAGTTTGAAGTGTAAAACAGGGTCTACTTTACAATAAATAATATTTTCCCATGTGAATACTTACCCTGAAACATAAACAGACGATGATAAACAGCACGTTATTATATTTAAACATAATTCATAAAAAGTTTGATAAACACTTACACTAATATGTTTTTGTCACGTTGCAGTTAATTTCACCCGTATATTTATACTTCACAAATAGAATGTTTCAAACCAAAATAAGCTTATTTAGGCTTACAAGATTCTAACGTTCGACCAATATAAGCCTATGTAGGCTTACAAGATACTTACGTTCGACCAATATAAGCCTATGTAGGCTTACAAGATACTTACGTTCGACCAATATAAGCCTATGTAGGCTTACAAGATACTTACGTAAAAGCGATATTAGCCTAAAGCAGCTTAATATAGTTTTGAAAAAGATTACTGTGAATGCAAACAACATTCAATTAGACTGATATTAGAACGATATTAAAATAAATACGCTTATGCTTTGTGCCCAAACCCGGGCTTATACGATGATATAAAATCAATATAAGAGCGACAAAATTGTAGTCTAGAGACTGTTGTTAGCGTGATTTTGCTAGTTGGGGATGATGCAAAAATGCGGGGGTGCGCAGGACGAGGTGAGCGAAATCCCGTGCCGTGATTGGTCCGTTCAAAGACACGGACGTCACACAAAGACACTTTCGACTCGAACATGGAGTAAAATTACCGTATGTGTGGCAGAAGGGGTAGCGCGACTATGCTCGGTCTAGAGGATTCCTAGTCTATGGTTTAAACTTATTTTTGTTGTTGCAAACGACCCAGCTGCCCAGGTACCTAGCTACCTACATATTTACTTATACAGAATGGCCAAAAAATAGGCCTCCCCCTTGTAAGGGGAGGCCTATGTTCAGCAGTGGACGTCTTATGGCTGAGATGATGATGATGAATGGCCAAAAAATAAGTGCATTCCCGTTGCCAGGGAGGTATTATACTGAGCCCCTGGCAACGGGGGTCTTATAAATTTGAGTCTCAACTCTCAACCACTGAAAATGTATCTCGCCCGCAAGGGTGCAGCATAAAAATTTGTATTAGATTTTGTTAACTTTGCGAGAGGTCTACAGGAAAGACACGAACGAGTTAAGCGTGCAATTAATTGTTTAATATGTGCAGGTTTATGTATTATTTAAACTAATAAAAATATAAATAGAAATTTATCTGCTAGAAATGTGGTAGGTACAGAAATAAAGTGTTAACATGCAATTTTGCGAGTTCAGTACCTTTCGCCAATAATCTAGGCATGCAAATTAATAATTCTTTTAGCCTATAAGTTATTTACAAACTACTGACATAATATCATGTTGTCATCATCGCATTACAATAGCAAATATAAATCATATAACAACTATTATTAAAAAGATATGTCAAATTGTAGGTACTTACAGAATTAAGTAAGGGATCATGAGTCATGGTTGTTTTCTATGTATTTAAGTATTTATATATTATATATATCGTTGTCTGAGTACCCACAACACAAGCCTTCATGAGCTTACCTTGGGGCTTAGTCAATTTGTGTAAAAAAAAAATCCTATTATATTTATTTATTTATTTATCATCCATTAATTACATCACACGAATTTCTAGGTTTTTTGACCCCTCCCCCCCTCCTTGTCACACTTGGTCACATTTTGCAAATCCCTCCCCACCTGGGCCCTATTTCACCAACGTGACAAATGTCGCATTTGTCGACATCACTGTTACTGACCGCCGTCACTGTCTTGCCGTGTGGTGCCGGCCTATAGAATAGCACCAACCCAATTCTTCCCGTGGGTGTCGTAAAAGGCGACTAAGGGAAACATAACCAGGGGGTGGGCAGCAGCGCCCCCTGCAGAACAATTACTGAACTGCGATCCCCAACCCGCATGCCCAGCGTGGGGATTATGGGCATTACCCCCCAAATGAAAACACACGCCAAACGAAAATGGCCCCTAGTTCCCGGCCGCCAAGCTATTCCTGGCCATGGCAGCGGCCACGGTAACGGCGAGGCAAGGGGTGCTAAGAATCCCCGGGCTACGTTAGGCTGCCATTCATTACAAAATTTGACCCTGGCTACGTTTAACGGACGCACTCTGAGGCTTGACCACCATCTAGCGCAGTTGGAAGTGGAGTTAGAGAACATTAAATGGCATGTTCTAGGGTTATGTGAAATCCGTAGAGAGGGGGAGGATACCGTAACCCTAGAGTCGGGCCATCTTCTCTACTATCGTGAGGGTGATAAAACATCCCAGGGTGGCGTAGGTTTCCTCGTCAATAAGGCCCTCTCTAACAACGTTGAAGAAATCTCCAGTGTGTCGACCAGGGTAGCGTACCTGATCCTTCGGCTGTCCAAGCGCTACAGCATGAAGGTAATTCAGGTTTACGCACCGACCTCGGCACACTCTGATGATGAAGTGGAGGATATGTACGAAGACATATCCAAAGCCCTGCACAACACCACTAAGGCCCACTTCAATGTTGTTATGGGGGACTTTAACGGCAAGGTGGGAACCCAGACGGGCAACGAATCCCGGATAGGCCCGCATGGTTACGGAGTTAGGAATCACAGGGGGCAAATGCTTGTCAACTTTCTTGAGAAAGAGGGACTGTTCTTAATGAACTCCTTCTTTAAGAAACAGCCTCAAAGGAAGTGGACATGGCAAAGCCCCGACACTGTGACTAAAAATGAGATCGACTTCATCATGACGGATAGCAGGCACATATTCAGAGATGTCTCAGTGATCAACAGGTTCAATACCGGATCTGATCACCGACTCCTCCGAGGCTCTCTGAATATCAACTTAAGGCTTGAAAGAAACCGTCTGATGAAGTCCACGCTCCGCCCTAACCCAATCCAAATTATGGCGGGTACCGAGAAGTTCCAGCAGCTTCTCAGGGATAGATTTGTTGCCTTGGAACCCACCAATGACGCTGACGAGACCCTACATAATCTGATCGAAACTCTGAGGGACGAGGGCGTCAAATTCTGCAGAACGCAGCAGACTGGCAAGAAATCCAAACTCTCGGCTGAGACCCTCGGATTGATGACAAAAAGACGGGAAACTACCCAAGCGACTTCGTCGGAGACGTCAGAGCTGAACAAGCGAATAGCGAAGATGGTACGGCGCGACCTTCGGAGCTCCAATACACGCCTCATTGAAGAGGCGATAGAGCAAAACCGAGGGTCCAAAGTATTCACTCAGCAGCTTGGCAGGAGCCACCTGACGAAGCTTAAAACTCGCGACGGGAGGACCGTATTGTCGAAGCCGGAGATCTCCGCCGAGATTGAGGATTTCTATGACCGGTTATATGCTGCACATGCCCCTCATTCCCAACGAGACGATCATGATTCCAGAGCCACCCTGACACGCCATTACACCGACGAACTGCCAGACATCAGTCAAGACGAGATCGTGTTAGCTCTGAGGCAGCTTAAAAATGGAAAAGCCCCCGGTGAGGACGGAATAACATCAGAGCTTTTGAAAGCTGGAGGAACCCCTGTTATACAGGAATTACAGAACCTCTTCAACGCCGTCCTTCACAGTGGGAGAACTCCAAAGGCGTGGAGCGGGAGTTTGGTGGTGCTCTTTTTTAAGAAGGGGGACAAAACCCTCCTTAAAAATTACAGACCCATCTCGCTCCTGAGTCACGTCTATAAGCTGTTCTCACGAGTGGTCACAAACCGTCTCGCCAGGAGACTCGACGAGTTCCAGCCGCCAGAGCAGGCAGGGTTTCGCGGAGGATATGGCACCATAGACCACATTCACACAGTGAGGCAGATTATACAAAAGTGCGAAGAATATAATCAGCCCCTGTGTCTAGCCTTTGTGGACTATGAGAAGGCCTTTGACTCTGTCGAGACCTGGGCTGTTCTGGAATCCTTACAGCGATGCCAAATAGACTATCGTTATATCGAGGTGTTGAGATGTCTCTACGAAGCCGCCACCATGAGTGTCCAAGTACAGGGTCAGCAGTCTAAACCTATCCAATTGCGCAGAGGGGTGAGACAGGGGGATGTTATATCCCCGAAACTGTTCACAAGCGCGTTGGAAGATATGTTTAAGAAGCTGGACTGGAAAGGTAAGGGCATTAACATAAACGGCGACTACATCTCACACCTACGATTCGCAGATGACATAGTCATAGTGGCGGAGTCGCTAGAGGAGCTGAACCGGATGCTGGACAGCCTAGCTGCGGCCTCGCGACGCATCGGTCTTGGCATGAATTTGGATAAAACTAAAGTCATGATCAATGGCCACATTGATCCAATACCGATAGTCGTAAATGGCCACCTTCTCGAAATCGTTTCGGAATATACTTACCTCGGGCAGATTCTACAGTTAGGTAAAAACAATTTCGAGAAGGAGGCCAAGAGGAGGATCCAGCTGGGCTGGGCAGCGTTTGGGAAACTACGCCGAGTCTTCTCGTCATCCATACCGCAATGCTTGAAAACAAAAGTTTTCAATCAGTGCGTCCTACCCGTCATGACCTACGGAGCCGAGACATGGACACTCACGGTAGGGTTGGTCCACCAGTTCAAAGTCGCTCAGCGAGCTATGGAGAGAGCTATGCTCGGAGTTTCTCTGAAGGATAAGATTCGTAACGAATACATTCGACAGAGAACCAAAGTTATCGACATAGCTCAAAGAATTAGCAAGCGGAAGTGGCAGTGGGCTGGCCATATCGCACGAAGAACCGACAACCGCTGGGGGAAACGTGTTCTTGAGTGGAGACCGCGACTCGGCAAACGTAGTGTAGGACGCCCTTCGGCCAGGTGGGATGACGATCTGCGAAAGACTGCAGGCAGATGCTGGATGCGGCAAGCTGAAGACAGGGCGCTATGGCGCTCTTTAGGGGAGGGCTATGTCCAGCAGTGGACTAATATAGCCTGATGATGATGATGATGACTGTTACTGACGTCACAGGCCTCCATAGGCTACGGTAACCGCTTACCATCAGACGGGCGGTGTGGTTGTTTGCCACCAACATGTTAATTTAAAAGAAACTCCACTATATCGCCAGTAAATAAGTACTTATTTTTGCTTATTGTCATTAGACAATTGTCACAAGAAATACGACAATTGTCACGAAATTCCGACACAGAACTCATTTGCTGTCAAGAATTACCGAAAGTTCTTTGAAATCTTGTGACAATTGTCATCATTATCATCATAAACATCACAAGAGAAATACCTGTTTTTTGCCGATATAATAAAGTTTTTTTTAATAATACGATGATGGTGACAAACTAAAATACGGCCCGCCCGATGGTAAGCGATAACCGTAGCCCATGGATGCCTGTGACGTCAGCAACAATGACACTTGTCGAATTGTCGCACCTGTCACTTTGGTGAAATAGGGGCCTGGTGTGACGTCACATTTTAGGCAATTTTGTTTTCAAAGAAATCGGCAAAACTAACTCGGCTATATTTAAAAAAAAAAAATTTTGTAAAAGAAATATTAGTAATTTTATAACACAAAACCAATTATAGTTCGTTTTTTTTAGCATTAGAAAGAACTCCGCAGAAGGAAGCGTGTAGTTTTTATCAGGCTCGTTAATTTGTTAATAATTATTGAATTATCTAATGTAGCATGGTCAATACATATAATTTACTTCAAATTGTTACCGCTAAAAGTGCCAGATTTAGAACCACAAGCGAACTTCTGCGAAGTTCTTTCTAATGCTAAAAAAAACGGACTATAGGACCGAAAATTACCTACTTCCAAAACCTCATTATTTAAATGTACAGCGAATAAAAAAATATAAATTAATTTTCGGTTACTGATGAATACATAGTGATGAAGTTAAGCCTTTATTTTTTTCAATTTGCATAATTTCTGGCACCCTTATGCCTTATAAAGGGTTAAAATGACGTCACAATGTTTGTGACTCCCCCCTCCCCCATGTCACAACATGTCACTTTTCTTGACCCCCTCCCACCCCCTAAACGTGTGACGTAATTAACGGATCACCCCTAAAAGTAAAAAAAAGTTCAAATAACACGAAGGTAGCTGATATCATATTAGCAGTGGCCTTGATACGACTAGGCCGCAAAGGAAAGCACTTACAACACAATATCCGTTATGAAAATAATATGACATGACTTTGCTTGATCGAAGCTAGAAGCCAAGGTCTAGGCGAGGGCCCCGACCTCAGGCTAATAGCTGATTCAATTTGCTTGATAAGACTCTACGTGCCACACCGTGTATTGTTATTATTTGCTGTGGGCTCGAGATTAGTTTACATACCGGTATAACCGAGTCGGACTCGCGCACGAAGGGTTCCGTACCATAATGCAAAAAAAGGTAAAAAAAAGCGGTCACCCATCCAAGTACTGACCCCGCCCGACGTTGCTTAACTTCGGCCAAAAATCACGTTTGTTGTATGGGAGCCCCATTTAAATCTTTATTTTATTCTGTTTTTAGTATTTGTTGTTATAGCGGCAACAGAAATACATCATCTGTGAAAATTTCAACTGTCTAGCTATCACGGTTCGTGAGATACAGCCTGGTGACAGACGGACGGACGGACGGACAGCAGAGTCTTAGTAATAGGGTCCCGTTTTACCCTTTGGGTACGGAACCCTAAAAATGACTCGAATATTTTCTGAACTGAAATATCATGTTTTCAGTGAGTCAATAATAATTCTTAAAAAAATTCGACGACCGATCACAAATTAAAAGTGAGTGAAAATGTGATCGGAAATGAATAGCGTCACGAGAAAGGAGCTTCATTAAAATTTATCATCCGTCTCGAGGAAACGAGTATTATTTATAAAAAAATATATAAATCCCTTGCTGCGTAGTCCATTGGCTCTCAACTTTTTCTCGGTCAAGGACCAGTAAGATTATTTTGCTGTTACAAAAATCATGAGTAAAACTTAAAATTAAAGGCGCAACGCTACTGGGTCCAGTGGAATGGGAAATATTTGTACCTATATGCCATATAGAAAAAAATATAATTGATCTGGTGTTTCGAGACGAGAGTCCATCGCCGTCGGTAATCGCTTACCCAAGCGATTCGTCTGCTCGTTTGCCTCGTATATCATAAAAAAGGATAAAGGGACCCGCGGCCTACAGGTGATGGCCAGCACTGATCTTCCGTGGTCATCCCACGGTATAAATAATATTTGTCTTTTACTTATTATTATTTTGCAGCATAAAAGATAAATGCCGGTTGGGGATCACTGACGCGCCCGAAGCGAGATGTAAAAAAACTCCTGCCTGTCGGTAGATCTCGAGTTTCACGCCAATCTCATGGTTTTACAATGTTAGATTAGCCTTTTGCATTCTACCTTTTATTACTCGTAATGCAGGCCACTGACGAGCGTTCCAAATGCATGCCGTTACAATGGATTCATCCAAATGGACGGCATCCTAATGTTAAACATTGTACGTTTTTGACATTCACAGACCGATTTTGGATTGCAGCCACGCTATTTGGACTGTTGGAAGGCTCGTCAGTGGCCACCTTAACGTAAATACGAGCAACTTATTTTAGGGCATTTTCACTTAAATGTGTACCATTTACTTTGTTTCAGTCCATTTGTGTGAAAAAAAACCGGCCAAGTGCGAGTCGGACTCGCGTTTCTAGGGTTCCGTACATAAGTCCGACTTACGCTTGACTGTACATTTCTAGTAGGTTTTCCTGTGTCATCTACAGGTAAAGAACTATATTGTGTATTTTTTTCAAAATTTTAGACCCAGTAGTTTCGGAGATAAAGGGGGGGGGGGAATGGTAATGTTTTGGCTATTTTCTTAAATAACTTCGAACCTATGTATTTTAAAATTATAAAAAAAACATGTGTATCTTTTGGTCACTAATTTACATATGTGTACCAAATTTCAACTTAATTGGTCCAGTAGTTTCCGAGAAAATAGGCTGTGACAGACAGACAGACGCACGAGTGATCCTATAATGGTTCCGTTTTTTTCCTTTTGAGGTACCCTAAAAAAGAGACGAATTTAACATAAGCTGGAAAAACTGTGATTTTCACACACAAAAATAAACTGAAATTCATCTAGCCCGAAACATTCTCGGTGCGTCCGTAATCCCGGCTTTCATTAGCCGAAACGAATTTCATATTTTCCGGAACATTAAGCTGGAAAATCCGCGCCGTTTCCATTATGGCTCCACATACTGACGACTACAAAGTTTAGTGACAAATTTTGAACCCTATTTCGAAGTCATAAGGTATAATAGTGGTCAGTTAGGAGTGGTTGTGACCCGGTCACTATTTTGTAATTAAGGATAGAAATTTCGCTGAAACGAATTATGAGAAACTGGGATTTCCTCTGCGATATTGCTAAACTAGCTATTACGGTACATTATTAATTTAATATGTTTTTTTTTAACAAATGTTCATGAGGTTCTCAGGGAAGACGAATTTATCTCTTATTCGAATAAACTCATTTTGTCTTGGATAAAATGTAGTCAATGCAGCGTATTATTTCGTAATTTCAGTTACAGCCTGGCAAAAAAGAGTAAAAATTAAAAAGTGGCAACATTGTAGTGTCGTCCCTTTCAAATCTATTTATATAAGAGAACGGGACGACACTACAGTGTTGCCACTTTTTAATTTCTACTCTTTTTTGCCAGGCTGTACTTAGATTCTTATGACAGATACCTATAGTAAGTACAATTATTGATCGCCTCAAATAAAAAAAAAAAACATGTCATACTTTTCTTGATATAGTCGCTTGGGTATACAAAGCTTGAAAATTTGCAGCTCATGCACGGACTGTATCATACAGCATACATTTAATGCAAAACAGCCCTTTAAATTAAATGTTTTAATTTCAATAAAATTTTCGAGTCCACCATTTTTGTTGAGACATATTTCATCAGTGGGGCGTTTAGAAGACGAATCGCCGACATAAATTTAGCTGACGATTAATTTTGGCCAACGCCTCCTGCCATGGTCATTGAACCTTTAATCGTAGGATATTTATTAACTTTATGACACTCAAGCACCGCCATTTATCATGAAAATTTGTTGAAATTTGAAATTAATGGTGTGTCGGTAATTTAGGGAAAAGGATCCAACCCACAAATATGTGTCAATTAATTTTGAACTTACTGTCAAAACGAAAAATCATACTTTTGAGTATAGATCCTTTTCGCTTAACTACGTCCGCTTGTAGAGTCAGATCAAGAAAAGTCTGCAGGGGATTTGATAGCGCAAACAGTGCAAGTGTTATTCAAAATACGTCATAATTTCATAGAAGGATGACGTTTAAAATAACACTTGCACTGCGTGGGCTATCAAATCCGCTGCAGGATTTTCTTGGTCTGACTCTATGACTTTGAAAACATTGTAAAATAATCTGCGGCTTCGATGAATTATTAGAATTTGTCAAATGAATACCGCCGAGACATTTTGACTAAATTTTTTTTAATATAAATTTAGTATTTTTCCGCGTAAAGTTGAAGGTGAATTGATATTGATTGATGTCCCCATATTAATTTGGTGAATTACGTAATTATATTTACATACCTGTATCACAACTGCACTGCATAATATTACTTATATTGATTTACGGTTTAATAAGCTGATTTTCCTTAATATAATTTAATGTAACTGAACAATTTGCACTGTTTACGGAAAATGAGAACATGTTATAATTTTTTGTTTAGTTATGCAACTTGTTGTTTTCCTTCCGTATAAAACTTCTTCGTATATTTCCTTTACAATTTTGTAAACTTGTCAACTTACACGATAATCATAATAAACCTACTGCCGTATTCGAACTTCAAGATATTCACAAGAGACGACTCGTACTATATCCATTCTAGATACGTTATAAATAGTTTAGATATCAACTAGTTCTCTTTTGCAGCGCAATTCGGGAAACCAATGTCACTTTTACGTTAGATAGAGTAAGATATCTATTAGATGTGAATTAGATCTCTAAGTCATATCCTGTGAAATCGTTCAAGAGTATTTCCAGAATCGCGCAAATGTCAAATTTGACAGGTTAGATTTTAAACATATCGTTATATAAATAATTTTACGTTATCGTATCTTGGTGATGTCTAAAAGAAGAAGGGCCCAGAGACTTTTGTTCAGGACTCTGTAATCTAACAAAATCTCAAGATATTTAACTGAAACCACATTTTCCATACTTTTGGTCCGGGGTCCTTTTGATTTACGGTTTTGGCGGTAGCTACGGTCTACTGAGCGGACTCTATGCTTCTTAAGGAGATGCCTTAACAACACTAAGGGCCCCCCCACATCTGGCGTCTTTCGAGCGTCGGCGTCTGTCGGCGTCGGTCCAGCGCTATGGAAAATGACGTCGCTGCGCAGTTGCGTCGACGCTGCGTCGACGTTGCGTCGACGTCGGCCATAGAATTGTAGACGCCGACGCTCGAAAGACGCCAGATGTGGGGGGGCCCTAAGATGAGGATCACGTGACACTGAACATCTTGTGACATTATTAGCTTACGCACGTTAACAGCAACCATTAATTGACCACTGTTAGACCTTACACCCTGGCAATAAGGTGTAAAATGGTACGTTTATGCCGATGATGTAACGATGCACTGGCTTGTCCCAGTTCATCACGCTAAATGTTCAATTGAGACAATTGTCTATTGGGAGTTTGATACAGACAACACACATAACATAATGCGCTCAATTCAGACATTAATATGTATGGCCTTGTTCACAATTGTCGGTCCGAACGATACAAATAAACATTAATTGTCAAGAATAATAAGTTTTATAAAAATGGAGAAAAATGATAAATTAAAAAAAATGTATTTAAAATGTACAATCTTTCAAAATTCCTGCTATACCTATAGTATTATAGCAGGAATTTTGAAAGATTGTTGAACTGAACGATTCATCAACAAAACGTTGCAAACCTGCCTGTTTCCAAACGTACATTTTAAATCCATTTTTTTTAAATTTATCATTTTACTCCATTTTTATACAACTGTAAGGTCCATAAAAAATGGCCTTAGCTTATGACTTAAATATTTCCGCATTTAATTAACTCCATTGTGTGACGATAATACTTACTATATAAATGTATGACTAACGTTTGTAACACAAAGGAATCAACCAATTAAATTCCTTTTTCCACATATAAGGTAATCTCTACTTAGTACATAGCGATTTTAAGTATCATACAAATCCATCATAAGACCATACATAAGTACATACAACAAAGCAACTCGTACGTTACAGAAATGAAATCGCATCGCATCTCGAGGTAATCGTTTGGAACGCGCCGCTCCAATAACACCGCGGTATTGCAATAATCCCGTACTCTAAACCGTCTGATAATGTACGCTTAAGTCGTTTCACAGTCTCATTTATACTTGTAGCAACTTAGTAAGGTCTTATGAGCTAGCTGCCATAAGGCGACTTGATTACTTATGTATTTTCAAATTATCAGTTCGACTAATTGCTTGTCATACATCATGTGGATAAGTTGTTGCTTGAAAGATTGACGTGTGTATGGGAGTCTATTTTGTTTTGACGCAAGAAGCACGCGGGGGCTCGGTTATTTCGGTTAAAAGGGTCAACGGCATTTATTGTTGTATTTACTTTCTGGCCCTTCAATTATCTAAACTTCGGTTGAACTGACGTAACCTTTTCTGGCCCGCGGGTGTGGGTGTTCATTAATTGTGACCTTTCTTTGTTTCTTTATTGATACAATGAAGAAGTTAATCACAAATTGTACATATACACACGACAACAACCAACACCAGTTAAAAACCGAACTGGTGTTCTAAGAGGTTGCAAGTTCGAAACTTGCCCGAAGGGGTGATTTTCCTTTAATTTATTAGTAGTATCGTTAAACTTTACCAGAGCCAAATCTCTGAAGAGGCCTTTAGACTCTCGACCTATAAAAACTAACAAACTAGTAAATACTGTACTTGGTAGGTTCCTGTCTTTGTTTTGAAAAGTCTTTAAATTACCTATTTTAATACATACCTATTAGTCCTGAGAACAATGCTCTAAAGGGGCCCACTGATTAACAGTCCGCCGGACGGTATCGGCCTGTCAGTTGTTCAGAACTGTAAAAATTTTGTTCTAACTGACAGGCCGATACCGTCCGGCGGAGTGGAGTGGCCTTAAATTAAAGTCTTGCTAATTTTAGGATCATGTCATTTTCATTGATCTGTCATAGTCGTAGATATTTTAACGAAACTAACCTTCAAATTCTTTGTTCCAGCAATGGAGGGCGGCGCGTGGTGCGCCCGCGACATATCGCTGCGCGCGCAGAAGAAGTTCCTGTCGCGCGTGGGTGGCTCGGCCAGCGCGCGCGCACTTGTGCTAGACGAGCATGCTGCCAAGCTCCTCGACCAGGTAAGAGAAGCCCTATAAAGTGTGACATGGCAAAGATTGAGATGTGGTGATGGTGAAGACTGCTGCGTATAACTCATACTCATATAAATAACTTCTATAGCTAGAAGATTCAAGCTCTCCTAAGAGAGCCCAACATTGACACTCGGCTCTCCACATTATGTCACGAGCGAGCCATTAGTCTCTCCGGTCATATTATCCGGTCACCAACGCAAGATGTGGAGAAACATACAATTTTAGGTCGTGCGAAGACTGAAAATTAACGTTACCATTTCAAAAAATTGGTTTCAATAACAATATTGGGTAGTGGGGATCAATCTTGACTTACAATGTGACTAAAACGGAAATGATGCGTTCATTTTAAGATCTTCAAATGCCAAGAGCTCTCCTGAATTAGCGATCATTCCTTTTTACATTCCTTCCTTTTGTTATTGTGTTTGTCAGTGACGAAATAAAAAAAACCATGTCTATGATTCCAGTTCCTGTGCGTGCTGCGGTCGCGCGTGGAGAAGCGCGAAGCGGAGAAGATGGTGAAGCACGTGATCAAAGCGGCGGTGAAGCTCGGCGTGCTGCGGCGGCACTCTCAGCTCCTGTCGGCCGACGACCGCGCGCTCGACGCCTTCCGGGCCAAGTTCCACGTGAGTATTGTACACGGAGATGGTGCAGTGATCAAAGCGGCGGTGAAGCTCTGCCTGCTGCTGCTGTGGAGGCACTCAGCTGTTCGCCGAAGACCGCGAGCTCGTTCCATGTGAGTTTGAGAGAGAGAGAGAGAGAGAGAGAGAGAGAGAGAGAGAGAGAGAGAGAGAGAGAGAGAGAGAGAGAGAGAGAGAGAGAGAGAGAGAGAACCAACCAATGAACCTCAATTTGCAATTCTTCCTTTAACATAATAGGGAACAAGATATCGTAACAGAATCCGATCAATTTGTCGACGCAGGATGGGCTCGGCATGATGTACCTCTTACATCACGTTTGAAAATAAACAGCGCCACAACGAAGACGAACTGCAGATGACGTAACCTCGTAACTCAAGCCTAAGTTACGAGCGTTGTGTACCTAGCTTTTCTAGTACAGATTGAGACTAAGTATGCTGTAACAATTCGGTTCTGATTGTCAGGAATCACAACTATTTACTGGCGTTTCTATGTGGTTTTTGTTGCTGATTCCTTTGATTTGAATTGTAAACCCCGGTTTCAGACTTTGAGCACTTATTTATATGTCAGTGAAGAAGGAAATTTAGATATTCGTATATTTTTTGCAGACCGTGCTGATGGCGGTGGTATCTTTCTGCGAAGTGGAGTTCTCCTATGATCGCGAGTTCCTTCAAGACGCTCTTCGTGAGTCCCATCAATCGCTAAAGTGAGTCTCATTTCAGATCATAAATAATTCCATTGGTATTTGTACAAAATATTCGCTGACACCAATGCTTTGCTTTCAAATAGCAAGACAAGAAAAGATGGTAATAGACGAATGAGTATCTCAGTTTCTAAATAATGCAATGCACTTTCCAGATCCGTGGTGGAACGCCACCTCTCCGACAAGTCCGTGTCTCGACTCGCGGGGGTATTCGCACTCGTCTCCCGCGCTGACCTACTCGACTCGCTATTCGCTGGACAAGTCGATGAGGATGTCCTCAAACTAGCACGCATGCTTCGCAAGGAACTCGATCGCGGCCTCCTATAATCCAACCGTCCCAAAGGTCTGTGTCCAATTTTCCGCGGGATTATTCCCGAATAGTCGTTTCTTCAGACGACTGGGATCACGTTATCCCCACAAATGGGGATTTGGTTTTATATAAGGCGAGTTTTTTGCACTGTAGTGTATTGCGAGTGGAGTTCGCTGTTTAGCGAATGGTTCTATAGTTTTAACACTTTTCGTACGAGTTTGAGTATTTCTTAAAGATTTCAGTCTGTAGGACAAATGGGAACTACCAAATTGGTGTGTTTAAGAACCAATTGTAGCAGCTTACTTCACATCGAAGAAATGACATTTGCCACACTGAATAGATCTTGCTTTAGCCTAATCTCACTAATTTAATATTATTTTTTACACGAGTTCTTAAGCAATTTATGTTTTTAATTAATTCTTATACTCACTGATTGAATTAAGTGTAATTTAGAGCGAAAAATAATTATAAACTGGAACTTGAATTACTATTTTTGCCATTAATTGCCTTTTCAACATTAGGACGAAATTATGAGTGCATTTATTCAGTAGCGTGCCTAGGGTTTTGGAGTAGGGCAAGCCGAAAGATATGTTTTCGTAATAACTGTCCAATCTTCACTCTTCGGGGTCAAATGCATCTGCTAGCGTGACGAGGCGAGCTAATCATAGCGCACGTCTGCTACGGAATGAATAATGTCATTTTGTATTTTGTTAGACAAATAGCTCGAGCTTGGTTTGTCGCTTTGAACATGTTTTTCTAGAACGCCGTCATATTTTGATAGCAACGATACAAGTTCCAAAAAATTGCCCCTATTTAATGAAGTGTTTGACTCATCGTGTCCTCTGAAAGGAAGTTCTTGCTGTGCTAAATGGCACACAATATCGACTAACCTCTGAAAAACACTACGATTGTTGTCAACACGCATGTTATGTTTTGATATTTCTTCTGATAATTGTCGCGACAAAGAGGCCTCGATCCTTTGTTTCCCAAAATTGCTAAAAGAAATCACTGCACACATATGTTTACCGGAATTCATGTGCCTCTTTATTGCTCCAGATAAATTATTTAAATCGTTATAGCCAGAAGTATTCCAAACGTTAATATCGTTCGAAAAAAATATGCAACACCAGCAATACATCTTATTTGTATGGGAACAACCAACAATCCAATGAGTTTTGTAGACGGCCCTACAGAAATTTCTCTTACGCGACTGACTTGACTGAGAAATACACAAGTCGGGTGTTGGTTTTGCCGCGGAAATTAGGTCCCGTTTTTCGACAAAGGTCAAACAAAGACTTTACCTTGTTTTGGTTGACTAAAACGTGGACGCATTTCAAACCGTCACAAGGAACCACTTCTTGATCCATTGTTAACACTTATTAAACTAAGCGCCACAACAATGAACAAATTCACATTCACTATTTAATCAAATTCACTTCAACAAACTTTCGTTACTTTCGACTCGACCACTGACTCGGCTCAACTAAATAATAATACACTTGAAGTAAACGCGAACGCGCGCTGTGCGAACTTATGCAGCTAACTTCACACAAAATCCAAGCATAAATCGTCTTATAAAATTGCTATACATACCAACAAATAGTTACATCGTTCTTTGACGGTTTGTAGGCTGATAGTGCCCAGAGCGGGACGAAAAAGCAAGCACGGTTGCAAGCCAACGAGTGCGAGTTCGAGCAGGATAGCTAGAACATCCTCCGCCTGATTTAGTTCGCGCGGACGAGGCGCCACGCCGCGGCATAATTTTGCAACACGCTCGTGCCGCGGTTCGAGGCCGCTGTGGCTTGAATTTAATAATACGGGTTCGTTTGGCGCGCGATTTTCAAAATAATCTTTATTGATCTTATCACGACGTAATTTCGGTAAGGCAATTAGTTGCCTTAGGGCAAGCCCGGCTTTTGGGCTTGTATGGAAGTCCCGCCACTGCATTTATTTACTGAAACCTGAATACTCGTCAAATATTTTTAAAGGCTATTTATTAGACTCATTGGTAACACTAGGCATTGGCAATCATTTCGTTCCTATTACATTTTCCAATTATTTTCTGGAATTGAAATCCGTATAACATTGGTATAAGTATTACACATATCTTTTAGGTAGATCAATGTAATCTATGTCGACGGTTTCACTGTAACATATCTCTTGTAAAACAAATTAATGGACGAAAATAACAAAAAAAGTATTTTTTGCAGAAATCAAGAGGTTTTAATACTCTGTTTTTTTTTCTAATCTGGCTTGGATATTAATTATTCTTACCAATGATCTAAAAATTGACGACTGTCGTCAATTCAAAACTTCCCAAATGAATACAACTTCTATCTGCTAGTCCCAAGCAGTCAATGTAAGAATTGTATGTATATAAATTCTTCTATAATAAAATAATAATTGAATCTTTTGTATAACGAAAAGTATAGTCATATTTATTTATGGATAGCTTTCATTTCGTTACACAATGGATTATACTGTAAACCACGAAATCATAACAAAAGACTTTTTTTAATTCAAGGCTTGCCGTATTGTTTGCCAGTATTCTATCATGACGTAGTGTAAGTTTATAAAATGACATTAATTAATAATAGGTATAATTGTTTTGAATGCTGTATAATTTATTAGTTATATGTTGTGATGTCGGTTCGTTGAATGGGTTAATGTTAAATAAGGTTAGTATGCATTTAATAGCTGTACCTAAATGTGATTTTAATGTTTATCGGCGTATGTTTTAACGGATTTATGTTAGAATTTAAGACCAGTTACCAGATAGCCTAAAACATGACATAAACTGAACTGATCTAACGAGATTGTCTAAGTTATCTGAAATTAATTATATAAGTGTATATTTTAATTTATTAACAATACCTAATTATAAAAGTATAATAGCGTCATAATTATAATGTTATCAAATACAAAAATGTCCAAATAATACACAATATATTTCGATATTACGTCTACATATAATAGCGTGAACTGATTAATGTATTTAAATTGTATCAATCATTTTATCCATAGCTTTGTGTACGATATACTCTCTATTATGAACTATATTCGGACCAAAACTATATCGCCACGCAGTCAACATATCTGATCTAACAGTCATATCTAATTTTGTATTAGCAATAATTATTTTAACGTTCTGTAATCGAAATTATTTATTTCGGTTGCATATTTTTATGGGATTATAGTGTTATTTTTTTGTATTACTAAGACGTTACAAGATTACACGGTAAGATAGATAACACCTAAAATTTAATGCTTGTCAATATACCTACCTAGTATCAGATGTAGGTCAGAATTTTCATTTCAAAATTATTCCTTTGTGTAACGAAAAATAAACATGACAAATTTTCGTTACACAGTGGAACCAATTAAATCGTAAACGAAATCTTGTTTAAATTTATATGTTTAAACTTTGTAACATCACAGTATAAAAGCAATTAATTCATTTAAAACTATTTTTAACTTAGATCATATAAGTCACTTGCTATGTCGAACTGTAGCCTGGTCGTGTCAATTACTGTGTACAGGCGTAGATTTTAACGTCCACATTTTCGTAATTCGCATGGCTTAGACCTTGCTATGCTGATCTTAAACGGGGGTGTTACTAATGGAATATTTCATGCAAAAGTGTAATAAGACATTTTTATTGGAATTGTATTTTCTTCTACACTGGTAACACAAAATAAGAGTCGAAATTTGTGTCGTTTAGGAGAATTCGTAAGGAAGAATATAAGTGTTCAAAATATTTATATTGCACAAAAAATCTTGCCACTTTTTAAAACTATTTTAGTAGGTTTCACTAGTCACTAGTCAGTGTCAGAAAGCTACTTGGAAAGAAATGACATTCAAATATTTTCAGCATATTTACTTTGATATATCTCTGATAGTTACTTGGTCCTCTATCTATGGCCACGAAATCTTGTAATATAACACCATTGTTTTTGTAAATACCCACTCGCCTGCACAGTAACCTGGTACAGGTAGCTGTCATAGCTAGATGAAATCAAAGACGTCCAAGTAGGGATTGTATTAAAGTGACAATATAAATGTGTCGGAATACTTAATTTAGTTGTGTTACTCTCTACGTGGTGTATCCTAAGGCACGTCCAGACGGGACGATGACATTGACAATTTGATCAGAAAAAAAATTGGTCAATCTCATCTAGCGTCCACACGTACACATTTTCATAATGGGATTGGGATCGGCAAGCCAACGTCCTTCACTTTCATTATTGCGTCCACACCACCTGATTAAATTGACAATTTAATCCGATTGGGCGAGAAATTGTCCCGTTTGGACTGGCCTTTACTCCGATCAATGAGACACTTCAATCCAATTTTATAGTACCTAAACATAAACATGTCGCAGAGCGACTTTATCAAGTAGAACAATTGTGTCTCGTTGGCTGGAGTACTTTTGTATCATTGGTAATCCTGTCTGATTGGTAATTGATAAGGTAATTTTAACGCTTATTATCTTATATATTTTACACGAATCGCTTTTTTACACGTCGACAAACATTTTAGTTTCATAGCGTCACCTTTTATACTCGTATTGCAACTAGCGAAAATCTTAAATCAATCTATATATTTTTATGTTTTCGCTAGTCGCAACATGTTTAACTTGTATTGATAACGATAAGAAAACACGTAGAAAGCACTGAGCTTAAACGGAAATACGAAAAACAAAAAGTGTGCAAATAAGATTGATATTGTGATTATTGTGAACACCTTGGTTATAGTGACACCTTCAGAAATGTATCCTAAGATTGCTTTTAAGGGATATTTCGAGTTGAATGTATCTGTAAATAGCATTATTCTTCGTTATCCTATCTTCTATTTTTACACGACTGTCCAAAAAAGGAGTGTATTGTTTTTACTAGTGTCTCTTTGAGATGTAAGACTTGTAGAGCTCTTTTACTCTTTTAGCTCCGCCATTTTAAAAATATCAAAAAAATAAATCGTCTTAAAAATAGGTATCCTCACAAAATTTCATGAGTAGGTAGTGGTTAAGAAATGAGACCTATTGAGGCCGAATATATGAAAGCATTTTTGCCTAAGATGAAACGAGGCTCTTCACATTGCTCGGTCAAATAGGTAGTTGATTGTAAAGAGTGAAACTGAATTGAACTGTATTTTCGGATACGTAAACTTTGTGACTTTGAAGGTGTCGCTATTATCTCATTCCGTTTCTAAAAATAAGTTTCAAAATTGCCACCAATTCAGATGTGTTTGTCGTATTGATTTGATCAAACTCGAATATCGATCTAAAAGTTGTCACTATAGCGAAATTGGTCTCAACTGTATATTTCAAATTTGTTAAGCTGTGTTATATGTATTAAGATTTGATATCAAATATACAATTCATTAAAGAGATGTGATTTGTTTTACTATTCCTAACTACATTTTCGATTTCAACATATTATCAATGGAGTAATTTAGTTTTGATTTAATAATAATAGATCCATACATAAACGTGTATTTGCTATTTAATTAGTATGTCTGTTCGGGCAATGCGCATTTTCACCACCTCATAAACCTAAGCTCATAAAGTACCTATGGTTAGGTATGTCCTCATAGACCAGGTATACGAATACCGGTATTTTAAACATAGTTATGACATATAGTTCGTTTTTTTAGCATTAGAAAGAACTTGGAAGAAGGTAAGCGATTTTGGCATGTCTTTTAATTGAAAAACGCTTATTAAAAATCAGTAACTATCATTTATGAAAGCAGAAGAATATAAATGATTGTATTAGATTCATAATTGTTACATATTTGCCGTAACTTATTTTTAAAATGAGTTTTTCAATTAAAAGACACATCAAGATTGTTTACCTAATTTCTAATGCTAAAAAAAACGAGGTATAGGTAGTAATAAAACACACAATTATTGTGAAAGCACCAGTCAATAATTTATTCACTAATATTTCTTAGTATACAAACATGGTAGGTATCAGTGAGGTGACATCGACACTAATACAATATACGTGCGGCGAACGCGGGACATTACTCGAGCATAGTGTTCGGACTTAGGTTCGGTTGCACCAAACGGTTCGTATCGTTAAAGAGTTCGCAAAATTTTTATGTATGGGAAGTTCCATAGTAAAGCGCCGGGGCGCGCCGGCTGACGTTGATCAGTCTGTCAAATGTGGTTGGTGCAACTGGCCCTTAGACTTCTAACGGTCAAATTGTTGCTCTTTGGAAGTAACCTTTTGAATGCCGAGGAATTGAAAAGTTGTCTTGGAGTATGCTGAAAAAGTACACACCCGCAAGTCTTTTTTTTATCGTCTTATGTTGGTATGGCATTCAAAGGGTTGTGACATTTCAAAGAAGAGCAATTCACGCTTACCAATCAACATACTTTAACCATGGTGTCACTTTTCGAGTATAATCATAATAATCCAAGATGTTTAGTTAAATTACCAATTTTCCCCAAGTCCAAACACTTTCAATCTTATGATATTACAATAATTGCTCTTTTGAAGAGCTTCGCTACACACTCGAACATTTATTTATTAAAAAAAAAAACAATCGTTGCAGTTCACGAAATAGTTATTTCCATAACTTTCACATTATATAACGATTAAGGTCAATTCGAATTTAATCGAAATGACGTTATTCTTATTAGAAACACGATAGATTAAAAATGTGTAGTTACTTAATTAAGGCCAACTATGTCTACAATTTAATTTATTCCATTGTGTAACATAAATGTTTCACACAATTTATATGAAACTTTTCGTTACACAATGGAACCAATTAAAAAGTAGACATATTAAGGCATTCATTGTAATAACTTTTGTTAATCTATCAAAATATCGAAATAGGGGTATTTTTGTGTCACAAGCTTTAAATCAAAACAACTTTATGATCTATGAATTCGTTATGTTTAGGTTCATAAGTGTGTACTTACAATTAAGAATAGAATCAAACGGTTATTAACATTAAAGCATGACTATTTACATTTACACCAAGGAATGTTGAAGTATGGAGTATTATACAAGATAGTTCGTTATAGGCATAAGATAATCGTGTACACAGAACTTTGATTACCTAGTGCTTTCGGCAGGTACATTCAATCAAGCTCAATTTCATACCATACCAATATAGCTATTACATTTTTCTTTCATAAATGTAAGTAAGTATCTTTCTATCATTTGTACTTTTACTTAAAATGCAGATGTCGAAAAAGAATCAAGTGCTTAAGATTAAGTGAAATATTTGTTGGCTGTGCTGCGTATCGTGCAATTTATTGTCACAACATGAAAAATTATTAAATAATTGGTCATGACTATTTCCATCACTGTCTATTTTTGTTTAAACAAATAAATAAATAGGTAGTTTCGTTTTTGTTTCGTAGATTATGGGTAGTTATTTAATTGTTTTATGTTATGTTTTAACCATACTTACGATAAATTGTGACACTAAATATGTATTATATTAAACACATAAAATACTACCTAATGAGGCAATGGTTTTAAAACATTTCCAGTCATTCTGTAATATCCACTTTGTTTATTTTTTGTATAAGTTGCAAACTTCCACGATGATTAACCAGATCTACGCTTTTTTACATTCATGATTAAATAGTAATTAATTTTTTTTTTATAAATGTGGATATTTAAATGAGCTTACAAATATACACTTAATTATTGTAGAAGTAAAAGATTTATTCTACATCCACGAACTACGTAATGTAAGTATAAAATAGATTGATTTCCCTATCCTAGCTCTATACATAGTATTTCCTTCTGACTACACTGATAGTGTTGAGTATTGATGTTATACTAGATGTAATTACTTGAAAAATTATAAATATAGATAAAAAATGTTGTCTATGCTTAAATAGGACGTTTAAATCATTGAAATTTTAATGAACTCTATTAAAAACAAATGAAAATGAACCGTTCGCTTAAATTTTCTTTGTAAAAAATCAATCAACTAAATATGTCACTATATATTAATTCCAATTCAGATGAACAATAAAAAACAAGTCCATTCCATATATATAATCTCATTAAATAAAAAAAAAACTGTTGTAATTTAATATATTACGTTACACACTTAAATACATTCAGAGGCCCCATTCAGGCAATTAAATATTTTTTTTAACTAACCCTTTTAGAGTATTTAATATTATCTATTGTATTTAATTGTTACCTTTGTGTAACGACAAGGAATCATACATGTACCTATATGGGTAACTATCGTTACACAAATGAATAAATTTATTGTAGACCATTGAAAATTCTCAACTATGTAACTATTTCTCAAATCCATCCATAAAGCATAGACAACAATGATCGACTATGACATGTTTATCGTATTTGAGTTAGAAAGGGCCGCAAAATGTGACATTTTCAACTAAAAAGTACCACATTGTCGGATTTGTCTGTTGTCGATTAGTTTGCTTAAATTTTGAAGATTTATAGCGTCATAATGACACCCAACAATACTACCGGTTTGGTTGAAAAGGCCACAAATGTAAATATGTAACTTTACAAGTTTATGCACCAAGAGTAACTTGGACCATTCAACATTTCGTCAACCATGAGATGTTTCAAATGCCAACGATAAGTAGAATGACACAATTACTTTGACGATCTAATGTTATTTGCCACTCAATCAATTAATTAACACTGATACAGTTGACACCCAATCATATTTGGTACGAGTACCTATAACAAACAGTGTTCAGATAATGTTGTAGGTACTTTTGTACCAACGTATTCGATGTCGACTGTATCATCTCAGTAGTGAAGCTACTATCTATAGATACCTGTATTGATTACAAAGCCTTAACGATACTGTATGATAATTTATCTATTCATATGTCAATGGCCATCGTTACTAATTTACAAAATAATCTTGTAAGAACTGAATAACGTCAAAAAACGTATTAAGGAATCAAATCGCGATTAAATTGCATCAAGTGTAGCTTACTTACTGTCCAAATATCTTCAATACATATATTAATATATGTTCCTACTTCCCAATGTTACATCAAGTGTTTATATACAGATATGTAGAGTCGAAACGAAGCAGTACCGAGGTTTTACTTCTTCACAATAAACAATACAATCTACATCTATATTAAACACGAGATCCCGGTGTCTACATTCAAGTTAAACTACACATAAAAATATTAAAAACGTTTAGTTTTTGAAACATTGAAAAATCGAGTAGTATACAAAGATGTGTGCGTAATTCTTTAGCGGGTCCTGATATCGGTTTGGTCTGGAAATAAGAATGATTTACTAACTACATTATAATTACAAAATTATAGCTAACTCCATATCTTTGGACTTTGGTTTGACCATGGTGGTGGGAAACCTTCGAGCTTCGATTATACAAACGTGCATCAATAATAAGTGAAGTAAATATAAAATATTCGTAAAACAATTATAACATTTTTTTCCTTGTTTGTGCCTGTTATCCGGCTACAAACGAGTTCTAGTAAACGTATTTTGATAAATATTTATCAAAATCAATCGTCGCACACAGAAAATAATATATATTTAGATAAAGAAACTATAAATGTACGTAACAATAAACGGAATGTAGTTTTTGAGTAAACAAGGCGCTGTTGTGTTTTACGCTCATAACTACGAATAGATAGACATTCCCAATAATATTGAGGATGGAAGTATTGCAAAACATTCCTTCCTATTTCAAAGCAAAGTATCATAAATTTGACCTCTCCAATAACTGTCTTTACCAAAAACGCGTCAGGCAAATAAATATGGAAGAAATTAAAATTAAAAAGGGTGGTCAAAAAGATGGCATACGATAGATTGCTCTCGTCTAACCCACAGTTGATAAAATGTAACGTTTAATTCAAATCCACATACGTCCCATGATACCTTTTTGATCCGAATACGTTTTCTCGAAAACAAAAAAAAAATCTGATACTTAAAACTATATGATGTAGATTTCAGGTAAGTACCTCTTTACTTTAAGTTAGGTTTGTTATATTGCCGTAGAATTGTTCAACAGTGGTCATTAAGATGAAAATCCTGAAAAGTTTAGATTTAGAAGTAATTTAAACACTTTTTTTTTAAACTTCCATAGGTACGCGAAGAAACTTAGGTTTTAGTTCGTCATCAATTTATTCGGTTGTGTAACGAAACATAGTCATATATATATATCTGGAGAAAGTTTTCGTTACGCAATGGAATTAATTATATAATTTGTTAATTTGTTGACGATGCAATATTTTTTTCATCACACTTGCTCGGAAAAGATGTATTTACACGTAGGGCTTGCGGGCGGGAAATTGAAATTTTCGCCCTAGGGCGGAAAAAATCTTTTCCGAGCAAGTGTGATGAAAAACACTTATTTACACGTAGGGCTTGCGGGCGGGAAATTGAAATTTTCGCCCTAGGGCGGAAAAGTGTTTTATACAGAAGTTTGTTTTTATTAATTCTCCTTTTTTTCCTTACAAGTGTGATGAAAAACATTGTGTGTGCCACGGGCGGTAAAGAAATTCCGAACTCGTGAACATTTTAAGCCCTCGCTTCGCGTCGGGCTTAAAATTGACACTCGTTCGTAATTTCTTATTTCCCGCCCTTAATACACAATGTACTATTCAACTCATCCAAAGAAAAAAGGTGTCGTGAAATAGACGTTACAGACAACATCATGTTGTCTCAATCCTTGAGCCTATCTGATGGACTCTTTTTTTTTTGTTTTTCCAATACAAATTTAGGGAAAATCTCAAGTGGCTGGTGTTCTAAAAACGTTACATAAACCTACCAGGTCGGTTACGTCCAAGGCGTGAGACAGACTCATACAAACGTTACATTAGTCAAGTTTCAGGTTAAAGGAGGGTACATTGAACGGGTCAGTTGAGTGAGGCGGGCAGGCGCGAGGCGGGCACTTGGTGCCTCACTCCTTGAGCTTGTGCCAGTCGGCGATCTGGCGCCGCGGCGCCGCCTGCACCTCGCGCCAGTGCTGGCGCGCCGAGCCCGCGCCGCCCGCGCCCAGCTCCAGCCGACCGATCACCTGCACAAGGGATACAATAGTTGGCTCGGTTGCACCAAACTGTTCGTATCGTTAAAGAGTTCGCTAAATTTTTATGTATGGAAAGTTTCATAGTAAAGCGCGGGGGCGCGCCGGCCGACGTTGATCAGTCTGTCAAATGTGGTCGGTGCAACTGGCCCTAAGTCAAGCCAAGTTTAAGACGATCCTGCTCCTTGTACCGGTTGTCCGGACCGGAGTCAGTGGAAGAAAAAGATTCGAACCCTACACCCCAGCGGGAGGTAACGGCAGTACCGTCTTCACCATGCGGGCACACTAGGCCCGTGCCCAGGGCCCCCCACATCCTTAGGGGGCCCGAAAGACAGACAGTAACAGTATATTTGATTACCCATAATAAATAGAACATCATAGTAGAAAAATGTTAATTTAATTAGCTTTCTTTACTTTCCAAAAGGGCCCAAAATTCTTATGTGCCCAGGGCCCCCGGCATAGTTTAAGACGGCCCTGGGTAACAGGTAACTAACAGGATGGAAAGAATAACCCCCTTATTCATAAACGTTTACTAAACTTAACAAGCCGATAATAATCGTTTGTCGGAAAGGGACAAACGATTATTATCGGCTTGTCAACTTTAGTAAACATTTATGAATAAGGGGATAAGAAGATTATTAGAGAATGTACCTCGTTTTTGGTGACGCGGTCCCAATCCAGGACCAGTAGCTCTAGCGCCACGTGGTCGAGGGCGGCGTTGGGCGCGGCCGGGACCTCGAACACGAACGACTCGTTGAACACGGGGTTCAGCGTGCGTTTCTTCACGTGCGTCTTCTTCTTGGCGATGCGCTGACCATTGTACAGTAGGTACATTTTCACGTATCTGTAAAACATATGGTATAATAATATACTCCGCCTGGTACTCTCTTCCCGTCTTTTCTAGGTCACCTGACTGACACAAGCCTACGTCATCAAGCGACAGCGTTATATGATAATATGCGATAGCGCTATATATAGCGGCCATGTTATTGTGACGTAGGCTTGTGTCACTCTGGGAAGAGAAGACCATGTTTTATTAGACTATGGTAAAACATAAAAGTGTCGTTGGCATATGTGACGTCCCACGGGTTAAGGTACCTTATGGCGGTTGGCGCTTACGCTAATTAACGCCGCCGCTCCAATATTATTGCGGCGCTATGCGACATAAGCGCCAGCCCAGCCGCCATAAGGTACCTTTAACCATGGAACGTCACATATTATGACGTTTGATTTCATAAATATTGAGGATGAAATTGAAAAGTTTAGGGGTAAACATATTAACTCACATTTAAAGACGGGTTTATCGCGAATTTATTTTATTACCTCTATTTATCGACGTTTCAACACAGGTTCCACTGGTGGTAAAATCAAAACTGCCGTGCTTACGTGAGAGGCTTTAATTGAGCCTTAATTCGTCATTAGTTTAAAGTATTCCTCTGTGTAACTAAACATATTTCAGTTGGTATTTTCGTTACACAGTAGGTACTCTAAAAATGTAGTGTAAATTGAAAAAAAAATAAGTCATATGATATCAACAGTTATTAAGTATTGTTTACAGTTAGAATGGAGCATACCATCCCTTTTCATATTAGCAGATTTATCAAAGACAGGAGACGGATAGATAGAAGACTACGATAGGTTTATTTCTCGTTCAAAACCCAAATAACCAATTGGGTTTCTGATTTTTCTTCTTAAATAAAGGATGCCCTGAAGGCAGCGGCGTTAACAGCCGCGCCAGTCTCACAGGTTAAGTTTCTGAGGAGTGTATCGCGGCACAACAGATGCTCCAGTATTTTTTTTTGCTGTAAGTAGCAGTTTAAAAGGTCCTTACGGGTCGGCGAGGCCGGTGACGTCCATCTTGGGCAGGTTGCGCGCCTTCAGCAGCACCACGGTGAGGCGCGCGGCGGCCGGCTGCCAGCACAGCGACACCAGCACCTCGCCGCGGCCCACGCTGCGCATCTGCAACATTACACTTCTTAATTACGTTTTACAAGGACCCCTATTCGACAAGCGATGTTTGATCTATCGCGTTGATCTCCCGTTGATGTGGGAAAATCATTAAGTTCTCGAATACGTACAATGTCAAAATTTTACATTAACAATCCACAGTTAGGGTGACAAGCAAACCAAACCGAACCACCCTTAAGTTTAGAGTGGAGTTTTGGTTGTACCAAATGATATTATCCACCGTTGATGGAATCAACACCCAGTATGCAATAAAATCAACTGTTGATTTGACGTGGATGCGAAATCTGACAGTTGTACATGTCGAATTCGGCTCAAGTTATTACAATGTGATTGGCTAGCCTAGATCCTGCCCGCAAGCAAAAAAATGATCTTCAATGCAATCCAGGAATATCAGGGACCGCCATTTTAGCACTTCTCGTAACCGGTCGGTAATATAAAAGGTTCACTAATATTTTATTTGTTTTGAGGAGTAAAGACAGGTGTCGTAATGGGCTGGCTTAGATCAAAAATCACAACAAGCATGTGCATACGCGGTACATGGCACAGATTTAAATCCACAAAAAAAATCCTAGGCTTTGACGACGGGCCTACCGCAGCCCTAGCTCTAACCCACCACTACCAACCAACTAGCTTCATATGTGTATTTTGTATTTCATTATTTCAGTTTAAATAAATTTGTTGTTGCCGTAAAGACCCGGTGCATTATTTTGCTTAAGTATTTTTTAAATTGGGACTTGACCCGTATACCTACTTACATATAGAGCAAGGAACAATAATTTGAAAAAGTTCATACTTATACTATTATTCGTAAGTGAAAGTTTTTCCTCACTAGACTAGCCCATCCCCTTAACAGTATCAATCAGGATGGATTTCAGTGGACAGTACCTTGAGACTACGTGGTTGGATCTCGCGACACAGCGCCATGGCCTCGCCGCTCTGCAGTTGAAGCGTCGACAGTGGCGCCACCACCTCGCCGATTATCTCGTCCCGGGAGTATCTGAAAATAAATAACATTAACATTAGGTGTCTACCTCTAGCAGGCGTGGCTCACTTCACGATTTCGTCGCTTTGCAACAGCTAGCTACAAGTACATCCGTTCCACACCAATTTTGGTGGCTGGCCATAAGCCGCGCGTGGCGCTGTCGCCACCTAGCAGCCATATGCCATATCTGTCCATTCTGTCCTGGCCCCGTAGCCAAGATGCCGATCGCTTACACTCCGTAGCGATCGAAACGCAACTGTCACTGTCCCACTAATATGGAAGAGTGATAGAGAGACATAATGCTTTTCGTTGTCGAAGCGATAGCGATTGTAACCTTGGCTAGGCCGGCTGATCGTAACAGATGCGTTTTGTTAGAGAGTGAGTCTTCTGCACCTAGTACTATTATTATTTCTGTGCCTCTAGCCACAAACAAAGGAAAGAATGATGCTAGTACTAATTTGCAGACGGAGAAATTCTGCAAAATTTTCCACTTGGAGTAATCGCAAAACATTCTTACGATTCCCTACTGAGGTATGAATTTTCCTCTTTCCTTAAGTACAATTTATTTGTGACCACGATTTTTCCGTTATTTATGCCTTATCGATTCCATTGTGTAACGTTAATTAGCCGTTTCAATCTATAAATGTTTTTCGTTACATAAAGGAAACCATAAAAATGTAGGCGAAATTGGGTTCCATTCAATGAAACCCACGTAAAGTTATTGAAAAATTCACCCCTCAATATTTCTTCTTCTTCCTAGCGTAGTGTTATCTCGGCCTTTGCCAGGGTTCGCTTTCCTACTTGCTTTCCCCCAACCCCCTCAATATTTATTAAATTAAAATCAAGCTTCCCACACTGAGAGAAAAATCATCACCAGCAGTGGCCTATTTTATAAAGCTACAAGTTACAATTTACAAGCGGAAGTCTCGTTCTAATACATAGGGTGAGAAAGAGACTTCCGCTTGTAAATTGTAACTTGTAGCTTTATAAAATAGGCCACAGGAATTAAAAAACAGTTCTGTACTGGGGGAAAAAATTAAGTTTTATTAATAATTATGGACGTTTCACTATTTCTGTAAAGTTTATTTACTTCTACAAACAGCTCAGTAATCCCAAATATAATTTCAACAAACAGATAATAGAAATTGCAAGAACTAATAGAAATTGCAAAAGTCAATTTTGTTCCTATTAGTTAACTCTCCTTGTCCCCGGATTAAGTTTATTTTTGTAATTCTAAGTGTGTTTTTGTTGTACTTTTCTCTCAGTGCATGTTATGTCCGTAAACGTAAGTATTAAGTACCTATGACCGACAAGGAACCATGCAGTAGCCCGATAAATAACTATGTATATCAGAAAGTAAGGCTAGGAAGCCGAGTTTTTAATGTGGCAACACTGTCCAGTAGCCGCACAGCCCTATTTTCTTGGATAAAAATTTCGGTGTCATGGTTACTGTGGTTTGGGGGGGTTTCGGGGCCCTACCACCATCCTCTGGGCCCAAGTCAACCTCACCTGCTCGCGGTCCCCCTGCTGACAAACGGACGAGGCTATGGCGAAACGGCTTCTCCCGGCTCTGCCCGGGTTGCGCGGGTCAGATGGTAGTCGCCGCGTGTAAAAAGCCAAAACACCAAACAAAAATGGAAAATCGAAGAAGAAAACGCACCACGGATAGGGCGCCGCCGCATAACGGCGCGCAGGGGGATCGCCCTACCCCTGCGACAAGTGGGCGAGGGCTACCGGGTCAAGGGCGGGCTCGGCCAAAGACGTTAGCCCGAAAGGTCCGCTTTGCCACGTGGAACCTTGGCACGCTGTCCGGGCGTTCCCGCGAGCTAGCCGACGTACTCGCCAGGCGGAGGGTGGCAGTGGCATTCCTGCAGGAGACTCGATGGAAAGGCAACAGGTCCCGGAACATCGGGAATGGATACAAGCTGATGTACACGGGCTCTCCGAGTGGGGACAACGGAGTGGGGGTGGTGCTCTCTGAGGAGTTCAGGGATAGCGTTTTGGACGTAAAGCGTATAAGCGACCGCCTTATGGTTGTAGAGGTGCTTATCGAAGGGGTCGTGACCAATTTGATAAGTGCCTACGCCCCACAGGCCGGTTGTAGCGATGCGGACAAGGCGATGTTCTGGGAGCATTTCGGGGAACTGCTGCAAAGCATCCCGTTGTCGCAGAGTGTTGTTGTGGGTGGCGACCTGAACGGTCATGTGGGTGAGAAGTGTGAGGAGTTTGGGCGTGTCCACGGTGGTTTTGGTTTCGGGAGCCGTAACCCCGAAGGGGAAGAAATTCTCCGGACGTGTACGGCTGCTGATCTAGCCGTCGTGAACACGTTTTTCAAAAAGAAATCCGAGCATCTGATCACCTACAGGAGCGGGAGGAGCGCCACTCAGATCGACTACTTTCTCACTCGGAGAGACTATATCGGCAAAGTAGCCACCTGTAAAGTCATACCGGGAGAGAGTCTCACTGCCCAACACCGAGTCCTTGTGATGGACCTGCTCGTCAAGCCCCGAGGCACATACCGGGAGCAGTGCCGCCCCCAAACCCGGTGGTGGCTGCTTGAAGGAACCAAGTCCCATGAGTTTGCTGCCGCTGTCAACGACCTCAGTGTTGTGACGGATGGCCATTCCGTACAGCAAATCTGGGATAGAACTCAGGCAGCCATCACACGGGCGGCGAAGGCGGTGCTGGGGGTGTCTAAAGGGGGTCGCAGGCTTGACAAGGAGACTTGGTGGTGGGACGCCACAGTCCAGAGGGAGACTAGGGAGAAAAAAGCCCTCTTTAAAAAGTGGCAAGCGTCCAGATCTCCTGAAGACCACGCGGCATACAGGGCTGCCAAACGTGCCACTAAACAAGCTGTAGCCAGAGCCAGACATAACCACTTGCGTCCTCTGTACGATAAGTTGGAGACGTCTGAGGGGCAGAAGTTCATTTATAAGTTGGCACGATCGAGGGTCAAAGCGGCGCAGGACATCTCCAAGTGCCGCTGCGTAAATGACCCTCACGGTAACCTGCTATGCGAGGATCGCGCGGTAAAGGAGAGATGGCGCTCTTACTTCCACAACCTGCTGAATAACCAGCACAAAGAGGTGCAACCTCCGGATCTCCCTCCGAATCAAGGACTAGTGCCACCGATAACGCCGGAGGAAGTCGAGGCGGCTCTTCGCCGCATGAAGAATCGGAATGCTGTCGGAGCCGACGGAATCGCTATAGAGGCGTGGAAGTCGATGGGCTCTCAGGGTGTGAGCATACTCACTGATATTTATAACCGCATACTCCTCACCGGGAAGATACCCAACCAGTGGAGGCTGAGTATCATTACTCCAGTATTCAAAGGTAAGGGCTCGGTGCGGGAGTGTAGCAAGTATCGCGGTATAAAGGTTATGTCTCACACCATGAAGCTCTTTGAGCGCATAATCGATGCTCGGCTCCGACAGGAGTGTACAGTCTCGGGGTGTCAATATGGGTTTCGGCCAGGGTGCGGAACGATGGACCCTGTATTTGCCCTGAGGACCCTCATGGAGGGATACAGAGCAAAGAACACGCCTCTACATTTCCTGTTTCTGGATATGGAAAAGGCCTTTGACTGTGTCCCTCGTGAGATGATCTGGTGGGCGCTGCGGTCCAAGGCTGTACCTGAGGCCTATATTGACACTATCCGGGACATGTACCACGATTCTGATTCAATAGTCAGGACCGCTGTTGGTGACACCAACCCCTTCTCTGTCACTGTTGGAGTACATCAGGGCTCTGTGCTCAGCCCGTTTCTGTTTAGCGTGATATTAGACGCCCTGTCAGCCAGCATCCGAGACTACCATGAGCAGCCACCGTGGCTATTCATGTATGCTGATGATATCGCGCTGACAGACTCTGATAAGGGCCGACTTGTCCAGCGTGTGAACAGATGGAGGGGGTCGCTGGAGAACGGCGGTCTTAAACTAAATGTGGCGAAGACAGAGTACATGGCCTGCAATAGTACAGATCCTCTACCCGTCCGCATAGGCGTGGACATGGTCGAGCGCACGGATCAAGTTAAGTACCTAGGATCTGTACTTAGCACTACCGGGGACATCGACAGCGACGTCAAAGCCCGAATTTCCGCTGCTTGGGTCAAATGGCGGGAGATGACTGGGGTTATTTGTGACCCCAAAATGCCGATTAAGTTGAAGGGACAGGTCTATAAGACCATCATTAGACCTGCCCTTCTGTACGGCAGCGAGACTTGGCCTTTACTAGAGCGGCACAAGCAGGAACTGCGTGTCACGGAAATGAAGATGCTACGGTGGATGTGCGGAGTTTCACGCAAGGATCGCGTCCGAAACGCCCACATTCGGGGTAGTCTTGGCGTCCGTGACATCGCAGACAAACTGCAAGAGTGTCGCCTTCGTTGGTATGGCCACGTCTCGCGCAGACCGGCAAGTTACGTGGGTAACAAATGCCTGGCCATGCCGCCTCCTCCCGGTACGGGAAGAAGAGGCCGGCCCAAGAAGCGATGGCTTGATGTCGTCAAGGAGGACATGCGTGCCAACGGACTCACTACCAGGGATGCCGAAGATCGGGCAAAGTGGTCACGAAGGAGTCGGAAGGCGGACCCCGGGTCCTCGCGCCCCGCGCGGGGGCACCACCGGGATTGACGCCAGGATGATGATGATGATGGTTACTGTGGTTCCCAAGTCGGTCACTGCCACTACGTTATCTACTTGGAAAAACATTGACAATGGAGGAGAGTATTTTCATAAGGGCTTATTTCTCTATGGGCACCATACAAAAATAAGCCCTTTTGAAAAGACACTCCTCAATGTATAGTCCCGGACTCGGGTATGTCCTTAAACTACGTCCAAAACCACCGGTGGACGGGCAGCAGCGTCCCTCAAATTCGGTGTACTCGACTGCGATCGCCAACCCGCCTGCCAAGCGTGGCGATTATGGCATTCACCCCCCATCCGGCACGTATGGAGGTCGAAGGGGGAGGCCTATGTTCAGCAGTGGACGTCTTATGGCTGAGATGATGATGATGATGAATGTATAGTCACCTGTCAAAGCTAAGTACGACGAAGTGCAGAGTGATGGCTGGGAGCTGGTGCGGCGCCAGGCCGTAGAAGGTGAAGTCTTCATCGTACACGGGGCAGCGGGTCTTGCGGACCACCCTGGAATATGGAGCACATAGGATAAGTAAAGGATCTTCATTGTCACCCACTGCTGTTTGAACTTTATAGATTGTCTGGCCGATACAGTAAGGTAAGTATGGTGCATGGTAGGGACTGTATTAAGGTTGACTCACGCTAGACGTGCCGGGGCCGGGCCGGAGCCTCTGGCGCATCGTTTTCTATGGAAAGCACCACGTGATCATCGATCTGCCGTCATAGAAACTGACATGTCGGACGCCTCGGCCCGGTTTAGCGTGATCGTCATCCTTCAGTGAGACGTTGACACTCGAAACGAAAAAAGAACTAGGTGAAAAGGTAGGGGCTAGGGATTTTGGCTGAAAAGGGACACGACTAGTATCCGTCGACTCGCGCTGTCGGATTGGTTGCCCAATACGTTCTTACTCTCGAATGAAGTACTTAGTCGCGTGCAGTCTCCAAATAACTTATCAGTGTAGTATGTAGAGAGAGAGCAATAAAAGTACTTTCTCTAGGCGGTTGTTGTGCCTGGGGACCAAAGTCCGTCGAAAGTTAACTAAGAGTAGTATACATATATATGTAACTGACATTCGGATTTATGTAAGCGCAATGTAGGAAATGCTAACGCCATCTGTTAGAATTTTGCGTCACGACGTGGACAAAGGAGATGCCACACCGGGAAGGTGTTCCCATTGGATATATGTAGTTAACGATACCGACCTGGTCTTGACCTTATGTTGTTTGTCCGGCAGCAGCTGCAGTTTAACATAGGGGTCGGGGCCTGCGGGCTCGCGTCCTGGCAAGCCCTGGCAGGACACCACCGACACCACCAATGCGTTCTTCTCGTTCTCATATCTGAAAATAAAACACATGTAAAGACGTGGAACTTTATAAAAAGTAGAGTTCCATTGGACTTAACTTTATTGAGGTCCCTCTGTTTCCCATAGAGTTTTAAGTCATAATGTATTGTTTGTCATATTATCGTTAGTCATAAAACTGAAACCGTTAACTTTTCAGGATTTTCGTAAGGTTATTTTATATATACCTAGGTTAGGTTAGGTTAGGTTTGTTTTATGGCAATCATGAAAAGTTACGCGTTTCTGAAAAAAAAACAATTATGACTAACGAAAATTCGGACAAACAATACATTATGACTTAAAACTATTTGGGAAACAATAGAGACCCAACTTTATTTTGTGTCATAATCTCATAAGAGTTAGACCGAGATGAGTCTGCAACGATTTTGATGGTAATTTCCACCATATTCCATTTTGTAACGAAACGATCATTAAATAAATCCACTTTCAAGACTCCGAGCCACAAGTTTGCGTTTTCGAACTTTAAGATACGTCAATTAATAGATCTAGAAACGATATGGATTAGATATGTCAGTGTCAAATGAGACGTGCCTTCAATCAAGAACGTCGCTTTTGACACTGACACATCTAATCCATATCGTTTCTAGATCTATTAATTAACGTATCTTAAAGTTCGAATCGGGCAGAGTTTAATAGTTCTAAACTAATCGTGAAACCGCAAACTTATGGCTCGCAGTCTTGATTTCTAGACTAGACGCTCATTTATTTCCTATACCCTACCCTAGAGCCTAGAATAAAAAGCTCTAATCTGTCTTTTATTAAAACAGATATTAAATAACAAAATAAATTAATTATAAATCTAGCCCTAAATTAGCCTGAGGCATTGTTCCCAGGACGCTGGCCGCGTTGACCTCTGCACAGCGACGCTGAGTTTTTGTGCAAAAAAAGGGGCAGCTCGTAGGTCGCCAGACACCCAGACTAGTTTAGTAGTCTTTTACTAGTTTTTTGGTGTCTGACGACCAAGGACGGAGGACGGAGGACCAAGGAAGGAGTTTCAATTGCAAGTGCCGAAAATACGTACCTAGTTCGGTTGCAAAAATGTAATCTGTCTAGGTATAAATACTAATAAACATATTGTGTTACCAAGCCAACACAAATACATATTGAAAAGTTGAGAGCCACCACACCCGCAATACTTCAATAAAAACAAAACCAAAATCAATAGCGTCGGGAGCAAATATCGTGTATTGTATGAAGTTTAATTAGATACTTCAGTACTAGAACCCGTACCACGAGTTTACCGCGGCAGTATTCGCCAGCGCGCAACTCACTCGCAGATCATCTCAGATTTACCGTTAGTGAGAAGTTAATAAGAAGGTATTCTAATGATCTGAGTGCCTAGCCAAAGTGACAATCACTTGCGCTACGACAACGCAACGCTTTGTGTCTCTCTATCACTCTTCCATATTAGTACCTCACCGTTAGTGATAATTGCGTTTCGTTCGCTACGGAGCGTAAACGATTGGCATGTTGGTGACGAAAACGAAAAACGTTGGAAATAAAAACCATTTTGGCGACACACTCTTCTTAGCGTGGCCTGTTCCGGTGTAGGACTAGAGCTATATGGGACATAATCTATGCAAAGGGACCTTATTGTCGATGGCTTATTCGACGATAAGGTCCCTTTTCATAGATAACGTCACATATAGTCACCAGAATCTAGTGACTAGACTAAGCTTATTAAGCTTTAAATATGCAACACAATAAATAAATTGAATATTATATTGTTAAACTCATGGTAAGGGTACTACAATCGTGCGTCGGAACAATAAAAGCAAAATGGTTGCTGCCGGGTAGAGTTGGTCATTATTGTTTTATTTTATTACCATATTTGTACAATATATTTTAACTTGGTGTTTCATAAAATAGGTATTACTTTATATTTTGCAGTCAATTATTTCTAAAATCGAAGCTATGCTGATGATGATCCTTCCGGCCGATTTCGGCTTGATTCGATGATTTCTTGAACTCGCAATTGAATTGCAACTCTATTTTGGACTTATACAAGTAAAACTAAGAAATTTCATTCATTCTAATCATTCCACTAAATGCACATCCATCAGTACCTATACCTTTTAAACTAAGTTTAGAACTATAAAAACATTCTTACCACCTTACATTTACAGTTGGAAAAGCCAAAACTGGAGTCATTTAATGTAGAAAAATATATTACCTATAAAAGGAACAGTAGCGTCGTAAATTTAAGTTTGCACAGGCAACTTTACTTGTTTGCCGTTGGACAAAATATAAAGGTGGTTTTGTTGTAGGTATTATTACTTTGAGGGAAAAATAATGCACCCGTAGACTTTTAAATATAGCGGTATCAGTCACATGGGTCTCTATTGTTTCCCATAAAGTTTCAAGTCATAATGTATTGTTTGTCCACATTTTCGTTAGTCATAATTTGGTTTTTCTCCGAAACGCGTAACTTTTCAGGATTGTCATAAAACAAACCTAACCTAACTATAACCTATCTATTGGATAACCCTACGAAAATCCTGAAAGTTATCGGTGTCAGAATTATGAGGTTATGACTTCCCTTCCTTCTTCCCCGTATCCGGCAATGGCGACTCCATCAACAATTCTTATCCGAATTATGAAATGCCCTTATGTGGCTCGCAAAACCAAACTTTGTCTTGAAGATATGGTCACACGACCGGTGACCGAATGCGGTGAGTTATGACTAATGATAATCTGACAATCATTACATTATGAGTTTGAATAAGTATGGGACTTAAGGCCTATTTTTCCTATGGTTTTTTATTAAGATACTCGTATCCGCCCAGCAGCCGGTGCGGCTAAAGGTTAAGTTTGTCTGAAACAGGCCATAAAGACTTTTACTGCCGCCACGGGGACGAATAAGTATACCTATCAAGGCTTTACGTTTTATTTGTCAAGATGTCTGGTAACGTAGGATATGGAACGTGAGCTATTTATCCTGAAAATAATATTACTTAATAAGAAAGCTCTAAAGCTAAGCAAACCTTTAAGTCACTCCAGCCTGCGGCTGTTGTGATTCTATAGACCCTCGTTTACAATATTTTCCTTACCCCCCCTCGTACCATAATGCACTATTTAGTACTTTTCCACACTGTCAGTTCTTGGAGGATCTATATCTGAATCCCTAAAGTCTTTTCTCCTATCTTTGCATTCCCCAATATAGTTTGTCATAATGATCAGTGTCCTAACACTAAAAACCCTAATTTTGTTTTCCCTAATTATTATTTACTTATCCTAATGTTATTAAGCATATTTTCTTTTTTGCGAAGGTCGCAGTTCTAACCCTAACCTAACCTACTTTTGTGGCAGCAAATTCTAAAACCTAACCAGTTTTCAGAACCTTACATTATGGAAAATAATCGTTATGACAATTGATCGTTAGGGCATGTGCCCATTAGGACAAACCAGTTAGGGCAAGTGACTTTAGGATAAACGTTGTTAGGGATTCAGAATGACACCCGTTCTTGGAAGACTATTTGCAGAAAGTTTCCCCTTACCCGACGTAAGACAGCTTGTTACTATAAATTGCTGTAAATAATGAGTTTGACGCACGCCGCCGCGCGGGGGCGTGAGTGGGCTCCGATGGCTTTTAGTTGTTTACCACCTCATTGATTTTATGGTTTTCACATTGGAAGCGCATCCGCGGGCCGCTGCGGTGTGCGAGCGGGACATCGATGCGTTCATAGCTGTCGCGCTCGCACACGGGAGAAGCGTGTGACAATCGCGTATAGGCAGGGTTGCGAAACTCCTGACTTCGGCCAAACTCGGCTCAGCATTGCTCCGAGCAATTATTAGGGTTGACACGACTTGACGTCCCTTTGCTTGCACGACCACAGATGATAAGAAAATGGCTTGAATTTTGACAACCCTAAATAGCCGAAAGGGATAGTGCCATTTATTAGAAAGGGACAGCATGATTCGACCCTGAACCGCTGTCAAACTTCGGTTAGGAAGTTTCCTTTCTGTACCTACGGCAGTAGGTACCATTATTTATTATAGGTTGCCCTTGTTTACTTCATCATCATCATCATCATCTCAGCCATAAGACGTCCACTGCTGAACATAGGCCTCCCCCTTCATGATGGGGGGTGAATGCTTGTTTACTTATGTCTATCAATTAAACTAAGAACACCTCAGGGAGCTTTTAATTCTAAGCTATTAAGTTACTTAGTTATTTTTTATTTTGTATTGATTGCCTATTAAAGAACTCATCGCGTATTTGTTTCGCTATCAAATTTTAGCGTGGGAGGTACATATCCTTTATTAACTCTTAGTCTAGACGGGTATTAAGATATAAACTGAAATAAATGTCATATACCAAGAAAAAGATAACTTAACGCCTCATATAATAATGTTCTCTTGAACGATTTCCACAGGATATGACTTAGAGATCCAGTTCACATCTAATAGATATCTTACTCTATCTAACGTAAAAGTGACATTGGTTGCCCGAATTGCGCTGCAAAAGAGAACTAGTTGCTATCTAAACTATAACGTATCTAGAATGGATCTAGTACGTGTCGTCTCTTGTGAATATCTTGAAGTTCGAATACGCCAGTAGGTCAACAATTCAACATTCGTCTGGTCCTATCACCACAGTTAAACGTATTTGAGATGTATTGTCATGACTTTACACATATTTTTGAGTACGCATTTCATATTTAAAGGAGTAAGACCCATAAGTGACTGGTTCTCGATATCACCCACCTATATTTATTTAGTAGGTACTTAACCAATCGATTTTACCGCGTATTGCTTGTTTACCCCGCGTATATCCATCTTTATGGCTGTCATTGATGGATTGGTAATAAAAGAGAAATCGCATATTTACTATGGGATTCTAAAAATGCCTTAACGTGTTTCTAGATACTTAAAAGGTCATAATAGGAAAAACTGTGTCATTAGCAGAGTTTTAAACGGAATGAGGTAGTAACAGTTATCAGAATAGACGAATGTATAGTTTTTTTTAGCATTAGAAATAAGGTAAACATTCTTGATGTGTCTTTTAATTTAAAAACTTTATTAAAAAAGACACGTCAAGATCGCTTACCTTTTTTAAAGTTCTTTCTAGTACTAAAAAAACGAACTATAATAATAATAATATATGTTTTATAAATATCCTTGACATTTTTTTTTGTATATCCTTTATTTGTTTCAAACATCAAGTGATTATAAGTTACGGGTGTTTCGGTTAGTTGAAAGGTACTCGCAGGAAATCCCTCATTCCTGGTCTAGAGATGTCAGGAAAGTGCATAAGAACATAAGATGTGTCTTTAGGTAGAGTTGAACCACAAATAAACTGCGATACTGAGTCATCTTGTAGACATAAACGGTATTCGAAAAGTCATGTGATGTAGTCTTAGGATGTAGTCCTACTTTTTTTAACTATAACGTACTACTCTATACATTTTCTATGGAAGAAATACATGAGCGCTCATAGTAGTACCTATGGGCTTCATAGTTAAAGAAAGCTACAGACTGTAGATCAGAATTGTTATATTCCTATCTTTTAAACCAGCACTTCAGCATTGAATAGGTATCTTCCTTTAGCCTGTCTGCCTGCGGTCAGATTACGTCCTGATCGAAATATCGACCGGCTTCCCGGCCGGTACGTTGACACAAGCCAACAATGCAGCCTCATGTATAATGTAAGCGGTTTTCGATTCCTATTGTCCACGAGAAATGGACGTTCACTACAGTCTCGCATATTGGTATCTAGGTATTTTGCGGAGAAAGCACTGTAAGACAGAATAGTAAAAATTGTATTATGAAGTTGGACTATGTAGTTCAGAAGTAGGTGCCTTAATGCCCGAAAAGATGTATAACTAGTAGGTATAGTATTGTACAAACAAACCATGGTATAATACAATGGAAAAGGGTCGCATGGCACCCTGGTAGGGTATCGCAATCCCTTTAAACTCTCTTAAAACTAGATGCGCTTGGTATAGGGCATAGGATTTGAACAAGGAAACGCTATCATCTGTCTCTCTATTGCATATAATATGGAAGAGTTTTAGAGACAGAAGACATTTCGTTGTTGTAGCGCAAACGATTGTCATCTTAGTTAGGCCCCAAGGTCCCGGATCTTGGGGTCCTGAGCCGTATGGCACATCCGTTTTCTATAGAAAGCATTACATTATCGAGAACACATTTTGGGACAAATAATGTCAAGGCTAAACTCGGAGTTTCTGTACGTGATCGAATCAGAAATGAGGAGATCCGTAGACGAACTAAAGTCACCGACCGGATTAGCAAGCTGAAGTGGCAATGAGCAGGCCACATTACACGCAGAGAAGATGGCCGATGGGGTCGAAAAGTGCTCCGAGTGGAGACCACGGACTCGGCGCAGCGTAGGACGTCCACCCACAAGATGGGCTGACGACCTTATTAAGGTCTCCGGAAGACGCTGGGTGCGGGTCGCTTCCAACCGGTACGTATGGAGGTCGAGTGGACGTCTTATGGCTGAGATGATGATGACGATGAATGTCAAAGACAAAACGCGACTCACCGCAGTTTGAAATGCAAGTCGCCGAGCCGTCCCTCGTTGTTGTCGGAGTCGGCGGGCTTGTTCGGCTTCTCGGTGGCATTGGCGTCGGCGAGCTCCTTGCTCAACGGGGCCGGCTCCGGCGCCGTCGGCGTGTGCGGACTGTTGCCGCCGGATGACTGCAAGATAACATTTGTATATTGAGCGGCAGGTTAAGGATGACTCACGTTAGACCGGGCCGTGTCCGGGCCAGAGCTTCTATGGCAAGCATCGCCTGTCATGTCATAGAAAAGTAAGCTCCGGAAGCTCCGACCCGGACAGGGCGCGGTCTAACGTGAGTCATCCTTTATTTAGTCGTTACGTTGATATATAACCGCTCAAGTGTGGGGAAATTCTAATCGGGTTCTCTACTTTCGAGAAATTATAAATTTTTCAAGGTATTGAGCACGTATATTTCAGGACGGGCCTTACGGGCACTAAAAATGGTACTAGTTCAGCGGTGTCACTGACGAATTCGAGCTGATCGTGCAGTCTAACGCAACTAGTTGCGACCAATCGCGCGCGTGATGCGCACTCATCAACCAATCGCGTTGCAGCGGTGTCACACCGCTGTACTGGCCCCATTCATGTCCCATTCTAATTGCCCGTAAGGTCAGTCTTGAGATATACGTCAATGGTAATGAGCGGGTGAAAGACACTTGAGTGTAGGTAGTGGATGACAGTGCCCGGAAGGTAGTAACTTATTAGTTTTGTATTTACAAGGGTCAGCGGCGGAATCGTCGTGGTCGGCATGTCACGGGTGCGGTCGGTGCGGTAGGGTGACTTGCGTTGCGTAAGTGACGCTGAGCTTAGAGAGTAGTGACTAGTGTTGCACTTGCACTTGAGCCTAGAGAACGCACGGTAGTGGCTAGTGATGTACTGACCGGGATCTGCGCGTTAGGCGGCGTGGTAGCTGGCGCAGTCGGTGCGGTAGGTGACGGAGACTTGCGCAGGTAGTGGGTCGCTGAGCCTGGAGACCGCACGGTAGTGGCTAGTGATGTACTGAAGGGGATTTGCGGCGGAATCGGTGCGTTAGGTGGCGAGGCAGCTGGCGCAGTCGGTGCGGTAGGTGACGGAGACTTGCGCAGGTAGTGGGTCGCTGAGCCTGGAGACCGCACGGTAGTGGCTAGTGATGTACTGAAGGGGATTTGCGGCGGAATCGGTGCGTTAGGTGGCGAGGCAGCTGGCGCAGTCGGTGCGGTAGGTGACGGAGACTTGCGCAGGTAGTGGGTCGCTGAGCCTGGAGACCGCACGGTAGTGGCTAGTGATGTACTGACCGGGATCTGCGGCGGGATCGGCGCGTTAGGCGGCGAGGTAGCTGGCGCAGTCGGTGCGGTAGGTGACGGAGACTTGCGCAGGTAGTGGGTCGCTGAGCCTGGAGACCGCACGGCGGTGGCGCGGCGTGGCGGCTGGAACACTAGCGCCTTGTCTGGGCCACGCTTGCCTCCTAAGAGAAAAAAAAAACATATTTACCTATTTGAGATCAAATCACAGTGGAGACATTTAGAATAAAAAATAAGCACGTCCATAAAAAAATTAGAACGAAACTTTATTTTATTTACAGCGATAAATACAACTATATAATTCAGACGGAACTAGACGCAAACACGCATTGACAGATCTCTATCGGTGAATTTCGCGATTTACATGCTGTAGCGGAGTTTTACTTTTAGGGGGATGTAATGATAACCTCGTACTCGGATCGTATCGTACTCGTACATGGATCTCTAAATATATAAAGCACAGTATAAAATAGCTACTGCAATGACCATAAATCAACTCTCGATGGGCGCACAATTCCATCTCCTCTCAATCTCGTAGGTATCTCTTGTTATGAATGTAACCTCAACTCTCTCAGGGAAAATTAGAAGGGCCCCAAGTCCCGTGGCTTATATCGGTGGATGCACGGCACAACTGAATCTCCACAACACAGGAGAACTCATCGTGCATCCCGCAACTCATATATTCTCATAAACTCAGAATCTCATATATCTCTCAACTCATAATATGCGATGAGTACTGAGGTGGGGACCATGTGGTCCCCGACGAGCCTCCACAACAACCCCTACAGCTCATCCATCAGCCTCCATATAGAAACCTCCAGTAACTCAAACCGATAAACTCTAGCCACCTCACTTGTTACATTCAAACTCGAGTTACACACAAAGAATATCACACAATTCTTCAACTCAGATAGATCTCAAGGTCGTCGCTAATTCAAGGTCACTGCAATATCCATATATATCGAAATATAGATATGTTTCGCTTACCAAGAATCTCCTGTACGTGATGCACGCGCCACGGCGTCACACCACCTCTTACGTACCAGAAATTCAGACGACCTCTCTCAACTTGTCTCAACTCGGTTCCCGCCATCTTCCTCGCTGTCACACATGACACTGCCGACCTCCATCGCCAGTGTTACCAGCGAAAGTACGCTAAGAGTGACAGATAAGATACATACCACTATGACAGTCTTCGCGATCTCCGCGACACTCCCCAAGGCAAAAGGGTTACATCAGCAGCGTCATTAGCTGACGCGTCCATTCGGCTATTCGCTCTCTAGCCCAAATGGCAGCGTTCCTCCTTACTCTTGTCGCTTCCTCTGGCCGCTCTTCCATAACACTTGGCTCTCTCACTTCTGTCTCGTGTGTATCAGCAGCGGGAGCTTGCTCAGTTTGCGTAGGACTACTCTCTGAATCTAACACAGAAATTTCCTTCTCGGTTGCAGACTCAGTAGGGATTGTTAGTTCATCAATTTCCATCTCGGGCTCGGGTATTGTTTCTGATGCTTTTATGGGTTGCATAGCTTCAACCATCTCACTGTGTTCAATTGGTGTCTCTGCCTTCTCATTGTCTCGTGTTGGTAGTTGTGCATAATCCGTTGGGCCATACGTATCAGACTCTAAAGGATACAGATGGGCTATGGATCTCGTAAACTCTGTATTGCCAACTACTACTTTGGCTGCTCGGCATTCACCATCACGGCTTCGGATTAAACTTGATATTTTACCAACCTTCCAATTGATTCTATTTTTGGTATCATTCTTAATCTGTACTATGTCACCGACTTCTGGAGACTTCTTTGACATCACTCGTGGTTGTTTATGAGAGTGGCTGAATCTCTCTCGCAGACTTGGTAGATATTGATTGGTGAACATCTCTTTATATTCGTTAAGAATCCTCTGACCTCTCTTCCAGCCTTCAACCAAGTCGACTTTGGTATTGGTGCCTTGCGAGGTTCCCTCGCCAAGTTCTGGGTTTATTTCTAGACATTGACCTAGAGACAGAAAATAAGCTGGTCGCAGCACTCCCTCTGGGTCGGAACCCACTGCAGTCAAAGGTCTCGTGTTCAATACAGCCTCAATCTCCTTCACTACTGTATGCATTTGACCATCTGTTAGTAAATGCTTGTCAAGTGTGCGCTTTAAGCAGTGCTTTACCAGTGCTACTAATCTTTCGTAAAAGCCGCCTTGCCAGGGTGCAAGCTGCGTGATGAATTTCCACTTTATATGTTTCTCCTGGCAGTATGAATGTATTAGTACTTCACTCGTCAGCTTGAACTGTAGTGCATTGTCGGATATCAATACTTTAGGTGGTCCTCTGGCCGCCACGAACCGCCGTATCGCTAGCAAGCACTCCTCAGCTGTCAAAGCCTTGACCAACTCCAAATGTACAGCACGAACTGCTAGACATGTCAGAAGACAAATCCATCGTTTTTCTCTGCCAGTATTTGTTTCCACTAATACCGGACCCAGATAGTCCAATCCAGTAAAGGTAAATGGAGAACTATAATTAACCCTTTCACTAGGTAGTGCAGGTGGCGGTGGCAGTTTGTAAGGACCTCCAGAATACTTCTCACACTGCGAACATCTTTTCAGAGCTTTCTGTACTTGGGCTCGCCCATGAGGAATCCAATACTTTTCGCGTAATATACTTAGCGTGTGTGGAACCCCAACATGGTAGTTGTCTCTATGCGTCTTCAGTATTATCTGGGTTGTGAAGGGCGATTTCTTCGGAACAAGAATGGGATATCTCTTATCATACGACAAATTAACATTCGCGAACCTTCCTTTGCATCTCAAGATCCCATCTTCGTCTACAAAGAGACCTAAGTTTCGTGACAAACTGGTCACCTTTCCTGAAACTTCTTCTGAAAAGAATTTTCCTTGTAACTTTTTAATCTCAGTCACTGTCTCTTCAAACTTCTCTTCATCTGATGGGTTTTGAATAGAATCCACACTTTCATGAAGTGTAGTGACTGCAGGGTTATTCTCCAATTCAGAAAGGTTAAGATCACTATCTTGGTCCTCATAGCCTCTTATTGTCATCTCTGGACCATCCACCGTGTCCAGAGCCCTCCCGGCCAAGCACATTTCTTCCTTCTTCTGCTCCTTAGGCCAATCACTTTGGTCTTGTAGAAGAAAATCTGGACCATGGAGCCATAGATCCTGTTTATGATGCCACAATTCAGGTCTGGTAGCGATGTCTGCAGGGTTCTCTTATGAGTTGACATAGCGAAGCTCTGCGCCTAAGGTATCCTTAATTTGCTTGATCTCATTGACTCGTCTCGATACAAATGGTGGAAGTAATCTACTTGATTTGATCCAAGCTATGACAACTTGACTATCGGTCCACAAATATATCTTGCATATATCTAGGTCTATGTGGCTTTTAACATACCTCAGAAGTCTACTTCCTATCAGATACCCTAGCAATTCAAGTCTAGGAATTTTGAGGTCACTTTTGTCTTCTGCTGGGGTTACTCTGGATTTAGACATGAGAAACGCAGTTGATACTTGCTTTCCACTTATGACGCGCAGATAAACAACTGCTGCATATGCATTCATAGATGCGTCAGTGAAGCAATGTAATTCATACTTCGTACATTCCGACTTTGATCCACTTGCGACATGTCTTGGCAGTTCTACGTTCTTAACAACTTTTAAATTCTCAATTATGTTCCTCCATGATGTCGACAAGTCTTCAGGCAGAATCTCGTCCCATTTTAACTTCCTAGTGCAGATCTCCTGGAACAAGAGTTTTCCTGGTAGCATGAGTGGTGACACAAAACCACAAGGATCATACAGACGTGCTAGCACTCTCAAGACTCCTTTCTTAGTAATGCCTCTGTCTATGATCTCACTCTCAAAGGTTTCGTCACTCAGTTTGAGCTTTAAAGTGTCATTTTCCAAATTCCACACCAAACCGAGGATCTTCATCTCACTTTCCTGTTTAGCTCTCTTTTGCTTGGGAATCTTCTCTACAAAATCTTTGTCGTTGGACATCCAGTCTCGTATGTTCATTCCTAATTCTTTAAATGAGTTTGTAGTTTGAGCATACAAATTGAGAGCCTCTTCTCTTGATTGAACTGAAGTCACTAAATTGTCCACATAGCATTTATCTGCTATCACTGGAAGAAGACTTTTGTTGGTTTTTGAAAGGTGATATCGAATTGTTGCCGCTAGGAGAAAAGGACTCGATATTACTCCAAAAGGCACTCTGCAGAACCTGTACTGCATGATATTGTCTTCAGTCAGTTCCTTTTTCAAATCTTTGACCCAGAGAAACCTGGTCACATCTCTGTCCTCTTCTTGTAGACCAACCTGAAGAAAAGCCTTTTCAACATCGGCGGTGATAGCAATTTCCCCAATTCTAAATTTCAGTATCAATCCTGTAAGGTCTTCCAGCATGTTCGGACCTCTATATAAGCACTCATTCAAGCTCTTCTCGTTTTTCAGTTTAGCTGAAGCATCATAGACCAGTCGACCCCTTTTTCCCTTCTGTTGAACCATATGAAAAGGCAGATAGTGAACTGGATGGTCAGCAGGAATGGTAGGATCCACAACTTCTATTATATTCGCTTCAAGCTGTTCCTTCAAGATTTCCTCATACTCCGTCATGACTTCTTTATCTGATCTTCGTAATACTCCCTTTAATCTTCCAAAGGCAAGTCCAAAATTAGTAGGTAATTTTGGTGGATACTCTATCCACGGCCACTTGACCTGGTACCGTCCTCCACTGTATTTGACAGTATTGTTAAAGTGCTGAACGGCTTCTTCCTCACATGTAGTTTTTGGAGAATCACATATCCCGATGCTCTCAAGTGACCATAAAAATTTGACATCTATGGTGCGCAGAGGAAGATCTGGTTCTGTAAAGTCTTGATTGATATCATGGCACTGGCAATATGTAGCAACTGATAGAATGTCTCTTTCTCTGTTGTTCGTAGCACTTCCTGCGAGGAACCAACCAAAATCAGAATCTACTAGGTAAGTGTTATTTCCCATATCAACACTCTTCCTGATAAATGAGAAGTATAAATCATTTCCAATCAACAAATCGATGCCTTCACCAGTAGAAGCATCGTCCGCCCAGATGTCTATCATTGGTGACTCTATCTTAGCTATGGGTAGCTCTGCGGTGATGTGTGGAACTATATTCACTCTAATCAGTCTTTCAACATTACGTTTACTCACTACTGTTATTGTTGCATATGGGCATAACATTTCTCTGGGCTTTTCTGATCCAAACGTAAAAATCATCAAACAATCTTCTCCATCAGGTTTAATTTGTAATAATTTTGCTACTTTGTTTGTAATGTAAGTTCGTTGACTTCCAGAATCAAGTAAAAGTCTAATGCTCAGACTTCTCCCCTCCGCTGTCCTTACTTGGGTTACTGCCGTCTGTAAGAAATTAGATGGTTTATTCAACGGTACATTAACTGAAGTCATGTTTGAAAGAGCCATCTCACTAGCCTCACCCCTTTGCACCTTTTGTCGACACAGTGCTCTATTATGCATCCTAGAGCAATGTACACATCTCCTCTTTCTTGTGCACTTGGAGGCACGGTGTCCTATTTGAAAGCACACATAACACCTATCTTTGAGCTTCCCGATCCTCTCCTTATAAGTGTTAAATTTGGTGCAGTCCTCACTATAATGTTCTTCATTGCAAAATATGCACATTCTCTTAGGGCGTTTCTTGCTAGGTTGATTTGAAATTGCTTCCCTCCTCTGTTGCCATTTTCTCTTCTTTACAGCTCTAATTTGCAGCGTTGCTGTCGAAGCAGGTGTACTCATCTCCGTTGTGTCACTGGACTTTACTGGAATCACAGAATGTTCCATGTTTGTAACAACCGAACTCTCCATGGCTGTTATTACGGCGTCCAAAGCCTTCCAGATTGCAGCAAAAGAATCATCGGTTGACATAAGCCACACTTGGTATACCACTCTTGATGGAAATTTATTAAGTATGATAACTCTAAGGTGACTAGCATCAACTTTCTCCCCAAGAGCCTCTAATACCCTAAGGTGTTTCTCTATATTGTTCAGAGTGCGCCTACAATCTTCAGGTGAATCCTTAGCTACAGCTAAATTTTGCAAAGCATCATTGTGAGCATCGATGACCTTTGTAGGTTTACCAAAGCGGCTATTGAGAATGTCTACCGCAATCGGGTAATTCGTGTTAGTAGTTTCCAGACCCTCGACTGCTTGTAGGGCTGGCCCCTCTAATGACGCTAGCAAGTATGAAAGCTTCTCAACATTGGCAATGTCCTTATTATCAACATTAGCCGCGAATTTATCCCAAAAAGTGTTCCATTTTAGGATGTCACCGTTATATTTCCCTAACTCTAACTTAGGTAGACGCGTTCTATGATTGTTTTCCCCTTCATGGCAATATAGTTTTATCGCGATTTCTAATTCGGTCAGCGTGTCCTCCGCTTTTACTTGCATATCTCGACATTCATTGCATAAATCTTCTTTTATATCCGTCGCGCCAGACAAATATCTATTTAAATCTGTTGTGAGCACTGACAGTCTATTACTAACGTTAATTCTCACAGCAATTATCCTGTCCCTTGCTACGCCAGTCTCAATGCTGTTAAGGGCCTCTGCGGCTCCCTTTAACGCTTCTGTTAGCCTTTCCAGGCGCAATTGTAATGTGGAAAGCAGAAAGTCCATTTTGTACGCAATGCAAGCTATCGATGTACTTCATATGCTTCTGAATCTCCTGTTAATCTTGCATTTTGTTTGATGCTAATAATGGTTTATTTAGCAGTCTACTTCCACACTTTGGCACTCCTTAATTAAGTATTTGCACACTTTTATTAGTTTTCCACTTCTATAACAAACTTTTCTCACAACACGCAAAAGAAAAACGGGTAAGTTTGGAAAATACGAACCATAGACAAAGTAGACTAACTTATAAACTTCATTCTTAAACATCCTCTACACGACCAGACCGATCGATCTGTCGTATCCGAACGATTCCGTACCAAACATAATAAGTAATACGTGACGTAAATAAAGTCCGTAGGGAAAATAAAACAACAAACAAGTTTCAATATAATTTTTTTTTTTTTTGTAATAAAATTAATGAGGAAACGTGCGCAAAATGACAAATTTACTAAATAAATTTGACAATTGAATTTGACCGAAAGTAAACAGTGGCGTGTTTCTGAACGTGTTTAGAAATTAAATTCAGTATTGCCAGAATAAAAACATAATTACCGCTCCTATCTTATAGTTTGTCAAAAGACTGTCTCACTCCATAGACAGATAAAACTACACTATCTTTGTCCCACTCTAGCACCCAAAAGAAAAGGATGGGTAGATTTTTTTTTTAACACGGTATACAACCCGCGCAACAAATGCTGATTTATGGAAAAGAAAAAAAAAACAAGATCTCGTCTGTCGGCCGGTTCACTGTGTGATAAAACTCTAGTATCAATCAGTAGTATCAGTACTGAGTTCAAGCCATGCACATTCTCTTCATGGCTGGGCAATTCTCTCTTCTCATTCTCTTCATGTGTACGCACCACAATGGGCATACCCAAACCAAAAAAAAAAGTCAAGTTGAATAAAGAAATAGTTCAACATACGACAACTCTTTCTCATTCCAAACACGTGAACCGTAACCAACATATTTTTAAGCATTTCCACCAAAACATGTAGCGGAGTTTTACTTTTAGGGGGATGTAATGATAACCTCGTACTCGGATCGTATCGTACTCGTACATGGATCTCTAAATATATAAAGCACAGTATAAAATAGCTACTGCAATGACCATAAATCAACTCTCGATGGGCGCACAATTCCATCTCCTCTCAATCTCGTAGGCATCTCTTGTTATGAATGTAACCTCAACTCTCTCAGGGAAAATTAGAAGGGCCCCAAGTCCCGTGGCTTATATCGGTGGATGCACGGCACAACTGAATCTCCACAACACAGGAGAACTCATCGTGCATCCCGCAACTCATATATTCTCATAAACTCAGAATCTCATATATCTCTCAACTCATAATATGCGATGAGTACTGAGGTGGGGACCATGTGGTCCCCGACGAGCCTCCACAACAACCCCTACAGCTCATCCATCAGCCTCCATATAGAAACCTCCAGTAACTCAAACCGATAAACTCTAGCCACCTCACTTGTTACATTCAAACTCGAGTTACACACAAAGAATATCACACAATTCTTCAACTCAGATAGATCTCAAGGTCGTCGCTAATTCAAGGTCACTGCAATATCCATATATATCGAAATATAGATATGTTTCGCTTACCAAGAATCTCCTGTACGTGATGCACGCGCCACGGCGTCACACCACCTCTTACGTACCAGAAATTCAGACGACCTCTCTCAACTTGTCTCAACTCGGTTCCCGCCATCTTCCTCGCTGTCACACATGACACTGCCGACCTCCATCGCCAGTGTTACCAGCGAAAGTACGCTAAGAGTGACAGATAAGATACATACCACTATGACAGTCTTCGCGATCTCCGCGACACATGCCTTTATGCCTAGAAGCTAGAATGTAGTAAATGAAAGTAACCTAGCTTGTGCAGCGAATTGCGTCGCTTGGCGAGCCAGCAGGCAAGCCGAGTGAGCGTCGCGAGCACCAGCACTAGCAAACAGAATGTCAAGTCATGCCATAGTTACCTAGCTCGTGGAGAGAGTTGCGTCGCTTGGCGAGCCAGCAGGCGATCCCGGCGAGCGTGGCAAGCTCCAACGCGCCCGCTCCTAGCACTAGCAACCAGAATGTCACGTTGCCATAGTTACCTAGCTTGTGGAGAGAGTTGCGTCGCTTGGCGAGCCAGCAAGCGATCCCGGCGAGCGTGGCGAGCGCCAACGCGCCCGCTCCTAGCACTAGCAACCAGAATGTCACGTTGCCATAGTTACCTAGGTTGTGGAGAGAGCTGCGTCGCTTGGCGAGCCAGCAGGCGATCCCGGCGAGGATGGCGAGCGCCAACGCGCCCGCTCCTAGCACTAGCAACCAGAATGTCACGTTGCCATAGTTACCTAGCTTGTGGAGAGAGTTGCGTCGCTTGGCGAGCCAGCAGGCGATCCCGGCGAGCGTGGCGAGCGCCAACGCGCCCGCTCCTAGCACTAGCAACCAGAATGTCACGTTGCCATAGTTACCTAGCTTGTGGAGAGAGTTGCGTCGCTTGGCGAGCCAGCAGGCGATCCCGGCGAGCGTGGCGAGCGCCAACGCGCCCGCTCCTAGCACTAGCAACCAGAATGTCACGTTGCCATAGTTACCTAGCTTGTGGAGAGAGTTGCGTCGCTTGGCGAGCCAGCAAGCGATCCCGGCGAGCGTGGCGAGCGCCAACGCGCCCGCTCCTAGCACTTACCAACCAGAATGTCACGTTGCCATAGTTACCTAGCTTGTGGAGAGAGTTGCGTCGCTTGGCGAGCCAGCAGGCGATCCCGGCGAGCGTCGCGAGCGCCAACGCGCCCGCTCCTAGCACTAGCAACCAGAATGTCACGTTGCCATAGTTACCTAGCTTGTGGAGAGTGTTGCGTCGCTTGGCGAGCCAGCAGGCGATCCCGGCGAGCGTCGTGAGCGCCAACGCGCCCGCTTCTAGCACTAGCAACCAGAATGTCACGTTGCCATAGTTACCTTGCTTGTGGAGAGAGTTGTGTCGCTTGGCGAGCCAGCAAGCGATCCCGGCGAGCATGGCGAGCACCAACGCGCCCGCTCCTAGCACTAGCAACCAGAATGTCACGTTGCCATAGTTACCTAGCTTGTGGAGAGAGTTGCGTCGCTTGGCGAGCCAGCAGGCGATCCCGGCGAGCGTGGCGAGCGCCAACGCGCCCGCTCCTAGCACTAGCAACCAGAATGTCACGTTGCCATAGTTACCTAGCTTGTGGAGAGTGTTGCGTCGCTTGGCGAGCCAGCAGGCGATCCCGGCGAGCGTCGCGAGCGCCAACGCGCCCGCTCCTAGCACTAGCAACCAGAATGTCACGTTGCCATAGTTACCTAGCTTGTGGAGAGTGTTGCGTCGCTTGGCGAGCCAGCAAGCGATCCCGGCGAGCGTCGCGAGCGCCAACGCGCCCGCTCCTAGCACTAGCAACCAGAATGTCACGTTGCCATAGTTACCTAGCTTGTGGAGAGTGTTGCGTCGCTTGGCGAGCCAGCAGGCGATCCCGGCGAGCGTCGCAAGCGCCAACGCGCCCGCTCCTAGCACTAGCAACCAGAATGTCACGTTGCCATAGTTACCTAGCTTGTGGAGAGAGTTGCGTCGCTTGGCGAGCCAGCAGGCGATCCCGGCGAGCGTGGCGAGCGCCAACGCGCCCGCTCCTAGCACTAGCAACCAGAATGTCACGTTGCCATAGTTACCTAGCTTGTGGAGAGTGTTGCGTCGCTTGGCGAGCCAGCAGGCGACCCCGGCGAGCGTCGCGAGCGCCAACGCGCCCGCTCCTAGCACTAGCAACCAGAATGTCACGTTGCCATAGTTACCTAGCTTGTGGAGAGTGTTGCGTCGCTTGGCGAGCCAGCAAGCGATCCCGGCGAGCGTCGCGAGCGCCAACGCGCCCGCTCCTAGCACTAGCAACCAGAATGTCACGTTGCCATAGTTACCTAGCTTGTGGAGAGTGTTGCGTCGCTTGGCGAGCCAGCAGGCGGTCCCGGCGAGCGTCGCAAGCGCCAACGCGCCCGCTCCTAGCACTAGCAACCAGAATGTCACGTTGCCATAGTTACCTAGCTTGTGGAGAGTGTTGCGTCGCTTGGCGAGCCAGCAGGCGATCCCGGCGAGCGTCGCGAGCGCCAACGCGCCCGCTCCTAGCACTAGTAACCAGAATGTCACGTTGCCATAGTTACCTAGCTTGTGGAGAGTGTTGCGTCGCTTGGCGAGCCAGCAGGCGATCCCGGCGAGCGTCGCGAGCGCCAACGCGCCCGCTCCTAGCACTAGCAACCAGAATGTCACGTTGCCATAGTTACCTAGCTTGTGGAGAGAGTTGCGTCGCTTGGCGAGCCAGCAGGCGATCCCGGCGAGCGTCGCGAGCGCCAACGCGCCCGCTCCTAGCACTAGCAACCAGAATGTCACGTTGCCATAGTTACCTAGCTTGTGGAGAGAGTTGCGTCGCTTGGCGAGCCAGCAAGCGATCCCGGCGAGCGTCGCGAGCGCCAACGCGCCCGCTCCTAGCACTAGCAACCAGAATGTCACGTTGCCATAGTTACCTAGCTTGTGGAGAGTGTTGCGTCGCTTGGCGAGCCAGCAAGCGATCCCGGCGAGCGTCGCGAGCGCCAACGCGCCCGCTCCTAGCACTAGCAACCAGAATGTCACGTTGCCATAGTTACCTAGCTTGTGGAGAGTGTTGCGTCGCTTGGCGAGCCAGCAGGCGATCCCGGCGAGCGTCGCGAGCGCCAACGCGCCCGCTCCTAGCACTAGCAACCAGAATGTCACGTTGCCATAGTTACCTAGCTTGTGGAGAGTGTTGCGTCGCTTGGCGAGCCAGCAAGCGATCCCGGCGAGCGTCGCGAGCGCCAACGCGCCCGCTCCTAGCACTAGCAACCAGAATGTCACGTTGCCATAGTTACCTAGCTTGTGGAGAGTGTTGCGTCGCTTGGCGAGCCAGCAAGCGATCCCGGCGAGCGTCGCGAGCGCCAACGCGCCCGCTCCTAGCACCAGCAACCAGAATGTCGCGCCGTGCCATTCGCCCGCTGCAACAAACACAAAGTGAATATTAATTAAATAACAATTTGTAACTCCAAATAAATACTTTGTAAAAAATATTGCAATAATACCTATATCGTAAAATTAATCTGTCTCTTCTTTGTCGTACTAAAAGTTGTCTTGTTCAAGTGTTCGTTGTAAAGGCGTACCTACCTAACCAATAGGTACCCTTAATTAAGAACGTTCATTATGTATGTAAGTGCAGCAGCTGCATACGTACGTAAGAAGTTACGTACCTTAGGTTTAACGATATATGTATTTGTTGACGCAACTTTCAACTATTAACCACGTAACAAATACCATCAGCATACGTAACGACACCTCAAGAAACCAGGAAGCTCAATAACATAAAGTCTCAGGCTTCTTCTGACAACGTACTTATATAAAATGTATCGGATTCCTTCACGCTCTTACATGATATGCGTGAAAGAGAGAACGTTGTCGTTTCCATTCCAATATCAGTTTTACTGTAAATAGTATATAAAGGAGCAGCTTGCACATGCACTAGGCACGTGCACTGTGACCTACTTTCTTGGGAGTTACGACCCCATCTATATCCAATTCATTGCAACATTTATGTTAGAAGCTAGAAACAAATCAACGTTTGGTTTAAGAATGACTCACGTTAGATCGAGCCGTGTCCGGGCCGAAGCTTCCAGGGCTTACTTTTCTATGACATGACAGGTGATCACGTGATGCTTTCCATAGAAAGTGATGCGCCGGAAGCTCCGGACCGGTCACGGCCCGGTCTAACGTGAGTCATCTTTTATATAGACTCAATTCCACTCTTGCCTACAACGTCTTCCACATTAAAGGAGTTAAAATTTCATCCCAATTTCATATTGGTCATAGCTACACTACACCACTATCTAAGTATAGCTTACCTACACAAGAAAATAACTAATTAATATATCATTCCTTCAATTTGGTTCTTTCTAAATTACATTACATAATACAAGTGTTTGTCATTGGGTGGCTTTCAAACAATTTCCAACTTTTTAATTTTTGTTATAGCAGGTATCTTTGTAAGTAACCTGTCCAAAGGATATTACCTTCACCGACCCCCACTTTAGTATCGTAGGCACGTAGGCCACAAGTTATACAGTTTTGTGACATTACGGTAGAAGTTATCGTATGACATGTCCCCTGTGCGTCGGAAATTTGATATAGGTTACTGGATCCTCGTAATTTTTACGAGAATTTTCGTGTAAAAAGTTTTAGTGGATAAGTAATCCCTCAGTTTCTGTCCTGTTAAATTAATGCAATTTCCTGAGTATGAATATAATTCGCTTTCATAGTGTCAATCATTTTAGGTAGTAAATATTAGCAAGAAAACTTAAACGCCTTGCGGCTCGGCCACAACATTGAGCGACTTGCGACAGCGGCAGCGATAAAACCATAGGTAGGAGCCAGATACAGAGGTCGGACTTTTCGTTCCCACCTATGGTTGTCGCTGCCTCCGTCGCAAGTCGCTCAATGTAGTGGCCGAGCCGTTAAGCCTCTTCTACAGCTGAGATAAATTTGAGCTAAAAAATCCTATATTGAACTATCGACCCTGGGTAAAATTTTAAGTAAGCGTCGATTTTATCCGTCAATTGGTTATATTATAGCGATGGGACCGGTACCCGCTATGTTACTCTACAAGGTGAAATTTTATTAATTCACATCACATAGGTACCTACGTCATGTCAAGTACCCACAATAAATCCCTCAATGCTTGTTCTTTGAACGCCCCGCAGAATTTAAGATGTAGTGGAATTACAAATTTGCCTGAAATGGAACGTAGCGCTCATTTCCATATATTTATATTGTGAATACGCTTAAAGCTTCACCCTTTAGTGAAAAGACTTGAAAAGTAAACTAGCTTGGCTTTAGAAAATTTCGCAGTGCCTCAGGACACTCTCGAAATTAAAAAGAATCTGAAAAGATTGAATTCCCTAGCATTTTTGAAAGCGGACGTGTAGTTGGCATCTGAGCTCCTTTTGACAAAGTGTGCAGCATACTTAACAAGCTTGTTGGTGAGGAAAACTCACAATGACATCTTTGTACACCTGCTAGAAGAATTCACATATATTTTGGGGAGGGCTGTGTACTTTGTAAAATTTATCTGCAGTGGTATACAGAATCACAAGAGTAAAATTACTGAAGTATGGTAGGTACTAGAGATGCCACGAATATTCGGCAACTATTCGGTATTCGGCCTATTCGGCCACTTTGCCGAATATTCGGTATTCGGCCGAATGTTGCCTACTATTCGGCCGAATACCGAATATCTGTTGCACCTACCTAAAAAGAAAAATCACACACAAATATAACCAAAAACTAGGTATATTTAATATTTAAAATGGATTCCTGGAAAGTAGTTAAATACGAAGGCATGTTTTTGAGCATTAGTTGATTATATACAAAGTTTTTTATTTTTATCATGGGTCTGATTTGATTGACTCTAACTACATTCATTAAATTCTGTTCAACATAAAAATATATCTTAGCAAAAACGTTGTGCTTTGTTGGCAAACAGTTTTCATAATAATTGTGACTAAAAATGTTCGCATTACATGCCGAATATTCGGTCACCGAATATTCGGTATTCGGCCAAGAGAGGGGCTGAATATTCGGTATTCGGCCAAATTCACTATTCGGGGCATCTCTAGTAGGTACCTTTAGGTATTGCATGCTATGCACTCATATCAGATTCAGAATACTACATAACTAATCTCAATGAATACATCAAATTATGGTTTATATTATTCCGATCGAATATCCTTTGGTGTGCCTGGGTGGAATGCTACAACGCGATTGGTTGATGAGCTAGCATCACGCGATTAATTGGTCGCAACTAGTTGCGTTAGACTGCACGATTGGCTGAAATTGCGTGACACCCAAAATGACACCGCTGTATGACCATTCATAGCGCCCGTAAAGTCCGTCTTTACGAAATAATGATACGAGTAGGAGTAGGTATACTCGTAAGTTAATGTTCGCAACAAAAACGTACCTAAGGATGGTATGTGTTTGTTACTAAAATATTTATTGTTTGTATAAGGATTATTTAGCATACTTTTAACCTTAAACCTTTTCTTTTTCTGCTCAAAGCACCTCATTCTTATTGATGTGTGTCCTTTTTTCCGTTTCCGTGATTTTTCATATTAAGAGGCCTTGAAGAAAAGGTCGTGTCGTGTCATATAAGTATTATGAATATAAGCCTTGCGCTGTTGGTGTCTCTATTCTTGTTTTATTTTATCACATTGTGAAAGTTTAAATCCATTCAGAGTTCCGACAGTACGAGACGCAAGTTTAAAAGTACTTTGTACTTGGTCTCAGTAAGACAACCGTGAACATCTTTTTAACGAAACAGGATTACTTTTCTTCATTTATGTTCGAATAGAAAAGAATATTTTATAATGGTAGGTACTTATTTTTGTATGCTTACAGAGTGGTTAGTAAACGAATCAGGCCGCGTAGCCAATATGCCAATCGCTCGTAGCGATCAAAACGCAACTGTCACTATCACACTAATATGGAAGAGTGATACAGAGACATAATGCTTTTCGTTGTCGAACCGATAGCGATTGTAACCTTGGCTAGGCCGACTGATTACCTACTTAAAATTGTTTGATAACTTTGAGTTACTTATTTATCCACACCCACACCTAGATTAATATAGTGGGGCACTTCTTTACAACTAACTACTACTGTATTTCGTCGGGTGACAAGCAAAAGTCACTAAGTACTATCAAAAAAATTAAAGCAACAATGCACTTTATTACACTTGTACGTCCAATAATTTCAATGGTGTTAGTTAGTGACTTTTGCTTGTCAACCGACGATTTATTATATTGTAAAACGAAAAAAATCAATCGTACAGTTGGTGCCTTAACATAAGTAACCACTTTTCTGTACAGCTATATAGTAATGGCGACGTGGGTACTTACTTTCTGTACAATTCGTTGTGAGGTACCAGCGACGGCAGCGACTAGAAATTTCTTTAAATATATTATCTAGAAGAGGCGTATTCAGAGTAGATTCTTAAAGAGTCTTTTGTGTTATTTAAATATTCTACTTCAAACATAAGCATGTCAAAGTAAAATATCTAAGTTTTCAACAAAACAGATTTTAATATCTCAAGAGGCCGTGACCTTAGACCGTGAAAGAGAGATGTAATATAATAGCAAGGTGGATGGGGGAGGGGTAGGCGAGGGATGGGTGACCGCCAGCTGACCCAGTCCCGGACTCCTCTAATGGATAGAACGAATCTTATCCACTTATCACACCATGGCGTCTTGTACAGTACTTTCGGTGATCTAAGTTCTAGAGCAATGTTATGTCAGTTATGTGTGACCCATATTGGCGGCGCTTTAAGAGCCCTTCAACGTGCACACTAGCGCCACAGCTAAATAATCGTAATTATTTAAATTTAACGAAAGATATTGAAAAAAGGGGGCCGCTACGTACTGTATTGTGTATTTGAGTACCTTTTGAATTCATCAAACCAGTTTTTATGTTGCTGGTTTCGTCGATCTAGGAACTCAAAACAAAAACGGCCGTTTTAATTTTAGACGCATAGATTGACGAATCTAGCAACATAAAAACTAGTTTGATGAATTCAAAAGGTACTTAAATACACAATACAGTACGTAGCGGCCCCCTTTTTTCAATATCTTTCGTTAAATTTAAATAATTACGATTATTTAGCTGTGGCGCTAGTGTGCACGTTGAAGGGCTCTTAATTTGGGGGAAGTAGATTCAAATAAATTATTAATTTCATTACATATTATATATTTTGTACTAACACTATATGGGATTTGTGCCTGAAATAAATAATTTAAATTTCAATAACACCCATGTACATTTCATACATTATTTTGAACACCTCTCCCGCTTAGCAATTGTTGCTGCTGACTGTATCATACTCGTAGAAGCCGATTGAGAATTGTAACATAAACCTATATAATGCTATATATATAATTTAAATTATTAAATATTTAGCGTTGTGTTCGAAATACGTACTGGGTCGATCAACTATTTCTTGTTGTTATTTTGTCCCATCAGCCAGGAGACAATAGTAGCATAGTTTCTTAGAAGAGGTGCTGTACCATGTTCTACAAACGTGCTTAGTAGATGTCCCATTATGGAAAGGCTTTGTAACTACCAAAAAATTCAAGTTTGGTTCATTTAAATACGAAATAACTAGTATTTTAAGAGTGACCCAGGAGAACGTAACCATGGCAGCTAGTGACAAGAAAAAGTTGATTCACCCACCTAATAGACTCCATGGACGTGGAGTGGTGCACAAGTGCCTAGAACATTATTATTGAAATCAAATTACTATAATATTTTCCGTTTCTGAAAATGTTCTTTAAAATAACAGTCAATCAACCTGTAGGGATATGGTGGTCGCTCTTCTCTACGTGAAAGCGTGATAAAACGGTGTCTGTCACTTTTTATCCTAATACGGTGTTAAAGAGTGACAGTTATTTTATCACGTGGATAAAGCCATCCATAGTGCGCCGGCTGATATCATATTGTAGCTAAACAAAACCTTGTCACGTCTTGTCACCGAGAGCTTTTATTTATATCTCTAACCTTAACATAACCTTTATTAGCTTATTTGATTTGATGCTCACTTAAGCCGACGACGCAATAAAAGGGGCAGAACTACTGGCAGTAGGCACTTCAGTTTACGAGTGGCGTTATATCTAGATGGTGCCGACAATTTGAGCAGACGATGGAAATAAAATATAATGTAATAGCTTTAAGAGATTATGGTATTTTAACTGAGTAGATGACGTAAAATTTTGGAATATTATATGTAGGTACATGGATATATTCTCGCAATAGGCTAGAATTTTCCAAATGTTTACAGAGGAAAGGGGACGGCTGATTCTCCAATCTCCATACAAACGTAGTCTCCAACGCATTTTCCTCTCTGGATTAAAAAAAAAATTAAAACACTATGGAAAATATTTTTAATTATGGTAGGTATGGTATGGTAGTATCTTAATTTTTCCAAAGGTATGCCGCAACGATTGACTTTTTTCGCTTTTGTAATTATTGTAAAAATTAGGAGCGAAAAACAGATTTTATACAAATATTTAAATGCTCTTAATAATCTTAATATAATAAAAAAAACTTTTATAATACTTAAATTTTTTAAATAAATCTAACCTAGAGGCGTAGTTGTGGTTGATATAAAAGTGTTAAAATATTTTCAATAATAATGTAAATATCGAGAGAGGAACATGAGGGCCACGTTTGTATGAAAAGGCGATTTCGCGCGGGTCCTCCACTTTATTTATTTATACTTTATTGCACAAAAGTTAAACTTGGTCTACAAAAGGCGAACTTAATGCCATGAAGCATTCTCTACCAGTCAACGTTAGGGCAAAGCAAAGAAGATTGTAGTGGCCACTTTCCTCTTAGTGGACGAAAATATCTATACTGAAAACACATGTCAAACATCTCTTTGCTCTAGATTACATTTACAATTCTAAATCAGCACCATAGCTATGCCCCTTCGTTTGTTTTTTTTAAGATCTTTAGATTGTTTAGAGGCAGTGGCGGATTTGCAGTCTTTGCCGCCCTAGGCCCCAGGCCCTGTAGCCGCCCCTTTCTCAGCACCCATCATATTGACTACATTTTCAGTTCTTGTTATCATCAGCGAATTTTTTGTCACAATTTGCCGCCCCTAATATCTTGCCGCCCTAGGCCCGGGCCTACTTGGCCTTAGGGCAAATCCGCCACTGATTTTAAGAGTTAGGAGCGAACAACAAATTCCATACAAAATTTTAAATATCTGAATGCCGCTCCAATACCCATTTTAGTGTACATTTCCAAAGAAAGAAAACAAACTCGGTAAACAAGGTTAGACTCAGAAAACTTCGCTCCAAGTTACACAAGACGAGGAATCACAGTCGGTATCGGAATCCCAATCAGAATATATAATGAACACGAGTAAGGAGGCCAATTCGAACATACGTTTTGATGCCAAAATAATGTCGTTTTGTTATCATTCGAATATTTCGCTCATAATTGTTAGTGCTTTGGCACGAGCGAGACGCAGGGGTGAACGGTAACAAAATGATATCATTTTAACATCGGGAAAGTTCCAAATACCTAATAGCCCTTGAGATGAGAAATACTAACAAGCTGCCATATTCGAACTTCAAGATATTCACAAGAGACGACACGTACTAGATCCATTCTAGATACGTTATAGTTAAGATATCAACTAGTTCTCTTTTGCAGCGCAATTCGGGCAACCAATGTCACTTTTACGTTCGATAGAGTAAGATATCTATTAGATGTGAATTGGATCTCTAAGTCATGTCCTGTGGAAATCGTTCAAAAGTATCTCCAGAATCGCGCAAATGTCAAATTTGACAGGTTAGATCTTAAACATATCGTTATCGTATCTTAGTGATATCTAAAAGATATCTACAAATATATATCTATTTCAAAATCCGAATCGGGCCCAAGGACTTGGATTTTGACTGTTGAACGAAATGAAACCTTATTAATTGAAGTTGGTAAATTCAGTTTGAATTGTAAACCCAATATCAAAATGGGATAAAATTTAAAAGCATGTCACAATAAGTAAAGCAATGAGACTTGAAGTCTAATCTCGTATCTTAGGTGGAGTAAACTGGCGGGGTTCTTGCGCTTACATATTTTCAGTAAATCTTACTAAGTAACACTTAAGTTTAATAAACGCTTTGCCATACAACGTGGCAATGCGGCCAGCCTTCTGGGCACACTGCCCATCGGCAGTGACTTGGGGGACGTTTTTTATTTATAGGCTTTTTATTTTAAGTTTATTTAGTTTAGAGATAGTTTGTATTATTATTTGTAAGCTAATTTAATGTTTTATATTTACTTAATTATTTGTGAATTAAAATTCGAGGTAATTATGATGATAAAAAATTTTACCCTATAATAAACGCTACATCAGAAAATCCTAAATCACATGGTTGTGACATGGTCGCGGCAAGTCAACTGGTGTTGCCAGTGCCACTTGACTGTGTTTCGCGTTTAGTTCAATTTTATTTTATTTCTACAATTCTATGTAGCACATAACAATAGTTATTTGTTTTACAAGGGGGCAAAGTTGTTGTTTAACCGCTCGTGCTAATATTGATACCCGAGCAAGCGAAAGATTCCAAAATTGAACCACGAGCGTAGCGAGTGGTTCTAAAATCGAATCTTGAGCGTTGCGAGGGTTTCAAAGCACAAGGGTTAAACAAAATTTGCCTCCGAGTGAAACACAAAATTTTTCACCACACCAACCCGAAGCAAATATTAAATGTAAAATATCAAACAAAATCAAACCATATCAAATCCAAATGAATGTTATTAAATAGTTATCATCCAAAGTCATAATTTAAAAGTTAATTCTACCACCAAACATTTATATAACAAAACAACTCAAAATTTGCATTTGATTACTTTGCCTCACATGTGAATAAAATGCAACTTCGCTATCCGTTTTTGAAGTGCAAAGGAAGCCTTTCCGAGCTGGTATGGTGAAAAAAAATATACTCGGTATAGCTAAATATGTGTGTAATAAGTGAGGTCAATGTGAGGCAGTAAACAAAGAATCCACCCTAGTTAATTAATATTACGTTAATTCGTCACCGGCTGTCGCGGCATAATCAGATTACGACACGTCCACACTTCCATATTATGAAAGGTTTCACCTGTTAACCTTACCGAGGTCTGGGACGGTACACGTATGTACATGTGACATTGTTTACACACACCTAACGCACCTAATATCTTACTTATTACTAACATAATATGGATTTATTTGTATCCGAAATAAATGCTTTAATTTAATTTCATTTCACTGTTTATAGGGTGAAATTTTAACCACTGTAGTGACTTTATAGGTCATGCTGTCGTGCTGGCCCCACTGTTGCTGACGTCACTGTCATCCATGGGCTACGGTTACCGCCTACCATCGGGCGGGCCGTATTCCTGTTTGTCACCATCATTGTATTATTCAAAATAACTTTTTATTATATCGGCAAAAAACAGGTATTTCTCTTGCCAAATTTATGATGATGATGATGATGATAATTGTCACAAGAAAAATACCTCCATGTCGTGCTCATGCCTCTACGAAGCATTTTCACTACATATTGGGAAAACCTACACTATAAGAATGTAAGTTTACATTTACACGTAAGTTTTATGTACGCGATTAAGGGTCAGGGTAAGGGGCGCCTGCCGCCATAAGGTACCTTTTTCAGTTGAACATCACATATCTTTACTATTTCATATCTAGTGAGTCACTAATTCATTTCCCGAATCGAGCCGTAAGTCAAGTCGAAGCATGCCCTGAAAACCTTGATCTTCAACTGTTTTTCACTCAAGCAACTTTAATGAAAGGGCAAGTGGAATCCCAGCGCTCCACGCCTTAATAATTACGTCGAGGAATCGTCCAGCCATCGATCTTGATCGCTCAAGGGCAAGGTGAGATGTGATCAATAAGCGCCTACGTCCGACGCTATATTCGATCTTTACCATCAGAAACATAAAATAAGCCGAAAAATAAATTACACACAGTTTACACAACTAATAGGTACAAAAAGAGATACAACATGACGACATAAGTAAATACATGACACTAAGTTACAGTAGAATTATTATCGGCACAATTATTTGAAGCTGGGGGCTATACAGCAACAGATGTTGGGGTTTTCCAGTCGATATTGGCGGAACCCCTATCTAAACATGCGAAGTTCGTGTACCATTTCTTTGATATCTAGCAACACTAATGTAATGTAATGTAGAGGCCCAACGGAGCCGACATGTCCCATAGATAAAGGCTCCTTCTAAATACGTAGATAAAAAAAAAGTTACAGTAGAATAATGAATAATGTTATATAAATTCAATAAATGATTACGATTATAGTTATTGGCAAAACGCGAGTCAGTTCGGGCGATTAGATAGACTCAAATGACTCAAAGAAGCACGAGCGACTCACACAAACTTGGAGAATGTCCAGTCCTTAGTTCGAATAGGATTCGTGGTGTTGTGGTTTCATTGCTAAAGTGCATTCAATCCACTCGCAGCCACGTTACCCTTTAAGAAATGAGCGCTGACCGCGAGTACTGCGACACTCCGCGTGAACTTTACACCCACTGACGGCATGAAGACCATAAAACATAAGACATAGAGTGTTTTCCAATGCTCTTAGCGCATCTTGCACCATCCCACAAACCTGGGGTTAACCGGTTAAACCGCTAACTCAGTGTCAAATTGTACTCCAGTGTACCATGTTAACTCCAGGTTTAATCGGTTAACCCCGGGTAATTAGGATGGTGCAAGTGGCCCTTAGTGAGGTAGGTAACAAGGGATGTTTTAGAAATGTTAACTTGCATAAAAAACGGATTAGGGGGGACAAATCTGTCTTATCACTTATGTATAGCGGGATTATAATGTGTATGCAACTGCGTAATTTCCCGCGTACATTGACGAATTAGTCGTCACATCTGAAGGACATATCTGTAACTATATTCCTAGCTAATAGCACACTAATTTATACTTAATACTTATAACTTGTGAACTTAAGTTCAACTTACGCTACGTCTTACGTAGGCGAACAACGCGCGAACGCGGCGCGGCGCGGCGCGGCGAAATCAATCCTTTGATGCCCATAGAAGTGTCCTACGTAAACGATCTCGTTGCGAACGCGGTGCGGCGCGATTTGCACGCGAATGTCAGGCGGCGCGGCGCGGCGCGGCGCGGCGGCGGCCGCTTTCGCCGCGCCGCGCCGCGCCGCGTTCGCGCGTTGTTCGCCTACGTAAGACGTAGCGTTATAACCAGCCAAATTAGCCGGGCTATATGTTAGATTTCATACTGTGCCATTAGTAAGTACAGTCGCCATCATTTATATCGGAGCGGACAAGTTGCTCACAAATATCTGAACACGCCTCTATTGTTAAGGCTTTAGAGTCGTACACGTGTTCGGATATTTTTGAGCACCTCTGCTGTTCCGATATATCTGATGGCGACTGTACTTATGAGAAATGAACATGGTGACGTGATCACCAATTCGTTAAAATTGTGTGAAAAGTATAATAAATTACCTACAATTTTTTACTATGTATTCAGAATTCTGATACCTAGTTGTTTTGTGACGCATTTTCACACCCTTTGTTCATTCGAAGGTTTTTCCTCCTTTCGAGCCTTTTGTCAGTGAAACTATTGTTACATATTACAGTTTAGCCCGGAAAATGTCGTAATAAGGAAGGTACTAGATCTAAATCCGTGCCTGGGGAAATTCCATCTGGACGGCGCGTAAATAGGAATTCAAATTGTCAGCTCATTTCTGATTCGAATTAATAGGTTCAAAGCATCTTTGTGACGGATATTGAATTACATATAGGCAAATCAACTTCTTCTTCCTCGCGTTATCCCGGCATTTTGTCACGGCTCATGGGAGCCTGATGGGGTCCGCTTGACAACTTATCCCATGATTTGACGTAGGCACTAATTTTTACGAAAACGACTGCCATCTGACCTTTCAACCCAGAGGGAAAACTAGACCTTGTTGGGATTAGTCCGGTTTCCTCACGATGTAATCCTTCACCGCAAAGCAACTGGTAAATTTCAAATGATATTTCGTACATAAGTTCCGAAAAAGTCATTGGTACGAGCCGGGGTTTGAACCCGCGACCTCCGGATTGAAAGTCGCACGCTCTTACCGCTAGGCCACCAGCGCTTCCACATAGGCAAAACAATGAGTACCTATGAATACTGTATAAATTAATCTATAAAGGTCCCTATAAAAGCTGATTTCAAATTTTATTGAAATGGATAAATAACAAACATACAATAAAAATTAACCTAAAATTAAAACTACCTACAAAACTAAAACTAATACCCAAAAAACTAATATCTATATCTAAGGGGGGCCTCTGGGGCATAGTGCCAAAGATACTGGCAGCATTTCCTCGCTGACTCGCAATAACATTTAATAAGGGTTTACTAAGTTTTATGAATAAGGGGGTTAGTTTTTATCATATAAATCATCATGCTACGCAGACAAAGTCACAGAGAGAAGCTAGTAAAATAATTAGGTACCAATGTATTACGTTAACTGAAAATAGTCTACGGGTTAGGACTGTCATGTAGGGAAAATTCTGGGCCTACGTAGAAACGATATGAATTAGATGTGTCAGTCAGTGTCAAAAGTGAAGCTTTTGTTTAAAGAAACGTCATATTTGACAATGACATATTTAATCCATATCGTTTCTAGATCTATTAACTGACGTAAAGTTCGAATCGAAACGTCATCCGAGCCTTAAAATATTACATCTTGCGGGGTCACGTCGCGTCGGTCCGAAAATAGGACGGACATTGTTGGAAGAAAAGCAAGCTTTTATAAAGCTCCGTAGTTTGGGACTAGATCTATGTTAGATTGTCCTCAAATATTATTTGTTATTTTATTATTATTCCAAGTGTTCATGTCAATATATTAAATTTACACTTTCATCTAAATAATGTTGTTACTATTAGAATCTTGAATGTAGGTAGTTGTTATAATGTTTGTACTTAATACAGAACTCGCAGAATATCCTTGATTTATGTGCCTACTTAAAGACAAATTAAGAATCACACTCGTATTTATTAAAGTAAGTAGGTACCTGTGTATTTTTAAAGCCCAAAAAATTTAAGAGGGGTTGAAACGGCAAGAAAAAAAATAAAACCGGGCAAGTGCGTGTCGGACTCGCGCACGAAGGGTTCCGTACCAAAAAAAAACAAAAAAAACGGTCACCCATCCAAGTACTGACCCCGCCCGACGTTGCTTAACTTCGGTCAAAAATCACGTTTGTTGTATGGGAGCCCCACTTAAATCTTTATTTTATTCTGTTTCTAGTCTTTGTTGTTATAGCGGCAACAGAAATACATCATCTGTGAAAATTTCAACTGTCTAGCTATCACGGTTCGTGAGATACAGCCTGGTGACAGACGGACGGACGGACAGCAGAGTCTTAGTAATAGGGTCCCGTTTTACCCTTTGGGTACGGAACCCTAAAAATGAAACAGTATATTAGATGGTAAAAAACCAGATTTTATTTTTAGACTATTAACTCTATTAAGGGCCACGTGCACCATCCCACTAACCCGGAGCGGACCGTTAATCCAGTGTCAAATTGTACTGGTAACCATGGTAACTCCGGGTTTAATCAATTAATCAAAAGCATTTATTTTCAGGCAACTGAGGCCCGTATGTAGATATTTACTTATACAGTTATAAAAATCTTCTGGCTCCTCTATACGATGGGCCTACGCCGGCCACTCCAAGGGACGCCGCCAATATCACTTGCTCCCTCTAACGCATAAATGCATCCCTTGGAGTGGCCGGCGTTGGCCCATCATGTAGAAGAGCCATTAAATACTAAAAAATCATTTTCGTGACGCAGTTTTCTGTTACGGCGTCATCTGCTCTGGTGTAGAATAGGCGGTGGTGGCTGTGGTGGTGGTGGTGGTGGTGGTAGGGTGTGGGTTAGGTTTAGCCGGTCAACCCCGGGTTAGTGGTATGGTGCAAGTGGGCCTAACAAACTTAAACCTGCTCTTTTATACCCACAGAACTTAAAATCGTGAATTTAATGTAACAGTATTTCAACAAGCGTTATTAAATTACAACGAGGTTAGATAAAACAAAGAACACTGTAATGTCTGCTGTAATAACTCATTCAGCTTTCCAGACGCTTGTTTTACATAATGAGTAGCCCATACTCTAGGGAATAACCTTGAATCCTTGCTTAAAATGCTCGGTTAGAATAACATTTGATATACCCAGACTCAGACCTAATTCGGACTCAGGTTTTAATGGTGGATATAAATTATAAATATGTTTATACAAAAATCTTAAAACACACTTAGGCCCACTTGCACCATCCCACTAACCCAGGGTTATGCGATTAAACCGTTAACTCAGTGTCAATTTGTACTGGTAATCATGGTAACTACAGGTTTAATTGGTTAACTCCGGGTGGATTCGTACAAGTGGGCCTTAGAAAATTATATAATTGATTTCCACATGAAATAAAGTAGGTAATAATACTTATTCATTATTGGTATGAAAGAGATTAAGTGCCCATCGACGTGCATACTACCGCCATTGCTAAATAATCGTTATTATTTAAATTTAACGAAAGATATTTAAAAAAGGAGGCCGCTACACGTACTGTATCTTGTATTTAAGTACCTATTGAATACATCAAACTAATTTTTATATTGTAGAATTCGTCATCAATCTATGTGTCCAAAAAGTTAAAACGGCCGTTTTTGTTTTGAGTATCATATCTTTCGTTAAATTTAAATAATGACGATTATTTAGCAGTGGCGCTAGTGTGCACGTTGATGCGCTCTTAAGTTTGCTCATCTACTATCGGCGCGATTCGGGAAATGAATTAGAGATTCACTAGATATGAAATAGTAAAGATATGTGAAGTTCCACGGTGAAAGGTACCTTATGGCGGCTGGCGCTTACGCTATTATTAACGCCGCTCCAATATTCAGCCGGGGCAATGGTACCTTTTGCCGTGGAACGTCACATATCTTTACTATTTCATATCTAGTGACTGTCTAATTCATTTCCCGAATCGCGCCGTAGATTACGAAGTACTCCCGGCCCTTGAAACGGGCACAAACATGTTCTATACTGTCCGGCTCGCGTGTCTCGGCGTAGAAGACAATCCAGCCTTTGTTTCATTTTGGTTTGTATAATAATTATACAGCGTAATACAGTTTAGTATCTGCCCGTGTATACACTTAGTATGAGTGTGAAGTTTGCTCATACTAACGATATCGCGTGCATCCCACGCCACGCGTTCAATAGGATTACGGAGTACCTGCTCCCGGCCCTTGAAACGGGCACAAACATGTTTTATACTGTCAGGCTCGCGTGTCTCGGCGAAGAGAAAATCCTGCCTTACACGCGTATTCGGGAAACGAGATAATCACAAGGTCTAGAAACGATATAGAGATCAACTAGATTTACATTAGATATCGCCTAGATGTGACATGGATATCTAAGTCATAACTTGTCGAAATCGTTCAAGAGGACCTCCAGAATCGCGGAAACGTCAAATTTGACATATCTATCTTGTCGAGATCGTTCAAGAGGACCTCCAGAATCGCGGAAACGTCAAATTTGACATATCTATCTTACAAATATCTTTAAATTATCCATATCGTAACTTGCTGAGGTCTAGTAGAGATCTAATACATTTTCAGAATCGAGCCGTTAGTTACATTTGGTTAATATAATATACAGCGTAATACAATTTAGTATCTCACCGTGTGTACGCTTGGTATGAAATTGTGAAGTTTGCTCATACTAACGATATCGCGTGCGTCCCACGCCACGCGTTCAATAGGATTACGGAGTACCTGCTCCCGGCCCTTGAAACGGGCACAAACATGTTCTATACTGTCCGACTGATCGCGTGTTTCTCCACGAAGAGATAATCCTACATTAGTTACATTTGGTTTGTGTAATATATTTACAGTGCCTGGCGTCCGTTGGCTCGTTGGGTGGACGACGTCCGGAAAATTGCGGGTCACTTCTGGATGAGATTAGCTCAGGACCGGGACTAGCGGCGTAGTAGAAGAGAGGCCTATGCTCAGTAGTGGGCGATAAAAGGGCTGATATGATGATGATGATAATATCAGCTTAGTATCTTCCCGTGAGTACACCACGTATGAACGAAATTGTTCATTGCTTATACTCGTAGTATCCTTGCTTTACATACTTAGGGCCGGTTGCACCAACCACATTTAACGGACTGATTAATGTCAATCATCAGCAGTGTAGTATGAAACTTTCCATACAATCAAATTTAGCGAACGCTTTAACGGAGACCATAGACTAGGAATCCTCTAGACCGAGTTAAGAGCAATTATTTCATGCAACCGATGATGCCAAAAATGCGGGGGTGCGCGGGACGAGGTGAGCGAAGTCCCGTGCCGTGATTGGTCCGTTCAAATACACGGACGTCACACAAAGACACTTTCGACTCGAACATGGAGTAAAATTACCGTATATATGCGTGGCAGAGGGGGTAGCGCGACTATACTCAGTCTGGAGGATGTTAAGTCTGTGACGGATACAGACAGTTTGTTGCTACCGACCCTTAGGTACATTATATAACATGGCAGACGGGAGTGTATAAGTAGGTAACAAATAAATTATACCCAAGTGAGCGATCTCTATTTACAAGAGGTATTTTGTCAAAATCCAACAAAGGCACTCAGATAGCGGCCATATTTCAGGAGGCCGATTTCGATATCATATTTTGTTATGGTTTTCTTACTGACATTTAAAAAACCGGCCAAGTGCGAGTCGGACTCGCGCACGAAGGGTTCTTTAGCATTAGGTACGCAAAAAACGGCAAAACAATCACGTTTGTTGTATGGGAGCCGCACTGAAATATTTATTACATTCTGTTTTTAGTATTTGTTGTTATAGCGGCAACAGAAATACATTATCACGATTTATGAGATACAACCCGGTGACAGACAGACAGACGGACGGACAGACGGACAGTGGTGTCTTAGTATTGGGTTTTTATTCTGTATCTATGGATTGTGTGTTAAAAATTTTTTTATAGGTACCTATTTAGTTAAATTATATTCGATGATAATATTTATTCGTACCTACTTGAAGTACGACATTATAAATCAGAATCATCCCCCAGATCTCCGCCATTTTCTAAGATGGCGTTTGTTAAAAAAAAAAAATTTCTCGGCTCTTTTACAGAATAAAAATGTCCAATGGAGCGTACAGGCGAGACGAATATTTCTTTGAGTGAATATCATTTCACTTTTCGTAGAAATATATTAAGTTTGTCCCAATGGATTTACCTTAGCGTAAAATATCATAAAAATGTTAACTTTATTTACTTACTGTATATTATACACCTTGAAATTTACTAACTCTATGGTATTGCAACGCATATACATATACTCGTATTTTATTTTTAATGTCAAATAAGCTTAGTCACTACATCTTATATATAAAACAAAGTCCCCCGTCGCGCCTGTCTGTTTGTGTGTTTGTATGCTTGACCGCGATAAACTCAAAAACTACTGAACGGATTTTCATGCGGTTTTGACCTATCAATAGAGTGATTCTTGAGGGAGGTTTAGGTGTATAATTTGTTAACCCGTACAAAGACGGGGCGGGTCGCTAGTTGATAGTAAACCTAACCTAGGTTCTCGTCAAATATGAAATTAATATACCTACTTACCATATTTCCATCATATTTCCGAAACTTCTATAAAACGACACAGTAACAGGCCTATTCGGATTTCGAGATAATCACTAGAGACGATTTAGAGATCAACTAGATCTACATTAGATATTGACTAGATTTGACTTGGATATCTAAGTCATAACTTGTCGAAATAGTACAGTCATTATAGATTTTGACCCGTGAATAATTAGTTCTTGGATTTTTTTTTCGTAGGTCCCTCGGGGGGATCACTGGGAGTGTAAATTCAAAAAGTAGGCTAAATCAGGCTCCTGCGTATATTCGAAAAATGGTTTTTTTTCCAAAAAAAACGGTTTTTCTTCAATATCTCGGCCATTTTTGATTTTACAGTAAAACCGTAAGGACAAAACTTGTAGGAAATCTGATTCTCTACAAGTTAGTCCAGTCATTATATCCAAAAAACTGACCCTTTCCGTGAATAATCAGTTCTTGGATTTTTTTTCGTACGTCCCTCGGGGGAATTACTGGGAGTGTAAATTCAAAAAGTAGACTGAATCAGGGTCCTGTGTATATTCGGAAAACGATTTTTCTTGAATAACTCAGTCATTTTTGATTTTACAGTAAAACCGTGAGGACAAAAATTTTAGAAAATTTGATTCTCTACAAGTTTGTTTCCCTTCATTTACGCCGTAAAGCGTGGAACATAGGAGATAATGATAATATTTTGAATTTGTCGCGTTTTTCAGGTTTAATATCTAAAATATCGATTTTGGGGGAAAAAAGGTGGGAACCAAAATGGTTCAGAATTTGATTCTCTACAAGTTTAGTCCTCTTCATTTATGTCGTAAAGTTGAAAATAAACGAGATGTTTTGAATTTGTCGCTTTTTTCAAATTTTATTTCCAAACTATCGATCCTAGAAGAAAAATTGTGAGGACCAAACTTATAGAGAATCAAATTTTCTAAAATTTTTGTCCTCACGGTTTTACTGTAAAATCAAAAATGACCGAGTTATTCAAGAAAAACCGTTTTTCGAATATACACAGGACCCTGATTCAGTCTACTTTTTGAATTTACACTCCCAGTGATTCCCCCGAGGGACGTACGAAAAAAAAATCCAAGAACTGATTATTCACGGGAAGGGACGGTTTTTTGGATATAATGACTGGACTAACTTGTAGAGAATCAAATTTCCTACAATTTTTGTCCTTACGGTTTTACTGTAAAATCAAAAATGGCCGAGTTATTGAAGAAAAACCGTTTTTATGGAAAAAAACCATTTTTCGAATATACGCAGGAGCCTGATTCAGCCTACTTTTTGAATTTACATTCCCAGTGACCCCCCCGAGGGACCTACGAAAAAAAAATCCAAGAACTAATTATTCACGGGTAGGGTCGGTTTTTTGGATATAATGACTGTACTAAAATCGTTCAAGAGGACCTTTAGAATCGCGGAAACGTCAAATTTGACATAAGTATCTATCTTACAAATATCTTTATATTATCCATATCGTAACTTGTTGAAGTCTAGTAGAAATTTAAATCACTTTCGGAATCGAGCCGAAAGTATCAACTTTTTCTTATTAGTCCCTTTATTACTGTCATAGCTGGGAGGCTAACACAATTAAGTAATACCAGCCTCTGCGTGTAGCACCTGCTACGCCGTAGAGCCTCTACGCGACTACGACCTAAGGACATTAACACATTCAACACCAAGAACCCGACTGTCGGGTACACTGTTCGTAGCGACTACGCGCTACATACGACGAAACCGTGGCTACGCGCTACGAGCGTAACCCGTAGCACTTAGTGGTATTGAATGTGTTAAGGGTCTCCCCAAATATATCGACGCGCATTCGGCAAAAGCCGATAGGAAAAAGCTTTATGTCCGCGCAATAAGAGCGAAAAAGTCGTCGTTTGGCTCGGCTCGCGACGGCCGACGACGCCGGACGCGTCGACCGGTTTTTCGCTCTTATTGCGCGGACATAAAGCTTTTTCCTATCGGCTTTTGCCGAATGCGCGTCGATATATTTGGGGAGACCCTAAGATAAAATGCCTGTACCAAGCCGTACAGATACTACCGGCCTGATTCGAACTTTAAGTTACGTTAGTTAATAGATCTAGAAACGATATGGATTAGATATATCAGTGTCAAATGTGATGTTTCTTCAAACAAAACCGTCACTTTTGACACTGACACACTGTGACAAAGTACGAAATGGGTCGGAATTTAAATTCCTTGACTGTACATAAAACATCGAGCGCTATTCATTATTAATATGGTGTTGATTTCACATTATTAATTATTTAAACGTCGCGCGTGAATATTGAATTTCAATCCGGTTACAAAATCAATCTTAGTCTCCGAAGCGGAGTAGGGACAGTTCTCGTAATTTAAGAAGAAGCGAGGTAATGAAACTACGAGAAAACGAGGTAATGAAATTAAGTATAGTCCGTCAAGCCAGTTTCGTCAGTAGAAAATTCGTCAGGAGCAAATTTGAAAAATGTAGGCGCGAAGATGGTCCCATAGATATTTTGAATTTTTCGCCTATTTCTACTGACAATGTTGTCTGATAGACTTTAATTACCGTGCGCGTCGCCCCTTCAAACACTATACCTCATCATCATCATCTCAGCCATAAGACGTCCACTGCTGAACATAGGCCTCCCCCTTGGACCTCCATTCATACCGGTTGGAAGCCACCCGCATCCAGCGTCTTCCGGCGGCTTTAACAAGGTCGTCCGTCCATCTTGTGGGTGGACGTCCTACGCTGCGTTTGCTAGTCCGTGGTCTCCACTAGAGCACTTTTCGACCCCATCGGCCATCTTCTCTGCGCGCAATGTGGCCTGCCCATTGCCACTTCAGCTTGCTAATCCGGTGGGCTATGTCGGTGACTTTAGTTCGTCTACGGATCTCCTCATTTCTGATTCGATCACGCAGAGAAACTCCGAGCATAGCCCTCTCCATAGCTCGTTGAGCGACTTTGAACACTATACCTACCTATATTTAATCTCAAAAGGCTCTCAATAACTCACAGACAAAACATCCTCCAGACTGAGCATAGTCGCGCTACCCCATCTGCCACGCATACGGTAATTTTAGTCCATGTTCGAGTCGAAACTGTCTTTGTGTGACGTCCGTGTCTTTGAACGGACCAATCACGGCACGGGACTTCGCTCACCTCGTCCCGTGCACCCCCGCATTTTTGGCATCATCGGTTGCATGAAATAATTGCTCTAAACTCGGTCTAGAGGATTCCTACGGCTCGATTCTGAAAATGAATTAGATCTCTACTAGACCTCAACAAGTTACGATATGGATAATTTAAAGATATTTGTAAAATAGATATGTCAAATTTGACGTTTCCGCGATTCTGGAGGTCCTCTTGAACAATTTCGATCCAAATCACATCTAGTCGATATCTTATGTAAATCTAGTTGATCACTATATCGTTTCTAGATCGTGTGATTATCTCGTTTCCCGAATACGCGTGCTAGTCTATGCAATAGCTATTCACATACACCGCGTTCTTAATTCGTCGTATCCCAAACATGTCCTAATTGTATTGTCCGCAAACCGAATTACCCCGACGATGAAACAGTGGGGGCATCGCTAATCTAATTGTTCGGGAGTTCTACCTAACCTTACTGTCATTGGATAGCTTTTGTTTTATTTTTCTTTTGTCCATTCTGTTGTTTTTGTTTAGTGGAACCTTAACACACATCACATATAGTTAAGCTACAAAAAGTCTGCACCGATTTTGGTAGTCCTCGCAGTGCCAGTGTTATTTATACGTCATAATTTCATAGAAGTTTGACGTTTAAAATAATACTTGCACTGCGTGGGCTATCAAATCCGCTGCAGACTTTTCTTGGTCTGACTCTATTACGTTGGTAGGTAAATAGTTAATTAAAGCCCCTCTGGTAAGTTTGGATAGATTCCATATTTGAAATTTGCAATATCCTTCGACCGCCCACAAGTTCGGATAGATTCCATATTTGAAATTTGCAATATCCTTCGACCGCCCACAAGTTCGGATAGATTCCATATTTGAAATTTGCAATATCCTTCGACCGCCCACAAGTTCGGATAGATTCCATATTTGAAATTTGCAATATCCTTCGACCGCCCACAAGTTCGGATAGATTCCATATTTGAAATTTGCAATATCCTTCGACCGCCCACAAGTTCGGATAGATTCCATATTTGAAATTTGCAATATCCTTCGACCGCCCACAAGTTCGGATATATTCCATATTTGAAATTTGCAATATCCTTCGACCGCCCACAAGTTCGGATAGATTCCATATTTGAAATTTGTAATATCCTCCAACGTGAGTGTCACATATAAAACACAATAATCATTTAGAATTTAATAACAGAAGCTGACGCGAAGGCTGTTTTTATAGATATAATAACTGCTCTTTGCTTTGACCAAGGCTCGGAACCGGTTTTTTTTATAAAACCCCTATAAGCCCAAAAATTTTAATCATAAATAAAAAAACCTAAAACCTAAACTAATTGACTTCTAAAATCTCTGTACAAATAAGTAATTAAATATTTCAAGTGTTTGTGTTTCAAATTGTTGAGGTATTGTTATTATTTTTGCTTGTATGTAAATTCAATGTTGACATATAAAAGTGCCCTTTGGCCGTTTATTATTGAAAACCTTAAAATAGCTAATAACAGTGTCACCGATTTACAGATAAATAAATTTAAATTACTAAAAGACATAAACAAATATAAAACTAAAACTAACTAAAATTAAAATAACTAAAACTAAAAATTAAAAATACCTATCAAAATTTGGTGCCTTCGGGAGGGTGCCCAACACGCAGGCAGCGTTCCCGCGCTGGATTGCGATGGCAATTCTCTGCGCGAGAAAGCTGCCCGCGCGGGGGTTGCCCGTTGCCTCCCTCAGCCTTTTCCCGAGCGCCTTGAGGAGCTTCTGTGCGCCTCTGCCCCACGAACCAAGCGTCTCGACGCCAAATGCGACGAATTCGTATTGGACGCCGAGACAGCTGTATTTTAGCCACCTTTTGTCGCTCCCGAGTGTCCGCCCTTTGGCCTATTTGCTGAATAAATGTTGAAGTTTGAAGTTAAAATACCTTGTCGAAATTGGAATAGACGTTGAATTTGTGATACATTAAATCGTAATTTGATTAGCAGAATTAATCTCAGCTTCGCTCCCAATTAGGACAGGTCGGATTGGAGGCCTACTCGAAAGTAAAAATCTCAACTTGATTTGTTATTAAAACGATACAGGCTACACACGATACACAGCAGTGTGTAAAATTGACCTTAAATCGGACATCATCTAAATAATGGCAAAAGAAAATCTGTCATTTCTGACTACAGCTGCACTACTAGTACTGAACGCGTCACTGTCATTGTCAATTTCCGTAGTAAAATGAACAGTATTTTTTTTTATTGTTTATTAATGCAATGTAGTAATGCAGCTGTCGTTGGAAATGGACTGTCACCTTAAGGATCTCAAAACGTCGAGATGTAATGTAACTACATCGTGTAGTACTTATTGCAGTTACTGAAAACAATATTGGCAGTAATGGTCCTGAATGGAAGTACGAAACCTTACTAATCACTTTGTTCATAAATTACAATTTAAAGTTTGTCCTGAAAAACTTTGAAAGTACCGTAAGTTACATTTTATGAACACGTGCCTCTTCCAGCTTTTGTGTTATAGCATAGAATTAATTTTTAGGGTTCCGTACCCAAAGGGCAAAACCGGGCAAGTGCGAGTCGGACTCGCGCACGAAGGGTTCCGTACCATAATGCAAAAAAAGGCAAAAAAAAAAAACGGTCACCCATCCAAGTACTGACCCCGCCCGACGTTGCTTAACTTCGGTCAAAAATCACGTTTGTTGTATGGGAGCCCCACTTAAATCTTATTTTATTCTGTTTTTAGTATTTGTTGTTATAGCGGCAACAGAAATACATCATCTGTGAAAATTTCAACTGTCTAGCTATCACGGTTCTTGAGATACAGCCTGGTGACAGATGGACGGACGGACGGACAGCAGAGTCTTAGTAATAGGGTCCCGTTTTACCCTTTGGGTACGGAACCCTATTACTATCGTCTGTCTGTCTGTCTGTCAACTCTGTCATGACCGTATTTCTCTTGCCACTATAACAACAAATACTAAAAACAGGATAAATTAATATTTAAGTGGGGCTTTCAATACAACAAACGTGATTTTTTTGCCGTGTTTACGTAATGGTACGGAAGCCTTCTTGCACGAGTTGCGACTCGCACGTGGCCGGTTTTTAGGGTTCCGTACCCAAAGGGTAAAACGGGACCCTATTACTAAGACTTCGCTGTCCGTCCGTCTGTCACCAGGCTGTATCTCACGAACCGTGATAGTTAGACAGTTGAAATTTTCACAGATGATGTATTTCTGTTGCCGCTATAACAACAAATACTAAAAACAGAATAAAATAAAGATTTAAATGGGGCTCCCATACAACAAACGTAATTTTTGACCAAAGTTAAGCAACGTCGGGAGTGGTCAGTACTTGGATGGGTGACCGCTTTTTTTTTGCTTTTTTTTGTTTTTGTTTTTTGCATTATGGTACGGAACCCTTCGTGCGCGAGTCCGACTCGCACTTGTTTAAATTAATAATTTTATATATATTATTAAGCTATTAAGTGTGTAGGGGTACCCAATCCCACACGGGTGAATCAACTTTTCCTTATCTCTCGTTATGGTTAAGTTAACTTAAACAATTCTTAAAAGACCGATTTTATGGTAATTAAATTGATATTTAAATTTAGAAACTGTACCGCAATGTGGCTTCTGATTAAAAAAAATGTTGTCTGTAAAGTCGGTTTACGTATGATAATTATGCGTGATAACGTCACAAGAAAACATTACCATTACATTTCGTAACGTTACCATGGAGATCCGTCCACAACGTTACCATCGAAATTTGTCCACAACGTGACACTTTTTCGTGCATGCTACCGGTGTCCATCAATTTATAGTTATTTATTTATTTAAACCTTATTGCACAAAAGAAAACTTATCGTACAAAAGGCGGACTTAATGCCAAAAGCATTCTCTACCAGTCAACCTTAAGGCAAAGCAGAGAGATTGTGGGCGGTGCAACTGCTACTACTACTAACAAAGTTATCACGTCAAAAACAAATTAAGTCGTGATTCTAAACTTCGAATAAGCCTCCAGAGCTCAGCTAACATAAATTGAAAGCGACGACCTCGTAGCGGCAGAGGGTTGCTAAAATATTTACTCAACAAGCTATATTTATAGAGGAATGTTATTAATGTCAAACTTGAACGGACACTAATTGAAGCTCTCTTAGGCCCACTTGCACCATTCCACTAACCCGGGGTTAACCGGTTAAACCTGGAGTTGCCATGGTTACCAGTACAGTATGACTTTAGGTTAACGGTTAAGTTAGAGGGACTGAGTAGGGTGAGTAAAAGACTCCGTTGACTGGTAATCTTATACTGATTTATTCAATCATACATAGGCGTTTTATAAATCCTGTTATCTTAACATCACAAGTCTAATCGGCGGCGACACATACAATATCTCAACTGAATCAGCGCGTGCTCTAATCTATACCAAAGAGAATTGAATTTAATAAAGAGGTAAAGTCTAAGAAAAAAACGTTCCCCTTAGTTTGACATCCAAAACAGATGGCGCTGTACCGCGCCATATGTTTTGCGGTCACTGTATTGTCAAACGTCAACTTTTGACAATCAGAGTTACCGCAAAATGTATGAATCTGTACAGCGCCATCTCGTTTACCTGTCAAATTTGAAGCACGAGATTGTCTTAGATTTTACGCATCTTACTCTATCAATGTATCTTTGTCTATACTAAGCTATCGACACGCGCTGGCCGCGTAGCCAAGATGGCGATCGCTTACGCTCCGTAGCGATCGAAACGCAACTGTCACTGTCGCACTAATATGGAAGAGTGATAGAGAGACACAAAGCGTTTCGTTGTCGAAGCGATAGCGATTGTAACCTCGGCTAGGCCGGCTGATTATAATTTGCTGACCGCCATAGTACATACTCCCCCCTTAGTCAACCGATACGGTTGACGACCAGGTACTTCGCAGGAGCTGTCCTGAACAAGATATGATTATAATTTGCTGACCGCCATAAACGGTTTAACCACTTAACCCTGGGTTAGTGGAATGGTGCAAGTGGCGCTTAGTAATATTACTATAAAACATATATATGTTTTATTACTTGAAGCAGAGCTTGTAGCATACCCGTTGCTAGAGGTGGGGAGGTTTTGGGATTATACTGAGCAACTTTTACAATAGGACCACCCCCGAAAACGCGACATACATTTTGGCTGGTACATTTTCTATGGGAGGGTATACCGGGTGTGGCCTGTAGTATGAGCAAAAAATTAAACTGTAGGCTGTACTCCTCATACTGACCAACATTTGTTCAGCTACTTTTAAAAATAACTTGTGGTTTGATTTTTAATACACTTTAAAGTTTATTCTAAGACGCAATGTATTGCAAATTTTGTAGTTATTTACAATACAAGTGCGAAAAATAGGAAATTCGAAACGAGTGGCGATAAATTAAAACACGACCGAAGGGAGTGATTTAAATCGACACGAGTTGCGAATTACCTATTCGCACGTGTATCGTACAACGTTTTACAGTACATATGGCCCTTTAAACTTTTGACATCGCACGAAAAGTGCTATTTTACGTACTAGTGCGGGAAAATAGGACCATATGTACTGTAAAATATTTTTTTCGCGATTTCGGGGTTGGTCCCGTACTATAAGTTTCTCAGTGTAATCCCAAAACCTCCCTGGCAACGGGAATGCAGTTATTTTTTAGGCATCGTGTATAGGTATTTAAAGTGTATAAATATATTATCACCGAGGAATAGACCTACATGAGAAGCGTGGAGCGGTATTATCTTATATTAACGGCCCGAATAAAGAACTATTATTGGTCCAAATAAGATGAAACTGCAAAGTAGAACAAACAAAATAATTCGTCATGGCCGCAATTCAATCGTTGTCATTAAATTTGCATTCGTTTGCTCAACTCTTCAGACGAGTGCATGCGGGCTGTCTGTATTCAGCAACCACCAATTCAAAGTAAATTAAACTCAAATAGATCTAATTGATCAAAGACGATTGTACTGATTCTTCTTCTTCCTCGTGTTATCCCGGCATTTTGCCACGGCTTATGGGAAGCCTGGGGTCCGCTTGACAACTAATCCCATGATTTGACGTAGAGCCTAGTTTTTACGGAAGCGACTGCCATCTGACATTCCAACCCAGAGAGGCCCAGAGACCCAGGCCTTACCCGAACTAAGCCGACAAACAACAGTTGGACTTGACAAAGCGAAAACATCGCAGACGGTTGTCACTAAATCTAGGTTAGGTAGGTAGGCAGGTTGTCTACAAAACCCTATTCGATCACGTAAGTTGATTTGTTTTGGAAAAAATATGAGACTAAATCGCATCGCTTTGCGTAAAGGCTATATTATTATTATTTTGGATTTCACGGGCCTATAAATCCCGGTCTTTTGATAGCCTTACGTGGGGTATAGATCCAACACGTAGAAGCCCTTTGGAGAGCTCTGTCATGTAGAATTATTATTATTATTTATTGTGAAAACCAACAGCGCTAAAGAGTGTTTTTTCTTATGCTAATTTATACACTAGTATAGCCATAATTACAGGTTTTCCTGTGTATATCGATATAACCAATAGTTTGCTAATCCAATATCAACACGTAATCATCTCATTGCAGAACAGAGCCTCTACTTGTGATAGTGAGTGTTTGGATGACCCAGTTGGCTCGATGGCTCGGTGGATTACTTATCCATAAACGCTTAGAATGGACTAAGTTAGATGCGCTTGGGATTATCCAACTATATAGGTAAGCAAAACTTGTTAACTTTTAGGATATATAGCTCGGCTTTTGTGTTATATGTTTAAAAAAGTATTAACTTTTAAACTATCCTAATTTAAATAGATGATTTATTTATTTATATAATAATTTTGTTGTTAGTTATTTTTATGATGCTATTTTAGACGCAGTAGAGAATACAGCATGTATTTTTAATACGATCGTATATTCTAAGGGTACGATAGAGTTGGTATGGGTCCGAATAAATACATTTTCATAATTTACTGAAATATGAAGAACAGAAAAGCGTCCCATCTCCTCCTCCTGACGTAACCTCCCTTTTAGCATAAAATATGTCCCTTCATTCAAATTCATTTCATCTGGCTATAATTTGTTTGTCTTCCCCATACATTAGAATTAAAACACAACTTGACCGAATCATAGCATGAGCGATATCTTCAAGTTCGTGTCAAAATAAGATCAAAACTGTGACAGATTTTTTAATCAGAATCGGGCTCCCGTTGTTTCAATGCGTCTGTCGGCTTCAGGCTAGACTGGTTTGGTAAAGTAATGTTGCCTTAAACAGATGATATTGGTGGAACGACTAATTATGTTATGGACATATCTTAGTCTCCTGTAATTAAGGTGGCGGTACTGGTGCTCGACGCGGTCCCAGTACATGTCATCTTGAAACTTAAGTCATTGTCAATAGAGGTGACAACAGGGTCTCATCTATTGGGCATTAGCATGTCGAGCACTGGTACCAGTTACCACCACTTTACCTGCCTACACTTTAATAAGACTAATGTGAGGAAAATTACCTCAATATAATATGTTGTATGTAACATACTAAGTTTTTGTTATGTATGATTTTAAAAGATTACTTAAATTAAATATCTGTTACACAAAATACCTATCTTTTTCCTCAAATCATGTATATGAGAGTCGTATCTAATGAGAATGAAATATGGTCCCACTGGGCAATGTTGTAAGAGCTGTATATTTTGTCTACACTCCGATGTTATTGCGCATCATTTGCTCACACTCATTCCAGCTGTTTTGGTGATCATTAAAAACTTCTCAGTGAAGATTACATTCAGTATATTGTTCTGTTTGATTATTCAGCCTAAGATAATAGGATAGATTAGTATAAATACTTAATATTTAACTTTAACTTACAAGGATCAACGGGCGAGATCGCAGGCCCGTCGGGCGCTGCCAGGATCTTCATGGTGATGGCCCCCGGCAGAACACTACTGGACACAGACACCTTGACGTTTTTTGCACTCTATTAAGTCCCGAAAAATCCTCTCAGATCAGAAATACGTGCGCGGCCAACAGGCTGTTGTGCGACTGGAGTTGCACTCTATCGATTGGGGTAGGTGGTGAGTGCGCGTGTGCGGACCGCGGCCGAGCCTGCGCGCGCCGCCGGCGGCCATCTTGCGGCGGAAAGACGTCATTTGCCGCCAATTGTGAGGTTGACATGTGACAGATGTGGTTCCGGTTTCGTAGTTTATTTTCTAGTTGTTTCCTGAGGCTTTTTGTTGCAGCAGCTGGGGTTTTATTTTGTTATTTATATTCGAGTGCGGTCGGAGGCTAGTGGAATGATTATTTGCGACGAAAAGCTTTATTGAATCTCTAATAGGTGACACTTATCTGCCAGTTTATCTTTTTTTTTACAAGACTGTAGGTAGGTACTTAGTGTCGAATGTTGCTATGAGTATGTATACTTTGTCAAGCCATTTCCGTCAGTAGAAAAGAGCGGCAAATTTAAAAAATGTAGGCGCGAAGAGTTATCGTCCCATAGAAAATTTGAATTTCGGGTCTTTTTCTACTGACAAACCTACCTAAGACCTTCCTAAAAGACCATGAAGTACCATAGGTACTACTAGTATGTACAATACTTTATTATTATTGGACCTCGTTAAGAAATTGCTTAAACTAAAATAAGGAATCAAAAGATGTTATAAATTAATTTTATTGAAAATCGTAAATAAATTTACATAAAATAATAAATAGTTATTATTACATCACGATAGTCGATGTTCATTTCTGCAGGCAGCAGTATGAATTGTTACATAGACAAACGCAAGAGTCTCTCTCTGTCGCACGAGTGTGATAGAAAGAGATGGCTCGTGGGTTTGTATTGGAGTGCGCGGGAGCTTTTTTTTTAATATCCAGCCAGCTCGGCGAAGGTGGAGTCCATCTCGTCAGCCAGAGACTTGTATCTGTCCTTGTTGATACCCAGCTCGTCTGTAGAACGGACATTTTTTTATTAGAATAAAAAAAAACTTGGCCGCTCCTCTACGTTGGTGCTCTATCGTCTAAATTAATGGTGAAATTAGTTCATGAAAAGCGAATTGAAAGTTATAGCATTTTATATGAAATATTAATTGTGAAATCAGAAAGTTACTAAAATTATTATGTTACTAATTTAATTTAATTTGCAGCGCAAGCGTCGGCTTTATTTACTAAACTATTATTAAAATTCTACTTTAGAATAATTTTGGCAAATAGCAAAGTTCACACAGATGTCTGAACTTGTATATTTGCCCTAACTAGTCTAATTTAATTAAGAACAACCAGTACCTTGAAAGCATTGTCCGCCGGTAGCAGCAAAGCGTAAGACATGTTAGTCACAACACGAAAATCGGGGCCTTAAATCTATGCGATCTATACAGGATTGCCTGAACGTCAGCTAGCATGCTCGGAATTTAAACTTTATTTCCATGCATTAAAACAGCTTTTGCATGTATGCAAAAACCACCGTCGTCATTTAGAACCTTCGTGACAAGGATTTGCAAGCTTTACCTAAATGCCTTGTCAAAAATTGCTCCAAAAGCCGTCAATTTTTTAATTTTCTGTTTAAAAGCTAAACTACTCGACATAGACAAAATTTGCTAGACGTTCAGCTAAATGAGTATAAAAGAACACGTCTTTACACTTTAAGTTAATATCAAAATATTTTAAACTTTCGCGTTTTGAACACATATTAACTCACATTTATAGACGGGTCTATCGCGAATTTTATTCAATTACCTTGATTTACCGACGTTTCGACACAGGTTTCACTGGTCGTGGTCGCGGCTGACCACAACCAACTCAAAAACAGTTAAATGTGAATTCCAATTAAATTTTAGTCCTTTACGGAGAAACATTAAATGCGCTCGTTACTTTTTCTCGTGTAAAAATGTATTCTGACTCTGTCAACAATCCTCTAAAGAACAGGGGATTAGCGTGAAAGAAAATTAAAACGGAAATGGCTGCGCTGATTCTCTCATCAGCTACACGTAAACACGCGTAGGCGAGGAGTCTAAACTCCTCGAAGGGCGTACAAACACTTCTAACTGTACATCGGTGGCCCTTATTACAAAAGGCATAAGGTCCGATGTGCAGTTAATAGTGTAGGCGATGGTACAAAATGGACTCTACGGATAACTTGTGTTGGACGGTATTGTCTTAAACTAAGCTAGGGCGGTTAGTATCCTGTGAGTTCAGCGAATGTTCCGTCCAAGTCATCGCATATCGCCTTGTATTTCTCCTTCTCTTTCCACAATGAGTCTGGAAAATGGTGTTATGTGATAATAATAGTCCCTTTTGCAGCGAAAGTCAGGAAATAAAGTTGTATCCAGACGAGACAATTTCTCGCCAATCTGATGAAATTCTCCGATCGAACAGGGCCGTGCGGACGCAAATACCAATTTGATTCCCCGATCACATCAGCAGGTGCGGATACAAAAATGCCAATTTTTACAGTAGAATGCAAATTGGTGATTTAATTTGTGTTATGGACGCTAGATGAGATTGACCAATTATTTTCCTGAACAAATCGACTGATTCCGTCAGTCCCATCTGGATACCCCTTAAACTTGATGGAAAAGAAAATGATCAAAAATTATTAAGACAGTTTTGGGCCTCTGAAGTTCAGCGCGTTGAGAATCATTTAAAAATAGAAAGTTAGTGTGAAAAGTAAAGCATTAATAGTAAAATAGAAGACGGCACCCATTCTCCTATCCTACATAGCAAGGAAGAATTCTCATGGTGCTCCTTCACTGGCAGTTATATAACGTTAATACTTATATACTTAGTATAACATTATGTGGTAAGTACAACGTAATAGAACACTATCAATACTATCATATTGTCCCTTTTACAGATGTAGTGCATAATTGTTTTCCATCGTATTTTCTCGGAAACGTTCGTATTTGTCATGCTACTTCAGTCAGTCTCAGTAATATTTGTACCGAAACTGACTGAAGTAGCAAGACACGTTCGTACGTTTCCGTGAAAATACGATACGACGTTATAACTGCCTGTGTGGGTGCACTATGGAGGTAATAGGCTTAAAGCTATGGGCTACGGAAAGCGCGTTGGACTGTTTGTCTTCAAAGCTTTAAGCGGTTAGTATCCTGTAAGTTCGGCGAATGTGCCGTCGAGGTCATCGCATATGGCCTTGTATTTCTCCTTCTCGTTGAATAACAAGTCTGGAAAATGGTGTTAAATGACAATAATTGACCACTAAAACTAAAATCACGCGGGTTGATTCAAGTATAAAGTAAAAACAGTATCGAACAATTATTTAAAGTCGCCGTGATCTTTAGTTTCAATAGTGAATTTAGAAAACATATTTTTTAGTTGTTGAAGCTTGTTTTTGCCAATATAAAATCTGCTATATTGCTTTAATAGTCTTCTTCTGTTATAAATACAATATTATTAGGTATTAGGTATCAAATTTGTTAAGATACCATACGTCAATCAATACTCGATAATATTTTAATGCATTATTGTGATGAACATAGTTTTAAAATTGATTAAAAAGCTTCAATAGAGAAGTTATAAAGTTCTCCTTAATTGTTAGATCCAGCGTTAATTAAGTTTGAAGAGCGAGCTTCGTATTACAATTTATGATGAAAATTCAAGTCATTAGTAAACAATTAAAATCTACGAATATCATTTTTATTCCAATGAAAAATGCTGAAAATTGCTTGTAAAGTTATAGACATTTGTGCCATGAAATTCATGAGCATACAGTTGTAGTGCATAATTATGTTCCATCGTATTTTCACGGAAACGTACGAACCTGTCTTGCTATTGCGGTCAGTCTCGATACAATAAGTATTGAGGTATTGACTGAAGTAGCATGACAGATACTCACGTTTCTGAGAAAGTACGATCGAAAACAATTATGCAAACATCTGCACCTATTTGTGACATTTTAAAGTCCTCTGCCTAATCCTGTCCAGCAGACGCCTTCACGATCTTGACAATTGACACCTGAGGCCCTCCCTCGAAAAAGAAAACCAAAATTTCGTTGCTTGCCTCTCTATCGCATAGCATACAAGAGCGATAGAGCGGCAGACAAAAAAAATCGATTTTTGTTTTACGCGGTAGGGCTGACACTGATTTCTTGTCTACGTGACAGCGTGATAAAACGGTGTCCGTCACTAACTATACGGTTTTAAAAAGTGATAGTTAGAGCTCATTTAAATAGATGATGCGAGAACTTTACATTGCGATTAAACGAGTTTCATTACATTGCGTAATTTGATCGGTCGGCTGAATTATTGTAACCTCAATAGTCCGCAATGTAACTGAAATCGCATGCGAGTTCGCGCGCCGTCTAAATGAGCCCTTATATATTTTATCGCGTGGATAATACCATCCATAATACCTACGCCGGCTGGACGAATGAAAAAAAAAGGAAAGACCATAAACAAAGTGACCGTACCTTCGAGCCTGTCGACCTCCTTCTGCAGTTTCTTGACGGTCTTCTCGGCGTACTCGGCGCGGGCCTCCGCCTCCTTCAGCTTGCTCGTGAGGGTCTTCAGCTGCTTCTTGAACTCTTCCACGCGCTGGTTGGCCTTCTCCTCGGACACCTCCAGGGACTTCAGGGAGTTACCTACGACCTGGGGCAAGGAAAATTGGGTTAAATGTTTACAATGGAAAAGTAGATTTTTTCAACGGTTTTTTATACCACGTGGCAAACAAGAATACGGCCCACCTGACGGTAAGTAGGCACCGTAGCCTATGGATGCCTGCAACTACAGGTTGCCTTTGTTAAACGTCAAAATTCTAAGAAAATATGCAATAACAATAGCATAGGGTATCTATGCTATCAAAATCTCTGCAGATTTATCTTGGTCTTATAAAGTAGAACAAAAATCATCCTCGAAAAAATGCAAAAAGAAGACTAAAAATTCCACTTCCCACTTAAAATACGTGAGTGACCCGTTTTTAAAATTTAATTTGCAAAAAGATTAATCAAAATTCGGATCCTTATTATACCGACAGCAGGTTAAAATTAAAATAAGGTTGAGGAATACCAATAATGTCATACTTTTGGGATGTTGTGTTTGTCTGTAGAGTCAGACCGAGAAAAGTCTGTGGTTTTCATTTTCAGTTTTCATTTTAAGTCTGTTATATTATATCAAAAACATACCTAAGATATTACTGGACTTGATTGTGTAACTTAGATCTCATATTTCAATTGTATCTGGTTCCCCGCGACACAGGCGTAGCCTAGTGCGGAGACCCCTGACATATTCTGTTATGTGTTCTTTTGATAATAAACTTAAACTTAAACTTAAACTATAAATTACAGTTGCGCTGCGTGGGCTATCAAAATCGTTGCAGACTTTTAATGGTGTAACTCTATCTGTATTTGCTTGTGCATTTAGCTTTAGATAAGTAATCTACTCCAATTGTCCTGACGTAACAATAACTATTGGCAAACTTAATAAATAAAATACTGAATAGACCTTCAACTCTAGATAAAAACTACTAGACTAGATAAAAACCTTCAACTCCTCCTCAAGCTCGCCGATCTTGGAGTCTCCGGACTTGACGCGGTCCTCAGCGACCTCCAGCTCGTCTTCAACGAAGGCCAGCTTGCGGGACACCTGGACATCATATCAGCTTATTTAGTACCAATGTTGACATAATCTAAGCACGTCACCTTGCTACATATAGGTAGGTACAACTGTACGGATATGATGGTAGTTTTTGTCTACGTGACAGCGTGATAAAACGGTGTTCGCAGTGTTGGCCGAAACGTTAATGCAATTGACCATTTTTGGCCATTAACCATCATAAATTGAACCGTAAACTGTAATCGTCCGTTGCGGTTTACGGTTCAATTTATAATGGTAAATGGTTATGCAATTAACATTTGGCCAACACTGGGTGTTCGTAACGGTGTCCGATGTAAAGTATACCACGGTGTTAAAAAGTGACAGTTATTTTATCACGTGGATAGAGATGGATAAAACCATCCATAATACGCCGGCTGGACACCACTGGTGACTTAAGTAAGTACGATCATTTCTTGAAAGTCGTATCGCTCTGGAAATACCGCAGGCGACAGTTCATTCCACAATCTATAGTTCGTTTTTTTTTGCATTAGAAAGAACTTGAAAGAAGGTAAGCGATCTTGACATGTCTTTTAATTGAAAAACGCTTTTAAAAAATCAGTAACTATTCCTTATGAAAGCAGAAGAGTATAAATGACGGTATTACGGTAATGACGGTCTGGCCTAGTGGGTAGTGACCCTGCCTGCGAAGCCGATGGTCCTGGGTTCGAATCCCAGTAAGGGCATTTATTTGTATGATGATACAGATATTTGTTCCCGAGTCATGGGTGTTTTCTATGTATTTAAGTATTTGTATATTATATATATCGTTGTCTGAGTACCCACAACACAAGCCTTCTTGAGCTTACTGTGGGACTTAGTCAATCTGTGTAAGAATGTCCTATAATATTTATTTATTTATTTATTTATTTTTATTTATTAGATTCATAATTGTTACATATTTGCCGTAACTCATTTATAAAATGTGTTTTTCAATTAAAAGACACATCAAGATTGTTTACCTTTATCTAGAGCTTTAAAAAAACGAAGCTGTGCCAGAAAGAAGTTTCTGGAGAAACGTAGTACAGTTGAGGACTGCCAACCATCTTTAAGTAAATCGATCGATTTGTGTAACATTATCTCATCATCATCTTCCTCACGTTGTCTCGGCATTTTGCCACGGCTCATGGGAGCCTGAGTCCGCTTGGCAACTAATCAAGAATAACCAAGAAAAAAGAAATAACCAAGAATCGACTGTCATCTGACCTTCCAACCCAGAGGGTAAACTAGGCCTAATTGGGATTAGTCCGGTTTCCTCACGATCTTTTCCTTCACCGAAAATATATTTCATACACATAGTTCGTTTTTTTAGCATTAGAAAGAACTTGCAAGAAGGTAAGCGATCTTGACATGTCTTTTAATTGAAAAACGCTTTTTGAAATTCAAAAATTATTACTTATGAAAGCAGAAGAATATAAATGATCGTATTAGATTCATATTTGTTACATATTTGCCGTAACTTATTTTTAAAATGTGTTTTTCAATTAAAAGACACGTCAAGATTGTTTACCTAATTTCTAATGCCAAAAAAACGAACTATAAGTTCCGAAAAACATTGACATTATCTCATAATTCATAATATAAAAATAGAATGTACCTCGTCGGACTTGCCATCGGCGTCTTCAGCGAGCAGACGTGCCTCCTTGAGCTGGTTGGTGAGCTGATCCATACGCTCCTCGTCTTGCGAGGCCCTGTTCTCCAACACCTTGCACATACTGGAACAACAACGCCCCGTAAGTACCTAAGTTAAGAGTAAATAGAGTCCATTTACGCTTAGCGGTACGTTAAGCGACGCCAGCCAGTCACCACGGTGACAGGTGCGACATTCGACATATCTCACTGTTGCTGACGTCACAGGCATCCATGGGCTACGGTTACCGCTTACCATCGGACGGACCGTATTCCTGTTGGTTTGGCGTTGTTTATGATGATAATTATTTCGGTAATTCTTGACAGCAAATGAGTTCTGTGTCGGAATTTCGTGACAATTGTCGTGTTTCTTATGACAATTGTCATTAGCTTCGCAAAATAAGTACTTATTAACTGGCGATATAGTGGAGTTTTTTTTAAATGACATGTTGGTGGCAAACAAGCACACCGCTCGTCTGATGGTAAGTGGTTACCGTAGCCGATGGAGGCCTGTGACGTCAGTAACAGTGATGTCGACAATTGTCGCACCTGTCACGGTGGTCCGTCCGTACTCGCCAGTCCATCGGGCTTGAAAATGGTGATCAAATTTTTCTACCCGGACGAAGTTGCTAGCGGAGGCTTGTCTACTATTAAATAAGTCTGGTACAATCAGCAACACCCTTAATTGTCTTTGTGATGTGGACCTTGTGCCTTTTGTAATAAGGTTTACGAACTGTCAGTTAACAGTGTGGGCCATGGTACTGACCGGTTGTTCTCGTCAGCGGACTGCTGGGCCTCGAGCAGCTTCTGCTGGGCAGTGCCGGACCTCTCCTCGGACTTCTCCAGGTCCTCTTCAATCTGCTGCACCTTCCTGTGTAAAGAACAACGTATTAGTACATACCGAAGGCACCAAATTTTGATAGGTATTTTTAATTTTAAGTTTTAGTTATTTTAATTGTAGTTAGTTTTAGTTTTATATTCCTGTTTATGTTTTTTAGGAATTTATGTAATTTAATATTTTGTCAGTGCAATAAACATTCTGAGTTTCCAATGAATGGAAAACATCCATAACATATTAGTACATATTGTTACCTTCTCTAGGAGGTAACTGCACAAAAAATCCCTATGAGTCGTGTATCCGCGTGTCGTGAAAGTGTATCCGCAAGGGCCCCCGAAATCAAAAAAGATAAGATAAGACAAGACATATTTATTGCGCATCGTGTGACCGCATCTTCTAGACAAAGGTTGGTTTTGCAAGTCACATTAGGGCATTTCATAATCCGGATAATTGTTGATGGAGTCGCCATTGCCGGATACGACAAGGAAGAAGAGACATATCGCGTTATTTAAGACGTTTTAGGTGCTAGATCCTGTGGTCAGAAGGTATAGAAATTCTACATGGGCTCGTAATTTCATAAATCTCATAAATCTAAGCGAGTAAATAGAGCTCTTTGCATAATACTCGTAAGAGCTGTTGAAAATTCTTTGCAACAAAGTCCAAATTCATACTGGTTTTTCCACGACACCTATAACGCGGAATGAGGCAGGCCAACCGTATGGTACATGGCCAAAGATTCGTTTACATAGTTCCTTACTTTACATCGAGTCAGAATATTATTCCTCTTTATTAAGAGGAATAATGAAATTGCAAGGGAGAGGCACGACTTCTGAGATGATAAGTGAGTTGGTATGAGCTGGACACAAAAGTACAGTAGCGTTCAAAAGTGCATGGATAGATGTCGACCGCATCATCATCATCAATATTAAGAGGGCCTGGCCCTTTGTCGCTGCAGCACTTTCCATTCGAGCCTATTCTGGGCCTTCGTTTTTAGGGTTCCGTACCCAAAGGGTAAAACGGGACCCTATTACTAAGACATCGCTGTCCGTCCGTCCGTCCGTCCGTCCGTCTGTCTGTCACCAGGCTGTATCTCACGAACCGTGACAGTTGAAATTTTCACAGATGATGTATTTCTGTTGCCGCTATAACAACAAATACTAAAAACAGAATAAAATAAAGATTTAAATGGGGCTCCCATACAACAAACGTGATTTTTGAGTCCGACTCGCACTTGCCCGGTTTTATTCCTCAATTCTGCCCTCCAGTATAATTTTATTTAACCCTTCGTGTCGGACTGTGTGACCTATACATTTAGCTCTACGTTTTTCAATGACGTGCATTATTTGTCTCTTCTCTTTTGCCTTCCGACCCATCGACCGCAATGCCTTAATATTACGGTTCATGCACTTTTGAACGCCAGTATACCTATACGATAGAAAGTACGGACCTGTTGAGGGAGGCGACCTCAGCCTCGGTGGTGGTGAGGGTCTTCTCCTTCTCCTCGAGGGTCTTGGTGGCGGTCTCCAGCTGGTTCTTGCTCTGGGTGAGGATCTCCTCCACCTGCAACAGCTTCTTCTGGAGCTCACGGACTTCCTCATTCACCTGGAAAGAAGATATTTTGGATTAGACAGGGTATGGAAAGAAATGCTCTGTTTCATACTACGAGTAAAGACTAAAGAATAAAGGTAAGTAAAATATAGGTAGGGATATTATAGGCCTGTGGTGCTTTGATCAACAAATGGCACTATGGTCCATCGGATAAATATTAAAGATATGGTTTACAAAATATTTAATTTCTCACTTCACTCACTCACTTTATTTAATTTTTTACGTCGACTGGACGGAAACGGCTTTGGACAGAGTAGCATGGCGGTCTTTGGTGTCGGAGGCCAAGATCCACTTCGGGTCGTTGCGCCACAGCAATGAGTAATTTCTCACTCTCTAATCTTAACGTAAATTGAAACGTAGGAGTAATAGACTTATGTTCGCTTTAAGGAGTGAGACGGAGGGATGGATTGTGCTTTTGGAAGTTTCCCCTTACCTTCTCGGCGCGGAGGTTGGCATCCCTGGCCTGCTGCTCGCAGGTGTCCGCCTTGTCCCTGGCATTGTCTTCGAGCTTCATTGCCTGCTCCTTATCTAAGTCCTCGAGTTCCATTGCCTGCTCCTTATCTAGCGAGCCTTACCTTCTCGGCGCGGAGGTTGGCGTCCCTGGCCTGCTGCTCGCAGGTGTCCGCCTTGTCCATGGCGTTGTCCTTCTCCAGCTTCATCGCCTGCATCTTCTTCTTGATCGCGTCCATGGTGGCGGCTTTGTGTGTTTGCTTTTTCTACAGAAAATACGCCAATGGGCCTGGAATATGAAAAATTATGTGTTATTCAAAGTCATAATCAGGATATTAGGAACCTAATCTACTAGGTACTGGCATTTTTTTTAAACGGATCTTTAAAGTAATTGATAGTAGATTCGTAAAATCGATGCTTCTTTATCACCCCTGACACCTTCTGTAGTAAATAGATTTGTCAAACATCTCTTGTATTGGTAATATAGTCGAATTATCGGTATTCAAGGCTGTCGGTATAAAAACTAAATACTTCATAATGTTCACAATTTTGGCACGATACCTAATTGTTTTGCAATGTCCGATCTAATATATATTTGATGAATACCTGCCTATTTGTAACTAATTAATTTTCTTTGCCAATTAAATTCCTGTAGGTAATAAATATTCACAGTTAATTTGTCGTGATATAATGTGGAAGCATTTATTATAAATAGGGTTTCAGCAGATGTGTACCTAACCAATTTCATAATATGTATGTACCTATATAACTAAGTATTTAAGAAATAGGTACACTAAGTAAAAACTATTTCTTTAAGAACAAGACGGATCGAAGTTAAAGAGAGTCTCTTTCGCTCTTGCATTATGAAAATAACAGGCGGCGCGATTCGGGAAATGATTTAGAGTTTAACTAGATACGATATAGTAAAGATATGTGACGTCCCACAGGTAAAGGTATCTCACGGCGGTTGGCGCTTACGCTATTATTAACGTTGCTCCAATAATACTGCGGCGCTATGCGATGTAAGCGCCAGCCACCATAAGGTACCTTGTGCCGTGGAACGTCACATAACTTTACTATTTATTTATTTATTTATTTTATTTATTTAAACTTTATTGCACAAGCACAGGAAAAATGTACAAATGGCGGACTTAATGCCTAAAGGCATTCTCTACCAGTCAACCATTGGGTCAAACAGAGACAAATGTTGGTGCAGGAGATACATAATTTATAAAGAGAAATGTAACCGAGAAGTCAAATACACCTACTACATACTATTTCATATGTAATGAATCCTAATTCATTTCCCGAATCGCGGCGCCAGCCGCCATAAGGTACTTTTGCCGTGGAACGTCACATATCTTTACTAAATCGTATCTAGTTATATAATCTCTAATTAATTTCCCGATTCGCGCCGAGGAACGCAGAATATTAGAAAGCTTTCTTATTGCGATGTTCGCAAACTCTACATAAATATCATAATATCTCAGGAACACATTAGTATGCGTCACGGGAGCGGCGTTACATAATTTTGTGACCTTGTTTTTTTGTTCAGCGAACTAATTTCATTTGGCTGTTATTTCAGTATACCTAAGCTCAAAGTATTCCTCGTATTGCTCTAGGTACTGTTCAGATACAGGGTCTTCGTGTCAAAAGTTAATAACGTGTCGCTTTCAATCAGGTGTCTATTTAGGTATGCGAGATTTTGGTGTTAAAATAGATTCTGTAGCAGATTTTATGTTTCTTAATGCGTCCAATAAGAATTATTAAGCCATCACTTTTTGTGTTATTAATTCAGGGGTCGTACAAAAAGTGCGGATGACGTCAAACCACTTATAGGATGATTTCAAATAGTATTTTTGATTTTCATAAACAATTATCACGTATCATTTATCAACCTCTTTATTAAACGATATCGCCACTTGAAATGAGTAAGTACGTTTTTGACTGACACATTGTCAATCAGATGAACAATAAATTGACTTCGTTATTGTTTAGCTATTGTATCTTCACGATTATATTTAGCTAAAATTTATATTTACTAATGTATAAGAAAACGCTCTAAAATTTCATCTTTACTCGAATATTGTGGCAATTTTCCGTTTTTGGAGGTACGTGACAAACACGTATACTCTTGCTGTAATCAAGATATACCAACGAAGGTAAGCAATATTAAAAGACATTTACATATTCGTGAAATTAATTTTATTCACTACATCACCCCTACCACCTGTATTATTAATTCAATGGATTTATTTACGATTATTTTGTTACTTCATTAATACTACTTTGTTACTAGTTACATGTCACACGGAAGTTTAAATACAAACTCAAACATCATCCTGTGTGCAAGATTACGTCATTTTTACGTCATCCGCACTTTTTGTCCGACCCCTGGATTATGTAAAAGGTTTTTTATTTCAGTTCATAGATGTCTAATAAAATAATAAAGTTATTTTATAATACCTACTGCTTTTCATATTTAATTTGTTTTTGGTAGTTTATGTTGCAGGGTTCATGTAGAAACTGTATTTATATCAGAAGATCCTCTGTACACATGAAACGCAATACCTATGACTATGAGTACCTAATGACTTAACCATCATCTTTCTCGCGTTGTCCCGGTATTTTGCCATGGCTCATGGGAGCCTGGGGTCCGCTTGGCCAGTAATCCCGAGAATTGGCGTAGGTACTATTAGTTTATACGAATGCGACTGTCATCTGACCTCCCAACCCGGAGGGTAAACTAGACCTTATTGGGATTAGTCCGGTTTCCTCACGATGTTTTCCTTCACCGAAAAACAACGTACATAAGTTCCGAAAAACTCATTGGTACGAGCCGGGGTTTGAACCCGCGACCTCCGTATTGAAAGTCGCACGCTCTTACCGCTAGGCCACCAGCGCTTGTAATAACTAATGACTAACTATTAAGAAAGCACCAAATAATATCTTCGTAATAAAATTCGGATTGTTGGTCTTGTTACGAAGTCTTTTCCATAATGAAATTTTAAATAGATTATGTCGTGTATAATGGCTTTTCCTGCATGGAATTATGTAACTACTGGCACGGAGCCAATACCAGATGGGTGCATACCTAATAATTAAACGCATTCGGGTTCACTTTGACTTTATGTACCTAATGTTACATTGATTTAACCATGTTTAATTATAGAAAGTTTGTTTACCATACGGTTTGATAATTTTGTCAGCTAAAATATACATAAACTTAAGTTATGCAAATATCTAGATTTATATCTACCGGTATCTACCGGTCAATCTTCTTAAAGGATCTCAATGAATCGAAACCTTAGCAGGCAGCTAAAGACGTAGGTGGGCAGTTTCATTTTTTTAACTTGCACTTGACTTAAGTCGTGTTTCAGTAACGTCTAACCGTTACATTCCTGACAAAATGTATGGGATTTGACATTGACCGTCAGTTTTGTAACGATTGCTAACCGGCCGTTAAAGGTGCACAGACTGCACAGTTAAGTGAAAATGCCCACATGGACCTTTATTATATTTATTTATTTATTTAAACTTTATTGCACAAAGTATATACAAAAATGTACAAATGGCGGACTTAATGCCAAATGGCATTCTCTACCAGTCAACCATAGGGTCAAACAGACATCTACAATTGTAATATATATAAATTATATTGTAATAGTGTTACCCTTTTCCGTAACAGTAGGTATATTATAGTACATTGTGCAACATGGGGCGTAAGTAGAATATTGCAAACGAGAGTAAGTTAAATCGCGACGGCTTGCAATATTATTACTCGAGTTTGCAATATTATTACGCCCCGAGTTACACACAATGTTTTTCATCACAGTTGCGATACAAAAATTAAGTATAAAGACAAAAAACTGTTAATTATGGCACTAGAAACTTCATAACTCCCTAGGGAGAACGCTTTTTCTATAACTCCCGCTAAACCTGCGTGCAATTCCACATTTACTGAGCGAGTGTGATGAAAGTATATAGTGTAACCGAAATGTACTAAGTATATGGTTAAACCCGGGGACAATCCCTCTGGGTATTTTCTCGTGTTAATGGAATCTGGTAACGGCCTGACAACCCCAATTGATTATTATTGCCTCTACGATTAAATGCGTATATTAATACCAATTTTAGGCGTCCATAATTTCAGCAGTCCTTCATCTGAGGTTTAACATGTAGCGTTTCGCTTTAATTAATAATAATTTTGTTAATTGAATTTAAGCTGTTGTGAGACATACTAACATTGAATAATTTTACCTAAAGGAGACCTAGGCTCTCCGAAACATGTCGCGCGAGTGACTAAAAACAAGTGAGTCTAAACCGTAAAATTATTCAATTTTGTTAATTGTATGAATTTGAGACTAAATTAAATTAAGAGCCCTTTTAATGTTTTATATAGATAATATTTACCCTACATTATCTAAGTGCGTGTCCGTTACGATTGTATATTTACAGAGACCACGTATATAAAAGTAATGAAAGTGATTACTCGTAATTTTAAGCTAAATATATATAGCCAACATATTTGGTTAATCGATATTAAACTTTATTTTTGGTAAAATATAAATATGTATATTACTGTATGCTCTTTTATTTATTAGGTATTCATGTTCGCGTTTGTTTAAAAGTAAATAAATCCCTGGCACTGAACAGCGGCACAGTTATTATTTTTGTCTGTAGATCTGGGTTGCAGATCATACATATATAAATTAATGATTGAAGTCATTGAAGATTAAAATAGCCCGTATTAATCAATATGGCTTCAGAGTTGCGCCCGTTGCACTATACTATACTTGCACTGAGAGTTCAGGCCTATTCGGATTTCGAGATAATCACAAGATCTAGAGACGATTTAGAGACCAACTAGATCTACATTAGATATCGACTAGATGTGACTTGGATATCTAAGTCATAACTTGTCGAAATCGTTCAAGAGGACCTCCAGAATCGCGGAAACGTCAAATTTGACATATCTATCTTACAAATATCTTTAAATTATACATATCGTAACTTGTTGAAGTCTAGTAGAAATCTAATTCATTTTCCGAATCGAGCCGTTGTTAAATAAATACCAGATACTAAAGTTTACTTCTTCCTCGCGCTATCCCGGCATTTTGCCACGGCTCATGGGAGCCTGAGGTCCGCTTGACAACTAATCCCATGATTTGACGTACTAGTTTTTACGAAAGCGACCGCCATCTGACATTCTAACCCAGAGGGGAAACTAGGTCTTATTGAGATTAGTCCGGTTTATTCACGATATTTTCCTTCACCGAAAAGCAACTGGTAAATTATCAAATGTTATTTCGTACATAAGTTCCGGAAAACTCATTGGCACGAGCCGGGGTTTGAACCCGCGACCTCCGGACTGAACGTCGCACGCTCTTACCGCTAGGCCACCAGCGTTTTATCTATTACTTACTTAAATAACTTATTTACAATAATAACTTAATCACCATGATGTTCGTGAGAGTAGGAAACGTTTTCTCCGTATACCTACTAGTAATTAATACTGTATGTATATAGGTACCTACTGTATTATGATGACGGCAGGAAGCGACCGGATTACATTTGATGTATCCAATCCTAAACGAGAAGCAGTACGGATATGATGGTCATTCTTGTCTACGTGACAGCGTGATAAAACGTTGTCCTTCACTTTCTATCCCGCGATGTTAAAAAGTGACAGTTATTTTATCAAGTGGATAAAGATGAATAAAGCCATCCATATTAACACGCCGGCTGATTTGACTAGTAGGAAAGTAGCCTTTTATATACGGGGATATGAAATACGTTCCGATTTAGGTATCTGACAGTTGGTGCACTGTGTTTGTGTAGGTATCTAGGGATATTTTTTTTCAAAACTCTTGAAATGTTACAAGTGTATAAGGGTGCGATTCCACATTACTTTTCTCAGCTTGTGACATCGAAAATATTTTGACACATCCGTCAAACAAAACTTTGCATTTTCAATTTCAACATTATTAAAGTATAATAATATTTGAAAATGCCGTTATTCTTAAGACTAACTTCATTGACGTCATTCCACAATCTGTTCCAATTTATTTTGTTTTGATTAATAGTTTTTAACATTCTCCAGTTTTTCTAATTCCAAAACTATCTAAACTATCCAGTACATCCTCGCTGATTCCATCTGGCAAACGCCCAACGTGTGGGCAGAAATTCTAGGTCCATCTATCGTTAAAACCCACGTCAAATCTAATATATAACTACCATTGTCTGTGTAATGACGAAAACCTATTTCAAAAGTACCCCAACTAGAATAACAACCGTAACGGCCAAGAAAAAATATTTTTTTTGTAGTATTCTTGCGCTGTCAATACGAAATTTAAACCGGGTTTTCAATAAAAATGTTATGGGTAGTGTGGCAAAGTAAGCTGACTAAATACTGATTTATATTTATAGTACCTACCTATGGCACACAATGTTTCTTGTCTAAATAATCCACCGAAAATTATTTAAGGGAGTTGATTGGAATCATATTGGCCTGTGCACACCCCATTAGGACTTATATATAAGCGAAATCAAAATCCGACCTGCTAGCATCGTCATCCGCATATCATCATGCTAGACCGCCAGACAGTAACTTTACGTGGACCACTCGCTTAGCTATGGGTATATACTATTAAAAATCGCAAACATGTGAGGCATATTTGTCATTTAAAGTGTTAGGACATGGTCATTGAACTTTACCTTCTGTTAGTATTGCGATTAAACTGCCGCTAAAAAAACATTAACGCGAAACGTTAAAATAAATTTGACACCCACTACGAGGAACGCGATTAAGTACCTAATTGAATGTATATTATAAACCAAAAGAAAATATATTTATTTAAATCATGATTTTCGCTTATTGTTTAAACAGAACGCTTAACATTCTCGTAAGTAATAAAATTAATTAGAGGAGATCTATCTAAAACCGAATCTACAAGATATGAAATGTCCCCTCTATTTAGTTCGTACTAATATTTTTTATGCATAAAAAATATTCGTTACATAGTATTTTTTATGTTTCCACTAGTTTAAAAAGTTCTACAAAGAATTCAACAAAGATCCATTCTTTTTATTAGTTTTTATTTTACTGAAATCTAAACCACTTGTATCAAAGTATCTCCGGCCCAAATATTTCAGTTGCGGCCTCGGATCCCGTTTGATCTGGTGCCAACATTCCCCACTGTCACTTACAGCTGTTAACTACCATATCGCTTTTCTACGATACTTTCCACTCAAAAGGTCGTGTCGATAAGAGTCTGTATCTGTATGTATGTATGATACATTCCACGACTCTTCTCTTTCCGAAAAGACTTAGCTCAAACCCTAGTTTAGTCAGTCAACCCTAAAGTTGCATCATATCGTTTTCAAGCGTGTTTCACAGTGTGAATGTGTGCGAATCGTGTCAAATTGTGTTAACTCTGTGTGAGCCAAGCGTATAAATAGATTAGAAAACGGAAACATTCGACATGTAAAGCTCCAGTGACATTCCAGAGCGCCCTAATTACTTGATATATGGGCCATGTCTAATTCTAAATAAAAATTGAGGCGAGTTTCCTAAATAACCGTCCGTGCGCATGCCGCAAATAGGTCGGAGCGAAGGCGGGCGCGTGGGCGGGACGAGGTATTTTCAGCGAGGCCGCGCCGCCGCTGAAACCCGAGTCACAGCAGCGCGGGCGCACCATAAGAAGCATCGCGTTCACTTTCACACTGTGACGTCACTTAGAAGTCTTAGAACCCAAAAAAGAACACAATCCAGAGTTAGGATACTCCACACTGCACAGGCACAATATCCACTTCCTGATCACAACGTGGTTGGCTGCAGGGCCGGATTAAGCCAAGTACTAGTCCTGATAAGGGTCGCGGACGGCGAGGGCCCCCAGGCAGGACACTGCCTCAATCCGGCCCCGGTGGAGTACCCGCGCTCCTCACTCACCTCACGAGCGGGCTGTTCACACGGCGGAGCGACACGCACTGCGCGAGCGCCGCACACCGAGCGCCCGCCCTGCTATTTTCGGTGCCAAAAATCCAGGATCCGATAGCGAGAGACTCTGCTGCCCGTCACGCTCTCGCGCGCCTTTTCAGCTATAAAACTATTCCAATTCAAAGGGTATAGCGATGATGCATCGGGTCGATAGATCGATGCACTGTTCGCAGTCAATGCCGGCTAAATCCGTCGTGATTTGTTAACGGTCTCGCTTGCTCGCACGCTTGCAGAATTTCTCCATTTTGCTTTATCGCCTGGACTATATTTAGCCGGTATCGAACGCCATGGGATCGTGCTTTCATCGCGGTAACATAATCTATGACGGTATCTGTAAATAAAGTTTGTTTGTATTCATTGCGTTAAACTTAAAAGCCGAGAGTTTACAGAGGCGTTTCTTGTTTATCGTAGTCCTTAACTGGTTAAAACGATCTCAAAGTTAAATAAACATCTCTCCTGTACCCGACTAGGTGTGACATTAGTTCAAAACCGGTCACGGTTATCTGCTATAGGTACCTCTCAAAATTGAGGGCATTTTAAACTTCATAGCTTTTGGGAACAAAAACAAATGAAAACACTAAATCGCATACGCTAAATGGGATCGGTACGCCCAGGTACCATCGCCCACACTGTCAACTGTCCATCGGTAAACCTTATTACAAAAGGCATAAGGTCCACTGATGGACGTTAAGGTGTTGATGTTTGTATGCCCTTTGAGGCGCTGGGCTGTCTGCGACTGGCAGCGTTTTGGCAAGCGCAGGTTGGGACGTTCAGCCAGACCCAGAACTCGAAAGTTGTTTGAATGTGTATTGATATATATACTATTTGAGTGTAAATATAGTTACTTGTAGGTCGGTCCTAACAACAACTCTTAACTTATAAGTATGTTTTGTACGAGTACTATTTGATACTACTATTAGTATTACTATTATAATATTTCTAAAAAAAATAGAAGTAATGAAGTTAATGCTAAGTATTTAAATCCATTTTCTTCATCTTTTTTAAAGTGCTTTTCATTCGTTTTTGTGCTTTTCTTAAAGAACATCAATTAATAAACAATATAAAACTAAAAATTTTCACAATTTCTTTCAGGAAACCATTACTAACTTTTAAATTTAATCATCCTAATAACAATTCCAACCTTAACCTTATATCTTATGTGTATACGCGGAACACGGCACAGATTTAAATCCACAAAAAAATTCCTAGGAGAAGCCTAGGAATTTTTTTGTGGATTTAAACGACGACGAGGCAGCCCTACCGCAGCCCTAGCCCTAACTATCACCACTACCCACCAACTGTCTTCATATATATACCTACTTAATGTATTGTTATTTCCTAGTTTCAGTTTTAATAAACTTGTTGTTGCCTCTTATTTTATACCTTTAAACGAACAATTCTTGTTTATTTATTTATATGGTACTTATTTCGGGGATCTCGGAAACGGCTCTAACGATTTCGATGAAATTTGCTATATGGGGGTTTTCGGGGGCGATAAATCGGTCTAGCTAGGTCTTATCTCTAGAAAAACGCGCATTTTTGAGTTTTTATAAGTTTTCCGAGCAAAGCTCAGTCTTCCAAATATTTATTCATATTTGAATGCAAGCATTTTCACAGTAGTCAGACTGACCCTCTCGGGGTGCAAGCTTCGCGCACCCGTGCTACGCCGTAGGCCGTAGCGTGTCAATTTCATTTGTAGGGAACATTTTGCTACGCGCTGACAAAGGGAGCCCGATTCTGATATAAGTATTAGTTATGGTTTTGATCTTATTTTGATACGACGTGCAAAATGAAGCGGGAAGTGGAAGTCGTGCGTGAGATCTGCGCCAATCACCAAGACGATTTAAAAACAATCAATAATAATAATAAATCCATCAAAAATCAAACGCAGATAAGTAACTAATGTATAAGTGTAATAAGAATAACGTAAGTATAAAATAATAAATATTAGCTTTTAATCTTATGTTGAACATAAGTATCAAAATGCGTTTAAATATTTTAAATTATGTACAATATGTACACATGTGCCTGCACTGTACTATTTATGTTTAGTTTTAAGAAACATTTGCTGTGCCCTAACAGGGTTGATGTGTGAACTTACCCTAATGTAATATCTGTCTTGTAACACATAATTATTATGCAATAAATTACGAATTATGAATTATGCTCAAAACCAGTTAAAGTCAAGGTCGTATCGAAACCAGTTAGAGTTAGACCAAGAAAAGTCGTGGGCTATCAAAATCGCTGCAGACTTTTCTTGGTGTAACTATTGTACCTACCGCAATATTAGATATCATAGGAAAAAGTAAAAACCACTACTTTTGAGGTAAGTAAAATTCTAATCTTTAGTGCGAGTCGGACTCGCCCACCGAGGGTTCCGTATTATTTAGTATTTGTTATTGTAGCGGCAATATAAAGACATAATCTGTGAAAATTTCAGCTAGCTATCACGCTTTCATGAGATTCAGTCTGGTGACAGACAGACATACAGTCAGAAAGACGGACAGTGGAGTCTTAATGATAGGGTCCCGTTTTTACCCTTTGGGTACGGAACCCTAAAAACGGAGTAGGTCATAGCCCCTAAGAAGATTTTCGAGAAATATCTGAACACGCCTTTTATTGTCACGGCGTTAAGAGTGCATGTTAAGCCCCCTTCACACTCGTGCGCGTATCGCGCGCGAGTGCGGAACGGGCTTTACAAAGCAGCCAAGTCGGTCACAGTAAAACAAATTATTGTAAAAAGTATATTTTATTGGAATGGAAAGATACAGCAGGTAAGTTTCTTGAAAAGGGAAGCTACATTACAAACTAAGCAGTCATTGAGTTGTAAGTATGGAACCAACATAAGCTTAATCATTAAAAATATTAGAAAATCTACCTATTTCAAGTCATTTTAACCCTTTGACCATCACAGACTGCGATTGACGCGTGCGGCTACAACGCAATTTCAACCTTCGTGTATTGGCATGGCATTCAAAGGGTTAAGGTCTGGTTATAGTAAATAACAACATTCACACATTTAAATTAGGAATTTAATAATGCTGCAACACCTTTGCCAGAGGGCGTACAAATCCTATAAGTCTGTATCTTTAGGTATTTCAATAAAAGTAAACAATTTGTACATTTTCGGGTAGTTATAAAATTTATTGGTTAACCGACCAATTACAAAACCGCCTGGATCAGTCACTGAACGACCTGACTTCAACCTACATTATTTGATCGTGTGTTATTTTCATCTACCCTCAACTGGCTTAACGAGCCATTTGAGGGTAGTTTTTGTTTACTTTTATTTAAATACCCAAAAATACACAGTATAATTATAAGTAAGAAGGGGAAACCGAGGTCGGTTGAAACAGAGTTCCATTTGTAGACGCTAGATTCATTCCACCTTCGAAGATAGATTCACTATGTCCATTTCCATCAAGCTACCTAGATTATCTAATATAATATGCTACGTGCGTCGCGACGTCAGATTGAGAGAATCTCTGTGCCAACCTTCCCTCGTGTCAAGTTTTCAACCTGCCTTGGTCTACCTACATAACATAATATTAGGTATTTTAAATTGTAATCAATGAAAAAAGCTACTTTTATATTGGTTTTTGAAAATTAGAAAGTTATACTCTCGATCTAGTCTTCATGCTTCCTGTTGGTTATATTTGCTACTATTTTCGCTGTTTTTTTATCGGCAAAATCATTTTGTATCAAATATTCCCATGACTCCCATGAGATGCGATTTTGTACAGGAAAATAAGCGACGTCCCACTTTCTAGGTTTGGGAACAATGTGCGCTAGTCAGTCTAACAGCTGTATAAAAAACTCGCTAATTTTTTTCACGAATATGATCCAAAACATACTTGTACATACTGTGACTTATAGCAAAAAATCATGTTACTTCACTTCATAAGATCATCTTTACTTAATTATAAGTAAATGTAGATATTTCAATAAAATTACTTACTCGATAAAAAAATATGAAAATCGCAACTTACGAAAACTACATTCGTTCGTACGTTTAAAAGTAAAAAGCATCAAATAGTCAATTAGAAACTTATTCTAACTCAATTTAGATTGTTTAGTGTTTCTTATTACTTTTAAACATACGAATATTTAAATTACATTAAAAATTTTAATTATATCGGCAGTGATCTACTAAAAAGCGCACTTTGGCCAAACGGAATTATTTGAATTTTCCGGTATTATTTGTCTCCATTTCTTAATTTTTCTTCTAAATAACAATTTTGTACAGGTATCAAAAATTACAATTTTAAAATTTGATGATTTTTTTTTATTTAACATGTTCAATTAATGGCCTGGTTGAGAATTGAGAATAACAATAATATTTCAATATTAAGGTGAACGCTAACATCCATATAAGTATTAGGCATTTTCAAAATTGCTCACCATTATAAGCCACTCTACTTAGTCACATACAAAACCAAATAAATATTCTTTTTTTCATGTGCACATAGCAAAATATAAAGAGAAAGCAAATTGAGCCCGCAGTGCGCGCTGTTATTAGGATTAAAATACTAATTCTCAGTACAGAAGGCGCCCATGGATTTATTGATCCTCTTTAAGTGGAGTCCAGACAGGATGATTAAACCGACCGATTTGATCAGAAATGAAATTGGCGTCAATCTCCAATTTAATCACAAATTTTACCTTTATGGTGATATCTAGCCGTTTTTTCATGACATCGTAGCTTTTAGACTACATTTATCTAATTTTTTCTACTGATTAAATAGGCAGACTAATGGTAATGTCCTCTCCAAACCTCACCGATAACCGCATGCGATTTGCTACACTGTATTGCTGCATTTGATCAATCGAATATTATAATTCATTGCTCCTACGCTTACATAGTCAGCAATTATCGAAAATCGGCAAATGCAATTTGTTGCGCCGTCTGTAGAAGCCTTAATCAGTGGTTTGACTATATCCATAGAGCCCCCTGCACGAGCGTTTAGTTTTTAATCATTTTCCCGCCACATCGCGCAAGATGGCGGCGCGTTTAGTTGCTCAGTAGCCGGACAGGTCGGCGAAGGTCTGGTCCACCTCTTCGGCGATCGCCTTGTACTTACTGCGCTCTTCTAGCACCTCGTCTGTAAGGGTTAGTGGTTAGTAAATATTCATTGTTTTGTAAAACATCTAAGACATAGATGGCGCTGTACGGCTCCGTACATTATAAGGTAATCTTTTTTTGGCTGGGTTGGCAACTGTCAAAATTTATAGATGGCGGCAAAATAGGTTTCCCCGTTTTCTTCTTTGGATTGACATTATGGAAAATATGTTTACATATTTTGATTAATTTGATGTATAATTGTATACTAACTACAACTTTCAATACAATTTTTTTCTAACGTAGTAGGAGTAGACCCCATAGGTGATTGATATACAACAAATTATGTCAAAATATTTTCAATGTTCATATCCAGAGAGGATTCTAATCGGTACCGATAACCCTGATGTTTGATAATTAAGGTAGGGTTTTCTCATCAAATATTTCATTCTAAACGCCAGACTAAAACGAGATATATTTGATTATAATGCGATTGCAATTTTATCAATAATTCGTGTCATCAATGCGTGCATCTACTGTGTATTTAGCAAATAATAAAATACATAAATAAACTACTTACCACTTTAAACCATTTACAAGCTTGATGAATCTAGCTAATTGCAAAATATAAATAAATACCTAAAAGCATAAAAAACCTAGGGGTGCTAAAACAAGCTACTTTGTTAACATTAAATGAGGATATTTCATTTGAATCCAAAGGTCTGTGAATATAAATGGCAATAATTGTAAACAAATATGACTGCTTCGGTAACATCTGGCACAATACGTTTACTGAAATATAGGTAAGGGGTCCATTAATTACATCACACGTTTAGGGGGAGGGAGGGGGTCAAGAAAATGTGACATATTGTGACATGGGCGAGGGGGGACACACAAACTTTGTGACGTCACTTTTTTGTGACTTCATCAGTAACCGAAAATTTATTCAAATTATTTTATTCGCTGTAAGTACTTTTTAATAACAAGTTTTTAAAACGATAATCGTTTTTATTCGTTTAATTTTCTTTCCTAAGCAGTTTTGGGTTATAAAATTACTAATTTTAATATCGACAAAAATATTTTGATAAAATATTAATAATATTTAGGTACTTACTTAATTCGATTTGGCGATTTCGTAGAAAAAATGTGACGTCACACTAGGGGGGGAGGGGTTTGCCAAATGTGACCAAGTGTGACAAGGAGGGGGGAGGGGTCAAAAAACCTAGAAATTCGTGTGACGTAATTAGTTAATGGATGACCCCTAATTAGGTACCTAATAACTCTAATAAGGTATCAGATATTATTATTTTATTAAAATTTAATTTATATAAAGCATTGGAATTAGAGCCAATATCGTTATTAAAGTTAATTGGTTGAAATTTTTGCCATTTTTATTAAATTCCATCTACTTTTCTGAGCTAGACTGAATATATTTAAATACCTTGAGTATTTAATTTTAATACACAATGATGTCCGTGATGGCCACTTGAATTGTCTGTTAAATTAATCCATGACATTATGGGATACTATGCCAAACTCTGCTTAGGGGGCGCCACTAGCACATTCTGAGGACTTACCGCGAAACACGAAATTTCGTTATCTGCCTCTCTTACACTCTAGATTGCATATTCGAACGATAGAGGCAGATAACGAATTTTCCATTTTCGCGGCAGACTTTTTAAGGCAAAGTATGTATGTACCTAATACCCCCTATTGGAAGGATCGTCAATGTCATGTCACGAAATAAAATCTTTTTGAATATGACCTCAAACTCTATTTGATCAGTAGATAAATAAAACAACAGAGCTAATTAATAAATTATTTATTAAATTAAACGAAAATAAATACCGCCATAAACCTATGGTTTTTAATACTTTAAAATCAGGAGTATAAAATATAAATTAAGATACGTTTATACAGATAATTTGAATCGCGGGCAGGTGGTATTGCCAGACTCGGCAGGGCTCGCTTATTCCTTGAGGATGAGTTCCACGAACGCGGTGTCCAGGTCGTCTCCGATGTCCTTGTATTTTTCCTTCTCGGCGACGAGCTCGTCTGTACATTTTAAGATATATTAGTCATAAATTAGGAGAAAATAAGAGTAATTTTTCCTTTTCAACGCACTTTATTTATCATTGAAGTCAATATATACTCTACTTGAGGCGTATACGTTACTTTGGTAGGCTTATTCGCGTTAGAGGTGCTTTTAGGTCTTCGGGATTGGAAGAATCTATTAAAAACGCCTGGAATTTTGTATTAGCAATATTCCGCTTAAACATCAATTGCGCCTACAATTTTCGTAGGCGCAATTTCTAAAAGTAGTAAATTTCCTTGATTTTCTCCAAGTCAAGTATTGCATTTATTAGCAGCGTATGAAAAAAGAAAATGAGTGCTTACATGTCGTGATCCTGTTTATTCCGAAGCCATGCGCCGGTCTTGCTGTTACCTCAAGCGTTTCGCTCGAAAGTCAAATCGTTCATGCGGTTTTAGAATTTAGTAGAAGCGTTTGATAATTATATGGGTAAGGTTTATAGGCTTTAAATGCGTATGAGAGAGTGGTTTGGCAGTAGATCAATGGCAGCAAGTGCAGAGGTCGCATGTGGCCGGGGGGATGGCGTGGAGAGGCCCGTGCACGGGCGGCGGGGCCTCCAGGCCTAGGTCGTTGAACGCGTGGTCCAGCTCGCCTCCGATCTCGTGGAACATCTCCTTGCTCGATATCAGCTCGTCTGCACAAACCGACGCGGTCAGCCCACGGTCGACAGTGGCACGCGCATGCAACACGGACACTAAACCTAATTGAAATACTATTCCATCAGCTATAGCTCGTTTTTCGTTTAATTTGACGATAAAAAATTGAATTCACATTATAATTTGCTACGCCGCAGTTTCGGTTATATAGATTCGAAGCGTATTTTTTGAGGTACAGGCGATTTTTTTACGATGGTGGCGCGGCTTCGGCAGCGGGGGCCGCTTCCGCCGGAGGCGCGGCGGGGGCGCCTTCTGCGGGCGGCGCGCCCTCGGCCGGCGCGGCGCCCTCGGCCGGCGCGGCGGCTGGCTCCGGGGGCGGCGCGTTAGCGGCAGCCAGCGCCGCCGCCTCCGCCGCGGCCTTAGCGGCCTCGAGATCCTCCTCCGTCGTCTGCGTGAGATGGGACACTGAGCCCTCGCGCTCGAAGATTCCCTCCTGCGACAGCGCCGCCGCCTGGAAGACCTCCTCCTCCGCTTTGCGCTGGCGCTCCGCGGCCAGCCGGGCCTGGAGCTCGACGTCGGCGAGCTCGGCGGCTATCCTGGCCTCCTCCATGAGGCGGATGCGGTCCTCCTCGGCGGCGGCGGCGGCGGCCGCGGCGGCCTCCTCGGCGGCGCGCTTGGCGGCCTCCTGGCGCGCGATCTCGGCGAGCCGCTCCTCCTCCTTGCGCTTGGCCTCGGCGATGCGCTCGGCCTCGATGCGCGCGAGCTCGGCGAGGCGCGCGCGCTCGGCGCGGATGGCGATCATCTGCCGCTCGGAGGGGTCCACGCCGGGGATGATCTCCACGAAGGAGTCGTCCAGGTCGAGCCCCATGTCGTTGACGCGCTCGCTCTCGTTGATCACCTCATCTGCGGCAGGCCGAGCCGTCAGTGCCGGGTCGCGGCCGTGTCATGCCCATAACGAACAATGCATAGGATAAGGTCGGGCCATGCCCCGTGCCTCGTGACAATGTACGTTCGATGCTTCTTCGTGATGATTTCGTTTTTGATCATTCCTCTTCCGAATCGTTGATGGATCACAAATGATATGAATAATTACAATGACTTTATTTATAGCTGATAGAATCGATGATATTAGTGAAAGGGAGGTTAGAAGGAGCACACGGATTAGTATCAAAAAAACAACACCGAGTTAAAAATAATGATAATATATATTTATAAACACTTGTGTTAGAATACTCTTAAATTCATTAATTTATTTCTCACGAACTTATCTACCATTTCATTAATCGATAACATTAAAAAGACGGATTCCCCTCGATTTATCGAACGTAATTTTATATTTTTCACATTTTCATAAGTATTTGTTTGTATGAACGGCGAGCGGTACTCGACGCGCCGAACCAAAATCGCGACACGGTGCGGACAATTTCATCGATTAATTTAAATAAATAGCAACAAACTCAAATTATGACACAAGAAAAAATCATACTCGAAACAAAATAGAATATCAAAATACTTCATAGCAAGTATATTCTTATAAATATCATATGCTTACCATCACTCATTAAATAAAACATCTACTTAATCTCTTCTCTAAAATTAAGTAAGAGCTCATTGAATTGCAAACAGACTTGCTAAAGTCGATATCTGAATAATATCAGTTACTGTGGAAATCTTATTTCATTGACGTTGGTATCTATTTTGTTCTACGCTACTGGAATGACTTTATAGTATGACAAACGCTGCATGTATTTAACATTTTGGTCCCCATTTTGGAATGTCAACATTTCCCCTTAGATACTAGAGTGCCGTAAGATCTTACTAAGCTGCATACAACGGCCGCAATCGGCTAAATCAGTCACTCTCGATAAATAATGACTAAAACAAATGAGGATTTATACGAGTACACTTCTCAACAAAAAATATTAGTAAATTTGTGTATCAAATTAAAAAAAATTGCACATGGCAGTGGTGTCGTAGCGAACACTCGACGTTACAATAGAAGCGGCTGGCAATTACTCTATAGCTAGTAACATCTAAGCGCCGGCCGGCTCAGCGGGCATCGATTCTCAAGTCAAAAAAATAAAATAATATCTATGCCGAGTTGAAAAAAAACTAGCGCGCGTTCCGATTTCAAATGACAGTTGTAGGGTTGGGAAAGCGCGCTAGCGTGTCGGGAATCGATATCGATGAGCGGGCGGGCGCGCGGCGGTCACGCGTTCACATGTTCTGGATGTCGTGGAGCGTGGCCTCCATCTCCTCCTGCAGGAGTTTGCTCTTTTCGCGCTCGGCAACCAGGTCGTCTGCAAGGCGACGCGGCCACGGTCAGAACACACAACACATTCAAACATTATCTGTCGTGGTGACATGTAGGGTTATCAGAGCGGCAACATTTGTTTGATCTTACTCAGACTCTTTATCGCGATATGATCTGAACTTAAATCATCGTTGCGTTGAACGCTGCTTAAATACAATGTTAAGACTTTCAAGTCCATATTGAGTTTAAGAGAAAAAGAAATAGAAACTAATAAATGCATCAATCTCTTTATGTGTGAAGGAGAAGGGTGCACTTAAAGTTTTATAAAAGTATGAAAATGGTCACCAAACGACAGAAAATATGTGAATCAAAAACAAAGAAAAAACAACATAAATCAAAATCCATGCTTCAATATGTAAATACAACGATCGAGCAGTCTAACACAAAGACATGCTAAACTATGTAATTAAGTATCAGAGCTCACCTACAAACTTTTCGCATGATATGTAAGATTTACTATTGGAGTTCTATGTTGTTCAAGGTTGTTTTGTAATTGAGCTCTAATATTGATAATTAAAGTCGAACACACAATCGTTTCGGGCACATTTTTGCGTAATTAATAATACATATATTCAAAAATTAATTTTCGGGTGTTTAAAATACCATGTTTGACAAAATAATATTGCCATATCGATTACGATACTATTAAATCACTACTTTACGTCATTTTTTTCTTGCTCATGTGCCAGTAACGACTCTATAATCGATGATGCTTAAAAAATAAAATTATAAAAAACTAAAACTGTTACTATGATTTAAATAAAATCAGTAATTAATAGCGCAATGAAGTAAGTAAATAAGCTTTACGTCTATAGCTGAGCTTAGCTTTGAGAGTCAAGAAGAAAGCCAGTTCTGATGACTGTGCATTAATGATCAAGCTCTGTCAAACATGTTATAACTTGACTTGAGGTACTTTAAATTGACTTAACCGTACTGCTGTAGAGTGTAATAGATCTGGAGAACCTTGAAAACTAGCAATTGGTAGATCATATTATTAATTTTCCTAGATTTTAATTTCATATTTATACATTTTGACGAAGCATCCATGATAACTATCAGGTTTAGTGTACCAAAATTTGATTATTGTCGCTTATATAACTGTTAACGCGATTTGAGAAAAGCTATACACTACACTTACTATATATGAGAATAAGACAGAATATGAAAGTCTGACTTTAACAAATAACTGGATGCCTTACGTTATTTTCTCGGTGCTCTAACTTGTTTTTTTTTTATATTCTAGAATGCTTTGTCAAAACGTCACCCGACGTTTCTTATACAATTTCTAACATATTTGAAACAGGAATATATATTACCTTCGAGCCTGTCGACCTCCTTTTGGAGTTTCTGCACAGAGCGCTCAGCGAACTCAGCGCGGGCTTCAGCCTGTAATTGTTAAAAAAAAATTAAACACCTGCCCTTATGGCGAAAACAGTCCAATTTTACCAAGAATCCAAAAATGTAACGAAAAACGATACAGAATCGTAATCCAATTTAACATTTACGAATTATAATTACTTTAAATTGGACTGCTTTCTTTTTAATCGACCAAGAACATGCAAACTTTCTTTAGTTAATTTTATATTGACACAACGGATTCGGTAGCAGTTAAAGAAATATCTTTTGCAGAATAGGTATTTACCTATTCTGCAAAAGATATTTTGCATCGTGAAATTATTTGAATCGTGAGATTTACTTTTTTCCTTTTACAAACATGAACTACAGACAGGTATCTGACATCGGTGTATTATTCAAAATGATTTTCGAGAAATATGCATCAACAATTTATATTAGGAAAATTTATCGATTAAACTTGTCCCCACATTAATCAATAAAGTTAAAATGAGAAATAATCGGACAAGGAAGTTAATCATAAATCTACATAATTATAATAAAGAAACCTTATACAATTTGCTACCGAAAATCCCAGTAAAGAACTTTAAAACTGTTAAATTTAATTAAAAATATATCTATAAAAACAAATAACACATTGTTAAAGAAAGCTGAAGCACCACAACTCATGCATTTACCTTCACCGCAAGCAGCTATGTTGCCGGTCACTAACTAGACAACAATATACCGTTACCCACTACTAAAATACTGTGTAGTGTGACTACAAAATATGATCATGATGTGATGCTTATATCTAGTAATGATACTTTAATTGTATAAGAAATATAGAAATAAAGAGTGTTCAAGAAGATTAATTTCTGGCAGTTTTTCTATACAAAAATGGAATTAGATGTTTGTCTTTCGACAATTTTCTCCCATATAATTTGTGCCTTGTTGTATAAGGATACCGTTTACATACACAGAGTGACTGTTAAACCTTTCTCTAATTGAAAAGGTAAAACAAGTTTCTTTTTCATATTTACTCAATGAACATGACTTAAACGTTTTACTAAACCAGTACAATTTCGAATTCAGAAACAATCAAGTTCCCGTATTCAAAACAAACTTTTTTTTTATAGAAGAACTGTCAGGTACTCGATATAACTTTATCAACATTGGTACTTATTTCCGCGCTCCATCACTGAACCAGAGTAACAGCTATACAAACCAAGCTAAGATAACAGGGTTTGTATAGGTGTTTCTCTGCCCCATGTCCCGCGACTCACCTGCGACAGTTTGGCGGAGAGGCCGTGGATCTTATCCTCCACATGCTCACGGGACGCCATCGCCTGACACACACTAGTATTTACTCACAGCTCGAGCACGCCCGTTGCGATTGTACGATTCGCTTGTACCTGACTTTTCCAGACGTCCTTTTTACGAATCCCACAGTAAATATTGACAGGGTATGCATGGCAGTAGAGTCCGTCTACGCTAACTTCGAACCAACTTGAACACAACAGTGTGGAGTGTCATTATAAACGTCATATTTTCATAGTTTGACATTAATGATGACATATCCGCACTTCGTTATTACAAATGCAGAGTTAGCTTGGTCTGACACTATGCACGACAGTAATGGGTCAATATCACAAGCATTTCAACCGCCTAATTTGTTTGGACACATTTTTGACGTTATTTTGATGATATTTCTGAATTGTTTAGGTTCCTCTTCCAAACAACCAAAAATCGTGACTACTTAAAAAAAAACTCGTATCTTGTTCTGTCAATAAAAATAAAAATGTGGTATCTATGTATGCTATGCATACAGAGTTACTGCGTTTTATCTTTCGAGTAGCAGTGCGAGATACGAGATTTTTTCAAAGTAGTGACGAAATATCATCAAAATGTCGAATTACTTCATCAAAAATGTGTTCTAAGATATAAAAGGGACAAAAACGCTTCTGACTTTGACCTCGAGTTGTTACATTTAAGCCTTCATTAGAAATATTAATAAGACACTTGGAAAATAAATCATGACATCTGGAGAAGACAAGCACAAGTTGACTAAAGGAACATAAAGCGTACAGTCACAAAACAGGCGCAAGACATACATAAGGGATAGAAATATTGCACAGAGGATAGACCTGTACATACATAGATGAAGCACCAACCGCTGCTCGGGTCTACACCATACCTAGCCTAAGGACGCATTAAACTGTGCGAAGATCCTAAGAATGCCACGCAAAATTAGCACCAACTATTACGAGTCCAGAGGAACCCGTGGCCAAAAATCTGGTTTATGAACAACGATATGCTTTTATTACATGAAAATTTATTTTAAATTTCATGTTATTTCAGAATGTTTTAAAATGAGAGCGAAACTTCAATAATATGGCGGCGACTAGGTTCGTGTAACTCCAAAACAAAGATCGAAGGTCCCTCGACTTGTAGCGTGACATTCGCCTAAGTCACTCTTCACACAGTTTAAAGCAAAACTACAACCCCAACATGATGGCGATGGATGATCCTATCTACAACCTCAACCGCTATCTACTCTCAGACCGCGGTTTACCTCTCTCAGTTGTGCGTCCAGAAGTTTGACCTGTCCCTCGAACGTCTCTTCCCTTTGCGTAGCCTGCGATTGTTACTTATTAACGAAAAAACACAACACGAAAACGAAACTTCATGCACACACAGCGTTGCCTTATGTTACAGTATTTTTGGCAACGCCGCGCGTAGAAAACAACGGATATACACTAGATTAGAACGCTAGAGAAAGAAAACAACAGCCAAATAAAAAAGTGAGAGGAGGGTAACGTAATACGAAAAGTTTAAAGACGCACTACGTTCTATGCCTGATTGACATTTGCTAACGCACCATGTGGTCAATACGCATATCAGAATTGTTACGCATCGTTTTCGACGCCGACTCAAACTTGAGCGTTTTTGTATATGAATCAGACATAGAAAACACACTACAGTGAGGCAGTATGCAGTTAGGCAAGCGATCAGTCGACGGTCTGGTCGCATTCACACCTCCTTTAGGCGGGTGGTGAGGGTTTTGATCTGATTTTTGTACTCCTCCTCGCGTTGGTTGGCCTGTATTAAATTATCAGCTTAGTTATTGAACTCCTCTATTTGAAATAACCTAACAAGTTAGTTTACACATGATGTCTGCATTTACAATCGTTCAACAAATATTACGTCAGGACTTTAGGTTAATTATAATCGTTTGCAGAAGATAAGACCTGGATAAAATTTTGGTTGGTGCATCATAATCTTAAAATTTTACATTATTAAAAGACATTTCAGAAATTATTTTTGTCCAAAACATTGGACAAAAACAATAAAGTGTTTTTCCACAGGCGAGATGAAAAAACAATTATTTTATTGGGTGAATTCTTGTAGAGCCTCTAACAACAACATTAGAGCTCCAGTCAAGTAGATTTCAAAACGCTGCGCCTTTATTGAAATACAAATCAAAATGACGCTAATGTAAATAGCTAAACCCAATTCAAAAATTATACTTCATATTTCTTTTACTTATTTAATTTTCAGTGCAATTAAATTTTCCTATACATATAAGTTTAGTTTGTATGTATAAAGAAGCCGCGTTCGGAAACCTACCTCATGTACTTCGGCAATCTAAGCGCGCATTAAAGACAAGATTTCACTGCGAGTTATTTATACTCTATCGAATCTATCGAATCATAAATATATTGATCGGCTGATGTGACCTATTTTACATATTCGTTGCGCTGCGTAGCTATCTGATGTACATGCTACAGAGCCTATCTTTAGAATTTTATAAATAAACTGTACAAAGATATCAAACAGGTGCTTTCAATGTTATTTAAGTAGTCATTACTCTTTAGTTTTTGTAGAATTAGCAATAGAAAGTTATTTAAAGTCCTCTGATAGTTTGGAATGCGGCCTATTAATTATTACCTACTTGAGTGGTAAATAAATACTATAAGAATACACATTGTCTTTACCGCACGCTTAGATGTCCTTGTATAGATTGTACAGACTAAGGTCGGATAATGATAATTAGATAAGATAAGATAAGGTACCTTCTCCTCGGAGACCTCCAGGGACTTCAGGTTGTTACCGACGACGCGGAGCTCCTCTTCAAGCTCGACGATTTTGCTGGAAACATAAGGAGCCCCATCAGAAAATATCATGTCTCGTGACCCATTGAAAGTTCTAATTGAGCGTTGCTTTTATTTTTTGCCATTTTTATATATCGTGACCTGTTTGCCACTTTTGTGTTATTTCTAGTCAGGATCGCGAGCCCTTTTCATCCATATAGGAAATAAGTGTACTATAATTTCCATACATTTTTCAAACTTTCCGTTTTGTTACCGCCATACAAAATATATGGGAAAATGGTAACACAATAGGAAAAAAGCCCTGGGACATTTTTTTATCCCATTAGGATCGAAAAAGCTCGTGATTCTGAGTAGAAATAACACAAAAGTGGCACAAAAGGTCACGCTCAATTCGAGAAAGATTTGATAGATCTTTATGGCCAGATTCTCTAGCCTACGGCCCATTTCTCGAACGGTATTAGTCTAATATTATTAGTGTGTTGTCATGGCAACCCATACGTTCGTGGACTAATCATATTAGCCTCATACCGTTCGGGAAATAGGCCCCTAGTATTAAAGGAACGTGGCCCAATTGGGCAATTAATGCAATTATAGCTACCTTAGAATACAAGTATAAAGAAAGGGTTGGGTTGCTTCGGGCGTGACAGCGTTGCCTCTTTCCTTATCGGAAAACTATTGGGAATAACTTAGGGAATATTTGCTAGTTGAAAACAATATAACTTTTTCTATGTTTCATATCTAATGTTCATGTATGAGAGTAGATTTATAGGTACATACTATCATATAGAGTTGGCGCTTTCACAACAAAGGGCTAGTCAATCAATATCAATTTAAGGACGTACTGACCTAAATATTTGAATTCAATATCTAGAGCAAATACAAACTAGTGGAATCAAAAAGCGTGCTGGTTAATGTTGAATATTTATAAAACTTTGGCATTTATTTTAATTTAAACATAATTTACAGTACTTGCTTTATTAGAAAATTTTATTTTATCTTTCTATGTATGGTCAGTCAGCCACCATTTTAATCAGTCGATAAAAAATGTTACATGGCTTTAAGATTGCTATTTGTACATATTTTTTGCACGAAAATGTTTAAATTAAAATAAATACCAACTGTCAACAAGAACATGCATTTGCATAGGTGATTAAAAGCAAAGATTAATTAAAATCCTTCAATTTAATTAAAAAATAACGTAACTTTAATTACATTTTTCGCTCGTATGTTTATCGTAAATCTTTGCTTTTTATTACCAAATTAAAATGAAAATAACGATCACGCAATATTCTCGTTTGATTATCTAAGCATTTCTTTGGCGAAAAATTAAAAAAGGAATACGTTTAAATACAACATCTATCATAGTTTTTACTAATACTACAATAAATGCAAATTTTATAAAGGAATTCGTAGATCCAAAACTACTGTTATATAAATTAAATGGTTCTTGCCCACTTGGGTTGTTACCCATTGCGCATCGTGAAATTAGGTTATGTCTTCAATTTGTTGTTTCACGACACGGCAATTTAATTGTATGCAGAAGGCATTTCTCGATCCACACGCCATAATAATAATATCTGCATTATGTTACCGGTTTCAACTTGTAAAATTGTATGTATAAGATAACATGGTTTAAGAAATTTACCACATTACACTGCACTTTCTGAGCTTTTATCCATATTTTATTGTATCGTCCAATGCATAATGCACTAATGTATTTTTAAGGTGTGTGAATCGTAATATCGACACGATTAACTTCCAACCTTATCCCATCGACATAAGGTCGGTTAAAAGTGTCTCTTCCACTTACCTATCGCTCTGGTCGGCCCTCTCCTCGGCGCGTTCGAGGTCCTGCTCCATCATAACGAGCTTGCGCGCCACCTGGCGGCCGGCCGCGTTAGTACACGCACACACAACACACACTACGCTACGTTACGTTTGAGCGCGCCGCTCTCGACCCGCTGTGTGCAGTGGCGGTGCTATGCGCCAAGTCATGTGCAAAGGACGTGGATCTAAGGATGGGGTTAATGCTAGATGGAAGGGTGGGAGAGTCGGCGATGTTACATATAAAAGGTGCTAGGACGGAATCGCCGATGCTAAAAAGAAAGCGAAGCGAAAAAAATCACAAGCTTAGTCGAGGGCGGCGGCGTAAGATTAAACGAGGGTTGTCCCAAAACATTTAGCTCTAAATTTTACTTTTTGTAAACATTATAAAAAATATCTATGTGCTATCTAGTGCTTTAAAGTTATTACTATGTGATGTGTGCGCTTGTATATGTGCGGCACGCATACGGCCAGTAATTCTGGTGTAATGCCGTGCATATCTGAAAACAAAATTGCCCTATACCACACATATTTCCTGGCCTAGCCTACAGCCACTACGGTACACACATTGAAGAAGTTTAGTCGACACATGGACATGATAGTTAACGCATAGAAATATCCATGAGATGGGGCAACCCTTGTTTTGATTATCTATCGGCACAGAGTCATTTAAGTCGCGTTACGGAAATAAATGACCCTGAACCGTACTTAAAAAAAAAGGCGGTGTTGCCACTTTAGGAAATGAAATGGAACAACACCTTATCGCCATCGCACATGGCAATTGTTTGCAAAGATACAGCAGCGTATTCTAAGTATGTTGTACTAGATTGCTGCTAACGCACAATCGTCTGGGGCAAATTTATCTATGCTGTATTAATGCAAAAAGCCGTGTGCGATGTCACTTAACGATGCAAATTAAATGTAAAAATAAATGTCTCGTACGCCGGCTCGACCTAGAATGGGACATGCAATAAAAAACGGTGAACCTATGTTAAAATACCAATGTAGGTAGATCGGGTTACGGTGCGTTAGGAATTCTAATCAACAACCATGCAGAACGGCGCAAAAACTCGTCTCAGAATACCCTTCTAGCTCTGTATTGCTTGGTATGCAAATATAATTGCTAATTTAAGGGTGTTTCGATTGAATTTTGCTTGCAACCAAACAATACGAAGTGTGGGGGGGTCAGAGATTGGAAACCTACGATTCGCCGGCCTCGGCGCGCTCCTCTGCACGCTCCAAGTCAGCCTCTACCATGGCCAGCTTACGGGCCACCTGGACATCAAAACCCAAAAGTCAGCCATCGATATAAAAAAAAAACTCGAGTCCATCACGCAGCCGCTGAGACCGAAATTAATCGGGACATAACCAATTAATCATACTTAAATCTTCAGTCCAAAAAAAGACGTTATCAGTTATCACCTTCGGCTGCTATTTATGAGTCATTTTAACACCTATAATTTTATCACTGCTAATATTTGTAACAAAATTGAACAATTCAAATTGTTTACAATAATTCATAGCTTCATCAAAATTAAGTTACTGACGAGGCCTTTTCCCCAATGTAATTTCAACATTTAAAAAATATGTCTACATGTTGCGCGTTGTCAACATTTTTGGTCTTGAATTACAGTTGCTGAGTATAGTAATTACGGGTATCTTATCACGTTCGGTCTTGACGACTACGTATATGGCAGTAAAGCTTATGTAACGACATGCGACCGAGGCCTGTCGCGCCTTTTACGGCGAAAGCCAAGATCAGGCGACACGACACGACTCCTTCTAAGGGACAGTGTCAGAGAAATTAGGACGGACCATCTGGCCACTCCATCTGTTTCCAATTATTGATATCTGCTTGAAAATGCAATATCTAATCACGTGAAAACGTGATATAAAAGACAGCGTCATGCTACAGAACACGTCAAATAGGGAATGCAACATCGTTGCTTGTTACTAGGCCATTAAATGTTAGTGTCAAACAAAACTAAACTTGGATTAGTCTGAGTTACGGTTTGAGACATCAATGGGGGGTTTTCGAAGGGGAAATCTCCACACGTAGTAAAGCGCAACCCAAACGACATCGAATAAAGACCTCATCGTATTTCTTGTCGGCTTCCTCAGCGAGGAACCTGGCTTCCTTCAGCTGGTTCTCCAGGGCGTCCATACGCTCCTCATCAGTCAGGGACTTGTTCTCGAGGACCTTGCGGGCGCTACATCCAAAACAACATCAGTAACCAGAAAATTCCTACCAATAATCGTCATCAAGCTTTTTCTTGAGATTTTGTACGTAAATGGATGAACCTATCGATTTCCAAGGGTGACCCAAGAGTTAGACATGCAACGGAAGGAACACACAAAGCGACGCGTCCGACTGGATACAGCTGTGAAGGAAATACTTTGCGACAAGCATTAACTTGTATATCGAAACCGCAAACATGACGGTTCTATTTCGAAACACATTGTAACCATCTTAGTCTTTCGATTTTTTTACGATTGCGGTAAATATAACAGTTAATGCCCATTACAAATTCTTAACACATAATGATCAGAATCAGTATTCTACAGAACGGTAAGACACAGTACTGCAAAATACATATAGGTATGTATTTTGCAACACTAAGGTTAAGTAAGGTTGACATTTAAAATCTTAAATCCAGTTTTGCATTAACACCATACAAGTGTATTCTTTAGTTAATTCAAAACATGATCAAGTATCTAAATGTCAACTATGACGTTATAAGGCTATGCGAATTTTTATATCACCAACATAGAACTTTTTAACCCCTTGACAGTCAATCACAGTCACAGAAGTGCACGGTCACAGGGTCAGATTATTTGTGCATTCCGGAAAGGTTTACGATGGCGTGGCGATGTACGTGGCGTTAAGACTTAAATTCGTGTAGCCTTATAACACAATACGAGAATGTAATGTACACTGAATACTATTCTTGAGTCACGACACTGGTGACATAACGCGATATACATCAATTATTAGTATATATGTCTGGACGCACGATGGTCACAACAGTCATTAAGACGAAGTATAGTGAGTAATAGAGTAATAGTATTGAGTTTAACATTACATTCTTTACAACAGCTCATAAATACATTTGAAAGTCATGTAAAATAAATCAATGTTACTAAAATAACGGCACTATAACCAGTCAGACTAGTGTTTTTTCTAATGATCTACTAGTAGAGAACTGTATTTGTGAGCTCAGTTATACCTTAGTCTAAGAATGACAAAAATATAGACAGACAGTAACCGAGTCAGTAATTCAGTATTAAATATGTGCGTAATTTTTCTAAAATAGCATAGCATTTCATAAAAAGGTAGGCTGATTAGCCGACTTTGAAAAATACTGTCCTAAAGTTACTGATTGTCTCTGGTTCAATAATGACGATGATAAGCGTTCACCTCTTCGTATTTTTTGTCCGACTCCTCGGCGATGAGCTTTGCCTGCGCCAGCTGCGCTTCCAAGATGGCGACGCGATCATCCTCCATGTTGGTTCGGTTCTCCAGCGCCTTGCGTATTCTGGTTAGTGCGGGGCCAAACACATGCGTGTTACAAACATCGATATCGATAAAGTGGCTTTTAACACTATTTTTCATTTGGTCTAGAAATATGGTGGTTATGGGCGAAAATAAAAACGAAAGCACTCATGCACACAAAAACTCAAGGGCTAATCCATTTACAGTTGAATGGAAGCCATACAATAAGGTTTTATAAGAAATGACTGTCTGAGTCCGTATTTATGTTTTGTTGGCATTAAAACCTTGTTGTATGGCTGCTCTTCAAAACGATTTTGAAACAGGTGGTTTTTCTTTGAGATAAGGTTTTTCTGGCGCCAACATTCTGTTTAGTCGCTCTCACGTTCTTGGAAATCACACTAACTAACACTTGCAGTATGTCAATGTTGAATTAAAGCTGTTTTTGGATTGACACAGCCAGTGACTAAACAAAATGCTTTTGCCTCTCTGCTACATCATGTTATGTAGTAATTGAAAAAGAATAAACGATTGTAAAAAATAGCGAAGAATCACTCTTAATCTTAATCAGATAGTGATATCTAGGTATAAATCCTCGTAAGTAATTAGGAGGCAAATATGTCTGTTGTTTTCCTGCATTTAAGCGATTTTCTTGCAAAAGGCACCACGTAGTCCGTTATGATAAGGTTTTAATGGGGTTGGCAACTGTCAAAGCTTTTTATAGATGGCGGCAGCATAGGTTTTACCTGTCTTTCGTTTTGTTTTATGGGATTTAGCTTAAAGGGCTACCTACTAACATTCAGGTTATAAAATAAAAAAACTATTCGTAAAACCTGTGCTGGCTCCATCTGTAAAATACTTCGGCCGGCCACAAAACATATTTATGGCAACCAGTGAACATGGCAACCGCCAAAACATATCCTAATGCCAGAAAATGGAACCTACTACTAACTTGTCAGAATGTGACATATATTTAGTTTACGTCAGTTTTGTTGTTCGACTCACCGTTCGGACTCATCGGCGGCCTGGCTGGCCTCCGCGAGCTTGGCGGTGGCGGTGGCGAGACGCTCCTCGGACCTCTCGAGGTCCTCCTCCAGCAGTTGGATGCGTCGGTTGAGGGCGGCAACCTCGGACTCAGCCTGGAAAGGAGGTTAATGGCTTAGTGACCTTGAAACATTTGTCTAATGTGTTAAAGGTTATTCGACTTTCCTGTGGATATCATAAAATAAACGGACTTTAATTAATAAATATTCTTTATTTCAGACTCGGTCCATATAAAATTAAAATAAGTAAAATTAAAATTAAATTATAACACTATGCCTAATTTTATTACTTTATCCTTATAGACACAACCTACTTCTATAAAGTTGTATATAGGCAGGTAATAAAGTTTTAAAAAATATATTCAAATCGTTAACTTTCATAATGTCCACAGAAAAGGCGCCGATTTTCCGAAACGCTTTCGACCCTGATGCTTAAGGCTGCATTGAATTTGAAAAACCAGTTTTTAAGCTTAAGTGGCCATAACATTTTGTTTCTCATAACACGGGTTTGAATAAATGACGCACTTATACTAGGTACCTATAGTACGATACATTCATGTATTGTATTACCATAAGGCTTTCTCTTTAATCTCGCTATGGAAATGTAAGTTTAAGTACCTGTTAACCTACATACGGTAACTCCCAACTCCATAAATCAAAACTTTAGACATTCGATTACTAACCTACCTTAAAAGGCTTAAAGCCACAACGATAAGGGACCTATGTTGAAACAGTAACCGAATACTATTGGCATTTATAGCGACAGTAAATAATATTATTAACGAGTTGACATTTACATCAATCATTAAGTTACGAAAATATCCATTGCGCTTATTATCTGAAATAAGATAAAACTACCAACAATTGTATAACTATAATTTTCCATACTTATAAGATACCTACATATCCAGGCAAATGAGCATGTGTAGAATATTCATCTGAATTATCCTTCACAGAAAACGTAGGCATGTTGCATAATAATTATTAATTGCTCCAATTTCATACAAATTAACAACGCTAGTGAGGCGTGTAGTATCGATAACCATAAACAATCGCGTGATTTATTACGATAAAAATATTTAAATTTGTCGAATGAAGAGAGCAAAAAGCTCAATACATTCTAGAAATTGTTGCATACAAGATGTACCGACCGATTTTAGTGATTTGCGGTAAAGCAATTTCTTGCAAAACGAAGATACCTAGATTATTTCCCACTAGAAGACTTTTTCATTTTTGTAATAAAGTTTACGATTAATCACTGTGTAGTCAAAACTAAATACACATTTTTCACTCTTATTACAACACGGTAAAAGCACAGCAAAAGTGTACACATGTTTTGGTTTTGGTCGTCGCAACTCCGCATTGCCAAAGTCGCATTGTTAAACGTCTACACAATACACGTGTTTCGAATTCACGGCACGACAGTGGCATACTGATCGCTATACTACCAACTGCCGAATTAGGCCTGATTTATTCCAACCGGCGCGCGGCGACTGTTTATACAAAATTCCTTTAAGGATTTTTCCACAAAAACATTCCTACAAGCAGTTTTAGCTGTTCTTTTATCAGAACCGTAGACACAATTTCTTTTTATACATAAACCCATTATGGAAGAGGACTTTTTGATATTTCCTTGGTCAATGTGTCAAATGGTCTTATTAAACTTAGTGAAAATAACAATTGGTAACTGTCAACATAAACAAATCCTATAATTCCACATATTTGGTCAACATTAAATCATAACTGTAGCAGTAATGCTGATCAGCTAGGATTGTTGACGTTAGTTATGTGACAAGTGTCGCGCCGATATAATCATAATCATAATCATAATCATAATCATTTATTGTATAATATTAATATTACATGTCACTTATTTACAAACAATATTGAATAAAATTAATTAATAATATAGGCGATAATCATTAATAAAATTAATTATACTCTAGGTATAAACTCATAATTTAAGTTTTAAATATTCGTCAATACTGTAAAATGTGTGTTCGAGAAGCCAACTTTTTAATTTATTTTTAAAACAAGCTAGAGACGGAGCCGAGGTGATTGACACTGGCAACTTGTTATATACAGTCGGGCACATCACGCGAGTTAGCTTCCCCGATCTCGCGAGTCGTCGCTTTACCGGCAACAGCATGTTCGGGTGACGAAGATCGCGGGCTGAATCAGCGCGTTTTTTAAAATGGCACATATTTTTATAAGCATAGGTGGCAATCTGTAATATTATTACTGACGGCACGGTTAGTATACCAAGCTCCTTGAAGTAGGTCCTTACGGAGGTGTCTTGAGACAGCTGCATCACCGCGCGCACGGCTCTTTTTTGGAGTCGGAATGCTCGTTGCCAGTCCGCGGCGCGCCCCCACAGCTCTGTGCCGTACTGCAGAAGCGAGTGGATGGTTGCAAAGTAGCACGTCCGTACTACATGCCTCGGCACGACTCGAGCTATATTCATGACATCACGCGTCCTTGCCCGCGAGGAAGCGCTAACGAGTCCCAGTTTCTCCTCCTTTTATCCTGTGTCGTCATCCGTGCGTGGCCTCTATTTATAGACACACAATCACCTTTTTATAACTTTCTTTCAACCAATTAACCGAGGCAGTACGTAGAACGATCTGATAAAACCTGATCGGAGTCCGATTGGAGTAAAAAAGTTACACGTAAGCTCACATAAGTGTTTATTACCTCGAGACGCTGGACTGTCTCGTCACCTTGAACTCAAACATGGCTCTAATTGATGTTTAAGGCTATTTTATACACATTAGTCAAATAGCCTGAGGTGGGGTCTATGAACTGAACGACGAAACGAATGAACCTGCTCCCTTCGGCAGTTAGTTCCGGATGAGTCTTTCTGATAAATTTTAACATTGTTTAATTTGATGGTATTGGGAAACGTAGGGCTAGTGGCTATTGATATGAGGACAATGGCAAGCCCAATGGATTGTAATACAATAGGCGGCGTACGGCCACGAAGGGCTTAACTCCCTGCCAAACGGTGCGCTACGATTGTGAAATTTAATATAGTAACCAAAGCTTTACGGTAAAACCTTCAAGTTCAACTTGTCAGGGTTAGACTTGAAATAAAGGGTTTCTCAAGCAAGTATTTTATACACTAGAGACAGGTTAAAGTCGGCTCAGGAGCTTATAAGCATGTCGAGTTATTTTGCAATTCTTAAGAGGAATTTAAGTGTGGATGTTTTTTTTCTGCATAAGAGCAGTATGTCAGTCATATGTCCCTTTTAATAGTGGAAATATTGAGTCTTAATACTGCTTTTCCTTAGTCGGTCATGACATCAATGGCAGTTAAAAGTGTAATAACAAAACTAAACAGTTCAATGTTAGTTTTTACGCCCACAGTAAACGCGGTGGTCATTACACATCTCTTAATTTGGGTTTGACTCATCCAACCTACCAAATCATTTCACCTAAGAGACTAAAGTACCTTTATTGCCCAACTGTAAATGTCTTATCGCACGTCTGATTACACGTAAGCTGATAAGGCAATGTACATTCTAAGGAAATTGAAAATATGAAGAATAATTTCGTAATTGGAATTTAACAGGAGATAATTAAGCCGTCCATAGGTGTTGGCCGGTAGGGCATCGTCGCCGTACAGGCTTACGTCATACGGCGATAACGGCGAAGAGGTCGGACACGCCTTCCCGGCGCCAGCGGCCCTCCGAGGACGTCCGAACAACAGGAATGCATAAAGGGTGCCGGCTCGCGGACCCGTCGCCTCGCTCTACATGTGCCACAAAAGACCGGTACCTATACGACCTCCAACGCAACCAAACCTGTTACGTGTAACATAAAAACCGCACGAACCATTCAACAGGCAATTATGTAAGGTTAATTTCACGGACTAAGGATATATCTCGACAGACAATTGGGATTGTCGATAACATGTTTCTAGTTTCAGGACATCACTAAATTTTAGGAACACGAAAAATATTTTCCGCCGTCTCTTTTTCGCGAGATGAATCGGAGAGAGACGGAAGTATGCGTACGTCGCCTGCACACCTAAGTATGGCCGGACATTACTCACTATAGGTAGATAGTAACCGAACGTGATAACTTCCATATTTCCTTGTGATAATCGTGTCACAAACATTTACACATTGAAACTAGAATTACACAGAACACTATACACAGTAACAATACACAATTCTTACTTCTTCTCTCCGCATTATTTCCACTTGTAACCGTTTGTGATATTCCTCGCACTCATCCTTGTATTTCTCCATTTCCTCTTTAGTCTGGCGCATTTTCTTCTTCAAAACGTCCAGAATCGTTCCTTGCTGCATGTTTGTCGTCATTTTTATGCACTTTTGTGTTTAGATTACAAGCCTAAAAGCTAAAAACTAAGGACACCTCCGCTCGAGTCGCGAAAATGCCAACTGACTGGCTCGGTATCGCAGAGATGGGCGCAGCACGAATGAACACAGCCGGCGAGTAAGATGGCGGACACCAACCTCGGCGCACAACTTTATCGCAATACTAATGACGTGCACTTTCGTGCATTCGACGATAACTAATAATCGGAAACCACGGCGATAACAATTAACACGAATCAAATTAGTAAATGAAACAACCACGCATTATTTCGAATAAAATGACTTTGACAGAACTCAGACACGGCAAACGTCACGTCACTAAGCGATCGACCGTGCGACTAGCAGCACCACCTGTTACACATCACAGGAACTACATCCTGTAGGGTCAAAAGTGGGGTTTTGAAAGAATCCAAAATCATGGGATGGGTGAAACGGTCCAATGACCACACAACAAAGTGACCGGAAGTAGACGATAGTCATACATAGTAAAAGGGCATTACATCATTAAATTTTTAACGTGGGAAAAAATATTACGGTGGCAATTTAGAAATGAGCTTACGTAATTACTATGGATAGATAATTATTTTAATTATATACGAGCAAAAATAACTTTTATAATTCAAGCCACATAAATGCTCTTATCAATTATTTTCGATATGACCATAGTTAAATTGAGACCCGTAACGCCATCTAGGGCTCTTCATCGGAACCTTCAAAGATATGCGGGCGACCTCAGCGCCCTCAGCGGCAGCCGGCAGTAACCGGTATTAAGTCGGTTGACCGGGTAAGTAGCGGCAAACACGGAGATGCCCGAATTTTGTAAAGAGGTGACGTCATTTGGAAAGCATTTGGCCGTTTGAAAATTCCGCTAAGTAATGCTCTGACAAAGGATTTTTTTTTACTGACTCATGATGTCTTAATAAGTATTGCTTCTAAAAAGTTATTTATACAAATGACTGTTTACGCAACCTAGGTAGCATTGTACCTAATTAACAAAGTTTGTAGACATCTAAACTACCACTCATGAACAGTTGCCGCTCTGCACTTCTTTTGTGCAGGAAGTGTTCAATTGTGTTCATTTGACCTTAACCAAAATTCAGTTGCACTTTGTAATACCTACCTGTGAATTAGATCTACCAACAAATTTCTAGTATTCATGAATTCTTTGACCTGGATGAGTATTCTATAATAATGTTTTTTTTTAATATTGGAGAACATTATTTATTTATTTGTACTTTAAAGTACAAGACGCATTCTCTGCCAGTCAACCATTCAGTCAAACCGATACATACATACATTACATTATATATCGGTGTATAATATAATAATAAATATAGGTAGTTATGTTGGTGCAGGAAAGATTAACATTAAAGACAACACATTAAACATTGAAATTATAGATAAACCTATTTTAATTAGGCATTATTCAATTGTATTGCAATTCATCACCATTTGTGTATCACTGTAAAAACATACTAATGATATATTATCATGTAGCCATATGTTCAGCCATATTAATGTGTAGTGTATGGCCTTACATGGACTTGGTTTGATGCTCAATGCAATGACATCTGGAGGCTGACTCATAGAGTTATATATATATTTTATATTATTTATAAGAAATATAAGGTCAGGTCATGCATGTCTTGCTTAACTATCCTTATTCCAGCGTACCAACTTGTACAAATACAAATTACATCGAGTTTTGAACTCATAAGAAAAATACTAATTCAAATGTGTAAAAATTTGCCAGATGGGCTTACAAGGCTATAAACTGGTGAATGATAGTTTTCAATGTTCCATTTTTTACTAAGAAGTCTAGGAACACTGATCTGCTTTAACTTTGAAAATACCTACTTTACTTCGTTTTTTTAGCGTTAGAAATTAGGTAAACAATCTTGATGTGTCTTTTAATTGAAAAACACATTTTAAAAATAAATTAAGTACGACAAATATGTAACAATTATGAATCTAATAAGATCATTCATATTCTTCTGCTTAATAAGTTTTTGATTTTAAAAAAGCGTTTTTCAATTAAAAGACATGTCAAGATCGCTTGCCTTTTTGCAAGTTCTTTCTAATGCAAAAAAAAACGAACTATAGAAATGGAATTGATTTCATTCTCTGATACAAAAATTATATGTATAAATAGGACTAGGACTCTTCAAATGGCCATAAGTAATATGTAATATGTGTTTAGCCTGCCTTTCATCAAATACACCTTATATGATAGAAAAACTAAACAGCTTAGTTGGTTTTCTTACTAATCTAAAATATCACTATAATGTTCTAATTTTGAAAAAAATTCAGTTTGTACTTTTTTCTTTGTTTTTTGTGCAAGAAAAGTTTAGTAAATAAATAATTATAGCATTATTTTTAAAAATAACCTAAATCAAGGATTGATCAGTATATCAGTTGATCAACATAAAGGGCTGATATGATGAATATTAAGTACGCATATTAGTAAAGATTCTAGCGCTGGTGGCCTAACGATAAGAGCGTTCAATTTTCAATCCGGAGGTCGCAGGTTCAAACCCCGGCTCAATGAGTTTTTCAGACATTCATCAATGAGTTTATTGACATGAATAACTTTGCATAATGTTAAATAGGCTATTGAAGGGAAATTTTATAATATCTTGATCCAATGTGTATTTCGTCTCACATTTTGCTTAATGAGAGAGTGAGACACAATGCAGTGTACAAAGAAATTGGACAGGTGGAATACCACCCTAAGTTGAAAAGCTAAGTATGTAAAGAAAATGTATAACTGTTGTGTAAGTTCCTCAACCAGCGGGTGTTGAAGTGGCATTTACAACTGCTCACTGAGTATGTAATGTTGAATAATTTAGAAAGTTCCCCGCCCACACACAGCTATGCTGCTTCATGTACTAAAAGAAATGTGATAATTATAAAAAATATAAAGAAAGTTGAATTTGCAAATTAATTAGTGTACCCAGTGGCATATGATTTGAGTAATTAAAAATGTTAATACATAGTTAAACTTGATTTTTGTCTGAAGTTAGAATGTTTTATCTAAGTAGCACAGAGAGATCTTATCAGATGCTCTTGTCAGATTCTAAATACCTACTAGACCACTTAAGATAAAATGAATGAAAAGATGTAACAACGCATAGTTAAATTATTCGCAACTGTAAATCCCCAATAATTTAAATCAAGTTGATTTAATTAATAATAGCATTTAAATATTCCGATCGTCGATTATTTATAAATGTAATCAAGCGTAAGGCCACGTGGTCTCGGCGACCGCAGCGACATCTGGCGAATATCAATGCACTACTAAGCGTAAACATGTCAAACGAAATGTCAGGCTCAGCTGATCGGACGCGAGTATGCTCGCCGCCCCGTTCAGCGTCAACATTCCGCCTCAACCCGTATAAAAATAGTTCTGGCGCAGTTGGCTGCCCAACTCGCGAGCGCGGCCCACCGATAACTCAAATAATATAGGACATTACCCTTTTCAAAGCTGTGTTCTTGATATTCTGCAGTTCATTCTTGATGATCGAAAATTTCATCATCGTGTCTGATGAAAATATTGAACTGCCGAAGGCCAGGCCCGGGTAGTCGGCGCAGCGCCGCCGCCTGCGGCTCTCTCGCTCCGCCAACACCTCCGTGCACACGCTGGTGCACCGCAGCCGGGCCAGCTCCGCCGTCTCCGGATCATCGTCTGACGCATCCGTGAGCGCGGGGACCTCTGCACCGTCTCCCGCCGACCTCTCTTCTTTATTAGAAAAATCATCGTCCGAACTATCGCGCAATTCTACGCTCGCTATTATTTTATCAAATTCATCCTCATCGTCAATATTCGAAAATTCCTCTACTACGTTTCGATTCGAAAGTGTATCGTCACCGTTCGTCCTTGTCACTTGTTGAGATTCACTAACACTATTGACACAAGGCACAACATCGTCTGTTTGACTGTGTAAGGTCACTTGTTTGGACGGATCAGTGTTCGCGTTTGTGGGGGCGGGCGCGCGATCGCCCCGGAGCCGCGGGTGGTGTTGGTGCCCCCTGCGCCGCACGGGGGTGCGCCCGTGGGCGTGGGGCGCGGACGCGGACATCTCTGCTCGAGGCGCGCTCCGGCCGCGCTGGCTCAGGCGGCCGCCATGTTGACTGGCGTCTGCATCGTCTCGCCGCGCGCGGCGCTGCCGTCGCCACTCTGCTGCCATCTTTTGTTTAACTTTCCGATCTGCTTTACCGACCGAGCGGAAACTTTTTGTTTACACTATGACGCGCGAGTTCTTAAAACTTCTTTTGTTGATACTGCAGAAATTATTATTACTAGACCGTTTCAAGTAGTTTTACCGAAATACATTTTACCGGATTGATGTTTATTTGTAAATAATGTGAAATGAGACTAAAGAATTCAATCACTCGATCAAAGCGATTGATGGAGTCGTTAGAAATCTCACTCATTCAGAAGGCACGTCGATGTGAGCGCGTCTATTTTTACCGAAACACCGGGCATCGGGGCCATATTAGGTGTCAGGCGCTGAAAATAACCCCGCGAGCGTGTCTAGCCCCCCTGGAGCGCGTATTAAACTACGTTATGCACCGAACAGCATCTTATTACTACTACTAAACGCTGAAAGTCGGTAGTTGGCAAACAATTTTGCTTCTGTCATCCAGCGTCATTTTATTGTCATCGAACGAAATAGATCCGAAAGTTTTTATCACTTTAAAATTAGAGTTTACGTTCGCGTAGCGTGCTGTAGGTGACGTCATGATAAATTGGATACAAACAATAAACAAAACAATATTATACTACCCCCAAGATTAAGGTTTATAAAACATGGTGCAAGAAGTTAATTTAATTGCGACAAAACTATACCAAAGTAATAATAGCTCGTAATTATGATCTTATTTTTATTGCTATCATTTGTTCCATTCTTTTTCCCTTTTGTCTTAAGGCGAGATGAGAAGTTAAGTACTTAATCATAACTCTTTTATGATTCTAGGTTAGGTACGCAAAGTATAGTATAAGTACCAAGGTAAATTAAACTCAAAGTAGGTTATTAAAGTAGGTAATAACCAGGCCCCTGTTTCACCAACGTGACAGGTGGGACGAATTGTAAAATCACTGTTGCTGACGTCACAGGCATACATGAAGTGGTAATCGTAGCCCATGGATGCCTGTGACGTCAGCAATAGTGATTTTACAATTCGTCGCACCTGTCACCGATGTGAAATTGGGGCCAGCTGAACTAACAAACGTGCAATGCAACGTAAAATGGATACTATACCTATATACCTATGAATGAAACAAGTAACACCTACTTATAACAATTTCGGTTAAACTTACGAAGTTTTACTATGGCGAAAGATTGTCAAAGACGTTAATTGTTAACTGTATGTATGTCATAGGGTTAATAGTGTGGCCAAATGCGTCTGAGGGAAATTCCTTATCTCTTTCAACCGCAGAAATCCTGTACTCAGGCGAGTGCAGGCCGGTCGGCAGAACAATAGGATAAGGAAATTTTTTTATGTATTCAGCGCTCAGTGCAGTGGTGTCGGTTGTTGTAATTTAAATGATAGATTAAATTGAGCATGTTATGAATATGTAAGTAGTTTCTTAAGTTGTATTCTTTTTTTTTTCTTAAGATATTAGAGATTTTTATAGTTCTTAAGATATTTTATTGTTGTAATATGGTTGTAATAATAAAATAGGGCCTATCTAGCTGCTTTTGACGGCTGAAACTAAAAGTAATAGCTGCTTTGTCGATGAAGTTAACGAATACTATTGTTTTTGTTTAAAAAGGGCTCGTGTACGGAATTCCCCTCATGGCTCCTCTACACGATGGGCCAACGCCGGCCACTCCAAGGGACGCAGCCATGCGGTAGAATGAGATGGCAATATCACTTGCTCCCTCTAATGCATAAATGCGTCCCTTGGAGTGGCCGGCGTTGGCCCATCGTGTAGAGGAGCCTACAGACGGATTTAATTGGCCACGTTGACATTATAACTTTTCCAATCCTCGGAATCTAGGTATGTAATAATAAAGTCAGGCGGCCTAACCGAGTAGATGATCGCTAGCGCTTCGACATCGAATTGCTTTGTGTCTCTATCACTCTTCCATATTAGTGTGACAGTGTACGTAGCGTTAGCGATCGGCATGTTGTCTACGGGGCCAGAGGGGCTACCGCTATAACCGAAATTCGCAAATAGCGATCTTTCTCTTTTACTCCACTGAAGGTGTAATTAGAGTGACAGAGAAAAATGCCCGCTATTTGCGAACTTCGTTTTCTAGTCACACAATGTACTCACGTTCTGCAGAGCCTTCTCCTTCTCCTCCAGCTTGCCGTTGACCTGCATGAGGGACTCCTGGGTCTGGTCCAGGTCGTTCTCGATGGCCTGGATCTTCTTCTGGAGCTGGCGAGCCTCCTCCTCGGCCTGTGGGGAGAGTTTTATTAGAGCGGGATTGACATTTTAAACTACGGTTCGAAGGACCACTTTGTTTAGAGCTACGCAAGTTATATTATCAATATTTCTAATTCACAAATGCTTGTATTTTAGTACATATATAATCGTAGGGGAGAGGCCTTTGCCCAGCAGTGGGACTAGCAATGTACAAATTGCAGAACATTCCCAAAAAGCGGAAACGTTCTCGAGAATGTTCTCAGAACATTCCTGCAACATGGAAATTATTGTTTAAACAAGAGAATATCCTTGAAATAAAGTTTAAATAGGCATAACTTAAAACTAAATGTTATTATGCATATATTATTGTCTATTACAGTTAGCTATTTTGTTGATGTGATAAATTTACCAATAAGTTGCTTAAATTCTCACTGTATATCAGAGAACATTTCGACTTTCGACAATTTTGTCCAAAATTTTTTTTTTGTTTTAGTAGAATCTAGAGGCCTCTATCTCCCTCCATGCCAAATCTCAGCGCGCTCGGACCAACTTGAAAAAATTAAAAAAAGTCGGCCATTTTGATTTTTTTTTAATGCAGTTTGTTTTGCCTCGGGGCCCTCTATGACATTTGGTCGAGCACCCCCCACCTATCACGCACCGTGGCCTGCTGCTCGCACATGAGCGCGCGGTCCAGCGCGTTTTCCTTCTCCATCCATCGCCTACATCTACAACGAGCCTTACCTTCTCAGCGCGAAGGTTGGCGTCCTTGGCCTGCTGCTCGCACATGAGCGCGCGGTCCTGCGCGTTATCCTTCTCCATCCATCGCCTACATCTACAACGAGCCTTACCTTCTCAGCGCGAAGGTTGGCGTCCTTGGCCTGCTGCTCGCACATGAGCGCGCGGTCCTGCGCGTTATCCTTCTCCATCCATCGCCTACATCTACAACGAGCCTTACCTTCTCAGCGCGAAGGTTGGCGTCCTTGGCCTGCTGCTCGCACATGAGCGCGCGGTCCAGCGCGTTATCCTTCTCCATCCATCGCCTACATCTACAACGAGCCTTACCTTCTCAGCGCGAAGGTTGGCGTCCTTGGCCTGCTGCTCGCACATGAGCGCGCGGTCCAGCGCGTTGTCCTTCTCCATCCATCGCCTGCATCAACGAGCCTTACCTTCTCAGCGCGAAGGTTGGCGTCCTTGGCCTGCTGCTCGCACATGAGCGCGCGGTCCTGCGCGTTATCCTTCTCCATCCATCGCCTACATCTACAACGAGCCTTACCTTCTCAGCGCGAAGGTTGGCGTCCTTGGCCTGCTGCTCGCACATGAGCGCGCGGTCCAGCGCGTTATCCTTCTCCATCCATCGCCTACATCTACAACGAGCCTTACCTTCTCAGCGCGAAGGTTGGCGTCCTTGGCCTGCTGCTCGCACATGAGCGCGCGGTCCAGCGCGTTGTCCTTCTCCATCCATCGCCTGCATCAACGAGCCTTACCTTCTCAGCGCGAAGGTTGGCGTCCTTGGCCTGCTGCTCGCACATGAGCGCGCGGTCCTGCGCGTTATCCTTCTCCATCCATCGCCTACATCTACAACGAGCCTTACCTTCTCAGCGCGAAGGTTGGCGTCCTTGGCCTGCTGCTCGCACATGAGCGCGCGGTCCAGCGCGTTATCCTTCTCCATCCATCGCCTACATCTACAACGAGCCTTACCTTCTCAGCGCGAAGGTTGGCGTCCTTGGCCTGCTGCTCGCACATGAGCGCGCGGTCCAGCGCGTTGTCCTTCTCCAGCTTCATCGCCTGCATCTTCTTCTTGATCGCGTCCATGGTGGCGGTTTGTTTTGTTTACTCCCTGGGTCAAAGTCTATGAACAAAGAAAAACTATTAGCCCAAAAATTAGGATCATTTTCTTACGCTTGTTCTTATTACCTAATGTTTTCAGTTTTCAGCAAATACCTAATTATCTTATACCTACCTATGCGTGTCTTGTCTGACTGACATCAACGCAGAGCCGAAACTACAAAAGCTAGAAAGTTGAAATTTGCACATCACATCAAGTTACACAATATTTATAGCAATAACGTCAACGTAACGTCTATAATATACAAGAAATAATAGGTGTATATAAATATTCAACTTCTACTGGGGTTAAAAAGGGAGTTGAATTGTATGTGGTAGAACGTAGACGTTTTATTTTGAGGTAGGGAGTTGAAACTTAGAAGACATTTTTATAAAAATACTCACTTAAAAAGTAATAAAAAAATAAATTTATTTAATTAAGCAATATAAATAAGAACAGGAATATAAAACTAAAACTAACTACAATTTAGGGGGCTATTTTAGATTTAAGCTAGTTATTAATTTCGTTTAGTTGTACCACTGTATATATATTGTATGTAAATAAATGATTTAATAACTACAATTAAAATAACTAAAACTAAAAATTAAGAATCTATCAAAGTAGGTAATAATAAAAATATTGTTTCAGAAAAATATAAATCGGTATACAATGGTAGGTAGCTAAGTAAGGTAGCTAGTGCAGTCAAGAAGTAGGTAGTTAAATCGACCTCTCATTGTTGTTAAAACTGGTCCCTATTCTCCCTAATCTTCTTTAAAGCGGTAATCCGACGGTATGTTCGAAAAGGAATGCAATGCACTCAATGCAGTGTAAACTTTTAACGGATTGACTACTTACCGACTTGTCACGGTGTGTTTATCGTTCATCGTATTTTTTTGTTTTAAAATAAATAAAAATTAAACTATATCTTGACATCATTTAGGTATAATTATAAACTGCTCTTAAAAATAATTTCTGAAGTCGACCTCTAGTATGATAAGGGTCTTGACCGATTTTCAACTCTGAGGACCTACCGCGAACCACGTTCGACGTGTTGCCTCCTTGTCACCCTTACGTACGAGTTTACAAGTGCGACAGAGAGGCAACACGTCGAACGTGGTTCACGTTCGCGGTAGGACTTCTGTCCAAGGTTCACCATCACCAACGACCGCTGACCCTACTCAACCGAACAAGCGTGAGTTATGGTTTGCAACGGCTCGGTCAAGTTTCAAGGTCAATGCACCCAGGCTAAAAATAACCCGCCATTTTAAAATGATTTTACATTTCTTAACTGCTCGAAAGTAAGGATTATGGTGTATGGTAGCGGTAAACACGGTTTGTAAATGAAATGGGTTACTTTAAATTTCTAATTAATTAATATTAAGTAAGGTAGAAAAGTACTAGTGCTCGACGCTGCACTAGTATTCGATATGGGCACTTTATGTCAGTGACAAGGAATAAATATGAAATTGAATACAGAAAAATCTTCGCCGTTCAAATTTAACCTATATTACTTTGCCATAAAGTGCCCATGTCGAATACTAGTGCAGCGTCGAGCACTAGTACACTACCGTGGACCGTAATACCTCTTCAAAACTTAAATTCTGAATTTCTGGCAGTATTACCTGTTGTTTTATTAATTTCTAACATAGGTCCAACTAGGCAATTTAAGAATAGAGATCTTTATATTTTAATTTGCCTACATTTAACCCTTTCCACGTCAATTATGAACACTAAATATTCTCTTAAACGATAGATTTACATGATAAGAAGGGCATGCATGCTGTTTTCTTTACCTATTTACGAGTATTGTTTTTTTTTGAGATTATAGAGGAACCTATTGCAGGTGCAATAAGATAAATTGAATTCTTAAAAATAACCATTAAAACCAAACATTTTAAAATTTTTGCTATATATAGTGCCTCTTACTGAAAATCTAACTCATTTAAGAAACCATTCAATCAAAATTCCACTCTAAGAATGCAATACGAACTATGAGAACTAACTCAACAAACCACGGTGTAACAAACGATTAAAAAAGTTTTTCCAACGATCATCGGCAAAGGTTAAACACCTAGCCTATTGGCAAGCTACCGAGCGAATCGCCTACACAACCAGTGTAGGGGTTAATCTTTGATCTTTTGACCACCAGTTGCAGGTACAAAATATTAATTTACGATGTTCGCGGTAGGCCTTCTCCAGCAACACATCAATTTTAGTAGGGAAAAGACAGGTGAAAATTGATAAAGAATAAAGTACATAAATAAAACAACAAAATTAATACCCGGTTTTAAGTAAGTAAGTAAGTAAATATTCTTTATTGCACCAATAATTATACATCTTACATACATGTAAAATTACAATAAAATTATCCACATAAAAGGGATAAATTCGGATTAGTTAAATTGTATTAACTGTTGATTAATCTCTTAAGTACCTAATTATAAAAAAACGATCTCATAAAGTTTGTGTCAAACGATAACTTGCTAACTAAATGCTAATATTTAAACTTACGCATTTTTATGAAACCTTAATTTGAGCTCTATAGATATGAAGCTGTCCTTTTGGGCGCTTTTGAGATTTATACCTTCGTTCTATTTCGAATAATTTGTAAGGATTTTTAAAGATGTGGCACTTGGATACTTTTACACAGACACACACTTGAGCAAAGAAAACTTTGCCCTCGGCGCTTCGTCGCTTTGCTACATGTAGCTAAAAGTATCCGTTCCACACCAATTTTGGGGAAAGCCATAAGCCGCGCGTGACGCTGTCGCCACCTAGCGGCCATATCGGTGCTGATCGTAACAGACGCGTTTTGTTAGAGAGCGAGTCTTCTGTACCTAGTACTATTATTTATTCTGTGCCGTCGGAAACGTTATAAGCCATGGGATCAAGTTATACTAGCCATGAACTCTATCGGTATAAATATTTGTGAATGTTATACCTGGAATGGCGTCTAATTCTTTTATAGCCATTAGCTTTGGAACGGTAACGCCACGGTGATTGCTAACCACAATGCCTTGTTTTTTAAACGGTGACGATAATTTTTAAATCGTCTTCTTTGGGCAAGACTCCATTATTGTTGTTATTGTTAAATAAAATAAATATTATAAGACAATAATAACGATAACACTGTATAACACAATGTTATGGCAGGTGTCCGAAACTTAGCAATAGCCCAGACTTATTTTCCACCCAAATTTAAACCATAGACCAGGCCGCGTAGCCAACATGCCAATCGCTTACGCTCCGTAGCGATCGAAACGCAACTGTCACTGTCACACTTATATGGAAGAGAGATAGAGAGACACAAAGCGTTTCGTTGTCGAAGCGATAGCGATTGTCACCTTGGCTAGGCCGGCTGGACTCTTTCCATTTTTCTATAATAGCTCCCAATGCCTGCTGAAACCGGTTTACGGGTATCTATTTATGCACCCGTGAATGGGTTCCAGCAGGCGTTCTACATGACATCAAAGCTCTCCAGATGGCCTCTACGTGTTGGATCTATATCCCCACGCACGCCTTATAAATGACCGGGCTTAAAAATCCGAGAGTTTGTAACGGAGATACAAATAAAATACAAATAATATTAACTTTTTTTTTAAATTGAGTTATAAGGTGACGATTTTGGGTTACCTTTAATATAATTATGGATTTTGTTAAGGTTAATGACCGTAAGATATTTCGCAGGAAATTAACCAGATAAAAAATTAAATGATATTCACTGAATAAGTCCTCTGGCATTAAGAACACAATAAAATACCCGAACAATTACATTTTTCCGCATACAGGGTGTGGCCTGTAATAAGAGCAAAAAATCAAACTGGAGATTCCTTGGAGTACCCAAAGTTACCACCAAGTGGTCCCGATGGTTCAAAATTCTTATTTTAGGAGAAATTTAAATTTAAAGTCAAGTTTAGCAAGCAATGGATTTTAACATTGCGTTACGGTCGCTTAACTGTCGTAAGATGTCATGGTACCGGGACGTCTTGGTACGCGCCTTTTAGTACAAGTTATTTTAAAAATGAATACAGAGAAAAGTAGCTCTTATTATTAGGAAGTCAGAACTCATTCAATATGCAATGACACGTTATGTTTTGTTGACAAACTCGAAATACTTTTTATTGCTATGTAATGGAAATAGTTTTTAAAATAATTTATTTTCGTAATAAAAACCTCCATAATACACTTAACTTCATTACCTACCTATTTGAAAAATGCTTTGAACTTTGTCAATATTGACAACTGTCAAGCGAATGCACAACAATTATTTATGTAATCCAATCTTGTTTATGATGGAATTACATGACTGAACGGTGGAGCCAGAAGAAGTTCAAACCAAGCTGTTGCACCGCAAACGATTTCCCGATCGGAGGCAGACTGACAGTGTCATCGTCAACGTTGAACGTAGTGCCACGTTTGCGGGACAACGAGCCTGTCCGGACGGCGGTGCAGCCTCAGCCAGCGTGCAGGCGGTGATATGCGAGTCAGCGTGGCGTTATACTAAATAATAGTCTGCAATTTCGACAACCACCAGTACCAAAAACAGAACTACGTGTATTCTATGGATCTGTCACAGAAGTCTTATTAGAGGAGAAAAAGTACCTACCTGATTCATAACAGAGTCATTTGAAAGAATAAGGATACCTACTGCTGATACATCGTATTATCGAAAAAGCAAAAAAGCAATTTATCGGCCAAGATTATGAATGGAAACTGAAAAGTGTTTGTTATTAATTTGTTAGTTGTGAAATGTAAGTACTTGTGTTATGTAGTTGTTCAAGATTAATAAACTCAGTAACTGTACCTTTTTGTTTATTATTTTTTCTATGTGATGTAATTATTTACTTGAAGCAATAGGCGTAGCTAAGGGTGGTATTCCATCTGTCCAATTTTTTGTCATTTTGTGTCACTCTGCCATTAAGCAAAATGTGAGACAAAATACACATTGGACAGGTGGCCAAAATGATCTTAGAGTCAGTCCAAGAATAGTCTGCAGCGGATTTGATACCCACGCGAGAGTCTCGGGCGAGAAGCTGTCGACGAGAGCACACCATGTACACACTCGTTGAATCATTCACACCGCGGAGGCCGCCACGATGGACATAGAAACCGTTGCCCTCTGTGCTGCTAGCTACTATAATTATTTAGGCCTATATCATAAAAAATATTTATGTTTCATATTTTTGGGGTTCCATACGACTCTATTTGGTAAAATTTTAAAAACTGCAATTCAGTCTCGTTGGACCACATTTTAACGGCTGCACGGCTGATCACCAAAACGTCTTTACAGAAACACACCGGGTAATTATTGATAATAATATTTAACATACGTAATTTGCATTTGTGATGTCTAGCTCCAATTTGTTCGTAGGTTTTGGTCGGGTAGTTACACAAATTTCTGTTTTAACAATGAGTGTGTACATGCCCTGCCCCGCTGTCCTCGCGAGAGCAGCGAGACCCTTTGACTCGGCCGGAAAAAGCCGACCACATGACAATCGGAGAACGGCGAGACGAGACAAGGAAGACCGAGACAAGACGAGAACTGACTGTACACACTCGCTCTCGGCCTGTCTCGGGGTGTCTTGCCGAGAGTGTACAGCCGCCATAAGCGTGAGCGAGTTTACAAGAGTTATGCAAAAGAGTTTGTTTAAAGTAAAGGGCAACGAGACGGTAAAGATAGAGTCGGACCAAAAAAAGTCTGCAGCGGATTTAATAGCTCATGCAGTGCAAGTGTCATTTATACGTCATAATTTCATAGAAGTTTGACGTTTTAAATGACACTTCAGTCAAATCCGCTGCAGATAATTCTTGGTCTGACTCTAGCGACAACAGGATCAGTGTGTCCCTTTCTATTATTGCCAGGTAATAAAGACGGTACCTATCTATCCAGTTTAGTTTTTAATTTCAATTTGTATTTTCTATTTTAAGGTTTTGTAGGTTGTTTTAATTTTAGGATACATTTTATTGTAACTTTGATATTAATTATGTTTTGGTTTAAATAAAAAGTATTCATAATAAAGACAGAATACGTAAAAACAGTTTGTTTAAAGTCAGACCAAGAATAGTCTGCAGCGGATTTAATAGCCCCCGCAGTGCAAGTGTTATTTTAAACGTCAAACTTCTATGAAATTATGACGTATAAATGACACTTGCACTGCGTGGGCTATCAAATCCGCTGTAGACTTTTTTTGATCCAACTCTACAACTGTTTTCTGCCGGGGTACGTCGCCTTTCAAAATATCATAAATATTGTAATAAACCTCCACAGTAACCTAAACCATGTATTAGATTGTTTAATCTATTCTCTCTTACAACATACATGACAATGTACGTCAAGTTGCTAATTTATCAAAATAAAGCAAACTTTACAAATAATAATATTAATTTAGTAAACTAATCAATTATGCACGTGAAATATGAAACATATGGTTTAACGAAACAACAGTAAATGAAAACCGAGCTTTATTGTCAAATCAGAGTTACGAATGTGGGTTGTGGTTGCACCAAATGTAATTTTGGTTGTGATCGCAGTTGTACAGCCAGATGAATTAGCAGTGAAATTCTTCGTTATTTTTGAGAAGGCCCTCCACCCAGTATTGCACATGTTGATGTCGTGTCGGAGCGAAGTCAAACGGAGAACAGGTTGTACCATCGTTCGTAGTCGTTGTCGTGAAAAAGAATCATCCTTACAAAATTTTAAAAGTGCAAGTTATCTCATGAAGTGGTTATCCATTTAGATTGGCATAATTATTATCATTTATCAGTGATTTTATTGCACAATTTTTGTTGGAACTGCTTAATAAACAATTCAAGTTGCTTTATAGCGTTTTACTCATTTCATCCTTTTGTCCGTTAGGCCTATTTGATAAGAAAACTGTTAAGTAATGTTGATTTCCACATTAAGTACTGAACAGTAATTGAAAATTGCATACGTTTAAAAAGCGATATTATTACATTTAATAGGATTTTCAATATTATTGAAAACGATCGTAAATGTCAATGTCAAGTATTCCGACTGGACACATAACGTCTGCAGTACATTGCGGGCTCGATTAATTTTGTTAGAAAATAACAGAAAATTATTTCTTCATTTTAATTAATTGAAACTATTTGGACTTAATTCCTCATTACTTAAAGGGCGTATATTTTAATTTTTTGCTCTTATTACAAGCCACACCCTGTATATGCAGTCAACGGAGATGATTCATAAGAAAGCGATTTGAACCGTGAGGTGAGTCAACTTACATACTTACTAAAAGAAAACAGGATGGTCCCAGTTCGGTCGGAGGAAACTGATTTCTTCACACCATCCAGTAACAAATATTTCGTCAATGATTCATTATAAGTAGGTATTCTTATTATTCTCAACTTCATTGACAAATAGATATTATTGCTTTTAGTTTCATTAGTCAAAACCGAGTCAAAAGTTCAAAACCAGATGCGCTCTATTTCTACAGTTAAAACTTTAAAAAAACGCTCGTGTGGTAGACCGCTTTCTTGGCTGACTATACGGAATTTCCAGCAGACGGAATTGGCCGCAATTACCTGTACAGTCGCCATCATATATATCGGAGCGGCCAAGGTGCTCACAAATATCTGAGCACGCCTCTATTGTCAAGGCGTTAGAGTGCTGGTTCAGATATTGTGAACACCTTGGCCGCTCCGATATATCTGATGGCGACTTACCTACTTATTAGGTACAGTCACAGACTTCAATTAGGGTTCAAGCTAATTTGGTTGTCAATACTAAATGTATAAAGTCCAATGTAATGTGAACCGTAAATGGCTCAACAATTGAAGTCCGCGACCGTACTACACTACTGACTACTGTATCAAAGTCTGTGTTTTTCTCTCTCGGATACTAAAACGATTGTTTTTTTTACCAATATATCTAAAAATCTTGTTTTGTACCAATTTTGTACTAAAAAGGCAGATCGTTAACTGGCACTGTCATATTATATTATATTATATTATATTATATTATATTAAAACAAGTATTTTTAGGTCACTGCACTTCGAATATTACCTACAGAATACGATTGCTTTTGAAACGGAAAATATGTAATACCGTTATACCTACGTTTATACAGGGTGTAAATGGAATACGAGCAAATATTTAAACCAGATTTTTTTTTATTTGAGACAACGGTGACAGGGGTAAACAAGCATACGGCCCGCCTGATGGCAAGAGGTCACCGTATAAATTACCTGATTAGAATACATATATGTATCCTTAATTATTTTATGGAATTTCCAGCAATCGCAAGTCTTTAAAATGATATAATTTAAGCTGTGTTATTTATTACTTTTGAAATTCAGCTCTTACGTTAAGGGGGTGAAAATGGGGTTGTAACTTTTGAATGGCTTCCATATGAATATGCGGATGAAGACTAGAAGCACATGTAAATATACCTAAGTAGTTAAAGTGAGCACGTCGTCAGTAACAACAGAGAAGGAATGTCATAAGGCTTAAATCACAGGCCTTTAACGCCGGACCGGTTTCCGCTGTGATCCTCAAACGGTTGTTACAATTACAATATCATGTATAAGTTACAAAGGATTAGCCGTCGGGGTCTATTAGAAAGCTACAAACTATACCTACAGGTAAGAAATTATTAGGCCCTCCAGGGGAAATACCTACAATAATTCAGGTAGCTCACATAGCTGAAAATACGTTTTTTTTTTTTTAAATACATATCTCTAAAGAAATATATTTTGATAAAATTTCGGAGCACAGGAGCAAGCTAGCCACAGACTGAGTCCCAAAGGATGGATCTCGGGACAGAGGCAGACCAAAACGGACATGGCGAGACGACTTTGATACATTTTGTAAAGAGTGGCAGGATTGTGCATTGGATAGGATAGGACCAAATGGCGGCAAGTAGGGGAGGCCTTTGCTTAGCAGTGGGACACTCTAATAGGCTAATAAAATTAAAAAACAGTAACCAACGCTTAATGGGTGCTTGGGCTAAGCTATCTCTAAACCTTAATTCGCTTGGAACTCTTGCTTCGAATCATATAACTCTTTGAACAGGTCTGATGGGAGATAGCAGATCAACATAGCAGACCTTTCTTCTGTTCTTGCAAGACGGCAAGGATGATCGTTTATTTTATGTATAAATGTAAATAGAAAATAATATAGCTATCTAAGCAGTAAATCGAACAATTTTACTAGTTCTCTGTTACCGATTACGTAAAGATGAACTATATGATTCCGGTGGACACAATTACGGTTAGGTACTTAATAATAAGGTAACGTCTGTACATAAATTATGGTGGATGAAAGATTGAGAACCACTATTATCATATAGCCATCGCGTTTAAGAAATATTATAATCCGTGTTCAGTAAAAGCACGTCCGTATGCCGTGACGATTGCATCTTCTGCATTCCATCCGTGCATTATGCCTGTTTATCTGCATACGTTTAATGTTTATCGTTATAGTCACAAGATTGTTGATAAATATTCTATTATTAGGATTTCTACATAATTTTCATAGAAATGTGCTACAACTTTTTATATTTATGTAGATATCGTAGTCTCTTTTACCCCCCTTTTTCATACATTAAACTTTACGGGCCTGATTTAGTTAATTATGTTTTATCCCTTTACTACAAATACATAAGTTAAAATGACAGATAAAGACAAACGATTCATAGCTAATTTATGTTATGAATAACGCCATAAATATTGTTTAGCTTGTTCATAATATTCATTTTTAAACGAATGAGTGCTTGAGTACCATCTGTCCCTAATTAATCCAAAGATTCAAAATTCAAAATAACGAAAGAAAATTTTGCAAATAAAAGGGCATGAAAGTAAAATAATAATGTACCTGTATGTCTAAAAACGAACCCAAACAATCATCATATAACATATTTGAACTTATACAGGATGTAAGCAGATGACGGGCAAATATTTTAACAACAATGGTAAATGAAGATTATTTACGTCTAGCATCAAACAATTTGACATTAAACGTCTTCAATGACCGGTAATACATACATAATATATTATTAGTTCAATTTAATAAATAAAATTACTATGCATTATGTGCAAATTTTTTTTGTGTTGTCATTGTTTCGCGCTGACGATTGCTGACGCAAGACGCTTCACCAATTGGCCACCGTCCAAAATGTACCCAGTTAATGGCTACTTGTCAGCTAACAATTATCTATTTGTGTTTAGTTATGGTCGATTAGAAATACCGCCCTAATTACTGAGATTGATTGGTCCGAGCAACGGATTGGTATTGCTAGATCCAAGGTCTATGGTGCGTCCAAATGCGTCATTTCATTGGTAAATGATTTAATTTCACTTTGAAAGATGAATTCGACACGGGCCATGAATTATTTTATTTTATTGAGTAGTGGGCTTTGATATTTTTATTTTTGGTTTTCTTTACAATATTTGATAAGTTTGATAACCTGTCACTTAATTAATGAAGTTGCTATGTCAAGGGGATTATTAAAATTAAATCCGCTAATTAATCGCGTAATCATTAGGTTATTGCAGGCCGCATCTTTTATCTTCACATATAGTTATTATTTCCAGCACCTTAGTTATATACATTGCAGTTTTATTAGTCCGCGAAAAGGCCAGGTGTATTTAAATTAAATGTAATAAAATAAAAATAATGTAATAAAATTAAATAATAAGGAAAGCGTCGCGATTGCGACCTCGATTCACTTTAGCTTCAGTCTTGAAGGGTAAAAATATTTTCCGGTATTTTAAGTGTTTTAATTTTGAAATAATTACAATAATTAAGTTTTTTCGAGAGCCAACTCACTCGAGTTCATCAAAAAGGAGTACATATAATGTAAAAGTCCCAGAATTTGACGGTCTAATTCCGATAGGTAACAGCCCGTTTGTCGCCTCTCCAACTTAGAATAATTAAGATTAAAAGTGGCAATTATTGGCACAGTGTCCGAATTTACTTTAAAAATTTTCAAAGCCAACGCATATGTTGACAATCCCTAAATTTCCTTAATGCTTAATGTTGTATTCGGTTACCGCGATAGTTATTCATGAAATAAAAGTATTCAAACGGATTATATACAGGGTGGAAAAAGTAATAAGACCTTAAAACCTTATCTCGTTTTACTTAAAGGAAATATTATTTTATTTTTAAAAAAGAAACATAACTGGCTTTCAAAGATTTTTTTCATTCCCTTGTCTTGCTTGGGAATATATTGTATTTTGAATATTGGAGGGTTGACCACGACACGAATGCTGTGAAGTGAAGAGTTCAAAACGTCTGGATGTATTTTAAATTCATGATACGTTAATACTTTTAAATAATTTTATTTCTTATCCTTGTTTACTGGCATTGACTTAGTGGAATATAATACAACATTACGGTTATCCATAACGGGCATTGATTTTATCGCGACTTATTACAACTTAATGAAACGTGTTGCCCAAATTGGGAAGGTGATCGTACCTGTTGAGTGCCGAGTATTATGTCAAGGCAGAATGTATTCATGTCAAAGTCTTTAGGTTGGTTGTAAAAAAAATACGTTGTATATACGTAGGTATAAAAAAGTAGGATACCTATCGATCGATATCGGTCGTCATCGAAGATCAGAAAACATTTTAAACTTTCAACATACATAGAATAGATTTATTCGTTCATACAGTAGTATTAAACTTTAATTTAAATTATAATACCGAATTACGTGTTCTAAGTTTTGTTTACTCAATCGAGCAAACACAAGTTTTTCTAACGAGTTAAACGTTTAATATACCTACACCTAAATAAATACATATTTTTCCTGTAGCTGCATTAAAATTTTAAAAGTATCCAGAACATTTCTTTCATAAGATTTCCCCTCGATATCCTGATTTACTGGCATCTAAAATTAACTCGGCTGAAAAAAAGTTTATCTACCGCTCCGCGCATGCGTCTACCGCCTCCGCTCCTCGCTCGCTCGCCATTGGCTGACGTTCTGGCCGGCTGCCAAAAGCGCGGCAAAACTTTGGCATAGACAGTTTCTATTGGCCGCCCGAAATGTAACCAAGCACCGCGGTATTCAAAAATAGAACGAGCGATTACAAAATTTCTGGCTGCTTTCCCGGACTAATTATTGAAATACCGGTTATAACTGTTATAAGTTTACGTGTTTTAACTATTTACTTCATGTTAATACATAAATAATGGTACATAATTAGATATTAAATAAATTAATAAGATAAATACACTTTAAATATCAAGCATACAGTACAATAATAAAATCGACACCGGCACTAATTTCGCATCATTTTTTGGCGTTTAATAACAAATTGATCATCCAAAAATCAAAACTAATTTTTATAATCCTATAATATCCTGAATCACTGCACTACCTACTTACCACCAACACGTTAATAAAAAAAACACTTTTTTTTTTCACGGACACTATGGCACGGTTACTTACATGTCGAGTCGACGCGAGCTGTGGTGCGACTGGCGAGCTGGCGGCGCGCGGTTGCTGGTGTCGCCTTACGGCCGCGTAAGGAGATGGCCATCTTCCCCGCTCCGAGAATAAGTGTGAAGAAAAGCCTTCCGAATTGCGATTAAGTTGGCAATTGGGATATGCAGAAAGCTTTCTCTTGATCACTACAATGATAGAAATTGTAATGTCAATGTCTCTGTTTGAGGTTTAAAGACAATTGAAAGCCAGAGAGCCATTCAAATGCAATGGCAATAATTCTCGTACAAACTTATTTAACAAAAAAAGTATTGCTTCCCTACAAATAAATACAGCCGTGGTATGGTTTATTGAAATTTCTAATATTTCTAATTATCCTAACCAAAGTTTGCCTACCTAAGCGTTTAACTTTTAGGAATTCGTTTGGAAGAAATGTAAAAAAAAATACTGCCATTATATTTTTTTAAACTGATACTTACATTGTTTTTTTTTGTAAATTCCAACTGTCATCCAATTCCAATTCCAACCAAGTGTGTTCCAATTGTCAACTGTGTGATGATCTTAGGAACCCATTCTTTTTTATTAAAAAAAAATTGGTTCCTAAGATCATCAATTTTGCAGCTCTACTTTTGACCCATTAAAATATTCAACCTGGCCCCTGTTTCACCAACGTGACAGGTGCGACGAATTGTAAAATCACTGTTCCTGACGTCACAGGCATCCATGGGCTACGGTTACCGCTTACCATCGGGCGGGCCGTATTCCTGTTTGCCACCATCATTGTATTATTAAAAAAAACTTTATGATATCGGAAAAAAACAGATATTTCTCTTGCTATGTTTATGACAATTGTCACAAGAAACACTACAATTGTCACGAAATTTCGACATATAACTCATTACCTGTCAAGAATTACCTACAATTCTTCTAAATTTTTGACAATTGTCAGAAACTTCGCAGGAGAAATATCTGTTTTTTTCCGATATCATAAAGTTTTTTTAAATAATACAATGATGGTGGCAAACAGGAATACGGCCCGCCCGATGGTAAGTGGTAATCGTAGCCCATGGATGCCTGTGACGTCAGCAACAGTGATTTTACAATTCGTCGCACCTGTCACCGATGTGAAATTGGGGCCTGTATAACAAAAATTCAAAGAGTTTAGATATTGATAAGTACTCCTAAGGTTTCATTCTAGAGTCACAAGTAATTTTAGCCTTAATGATAATAATGATATTGCGAATTATTTTCCATTTTAATAAACATTTTCCGTTAGTATAATATAGCCTTAGCCTGAAAAAGACTTAAGGTTTTTCCATAAATAATTCTGTGTTTAAAGTATAGATTTCAAGGAAAATAATTAATAACATCTTCAACGTATTCTGAATTCCTCCTAACCTGCTGCGTTGACCCAATTCAGAAGAATTCGTACCACCTTGGCTTTCGACACATTTGATAAGCAGCCACAGCTATTCACGGCTTGCCAATGAGAGGAAAACTGAATCACCCAACAGCTGATCATAACAAAAGGTTTCGCAGTGTGTGACGTGCTTTATGGCGGATTTTACATAGAATTAAGTAGTTATTCTTATTAAGGATGGTACGCGATGGTAAGGGCGGTAGCGCCACAATGAGCCAAACCTCGCGGTTTGCCAAGCCAAACCTTTCATAATTGGTGTGATGAAAAATTTCGTGTTTGACTCGGCAGCAACGTTTGTCTAACTCTAACCTAATCCTCACCCCCTCGCCTTTTGTGCCTTGACCCCCTCGCTACGCTCTTTATTCAATATTGAAAAATGTTACTAAATAAAAACTTTGCTCCCTTCTAAACTGTTGCGTCAGAAAGTAACTGTTTGTCATTAAAAATATGAAATATATACTAATCTTAAATTTGACTTTTATCGCATACTTAGCAGTATCTCTATACTTAAAAGCAAGTCGAATTAGGGCCTTATCTGCCACTTTTACCAAGTACTTAATTACCAACTACATACATTCTGGATGTAGATGCCATCAACCGCCACTTTAGCGTTTCTCCTGTGGAGCTCGATTCCTCTGTAAAGCAACGAACTCTATCCCTGCTTGATAATACGCCACGCCCCGATACACAGTTGTTCCAGTTCGACAAAATTTCACCGCAGGAGGTTCTTACTATCCTTAAAAAAATTAAAACGAAGGCCGTTGGTCAGGACAACATCAGCTTGGACATGGTTTTGCTCGTGGCGGAAGATATTGCTCCCATTTTAGCTCATATAATTAATTTTTCCTTCTCCTCTGGCACTTTTCCCACCACGTGGAAACTTGCTCAGGTTATCCCACTTCCTAAAGTCCCTAGTCCCACGTCATTCTCCCAGTATCGTCCTATTTCTATTCTCCCGATCCTTTCAAAAGTCATTGAGCACTTTGCGAATGAGCGCCTGTCCTCTTATCTCAATCGTTACAGCCTCTTCAACACACTTCAATCCGGCTTCCGCCCGGGACATAGTACTGTCTCTGCCTTGGTGAAAGTGACCGACGACATTCGTTTGAATATCGAGAACCGCCTGTTGACGGTGTTAGTCCTGTTGGATTTTAGCAGCGCTTTTAACACAGTTGACTTTGATATTATGTTAGCTCTGTTGCGTAATCTAAACATGTCCCCGTTGGCACTGGCCTGGTTCCGAGACTATCTCTTTGGGAGGCGCCAGCGAGTCAAGGTTGATGACAGTACTTCTGACTGGAGCGAAATTACGGCTGGTGTTCCTCAAGGTGGTGTGCTGTCCCCACTGCTATTCTCAATTTTCATTGATGGTATCACGAAATCTCTGACTTCGTCATATCATTTATATGCAGACGACTTGCAGATATACGCAGCGGCTAGCGTTGATGATGTCGAGTCGTTGATAAGCCAAATAAATCACGATTTGACTTCTATTCGTGACTGGGCGGAGTCGTTTGGTCTAAAGGTAAATGCTAAGAAGTCGCAGGCAATTATGGTTGGTGGCGCTTATTTCATCTCCAAGTTGGCTGGTCAGATAATACCCAATATTTTCTTTGATGGAACTCACATTCCCCTCTCCTCTACTGTCAAGAATTTGGGCATTATCATGGACCAGACTCTTTCCTGGTCAGCTCACGTTACCGAGGTCAGCAAAAGACTTTTCGCTTCACTGCACTCCCTGCGGCGCCTACAAAATTTTCTCCCACTTCGTACGAAGGTCGTCCTTGCCCGCTCTCTCTTGCTTCCTCTTCTGGACTATGGGGACATCGCGACCCTGGACCTTAATGAGGAACTCCTTAATAAGATGGAGCGCCTGCAGAACGTCTGCATAAGATTTATATTTGGCCTGCGAAAATTTGACCATGTTTCATCGTTCCGTTCTCAGCTTGAGTGGTTACCTATCCGCCGCCGGTAGAGACTTGCACATCTTATCTCTACTTTATAAGGTGCTGTTCTGCCCCTCTTCTCCAACTTACCTTGCAGAACGGTTTAGGTTTTTGGCGGATGGTAGTGACCACCGGCTGCGATCTAGTGCGGATCTATCGCTCGCCATTCCTCCCCACAAACACCGGTCTTACAATAAGTCATTCACGATACACTCTGTGAAGCTATGGAACGCGTTGCCATCCCCGTTAAGGCAGTGTCAGTCTGTAGCGTCGCTGAAGGCAAAATTAATGAGGTTATGGCAATAACACAAAATGTCAACTGAAGGACACGTAGGTAGGATTGTGCGGTTATATATATTTATATATTTGTATGTATTTATATATATGTATGTATATATTTATTTATTTAGAAGTAATCAGTAATATTGTTATGGACATGTAATTGTTTCGTATATCTATATATGTATATGCCTTTGCACCTAATGCATCACATTGTATTAAGTTATGTTCCTAGGGTTAGCTACTTCTTTTAAGTCTCGCCGTCATGTACATTTTATCTTAGTTTGACTACCATTTCATATGTATCTCTCAGTTACTTAAAGGTTAGCTGGAAGAGATCCCTTAACGGGATAAGTTCGCCTTTGTACACATTTATTGTATTCTCTCTGTGTTATGTACTTGTTTTGTGCAATAAAGTGTTTACTACTACTACTACTACCAACTATTATATTAATAGGCCTTTTCATCCGTGTCAGATGTTTTAAGCAGCATCCCGGTAACGACACATGCGTTCGTGGTTCGTGGCTGTATAGCCCTATGCGGGAGAGGATCCCTCGTCCATCTGCTGGGGGGAGCATACACCAAATCATATGCTAATAGCGTACTCAGTACATAATTGTAAGTATTTGCTCTTAGGTAAAGGCAACACCTTAAAAAGATTCTGGGTCGGCGCAGCTGGCACGGACGCTGAGTCACCGACGCATCGAGGAATTCGTGGCGTAATTACGATATGTGATTATTGTGAATATGTCACGGTTTGGAAACACTTGTATTGAAAACAAGGAGTACGTGTAGTTATGTACATATTAGTTTATCCACTTAAATATATACCGGGTGTGGCCTGTAATAGGTACGAGCAAAAAATTAAACTGTAGGCTGTACTCCTCATACTGACCAACATTTGTTCGGTGACTTTTAAAAATAACTTGTGGTTTGATTTTTAATACACTTTAAATTTTATTCTAAGACGCAATGTATTGCGAATTTTGTTATGTTTAAGGCGTGACAAGCAACGTCAATCACAATGATAATGGCGTGGCGATGGCGTCCATAGAAGATAATATTTATTTTGTATGAAAAATAGGGAGTCTAAATACTTCATAATTTTTAAAAGTTGTTGAACAAAAGTGTCACATTTTGAGGAGTACATACAATCTATGTTTTAATTATTTGCTCGTGTTACGGGGCACACCCGGTATTGGTTAATGATAAGACACTAAAGGCTGGCGTTCAGTGGCGGATTTGCCCTAAGGCCAAGTAGGCCCGGGGCCTAGGGCGGCAAGATATAAGGTGCGGCAAATTTTAACAAAAAATTCGCTAATGATACAAGAAAAAACTCAAAATGTAGTCAATACATAATGGGTGCTGAGAAAGGGGCGGCTATAGGGCCTGATGGGGCCTAGGGCGGCAAAGACTGCAAATCCGTAAACTGGGCAACTGTTTCCATTTCTACGCGTGACTTTTTCTGCTTGCTGAAGCAGCTCAGCTTTATTATTTGGCAAGCAGTTGTCACTGCTATAAATAAGACATGCACGAAATATGGCCCTTTGTTTTATTTATGCTACAGTCGACGTCAAAGACATGTTTACACTTTCAATTGCACCTCTCCTTTGTAATAAGGCGAAAAATGTAAACATATCTTTGATGTCAACTGTACTAGCGGAAATCGACGCAAAATTTGAACCCATTCAATACTTATTAAAGTATGAAATTTTGGAAGTCGGCAAGTTAAGAACCGGGCCTTATTTGATGCAGCTACTTTAGTCGTTGTCACGAAAAACACTGACTTTCCATATCTAGGTATTATGTCTTCCTTCCAAATAGAAAACCTTGGGTTTATCTGATGGCGTCAACGTCTTATAAAAATAGCCATAATAAGTATAATTATGGAGGACACCACAAGGTTAGGTTAGTCACACTAGAACTTCCGGACCATATTTGCTGAACAAAACGTCCAGAATACTATAAAAGAGTCACAATGGAACAAAATGAAGCGTAATAGGATTCTAAAAATCTCTAAAATGATAAGTACCTGTTTACAAGAGTTTTGCTATTGCCACATGACAAATTGCTTTTCACACCGTCTAAGGCCCACTTGCACCATTCCACTAACCCGGGGTTAACCGGTTAAACCAGGAGTTGCCATGGTTAGCCATACATTTTGACACTAGGTTAATAACAGTTTAACCGCTTAACCCCGGGTTAGAGGAATGGTGCAAGTGGGCTTAATAGGAGGAAACTCATTTTGCGACTCTAGTATCGTCGTGCTTATGAAGGGGATATTAACCGGAACTAGTTTTGGCATAAGTCCTTTTTTCTTTTAAACCAGTGGGCCTACCGCGAAGCACGTACGACGTGTTGCCTCTCTGTCGCGCGTGTAAATTCGTACGTAAGTGTGAGAGGGAGGCAGCACGTCGAACGTGGGTCGCGGTAGGCCCTCTGAATCTGAACGATACGAAGGTGTTATTGTAGCCTATTATAGGCACGTATACAGTCTGAGAGTGTGTGTTTTCAACGACCACAGCATTCCTTTTTCATCCAATAAGTATATCATTTTAGTTGGGATTAGAAAATGTAGCCAACAAGGCAACCACCACTAATTACAGGACATAAAGACACTCTTCATTATCGCCATCAGCTACCCCCCTCTATACAGACTGGCTGTGGCAACGCGACTCTAAATCTCTCTACATTTAGAGTTAAAGAGAGAGACTCTTTTGTATGTTACGTACCTATACCTATCGTTTTCCTCCTCCTATTGGCTCCTCTACACGTTGGCCAAACGCTCCGCCAACGCTTGGCCCATGAGTTGGCCGTGCCTTGGTCGGAACGCTACTACACGTGGCCACGTATTCATCATTTTTAATTTTAAAAAACACAAAAAGCATGAACGTCCACCTTCGACTGCGTCCAAGCACGGACTGCCGATTAGGCCACGTGTAGATGCGTACCGCAATCGCTTGGCCAATCCCTTTGATGTGCGGCCGAAAAACCGACACCGCGGCCAACTCATCGCTATCCCGCGCGCCAAAAGCCAACCGACACCAATACCCCCTCTACACGTTGTCCCAACATATTGGACCAATAGGCCATATAGTATAGGACGCAATCAACTGATGATGAATGATGTGTCCGTACGCGGCCGATGACGACACGCTGTTATAACAGGCAAGACCCTTCTAAAGCCGCCAGTGGTCAAGGATGGTCCAAAAGCCATCGCAATTGTGTACGGTAATGGCATACAATGGCGGACGACTGGCCATCAGTTGTCTATCGTGCTGGTGCTCAATCGGGGATCTTGTCGTAGCTTGGGTTCACACAGTCACCCATGACAGTAGCTTGGCATGGCCCATCGTTAACCACTGTGTACTTGGGCCTTAATAGTTCAGCATTGAGAGAAATTCTTTCACATGAGTTACGTATTGTTTGCCTCCCCTTGTATAAGGACGCAATCAGTGATGTATCGTACGCGGCCGATGACGACACGCTGTTATTTTAGACAAGACCATTCCAACAGTTCAGCACATTCTTTCACATGAGTTGAGTCAGATCAGACCAGGCCGGGCCCGGGCCAGAGCTTCCGGCGCTTCGTTTTCTATGGAAATCACCACGTGATCACCGATTAGCTGTCATAGAAAATGTCGGTCCAGGCCGCGTAGCCAAGATGCCAATCGCTTACGCTCCGTAGCGATCGAAACGCAACTGTCACTGTCACACTAATATGGAAGAGTGATAGAGAGACATAATGCTTTTCGTTGTCGAAGCGATAGCGATTGTAACCTTGGCTAGGCCGGCTGGTCCGATCCGCGGCCTAGTCTAGCTAATAGTCATCCTTTATGGCTCCTCTACACGATGGGCCAGCGCCGGCCACTCCAAGGGACGCAGCCATGCGGTGGAATGAGATAGCAATATCACTTGCTCCCTCTAACGCATAAATGCGTCCCTTGGAGTGGCCGGCGTTGGCCCATCGTGTAGAGGAGCCATTACGTATCGTCTTCCTACCCTTGTACGAGTATAGGATGCAATCAGTGATGTATCCAGTACGCGGCCGATGACGACATCTTTGTTATTTCAGGCACGACGCCGAAAATAGCCGGGGGCCATGTGTCTTCCAGGCGATTAGCGGTTTTATAGGAATTTTGTTGGTGACAAGGAAGAGTTTTAAATATTTTAGGTAAATATACGGAAGCGGCTCCAAAAACTAGTGCGATAAGGACAAGGCGAAAAATCCTGCGTAAAAATCTCAAAAATCGAGGTTTCGTACTCGACTGTTTCCTCCTCCAAAACTTAACCAATCGTAGCCAAAGGAAATCTAAATGATTATGAAATTATCTCTGTCGGGCCGTTTTGCTTTTTTGGCTAATGGATATCAGTTTTGAATATGTACTACGCCTCTCATTGCGGCATAGCCAATGAGGCCATTTTGGCCATTTTTGAAGGGCTCTAGCACCTTAAAAAACAAAAATATCAAAAAAAGCAAAAGGGTCCGACTCAGATATCGACAATATTAATCTGTGTTGAAAAAATCATTGCTCTAGCATCAAAAGTCAAAACCCATTGAGGAACAGTCGAGTATACGTTATACGTTTGTATGGAGAAATGACCACTCCTGTTGGCTCTTAATACACTGTTAATGTCACGGTGAATGTACCTTTCCTTTTTAACTTTTGAGCTTCTTCAGAATCTTGATAAGTATCAAACATAGGTATGGTACGGTGGTGGTACTGGTGCTCGACGCGGTCCCAGTACATGCCATCTTGAAACTTAAGTCGTTGTCTATAGAGATGACAGCAGGGTGTCATCTATTGGGCATTAGCATGTCGAAGCACTAGGATCACCACGTTATAAATAGAGGTTTAGGTAACGTAAATTTATGTCCCATGTGCCGGGCACAGTCCCAATAGAGTTAGACCAAGAAAAGTCTGCAGCAATTGTGATAGCACACGCAGTGCAAGTCTTATTTAAAAACGTCAAAGTTAAATGAAATTTTAACTTATTAATAACACTTGCAATGCGTAGGCTATCAAAATCGCTGCTGACTTTTCTAGGTCTGACTCTTATAGTTGCCTTAGCCACCTTCAATCGTAATTCCAAGTTAAAGGTGGCTAACTGGTTGTCAACTAATGTAATTAGGCTGTAAAAAACTAGGTCTAGAACTTTTACCTGAAATGTAAAAAAAAAACTGTTTTCTTAAAATATTATAGGTATTTCTGCCTCGTCTTGTCACTAAGTACTCTGTCAGCAGGATGAATCTAACAGCAATAGAATTGCCAAATTACATTGGCAACAATAACGTAGTGTTAATAAAGAGTGCCCAATAATAACATATTCAGATTTTCTTATTTTGCCCTAGCTCTTCCTGAAAGTTACTATTTATATGTATACCGTATAACAAACTCTGTATGGATATGATAATTATGATGGTCGTTCTTGTCTACCTGACAGCGTGATAAAACGGTGTCCGTCACTTTCTATCCGACGGTGTTAAAAAGTGACAGTTATTTTATCACGTGGATAAAGATAGATAAAGCTAACCATAATACGCCGGCTGGTCATCTTGGTACAGCCCAGAAATTTAGGACGATAAAGAAAATTAAAAACTTATTTCAGACAACTAATGGCCCATAACCTACCCATCAGTAAATAGGTGTTCTTAACTGATGGGCAGGTTATGGGCCTTTTGGAGTTTACTTACGCCCACATCATTTTCGAATGCCCAAGCCCTAGCCAAGGTGATGATCGCTTGCGCTTCTCCATCGAATCAATACTCTCTCTTCCATATTAGTGTGACAGTGACGGTTGCGTGATTGGCATGTTGTCTACGGAGCCAGGGGTGGCAGAGTACCGAGCACAACACCTCGGCTCACCGGGGTCTCTCCCAGAAGTCGTCGACAACGTCAAGGGTCTGCTAGGCTTCTTGGTAGCGTTGGGTTGGCAAGAATATTGCCGACAACCAATCAAGCAAAATAGGCGCAATAATATGACGTCGAGTTGCGGAAACCAGGCCACGAGATATAACCTAGTTTTGGGCCAAAATTGCTAGCTATCGGAATTAAGTTAGGTAAAAAAAATGCATTTATTTCAGACTACTGTTTGGGTCCATAATTTAATTTACTATTACATTAAACTTACATCTTAAGTTAACTTAAATAACTATCTTTAGGACTTAAACTTAGATGTAGGTGAGACCAGTGGTTTATCAGGCCACTGTCCCACCTATCGGCCACAAACTAACGTAAAGGATGACTCACGTTAGACCGAGCCGTGTCCGGGCCGGAGCTTCCAGCGCACTGTTTTCTATGGAAAGCATCACGTGATCAGCACGAAGCACGTCAGCAAGAAGCACCTGTCATGTCATAGAAAAGTAAGTCCCGGAAGCTCATACCCGGACACGCGCCCGCTCCGCGGGCCGTGTCAATACTGAAATTGGAATATTAACTCTGACATTTATCTATATTTTGGAAATTTGTGTATTAGTTAAGGAACAAAATGACATATTTATTAAAAAAAGTGACTCAAAAAATAATATAAGATTGCAATACAAATATGATGTTTGTACGATTAGATCGTCTAGTTTTATACTAAGCAAGAGCACATATGCCTCAGGAATAAAAATTTTTATCACTTGCCTGAATACATTAAGGCCCAAGAGGGGATCAGATTTAAAAACCAGCTCAAGAAATGGCTGTTAACAAAAAGTTTCTATAATTTAAATGAATATTTTATGTAGGTATACATAGACAATTAATAGTTATGATATGATGTTATGTTATTGTTTATTTGTTTTTTTGCATGCATTAGGTTAGTTTATAATAAAATTGTACACTCGAAATGGGCAAGCTGATGGACTTCTGTAATATTTATAAGACCTATGTACCAACACAGCTTTGACAATAAAGAAATCTTATCTTATCTTATTGAACTTTATGCATATGCACGTAGGTCTTAGTTGCTCTGTGGTCTGTGGCCGTTTAATCAGTTATTGGCGTTCAACCTGCGGTGCGAATATAGCGATCATTGGCGTCCAAAAGGTTAATTCTACGGTATATTAGGTTTCGCATCAAACCTAAGTGTGTCCAAATTACTTGAAAGCATCCACCAGCTGTCGTCGGACCTCGGTTTCGCAAGCGACCTCGGCCCGCCATTTCTTCCATTTAAGGCAGTCGTGGACCCTGGCTATTTAGCGCTCAGCTTTAACGATTAAAACGTATTTATTACGCTAGTTATTTTCCTGTTTATGATTTGTTCGGTCTGTGACCATATGTGGATGGCGACATATTCTTCTTCTTCCGCGCGTTATCCCGGCATTTCGCCACGGCTCATGAGAACCTGGGGTCCGCTTGACAACTAATCCCATGATTTGACGTAGGCACTAGTTTTTACGAAAGCGACTGCCATCTGACCTTCCAACCCAGAGGGTAAACTAGGCCTTATTGGGATTAGTCCGGTTTCCTCACGATGTTTTCCTTCACCGAAAAGCGACTGGTAAATATCAAATGATATTTCGTACATAAGTTCCGAAAAACTCATTGGTACGAGCCGGGGTTTGAACCCGCGACCTCCCGATTGCAAGTCGCACGCTCTCACCGCTAGGCCACCAGCGCTTCCTGGATGGCGACATATTGATTGAATGCAACAACTACGTGACTGTTAGGTACAGTCAGCTGAAGAAGTAGATAAGCGGGCCAGGTGTTCAAAATAGTCAGCACACGGCGCGCGGCTTTTTTATAGGGTTCCGTACCCAAAGGGTAAAAACGGGACCCTATCTATTACTAAGACTCCGCTGTCTGTCTGTCAACAGGCTGTAATTCATGAGCCGTGATAGCTAGACAGTTGAAATTTTCACAGATGATGTATTTCTTTTGCCAACATCATATAACAACAAATACTAAAAATAAAATACACATTTAAGTGGGAGCCCCACTACATACATTAAACGTGATTTTTTTGCCGTTTTTTGCGTAATGGTACGGAACCCTTCGTGCGCGAGTCCGACTCGCACTTGCCCGGTTTTTATTTATTTTAACAACTGTGTTGTGGTCAAATCATTTAGAAACACCTCGCAAGCTTAGCCTCTGATACAGGCTATACTATTTGTAAAGACCGACCTATCAGTCATCCAGACCCAACAAATCAATCGAATTCTAAGTAGGTACCTACTATTTTTTTTTACTTGTGAGGGCGGCCCTACCCCGAACACCGGAGTTCGTAAATCTTTCTCTTTTACTCCAATTACGGCATAATTAGTGACAGATAAAGATGCCCGCAGTTTGCGAACTTCAGTATTCGCGGTAAGCCATCTGATATTGAAAAACCGGGAGCGTACTTCAGATTTAAATATCCGTTATTAATTCTGTTATTTTGGGACGATATATCGAATTGCATGTTCACAAGCGTTATTAATTAGATATGATCATGCTGCTTCACTCTTCCAAACGCGCTCGCAGAGAGTAATAGTTATCAGTAGCAAATTTTTAGAAGCTGGACGCCGCCGGAGCGTGCTATTTTTACCGGGTTTATATTCGAACTATTTCCGCATAACTCCAATGGCGCCAAAGCAATACAAACCAAACAATTACCATTTTATACTCCGCGCCAGAACATTTATTATGTACATATTACATTACCAACTTAATACGGCTAGTTTTTTACCGTGCAAATTTGCCAATGCGTGTGACTAACATGTTGCTTTATAGTTATTTTAAGAGAGCTGCCGTGTGTTGACGGCAGAGATAAGTTGGTAAGTATGAGTCAGCGGTCGCGGCATTGGCGTCAGCAAGGTTTCGCAGCATGATCCAGTTGGTGACCCCTGGATTTAGCACAGTAGGTAAATAAATAAAACTGTGGCCGTTTAAAAAACAAGTGCGAGTCGGCCCCGCCCACCGAGGGTTCCGTACTTTTTAGTATTTGTTATAGCGGCAACAGAAATACATCTGTGAAAATTTCAGCTGTCATGGTTCATGAGGTACAGCCTAGTGACAGACAGACAGACAGTGGAGTCTTAGTAATAGGGTCCCGTTTTTACCATATAGGTACGGAACCATAAAAAGGCTGCAGTGTTCTATATCGTTTAACCTTTTCGACGCCATGTCAAACACAAAAGCTGTCACTCGGACGCCACGTCACCGAAGTATCAAAACTGAAATTGAACTTTATGCATATGCACGTAGGTCTAAGTTGTTCTTTGGACTGTGACCGATTAATCCGTCTTTGGCGTTGGACCTGCGGTGCGGATATATCGGTCATTGGCGTGTGACTTCATATCCTGGCGCAGCAGTTGCAAATCCCATTCAACGGAACTTCTTTTTAGGGTTTCGTAGTCACCTAGAAACCCTCATAGTTATGCCATGTCCGTCAGTCTGTCCGAGGCTTTGCTCCGTGATCGTTAGTGCTAGAAAGCTGCAATTTGGCATGGATTGCATAAATCATGCATTGCGACAAAACGGTACAATTAAAACCATATTTTATTTTATAGTTAAGTACTCGCAAAAAAAGGCAATAATACTGTAAAGAGATTTATTCCAAATTATCATTGCCTCCAAGGCAAACTCATACCGCATGCTTTACTAACCGGTACTATAATAAAAAGAGAAATATATGAAATAACTTACACCAAAAGAATTTGTAAAATCTAAGAAATAGTGCCCTGAAGTAAGCTGAAGTACTCACAAAAAAGAGTAGAAATTAAAAGGTGGCAATACTGTAGTGTCATCCCTTTCAAATCAATCTAAGAAAACGGGACGACACTACAGTATTGCCACTTTATAATTTCTACTCTTTTTTGTAGATGCAACGGATAGTTGTTTGTCCGGATACCGGATATTCGGCCTGACCATCGGCCGAATATCCGGTATCTGGCCGCCGAATATTCGGCCAGCGGAACTTAGCTACTTAACTACATTTCGGTTTTTCAGGTGCGCATTCCGCAGGTTTAACCTGTTTCTAATGAACTTTCGCGCGGACACATTTCTAGGTTCGAAATGAGTGCGCGTGCAAGTCAGTGGAATGTTTAAATTGTTTTAAAATAATAAACAAGTACGATTATGATCAAGACTGTTTCTTAAATCTCATTAGTTTACTCCGAAATCAAGCAATGTTACTATGCGGTATCCGGCCGGATAGTAGGTCACTATCCGGTATCCGGCCGGATATTAAAAAAATGGCCGAATAGGCCGGATACCGGATAGTAAACGAATATCCGGTGCATCTCTACTTTTTTGTCAGACTATAAATAGCGCTTTTATGGCGCCATGTTTCGTGGAAACTAAACTGTCAAATGTCAATTTTTGACAAGCAGGGTTACCGCATAATGTACGAGGTGTACAGCGCCATCTTGCATCAGCTGTCAAATACGAAGCACGAATTTTTCTTAGACTTTAAAACTCTTTTATAACCTATAACTCTTTGCTTACACTACATCTCACAAATATTGTATTTTAGTAAATACATTTTAGACTTACACAACACTTATCTACTTAGGTAGGTAGGTAGGTACAGTCGCCATCAGATATATCGGAGCGGCCAAGGTGCTCATAAATATCTGAACACGCCTCTATTGTCAGGGCGTTAGAGTGCGTGTTCAGATATTGTGAACACCTTGGCCGCTGCGATATATCTGATGGCGACTGTGACGTACAATAAAGGTCAAAAATACATATAAAATATTGAGAATAAAGTTAGTGTTCACATAATTTTGACACTGTCCCGATTGATATTTTTGACCTTAAATGTATCCAATTTTCTCGTTATCCTATTTAAAATAATATCAATGTCCTAATCCTAATTTACATTACAGGAATTATTTTCAACAATATTAACATTGATTACTTTCACTTCAAATATTCAGTCAATTAAGCTAAACTAGCGAACCAGCCCGGTTTTGCTTGTTTTTATGGTTCCGTACCAAAATAAAGTACTTATGTTAACCACAGGAGAACCCCGAATGTGACGTTGTCATCTAAAAAGCATTAGTTTGTCCGTTTTAAAGTTAATTAATTCATCAGTTGACCAGTTTAGTTGCCTATTAAGAACCAACAAAGAAAGTACCTTTTTGTTGAGAACGACACAAAATTTCATAACATTGCTTTTCTCTGCCTTTGTAGTAAAAAAAGTATGGTCAAAATTCATTTCTGCAATAAATTAAAATTTTAAAATATAATCATGTTTTTTTAACAATTATAACAGAGGTGAGTAGGTATACCAGGTGTGGCCTGTAACATGAGCAAAAAATTAAACTGTAGGCTGTACTCCTCATACTGACCAACATTTGTTCAGCGACTTTTAAAAATAACTTGTGGTTTGATTTTTAATACACTTTAAAGTTTATTCTGAGACGCAATGTATTGCGAATTTTGTTATGTTTAAGGCGTGACAAGCAACGTCAACCACAATGATATGGCGTGGCGATGGCGTCCATTGAAGATAATATTTATTTTGTATGAAAAATAGGAAGTCTAATAACTTCATAATTTTTAAAAGTTTTTGAACAAAAGTGTCATCGTTTGAGGAGTACAATCTATGTTTTAATTATTTGCTCGTGTTACAGGCCACACCCGGTATATATTTTGTAAAAACGACTGCTAATATCCAAACAAATTGAATATAATCCGTGGGTTTAGCGATAAGTATTTCACTTTCAATGATTCGATCCGATCGAGATGCATTGTAATGCCACCTAGTGCACTCAATTTGCACCAAAGGACAAAAAGCTGTGAAGATTCACTAGATGGCGTTAAATAAAGCAAGATGACGGCATGTAAAACCCAAATGATGCTAAAACCATTTAAAAGTACATATATTACCTTCAAATATATTATATTGGAGCGGCTAAGGTGGTTACAAATATCTAAACACGCCTCTCTTGCCAAAGCGTCCGAATAGGGAATATTAGGCAAAGCTCTGCGTAGATGGCACCTTTGTGGCAAATACAGTAAATACAAGTACATCCGTCCCACACCAATTTTGGTGGCTAGCCATAAGCCGCGCGTGGCGCTGTCGCCACCTAGCGGCCATATCTGTCCTGATCGTAACAGACACGTTTTGTTAGAGAGTGAATCTTCTGTACCTAGTACACTACTACTAGGACTGTAAATAAATATAAATGCTACAGTTAACTTCAAAAGTATTTGGCGCCATATTAAATATATTAAGAACGCAACCACCTACGCAACGCAACGCAAGCTCCTGATGACACTCCTCGGTACGGAGTGAAACATGTCGAGCGTTTTTCGACTTAAAATACGTGAGTGACCCGTTCTTAATATATTTAATATGTCTGTGTCTCACGGAAGTTTTGTTATTTGGCGCCAGTTTATCCTCTTGTCTGAGTATGATAAAAATCCTGACCGATTTTTAGCGATCCTTTTGCATTTTTTTTTCGATAACGATTTTTTCTGCTCTGTACAGCACAACTGAGGTTTGAATCCACGATTTTCGGCCACCACATAAATATGAAAGATTAATCTATCTGTTTCAAAGAACTACAACTTATAGTGCCCGTGCATGAACTATAGGGGGCAGCATAGAAGCCGTCAGATTTTTGGCGCGAGGCGTAAATGTGTCGTTTATGCTTCCGATGTAGCCCACAGGATGGCAGAACCTACTATGCAAAGGAAAAGTACCGACGAGAACGGTAGATGGTAGCACTTGCTTTGGCAATACACATGTGCACATATGTTTCCGATTCAGGCCACAAGATGGCAGATCCTCCAACGCGCACGGTCCCTATTAGTGTAATAGCAGTTGTTTTCAATTATTCGACTCTGCTGCACACTTTTTGTTCTATACAAACATCCAGGCGGCTTACAATGTAAATACTATTGTACCTTCCTGTGGTACTCCGGCGTAGCGTTTCCATAGTCTTGGAGATTGAACAAAGTCGATCTATTCGTCACCATATACTTCAAAAAGTCCTGTATATGAGTTAACACGTGTTGAAGCGACTTTTCATCAAGCGCTGTATATGCTAACATTGGACCCATCTTGGAAAACAGCCGGAGCAAATGTATAGCACCATATATTTGTGCCATTGGTGTATCGGGGTATTCTTGCAATATCTCACTGTATTGAGGCCTTTCGAACTTATATAAGAGTTGAGATCCTAAAGTAGCGTTGAAATATTCTTTGATACCTTCAGTAATATCTACTAAGACGGATTCCTTCGCTTGGTTATGCGTTTTGCTGGATTTCTTGAACGCTAGATAGTTGTCGACAATTTGTTCAACGGTGAGTTTGGCCGGGAGGATGGCCAGTTTCTGCTGTCTCGTGATGACGTCCCAGTCGTCGACTAGCCAGACTTTCAGTTCTTCGGGGATTTTGATCTTAACTTCTACTTTAGCTAAGTATTGCTCTTCAGATTCAATGGATAAGTCCAGGCGGCCCCGTTTTTTCCTGAAAAATTAAATAATAAAATAAGTTGGTAGTTAACGGTGTTGACGATGATACAGTCGCCGTCAGATATATGTATAGGAGCGGCCAAGGTGTTCACAATATCTGAACACGCACTCTATCGCCTTGACAATAGAGGCGTGTTCAGATATTAGTGAGCGCCTTGGCCGCTCCGATATATTTGATGGCGACTGTACAGAAAGATGCAGGAACATTTCCGTACACGGCGGGAAGAAATTGATAACTCGAGATAATTTATAAAAGAAATTTGACCTTAAAATTAAAATAAAATGACATAAAGTTCAAATTTCATCAATTTTTTCCCGCCATTTATAAAATTGTTCCCGCCGTGTACGGATTTATGGGCCCTCTGTACTGTAGACCATTTTTTGTTACGATCATACGCGTGTTTTTTGAAACATTTACATTCTACTTATAAGTACCAACTTTTAGATAACATACAAATAAAAAAATTAAAGAAAAAATAAATTGAAAAAAAAATGGTTAGGATAACTGTTATATAGGTTCTCGCGGGCTTGGTTTCCGCAATTCGACGTCATATTATTGCGCCTATTTTGCGTGGTGGGTTGGCGGCACTATTCCTGCCAACCCAACTCTACCAAGAACCCTAGCAGACCCTTGACGTTGCCGACGACTTCTGGGAGAGACCCCGATGAGGTGTTGTACCCGGTATTCTGCCACCCCTGGGCATTCAAGAATGACGTGGGCGGCTGTCTCCTTTGCCGCCATGATAACTCTTCCGAGGGGGCTATCAGTAACACTGTAGTGTGCACCATATATGACACGCACACTCTCACATGTACCCTATAACTATTTTACCCTAGCATAAGTCTCATATCCTATACTCCTGAGATAGTGTTTGTCTTTACGTCCCATCTCACATGGCGACCCGGCCAGGATGGCGGTGGCGGGTATAGGTTAACTGTTATAGACTCACTTGGGCTGGTCGGAGCCTGAGTCAGCAGGCGCGTCCTTGCTGGAGGTCTTGCTGGCCTTGCCCGCCGCCGGCGTCTCTGCATCTTTACCTTTAACACGAACAACACGCTTTAACACTTCCAATGCCACGCCAAAGAGTTAACGCTCAAATCTTCCTTGACTGTTGTCAGATTTGAATGGACAGGCTTGAACAGGCTTTATTGAGTTTTGTGGGTTTGACTTGAAATAAGACCTATTTGTCAACAAGTTTTATACAGTCACGAAATTTAGTAATGAATTTTGAATTCGTTTTTTTAGCATTAGAAAAAGCCTACGCGATATTGAAGTGTCTTTTAATTGAAAAACGCTTTTTAAAAATCAGTAAGTAACTATTACTTATGAAAGTAAGATTGTATATGATTCATATTTGCTACATATTTGCCGTGACTTAATTTTCAAAAGTGTTATTCAATAAAAAGACACGTCAAGATTGTCTACCTTTTTTCTAATGCTAAAAAAACGAACTATAGACCAGGAATTCCCAACCATTGCAATGTATCGTACTGGTATAGAAAAACAGGCTTGAAGAACACAAAAAAACGGGACTCAACTGGGAGAAGATTTTTTGAATTTCGATCGTTTGATTTCGCCATTCGAAAATCGGTGGAAAACGGCGTAATGCTAATTTATGGAATATGGAATCTAGTGGTATTGACCACTCGTTTTCAATTCTATTAGTAGAATTTAAATGCATAGTAGTGGATATATTATTGAACGAAATACACGAAATCGAGCGGTCGAAATTCATAAATCGACCCCCTGGGGTAACTCAGCTTTTAATGTAGGTATAGTCTGGCAATGTTTCCAGGTGTTTAAAGAATTATATACTATATGATTATTTTTTTGAACTTTAATGCCTAGACAGGCCACAGAGAAGGTTGGGATCCCCTGGTCTATAGTCTGTATCTTTAGGAATTTAAATAAAAGTAAACAAACAATTTGTACATTTTTGGGTAGTTATAACATTTGTTGATTAACCGACCAATTACAAAACTGCCTGGATCACAGAACGACCTGACTTTAACCTACATTATTTGATCGTGTTGTTTACTTTTATTTATATTACCTAAAGATACACCCCCTTATTCATAAACGTTTACTAAAGTTAACAAGCCGATAATAATCGTTTGTCCCTTTCTATCATACCAATTAATTATCGGCTTGTCAACTTTAGTAAACGTTTATGAATAAGGGGGACAGAGTATAGTGGGAGTCAGTACCGGCGGGGGTGGAGGCCCGGGACTCGTCGCGCGCCGCCTCCGACTTGCGTCCCTTGGTGGCCGCTGCAGGGAACAACTCACAGGTTAGTATCACTTTACAAGTTAGAACATTAACAAGACATCAAGCATTCAAGGAGTGTTAGATATTAAAAAAAATACTTTAACAAGGAAAATAAATTGGTCATATCAAATAGGTATAAAATTATCCAATAAAAAAAAGTACATATTTAGTCTGATATTATTAAATTATGACAAAAATTTGCTTCATAGCATTATCAAAAGTATTAAATGAGTTAAATTTTGTAGTTTACACTGTGAAACCATTGATTAAACCCATGAATCTAAACTGCTAATTACGTTTTGCAGTTTAGATTCATGGTTTTATTTATTTTAAGACCAAAAAAAGTAAGAAATGTTGCCACTTTTCTACTAGCGTGTCTTGTATTTATGTAAAAATAAGTAAATAAAAGTACTTTATTAAATAGTAGGAGCCATTTAGTACCGCTTTTATGTCTAATGTTCTCCAATTCTCCCTCAATTGCTCAAGGGTTAACTGGAAGAGTTCCCTGAAAGGGATGAGTTCGCCTTTGTACTAATGATGTGTGTTCTTTCATGTTTTATGTGTATTTTTGTACAATAAAGTATTTTACTACTACATACTACTACTAAAATTACTAATGAATAAATAATCTTATCATGATTATTTATCAAAACGAATTTACTATTTTAGAAACAAATTATTGCAGTGGCAACATTGTCTTACTTTTTTTGGTCTTGAATTACGTTTTGCAGTATAGTATATAACTGGATCAGGCATGAGGGGTGAGAGGAAATCACCAAACAAGATAGTCTTATGTATCTTTCAGAAGGAGTAGCAGCAAAAGAGCTATTATTGTTTGTCCTTGTCACAGCCACACATTGTTTTCATTCCCCACCGTAAATTTAGTATGGATTATGGTGGGCAACAAATAAATTTGACCAATCATAGCATCATATTGCATATGTATTGTCCCTCATGGAGGCACACATATAGCACTTGTACAGGATCCTACCTTCTATGGATAAAACCCACTTATTAGGCTGTAACAGAGTAACATACCGGCCGGTGTAGCTGCCTCCTCCTTTCCAGGTGTTGCCGTTGCAGCTGATTCAGATTTACGACCCTTTGCCGGAGCTGTGGAAATAATTATAATTAACACTTTACACACTTCGCATACTTAACCCTTAGCCATCAATTTAGAAATTCAGCAAAACATCACAACAGCTTTGTACCACTTTCAGACATAAGTGGTTAAGGGTTCAGGCCAGGGGTCACCAATTACTTTCTTCAGGGGTTCTTTAAAATAAAATGGACATCACAGTCTGTTTCTACTAGACTCTCGAAATTTAAATACCTTATAACAATAAATTAAACAATTTATACTTCCCACTGTATTCTAAGTTAAGATTCATAAGGAATCAAAGCATACCTATCAAACAATTTGATGGGCTAGATCCCGATTCGCCAGATTCATGTTTCGCCGGACCGGATTTATTTCAGTACGTCATCATCCGACGACGACGAAACAAGAATCCGGCGAATCGGTAACTAACCGTTAACCAACATAAATTAGCTTACTTTTCTTGGTCTTTGCGGGCTGGGCTGAATGCGCCCGCTGCACTTCCTTCTGCCGCTGCACATTAGCCTCGTTATATTTCAATACACGGCTTTCCGGAACCCACTCATCCCAACTGAAAAAGCCGTTTACAAAATGTTAGGTTATGTTCTTCATTACAACGTTCACAAGCAGAATAATTACTGAAATACATACTTTTTGTTCCATCCTGCGTAATGTATTAGGTAACGGACGTGTTTGTCCTTGGTAACGCTGCTTTTTAGACATTTTGCCTCGTAAATTAGAGGACCGTGAAAACACAGTACTTTCTCACCTGGAAAACGAAAGAATCTATGTGAAATGTTTTCTTAACGGATGAATCACAGAATCACTTGTAAAACAAGACAAAGTTAATAGAATATTACGAATAAATAACACAATTATTACCTTCAGCGAACTTTTGCTTCGGTGCCATATTTATTTATTCACAAAATAAAATAACACGTATAATCAAAATGAATCAAAGACAAATCCACGTTCCAATTAATTTGTATTAAAAAGTAAGCTTTATATTAAAAGCAACAAGGTTCAAATTCGATGTATAAGAAAATGAGATAATTTAAGTTAAATGAGGTCAATAGCACAAGCAATATTCGTTACGTTCCGTTCTAGTCACCGTACGTTTTAGACACAAGTATCTACATACGACCATAACTGTAATATGACACAATGACATGGTGATATTAGAAAGAGAGGCAAACAGAGAATTCGTAATTTGTTGCAAGTTATACTTGGTCAAGCAGATCTTGTCAGTAGAAAAAGGCGGCAAATTTGAAAAATGTAGGCGCAAAGGGATATCGTCTCATAGAAAATTTGAATTTCGCGCCTTTTTCTACTGACAAGATTTGCTTGACCATCTATACATCTCCACTTACTACTCTTTGTCTCCACATATCGCCAATTATCGCATGCAATGCGATTTCCTACATTGCTGCATTTGGGCGATCGATCGAATTTATATTTAGTCAGCAATTATATATCTAAATAAACTAAAATCGAATGCCATTTTGTTGCGAATGTCCTTTTTGATTGTACTGTCTTGCAATTTGCAAGGGTTATCAAAAGGTTGAGGGTATTGCGTAGTGCGGGTTGTCAATTCTAATTACAATGGTATCCTACCGAGCGCTAGTAGTATAAACGAACTTTTGAAGGGGACATTTTTTTGTATGGAGTTATCGTTCTTCTCCTAGTGAGTATTATATTCTTTGTTTGTGATGCAAAATTGTAACAGGAATGAACTGGATACCTGATTGTAGAAAGCTTATAAACAACGGAGATAACAAGCCATTTCTGCATGTTGCATTTGGTCGGAAATATAGAGTTAGACCAAGAAAAGTCTGCAGCGATTTCGATAGCCCACGCAGTGCAAGTGTTATTTGTACGTCATAATATCACAGAAGTTTGACGTTTAATATAACACTTGCACTGCGTGGGCTATCAAAATCGCTGCAGACTTTTCTTGGTCTAACTCTACTTATATAGTCTGAAGCCCCCTCCAGACTATGCGCGTGAATCGCGGGCGAAGCCGCGAACGCGAGTGTGGAGTCGATTTCGCTGTCTGCGAAAATCGACGCTACACTCGCGTTCGCGGCTTCGCGCCGCGATTCGCGCACGAGTGTGGAGGAGGCTTGACAACTGACAAAAAAGGGTAGGAATTAAACAGTGGCAATACTGTAGTGTCGTCCCTTTCAAATCAATTTAAGAAAACGGGACGACACTACACGGCTGTAACCACGAAAATCGAATGCCGCTTTTTCAAATCCATCCTCAGAAGCCCCCTCCAGACTATGCGCGTGAATCGCGGGCGAAGCCGCGAACGCGAGTGTGGAGTCGATTTCGCTGTCTGCGAAAATCGACGCCACACTCGCGTTCGCGGCTTCGCGCCGCGATTCGCGCACGAGTGTGGAGGAGGCTAGATACTGGACTACAAACATTAATCCATTTACTTTTCAGCAAATGGGCTCAAATGGAAGGAAAAATAAATGACATAACAAAACAGTATTAAAATTATAATATATTTAATTCATCTAATATACACGTCGACTATAAGTCAGATTAATATCACATCAAAATACAATTACTTATTATGGCTCCTCTACACGATGGGCCAACGCCGGCCACTCCAAGGGACGCAGCCATGCGGTAGAATGAGATAGCAATATCACTTGCTCACTCTAACGCATAAATGCGTCCCTTGGAGTGGCCGGCGTTGGCCCATCGTGTAGAGCAGTGGTTCTTAACCTAGGGGTAATTACCCCCGTGGGGGTAAAACTGGTATTTTACAGGGGTAATAAGCTAACCTAATATAACAATACAACAAACGTACACGTTTTATTTTTTATTACCATTGGGAGGAGGGGTAAAATCAGGTTCCCTAGTTAGTCATAGGGGTGACCGGCCTGAAAAGGTTAAGAACCACTGGTGTAGAGGAACAATTAAACGTAAAATTTGTCAGAAATAAAATGTTAGGTAGTGTTTTCAAAAAAATCACTTATGATTATACAATCGTTAGTTTTTTTGCACAATATCCAACTTGTCCAGAGGTTTCCAACCTTTTCTAACGTCGAGACCAATTAGTAAAATAAGTTTTTTTGATTTCTAATTAAACTAAAAATACTAATACATCACATTTTATTAGAATTAGGACTGAAAGTATTTTCGGACATACTATAGACAGATATATCTTATGGAAGTATTATTAGCTATACCTACAGTTTAATAGCATTCAATTTCAATGGTCTTTAATATATTCTAATATTCTATTACTTTCCATCTAATGTTACTTATTACATATATAAAAATATAAAACTTCATTTTCTATAGTTCGTTTTTTTTAGCATTAGAAAGAACTCCACAGAAGCAAGCGTGCAGTTTTTATCAGGCTCGTTAATTGTTAATATAAATTGAATTATTTAATGTAGCATGGTCAATACATATAATTTACTTCAGTAATTCTTCAGTAATTTATTGCTTTCATAGGTACAATTAGGTCTTACATTAGAATGGTGAACAAGCTATGAACCCTGTAAGGGCACTACAATTTAAATTGTTCCAAATTGTTACCGCTAAAAGTGCCAGATTTAGAACCACAAGCGAACTTCTGCGAAGTTCTTTCTAATGCTAAAAAAAACGGACTATAACAGTTTTTTTGAGATTATGAATTAGTACATGCTGATATTTATATAATGATCGATTTAGGCCCCCCCCCCCCCCATCTGGCGTCTTTCGAGCGTCGGCGTCTACAATTCTATAGCCGACGTCGACGCAACGTCGACGCAGCGTCGACGCAACTGCGCAGCGACGTCATTTTCCATAGCGCTGGACCGACGCCGACAGACGCCGACGCTCGAAAGACGCCAGATGTGGGGGGGCCCTTAGTCTGCCAATAAAAAAAGATTATGGAATATTTTAAAGAAAAACTATGTACAAAACTAAGTATCAAATATACATTTTGGGACTTAGTCTACTCTTTAATACACATTTTGACAAAATGCAGGCACTTTTTATATTCACTCACACTAATCTTATAATTTCTAAAGCGGTATCCAGACTAGTAAATTTTTCGCCAATCTGATTAAATTGCCCGATCGAATCAGGACGTGCGTCCGCAAACACCAATTTGGCTCGCCGATAATGACCGATATTACCGATAGAATGAGATGCGGACGCATGAAAACCAATTTCTGACGCCAGTATTTTCGTTCTGGGCCATTTTTTCAATTTAGAGGGCTCTAATATCATCATAAATCTAAAATTGGCGATTAAATGGAGATCGGCGCGATCAAATCGACCGATTTGATCAGGCCCGTCTGGACACCTATAACTTAATAGTTATAGTTCAAGCAATTATTGGCCAAGAGGTTTTTCGAGAATCTTCCGAGAAATGCTACCTGTGTGGCTACCACCAGTTTGAGAACGTAACTTACTTTCTATGCATCTTGCTCGTACTCGCATATTCGTAACTTACTTTCTATGCGTCTCATTATTCTCATTCGTACTCGCATATTAGAAAGTAAATTACGTAGACGTTAGCGTATACAGCCTGGCAAAAAAGAGTAGAAATTAAAAAGTGGCAACACTGTAGTGTCGTCTCGTTCTCTTGTATATATTGATTTGAAAGGGACGACACTACAGTGTTGTCACTTTTTAATTTCTACTCTTTTTTGCCCGGCTGTATTGTATGTTAGTTTTAACACTGTCAGTGACTCGTGGACGGTCGGACAGACATACGAAAGCATTTTTGCCCAAGCTGAAAAGGAGGCAAGGAAAATACATTTCAAAATATATAAGCTTGAAATAATGTTTAACAATTTCGTTCGAAAATTGCGGGCATCTTTTTCTTTTATTTCAATTAAGGCGTAACAAAGAGTGACAGAGAAAGATACCCGCTATTTGCGAGCTTCGGTATTCGCGGTAGGCCCTCTGCTGGTGCTGAGTCATGTACACATGTAATACATAAGGTCTCTCCATGTTCAAACATTTGTATTAGTGTTATTACAGCTTGAGACATATGTATCTTTGAGTATATTCATTATATGATATAATATTTTACAAAAATAAATCAGGAACATCACTTTACTCGACTAAATATTTTTTTACAGTAAATATACATTTCTATTCTTTTATATACATTTCTAGCATTTAAGATTGATTATCTATGACAAGTACTTCAATAGGCATACATTTATGAATGTTTTTAGGATATTCGAAATTTTTATTTAAATTAACTATTTGTATTTATTTATTGCAACAATTTAGTTAGTATTACCTATAATAGGGAAAAACACATAATCCGGCTTTGATTCTGGGTACTAAGAAAACAATTCCCAAATGTTACCATTAAATTAACCAATAAGAGAGATCAGCCATAATATAAGTATCTTCGATATTTTAATATAACTTTACTTTACCTTAACACAACAGTATTATATAGTGAAGTCACCAACAAAATTTTTTTCAAAATATGCACTCAGACGCCTTGACAATAAAGCCGCATATAAATATACAAACAAGCGTTCATAGGCTGCGGTATCCGCTTAACATCAGGCGCGTACGCGTGTTAACCATCAAAATAAAACAAGTTTTAAAAACAACTAAAACAAACGCAACCTCTCATGGCGACCGCGCCACTAACGCAACTTTTGCACTTTTGAATCGCTGTTTTTCCGCTATTATACTTGGTCAAGCAGATCTTGTCAGTAGAAAAAGGCGGCAAATTTGAAAAATGTAGGCGCGAAGGGATATCGTCCCATACAAAATTTGAATTTCGCGCCTTTTTTTACTGACAAGATTTGCTTGGCCGTCTATATTTCACTAATTATTTACGAGTCCTCGACATCGTCCTGGCTTAGCAGCCTGAAGCCCGCTAGTCACTCCTCTCGCAGCCTAGTGGGTTCGTTCCCGTGCCGGCAGCGCCGCGACACCACGTACGCCACGCCTGAGAGCGCCAGTAGTACCGGCACGGACAACCCGACGGTGATCACTAGGATGACGAAGAGAGAGAAGGTTTCCACGGGTGGTGCGCCATAACCGAATGTTGTGGACCTGAGGACGATTAAATACTTTAGACTTATGACAGGCGGGGCTCACTCCGCGATTTCGTCGCGAAGTTACAGGTGCATGCGGCCACACCAATTCTGGTGTCTAGCAGCAGGCGTGGCTCACTCCGCGATTTCGTCGCCATAAGCCGCGCGTGGCGCTGTCGCCACCTAGCGGCCATATCTGTGCTGATCATAACAGACGCGTTTTGTTAGGGAGTGAGTCTTCTGTACCTAGTACTATTATTTATTCTGTGCTAGCAGTAGCGGTTGCCGCGCACCGCTACGGAACGAACACCTGCTCGTGCTTGCGGTCATAACTGTCGTAAACGCGTTTTGTTAGAGAGTGTACCTTCTGTACCTAGTATTATTATTTATTCTGTGTTTAAATCGAAAATTAGAACCGGGACAACGTGGTATATTGGGCGACTATAGTATACATTAGACACTCACCAAGCAGTATAGTTGTGTTGTCTGTAGAACCGGTCCTGTGGCTCGCCGAATGACACGATCATGTCTTCTAGCAGCATCTCGTCGATGTCAGGGTAGAACCGGGACAACGTGGTATATTGGACGACTATAGTATACATTAGACACTCACCAAGCAGTATAGTTGTGTTGCCTGTAGAACCCGTCCTGTGGCTCGCCGAACGACACGATCATGTCTTCTAACAGCATCTCGTCGATGTCAGGGTAGAACCGGGACAACGTGGTCGGCGGAACTATGTGGGTACTGAAAAAATATTCAATCTTTATTTCTTACTCAGGAAAGCGGACCCTGGCGCTAAGCCAGGAAAACGCTAGGATGATCAAGAATTAGAGTAGTTAGAAGACATTCAATACATAAAAGACGGGATTCCACCAGTGCGGCCAGCACTGTGCGGCTCAAGCATTTTCGTACTGAATATGCTTGTGCCGCACGCTGGTGGAATCCCGCCTTTACATTTTTATTTTTGTCTTTTTTTGTCCGTTTTATGTAAACCCGTTTAAGTGCAATATAGTGACATACATACATACATATGAGCACAATTTTTAAGTTCCATTATGTCAATGATTGCTCGGGGGGTTAATGAGTTATAGCGAAGGTTTCTCTATCTGTGTCAAATCTATTTTCGGGACTCTTACTGAGACGTACAGTCACCTGCAATAATATGTTACTGTTCGAAGGCCGCAAAAATATGTGACACGCTCTTATGGATCTACAAATAAGATCGTGTCAGATACTTTTGCGGCCTTCGGTGTGTAACATATTATTGCAGGTGACTGTACCTTTCAAAATCTGAGACACGAATGAAGGTAGACGAGGTGTCTCGCAGAAAGTCTGGCTAAAGTTGACATTAAAAAACTTGGCACAGCGATATAATATATTCGCGACAGGTCGGAACTGTAAGTAGTCCCCCACGACGGTAGTACAGCCAGCAGCAGAAGTTGCTAAGCGGGCGAGGTGTTCAAAATGATCTTGACGCGACGTTATTGTTAAGAGAATAAAAGCGTGTTAAGGTCATTTTGAACACCTCGCCCGCGTACTAACTTCTGCTGCTGACTGTAACACACGGGGACGTTTTGTCGACCGAGTGATCTGTCACAAGGTCTCATGGGGCCCACTGATTATCAGTTCGCCAGTCAGTTTAACGCAAAATTTGACAGCTCCGAGCAACTGACAGGCTGATATCGTCCGGCGAACTGGTAATCTGTGGGCCCCTTCACAGAGGTTGTATGTATGTTCGAACTGTGAACTAATAGTTACCTGTTGAAATCCGACACGTGTACGACGGTAGAAGAGGTGACGCTGCGTTCCTTCTGCGTGTACGCGACGGGTCGGAACTGCATGTATCCGCCCGCGCCTGTGGTGACACACCGGGGCGTTTTGATTTCGATGATCTGCGGACAAAGACATAATTAACTTCAGTAAAACCAGCTTAATAAAAACACAACAAGAAATTTAATATCACAAACACATATCGTGAAACGTAAAAATCTTTGACCCGTTCCCTGAGTCGACGGAGCCCCGCAGCGGGGCTCCTATTTCTGGGCAGTTTGCCCTTCGGGCATCTGAAGCAACCTAACGAACCTATCTAGGTTAGGTTTAATGTGACTATCGTCAAAACATTACACAGGAACATTACGATCTGATCTTACGATCGGCCGCCGACATATATATATTATACCCCCATTTGGTATCACAAGAGCTCACCTTGAACACGCCAGGCGTGTGCTCGTCGTCCAAACTCTTCTCCACTCGCCGCGACAATGTACCGTTGGCGTCCGACGCGACCAATATCAGTCGCAGCGCGAATCGCGACGCGTTAAAGTCGCGCGACTGCGTCAGGTTGGCTATTATGACTAAAATAGTTGCGGTAATCTAAGCACATAAAGGTACCTAAATATACGATTTCCCGCTTAGGCGCTTAACAAGATTGGAACTTAACGAATAATGTTGTTATGTTGTCTTTGTTCGTTTGTTCTGCTTGGGAGGTCACATAATGGGCGATGCCTTTTTACTGTTTATGTATATATAAATAATATAAATATATTATACCTCCATTTGGTATCACAAGAGCTCACCTCGAACACCCCAGGCGTGTGTTCGTCGTCCAAACTCTTCTCCACTCGCCGCGACAATGTACCGTTGGCGTCCGACGCGACCAATATCAGTCGCAGCGCGAATCGCGACGCGTTAAAGTCGCGCGACTGCGTCAGGTTGGCTAGTTGGACGTCTATTAACGTTGAGTTGGCTGTGTGGATGAGGTGGGGTAGTTGTGTGGCGTAGTCACGGAATGGTAGAAGGTCGAGCTGTGGACAAAATAAATAATTTAAAAAAAATGTGTAAATGTTATTAAATTTTTAACTTAATGCTACAGTTTGACGTCATAAAGCGATTGTAAAGTCCTATTATGAAAATAAATGATATGGTATGGAATGCTTGATGTTAGTTTCTGAATATTTAAATACACGTCGAATGTACTTAACGGTGAATTGGACTGATCAAAACGAACTCTAGGGGTCTACTAGCCACCGAAGAGTTCCATTTTTCATCTTTTGACTCCATAATCCTTGATCAAATATTACCCTGAGACAGAGTAGGGCCCAAAAAAAAACTTTCAGAAATACTACAAACCCAAAAAAAAACTAATCCGGTCAGTTTAATATAATCATTCATCATATATCGATATGTCAAATCGTCGGGTGACAAGCAAAAGTAACTAAGTACTATAAAAAAATTAAAGTAATAATTAGGGATGTACCGACTAGTCGCCGACTAGTCGGGAAAGCCGACTATCCGGCCACATTTGTAGTCGGCGATTAGTCGGCGACTAGTCGGCAAAAATGGCCGATTAGTCAGCACTTTATTAGTGAAAGAAAAAGGAAAAAAAAAAGAAATCAACAGTCAATATTTGCCATATGTTTTGTGTCTATTTTACCAAAATACCTATTCAGGGTGCAGACGAAAACTTTTGTTCATATAATTAACCGTATGATCGTTATCGTATGTTGGGTGGGCTGGTGTTTTCGTCTACAGGTCGATCTCAACTGATTCTTGTGTAATTTCATGGCCAAGTTCTATAGTTAAATGATTTTATTATTTTTCAGTTTTTTTTTTTAATGGTCTCCACCATGGGGAACTGTTAACGTTATTGCAAAATTTCGAGACTTATAAACAGTAGGGCACCTTGCTCGTAAAGACGGTGACCACAGGGGATAGGTTCTTAACTGGCGACTACGTACAGGAAATAGAGCCTTAGAAATACCTCCTACAATTTCTACTGACGATCTGCTCATGGTTCGCAAAATAAAAGAAAGACAGAAATTGAACGAGGATTCTTATGATAGTTCTTTGAACCAGTAGAGAACACCTTTTAGCCAAGCTAATATGATGAATAGCGCTACCAAAGGAGCAAAACTATTATTTTTTTTTTTTTTATTATGAATGGGCTTACTCATGGCCACAGACTAGCCGAGGCGTAGACGTGGCCTACGATGGAGCGAGCTCGCCCAGAAGGTGCCTGTTCACTCTTGATTTGAAGGTTGCCGGGTTATAAGAACACGGAAATATAGACGCCGGCAGGGAATTCCATTCCTTGGCAGTTCGCATAAGGAAAGTAGAAGCAAAGCGCTTCGTGCGAATTGGTGGAATATCTACCATGTAAGGATGGAAACCGGCCGTGCGTCTAAAAGTCCGATGGTAGAATGGGGACGGTGGTATAAGCTCGTGTAGCTCTTGGGCACACTCCCCGAAGTGCAGCCTGTAGAATACCGACAGGCTGGCGACTTTCCGCCGATGGGCCAAAGACTGAAGCTTAGCCGTTAGCTTCTTGTCGCCAATCATCCTCCTGGCTCTGCGCTCCACTGAGTCCAAAGCGGCGAGTTGGTATTTAGCTGAGCCATCCCACAGGTGGCTGCAATACTCCATACACGACCGGACTTGAGCTTTGTAAAGTGTTAGAAGCTGTCCAGATGTGAAGTATCGCTTCACCTTATTTAGGACGCCCAGCTTTCTGGCCGCAGTTTGAGCTTTAGACTCAATGAAGCTGCCGAAGCTGAGGACTGAACTCAGCTCCATGCCGAGGAGTTCCAGACTGTCGGCAATAGGTACAGATGCACCCCGGAAAGAAGGAGTCAGGTCGAATGGACTCCGTTTTGCGGAAAATAGACACGTCTGCGTTTTGGAGGCATTGAACGTGACCAGATTGTCATCACCCCACTGGGAAACGAGACTAAGGGTCAAGTTCATTCGCTCAACCATGGCCTCTCTCTGTGAACGTATATCCTCCCTGCTGTCCCCTGCACTAGCCAAATATCTTTCAACAACCGTACTGTCATCTGCATAACCTACAATGCTGGGTTGCAGCATGTCGTTAATGTGGAGCAGGAAAAGGGTTGCGGAGAGAACAGACCCCTGAGGAACACCAGCGTCAATGGCCATGAGGTCCGAAGAGCAGCCATCAATAACTACTCTGATCGACCGTTCACTCAAGAAATCAGATAGCCAGCTACAAAAGTCAGCAGGGATGCCGTATGCAGGAAGCTTGCTAAGGAGACTTGCGTGCCAAACCCTGTCAAAGGCCTTCGAGATGTCCAGTGAAACAGCAAGCGCTTCACCGTTCCTCTCGATGGCCTCGCCGCAGCAGTGCGTGACATACGCTAAAAGATCCCCAGTAGACCGACCTCGGCGAAAGCCATACTGACGGTCACTGAGCAGATCATTTGCTTCGAGGTATGCCAGCAGCTTGCCGTTAAGTACCCTTTCCATGACTTTACAGAGCATGGAGGTAATGGCGATTGGTCGGTAATTGCAGGGATCAGCACGACTACCCTTCTTGGGTACTGGCTGCACGTTTGCAAGCTTCCAGGATTTCGGCACCGTTCTTGTTTGGAGAGAGAGGCGGTACAGGCGTGTCAGTACAGGAGACAACTCAGGCGCACACTGCTTTAGTACACGTGCAGGTATACCGTCTGGTCCATTGGCCTTATTCACGTCAAGATTCTGCAGAGCTCGGCGTACCTCTTTTTGATGTATAGCAATTCTCTGCATAGAGGAACTGCATGGAGGTAGCGTAGGTGGAAGTTTTGAGCCTGCATCTAGACGTGAATTGCTCGCAAACAGAGAAGCAAACAAGTTAGCTTTCTCTGTCGCGGAGTGGGCCAGTGTCCCATCAGGTTTCTGCAGAGGTGGCAATGTGGGTCGGCAGAAGTTGGATTCGACCGCTTTCGACAGGGACCAGAACCGCTTGCTACCAGGAGGGTAGGAGGCGAGTTTGGCCCCTATTCGACTGACGTGGTCGAATCGAGCCTTTTGAAGCACCCGTTTGCAGGACTTGGCAGCTGAGTTAAAGGCTTTTTTCCTCGCGCGAACCCTCTGTGCTCCAGCTTTGGTATCGCGGGCTAATACCCAAGCCTGGTATGCAGACTGCTTAAGGGCCTCGGCTCTAGCACAGTCCGAATTGTACCATGCTCGGGTCTTGTGATCGAGCGATAGGTCGGAGAACGGAATGAAATATTCCATTCCCTGCCGAATCACATCAGCAACAGCCTCAGCAGAACAAGAGGGGTCACCCGAAGAAAAACAGACCTGCTGCCAGGGGAAAGACGCAAAGAAATGCCGCATCTCATCCCAGTCCGCTGACTCGTATCGCCATACTCTCCTCGTGCCCCTAGGGCAGAGATCAGGAGGAGAGTGGATCGACACGGATTTCACTAGACAGTGATCGGACGATCCTAGCGGAGCTGAGACCGAAACCGAGTGCCTGTCTGGATCAGTTGTCAGCAGAAGGTCAAGGCAATTGGGTGTATGGTCAGTAACATCCGGTATCCGCGTCGCAACATTTACCAGCTGGGTAAGGTTTAGGGATACAGCAAATTTGCGCGCTTCCCTCCCAGCGTGGCAGGTATTCTTGAACGGGAACAGCCACTCCTCGTGGTGGGCGTTAAAGTCCCCAAGGAATACGAGTTGAGCCGCAGGGTACCGCTGTTGGGCTTTATCTGCCATCTCAGTAAGGTGGTCAAAGAGCCTAGTTGTCTCCTGGTTTCCGCTGTGCGATCGGTAGACACAGGCATACAGAGTTTTCTCTGAGCCCGAGTCAACCATAATCCACAAAATGGAAAACCCGGCAGCCTCAAAGCAACGGAGACGCTTGCAGCAAATGTCATCGCGGACGTACACACAGACCCCAGCACGTGCTCTGAACTTATGTTCCAGTGAGTAGCCTGGGTAGTTGAGGTACGACGCGTCCGCTGGGGTTTTGATTTGCGTCTCCGTCAAAAAGAATAGGTGCGGTTTTTCGGTTTCAAGATGGTGGTGGACCGGATCGATATTTGAGTGCAACCCCCTGATGTTGGTGAGGTGCACTTTCAATGGGAGGAAGTGCAGCCGGTGTTTAACCCTATTCTTTTTCCTTTTCGACTTCATGTTTGTGGAGTGTGGGATGGGTGAAAAAAATGCCTGTCGAGGTGTTGTGTTTACCAATTGGATCACTTGAGCTAATCCGGACAATGAGGAGCTCACTTGGAGACTGCGGGGACGCCCGAGCCCCCCTGAAATAACCCACCGGGTCCTCCCGTCCAGTCGCCATCTGGCACGGTGGAGCTATTCCAGGATTTTTCGCTAGGTGGCGGGGCAGCCTCTCGTACGTGGCTGTCGTACAATTGGGCCCCCAACTTCCTGCGGTCGGCCACCGGCAAGACCGTGCCTCGGATCCCGCTACCCTCCAGCGTGAGCCGCTCGGCCCGACGTCACTCAAGAATCCAAAAACCGGCATTATGCAACACAACTGACAGCCAATCATCCCCCAAAGGCACTGGTACTCCCGCACATAGACGAAACGCAGCAAGGCTGCTTGGCGCCTGACTCCGGCGGGAGGGTGGTAGCAAACCAGGCGGCCCCTTGCGGGACCTACCACCGCTGGTTTGGACGTAGTTTAAGGACATACCCGGGTCCAAATTATGGGTATTGTTTTTCACCTGAAATTATACAAAACTAATGATCTGGCCGACTGGCCGACTAGTCGGCCGACTAATCGGCCATTCGAGGGCCGATTAGTCGGCTAGTCGGCTAGTCGGCCAAATCAATAGTCGGTACATCACTAGTAATAATGCACTTTATTACACTTGTAACACGGTTTATTGTCCAATAATTTCAATGGTGTTAGTTTGTGACTTTTGTTTGTCACCCGACGAAATAAAATAAGCTTGCTTAATTCCCTATGAAGTATGACATCATTACGGCTTCCACTAGATTGACACCGACATATTCGCTAGCGTGTGCGTAACTTACTTTCTATGCATACGCTCGTACTCGCATATTAGTGCGAGCGAGATGTATACAAATAAAATTGCGCAGACGTTAGCGAATACGTCAGTTTGACACTGCTAAGGCAGTCGTGTAGTTTTACTACTTATAATTCTTAAGTAACCTTTACGAGTACACATAGGCACCTAAATAAAGTTCAATGTATGTATGTATGAATGTATGGTTTGACGACCAGTCTGGCCTAGTGGGTAATGACCCTGCCTGTGAAGCCGATGGTCCTGGGTTCGAATCCCAGTAAGGGCATTTATTTGTGTGATTACACAGATATTTGTTTTGATAGATATTTCGATTGTAGTCATGGTTGTTTTCTATGTATTTAAGTACATATTTATATATTATATATATCGTTGTCTGAGTACCCACAATACAAGCCTTCTTTAGCTTACTGTGGGACTTAGTCAATCTGTGTAAGAATGTCCTATAATATTTATTTATTGATTTATGTATGTTAACATAGTTGTGTACAAACCGCACTCTTAACTGGCCATCGGTGGACCTTATGCCTTTCATAATAAGGTTTACGAACTGTCAGTTAACAGTGTAAGCGATGGTACTACCAGTACCGTCTTTACCATGCGGGCACACGGGGCCCGTGCCCAGGGCCCCCATCCTCAGGGGGCCCCGAAGGACAGACAGTAACAGTATATTTGATTACCCATAATAAATAGAAGATCATTGTAGAAAAATGTTAATTTAATTAGCTTTCTTTACTTTCCAAAAGGGCCCCAAATTCTTATGTGCCCAAGGGCCCCAGGTTAAGACGGCCCTGGGTACCACACGCGTATAATCTTGTCTTTTCTAGTAATCATGGAATAAGCAAGATCACAAATGCACTGCATTCGTTTTTATCATCTTACTATTATGAATTATGATTATTACATAAGTGAAGGTAATAAATAATGATTGCTATAAATATTGCGAATATCCATGTCAAGGATTATTCGGTTCAACAGTTAGTTGCTGATAAAGGTTTTGATATATTTGCAGGCGACTGTTGGTGTTTTGTGCGAATTCATACATTTGATATTTGCGTTTAGTAGCAAATGTATGACCTCGCATAAAAACTGATCAATGTGTAAACAGAGCCTTATGTTCATACTCTGTATCTTTAGGTATTTAAATAAAAGGAAACAAACAATTTGTACATTTTCGGGAAGATATAACATTTATTGGTTAACCGACCAATTATAAAACCGCCTGGATCGGTCTCTGAACGACCTGACTTTAACCTACATTATTTGATCGTGTAATGTTTTCATCTATCCTCAACTGTCTTAAGGAGCCTTTTGAGGGTAGATTTTGTTTACTTTTATTTAAATACCTAAAGATACAGACTAAGTATAATACCCATAATCTTTTCAGCTCCACCCATAGGTACTCCTTTTGCGAACGTGGGCAAAATTAATTTTGTACAGTCATCAGATATATCAGGGCGGCCAAGGCGTTCACAAATATCTGAACACGCCTCTATTGCCAAGGTCTTAGAGTGCGTGCTCCAATATTTTTGAACCCCTCGGCCGCTACGATATATCTGATACTATGTCAAAATGTTCTCCTCTCCCTCTACAGCTCGCATATGTCAACCGATTCTCGTGAAATTTTATGAGCAGGTTCAATAATTACATGGGTTTTTTATCGATTAAGTTTTTGGAAATATTTCATAATGGCGGAGCCATACATTTATTTCGTTTTAGCTATGTCTTACACACAAGCTGGCTGTACCTTAATAGCGACAGTCCCGTTCCTATGCCGACTGTACTGGTCCGCCTGCATCACGAGCGTGGCCTCCTGCTCGGTCAGCACACTGTCTTGCCGCGCCCAGCTCAGCTCCTTTAGCGGGTAACGCCTGAACTTGGTGCTGCTGTTAGGATGCCCCCTGTCTTCTAGATCGTTGTATTCGTATATCTGTGAAAAAATGGCATGTTAGGACATGTTTTGTTCATGAGTTTTAGTTTATTAATAAAAATGTTTACGTGACATTACAGTTAACTAAACCGATGCGTCACGAAACTTAGACTAACAGCAATAACAATACTTATACGAGTAACAGCAACAATTATAACAACAATAATACCTTATTACACTAACATAGACAAATTATACCTATTTGAACAGTTGAGCATCTAACATCCATTGACTTACAGAATCGTAAGCATTCACTACACTCATGATAAGTCTGCCCAACCTGTTAGCGACCGAGTTAAGTCACGCGTGGCTCACTCCGCGATTTCGTCGCTTTGCAACAGGTCTGGTTTTAGTGTCACGCGCAGGGACCGTTACCGGTATTCTGACTACAGGTTATAATTGAGGTATAACCGGTGTAATTTGAATTTGGGTATTTATATCACTTAAGCTCCGAATAGAGGTATTCGAATACCGGTATTCAATAGTGTTATCGGTTTAGCCAATTGACAACAAATACCACTATTTGATAGTTTACTCCTAAAGCTATTACCGGTAATAAGTAAGTCCCAATACCGGTTGTAGTAGTACCACGATTCGTTCCTTCGCTACTCGTCAAGGACATTGTCCGGCCCGCTTGTAAAGTTGTAAATACTTAAGATTCGGATCTTAGAATGCCCGTTTTCATGTTGCTGGTGAAATTAGCTGTTAGGTGATGATTTTGATGGATAAATATTTAATAGCGTTCATTTGATTCTTTTAATTGTTTTTTTATTGTTGATTTAATTGTATTTTATTATGTATGTAGTTTATAATCTCAAAGATATGAGCGCCGATTAGACGTGCGCGCCGCCGCCATAAGGAGTCCGCGCGCCGCCGCCGCCGCCGGTAGTTTAAAATTCGCGCCGAATATTTTTTTATAAGACAGTATTATGCAGCGTTAAAATATGTAATAGGTTATAGTCCGATAAGAAATAGTTGAAAATTATTGCGGGCGCCACTTCCTACGAGCCCCGATGCATATGTTTTCGTCAGGTGACCCCACTTTTTGAGGTTCACGCGTTTGTTCAAAAATAATGTTTTTGTTTAAAAATTACTAATATTTAATGCTTATACTAATGTAATTTAATTTTATATGGTAATACTCTGCAATAACTAAATCCAAATACAAGAAATACCGTTTGTACTGAAAGAAAAAAAATAATGATTTTTTTTTTGACGGGTAGTATTACAACATATGTGAAAAGGGCTATTACCAGAGGAAGCAATAGGGCTCTGCCAATGTACTGAACATTTTGTTTCGAACCCATGCATGCAGCAGTGCTGTAAGAGAGGACAATATGATTTGGACAACGTTTTTGAAAACTCCTTTTTTTCAGCAATAAAAGTCTCATGCAATTTTATTATACGATCAAAATAAACTACATTAAACATTGCTATTATGGTTCCCATTACTGGGTCATTATATGTTCATGTGTAAAATTTATTAAAATAAACAAAATTGTTGCGCGGAACTAGACGAAATCATTTGCATCAGGGCTCGTACGTAACTCTCACATTATTGACGTAAAATACTTACTTAAAAATGGCAATAATTACGTACTTACGGAATTTTTCTGGTTATATAATTGAATTTCTACTATTTTATGTCGCACCAACACCATACTAAGTCATTATTTGTCGTATTACAACGTAATGAACCAAATAGATAAAAAAATATTATTACGGATTTTTTTTCCTGTGCGTTCATCAAGACATCAAGAGACAGGCCGCGTAGCCAAGATGCCGATCGCTTACGCTCCGTAGCGATCGAAACGCAACTGTCACTGTCGCACTAATACGGAAGTGTGATAGAGAGACATAATGGTTTTCGTTGTCGAAGCGATAGCGATTGTAACCTCGGCTAGGCCGGCAGACCCGATTTCATTTAAGAAATTTCTTACGACTTTCTGAGGTTAATATTGATAAAATTACATGCATTATTGTATACCATTGTTCAGATGTTGCTGCATCCTACGATACCCCGCTAAGTTTGATTTAATGTTAATAAAATGACGCCAATGACTGGTAAAATTTTACCACCTACGAGCTATAAACTTTTTGGAAAAATATAAAAATAATAGGTTTTACTTTAGTTTATAAGTTGACATTATCAGTAAGTGTATTTATAATTAAAATGCAATTATTCTATATTAATTTAAAAAAAACATGATATTGACAAAAAAAAACCTCATGCATATAAAGTACTGTATATTCGGCAACGTCCAAAATACTAGACGTCTTTTCATTATGCGGCGTATCTTTTTATTTACACCGAACCTGGCAACATCCAACATATTTGTCATACCTATGTTTTTTTCGAAACTATTATAAATAGATTTTTTTCATGATTTTTCTACAATAAACAACCACATACCTAATAAGATAATAACACCAAAAAAATGATACTAACACAGTTTTTAAGATTTTTTTTTCCCTTGTCGATTTAAGGGTTAAGCATGACTTTTCATTATACGTCTTAATATTGAAAAGTTGAAAAATTCCACGCCGCCGCCGTGGATTTTAGGTGGCGCGCCGTTGCCCAATTATTTTCGACCGGCGCGCACGTCTAGCGCCGCGCCGCCCGATAGGCATTTAGCCGGCGACGGTTCGCCGGTCAAAATTGGTTGGCGGTGGCGGCGAATCGGCGGCGTAGCCTTGAAAACTTGGTTTATGCGAAGATAATTCAAACCTTTTAATTTCAAGGATTATTTATTGAATTATGGTAGGAAAAAAGTTTTTCATGCCATGAACTGTAGATAAGCAGCACAATGAACATCTTTATATTGTGAGGTTACTGTTAATTGAATCTATCACTAATTCACTACACCTTATAAAACAAAGTCCCCCGCCGCGTCTGTCTGTAACTATATGAATGTATGTTCACGATGAACTCAAAACCTACTCAACTGATTTTCATGCGGATTTCAGCTATCAATAGAAAGATTTTTGAGGAAGCTTTAGTTTAGGTGTACAATTTGTTAAGGTTTTGTGTTATCCGTGCGAAGTCAGTGCGGGTAGCTATAGTCAAATATAATAGTTATTTAGGGTTATGTACGTATCGCCAGGAGAGGTGAATGATTACACACACTGCTCGCACAGAGTACCTACTAATCGCAAACATAGTATGAATGAATCAATGAGTGAATGCGACTTAAACGTACGATATTAAAAGCCTATAAAAAAAACCTTCAAGAAACTTTTTTACAGTTGATATCAACTTGATATTGGTACGAAATACGGAACCCTAAAAAGAATATTAATTTCAAAATCTCACTGTCATTACATGATTTTGTTGTTGTGTGCGTGACTTCAACTATCGTGCTCATACCTTTACATGCAATTGTTGAGGATATGTTCTGGAATAGACGTAGTAGGTTAGGCTCCATATCACCTATTTCTTATTCATTGACATTGCCTGGCCACCGAATCGCTAACTACTGCCACATGTTTAGCTTAAGCATAGACAAGAGAAAGCATGCAGTCTAATATACAGGGTGATTCATGAGACGTGAGCAGGACTAATCCTGCACACTCAGTAACTGATAATTGATCGATCACCGTCGTATTTAGGTGAAACAACCACACTTTTTCCTATTTTTCAACTTTTTGGTGAGGGCAAATTTAATTCTCTACAATCATGGTCACCCTACAAGACCTAATTAATAAACATAAAACCTCTTTTACGAAGAAAATAAAATGTCAAACCTGAGTGAGATACGAATTTTGAAAAGTAACCAGACCGTGATGACAGTGATGACACTGATGACATTCAATTTGACACAGAATATCGGTAGTTTAGTATTCTAATGTTAGGGTGACCATCCTTGTCGTAAATAAATTAATAACTTTTTTTTTTCAACACGACTAGAAAATTAACGTTAACCTCACTAATACTGATAGGAAACAGTTGCTTATAATTTACGAAATGCGCAGTGTTAGTCTTGCTCACGTCTCCTGAATCACCCTGTATATTAGCCAAAAAATTTATATATCCGAACTTAATATAAGGTGCTAACAAATTAGCTACCAATATTTTTACAGCTGATAATACTCGACTCCTGGAATATATTTAAATATGAAACATTTAGGTTTTATGTTTTTTTGAGAAAATTGGAAAACAAATTTGCTACGTAAAAACACCCTGTTAATGAGATAATTAAATGAGTCCTCTTTTTAACTGGCCACTTCACGTTGATAAATGAAATGACACGTTGATGATAATGACATTTAACACAAACAATTGTTGACAAAACAGAAAGCGTTAAACATCTTGTCAGTTAAATCATAGACAAATATAGTAAGCATAGAGTGCTCACTCCGTACATCAGTTTTGGTACCAAAAAGACTATTATTTTCGTAGTTGATATTTAGCATCGAGTAGCGGGATTATCAGTACCGCTACTTGATACTAGATGTCTCAAATGTCGCGACTCACGAAAATTGTATTGAACAACTATTTACAACTAATATTAAAGCAGAAGGAGTTGAAAATAAGTTCCAGTTAATCCTTGTTTAATATTCGCTGAAAGTTGTTGAGCATTAGACATTTCGGTCGGTGCAACATCTATTGTCAAGTAGCAGTACTGATAATTCCGTTACTCGATACTAGATGTTGACTACGAAAAGAATAGTATTTTTGGTACCAAAACTGATGTATGGAGTGAGCATGAGCACTCTATGTATTTTTTCTTTATGTGGTTAAATGCACGTAATGATTATTTTTAATTAATTTTTTTAATATAATTCTAATTTATTTTTTTGTTCGGTAAATAAAACAAAAATATGATATGAAAAGTTTTCTTGATTTCTATTTAAAGTTAATTGTTTTTATATAATAAAGTACCATCTCTTAAAATATCGGTACCTAATTTGTTAATTTGTTAGCACCTTATATAAAAGCAATAAATTCCCGATCAAACTAATCTGCATAGCATTTGCAACGACAACGTGTGAACGATGAACGATGATATTTACATCGTTAATGTCAAATTTCTATGAAAATATGACGTTTATATTATAATAACACTCCCTCACTTTGTTCTGTTCAAATCGGTGCAAAGTTAGCTTAGACAGACTCTAGTATCTAACAAGGTCACGCCGATGCCACGGCGATAGCGCAGTGTCGGCAGCGGCGACGCGAAAATTTTGGCGGCGGCGGCGGCGCGAAAATTTTGATGGCGGCGGCGGCGCGCCGGCGCGGCGCTCATATTTCATATGGAAATGTTTTCTGGGGTTATTTCTTTTCATTAATTCATTCATTAACCTCGTGCTTTGAAACGGTCGCAATTTCGAACCACTTGCTACGCTCATAAATTATGAAATATTTCGCTTGTACAGCGATCAATATTAGCATGAGGACTTAACAAAAACTTTAACCTCTTGTCGCAAAGTTTTTGGTTACTCTTTGATCAAGTGCAATGAATACCGGTATTAAATACGATAACCATTACCGGTATACTGAATACCTGTTATTATTGAGGTATTAATGAATACCGGTATTTCATTATGTCAATTAGTGTAGTTTAGCGATAAAGACAAAAACGGAATGACAGCAATACCTCTAATTCGAATATAGGTATAACATTTTAACCGGTATTCGTTTGACAGTTTATATACAGGTATTTAATAAAACCGGTTATACGGTCCCTGGTCACGCGGACCGTCCGTGCGAATCGATCGGACCAATATGTATTGAGTTCAGGGAGCGTTATAGCGTAAGCTGACGGGTCCGCGCGGACAGCTTTCTCATACAATTTGGCGGCGCGGAGCGATCCGCACGGACGGTCCGCGTGGCACTAAAACCAGCCGTAGCAACCAATTTTGGTGGCTAGCCATAGGCCGCTCGTGGCGCTGTCGCCACCCAGCGGTCATATCTGTCCTAATAATCGTAACAGACGCATTTTGTCAGAGAGTGAATCTTCTGTTCTATTTATCTGTGGTTAGGTATTAATATGGGAATTAATTAGTCCACGTTTGTAATGAAAATATCATTCAAACACGCTAAAAAAGGTTAGTGATCTCCTTTCTATAGCAAGCATTACGTGTTTGTACATTCGAACGACCCCATGTCTGTATTTGAGCCATGAATCATCACACCAGCATGTTTAGATTAACCCAATTGTAAACCCAATAAGCGATTGTATTGTATTTCATTTCACTGAGATTGCCTGCAAATGTAATTTAATTGGTTTAACTATGCGTCGATGACGCATGCGGGCAATGGGCTGTGGGATATGAGAGATTCAGTGAAACTGCCTTATGAATTATAAATCATTTCACTCTAAACTAAAATAAACACCTAATGAATGAAATAATAGACTGAAGCAGGCGTGTCTCACTCCGCGATTTCGTCGCTTTGCTAAAGGTAGCTAAAAGTACATCCTTTCGGCCCCAATTTTGGGGTTTGCCATAATCCGCGCGTGGCGCTGTCGCCACCAAGCGGCCATATCTGCGCTGATCGTAACAGACGAGTTTTGTTAGAGAGTGAGTCTTCTGTACTTAGTACTATTATTTATTCTGTGACTGAAGTAATTATTTCACTCTTTGTACAATCAGCAGCAGAAGTTGCTAAGCGGGCCAGGTGTTCAAGATGATCTTGACGCGACTTTATTGTTAAGAGAATAAGAGCGTGTCAAGGTAATATTGAACACCTCGCCCGCTTAGCAACTTCTGCTGCTGACTGCATATAATTTTGATGTTTATACTTATTTTATTGTCAATAGGTAGGGCCCCCCCACATCTAGCGTCTTTCGAGCGTCGGCGTCTGGTCAGCGCTATGGAAAATGACGTCGCTGCGCAGTTGTTGTTGCAGACGTTGCGTCGAGCAGCGGCCATAGAGTTGTAGACGCCGACGCTCGAAAGACGCTAGATGTGGGGGGGCCCTTAGGTACTCTGACGTGAGAGCGCGTCGAGTTGCGGAAAATTGCCCGGGCTACAATACATACAAATCACACAATCAGTGGCGGATTTGCAGTCTTTGCCGCCCTATGCCATGCGCCAGGCCCTGTAGCCGCCCCTTTCTCAGCATCCATCATATTGACTACACTTTGAGTTATTTCTTGTTATCATCGGCAAATTTTTTGTCACAATTTGCCGCCCTAGGCCCGGGCCTACTTGGCCTTAGCGCAAATCTGGCGCGCTCATTCTTTCTTCCGTGTCCACTGCACACAATACTTTGTAGTATAAATGGTATGTAAAATCTTAAAAAGAATACTTAGGTACATATTTTTAATGTGTTACAATTTATGTTTAATTCTTATTAACCCACAGATAAACACCTATGGTTGCTACTTGCTATATAATTACTGAAAACAAAACTTATTAGTCATTTCAAAGTAAATAATAATGGGCGTCAATGCCGCATTCAGCTGTGACTCACATTATTTTCCATTGTCATCAGTTATGAAAATAAGGTCTGTCAACATAACAACAATAAAATTAACTATAATGCAAAACGTAATTCAAGACAAAAAAGTAAGACAATGTTGCCACTGCAAAAATTCATTTGTAAAATAATTGTCAGTTCGTTTTGATAAATAATCACGCTAAGATAATTTATTTATTCGTAATTTTACTCCTATAATTTTTAAAAGTACTTTTATTTACTTATTTTTACATAAATACAAGACGCGCTAGTAAAAAAGTGGCAACATTTCTTACTTTTTTTGGTCTTGAATTACGTTTTGCAGTTTAGACATAAATAATTACCTATTTCACATAGCTGAATGTCGAAAGAGTTTATTCTGATTTCAGTAGTAGTAATCATATGGCTCTTTCACGGCTCTCAATTTAGATCAGAGTTATGTTCAATATTTCGTATCTAGGTTGCACACCCTTTTGTTTTATTCTCATTTACAAATATCATAACTTCCGTGAGATAGACATATTAAATATATTAAAAACGGGTCACTCACGTATTTTAAGTTGAAAAACGCTCCCGGCTTGAGGGCTGCGGCCGGCAGTCTGCGCCGGTCCGTCACCGTACACACAAGCCGACAACGCAAGCTCCTGATAACACTCCTCGGTGTGTCTGTGTCTCACGGGAGTTTTGATATTTACATATATATTTTTGACCCCCCCCCTCCTAAAATCGTCCAAAAATCATGCTTCGAATGATCCCGTCTCCTCCTACTTCACGCTACCATCATCCGATGTCCAATTTGACCCCCCCTCTAATTTGAAATAATGACGTAATTTATGAATAGCCCCTACATGTAACACAGCAAACATCTTAGACAAAATCCATAAAATAGTAAAACTCACATCAGAAATAGCCATAGCGAAGCTATAACTAGGCTCCTCAGACATATTGAACTTGACGGGCTTGTCATGCGCCCATTCAACTTTCAGCGACGAGTTGACACCAGCGATGGCGTAGACGATGGTCGGAGTCCCCCGCGTGAAATCCCAGAGCTGGTGGATGGTGTTGTGGGAGCCTTCGGCCTTTATGTACACGAGGGTTGTGTTTGACGAGCATGCTTCGCAGTCGGGGTTTAGTGTTGGTGTTATCTGTGGAATTTGTGATTAATTATAATTAATGCATGGATTGTCATTGCCTTTTGTACTTATGACTAATATTCAGCTGTTAAGAAAAACTTTGCCAGAAACAATAGAAACAAAGCAGGGATATTGAGGATGCAGATTTTTTGACATCTGCGGATGGGATGCGGATATTTAAACGCCCACATCCGCGGATGGGGATGTCAAGTTTAGGTACTTAAAAAAACGTCAAATATTACATTTTAGTAATTTTTATTCAAAAAACTAATTGTTTAGTATTTAGGCAAGAATTTGCTTTATTGCTGATACTAAACATAAATACAACATATTTTACATACTTAAAATCTTATTAACTATTAGCACATCGGTTTTCCGGTTTAGTGGTCAGTGTGTCAAGTGACACATAGGCCTCTTCCAGCTTCCTCCATTCTGTTTTGTCCGCTGCTTTCTTGGGCCATTCTGCTCCTCCGATTTTTTTTATATCATCTCCCCACCTTTTGAATTGGCCGCCTTGTTTCCTTTTGCCATCCCGTGGGAACCACTCCGTTATAATTTTGGTCCATTTTGTCCTGCTATCTCTTGTCATGTGTCCCGTCCATCGCCATTTTAGCTGTCTTATTTTCATTACTATATCCTCCACTTTTGTCGTCGACCGTATTTCCTCTGCTCGTTTGCGGTCGTTTAGCCGAACACCAAGCATGCTCCTTTCGATTCCTCTCTGACAGGTTCTCAGTTTAATGAGTTGTTTTTGAGTCAGTGCCCATCAAGCCCTCAAGGAAGTACTTAAAAGTCAACACTTCCCTATGTCAGCCAAGAAAAAAGTGTTCAACTCATGTATCCTACCCTGCCTCACGTTGTCATATTAAATAAATATCAAAATATTTTTTCAATTATGTTTTAGTTAACAAGTTCAACATACATACTTTAAAGATGAAGAGATTAAAACTGATTTCTATGCTAAAGGTAGATGAAAATGTATCTTTCAACCATGTTCAAATTTCACATTGACTCACTATAGTCACTATTGTTACGTGATTGTAACTAGACACTACGCCAGTACATTCAATTTTAACCAGAAGTAGGTCATTTTTGTTTTACAACATATGCTATGAGTAAAACCATAAATTATTAAGCTAATGCAAATTAATAAGCAATTTATTCTATAAATTAACTTGTATATTACTAAACAAAGGGCCTTTGAACTTGAACTAGACCAAGTACATTTATAAGATAAAGATTTAGGCTACCTTTCAATAAAATTTACATAAAAAAACTGGGTGTTTACAAACATTAGATAAAACACTTCCATACCTTCCTGTCCTGTCCTAAAGCCAAAGAAAGCACGCAAATTAACACCAATGTCCGTAAATGCATGTTTATCTCAAAAGGAAACGCTCACTTCCTTTAAATACAACAATAACAAGCAATAATTTGTTGCAAATAAAATAACACTCTCGTAGGTTCACAAGTCAACTGCAAACAGATAATTAGGTGGCACGTGTACAGAGGATGAGCAATTGCGCGATAATTGTGCAGTGTAATAATTTATATCTGTTTTATTCGATTTCGATGAAAACAATGTCCTCGTGGTAACAACAAATCGAGTTTGCGTCACGCGATCCCAATATGGTAGTGTTATACGAAACCTACTTTTATATGTCATTCTGGCGCTAGTGTATTAACTATGCCTTAAGAAAGGAAGAGACAAGAATATAGTTTTCTAAAAGTTTCATTCCTTCTTAATTTAGTCGGTTTACATTAACGTCATTTCTGGTGCGTTTAGAAACTGAAACTTTATGGATATGAAATGACAGAACGTTGTTTGACTTTTATTTTTGATTTTGGCCATCATTTTACTGTTTTTAGAAGCACAGTAGTGTGACAGCAAAGTTCGGAACATTTAAAACTTATAAGTCGCTGATCGAACCGCGTCCTCAGCTGTTCAGCAACATTTCACAGGAGTTCAGGAAACAGGGCTATAACCGCGAAAATCGAATTTCGCATATTGCGGGCATTTTTCTCTGTCACTAATTACGCCTTCATTGGAGTAAAAGAGAAAGATCCCCGCAATTTGCGAATTTCGGTTTTCGCGGTAGCCCCTCAGAGGTTTTTCAGTCACGCGGTTATTAGATTTTCTAAGTATCACTCAAGCATCAGAATATGCTAGAGTGATAGAAAGGTAGATAACGAAATTTTGAGTTTCGTGTTTCGCGGTAGCCCCTCTAGTTCAAATAACCGCTATATAGAGATTCAGTCCAATCGCATAATTGTTATTTTTCTTATTTTTTGCCTTGGTTCTCTTTGTATCTTGATTATGTAGTAAGCATATCAGTCAACTCTTGATAATACAAAATCCAGTAAATACAATTTATGTCAGTAAAAGAAGGACTTATTTCCTCTTGTATGTATGTTATGATCAGCAGCACAAGTCTATAAGTGCCCCATAAAACTATTCTGCTGCTGACTGCATGTAGATATCGTATAATAAAATTCCTATAAGATATTTAATTATATCTTTATTTACATGTAAATGATTACTTATATCAAATACAAATTTACGCTTCCACTTCTTCCACATTTGGTTTCTTACGCGTTTCCTCTTCGCCCGGCGAATGTTGTCGTTTTGTGGTTTTATTTTTTGAGTGTTTGTTTTGATTTCGTAATGCCTTGGACATTTTTTCCTCTCCCACGCTGTAAAGAAAGTTCATAATTAACAAATAGTATTGAGTTTCATTGAAAGCCCGTGTTTTATTGGAAAATATAAATTGATTAAGTTAACCCTTAACTGCACATAAAAAGGGAGCGATAATGAGTTCAAAAGTCGTTGACGCGCAATCGTTCTCTCCTAACGATTCAGAGAAAAACTGAAACGTCATATATGTATACCCAAATCCAATGATGTACAAAATCCAATTCTGTAAGATTTTAGTATGTATAAGTTAATTAGGTGTTTTCAGAGAGTTTGCTTTTTAATTATTACGTTTCTGCATCAGGAAAAAAGTGTATCATAGACATAGGTCAAAATTACTCACTTAACAGCAGCCCTGGACCCCGGACCCCAGTAAGGGGTAGGGTTGAACTGGAACCGCAGCTGACCGTCGCGCCGACTGATAGGGTTCGCGTCTGCCCTCTGACTCAGGTCTATTGAGCTGATGATGGGTTGGCTCAGCAGGTGTTTTGTGACTGGGTCGGCTTCAAGCCTGTTGAAATTGAAATTCATCTTAGTTGGACTTCTTTTTATAATTGCATTGGAAAGAAATATCTATTATAGAGTAGAGAAGCGATGGTTGTGGCTAAGCCATATCCGTATGTCCCACACATATTGCACCAGCATCTTGGTCTTCGAAATATTGAATGTGTACATATGATACGGTTACGACGGCCGAGTTGTTAAATACGTACGTAAAGGATATTCTTAGCTGGCTTGATCAGATGCGACTTATCCCATGTTTGTACAATGTCCCTGTGTTCCACACGTATTGCCTCAACTCCGTTAGTCTTTCACATTTTGAGAGAATGCGAGGATTAGATTTGTGCAGGATGGCTGAGCTGTTATATACGTAAAGATTAAGAATCAACATACTTGGCTGGTTTGATCGGATGCGACTTCTCCCATGTCCGTATAATGTCCCAAACATATTGCGCTGGTGCGTTAGTTTTGATCGACATTTTGGACGCGTGCGAGTAGGATACTTTGTAACCGCCATTCAGAATGGCCGACCTGTTTAATAAAATTTATTTAATTAGTACCTATGTATTACATATCTAATACCAAAGTATCATAATCTGTATGTGAAGCGAAAGTGACAGACAGTTAAAAAAGGTGGTGAGTGACACCTGTCTCCTGCCATGTCTAGTCTATGGTTCACAAACATGGGTATACACCAACAAAGTGAAGGAAAAAATAAGAACTACGCAGAGAGCTATGGAGAGAAGTATGATGGGGCTGCGGAAAATATACAAAATACGACACACAAGAATCAGAGAAAAAACCAAGGTAACCGACGCTCTTACCCATGCTCTCAAGCTTAAGTGGAACTGGGCTGGCCATGTAGCTCGCATGACAGACAAAAGGTGGACCATACAAACCACAAAATGGAAGGGACCACACGGAAAACGCCCCCCCGGCAGGCCGAAGAAACGCTGGTCCGAAGACATTACCCAAATAGCCGGAAAACACTGGATGGAGACAGGAGAAGACAGAGAAAGTTGGAAAAAACTGGAGGAGGCCTTCACCCAGAGAGGGATCCATATAAACAAAAAAAAAAAAAAATAAATAAATAAATTAAAAAAAAAAAAATAATAATAAGGGCAGGGCAGCTTGTGGCGAGCTGTTGGGGAGTAACGACCCCACGGACCCGAGTGCTCCCGAGAGTCGGTCAGGGTCTCCGTCTCCGGCGTGTCTTCGTCGGTCGGAGTGGACCCCAAGGAGACCCGCAGGACTCTCAGCTCTGGCTTGCCTTCATTGGCCGTCCAGAGAGGAGTCGCTAGAGCTATATGCTCCAGGGGTGGAAGTGAAAGATGCATAAGACGCGAGTTGGCACAGTGGCTGGTAACAGCCACTGGGTAGAAAGCGGCGCACACCTCTCGACACCCCTGAGCCGCTCACACCGATGTTGCCCCTGGTCGTCTTCGCGACGGCAGTTTCAGGGGCCCATCTAGTCAGCGGCGAGTCACCGCCTGCCTCGATGACGGTGTTAACATTGTTATGGCAGGTGTCCGGACCTCTTTTACAATAGCCCAGTCTCATAGTCCACCCAAACTTCAATCCATAGACCGGTATACTGTTCTCTTTTTCTACAATAGTCCCAATGCCTGCTGAGACCGGTTCACGGGTGTCTATTGTTGCACCTGTGAACGGGTTCCAGCAGGCGTTCTACATTACATAAAAGCTCTCCAAGGGGCCTCTACGTGTTGGATCTGTGTCCCCACGCAAGCCTATCAAAAAACCGGGATTATAGGCCCGTGATATCCAAGGAGATACAAATAATAATAATAAGCCCGCAGGGCAGCTTGTGGCGAGCTGTTGGGGAGTAACGACCCCACGGACCCGAGTGCTCCCGAGAGTCGGTCAGGGTCTCCGTCTCCGGCGTGTCTTCGTCGGTCGGAGTGGACCCCAAGGAGACCCGCAGGACTCTCAGCTCTGGCTTGCCTTCATTGGCCGTCCAGAGAGGAGTCGCTAGAGCTATATGCTCCAGGGGTGGAAGTGAAAGATGCATAAGACGCGAGTTGGCACAGTGGCTGGTAACAGCCACTGGGTAGAAAGCGGCGCACACCTCTCGACACCCCTGAGCCGCTCACACCGATGTTGCCCCTGGTCGTCTTCGCGACGGCAGTTTCAGGGGCCCATCTAGTCAGCGGCGAGTCACCGCCTGCCTCGATGACGGTGTTAACATTGTTATGGCAGGTGTCCGGACCTCTTTTACAATAGCCCAGTCTCATAGTCCACCCAAACTTCAATCCATAGACCGGTATACTGTTCTCTTTTTCTACAATAGTCCCAATGCCTGCTGAGACCGGTTCACGGGTGTCTATTGTTGCACCTGTGAACGGGTTCCAGCAGGCGTTCTACATGACATAAAAGCTCTCCAAGGGGCCTCTACGTGTTGGATCTGTGTCCCCACGCAAGCCTATCAAAAAACCGGGATTATAGGCCCGTGATATCCAAGGAGATACAAATAATAATAATAAGCCCGCAGGGCAGCTTGTGGCGAGCTGTTGGGGAGTAACGACCCCACGGACCCGAGTGCTCCCGAGAGTCGGTCAGGGTCTCCGTCTCCGGCGTGTCTTCGTCGGTCGGAGTGGACCCCAAGGGGACCCGTAGGACTCTCAGCTCTGGCTTGCCTTCGTTGGCCGTCCAGAGAGGAGTCGCTAGAGCTATATGCTCCAGGGGTGGAAGTGTTAAAGGGCATAACGCCGCGAGTAACTTCGGAGAAAGCGCAGCACCACCTCTCGACACCCCTGAGCCGCTCACGCCGGTGTTGCGCCTGGCCGTCTTTACGATGGCGCATCAGGTGCCCATCTAACGAGTGGCGAGTCACCGCCTGCCTCGATAACACTGTATAACACAATGTTATGGCAGGTGTCCGAAACTTAGCAATAGTCCAGACTTATTTTCCACCCAAATTTAAACCATAGACCAGGACTCTTTCCATTTTTCTATAATAGCTCCCGATGCCTGCTGAAACCGGTTTACGGATATCTATTTATGCGTCCGTGAATGGGTTCCAGCAGGCGTTCTACATGACATCAAAGCTCTCCAAACGGCCTCTACGTGTTGGATCTATATCCCCACGCACGCCTTATAAATGACCGGGCTTAAAAACCCGAGAGTTTGTAACGGAGATACAAATAATAATAAATGGATGCAGGGTTGGGTCCCGTGGTACTAAAGAGCTCCTCCTCATAGACATGACCATCTGTCAACGAATCCGGCGGAACAGGGGGGCCCTCTCAGCAGCCTGGATTGACTACAAGAAGGCCTATGATTCGGTGCCTCACTCATGGCTGGAGAGGGTCTTAGAGCTGTATAAAGTTGATACAGCTTTAAGAGCCTTTCTCAGCGCATGTATGAGGCAATGGACCACAGTCTTACGTCAACCAGGAGGCGGGGATGAACGCCCTGACCCGCAGGATTTTATAAGGATTGAGCGAGGAATATTTCAGGGTGATAGTCTGAGTCCTCTGTGGTTCTGCCTGGCTCTGAACCCTCTCAGTACCTTGCTGAAGGATTTAGAACTAGGTTGCCGGCTTCGGAGAGGGGGTGAAGTCTTTTCTCACCTTCTGTACATGGATGATCTCAAATTATTTGCACCAAATAGCCAAGAGCTACTGAAAACCACTGAAGTCTTCAGTAATGCCATCAACATGGAGTTTGGTGTCGATAAATGTGCGGTTATGCATGTACAGCGGGGGAAAGTTGTAAATTCAACAAATTTACAACTTTCTGAGACAATGTCTTTCAGATCCATCTCTGAATCAGAAACCTATAAATACCTTGGTATGTCACAGTCGTTTGGTATTGAGGAAGAAGGTATTAGACGGTCGGTGAAGGAGCGCTTTTTCAGTCGGCTTACAAAAGTACTTAACAGTCTTTTGTCAGGAGGCAACAAAGTGCGCGCCTTCAACGCCTGGGTAATGCCTCTACTCACATACTCCTTTGGCATACTAAGGTGGACTCAGACCGAGCTGGATGCCCTGGATCGGAGGGTCCGACAGCTGCTCACCACACACCGTATGCTGCACCCACGCTCGTCTGTTATGAGATTGTACATCCCACGGAAATGTGGAGGTCGCGGCTTTCTAAACGCCAAAAATCTCCACAACCGTGAGGTGTACAATCTCAGGAATTACTTCCTCAACCACGAGTGTGGGATGCATCGTGATGTGGTGGCAGCTGACAGGGGCCTCACGCCGCTCTCCTTGGCGAACGAGAACTGGCACAAACCTGTAGTACTAAGCACCGAGGACCGCAAGGCGGTATGGAAGGATAAGCAGCTACACGGGCGGTTCTACAACGCCTTCATGGGACCTGATGTAGACCTACCCGCGTCGGTGAACTGGCTACGATTCGGGGACCTCTTCGGAGAAACCGAAGGTTTTGCCTGTGCAATTGCGGACGAAGTTATCATGACGAACAACTACCGGAGATATATCCTGAAGGACGGTACGGTCGACATTTGTCGGGCATGCCGCCGTCCCGGAGAGTCACTCAGGCATATTATCTCCGGTTGTTCTCATCTTGCTAACGGCGAGTACTTGCATAGACATAATCTCGTAGCCAGAATTATTCACCAGCAGCTTGTCCTCCTATACGGCCTTGTGGACCGCGAAGTGCCGTACTACAAGTACTCACCTGCGCCAGTTCTCGAAAATGGTCGTGCCACGCTCTATCATCACTGACAGGACTATTGTAGCCAATAAGCCTGACATCGTGCTGTTAGATCGATCGCAGCGCCGGGCCGTGCTCGTCGACGTCACCATCACCCATGATGAGAATCTCGTGAAGGCCGAGAAGGACAAGTCCAGCAAGTACCTAGACTTAGCTCATGAGATTACCGCCATGTGGGATGTTGACTCGACGATCATTGTTCCGATAGTCGTGTCAGCGAACGGTCTCATAGCGAAGAGTCTCGACCAACACCTAGAGAGACTCTCGCTGGGTGGTTGGATCAAGGGTCAGATGCAGAAGGCGGTAATTTTGGACACGGCGCGTATAGTACGTCGGTTCCTCACTCTGCAGCCCTGACCACCGGCAGCTTGGGCCCTGCCCCGCTGCTGGCGGCACCCTAGGTTAGGTTTTTTATAATGTGTTTATATGTATTTTTTATTGTTTTGTAAGTGTTTTTATATTTTACTTTTATATTCATATTATAAAAAAACCTAACTTAAGACGTGAAATAAATAAAGAGAATAATAATAATAAGCCCCCAGGGCAGCTTGTGGCGAGCTGAATGGGAAGTGACGTCCCTTGGGTCCCATACCCCCGAGAGTCGGTCAGGCCCCTCTCTCCGGCTTGCCTTAATTGGCCGGCTGGAGTGAACACTGAGCAGGGGCCGCAGGCCTCTCACCTCTGGCTTGCCTTAACCGGCCGTCCAGAGTGGGGTGTCAGAGCTATATGCTCGCAGGGCGGAAGTGAAACATGCCTAAGACGCGAGTTGGCACAGTGGCTGCTTACAGCCACTGGGTAGAAAGCGGTGCACACCTCTCCACGCCCTGAGCCGCTCACGTGATGTTGTCCCCTTGTCGCTCTGTGCGAGCGGCCGTTTTCGGGGACCCATATTGTGAGTTGGCGAGTCACCACCTGTCCATTTTTTCGTGTTTTTAAACATAGATTGGGGCAGGTGCCATAGTATTTCCATAGACCCGGTTACCAGTACACTAACATCTCAAGACAATAGCCCAGTTTCTTTTGTTTCTTATCATTGCAATAGTCCTACACTAACCGGGGCTTATCCTTGGGTGCATTACTATAGTGCATACAGGGATAATCGTCGGGTGGTGTCACATCACCTTTTAGAGTAAATTGTCTTTTTACAAGGGGCCTCTGCGTGTTGGCTTTGGCTCCACGCACGCCTTCCAAATGTCCGGGACCCCATGGTCCCGAGATTATGTAAAGGACGAACATAATAATAATAAAAAAAAATCTAGTTCTAAAAATACACAGCCATACTAAAAAGAATATGGAATATATAAGGCTATAATAATAATAATAATAAGCCCGCAGGGCAGCTTGTGGCGAGCTGTTGGGCAGTAACGACCCCACGGACCCGAGTGCTCCCGAGAGTCGGTCAGGGTCTCCGTCTCCGGCGTGTCTTCGTCGGTCGGAGTGGACCCCAAGGGGACCCGCAGGACTCTCAGCTCTGGCTTGCCTTAATTGGCCGTCCAGAGAGGAGTCGTTTAGAGCTATATGCTCCAGGGGTGGAAGTGAAAGATGCATAAGACGCGAGTTGGCACAGTGGCTGGTAACAGCCACTGGGTAGAAAGCGGCGCACACCTCTCGACACCCCTGAGCCGCTCACACCGATGTTGCTCCTGGTCGTCTTCGCGACGGCAGTTTCAGGGGCCCATCTAGTCAGCGGCAAGTCACCACCTGCCGCGATAACATGTTTTAGCATTGTTATGGCAGGTGTCCGGACTTCTCTACAATAGCCCAGTCTCATTGTCCATCCAAACTTCAATCCATAGACCGGTATACTATTCACTTTTTCTACAATAGTCCCAATGCCTGCTGCGATCGGTTCATGGGTGTTTATTGTTGCGCCTGTGAACGGGTTCCAGCAGGCGTTCTACATGACATTAAAGCTCTCCAAGGGGCCTCTACGTGTTGGATCTATATCCCCACGCAAGCCTATCAAAAGACCGGGATTTGTAGGCCCGTGAATTCCAAAATGGAGAAACAAATAATAATAATAATGTGAAGCGAAAGGCAGACAACGAAAAAACACCCTTAAAATATATTTTAAGTGTAATGTAATTGCAGTAAAGTTAAAAGCATCTAGAGGCTATGGTGATCACTCATCACCATCATAAAAAGTAACTAACCTCATAACCAACATAGGCATGGTCTCCAAATGCACGCGCCCAAAAAGTTTATCCATAGTGTAATATAGTGGCGTCTCGTGCAGTTCCTCTCGTACCATAGACAAAACTCCCTCTATTCGCTTAGCTGTGCCAAATAGTTCTGGTTGCTCTTGAACGCGAGTTAGTACGCGGGTCACAAAAGATTCGTCGTGGATCGGGGCTGACCAGATTGGACCACCAAGCTGATAGAAAAAAAATGATATTCTCAAGAGCAATGAAAACGAAAAGAAAATTGTGTAAGATTGACAGTTTATCCCACTGATTAAAGTCAAAGTTAGCAATTACCACTTTTGCCGATTTCCATACACCCACGGATATGATGGAGCTTGAAGCCCAGTGGCTCAAGGTGATGATTTTATACTTACATGATGCCTTTGATTGCAGTGCACACAGAACTCGCCCACCGGTGGGACGGTGGGCAAGTAGGCCTTCGTCTGGGTCGGATTCTTCTCTGTAGGATTGGGCTTGAAGCCACCTAGGGGCTGTAGGGTGATGTTATCGCAGCCTACGCATTGATACACCATTGATAGTTTGCTGGAAGCAAGTAACCAAGTTAATACAATTAAAGCACATCTTAACAATCTTGGCTCTTACACTACAATGCTTACCTCGTAGTTTTCTTACAATGTATTGCACCAGAATAGACTTTGACGAACACGCGAATGTAGAAATCGGCCGATATGCTGATGAGTGGTACAATGTAACGACTGTAGCGATTGGCGTGCTGCTCTATGCATTGCAGAAGAATTCTTAATGCCTGAAAAAGTAAACGTGATTTTTTAGATTAATGAAAATTGAATTTTTAAATCTCTTAAAGTCTGTCAAACAACTGTGTCAGTAGAAGAAGGCACGAAATTCCAATTTTCTATCGAACGATAACCCTTTCGCGCCTACATTTTTTCTACTGACGGGAATGGCTTGACAAACAACATATACAAGAAAAATTTCGCACTATAAATTATTTCACCCAAAAAAAAAAAAAATTATTTGCCATTTTCAAGAATTGAAACCAAAATGTAAGAAGACAAAACTGCATATGTTTATTCACATTCATTTCTGCTTAAAATATAATTATATTTAACAAATACCTACCATTTCATGACAGCATTTAGTCTTCAAACTGACTGCACCATACTTGCAATAACATGTCTCTGGGGAGTTTCCAGCCAACACTGCCATGTCTGTGGCAGTGACTAACAGCAGCCCGCCGTCCTGCACACTTTGGACTGCAGAGTCGAGGAAGATGGATGGACAACCATATGGGTCTAGGTCTATTGCAGAGAATCTCTTTTGTGGGTGCTTGTGTTTGTACATTAGCATGCTGAAAATTTGTTTCTTCAATATTATTCTTTGTTAAGTGTTGTTAAGTACATTATTGTTAGATACATTATTTTCAACCTGAATTAAAGTCATGTGTACAATCTAAGTCAAAATTAATGCAACTTGCATGTAGTAAATAAAGAAAAAAAAATGATTTACATATTTCTGAACTTGGCCATCACCCTTCCATGCATAAAATTTTTTGTACTGTCGAGTTTCGTTTAACATGTCCATGGTCAAATAGATCCCATATTGCAGTTTTATAAAAGCAAAAATGCATGATCTATCAGAACTATCAGAAGTGAAGTGATAAAAAAAACATCTTATTTGGAGCCTGTCAGTTACACAATGAATAAACACATAAATGATAAAATTACTCACCAAGCATCATCATGGCTGGTTTCAATGATGTTGTCTACTTCATTATGCACTATATTGGCCTTGATTGTCTCTACAGCTTGCTCGGACAAGTCATTGGCTACAATTTTGGTCACATTTGGCACTTCCTTGGCATAGCGGATGCTTCTCAGTCCAGTAGCTGATAAGGCTTCCAGTATTGTCACCTCAATCTGAAAGTGTTCACTTTTTTAGCAATGCTACAAATAAGTAAGACGAAGCATTAGAAAACAGGTAGGAAAATAGTTATAATGTTATTTATTAATGGGCATTCCTATGAATAATTTCACTCTTCATTTCTGATTATAAAACTTTATTATTATTATTTTTTTTACTTTTTTTTTAACCTCAATTTTATGAAAGTTATGAATAAAAGGTATAGGCACCAAAAACTATTTAAAAATCATACCTCCGTTTCAGAGTCTTCCTTTTCTTGTCCTGTCTTTTTCTTCTCAGCCTTCTCACGTTTCTCCTTCTTATAATCATCAGAAAAAACGGTGAGAACTGCGACACTCAAGTCTCTGTTAAATTCTTGAACTGGATTATAAAAAACCTTCTCCGTACTCAACTTTATTTCAGCTTGGCCCTCCTTAATTGATTTAGGAGCTGAAGAGCTTTCCATTTTCATAATTATCTACGAACATAACATAAAGGTTATAAAGTAATATATACAGTTAGTGTTTCATTAGGTATGAGTGTCAAGTTTCAACTCAGTATATGAACAAAACTTACTTGGTAAGCTGGTTTAAATATAAAGCGATATCTTCTTGTAAACATTAACTTTTATTAAAAAAAGTTTAAAAGTTCCACATTTTACGACTATCGATACTGCACATTATTTTGACAAATTGACAACACAGTGACGTATGAATATGAAGCTACGTTTAGAAGATTGAATTGAGACCAAGGCCTATTGACTTCCTTGGAATGACGTGACCCTTCATAATTGTACATGTGTGCTCCGTTTCTAGAGCTGTATTGCCAGTAATTACCATAAAAATATTTTACTATAGCAACATTGCTGGCTTTGTCTATACGATTTCTAGGAACAAATCCAATTATTTTATCAAATATATTTTGATTTGTATTTTATGAAGTAGTCAAAGTCATATGTAAATTATTATTTATTTTTTGAAATATATTATCTATTTCAGTTTGTCTTTGTCTATGTTCATAAAATCAATGAAGGGTAGACGTGCCTCTACCCTCCTTGATAAAATTTAAAAAAAATCTTTGTCAATAGGCCTCTTTGATAGGCCTTGATTTGAGTCTGGCCGGTAAGAACATAGACAAGACAAAAGTCTGTAATGTCAATGCTGTCATTGAAGTCATTTAACGCCAAAAATATAAATTTTCATATAAAACGATTTATTCACTTGAAATATATTTATTTACCTATTAATTTAAAAATAAAAACTATTCATATGTACGAGCAACATATCTAAATGCGTCTTCGCACAGACTTAGTTAAATTTAAACCGTTGTCGCTCTTCCTTCCTTGCTGTATTATGTATCCGGCAATGGCGACTTCATCAACAATTCTTATCCGGATTATGAAAAGCCCTAATGTGTGTGTGGAAACCGTTGTAGTAAACCAGAAACAGCGATAATTTCAAGGTAAGAAATATATCAATCTTCAAATAAACATGAGCGTACTAATTACCAAATTCAAATATAATAATTTAATCTTACTATCCCCGTAAGTCCCGCGGACGCTATATCGCGTCCGAAATTATAATCTAAATTCATCATAGATGTAAAACCTCTCATTGTTTACGAGTAAGCTGGTAAATTTAGACCTTAAGGAATTAGCGACGTTAGTAATTAGGAAGTTAGATTATATTGTTTAATTTGTGACTATTTTGTTTTAGAAAGTGAATCATGGCTTGAGCGTGAGATAATAATATAATCCTGGCCCGTCATATGATTTCTTGGAAAAAGCTCAAAGGGCACGTATCTGCTGCATATACAGACTAGTTTTCCGGTGACCAAGAACGCTGCGTGGAGCTGTGGAGCAGAAATGTCCGATAATCGGATAGATGTACATAATAACAACTTGTAACCTTTTGCCATATCAATGTATGTATTCATATGTATTGCTCCTAACATATATACACTAATCCTAATAGGAATGAAAATATTTATATCTTAATAATACGTAACTTTTTGTAACCTTTTATATTTGACGAATTTTTAAATATAGTACCTAATAATTATCTTATAACGTATTTCTTTATTTATTTGTGATATGCTAATTTAAGAGCCCAACAACGTGCACACTAGCACCACTGCTAAAATAAATAATCGTTATTATTTAAGTTAAATTTAAATTTTACAGGTATTTAAAAAAGTGGCCGCTACTGACTGTATTGTGTATTTAAGTACCTTTTGAATACATCAAACTAGTTTTTATGTTGCTGGATTCGTCAATCTATGAGCTCAAAACAAAAACGGCCGCTTTAGTTTTGAACGGGTAGGTTGACGAATCCAGTAACATAAAAATTAGTTTAATGTATTCAGCAGTGGCGCTAGTGTGCACGTTGATGGGCTCTTAAAAACCTGACCCCAACAAAAAATAAAATAATACAAAAAGAAATTCCCTCTCCGGGATTCGAACCCAGGACCATTAGCTTCCTGAACTGGATTACTGCCAATACCCGCTAGGGGCGCTAGGCTAAACGGGTTGTCAATTGGACGTAGTTACGCGAAAACGTTCCAACCCACAAGTCACTCGAAAATGAGTTACCATAACCAGGGTACTATTTTTGACATATTACATCATGTGCACACAAAGATGCTAGTATTTTTAGGTTAGTTTCATCAATAAAGTTTGACCCAAATGTTCCAACCCACCATTATACCAAGGACGTGTACTCAAAATAAAGTAAAAACATTACATGCATACTGAAACATATTGTTAAAAACTCCTTATAGAATAACATATCGTTATAATGTTCCACTTGTCTTGAAACATTATACTAAATTCATAAAACGCACATTTAATTTTTTCTTAAATGATCCATGTATGTTGGAACGTTTTTGCAAAATCTTTATACATTTTTTATTTCTGCAAAAATGTTCCATGTAATTTGAAACCTTTTAGATTAATCCATACTGTTTTTTTAAGCTGCGAAGACTGTTCTAAATAAATTGGAACATTTTATTATAACATATTATTTTCTAATTTTTTGCTATAAACGATCCACATATACTTGATCCATTTTTGCTATTAAATATGTTCGAGAGAAAAAAAATTTTTTTACCAAAATAAATAACTATGGTATATTTAAGTTTATGTATTTAGTCAAAACAATCAATGGACTATTTACAATAAAGGTGGCAACATTATTACTCTTTGCTCTCGTAAAATGACAGCACCAACGAAACGCACATGTGAAACGAAACGCCGCCGCGGACCTACCTGTCATTAAATGTCATGTAGCTGGTTTGTTAGCGCACACCGTTGTATGGGGACCTTGCACTTTGTGACTATGCGCTGAAACTTGGCACAGTTGATTCTTAGCTGGTCTTGAGCAGATACAGACCGGGGAGACATCGAGAGCCACCTCTCAATTAGTGGGGGGGGGGGGAAGTTCAACACTGCCGCGCTTCACTTGGAGCTGCATTTCTCTAAAACTATACCTATTAGGGCATGTAATATATTATTTTCGGATAAATTAAGGACAAGGAATCTACTTTTAGAACAAAAAATGCCCTTTCGAACAAAAAAGTGAGTAAAGTAGAAAAGACTAAATAACGTATTTTACATTTTTTTATAATAACATTTAAAAAAAAAAAAGAGTTGCAGGAATCTGAAAAAAAATGCCGATGTGCCGCCGACATATTTATGAATATGGAATTCTTAGAGATTTTTGATTAAAATAACTCAATTTTAGTTACTTTGTCAAATTCGATCTCGTCGAGATATTAATCTCGATCTCGAAAGTGTGACTCTCGAGATCTCGAAACACCCAACCTCAAAAAAAACAAAAAATTAAAATATTATACCCAATCTCGATTCGGATATTTCGTGCGAGATTTCGAATCGCCAATCTTGTACCTAAAGAATTTTGTAAACCCATGACCATGCAATAAAATAAATTTCATATCAATTTCAATTTTGAAATATTAGAATCAAAAAGTTCAAAATAGATTTTATAGGTACATAACTTCAAAAATGTGTTCCCTCTCAACCCAAAACCCCTTGTCTCTCAGGATGATCTAGATATTTTCACACAAGACGGTTTATCGATAACTTCTTACATCACTAGATTCTTCTTCCTCGCGTTATCCCGGCATTTCGCCACGGCTCATGAGAACCTGGGGTCCACTTGACAACTAATCCCATGATTTGACGTAGGAACTAGTTTTTAAGTAAGCGACTGCCATCTGACCTTCTAACCCAGAGGATAAACTAGGCCTTATTGGGATTAGTCCGGTTTCCTCACGATGTTTTCCTTCACCGAAAAGAGACTGGTAAATATCAAATGATATTTCGTACATAAGTTCCGATAAACTCATTGGTACGAGCCGGGGTTTGAACCCGCGACCTCCAGATTGCAAGTCGCACGCTCTCACCGCTAGGCCACCAGCGCTTCTTACATCACTAGATTCTTCTTCTTCCTGGCGTTATCCCGGCATTATTATCGACATTAAATGTCGACGATTGCCCATCACTTTTCTGCCTGTGTACTTATTTAGAAACTTGACTCCGCCCTTAAAATTAGTGCGATAAGTACAACTGCAGCACAGGCGAAACATACTTATTTACTTACTTACTTACTGCCGTGGCGCAGTGACCCGAAGTGGATCTTGGCCTCTGACACTAAGGAACGCCATGCTTTTCTGTCATGCGCCGTTTCTGTCCAATCGACGGCACCGAGCTCGTTCAGATCTTTCACGACCTCATCGCTCCAGCGATACCTAGGACGCCCAACCGGTCGTCGACCCTCCGGACGGCCCGAGTACGCTCTCCAAACCGCTCGATCTTCACCCATACGGACCACGTGCCCGAGCCATCGGAGTCTTGAGGCTTTCGTTTCTCCGACTATATTGGGCTCGGCCACTAGATCTTCGATTTCCTGGTTCCTGCGTAGGTATCCTCCATGAGCCATCTTCTCCGCGAGTGGGTCCAAGTATCTTCTGGTAGATCCTCCGTTCAGCCACCAGCAGTGCGTATTCCTCTCTTTGTGTTAGGGTCCAGGCTTCGCATCCGTACATCAAGATCGGTCTGATTATAGTCTTGTATATACGGAGTTTCGTCTTTCTGGTCATTAGCCTGGACACCAACACTTTAAGAAGAGCAGCTGTGCACCGGAACGCGTTCTGAATTCGGGTTTGGATCTCCTCTTCCCTCCGATTGCTGTCTGTGACGATACACCCAAGATATTTAAATTTCTCTACACCTTTGTAAGAGGTTTGTCCTATAGTGAGATCTTTCCTACAAATAGAGTTATTTCTGTATCGCTTCATATGAAGGTACTCAGTTTTCTCCCGACTAATTCGTAGGTCAACCTTCACTTCCTCTTCCTCAACGAGCAAAATGACGGTGAAAACGGGAGTCGGCCTAACAGACCGGTTTGATGTCGGTACGGGTCTCAAGCAAGGGGATGCTCTCTCTCCCATACTTTTCAACTTGGTGCTCGAATATGTCACCAAGAAAGTTATAGCCTCTGGTGGCGGAGTAGAGTTGAACGGTAGCCACCGAATTATTGGGTATGCAGACGACCTAGCCCTTCTGGGGGAAAACGAGGCGGATGTCCGTAGGGCTGCTCAGAGCCTAGAGGACAGGCGAAACATCCTGCGTAAAAATCTCAAAAATCGAGGTTTCGTACTCGACTGTTTCCTCCTCCAAAACTTAACCAATCAAACTTAAATAACCAAAAAGAAGAAAACAATGTTATATGCTTTAGGTCAATTTAAATTCATTACATACACTTAAATTCGTTTTGGAACGTTTATGCATAATTGCTATTTAACAAGTTTCATACAAAATTAAATTTAGCGAAAACGTTTCAAACTCGTTTTACCTATTTATATGCCCCTTGTATTATGTATTTACAAAAAATATGCATATCATTCAATAACCAGTTTGGCATTCCACAGTAAAACCAATAGTATTTGCCTGAAATAATTACAGGGAAAAAGTGTACCGCTAAAACACAAAATTGCGTTTATCTCAAAATGGGGTCGCTGTGGGTTGGAACGTTTTCGCGTAACTACGTCCAATTCTAATTACAATGGTATCCTACCGAGCGCTAGTAGTATAAACGAACTTTTGAAGGGGACATTTTTTTGTATGGAGTTATCGTTCTTCTCCTAGTGAGTATTATATTCTTTGATTGAGACTAATTACCGAAAGCGGTTATTATTTAATATCGAGCACATAAGAAACAGAATTTATTTCTCAAAAGATGTTGCTTAATTTGGCTTTTAAACATTATTTTTATTTATTTAGTTTCAGCTCATTATTTAGAGTCTGTGCGGAAAGAGAAGAGTCGTGGGATTTGAGGGCGCGCCAGTGCTATTTTATGGTTTTTGCTATGCTGACAACACTGGTCACGTGATTATAGTACGACACTAAAGGTCATGATACTTGAATCCCTTTTGTTCCGGTTTTTTACCACGGCTTACTAAACGGAGCCTGGTGGTGGTGTCGGCTCATCAACTCAATCCCCTGATTTAGCGCAGGCACTAGTTTTCTTTTTAAAACACACTTGTTTTTATGTCTCAGATACTAAAAAGTGACAGTGCGATTGACAAAACTGCTAAAAGTGCTAAAACTAGTTAAGAATCTGCCCAATACAACTGTAATTTTAGTACCAAACAAGATAGAGTCTCATTTATGTACTGCCTAATCTGTGCAGTCCAACAGTTATTAAAACCGGGTAAATCGGGTAGAAATTGGGCAATAGAACTGTAATTTTATCTGGGATATATTTCACCCATTGTAAACTTGACTTGTAATGTATGTGTACATTATTAATAATAAATATGGATATGAATAAAAATAGTGCATAAGGAATCATCCATTAATTACGTCTCACGAATTTCTAGGTTTTTTGACCCCTCCCCCCCTCCTTGTCACACTTGGTCACATTTTGCAAATCCCTCCCCACCTTGTGTGACGTCACATTTAGGCAATTTTGTTTTCAACGAAATCGGCAATACTAACTCGGCTGTATTTTTTTTATAAAAAAATATTTTTTGTAAAAGAAATATTAGTAATTTTATAACGCAAAACCAATTAGGAACGAAAATTACATTCCTACCTACATCATTATTTAAATGTACAGCGATTAAAAAAATATAAATTAATTTTCGGTTACTGATGAATATTGATGAAGTTAAAGTGACGTCACAATGTTTGTGACTCCCCCCTCCCCTATGTCACAACACTGCTAAATATGAAATATAATTTCGTAACTAACAGAACCTACAAATAAAGAAATATTTTATTAGAAAAAGTTTTATTCTTTGTAATCGAAGTCTGAATTAAAATATTCAATGTCACTTATGTTTGAGCTAGCTTCAGAACAACCAGGGACACTCATAGAACTATCTTCATCTGAACTGGATGTGCTTGAATCCGGCACGTAGATTACGAATTCTTGCATATCACCTACTTAGCGGTCTTTTATTCGAGATGCCGTAGGTACTTTTACACAATCCTGAAAAAAAAAATTACATATAAATATGCATAAAATGGCAAGTATCAAGACTATTTGTCAGTTATTTTAAAGACCATGAATGACCTGCATATTTATGAAAATTAATATATTTTGAATGAATATACTTACCGATTATGTACCGGAGACCAGTTACTTAGGGGCCTTATTAAATAGGTAATTATTTAATATTAAATACAACATCAATACCCGCGAATAGCGGAAACACGTTCCGCGACTTTTTGTAAGTCGATAGTCGGCTTTTAGCCGTTTTCTTCCCGCTGACAAAACCGAACAATGTTAAATATAATTTTCCTTGTGGTTTTATGTACGGTTTTATCGTGTTTTGAAAATATATTATACATAAAACTTGCGGTTTTTGTTAATAAATATACAATGACAGAAGTTTGTTTACTTTTTACATGACAAGGTGTCAAAGGTTTGATTGCCATATAAAATTTAAAATGTTAGTTCCCGTTTCTGCCACGACTCTTCTCTTTCCGCACAGACTCTACCAATTATTACACTATACATCCAGAAATTTATATTCAGAACGCATATTGTGGTGTTGCAACCTGAAAAATTATATTATGTGACGTTTGTTTGACGCTCGTTTCGTTTGACGTTGCGTTGCATTTTGCTTTGGATATTTCGTCGGCATTTTCTTATGAAATATTGTTTTTGTGTTTAATTAAATAAACAAAAGCAAGTATGAATCGTAGGAGGGGTCATGGAGATGAAGATGGAGACGGTTACGGTATGTCTTGTTTTGTCTAATTGGGTTTTTTAGGTTATAATTGTTTACTCCCATAGCAAATTACTATTGTAATTATTATTCGTTCCAGATCGCCTTCACCGTAAAAGACGTCGTGTATCAGAGAACCAGGAGATAGAGGATAGATTAGAGTCCCTTATTTTAAGGGTTGGAGAGAAAAGCAGTTCTAGTTTAGAGAGTAATCTAGAAGGTTTAGCAAGCGTTCTAGAAGCGGATTTGAACACTTTCCGCGTGAAAATCCTACGTATCCTCACCGAATGCGCTATCCGTATGCCAGAGAAATGTACAATTTATGCTACACTCGTTGGTCTTCTCAATGCAAAGAACTATAACTTTGGTGGTGAGTTTGTAGACTACATAGTTAAGACGTTCAAAGAAAACCTGAAAGCGGGTAAATGGAACGCCGCTAGATATTGTTTGAGGTTCATATCTGACTTGGTCAACTGTCACGTGTTGGCTGCATCATCCCTATTAACCTTATTGGAGACGTTAGTAGACTGTGCTAATGAGGATGGAGTACCGCAAGTCAGGAGAGACTGGTTTGTGTTTGCGGTACTCTCCGCTTTGCCTTGGGTGGGTCGGGAGCTTTACGAGAAGAAAGAATCTCAGCTTGATCATCTACTCGTCACCATTGAAGTGTTCTTGAACAAGAGGAGCAAGAAACACTGGCCAGCCCTTAAAGTATGGTCTGCAGACTCACCACATCTTCAAGAGGAGTATCTGGATTGCCTCTGGGCGCAGATTAAGAAGTTGAGGCAGGATAATTGGTCAGAGAAGCATATTCCTCGCCCATATCTGGCTTTTGATTCTATTTTGTGTGAAGCCTTGCAACATACACTGCCAACAATACAGGTAAATTATTTTTGAGTATAAGTACATTTAAGATTTGCTTATTAAGATGGAAGAAATAGATTATGCAAACCATATTTTTAAATCAGTGCCACAAAACATTGTTTCATCCTTATTCTATAAAGAAATATAATTTTCGTTTCGACTAAACTTATTGTTAGTGCATGCTGTGCCCATTAATGTCATTTGACCTATGGAAGAGAAATGCTGACAAATAGACTGTTTTTGTGCAATTTTTTATGTCCAAACCAAAGGTTTGGGTTTGGTCAAAAAAATGTTGGACCTTTATTAGCCGTGCCGAAACTGTATTATTGGTCGCTTCCAACTAAAGTTTCACTTTGGCAGGTTTCTGCATGGAAATTGGAGAAATGACCCTTCGGTTTTGATATAAAATTCGGTTTAGGTTGGACACCTGTTGCTCACATATTTTTAGTGACATGTCTTGGTTAGGGAATGCAATACCGGGATACCAGGATCCCGAAATACCGGGATCCCGCATGCAATTTGCGGGATTAATCCCGCTCGTAAATTAAGCGGGATCCCGCGGGATTTGCGGGATCGAAGAGCGACGTGGTTCTTACGTGTTACTACAAGGAACACAGGATCGGGCACGTGCCTACTGGCGAAAATTCTTCACGGAGCCTAAATGCATCTATGGTGGAAAGGGGTAATGACATGGAAGAGCATTTTGCCCGAATTTGTCTATTTATTTCATCACACTTGCTCGTAAAAGTAAAAGGTGTTATTTTACGTAGGCGATGCGGTACGTTAAATCTTAAATTTGTACCCAGGGAATTTTGTTATGTAGGTACGTCCGAAATTAGGCATTTTTTTTATTGTTTTCCCTCTTTTTTCCTCACAGCTGTGATGAAAAACATTGTATGTGCCACGAGTGGTACAGGACTTACGAAATCGCGTTAATTAAGCCTTTACACACGTTCTTAAATTCTTGATTACTGTCATTATACCGTATTCTTTTAATACAAAATGTACTATTTCTAATTTTAGTTTACTTTTTGTTTTCAACCTTCAAATTTAGTACTAATTCGTAAAATTGTATACTAATTTGCGGGATCCCGCAAATACCGGGATCCCGCGGGACTTAAAATGGCAATCCCGCGGAATACCGGGATTGAGTTCCTCATGCGGGATTGCATTCCCTAGTCTTGGTGAATGTAAGGGCCCCCCCACATCTGGCGTCTTTCGAGCGTCGGCGTCTACAATTCTTTGGCCGACGTCGACGCAACGTCGACGCAGCGTCGACGCAACTGCGCAGCGACGACGCAACTGCGCAGCGACGTCATTTTCCATAGTGCTGGACCGACGCCGACGCTCGAAAGACGCCAGATGTGGGGGGGCCCTAAGTCCTAATTTTTAAGCACAGTCGCGTTTACTTTCTAATTTGTCAGTTAACTGTATGAATATCAATCAGTACTATCTTACTTAGGATTCAAAACCTGCTATGTTTGTCATTTAAGACTGCTAAGCTAAGCTTTTAAAGTTCTTTCCACCACACCATCCCGAACCAAATATTAAATGTAAAATATCAAACTAAATCAAACCAAATCAAATCCAAATGAATGTTATTCAATATTTATCATCCAAAATCATCATTTAAAAGACAATTCTACTAGCAAACATAAGAAAACAACTCAAAATTTGCATTTGATTACTTTGCCTCAGCTTTGCTATCAGTTTTTGAAGTGTAAAGTAAGCCTTTCCGAGCTGGTGTGGTAAAAGTTCTTTTACCTGAGAATTTTTGATTTTACTCCTGAGTTTTTAATGGTTTAATGGCATATTGCCCCTCCTTCCTCGCGTTATCCCGGCATTTCGCCACGGCGCATGAGAGCCTGGGGTCCGCTTGACAACTAATCCCATGATTTGACGTAGGCACTAGTTTTTACGAAAGCGACTGCCATCTCACCTTCCAACCCAGAGGGTAAACTAGGCCTTATTGGGACTAATAATTGGGTTTAATGGCATATTGCCATTATTGCCTAATACGTAGTGGGGCATTTAGGCCCCCCCCCCACATCTAGCGTCTTTCGAGCGTCGGCGTCTACAACTGTATGGCCGCGCTCGACGCAACGTCGACGCAACTGCGCAGCGACGTCATTTTCCATAGTGCTGACCAGACGCCGAAAGACGCCGACGCTCGAAAGACGCTAGATGTGGGGGGACCCTTAGTGCTAGTCTTTCAGACATAAACACTCATTAGCTTTTCTACATTTCAGCCACCGCCCCACAACGATGGTGACTCCTACCCCATGCCCCGCGTAGTGTTCCGCATGTTCGACTACACCGACTGCCCGGACGGCCCCGTCCTCCCCGGAGCGCACTCCATCGAGCGCTTCCTAATCGAGGAACACCTCCACAACATCATCGAAGCGTACCACTTGGAACGCAAAGAATGCGCCGCTCAACTACTCTGCTTCCCGTACAAGGGAAAGATACCCTTAGAGTACTGTATCGTAGAGGTGATTTTCGCTGAGCTGTTCAACCTGCCTAGGCCGAGGTATTTGGAGATCTGCTACGGGACGATATTGATTGAGCTGTGTAAGCTGCAGCCGTCGACGATGCCGCAAGTGCTGGCGCAGGCTACTGAGATATTGTTCCTGAGGATTGATACTATGAATGTGGCTTGTTTTGACAGGTATGTATTTTTTTCTGGACATATTGCTTTAACGGACTTCCGGTTAGCGCCATATTAGTGTTGACGTTTCTCCATTACTTTTTAGGGTTCCATACCCAAAGAGGGATAAAAACGGGATCCTATTACTAAGACTCCACCCTCTGTCCGTCTGTCTGTCTGGAATCTTTTCGAGCGATGGCGCCATAACCTTTGGCCTTCTGTCGAGTAGATGGCGTTAATTGCAATATTTAACAAATTAACAGTCATATCTGTGAAAGAATAAGGATTCAAGTCAAATGGCGTTCTAAAAGTTTTAATCTTCTGTCGAAAGATGGCAGTAAATGTACTGTGGCTACATAATTTACCATGACAGTAACTCTCTATACACTCTATTCTCTTTGTTTTTAGTAAATTGCGTAATCTTACACTCATTGAAATATTGATGTATTTATTGCTCAAATTTTATATTGCCTATTAGATTCGTCAACTGGTTCGCGTACCACCTGAGCAACTTCCAGTACCGCTGGTCCTGGGACGACTGGGAGGCGTGCACCCAGCTCGAGCCCGACCACCCCAAGCCGCGCTTCGTGAGAGAAGTACTCGCCAAGTGCTTGAGGTAAGGTGCCAGACATAAACTGGTTCGTCAACTGGTTCGCATATCACCTGAGCAACTTCCAATACCGCTGGTCCTGGGACGACTGGGAGGCGTGCACCCAGCTCGAGCCCGACCACCCCAAGCCGCGCTTCGTGAGAGAAGTACTCGCCAAGTGCTTGAGGTAAGGTGCCAGACATAAACTGGTTCGTCAACTGGTTCGCATATCACCTGAGCAATTTCCAATACCGCTGGTGGTGGGACGACTGGGAGGCGTGCACCCAGCTCGAGCCCGACCACCCCAAGCCGCGCTTCGTGAGAGAAGTACTCGCCAAGTGCTTGAGGTAAGGTGCCAGACATAAACTGGTTCGTCAACTGGTTCGCATATCACCTGAGCAATTTCCAATACCGCTGGTGGTGGGACGACTGGGAGGCGTGCACCCAGCTCGAGCCCGACCACCCCAAGCCGCGCTTCGTGAGAGAAGTACTCGCCAAGTGCTTGAGGTAAAGTGCCTCTTCAAAACAAAGAAACTGAATACTTAGGGCCACCCCACATTTAGCGTCTTTCGAGCGTCGTCGTCTACAATTCTATGGCCGCTGCTCGACGCAACGTCGACGCAACTGCGCAGCGACGTCATTTTCCATAGCGCTGACCAGACGCCGACGCTCGAAAGACGCTAAATGTGGGGTGGCCCTTAAGCTCTGTTTTCCTAGGATAGCGGTGCCGTCATATAGCGGCCGTCTCCATACAAAATACTACGACATCCATATTTAGTCGTATTATTTTGTATGGAGACGGCCGCTATATGACGGCACCGCAATCCTAGGAAAACCTAATCAAGTGGACATCTTTACTCTGAGGTCTAACATTGTTCCGGTGTCCGGAATGTATGGCATGGAGGTTACACTAATGCGACCTTTGATATACCGCTTATTTTCTTAGCAGGGCAGTATTAGGATCACTTTGTGGTCTGTCTGTCCATCTGTCTATCAAGAGTCAAGGTCAAGACCCTTTATCTCGGGAAACCGTGGAGGTATCGAGTTGAAATTAAAACTATATACTCAGGTCCATAGTCCCTGAAAGCTGTGAAAAAATCAAACTTCTAAGTTAACGTAAAAAAAAGATATAGCCGTTTAAATGTAACACAAAACATACATTTCGACACTCTCAAGGGAACGAAAATGTATAAGGTGCTTCCCATTGACCTAGAACTATGAAATTTTGCAAGTAATATCGTCTTACATTACAAATACAGGGAAAATTCTTGAAGAACCCTTTCTAAAATGAATATTTCGAAAACTGTTTGGAAACTCTTCGAAACACTAAATTTTTCATTGTTTGGCAGGTTGTCATATCAGCAGAGATTAAAAGATATGATGCCCGAAGCGTTCGCGTCGTTCGTGCCTCTCAAGCCTGAGCCCATCTACAAATACTCTATGGAGGGTGCTGGTAAGTCTACATACATACTACATATAACCATGCCTTTCCATAAGATATAGAGATCACCAATCGGCATTTGCTAAATATATAATTTTAATCAAAGTGGGAAAAATGAAAAAACATTTTAATAGTAATAGGAATGTGATCGCTATAAAGTTAAAAATTGGCCCTTCGAAATTCGTACCCGCGAGTAGGGTTGCCATACGTCCGGATTTGCCCGGACATGTCAGGATTTTTGACCCTTTGTCCGGATTGCGGACGGACTTGGCAAGTGTCCGGATTTTTAGGAATGACCTTATAAAAAAAATGTTTGCGTGATATACTGCGTAACGAATGCGATGCGGCGCAGGCGCGGGTCGTACGCCAAATTAGGCTCCAGTATCCTTAAAATCTGTATATAAGAGTGTAGGATTTAGTTTAGAGTCAGACCGAGAAAAGTATGCAGCGATTTTGCTACCCCACGCCACGCAGTGCAAGTGTAATTTTAAACGTCAAACTTCAATGAAATTATGACGTGTAAATAACACTTGCACTGCGTGGGCTCTCAAAATCCCTGCAGACTTTTCTTGATCTAACTATCAGCCTGTCTATGAACAATTTTGTTGAAGAATCTGAAGTTCTTTTCATTTTCACTTTCTTTTGATTAAACATTTTTTGTCCTCTTGTATTTTTAAGGTTAGTAAAACGCCATACAATTTTAACCGTTTTATTTTTCATATAAAAATAATTTATTTCATCTTATTCTAAACTAATCTAGAATGTTGAAATATTTACACATCGGTAACACGAGCTGTGGGCAAGAGTGCAATTCGATAGTTACTATGAGTTCACAAATAAATGCTTTTAAATATTTTGTAATACTAATTCCTATTTATCCTACGTACGCTTACAACAGTGATCTTGACTCTAACTTCCACCACTCACAGAAAAAATCATTAGGGGTCATCCATTAATTACATCACACGTTTAGGGGGAGGGAGGGGGTCAAGAAAATGTGACATATTGTGACATGGGGGAGGGGGGAGAAAATCATTAGGGGTCATCCATTAATTACATCACACGTTTAGGGGGAGGGAGGGGGTCAAGAAAATGTGACATATTGTGACATGGGGGAGGGGGGAGACACAAAGTTTGTGACGTCACTTTAACTTCATCAGTAACCGAAAATTTATTTAAATTATTTTATGCGCTGTACATTTAAATAACAAGTTTTTAAAACGATAATCGTTTTTATTCGTTTACTTTTCTTTCCTAAGCAGTTTTGGGTTATAAAATTACTAATATTTATATCGTCAAAAATATTTTGATAAAATATTAATAATACTTAGGTACTTACTTAATTCGATTTGGCGATTTGTAGAAAAAATGTGACGTCACACTAGGGGGGGAGAGGTTTGCCAAATGTGACCAAGTGTGACAAGGAGGGGGAGGGATAAAAAAACCTAGAAATTCGTGTGACGTAATTAATGGATGACCCCTTATGACATATAGTACTTCTAATAGTTCTTGTCTTAAGTATCTCAAGGTTAACATACTGGCTCTTGAAAGGTGTTTTTTCAGTAAGTGATAGAAATACAAAATCTGTAGTTTTTGAGATCAGAGCAGGAAAGAGTTAAAGCTATGATATGAGTATTTTAGGAGCATTTCCGCAAGTATATCCCGTAAAAAACATATTTGTGGTTTTCCAACTTTTCCATCAGAGAAGGGAAGGGAAGAAGAATTTCCATTAATGTACATATTTATGCTTAATGGACATTTTCATCAGAATTTCTGTTGAAATTTCAGATGGAAAGGACCTTATTGCACTCTAAGCATAAGGACTCTTCTAGAAAGCCACATTTTTTTTGCCAAAATATACAAGACGCACTATTTTCCTAAGCATTAAAAAAATGTCACAGCGATATACTTTTACATCTATAACGCTAAAAAAAAATCGTTTTTGTACGGGACACAAGGTAGACCAATAATTAAAATGCTCCTTGGAAAGGTATTGCAAAAATTTTAGTCTACTCCATGGCCATGAGTTCTAATAAACTGAAGGGACGTTCCTGATAATCTTCATACGATTCCTCCTCGTCTTTCACGTCTCTCGAACCTCTCCGATCCTCGTCGCCTTGGTACTGGAACTCATCATCATCCAATAAACGTTCTTTGTCATCATATTCATACTCATCATCATATTTCCCATCTCTATGTTGTCTGTGTTTCTCATCGAAGGCATCAAAGAAATCTGCGAAATCGTCCTCCGCTTTGATGAATTGTTGCTGATTGGTGCTTTCCTGTTCATCTAATTTTGATGACTCATTGTTTTTTGATTCCGTTACGGAGTCGTCAAACGTGAATCCTCCGAAAATTTCTTCGAAGATGTCAGGCGTTGAAGATGGTTCAGTCGTTGTCGTAGTACTAGTTGTTGAACTTGTTTGTTCTAATGCTTGAACTGCTAGCTCCTCTTCTTCTGGCTTCTTAACCTCTACTTTTACTTCTTCTGACCTTTCCTCTGGTTTTTCTACTGATATTGTCTCGTGTACAGTCGATTCCTCTGCCCTCCATTCCTCAGTCTTAACTTCTTCTGTAGTATTGTTATGGGTATGTAGTTTCTTCTTCTTACATTTGGTTTTGTTTTTTGCTGCGGATAAAGGCGTCGTCGCTACGACTTCTGCAGTTGCTTCCACCGGCTCTTCTTCAATTTCTACAATTTCGTTTGTAGTTTCATTCGGAGTTACCAATGCTGATGTAGAGGGAAGGAACTCTGAGGTTTCCCTTGTCTCCTGTTCGTCATCTCTTTCATCTGAATCATCAAAATCATCGTCAGGGCCAAAGGAATATTCTGGTAATTCACTAGTGATATAAATATGATCTGCTACCTCCTCGTACGCTGGGGTAGTTGGTTTCGAAGCAGCATGATTAGTAGTTGTTATAGACTCTGTAGTAGTAGATACAGATTTTGATTTGTACGGACTGACGACATGATCTTCTCGGCCTTCTTCGTCAAATTGCATATCTGAGAATTTAGGCGTAGACGTAATGTAGTTCGTGTATTTAGTTCCCTTCCTTCTCGGTTTGATTACACCCGTTGGTGGTATGATCGTCCGTGCCTTTTCTTCTTTCTTATCATGGCCTGTTAGAACACTTCTGTATCTTAACGTAGATTGCCTGTAGCGGCTTTTTGCTTTTGGTGGTTCAGTTTCCGGGGTCGGTGTCGGCGTCTCGGTAGTTGTTGGAGGTTGTGTGGTAGTTGTCGTCGTTTGAACGGTGGTTGTCGTGGGCTCAGGAGTAGTAGTAGTTGTTGTCGTTGACGTTGTCGTAGTAGATTGCGCGGTGGCAGACGCTGAACTAGCTTGAGGCGTCAGATCTTGTTCTTTGCGTTTGGATGGACGTTCAGTTGTAGTGGTAGTTGTTGTAATGCGCTTATGTTTCTTAACCTTTTCTGGTTTAGTGAATTTCGGTGGCGGACGCGTGCGTTTCTTGGGCTTTGGCGTTGTTGTAGGCGCTTCAGTGGTAGTAGTTGTAGTAGTTTTCGTTGTTCTCTTGGGTAACCGCTTGGTGGTCGTGGTTGGAGCTGGCGTTGTTGTGGTGGTTGTTGACACCGTAGTCGTCGTCATAGGAGTAGTTGTTCCAGGCGTTTTTGCCTTTCCTTTCTCAGCGCTCTCAGCGGCCATCGGCGTAGTCTTAGCGAACGCGCCCAACACGTTGGTCCACTCCGCATCGCTGTCCTCTGTCACACTGTGCGCGGTTATAATCTCGGGTGCTGTCGTTGTAACTCGTTGTGTATTTACGATTTCGTTCTTCTTCGGTGGCTTCTTGGCGGTCGAATTAGATTTTCGGAAATGATTGTCGCTCGCGGCTTCAGCTTTCTCGGTAGTGTTGCTGTTTGCATAATTCACTGTGATTGGCCTAAATGCAGTGTCAAGTAATGGATCCGGTTCTGAGAATGAGGAAACGTCTAAAACTTGAGGGCTTGGTCTGAAGTCGGTCGGCCGAGGAGTCTTATGGAGCTTTGACGAGTGGACGAGTCTCAGAGGTGGCATCGGCTTGAAAGGTTTCTTGTCCATTGTCACGAAAACTCCAGGAGGCGCGTTGTAGACGGGCGGCCTGACATGATCCGTGACGTAACTAATTTTCACCGTCGTCGGCTTCTGTTTGTTATAAGTTTTCGGTGGATGCACTTCAGGTTTGTGAGTAGTCTGAGTAGTTTCTTCACTGTTGGGTTTCAACGGTGTTGTAGTTTCGATGGTGAAGTTCTTTTGGGGCAAAACCGGATTGGGTGGAGTTGGTAATACTGGTGGCCGTTGCGTCTTTCCTGGTTTGTGAGGCGGTCCATGTCTGTGGTCCTGGTGATAGGGGGCGCTGACGACTCCTATCTGCTCGATGTCTAAGTAGTGTTGTTGATGATGCGGCGGGGGTGGCGGGGGGATGGGGCGACGGTACTGATTATATTTGTACACATGATGGGTATTGTGAGGTACTAACTTCTGCTGATGCTCGCTTGGAGAACCTACATATCCTGCCTTTTGATGGTCATTCGGCGATCCTACGTACCCAGCCTTGGAATACTGTTGGTATATAGGAGGGGGTGGATTGTACTGGTTGTGCTGGTACTGTTTAGGCTTGTACCGTAGTGGGGGTACGTCATCATCATCATCAGAGAACAGTGAGGACCATAGTCTGTCGAGGCCGTTATGATGCTGTCTCGCTTGGTTCCGTGGAGCGATGTTCTTGTGGATCCAAAGCGATCGATCAGCGCGCGTTGGCTGCACTGCTGCCGGTATTGGTACCGGTGGTGTTGTAGACTCATAATACCGGTTCTCCAACGGTGCGTCCACTATTCTCTCCGGAGCAGTCTCCCTGACAGTAAACGTTCTCGCGGGTTTCTCATGCTTCTTATGTTTCTTCTGCGTGATCACTGAAAACGTGAGCTCGTAATGATATCGCCCCGTGACGTCCGAGTCTCTCTGTCGTATCCTCTTAACCGACCAGAGCGCTTTAACACCGTCCATGCATTTCTCCCTGCACTTATCTTTGAACTTATCGTCTTCTTTGAACCTGAATCCGCCGTTCTCTTCCATCAGTTTACCCTTGGCCATCATGACAACATCTCCGACCATGGGAGGGTCTTCGTTATCATTTCTATCGAAGGGCGCTCGCTTGACTTTGTCCCAGAGATCTCTGTCGTCAAGATCGTTGGCGTGTTCGGGACTCCCGTTTGCTATGAGCTGGTCTATCTTGTCTCTGACTAGGGTGAGGTAGACGCTGTGTCTGAGTGCGTCTTCCCAGTAGTGGGCAGGCGCGTGTAGAACTTCTTGCAGGGTGGGCACCCTCTCCGCGCGCTGCCCCCTCCACCCCCGCACCTCGTGCCACTCGTTCAGCGGTATCGGTGTCGGCCGGAAATCTTCATCCCCTGCTCCTTTTCGTATCTGAAACCAAGGAAATATTTAATTAGCATAATTTATAGATGTTCATGGACCCCATATGTCCTTAAACTACGTCCAAGACGACCGGTGGACGGGCAGCAGCGTCCCTCAAATTCGGTGTACTCGACTGCGATCGCCAACCCGCCTGCCAAGCGTGGCGATTATGGCATTCACCCCCCATAAGGGGGAGGCCTATGTTCAGCAGTGGACGTCTTATGGCTGAGATGATGATGATGATGATGATGATGATGATGATGATGTTCATGACAATGTCATTAAATGTATTGCTGATTGATGTAATGCTGAAATAGGTAAGGCTATGCAAAAATAATAGTGACAGTCAAATTATTTTTTATCAAATATTTTCATTTCTTTTTTTAAGTAGTCACAGTAGGTACTATACATAAATTATAAACTAAAATGGCCTTCACCACTGGATATGGAGGCCTTCGTTACGTTTTCTTTAATATATGACATCTATTTCGATTTGTAATGCGAAATTCACCCGGTGATAACCAGAATCCTGTCATGAGGGAACGGCCGAAGAGAGAGATTACAATGTAATTTAACTAACTATTATGGCTCAGCGATCCAAAGAGAATCTTGGCCTCCGAAACGAGAGCGTGCCACCTGTCTCGATCCTGCGCAACTTCCTGCCAGTTACTGACGCGAAGCTGAAGCAGATCCACCGCCACACTGTCTACCCAGCGATACCTGGGCCGACCCACCGGACGGCTACTAATCGGTCATCCCAAGAACGCCCTCTTGACAGCCCGATCCTCATTCTGAGTACAACGTAATTTCGTCGACATATTTAGCTTCAATACCGCAAATACAATTTCACGAATGGAGTAAACAAGCTATTATTAGAATTGTAAAAAATGTGTATTTCAGCGGTGCGTTCGAAAGTAAAACGGGAAAGTGTGGCGTGCGCGCGTCGCGTGCCTGTCGGGCCGTCCCCGCGCCAATTTCCAATGCACAGATTACAACAGAATTTTGTCTGAAATTCCTTGATGAACGCGGATTGTTGACAGATTAATAAATAAATAAATAATAAATAAATATTAGGGGACATCTTACACAGACCTAGCCCTAAACTATATGTATAAGCAAAGCTTGTATTATGGGTGCTAAGCGACGACATACATACTTATATACATAGAAAATAACCATGACTCAGGAATAAATATTTGTGTTCATAAATGCCCTTACCGGGAGTCGAAACCAGGACCATCGGCTTCACAGGCAGGGTCACTACCCACTAGGCCAGATCGGTCGTTAATAGGGACTGTATTATTAGTGTGGCTGTGTGAACTGTAGACCTCGCGAACCCCTCTCTCCGTCATTTTGAAGACATTCCAAACATTTAATCGGCAATAAAAATCTATTAAGCTCTATAGTTTCAGTTTTTGAAATCTAGATTCTATGACCTACTCACAAAATTTCACGCGAATCGGTTGAGAAATACGACATGTAGAGAACATTCGAACATACGGAAGATTTCTTGCTCAAGTAGAAACGGAGAACTTCGCTTCGCTTCGGTCAGTTATAAAAGTAATGTTTATTTAATAACAACAAAAAAGTAAACAGATATAACAGTAATTAAAAACTAATTTCATTATAAAATAATATGAAAAAAAACTAATGATAATGACATATCTTTATTCACTTTAGAATTTTACAAGATTATAAACTTATTTTATCTAGTAAAAAAAAATTAAGGATGCTATCTACCTAAGGCCCACTTGCACCGTTCCACTAACCCGGGGTTAACCGGTTAAACCTGGAGTTTACCATGGTTACCAGTACAATTTGACACTGGGTTGACGGTTAAACCGCTTAACCCCGGGTTAGTGTGATGGTGCAAGTGAACCTAAGTGTGCCCTTTAAAAGGTTAGTTTTGTAACGTCCTGTTTTTACGAGAACGCTAAATTATTAAATTTCTTCTGAAAATTCAGTTTTTAATTAACACGGATTTCTTGAAATGCATGGTTTGCGCAAACCCGTAACAATGGTCTAATCTCGACCAAATCGACCAATAGACTATTTAGGCGCAAAGCTGCGTGTAAAGTGTACTTGCGAAATATTCTCACCCGTCTGAGTGTCAAGAGCGAAGGTTAGCTTAATTTATATAGATGTTCATGACATTATGATTAATGTACATAACGTTGGAATAAGTCTATGTAACAATACCGTTTACGCTACACTCTGACCACGCTAACTTTGCACAAACCTGGCAATAAGAATGCATACATATCGATCTCTACAGGGTGATTCAGGAGACATGAGCAGGATTAACACTGCGCTCTTCGTAAATTATAAGCAAATGCTTCGTATCAGTATTAGTGAGGTTAACGTGAATTTTCTAGTCGCGTTGAAAAAATAAAGTTATTAATTTATTAACGACATGCATGGTCACCCTAAAATTAGAATACTAAACTACCGATATTCTGTATCAAATTAAATGTCATCACGGCCTGGTTACTTTTGAAAAGTCGTATCTCACTTAAATTTGTCAGTTTATTTTCTTCGTAATCAAAATACTGTCATTACGGTTAAAGAGGTTTTATGTTTATTAATTAGGTCTTGTAGGGTGACTATGATTGTAGAGAATTAAATTTGCCCTCAGCAAAAAGTAAAAAAATATGAAAGTGTGGTTGGGGCCGGGTCATCCATTAATTACATCACACGTTTAGGGGGAGGGAGGGGGTCAAGAAAATGTGACATATTGTGACGTGGGGGAGGGGGGAGACACAAACTTTGTGACGTCACTTTAACTTCATCAGTAACCGAAAATTTATTTAAATTATTTTATTCGTTATACATTTTAATAACAAATTTTTAAAACGATAATCATTTTTATTCGTTTAATTTTCTTTTCTAAGCAGTTTTGGGTTATAAAATTACTAATATTTATATCGTCAAAAATATTTTGATAAAATATTAATAATACTTAGGTACTTACTTAATTCGATATGGCGATTTCGTAGAAAAAATGTGACGTCACACTAGGGGGGAGGGGTTTGCCAAATGTGACCAAGTGTGACAAGGAGGGGGGGGAGGGGTCAAAAAACCTAGAAATTCGTGTGACGTAATTAATGGATGACCCCTTGTTTCACCTAAATACGACGGTGATCGATCAATTATCAGTTACTGAGTGTGCAGGATTAGTCCTGCTCACGTCTCATGAATCACCCTGTATAAGCTAGACGTACTCGTAGCACTGCAATAACTTAGCGTATTCCGACTGTTTGTACAGTCACCATCAGATATATCGGCGCGGCCAAGGTGTTCACAATATCTGAACACGCACTCTAACGCCTTGACAATAGAGGCGTGCTCAGATATTAATGAGCACCTTGGCCGCTCCGATATATCTGATGGCGACTGTACGCCAAATGCCACGTCAAGTATGACTGTCCTTTTCAGTATCGTTGCCAAGTCGGGGCAAACTTAGACGGTTACTATTCTAATTTTGAATTAAACCCACAGGGTGCTAGATTTCTATTCAAACTCAGTCCCGGAACCGAGAATTCCCGGTTCCCGTCATACAAATTAGTAACTCATCTACTACAAGGTACCGGCATTACCTACATACGAGGATTATAAAGTAGGCAAACCGAAACAAACCTAGTTTGCATATTTATTTTATTGCATAAAAAGGCGGACTTAATACTTCAACTTCAAGGCATACTCTATCAGTCGATCATAGGGTCAAAATAAATTTTCAAACCTGCTAGACAACGGTCTAGGCGCTAATTTCGTCGGTCATGGCATCCCAACGGAGCGGCAGCTGACGTCCACGAGGGTTCATTACACTTCGCCCTTGACGCTTTACGAGTTATCACCGGGAAGCTATTGGTCATGAAAATCTGTTCATGGCCTGGTTGGTTAAAGGTTTTTTTTTTCAAGAGCTTTAGGATAATATTATCAATTTCTTTAAACTCGACAAACTGGTGGCAATCGAGTACAGTCGAGCACAAAATTTGTCGATTAATGGAACGGATTTCTTTTTCCATTGTGATATTACAGCATAGATTATCTGAATTATTTACTAGGGAGTGTATGATCTAGACCCAGTTGTGCACGGAGCGCGACGACTTATCGTAACGATTTATACGCCACTTCCATTCAGTTTTCCATATGATAATCATAGCAAGGTAAATGGATTTTTATAGATTATATATATTTCGTAGTTAGCTGGACGTTGAATGAAGGGTATTATTTCTTATTTCTAACACACTGTTATTAACTTTACTTGTAACATACCTAACTTGCGTTCAATGTGGTTAACGCAATTCTGGCAAGTAAATTTTTATCGACATATTAAATTATTTATACTGAGTTTAATCCAAAATAAATAAAAAATAAGTTTAGATAGGTATGTATGTATGTACATACCTTTATTCAAGTTTCACGTTTATAATTTATAATATTAGCTGGACTGAAGTAGTATATTTTATTGCAATATCCATGTAACTAGTACCAACCGACGATGCTTATTGAATTTAATTTCGATTATTTCCGAATATTGTTATAAACCTTAATATACCTCGTGATAGAATATCATATTAAATATAAACAGTTTATTAAAATTTAATTGTCAAAAAAGTACAATGTTTTACATTACATTATAAAACGTATAAAGTCCGGATTTTACAATCGTCTGTTGTCACGGTAGAAATCCGCCAGTTTCATAATACATATGTAAATAATGCGATAAAACTCCAATACCCAATAGCAATGTCACTAAGGTGACAACAAAATACGAATATAACCATAACATTACACATACACATACGCAAACATAAATACAAACGCATATAAACAAACGTGCTGTTTCCGTTAATATGTTTATTTTATCCGTACGATGTTCGTTCATCCGCCGACACAAATTTTATTGAAAATTTATTTACAATTTCACACGACCCAATTGGTTGAATCGCCTCAAACATTTATCAAAATTCATGATGCCAAAATTTACAAGAAACAACTTGAATACGTTTATCGCGTATGTTCTTTTCTTTCAACAGGCAACTAATAGGTAACTACTCATCAGAACAATTTTAACAAACCGAAATACATTAGGTTATGTTATGTTGTTTTATCGCAGAGATCCTTTGGCCACCTGTGTCCATCATCAGATCAGCTCGAGTACCATAATATTAACACCCCAATAATCGATATTTTAAGACCCAATATTCGACACCTTGCTGTCAACTTTATTGCTGTGATATTATGATTGTAAATGTCGATTATTAGAGCTGTGTCAGGCACTGGAGCCTCTACGTTATGCGTTATGGGAAATGGGTCTAATTTAGCTTGCAAGATTTGGCCCGAAACTCAAACATATCATAAACATTGCAAGTTAAATAACAGTTTTTAAAAATCCCCACAATATTGTCCCACAGTTAAGACAACACGGAGCGTAGCCGTAATAAACAGTCGTGATATATGATTCGAGTAATAAGACGCGCTGATATCCGCCAACGCTCTACTTCGCTGGGAAACTCACATTCCACAATAGAAGGTCATTGTCTAACGTTTGTCACTTATTGGATGAGCACGTAACTTACTAATTACTATTATAATTATAACTATTGTGTTTTGATGTAAAAGTTTTCCGATATTTGGTTCATATAACTCTTTAAACTTGATTACACTTGATTGACTTGGTAGATTGCTTTATTAGGTAGTTAAGTAGGCAAACAGAAGAAAGGGTAGTTTTCAGCTCAATTCAAGCAGGGAGGGGTTTAAAGAAACGAAAATGAAGTTTACTACGAAATAAATTAATGAAAAGCACATTTTTTGGAGAAAAGCGATGACGTTTTCCACAAACTTTGACTACTTTGAGTGCCAGTGGTTTTTAGAGTTTCTAATTTTCGAATCCCATGATTATTTTAATACTAGCGACCCGCTCCGGCTTCGCACAGGTTACATAAAAACGTAACAAATTATACATCTAAATCTTCCTCAAGAATCACTCTATTGATAGGTTGAAACCGCATGAAAATCCGTTCATTAGTTTTTGAGTTTATCGCGAACATACATACACAGTACAGACAGATGCGCCGGGGGACTTTGTTTTATAAGGTGTATTGATATTTATGTATTACAAAGTTCTACGTATTGAAGTCTTTTATCGCAATTTTTCATAAATATTTAGCCTAATTTTAATTGTTAAATAATCTACCAATGTCACTATAAAAAATACCAAATTACTCACAAGTAAAACTAACAAAACGCATATAACCCCGGACCGCATTGTTAATCACTGATTCACAGCACATAGATGATCGATATGTATCATAGATCAGACGCGTGCGGCGCCGTGGCACCGAGCATCGCGGACTGACGACTGCGCAGCGTCGGGCGCACAGCTCACCCCTAGTGGGGGTGGCACGCGGAAATATCAAGCATTACACCAAATAGGCGTCTATTCGTTTATATCTCTTTCAGCTTAGGACTTTTTCGATTGGAGCTACAGAAACTCAGAAAGTATTGTATTGATGGACGGTTTGGTTATTTGATTTGTATTGAATAATTTGTTTGTGTTTTTTAGTGGAAATTGTTGGGTATAAGAAATATTGTGTTAGCGTTGTTGCATATAATGAATTATGTATGCTGTTTACTTCTTCTTCTTTATATTTAAGAGCTGTGCTCTTGTCGGTGGAGCAATCTCCAACTCGTCCGATCCTCTGCCAACTCCTTGACCTTCTGATATGACACGACCTGGACTTTTTCTTTTATTTGGTTTCTTTTATATGCTGTTTACAGTAAAAGTAAATTTAATTCCATATGTAATGTGGGGCGTCGCAGGGTAGTAAATAATACTAATAACGTCTGCTGATTACTGAACATCTTTATTGAGTAAATTGGTGCTTATATACTAGTGGCCTACGTGAGTGGCATTTAGGTGACCTTTATGAAAATGTAATTAGAATTATTGTTTATTTTATTAAATATATTTTCTATTTATTAAATGTCACCTTAAATTGGTTTAAGTCGTATTGTTTGCTCATATAAATTCATAGTGCTTAATGAGTCACCTGGTAGCTGAAATATATCGGCATATTTGGCGCAAATGCTTGAAATGGTGGTTTTTTCTTCTTCATTTAGATTTTCAAAATTTAGTAATGAAAACAATGATTTTACTCTATCTGCATTATTTTTACATTTATCAAAAGAAAAGCATTTATAGTCCTTTAGTGGCGTTATTTGTGGTGTGAAATTTTTTATGATTATATCATTACTACGTGTGTTTAGCACTTTTACTAATATCTGTCCATTGTTATTTGTAGTCACGGTGTTAGCTACAAATATTCCTTCTCCAATCTCGCTTGCCAATATGACACAATCACCCATGTAATTTGTTGCTATTTTTACTATTGATTCACTTCTTGCTGGGAGTGTTACTTGGTTTGAGTTAACAATGTCATTATGGTTCATGTTTAAATTTAAAGGTATGTTATGTAAGTGATTTATGGTAATAATTTGTTTTTCGTAATCTATAAGACATTTATATTTGACTAAAAAGTCCTGACCAATGATTCCGTCAACATTTAAAGGCAAATTTGAGAACACATGGAAACGATGTTGGAATTCCTGTTCTGTGTCAGTTTTTAAACTTAATCGGATTTTACCACATGACATAACCTTACCACCTATTCCCTTTATGCGTGTAACTTTCGGGTAAATGGTTCTACCTGTTGCCAAAGCAACTTCTTCTTTAACTGCACTAAGCGAAGCCCCTGTATCCACTAACCATGTATATATTTTTCCGTTTACTGCTAATTTCACCGAATTTAAATGATTGTAAGTTAAAATGTATGCGTTCTTAGAGAAAAAACCGCAGTCCGTTATTTCCCTTATCGCTGTTGTCTTGGTCCAGTACGTTTACGCGTGGGCGACTATATTGTCGCCGACCTCGGTTGGAAGTTGGGTACCTTGGTTTGCCTGTACCTCGGGGTTTACTCTGCTGAGGAGTTATACCACTCCTAGCAGCACTGCCGTATTGACGCTGTGGTTGGTAATGTCGCTCCCTCGGCTTGCTGTAAGTCTTAAAAGGTTTCCTGTAGGGGAACCCTTTATTGCGCATATGCAGCATTTGCTCAGAGCGAGGTGACGACGACGAGGCCATTGATACTTCTGCATCTTTGGCACTTTGTATCGCGTCTTTGAGTGAGTCAAACCCCCGGGCAGTTAATATGGTACTTAATTTTTCGTTACGCAAGCCTTCAGCAAACTTCTGTATTGCTGTTTTCTCATTTAGCGGCTTTAGAACCTTATACGCCTCCGTATTATTACCCGCCTGCGTGACCGTCAGTTTTACAAATAGCTCTTCTAGCTCCTGACCGAATTTTTCAATGGTCCTATGTCCCTGTCTAACTGTCATTAATTTACTCTGAATGGCGGTAGCTGACTTTTTGGTGAGAAGATGTGTTTTCATGTCGTCCACCAAGTCTTTTACAGCTTCATGTGTTTTCTAACCTAAGTTTGGCACTTTGCGTTAATCTAGTTTTAAGCACAAAATTTATTAATAGCTTTATATCAGTTTCTTTAATCATTGTGGAATATAATTCAATTGCGTCAATCAACTGATTAGTGACGTCTTCTGTGCCATTCATAGTTGGCAACAAAGCCACTGCGGCCTTGAGTTCAAAATTATCCCTAGAAGCCATTTTTGAATTTTCTTGAGATTGATCCTCGTAAGATGCTAATATTTTATCGTATATTTCCTCAATTTTTTCGTAGTATGATTCTATTAATGTGCTGTCTTCTAAAGATATTTCCGAATTCTCTACTTTATCACTAATTTCTTGAACATACTCTTCGTATTGTGCATAGATTTTGCGTACCTGCTCAAGTTTATCCTGTCCTAATTTTTCTTTCCTACGTCTAGGACCTAACTTCCTAATATCTTCTTGTAATTTTACTAACTGTTCGCATAAGTGCACAATCCTAGTCATAGCTTATCCTAAGTACGTTTGACACATTATCTCCAGAGTAGACTACAAGACACACAGTGTAAAATATACAATTAAATTAGAAAAATAATAATAATAAAAATTAAATTAATTGGTACCGTATTCCATTCTCCTCTGCTGGCTTGATGACATCACTGCTGGCTGCTTGGCTGACGTGGTTCAGGCGGAGCTCGTTCTACGCATCGCTACTGCCACTGCTTGTCGTTCTATCTTCTTTGTCAGGCATTTATGCACCTTCTTCCAGAGCCCGTAAATGAACACGATGAGCATCAATGTCATTACCGTGGCTGTGATGTATGTAACCACGCTTACTTCTTTCTGTGCTGAGTCTGCGTTGTTGCCGGCGCCACTCTGAGCTATGATGACCTCCTCCTTTTGGTAGGTTTTAGCGGGCTGGCTGCCCATGACCTCGGGTTGACCTCGGGTTGATGCTGGGCTGGTCTCGGCTGGGCTCGGCTGGGCTGGGCTGGGTTGGTTGGCGTATCTCAGACGATTCCGAAGCTGGTGACACCAGGACCGCTGAGCAGTTCCACTGGCAGGGTCGCCATGTAATGTGGGGCGTCGCAGGGTAGTAAATAATACTAATAACGTCTGCTGATTACTGAACATCTTTATTGAGTAAATTGGTGCTTATATACTAGTGGCCTACGTGAGTGGCATTTAGGTGACCTTTATGAAAATGTAATTAGAATTATTGTTTATTTTATTAAATATATTTTCTATTTATTAAATGTCACCTTAAATGTCACATGACGTGTTGACCTCAATACGATACAATACGTCATGTGTCTACTCACCGTACACATATTGCAGTTGTCATAAATGCTCGAATTTATTTTAAACTAGCGACTCGCCCCGGCTTTGCACGGGTAAACCTTAGCAATTTATACACCTAAACCTTCCCCAAGAGTCCCTCTATTGATAGGTGAAAACCGTATGAAAGTCCGTTTATAGTTCGTTTTTTTTAGCATTAGAAAGAACTTGGAAGAAGGTAAGCGATCTTGACATGTCTTTTAATTGAATAACGCTTTTTAAAAATCAATAACTATTACTCATGAAAGCAGAAGAATATAAATGATCGTATTAGATTCATAATTGTTACATATTTGCCGTATAGATATTTTAATAGTAGATTGTTAACCAAGGGTGGAAAGTGAACCATTTCACCCGAGATATTTTGGCGCTCGAACGAAGAGAGAGCGCCAATAGTTCGAGGGTGAGATGGTTTCTTTTACCCGAGTTAAACACTCTACTTTTCATTTCGACTATGAGGAAAGTCAAACACGAGAAATGTAGGTTTATTATTGGTAAGTATATTTCTTTAGAACAAATTATTAACAGATACATAGGTTAAACCATATAACTATAAGTCACTCGAATTACTTGAAAATGTAAACGGCGCCAATTTCAGTTATGCGGAAGCTAATATGAGAGCTTTTTACTGAATAATATGGCTGTTAGCCGTTGCTCGAAGTAAAAATAAAAAAATAAATTACTTTCCACCCTAGGGTGGGAAATGCAATTTTCCACCCGGTTATCAGCCTATGAAAGGTGAACTTTCCGAACAGGAGAAATGAAAAATCTGTTTTTCAATTAAAAGACACATCAAGATTGTTTACCTTATTTCTAATGCTAAAAAAAACGAACTATAGTAGTATTTGAGTTTATCGCGAACATCCATAAGGTGTAGTAATTTTAGTATCAATAATTAGAACCTGGTCTATAAAATATTTTCAATATAGGTGTTTATTCGGATCAGAGGTTTGATGTCATAGATATAAACTATGGATGAGCGCATGCATACGAATTGCCCGTTGCGATCTTCATGTCAGCAAAAAAGCGCCATCTGTTACACACTGCGTACAACTACGTGAGCTCGACTCTCGCGATAACTTTGTACGGGCGTACAAGGCTTGTTAAGTTTATTCGCGGTTTATATCAGAAGAGCGTCGATTAAGTTTATGGTTAATCAAAATTATTTGTTGTATTTGTTGGCGTTGTTTGATATCCGTGTCGTCGACACTGACGCTCCTTCTTACCTCTCAAGACCCGTGACATATTATCTGTACTAAAATCAGCTGAAGACGAAAAACAGAGAAAATATTCCACGGCCTGTGAAATGCGACATGCAACTTTCACACCACTTGTAACATCTGTTGACAGCGTCTATGCACCCCAAATGTCCTCCGTTATAAAACATATGGCAGAAACCATATCTCAATGTTGGAACCGATCTCTAAGTACTGTACTGGGCTGGCTGAGATGCAGGATCAGTAACGCCGTTATACGTGCCACCACCATGTGCATCCGAGGCACACGCCACCGGTTTAAGTCCCCCGCCAGGTGGCTTGGGTTCGACGACGGTGCCGCCCTTCCCCACATCGACTGAAACCCCTTTTCTACCCTACCTACATATGTCTTAACCTAACCCTTTGCCTATGTATTACTTATGATTCTCGTAATAAATGCTTTAGTTAACATATTTATTGTATTAAAATGGGCGAACTTATCCTTATAAGTTTCCGTTCTTCTACGTTATTTCGTGATGTCATTATCGTCTCAGGCGGCAATGCAATATTTTAAACATTCGCGCAGTACGGTGTGCCGCCCTGTGTAAGCCGGCTCTGTCAAGGTCGACAATTTGGCCGAGCTACTAGCTACAGCAGTACAGTTCGATAAGTACCTCCCGAGCTTTCGCGAGTAAAATGCGGCGAACAACTATTTCTGTTAGTTTCTTGCTTGCAAAACAGGTAGAGTAAAAAAGAAGGAAACAGCAATACAAACTAACTATTTTGGCTCAGTGATCCAAAGAGAATCTTGGCCTCCGAAACGAGAGCGTGCCACCTGTCCACAAATATGATGCAAAAATATAAGTAGGTAATGGAAAGTATTAAATACAGCGATGTGAATTAATCGGTGTTTGAAAATGCGCGCTTTGTTTCTAGCGCTCACCTGTTAATTTTTTTTGAGTTTTACCTACAGTTAATTAAAAACTTATACCTGACAAGAATCAATATACTAATAGGTACCTAAGTCAACGAATAAAACAATAACAAATACTTGATCTTGTTATTTCGAATGTTTTTAATAATTATGTAAAAGAAACGGGAACAAACTCTGTAAGACAGACAATAGGTACTTTAATTTCGGTAATTATATCCGGTAGGTAATCAACTAATCATATTTAAGTAGATTTACCTATACAAATCACGCAGTATGCATTTCTACTTCATAATAACTTCCAAAGAGAAATGACGTCCTTACAAGGTTAATGCATTAGCGCTATGACGTACGAGCGAACATCAGTTGCTCGTGAGAATGAAATAAAATTATCGTTTAAAATTGGTTTTAAGCAATAAATAAACCTAATTGGAAATTACTTACCGATGATATGAGATCCCATTTTTTTTCTTATACTTCCTATAATGGTTTTTGCACCCTTTTACAACGCAATAAGGCATTTTTGTGTTATGCTGCGTGACAACTTTCTACTGCGCAATTCGCCACACGACTGAGCGCCGGGGTGTGATAAATGCAAATATCACACCCATGTAGCGGCCCCCTTTTTAGTGCTCGTTAGCCGCGTCCTTACGAAGTAATATATATGTCCATGTTTGATGTAGACTTAGTTCAGGTGCGAAATGACGTTAATCACACATACCTAATATTATTTTAGGAAATACATAAAGATCATTTGATAGGAAAATGGACACCTTTGAGAAATACGTTTTTAAATGCGAATTTGACTAAAGATTTACGGTAAAAAAGAGACTTTTTTTTAAGCGCAAAAAATCGTTAAACTGAGTTGATTAACTATGATCTTTGTAACCAGGATTCGAAGCCAACCCGATAGCTAGAACCGCTAAATTCAATACAGCTTTTTCGTGTGCCATTACAAACATTTAAACTGTCAATTAAACTTTTTATACAACAAAATTCCTTAAACATTCAACCGCGCCGACGATCCGGGAAACTACATTACGTGTGTTACACCCATTATGTAACCGCACTTAATTAGAAACATGCGATTTGCAAGGGAAAGCCAATGAAAAACAAACTTGCGATGTCCAGTCGCCATCAGATACGGGGCGGCTAAGGCGCTCACAAATATCCGAACACGCCTCTATTGTCAAGGCGTGAGAGTGCGTGTTCAGATATTGTGAACATCTCGGCCGCTCCGATATTATTCCGACTGTCCGTCAGGTCTTGTGGACGTTTCTGGGCGGACAAAAACTGACAAGATTCGCGACTGTAATTAAGACTTTTCTGGTGTGCTTTTTAAGGGTGCCGTAGCCAAATTACTAAGACTCCGCTGTACGTCTGTCCTTCTGTCTTTCACCAGGATGTAACTCATGAACCGTGATAGCTAGACAGTTGAAATTTTCACTGACTTATTTCTGTTGCCGCTATAACAAGAAATACTAAAAATAAAATAAAATAAATATGTAAAGGGGCTCCCATACAACAAACGTCATTCGCGAGTCCCACTCGCCCTTGGCCGGTTTTTAATTTGCTATTTAGGAGATGATTGTGTTGTAATATGAAGTCATTCTAGCCGTCCACTCATTAAACACACTCTCGCTGTCAAAAAAAAAAACAACAAAAGCGTGCACTCACAGAAAAAGAAAAAAAACAACTACTAGGTACTACGAGTAGGTATAGGTAGTGTTTTTACAACGCTGTGTTTTAACGCAACATTTGACAATTAAACTTTTTATGTGTATGTATGTATAATTAATACTTGGCGAAATACCTTTTTATGTGCCTTATATAAACTTGTATTAACTCACAAATTAACTGCACTGGTAAAATTCGTGCAGGTCGATTTTTTACCGACTTTCCGTTGAATGTTCTTTTTCTTGTTATGAATGGGTATTGGGTAAGAGTAGTATTCCACCTATCCATTTTCTTTTTCTAATGTGTATTTTGTCTCACATTTTGGTTAATGAAAGAGTGAGTCGAAATGACATTGGACCAATATATTGGTGCACCTTAAGGTGCATAATTAACGGGGTTTTGAAAATGGCAAATAACAATAAAAGCATATCATACTTTGACAACACTACCGCAACGCTTACCAAGGCATCTTGCTTTACTATTGCTAAAAAAGTACTTCTAGTATTACTAGATAATATTTGCCATTTTAAAATAAAATCAACACAAAAAAAAAACATTCAGGATGTGTCTTGGATGGGCTCAGTTGACCCAGCGCGCGGATACTTTTTAATCCTTTGTATAAAAGAGAAGCGTATGAAATTGATTGCTATGTAAAAGTATATTTGCTTACAAATTACAATTAATGGGTTGTAAATTATAGCTATAAATCGACACTTCGTAATACTTATGATCGATCTAGTTGGCAATACGCATGCAATGTGATTATAAATCGTTATTAGCGAGGAATCTTTAATAATTTGCGTATCACAAGTTATACGGAGAACAATATGTTCTAATTGTATACAAACACTTTCTGAGCAACCGAGTAGTGAGGGCTTGGAACAAACTCCCCGAAGATGTGGTTTCAGCAAAAAATGTGAACCAATTTAAAAATAAATTAGACAGACACATCAATACATCTACTTGTCAACGATAACTATTAATGATTACTGGATACAGCCAATATCAGTTGTCACAACTGCCTGCCTGCTTACACAATAATAATAATAATAAGCCCGCAGGGCAGCTTGTGGCGAGCTGTTGGGGAGTAACGACCCCACGGACCCGAGTGCTCCCGAGAGTCGGTCAGGGTCTCCGTCTCCGGCGTGTCTTCGTCGGTCGGAGTGGACCCCAAGGGGACCCGCAGGACTCTCAGCTCTGGCTTGCCTTCATTGGCCGTCCAGAGAGGAGTCGCTAGAGCTATATGCTCCAGGGGTGGAAGTGAAAGATGCATAAGACGCGAGTTGGCACAGTGGCTGTTAACAGTCACTGGGTAGAAAGCGGCGCACACCTCTCGACACCCCTGAGCCGCTCACACCGATGTTGCTCCTGGTCGTCTTCGCGACGGCAGTTTCAGGGGCCCATCTAGTCAGCGTCGAGTCACCGCCTGCCTCGATGACGGTGTTAACATTGTTATGGCAGGTGTCCGGACCTCTTTTACAATAGCCCAGTCTCATTGTCCACCCAAACATCAATCCATAGACCGGAATACTGTTCACTTTTTCTACAATAGTCCCAATGCCTGCTGCGACCGGTTCATGGGTGTCTATTGTTGCGCCTGTGAACGGGTTCCAGCAGGCGTTCTACATGACATTAAAACTCTCCAAGGGGCCTCTACGTGTTGGATCTATATCCCCACGCAAGCCTATCAAAAGACCGGGATTTATAGGCCCGTGAAATCCAAAAGGAGACACAAAATAATAATAATAATAAGCCCGCAGGGCAGCTTGTTGCGAGCTGTTGGGGAGTAACGACCCCACGGACCCGAGTGCTCCCGAGAGTCGGTCAGGGTCTCCGTCTCCGGCGTGTCTTCGTCGGTCGGAGTGGAACCCCAAGGGGACCCGCAGGACTCTCAGCTCTGGCTTGCCTTCATTGGCCGTCCAGAGAGGAGTCGTTAGAGCTATATGCTCCAGGGGTGGAAGTGAAAGATGCATAAGACGCGAGTTGGCACAGTGGCTGGTAACAGCCACTGGGTAGAAAGCGGCGCACACCTCTCGACACCCCTGAGCCGCTCACACCGATGTTGCTCCTGGTCGTCTTTACGACGGCAGTTTCAGGGGCCCATCTAGTCAGCGGCAAGTCACCGCCTGCCTCGATGACGGTGTTAACATTGTTATGGCAGGTGTCCGGACCTCTTTACAATAGCCCAGTCTCATAGTCCACCTAAACTTCAATCCATAGACCGGTATACTGTTCTCTTTTTCTACAATAGTCCCAATGCCTGCTGAGACCGGTTCACGGGTGTCTATTGTTGCACCTGTGAACGGGTTCCAGCAGGCGTTCTACATGACATTAAAGCTCTCCAAAGGGCCTCTACGTGTTGGATCTATATCCCCACGCAAGCCTATCAAAAGACCGGGATTTACAGGCCCGTGATTCCAAAAAAGGAGATACAATAATAATAATAATTAGCCCGCAGGGCAGCTTGTGGCGAGCTGTTGGGGAGTAACGACCCCACGGACCCGAGTACTCCCGAGAGTCGGTCAGGGTCTCCGTCTCCGGCGTGTCTTCGTCGGTCGGAGTGGACCCCAAGGAGACCCGCAGGACTCTCAGCTCTGGCTTGCCTTAATTGGCCGTCCAGAGAGGAGTCGTTAGAGCTATATGCTCCAGGGGTGGAAGTGAAAGATGCATAAGACGCGAGTTGGCACAGTGGCTGTTAACAGCCACTGAGTAGAAAGCGGCGCACACCTCTCGACACCCCTGAGGCGCTCATACCGATGTTGCTCCTGGTCGTCTTTACGACGGCAGTTTCAGGGGCCCATCTAGTAAGCGGCGAGTCACCGCCTGTCTCGATGACGGTGTTTACATTGTTATGGCAGGTGTCCGGACCTCTTTTACAATAGCCCAGTCTCATTGTCCACCCAAACATCAATCCATAAACCGGTATACTGTTCACTTCTTCTACAATAGTCCCAATGCTTGCTGCGACCGGTTCACGGGTGTCTATTGTTGCGCCTGTGAACGGGTTCCAGCAGGCGTTCTACATTACATTAAAACTCTCCAAAGGGCCTCTACGTGTTGGATCTATATCCCCACGCAAGCCTATCAAAAGACCGGGATTTATAGGCCCGTGAAGTCCAAAAAGGAGAAACAATAATAATTATTTGTGAATGAAGTTTTTTGACCGATAATAGGCCTCGGAATCTTAATTTTACTCATGGTATACATGGCCGTGCCTCTAACAAATATTGCGGAAAGTTCATTGCGATGATTCGAAACCCAACGAAAGCCGAAGGCTCAGCTCCGCGTAGGGCCGAAGGCCTGGAGCGTCCCACAGGTTCGCCCAAGCACGCGAGGCCGAAGGCCGAGCTGCGGGAGTTCAGTGCTAAGCAGATACAACTGCATGTTCTAGCTGTCCGTCTAACTAACCTATTCATCGTACCGTAGGATGGACAAGAACATCGTTTGGTGTTGAAAATTGTAAACATATAATTATGGTGATCAGCTACTTGATGCATCTTACATCAGATGTCTTCCTGTAAAGCGTTAGGATAACTGAGGAAGCCAATAGACAGCTTCCATATGCCAACCAAAAATCTACCTTCAGCCGATGACTTAAAGATTTATATATTCGACATGTTGACATATAGATGGTTATAGCAATCTTAAGGTCGATGTATACATGCCGATCGGAACAGCTATGGGTTATTTTATTTTTGCATGGCCACGTCGTATGGCCATGCAAAAATAACGGACAGAATAACGTCAGAGATACGAGTAAAAGCCACATTACAGGCTAGCATACACCGGGCCCAAGATAGAGCGGCTTGGAGAGCACTGTTGAAGAGAGTAGGAATTTTGTACCTAACTACAGCCGGTCGCTTTAACTATAGTTTTCCTGAACCCGTCGTCAGTAAAAGTCACCGTACGTTTGAAGCGACCATTATCTATTTTTTTTGAGCCGTGCAAGTCGCTTTTCCACTTCATTCACCAGCCAATAGGCGCACATATTTGCACTGTACGGCGAAAAACGGGCAATTGGCAGGCAAATCTGTGCCCAGAGGGGCTACCGCGAAAACCGAAATTCGCAAATTGCGGGGATCTTTCTCTTTTATTCCAATGAAGGCGTAATTAGAGTGACAGAGAAAGATGCCCGCAATTTGCGAACTTCGATTTTCGCGGTTATAGCCCTGGTCTCACCATATATTGACCGTTTTGCCCGCCTGACCCACACAGACACAGGTAGATCTGACAGAGTGAGGGTCGGTTGCACCAAACGTCTATCACTGTTAAAGCGTTCGCTAAATTTGATTGTATGTGAATTTAAATACCTAGACTTCTGCTGAGTGATTTTGATCAGTCTGTTAAGTGTGGTTGGCGCAACTGGCACTAAATCTGCGCGTGTGTGGCTACTCGCAGCGGCGCCATGTTTTTTTTTTCAGAACGGAACGTATGCAGCGTCCTTTAGTAAACGGACTGCGATTATTACTTTGCTATGTAAGCGTAAACGACTCGCGATTTAAAATGATGGCCGACTATCTGTCCACATCGGAGACAAGGAAACGGTTTACGACGTCTTAAAATTGTCAACTGCTTCCCGTGTCAACGCTCTGCGTGTTGCAATTGTTTTAATCAATTAAAAATAGATACGCAGTTTTCCGGCTTTGCATTGTGTTTGTGAAAACGCAATAAACTATTTAGAAAATTATAAAACGTTAGTGTTATATGCTTGGCATTTGGTGGAACGATGAATAAATAAAATAAACTTGCTGACATATTTGTATGTTTAATGAATCTTTTTTTTTGCAAACGACATCATTGTCGGTACGGTACGGTAAAACTAGTGCCTACGTCAAATCATGGGATTAGTTGTCAAGCGGACCCCAGGCTCCTATGTGAGCCGTGGCAGAATGCCGGGATAACGCGAGGAAGGAAGGAGACATCATTGTCGGTACGCTCCAAAAATACGAGTAGGTACTCGTAAAGGCACAGTTACCTAAAACTTACTCAAGTATTACGAAATCTATAGTAAGGGGTCATCCATTAATTACGTCACACGAATTTCTAGGTTTTTTGACCCCTCCCCCCCTCCTTGTCACACTTGGTCACATTTAGCAAACCCCTCCCCCCTAGTGTGACGTCACATTTTTTCTACGAAATCGCCAAATCGAATTAAGTAAGTATCTAAGTATTATTAATATTTTATCAAAATATTTTTGACGATATAAATATTAGTAATTTTAGAACCCAAAACTGCTTAGGAAAGAAAACTAACGAATAAAAATATTAAAAATGTTTTTTATGATTATCGTTTTAAAAACTTGTTATTTAAATGTACAGCGAATAAAATAATTTAAACAAAATTTCGGTTACTGATGAAGTTAAAGTGACGTCACAAAGTGTGTGTCTCCCCCCTCCCCCATGTCACAATATGTCACATTTTCTTGACCCCCTCCCACCCCCTAAACGTGTGATGTAATTAATGGATGACCCCTAAAACGTATATCCCTCATTATCCTGATTTGATACTAATTTTGTTCCGAAATGACAGATCGATCAGTATTAGGGTTATAAAAAGGATTAGCTAAAATTAAGCCGTGTGAAAATCCACAAATCTCGTTAGAAGATGTATGACTGTGTGCAAAAATGTGTCCGTCTGAAATTATACCCGCGTCCACGCGAGCGCCGACCGGTCTGACCCTGCCTATGAAGCCGATGGTCCCGGGTTCGAATCCTGATAAGGGCATTTATTTGTATGATGATACAGATATTTGTTCGTTTGTCATGCTGGTTTTCTATATATTTATATATTATATATATCGTTGTCTGAGTACCCACAACACAAGCCTTCTTGAGCTTATCGTGGGGGTTAGTCAATTTGTGTAAAAATGTCCTATAATATTTATTTATTTATTAAAAAAAAAACTGTGTGCAAAAATGTGTCCGTCTGAAATGGTACCGCGTCCACGCGAGCGCGCGCGGCGCGGCTGGCGAGTGAAAACCTCGCGTGCGCACTTTCCATCTCGCGCGCTTTTCGCCGTTTTTGCGAACGGGGTTCCTTGCGCATTTTTCTTTTGAATATAGTAAACTGGCTTCTGCTTCGAAAGGTTGATTTAGTTTTTATTATATTCTTTATAATAAAAATGAATATTATAAAAATTAAATCAACCTTTCGAAGAGACTCGGGAGAGCCACAGGAGACCGAAGAGCTGGCAGCTTCCTCGTATCAGCTTAACAATCCAGCAAGGAAATGCTGTCAGCGTTTTCGGTATCATGCAGTAGGGGCCATTTTTAGAATTATTATAGTGATAATGCAGATTTATTTAGTCTTATTTTAATTCTAGTTACGTTAACAAGTATAAGGGCGGGGCGTCCATATTCATTACGATTTTCATTCCTTTGATTTAGGAATTCGTTTTTGAGACGAAGTGAGATGAGTATTATCATCGAAAAAAATCTGCAGAACCTTAAGTGCTAAAAAAATTAATCTTTACCAATTCTTCATCATGTCCCTGTCGCACGCGGAACGCATATTACATACACATTCCCTCCTGCACACCCAATTTACAACTTTATCTGCAGCCTTTTAAGGTTCATTATCACTAAACCAAATTTATCTTGTATAGTAATAAATAACAAATATTCGCGAATATTAGAATGTATAGATCAGTGGTTCTTAACCTAGGGGTAATTACCCCCGTGGGGGTAAAACTGGTATTTTACGGGGGTAATAAGCTAACCTAATATAACAATACAACAAACGTACACGTTTTAATTTTTATTACCATTGGGAGGAGGGGTAAAATCAGGTTCCCTAGTTAGTCATAGGGGTGACCGGACTGAAAAGGTTAAGAACCACTGGTATAGATGCATGTGACATGCGTAGAGATATGCTTGAATAGACAATTGTCCGCGCTTTCCTTAATGAAATCATCATTACATATTTACTGACTTATGTGGATTTGACACTTTAAACTCTCGCGTTTTGTACACATATTCAATTACACAAACGGGTCTACCGCGATATAATTTCATTGTTTTTACCATTAATTCCGACGTTTCAGCTGAGTTGCACCAGCTGTGGTCACCGAAAGACTGACGTCCCAACAAATGTCAACGGAGATATTAATAAAACACCACTAAACTAACCGAAATTAGTTTATAAAAATGTTCGGGGTAGACAAAAAAATCGAATTAAAGGTAAAAAACAATGAAATTATATCGCGGTACACCCGTTTATGTGGATCTGGCTTCTGGCCTTGTACTACATGGAGGCGATCAGTTGAGGAGGCTGGCTCAACTGGTCTCGGCTGGAAGTACCCGCTCAAGATCGTGACAAATGGAGGATTCTTCTGTCATGCGAGCCCTATGTCCCTAATGAGGGATAGCAGGAATTTATTATCATCATCATCATGTTGATGTTGGATTGATGGTATAAGGATCATATCAAATCAAATAGAGTCAGTCTATGAAAAGTCTGCAGCGGATTTGATAGCCTACGCAGTGCATGTGTCATTTATAGGTCATAATTTCATAGAAGTTTGACGTTTAAAATAACAGACTTTTCATAGACTGTCTATACCTTGGCCGTACGTAATTCAATAGTTAATTGTAAGTAGGTATATGAGTTATACGAGTGCACCTGGGCCGAGTTATATACTACTCTCGTTTTTTCTTTCGTCAGATTTCGATAAAATTTGATGGATAGATAAAGTTCCCTATGCTCTACATTCTACAATATAATAAGCGCAATTTCGCTGTGTGTAAAATATTCCCTTGAGTTATGAAAACGTATGGATTTTTGTTTGAACGGAAAATTATATACATTTTACAGTACATATAAGCTACTTTACCGCCCCTAGTGCGGTAATTAGCACAATACGTGCCTATGTCGAAAATATAAAGGGCCACGTTGTACAGTCATCAGCAATAGTATCTTACACAACTAGGGCCGCAAAAATATGTGACACGTTCTTATTTGGAGCGCAATAAGAGCGCGATATATTTTTGCGGCCCTAGTTGTGTAAGATACTATTGCTGATGACTGTACAATACACGTGCGAATAGGTGATTTACAACGAGTGCCGATAAAGTGAAACACGACCTAAAGGGAGTTTTAATTCGACACGATTTCCACTTGAATCGTAATACTATTTTTTATTCCGCTCAAAATGAGGAGCTCTACAATATTACCAAATTTTATAAATTTTTGACGAAAATGAAACAACAAAATAAAAATCAACCCAGCTATCAAATGATATAATCACAGAAACTCAATATACCAAAGCATTTGAAGTCTTTACAATAGATTTCATCTGCAATCGCTATCCGCTGTGGGCGCTAGAGCAGCAAGTTCGGTGATGAAATACGATTTACGTACGGCATGCTTTGATACTGTATCTGTTCACACATGGTTGCTTTTAATTGCATTGATTTGGACCCAAAGATAACAAATAAGTATGTTCAATGACTAAAAATTCGGTGAAGGAAAACATCGTGAGGAAACCTGCATACATCTGCGAAGAAATTCAAAGGTGTATGTTAAATCCCCAATCCGCATTGGGCTAGCGTGGGGACTATAGCCCAAGTCCTCTCGTGCATGAGAGGAGGCCTGTGCCCAGCAGTGGGACGTATATATGCTGAATTGTTAATGACTAAAAATTATATATTTATACAGGGTGCCCAGTAATTAATAGATAACCTTCTAACCACCGACAAGGCACCTTAAGCTTACCCAGAAAATGCACTTATAGGTCTAGTAAAAGTTTCGTGGTTTTCGAGATAATCGCACTTTTCATTCTTTCAAAAATGAAAAAAAAAACAATTATAGTTGAAAAAAAGCTACCCAGTGCATCAATACCGTTGAGTCAGAACTAGATCAGATATCCTCAAGATTGTATGGACTAATTGGCTACTTTCCTATTAGTCAAATCAGCTTCTTTTTTAGAACTGTCAAAACGATTTGCTAATATGGAATTTATATGAAAACGTGTGTAGTGACGTCACAGTCAACTCACCTACTTTTTATACTTCCATCCGATTTATTAAATAGAAATTGTGTTTAAAAATAACTGCTATCTATGTTTTTCTAATAATGATCTGGTGCTTTATTTGGTGCACGTTGTGAAATAATTTATTTTAAGTAGAGGAAAGTACCCAATTAATCTCAGAACAAACTATTCCCTGGCCGAATTGACACCAAACCAGATATGTACTTAGCACTTGTCTCGTTCCCACACTAGTTGCCCAACGTATTGTGTATCTTATCGCACATCTACATTAATTACGACGTTGCGTTATGTCTCATTGGACTTATGCGCGGGAATTTTTGCGCCATCTCGCCGAGGAGACGCACAGTCGCCATCAGATATATCGGAGCGATCAAGGTGTTCACAAATATCTGAACACGCCTCTATTGTCAAGGCGTTAGAGTGCGTGTTCAGATATTGTGAATACCTTGGCCGCTCCGATATATCTGATGGCGACTGTACCATCGTTGACACAGTTGGCTGAGCTGACGTGAACTCTATTGCGGTGAGATAAGATCTACTAATGTTCAGTTAAATGTGTTGCTGTTAGAACATCGTTGAAAAACAGAGGTCATAGGCAAGATGCCAATCGTTTGCGCCGTAGCGAACGAAACTGTAATCCTCTATCACTCTTCCAGATAAGTGCGACATTAGCGTTTCTTTCGCTACGGCCCAAACGATTGGCATTTCGGCTAGGCTCCCAGAAATGTGCACATATATGGCATGCCACTCTAGTCTCCACTCGATGTCCGAATCTAGAAATAAGAATGAAACTGGAGTTTCGTTGGTCTCGAAAATTGTAAGCTTTCTTAATTTTAAGAGTTTAATTATATACACGGTGTAACATGAGTAAACCGAATAATTTTAACAGCGTATTCCTGATCATATTTAGAGACAAAAATGTCATATAAACTTTAAAAAAAAACGCCTAGTTTCAGAAATAATATTAATTTAAAAATAAACAAGTTTTTGTTGTTACATAATGTAAAAGGCTTTTTTGATGGTAATGTTGCTGCTGGGGGACGTAGTCTAAATATCCTTATTTATAGATGTCAAAAAGTGACAAGTAACACTATGCAAAAAGAAGGTTTTACGAAAAAAAAATGTCAAAATCAATTTTAAGTAAGTAACAAGTTTACCAATAAAATTTATTTTTTATTTACAAATACCTTTAAAAAATTGAAAAAACAAAACAAAAAAAAAATTTTTTTTGGCGAAATTGACCTTAACTTATATTAATTTTTTTCCTTCTTTTGACCTCAGCAATGCGTGGTTAAAATTATTCGGTTTCCTCATGTTAGTTACACCGTGTATGTCTCATTTAGGATCGGTTGCACCAGACCGCCCGTCAGCGTTAAAGCGTTCGCTAAGTTTTATTCTATGGTAATTTTCAATTTTTTTTGCTGAGAGACATTGATCAGTCCGCTAATTGTGGTTGGTACAACTGCCGCTTAGACATTTAGGTGCGATTGATTGCCTTTGTATTTGGCTTTGATTGCCTTTGGCTTAGTCATTTCGACGTCATTTACTACTACATTTTTGTACACACAATAATGAGACGGTTTTTAAACATATCTACATTTGTTTCAGCATCTCTCCCCGGCACCGAGGCAGCCCACCAGCTGGTAGTCTGCGTCCGCAACAAGTGCACCCCCGAAGAAGCCCTAAACGTTCTCCGGGAGCTCCCGAACCCCCTCCGTGAGGGCGAGCAGCCCTCGGCAGCGCAGGCCGCGCCTCACAACCCTCTCAAGATCGATGTGTTTGTCCAGACACTACTTAACTTGGGCAGCAAGAGCATTTCTCATAGCTTTGCTGCTATATCGAAGTTTCATTACGTTTTTAAGGTGAGGTTTCTTTGGTGGCGCATGAGGGGAAATCAATCATCAAGGGACGTTTACAAAAACAGCTCATATTTTTAAAAATGGTTCAATAGCTGCTCTAAAGTGACAGCCGTAGGCAGCGCAGCGCTATCTCACATAGCTTTGGTGTTACAAAAAGCGAGAGTTTAAAGTGTTTTCGCTTCGTTTAAAGTGTAGTGTACAAAGATGTACATTTTCTGCAGCTATGCATGTGCACTTTGATCTGACCCAAAACAACATCTCCGTGCAAACGATGCATCTGTACTTTGTCCAAACAGTAGAGCGTCATCTTGCACACGCATCGCAATTTCCCACTCAACCTAGCTGTAATTATTACTAAGATCAACATTTTGTATTCATTGTAATTTCTAACCTTGCAGTAAAAACTCGCTTCTTATATTTGACATCTTTTCGTTGGTGTTTCGGCACCTCTCCTTACATTTGACATAATTTAACATTCCTTGACAATTCATTGGCATTCGATATGGACATTCACTTTACAAAGCACATTATCAATTAACAATCGCCTGTATTTCCCACAGATCCTCGCCGAATCCGAAGAGGCTCAGATCTGCATCCTCCGCAACGTATGGGAGCTCTGGCAGCGGCACCCTCAAATGGTCTGCGTCCTGGTGGACAAGATGTTAAAGACGCAAATAGTCGAGTGCAGCGCCGTGGCCACTTGGCTGTTCTCAAAGGAGATGGCGCCATACTTCACGGGCGCGCAGCTGTGGGAGATCCTGCATCTTACTATTGACAAGATGAATAAGCACGTCTCCAAACTCAGTGAGTACCTGGATTATGAATCGTTTGTCTTTATCTGTCATTTTGACTTAGTGTTATTTTAAGAAAGGGATAAAATATAAAGCTTATTTTATATAGCCAGGCTGTCAGTCGCCTGTGGCTTTCGTTTAACCGAATCCTCTGGAGTTAGAGCTAGTTACACTCAGTGTTTGCCGAACTTTAGTGCAATTGATCGTCAAAAATTACAGATTGAAAATGTTAGTAAATATTAACGACGAAAATTGGTGGTTATGGCGGTCAGCTTGGCACTAACCATGTTGTACGTGTAGTCATCTGCCTGTTTCTGTGGTGCTACAATTGCTTCAAATTGCGTAAACCACAACCGCGGAAGGTCCCTTGAAAACTCTGGAATGCGGGACATCACTGATGTTGTTGATATTTCCATTACGTCGGAATTGGCGCCGCTCGAAGACTTGCTCTGACCCGGTGGAGACATAATGACGCAGTAGGTAGCAGTGTAACGAAATCAAACACAGCGAGATAACTTTGTCGGTATTTCTCACCAGTAAGAATTGGAATCTGCAGACCTTACTCCGCTTGCTGCGTCCAACCGTCCAAAAATAGAGTGCTCTTCTTGTTCTTCAAGGGGGTCACCAATTTAGTTTGGTGGCATTGAGGCCGGCATGCAGCCTCTGTCAGGAGTCAGAGGAGACTGCAATGCACATTCTCTGCTCCTGCGGACACTTATGTCAAAAAGAAATACCTATTTAGGGCGGCACGTATTGCAAACTTATGACGCCATGGGATTTCCTAGATTCAATGGGCATTAGTAATGAACTTTAAAGGGCCGTCAGAATAGATCACTGCTTGGTTGACGTGACCAAAAGGGCCTGCTAACATACACATGATTATTGTAATTTCCAGGTCGCGAACTGCAGGAAGCTCGCGCGGAGCTTGCAAGGGCTGACTCCTCAAGCTCGGACTCTGAAGATGAGGGCACCAGCAAGAAGAAGAAAGATCAGGACAAGCCCACTGAAGAGGTAAGCGCACCTGATCAGACTTCACCATAGACCACAGACTAGTATTATAGTTTGTTTTTTTAGCATTAGAAAGAACTTGCAAGAAGGTAAGCGATCTTGACATGTCTTTTATTTGAAAAACGCTTTTTAAAAATCAAAAACTATTACTTATGAAAGCAGAAGAATATAAATGATCGTATTAGGTTCGTATTTATTACATATCTGCCGTATCTTATTTTTAAAATGAGTTTTTCAATTAAAAGACACATCAAGATTGTTTACCTTATTTCTAATGCTAAAAAAACGGACTATACATAAATGAGCTATACGCGTGCCTCCGTGAGGGACAAAACATACGCAAAGCGACAATATTAAAACACGTTTTAACATTCCTGACAACATACCAAAAAAAAATCTACGTAATTCGGTCGGGTTATTTGTTGCCCACCATAAACCAAACTACATTTTTGGTGGGGAACAAACAAAAAGTGAGATTGTGACAAGGATAAGCAATACTACCGCTTTCTCTGCTACTCCTACTGAAATTTCCATAAGTGCATCTCGTTCGGTCGTTTGGCCCCTCCCCCGTGTCATCTCTATATTATTGTACCTCTATGGACTTCACCCTTAGACCGGGACACAGGGCGGACACGCCATACATCAAAAATCATTTGCGTTTATGTGTGCGCGGCACGTCTGTACACGACACGCGTCATTGTGTATGTGTGGGTAAGTCGCTTTACTGAGAGGACGCCAGAAGTCCGCCAGATTCATGTCGCGGCCAGTCGCGGGGCGAGGTAATGCGAGTCGGGGCGGGGCGGTGCGTGGCCTTTCTGTAGATAATACTATTACTTATTCTGTAATCAGGGTTTCTAACCTGTGAGGTGATTACAAGAAGCGCAGCGAACGCCTCTATAGTCTGTATGTTTAGGTGTTTAAATAAAAGTAAACAATTTAATAAATAATAATAATAATAATTGTGGCGAGCTGAATGGGAAGTGACGTCCCTTGGGTCCCATACCCCCGAGAGTCGGTCAGGCCCCTCTCTCCAGCTTGCCTTCATTGGCCGGCTGGAGTGAACACTGAGCAGGGGCCGCAGGACTCTCACCTCTGGCTTGCCTTAACCGGCCGTCCAGAGTGGGGTGTCAGAGCTATATGCTCGCAGGGCGGAAGTGAAACATGCCTAAGACGCGAGTTGGCACAGTGGCTGCTTACAGCCACTGGGTAGAAAGCGGTGCACACCTCTCCACGCCCTGAGCCGCTCACGTGATGTTGTCCCCTTGTCGCTCCGTGCGAGCGGCCGTTTTCGGGGACCCATGTTGTGAGTTGGCGAGTCACCACCTGGCCCATTTTTTCATGTTTTTTAACATATGAGCAGGGCAGGTGCCATAGTCTCCTCCATAGTCCCAGTTACTAGCCCACTAACAACTCAACGCAATAGCCCGGTTTCTTTTTGTATCTTTTCTTGCAATAGTCCTACACTAACCGGGGCTTGTCCTTGGGTGCACTACTATAGTGCAAACAGGGGTAATCGTCGGTTGGTGTCACATTACATTTAGAGTAAATTGTCTTATTACAAGGGGCCTCTACGTGTTGGCTTCGGCCCCACGCACGCCTTCCAAATGCCCGGGACCCCATGGTCCCGAGAATTTGTAAAAGACAGAAATAATAATAACACCGCAGACTCACCTCTCGACAACTTTACAGCCACTCCAAAGTGTTGCCCTGTTGTCGCACTGTGCGTGCGGCCATTGCGGGGCCCACTCAATGAGTTGGCGAGTCACCACCTGTGTTTAACAATATTGAGACTGATTGTCACGACAGGTGTCCGCTAGTCTCATCCCATAGCCCGATATCCAGTCCATCCAACATTCAAATCAATAGCCTATGACATTAGTTCCCATCGCAGCACAAAAGTGCTGCACTGCAATAGTCTTTGCACCTGGCGGGGACCATCTCCGGATGTATCATATTGTGCGCTCGGGGATGGTATCCGCCACGTGTATCCCTTGTTTTTAGATTAAACTGTCTTAAAGGGCTTCTGCGCTGTTGGCTTCGGCCCCACGCACGCCTCTCAAAAGTCCGGGACCCCATGGTCCCGAGATCTGGAAAGGACAAACAAATAATAATAAAACAATAAATGAGAAGTCACTATGACAACTTCAAAGTGCCACGAAAATTCCAGCCTTTGTTAATTTGGATAATTGAACTTAAAACATAGAAATTAAATATGGTATACACTTTTTCCACTCTCTAGGGTCCTCACATTTTTCTCTTTCTCATAAGTTGTCAAAAAAAAATACTACATTAATGATGGTGCGATTTTCAAGTCTGATTGCAAAGTTCTATGGACATGTTTCATGAGTCTCTTGATTTTTAGGGTTCCGTACCCAAAGGGTAAAACGGGACCCTATTACTAAGACTTCGCTGTCCGTCCGTCCGTCCGTCCGTCCGTCCGTCCGTCCGTCTGTCACCAGGCTGTATCTCACGAACCGTGATAGCTAGACAGTTGAAATTTTCACAGATGATGTATTTCTGTTGCCGCTATAACAACAAATACTAAAAACAGAATAAAATAAAGATTTAAATGGGGCTCCCATACAACAAACGTGATTTTTGACCAAAGTTAAGCAGCGTCGGGAGGGGTCAGTACTTGGATGGGTGACCGTTTTCTTTTTGGTTTTTTTTTTTTTTTTGCATTATGGTACGGAACCCTTCGTGCGCGAGTCCGACTCGCACTTGCCCGGTTTTTATGGTTAGTTTAGACTTTAGTTAGAGTATTGCTACTAACACTAATTTAAATTTCCAGGCAGTGGAGCGCATGGAAGAGCGTCTAGAGGCGGCGCACATGGACCAGAAGCGTCTGTTCCTGATCGTGTTCCAGCGCTTCATCATGATCCTGTCCGAGCACCTCGTGCGCTGCGACACCGACGCGCGCGACCCCAACACGGGCTGGTACCGGAGCACCGTCGGCCGCCTCAGGCAGGTCTTCCTCGCTGTGAGTACTGTGTGTCCCCCCCCCCCCCTACATGGACCAGGAGCGTCTGTTCCTGATCGTGTTCCAGCGCTTCATCATGATCCTGTCCGAGCACCTCGTAAGGTCGTAAAGGAAGGTGTATGTCATCTGCCGCTCCGTTGGCGGATTGAAGAAAATGATAATTTTGAGTGAATTGTTTATAATGCTAAAATAAGTCCAATTGCAATTTACATATTGACAGACTAGAAAAAAACGTCTTATTGCATTTAAGAAACAAGAAGAGGCATGATCGTAGTTTTGTCCTTAAGAGCCAACAGGAGTGGTTATTTCTCCATACAAACGTACTCGACTGTTTCCTCCGTGGGTTTTGATGTTAGAGCAATGATTTTTTCAACACAGATTAATATTGTCAATATCTGTGATTGACCGTTTTGATTTTTTTGATATTTTTGTTTTTTAAGGCGCTAGAGCCCTTCAAAAATGGCCAAAATGGCCTCATTGATTATGCCGCAATGAGAGGCGTAATATTCAAAACTGATATCAATTAGTCAAAAAAGACACAGATAATGTCATAGTCATTTAGATTTCCATATTTGGTTACGATTGGTTAAGTTTTGGAGGAGGAAACAGTCGAGTACGAAACCTCGATATTTGAGATTTTTACGCAAGATTTTTCGCCTTGGCTTTATCGCACTAGTTTTAGGAGCCGCTTCCGTTAGCGAGACGGGTATATTTACCTAAAATATTTAAAGCTCAGCTCCTGTTTCGTCTTAAGATCAAGTGTTTCCAAACCATTAATTAGACCTGTTTCGTTTCCAGCACCACGAGCAGGTGCAGAAGTACAGCAGCACGCTGGAGACGCTGCTGTTCACGCAGGACCTGGACCCCCACATTCTCGACGTGTTCCACCAGTTCCTCGCGCTCACGGCCTAGGCCTGGTTAGCAAACGTGGATTTGTACCTAAAGTGGGCTACTCTCACATTTGCTACTAAATATAACCTTATGAAGTTATCACCGAGCAATACCACAGAATAAATAATAGTACTAGGTACAGAAGACTCACTCTCTGACAAAACGCGTCTGTTACGATCAGGACAGATATGGCCGCTAGGTGGCGACAGCGCCACGCGCGGCTTATGGCTAGCCGCCAAAATTGGTGTGGAGAGATGGATTTAAGAGACAAAGCGACGAAATCGCAGAGTGAGCCACGCCTGGCAATACATAGAAGACTAGAGAAAACAGTACGAAAGAGCACTGTGTCTCACTTAGGGTGGTATTCCATCTATCCAATAATTATTTTGTCTCACATTTTGCCTAATGAGAGAGTGAAACGCAATGACATTGGACCAAGAAATTGGAGGTGGAATACCAAATTACCATATTGGTTTGTCACTTTGGCAATGTAGGCATTCTTGTCAAATGACGGCAATTCCGGGATTACAACGACACAGTGCTCTTGTTTGACTTCTCTCTCGCACACTTTTTAATCGTAGCTCAGTTCACGTTGACAGACCACAAACTAAATATATAGAATATTAAATATGATTATGATATACCAGTGCCCTGTTTATCAAAAGCTTGTAACTTGTAATACAAGTGGAAGTCCCTTTCTAACAAAAGCTGTCAAAAAGGGACATCCCCTTGTATTACAAGTTACAAGCTTTTGATGAACAGGGCACAGGTGTGGCCTATAATACGAGCAAATAATTAAACTGTAAGCTGTACTCCTACTCATACTCTTTTAAAAATAACTTGTGTTTTGATTTAAAGTCTCTTCTAAACTTTAAAGTAACAGTAAAAACAATTCTTAGCAATGTATTGCGAATTTTATTATTTTTATCACAATGATAATTGAAGATAATATTTATTTTGTATGAAAAATAAGAAGTTCATATTTTTTTAAAGTAATTGTAAAAAAAATTGCTTGTGTTACAGACAGGCCACACCCGTATGATATGATATTTATTTAGTTCGTAATATTACATCTACAGCTTATAAAACAAAGGCCCCTCCGCGTCGGACTGTTTGTGTGTATGTATATTCGCGATAAACTCGAAAAACTACTGAACGGATTTTCGTGCGGTGTTCACCTATTAATAGATCACTATATTCACTATCTGTTTTTTAGGAAGGTAGGAGTATAATTTATTAAGGTTTTTGTAACCCGTGAGAAGCCGCGGCGGGTCGCTAGTATATTATTATAATCCTATTTATTATAGTATGTGCGGAAAGAGAAGAGTCGTGGGATGTAAGGGAGCCCATACCATGTCGGACCAATAAAAGTCTGCAGCGGATTTGATAGCCCACGCAGTGTAAGTGTTATTTATACGTCATAATTTCATAAAAGTTTGACGTTTAAAATAAACTGCGTGGGCTATCAAATCCGCTGCAGACTTTTCTTGGTCTGACTATTCTACGACACTTCTTTTTTCGCATCGACTCTACAAATTGACAGTCCATGATATATTGTGTTTTAAAACAGACTGTTATGTTTTATTGATTTTCTTAATAGAATAAGTGGATTTCTGGTAAGATTAAAGGAAGTGTATTTCCTGTAAATAAAATAAAAGACTAAGGTTCGAATTCTGTTTTTTTTCTTGTCCCTGGCAGTTTACAAATGACGTTTAATATTTATTATTTTAAAGCAATGTGGAGCCGACCACAGAACAAGTATAGTGCGTCATAAAATAGTAGAAATTAAATAAAATCGAACTAAAAAAATTCCATACCAAATTGTTGCCAGGTTTAAGCATTTTACGTCAAAAATGTGATAGTTACGTAGGAAGTGGCGCCCTCAATAATTTTCTACAATTTCTTGTCAGACTAAGGAGTATCGTAAATTAGAGAAAAAAGTGTGTGATGCTCAGAAAAAAATTACGTTTATTTTCAGTCTTCATTCTTATTAACTTTTACTTAGCATTATTTAGTAAAAAATGCACAATTTTTCACAAAAATTACAATATTCAGTATTAAATAAAATCATTCTGCATTTAAAAAAATCCGTTGGCTTGGCACATTAGTTTTATTTCAAATGCTTGAGCAGTTCTTCGACGTCTTTCTTGGAGCCGAGATAGCAGGGGGCGCGCTGGTGTATGGCCGCGGGTTCGATGTCCAGGATGGGTATTTTACCGTTGCTGGCCACGCCGCCCGCCTCTGTGACTATGAAGGACATTGGGTTGCATTCGTAGAGGAGACGCAACTGGAAATAGAGGCTTGTGTTAATGAAATTAAGGTTTAAAATCGACTAAGGGTTCACATATGTCGACGCGGAATCGGCAACATCCGATTTATGTCTGCGCAATAAGAGCGAAAAAGTCTCCTAGGCTCGGCTTGCATCGGCCGGCGCCTTTTTCGCTCTTATTCCGCGGACATATATAAACTCTTTCCTATCGGCTTTTGTCGAATGCGCGTCGATGTATCTGGGGAGACCCTAACCTGATTAAATGATTTCTATTGAATGCCACCAAGTTATACTGATGACTACGAATAACTCGATTGATATTATAAACAAAATAGAACGAAGCATAAGACAGACACATTGTGTTCGTAAATTTTACCGCTGAAGTAGATGGCGCTGTACGCCGGTGCAATACGTTTGGTGATAACCGGCTCATCTATCGTTACCTTTCCAACGGCGGTAACACGGTAACAATTTTATCGCTTGTCACCACATGTCTGTCATGTTCTATCAAGTATATGTATATAAGTGCAAAAGTGAAGCATAGTGACAAGCGAAAAAAATGGAACCTGCAATTTTTAGTAAAACATCAGACCTACGCATATTTTGTCATATTACCTTCCCATTGGGCGCAGACTTGGTGGCAGGGTACATGAAGATCCCGCCATACTTGATGGTGCGGTGCACGTCAGCCACCATGGAGCCGACATAGCGTGCTCCGTACGCCTTGCCGCTGCTGGGACTCTTCTTCTCTTCTACGTACTTCTTTAGGCCTGGCTCCCATTCGGCGGCGTAACCTGGGAAGGATTGATAATTATTAGAGCCCGTGGTCCTTTGATAGTGACGTAACAGGGTAAATTAGGCGCTGGAACGCACACGTTTTGCGAATACCAAGAAGCAGAAGTGGAATTCACTTCCTGCAAATTTATTCCCAGTCCACTCTATAACTTGATCTTTTTAAATCGAGAGTGAATTCGAGTGAATCGTTTAGGTAAGCATGTTCCATCCTAGACTGCATCGATACTTACCATCAGGTGAGATTGTGGTCAAAGGCTAACCTTTTTCTAATAATAAAAAGATAAATACCTACCGACATGTTACATATATGTCTGTAAGTTGCGAGGAATGACATGAATATGGTCCCAGCTGAAAATACAACTGGGATAATTGGTAATTTAAAGATACCGAGAGACCCTAGTACCTATTCTGGTCCACGGCAGTGTTAAAGTCAGTGTCAGACACAATCGTTGTTTCACGCTCGGATTCAAAATCTCTTGTCACCCGTGTGTGTGTCAGTTCACTCGCTACCATATTAAACAGTAAGTGTTAAAGAAGGCAAGGTAAAGAAATATAGGTAAACGTAATAGAAGTCGATTTCCAGGGTTCATCCACTAAACTTATACAGGACACTATTAGAGTACCTATAGATAGTCCAAAACTTACCTTCATTTATAGAATAAATGCTCCCCTTCTCCGGAATCTTCATTGAAGGATCAGTCAGGATGAACTCTCGAATGCTAGGATCGTACGTGAAGCCACGCGCGCCTCTGCTCGTACCAAGTGAGAGCACCATCATGGTAGCAGAGCCGTATGGTGCCCAGACGGCCATCAAAAACTAACCTTCATTGATAGAATAAATGCTCCCCTTCTCCGGAATCTTCATGAAAGGATCAGTCAGGATGAACTCCCCGATGCTAGGATCGTACATGAAGCCATGGGCGCCTCTGCCGGTACCAAGTGATAGCACCATTATGGTAGCAGAGCCGTATGGTGCCCAGACGGCCATCAAAACTAACCTTCATTGATAGAATAAATGTTCCCCTTCTCCGGAATCTTCATGGAAGGATCAGTCAGGATAAACTCCCCGATGCTAGAATCGTACATGAAGCCATGGGCGCCTCTGCCGGTACCAAGTGATAGCACCATCATGGTAGCAGAGCCGTATGGTGCCCAGACGGCCATCAAAACTAAACTAACCTTCATTGATAGAATAAATGCGCCCCTTCTCCGGAATCTTCATGGAAGGATCAGTCAGGATGAACTCCCCGATGCTAGGATCGTACATGAAGCCATGGGCGCCTCTGCCGGTACCAAGTGATAGCACCATCATGGTAGTAGACCTACTACTAAGGGAAGCTCGCTACAGAATATCAAAAACTAACCTTCGTTTATAGAATAAATGCTCCCTTTCTCCGGAATTTTCATACTATGATCAGTCAGGATGAACTCCCCGATGCTGGGATCGTACATGAAGCCATGGGCGCCTCTGCCGATGCCCAACGATAACACCATCATGGTAGCAGAGCCATATACTAAGAGAAGCATGCTACAGAATACCAAAAACTAACCTTCATTGATGGAATAAATGTTCCCCTTCTCCGGAATCTTCATTGAAGGATCAGTCAGGATGAACTCCCCAATGCTAGGATCGTACATGAAGCCATGGGCGCCTCTGCCGGTGCCCAGCGATAGCACCATCATGGTAGCAGAGCCGTATAGCGCGTAGCCGGCCGCCACGAGCTCCCGGCCGGGGCGGAGCGCGTCCGCCACTGATGGCTCACCTTCTGATTGCTTCCTGGAATATTGAAGTACCAAACTGAGACCCTACAAGGCTTATGTACAGCACGCTTAATGGAACTAACGGCCTGATGGCCACGACATGGCGCGACCGGCGGTGGCGGCGGCGGCAACCATAGGTGGGAACGAAAGGTCCGATCGCTGTGTCTCGTTCCAGTATGATTGCCGCCGCCGCCGGTCGCGCAAGGTCGTGGCCGGGCCGTAATACCTAGATTAGAGCACGCGCTGATTCAGTTGAGATATTGTATGTGTCGCCGCAGATTATGGCTCCTCTACACGATGGGCCAACGCCGGCCACTCCAAGGGACGCAGCTATGCGGTAGAATGAGATAGCAATATCACTTCCCTAGTAGCATTTTCGTTGGGGCCCACGGTGCCAACGGTAGGGAAAACGTTGGGATGAGGTTCGTTCCGTAGCCAACATTAATTTTGTATTGGCCCACCATCGCATTTACCAACATTCGCTGTGGCACAGATGCCCAACACAACGCCTTTGTGTATTTTGGTACCGTTGGCTAAACAACGATAATATTCGTTGGCCCAATGATGACATATATCGCATTTACCAACATAGGCAGTGGCAGTGATGCCCAACAATGGGCCTTTGTGTATTTTGCTACCGTTCGCTAAACAACGATAACATTCGTTGGCCCAATGGTGACGAATACCGCATTTACCAACATTGGCTGTGGCACGGATGTCCAACAATGGGCCTTTGTGTATTTTGGTAACGTTGGCTAGTCAACGATATCATCCGATGGCCCAATGATGACAAATATCGCATTTACCAACATTGGCTGTGGCACTGATGCCCAACAATGGGCCTTTGTGTATTTTGCTACCGTTCGCTAAACAACGATAACATTCGTTGGCCCAATGGTGACGAATACCGCATTTACCAACATTGGCTGTGGCACGGATGCCCAACAATGGGCCTTTGTGTATTTTGGTAACGTTGGCTAGTCAACGATATCATCCGATGGCCCAATGATGACAAATATCGCATTTACCAACATTGGCTGTGGCACTGATGCCAACAATGGGCCTTTGTGTATTTTGGTAACGTTGGCTAATCAACGATATCATCCGATGGCCCAATGACGACAAATATTGCATATACCAACATTGGCTGTAGCATTGATGCCCAACAATGGGCCTTTGTGTATTTTGGTAACGTTGGCTAATCAACGATATCATCCGATGGCCCAATGATGACAAATATCGCATTTACCAATATTGGCTGTGGCACTGATGCCCAACAATGGGCCTTTGTTTATTTTGGTAACGTTGGCTAATCAACGATAACATTCGTTGGCCCAATGGTGACGAATACCGCATTTACCAACATTGGCTGTGGCACGGATGCCCAACAATGGGCCTTTGTGTATTTTGGTAACGTTGGCTAGTCAAATATATCATCCGATGGCCCAATGATGACAAATATCGTATTTACCAACATTGGCTGTGGCACTGACGCCTAACAATGGGCCTTTGTGTATTTTGGTACCGGTGGCTAAACAACGATAACATTCGTTGGCCCAGTGAGCACAAATATCGCATTTACCAACATTGGCTGTGGTACTGATGCCCAACAATACCAGTTGAGTTTGCTTGTGGCGTCACTAGATGGCGTTACTGTCTCCAAACATCGAAGTTATAGTTATTTTCTCGATTATTCCGGATAGAATCATAATATTTTTTTAAAGTAACTTATAAATCTAATAGCTATAACTATAAAATTTATACATAAATTTAAAAAATTGTATTTTACCAACATTTTCTCAATTTAAATCTCAAAAAGCATAAATCTCGCTTACGAAGTTTCGAAGTGCGGTTAGTATATATACAAATTAGAGTGTATAGTAAGTGTACTTGCTTCGGCAGTACATATACTAAAATTGGAACGATACAGAGAAGATTAACAACAACTGCTGCCTAGGGCCTTTGTGTGGATACAACCAATGCCTACCGTAGTGTAATTGTAATATTTATCAGCAAAGGCCCAACGTCGTATTACACAACCACTTACTTAACGTAGGGTAACTGTAGGACTCGTAAACAAAAGCCCATTACATAATTAGACTGTAGGCACACTATAAATTACACAACTATGTATTTACCTACGGTAGTATTGTAAGAATCCTACACAAGGCCCAACGTTAAAGTTACAATGTTGGCCCTTTGTGGGACAAGCTGTGTTGGGCCTTCAACCTGGTGCACGACTACCTACCCCGACCTTCCTGACTTGCCGTTGGGTAATTGTTGAATTTGCAAACAGAAGCACAACGAAAAAATTGCCCTTTTTTATTTTTTTGCAGTTGGCCCTACAGCAAGCCATACGGCCAAATGTAACAATCAACCAACCATCAAACAAATGTGTATAGGCCCAACCACGGCCCAACCAAAACCACCACCGTTGAATAATTGTATGATTTATTTAAATAGGCCCAACGAAAAAAATACTCTAATGGCCCTCTGTTGGGAATCTTCGGGAGGGCCTTTGTCGAGGGCCCTCCAGCAAATCGTACGGCCAAATGTAACAATTAACCAACCATCAAACAAATGTGTATAGGCCCAACCATGGCCCAACCAAAACCACCACCGTTGAATAATTGTATGATTTATTTAAATAGGCCCAACGAAAAAATTACTTTTATGGCCCTCTGTTGGGAATCTTCGGGAGGGCCTTTGTCGAGGGCCCTCCAGCAAATCGTACGGCCAAATATAACGGTTGCCCAACTAATACGTAAACAAAGGCCCAACAAAATCCCTACAAGAAAATGCTATTAGGGTTGCTCCCTCTAACGCATAAATGCATCCCTTGGAGTGGCCGGCGTTGGCCCATCGTGTCGAGGAGCCATTAGACTTATGATGTAAAGATAACAGGATGTATAAAACGCCTAGGTATGATTGAATAAATGAGTCTAGATCACCAGTCAACGGTATCTTTACTCACACAACCCAGTACCTCTAACTAAAGCGAACGCCACTGCTTATATTTTAAGTACAAAAGAAGAAATGTGACATTGGATTTAGTGACTTACTTGTATATGGCGAAGATAGAACCGACGGACACCAGACAATCGATGTTGGAAGACCCGTCCAGCGGGTCGAAGCAGACTATGTACTTGCCGCGACGCTCGGTCTCCACCTGCAATGCAAGTTATTTAGTTAACGTGTAAAATAAAGAGATTATTGGATTAAGGCAAGACCTATCTGGCCTTCTTGGCAGTGGGGCATTATAACAGTATGACTAAATGACAGGACCTAACGTCTAGACATTCTGACAGAAGGACAATAATTCTTCTTCTTCCTCGATTCCTCATGACTGAGGGTCGCGATCACATGAGTCGTTATTTGTGCACCAAGGCTCCATTCTGCACAATTTTCTGTGTTCCTAATAATAGGCAATAAAGGATTAGCCGTCGGGGTCTGCTACAAATAGAATAGAATAGAATTCCATTTATTTTCCATTTATTTCAGTATACGTACACAGTTATACAATACATACACAGAAAGAAAGAAAAAAAACACTCAGCATAATGCCGGGTCCTACTGGAGTAGTACCTGACGCTGGTCTTCCGTGAACACCTGTAGGGAGCGTAGTTGCGCGCAGCTACCAGCTACAATAGAGTTATTAAGATAAAACTATAGGTAACTAATAATTACGACAATAAATAACGAAGCGACAATGAAGCAGTTAACATCAAGTGATAATATGACTCGACAGACTATACCTGGATGACGGTGTCATTCTCCTCAGAGACCAGCAGACACGTGGTGAAGGAAGACTTGAGCATGTTGATGAACAAGTCATTGGACAACACGTCCAACTTCTTAACCTGTTCACCCTGCACGTTCGTATCGCCGGAGATGCCATGCCTGGAAACAACCATCATAAATACAGTTTTTTTTAACGCCAGTTTTTTTTAAATGCTGGACGCATGATGGCAGGTGGGCCATAATAGCCACTAGCTGGCATCCCCAGTGTAGTCGTGGCAGAGGCAGACCGAGAAAGAGATGGCGGGACGAGAGGATTGGAATGAGAGAAGGGAGGCCATTGCGCAGCAGTGAGACACACACATAGGCATAAATACGGTTAATAAAAAAAAACCGGGCAAGAGTGAGTCGGACTCGCGCACGAAGGGTTCCGTACCATAATCAAAGAATATAATACTCACTAGGAGAAGAACGATAACTCCATACAAAAAAATGTCCCCAAACGTTTACACGTTTATACTAGTAGCGCCTTCGTTGTGTACCAAACACTAAAGTTGACAACCGGTTTAGCCTGGCGGGTATTGGTATTATAGGTAGGTACATAGTAATTCTGTTGATAAACATATTTGTTATATTCATACCACGAAATATATGAAAGATGCAAATAAACCCTTGTTTGTGGGATTATCAATTGATTTAAATAAAAGGCATGTTTATGTTTATAACATTATATATATATATATATTATTTATTAAAAAATGTTTTACATATCAAAATATACACTGAAAACTGGCAACTGGCAACTAAATAAAAAAATAGACATTAATAAAGCGCATTCACAAAGTTTTCAGTACCTTTTATACAAATAACATTAGGCATGCCAACCTATTACACTTTACACACAGATTTCCAACTTGTATTCATACATACATTTCTTCACGGTTAATTAATACGCTTTCCAGATGCGTTATGACTCGGTTCCTTCTGAACCCACTAAAGTTGTAAATTTCACTCTGGCTGAGCAGCCAGAAGAAGCACTTCAACAGCCGTTGATCCGCATTTAGCACATTTTCTATGTGCATTGCTGTAATCCATGTAGGTATTATTAAGTGGTACGTAGCGGTACACGTTGTATGTATTATTTAAAGATTTAATAAATAACATTTTCGTTATGAACTTTAACCACAGCAGTTGGACAGAGTCATTGACAAATATATTTTTTATTATGGTGGGTAGACGTACCTACCCTCCATATATTTTATGAACATTGATAAAGACAGTTGGAAGCAAATATTCATTATAAAACTTAATCGCATGTAATTAAGTTTTAAGCGTTTTAAGTCCCGTTTTATGATTAATATTGTATAAAATTCGTGATAATTTAAATCAGAGTTGGGAGCAATGTTGCTGTAGAAAAATGTTTTTATTATATGGCCAACGCACACATAGAAGCTTCAGGCGCACACATGCGCAATTATTTGGGGACATAACTTTCTTAGGAAGTAAACAGGCCTTGACCATAATGCAAAAAAGGCAAAAAAAAAACGGTCACCCATCCAAGTACTGACCCCGCCCGACGTTGCTTAACTTCGGTCAAAAATCACGTTTGTTGTATGGGAGCCCCACTTAAATCTTTATTTTATTCTGTTTTTAGTATTTGTTGTTATAGCGGCAACAGAAATAAGTACCTACATCATCTGTGCAAATTTCAATATCACGGTTCGTGGGATACAGCTTGGACCCTGGTGACAGACGGACGGACGGACAGCAGAGCAACAGCAGAGTCTTAGTAATAGGGTCCCGTTTTACCCTTTGGGTCCTCCTTGCGTCGTTATCCTCAGTAATGAGGGTCGTGACCTCCCTTCAGAATCACCTTCTCTTTCACAATTCCTCTCCATCTGGTTCTGTCCTTGGCGGTATGGAGAGCCCTGTGGACTGTGGAGTCAAGAGCGGTGCGGATCTGGTCGGACCAACGTATTGGACTGCGTCCACGCCCAGGCCTTTTCCCATCCACTTTGCCTGTCACAAAAAGCTTTTCGAGGCTGTCACCGTCTTTCCTTGCTATATGTCCGAAGTACTCAAGGACTCTGCGTAGACATTCAGATGACAGCCGCGACGAGATCTTGAGTTCTCGCAGTATGGAGACGTTAGTCCGAAATGCTGTCCAGGGGATACGAAGCATCTTTCTCCAGCACCACATCTCGAAAGCGTCAGTGCGTTTGCGGTCAGCAGCTTTCAACGTCCACGTCTCAGCGCCATACGTAAAGATTGAGAAGACTAGAGTCCGTACCAATTTGGTTTTAGTTTTTACGGAAATGCTGCGATCTTTCCAGATATTTCCAAGCTGAGACATGGCGCTCTTGGCCATGCCAATTCTCCTGCGCACTTCCTTCTCGCACGAACCATTGTTGCTGATGTTGGAGCCTAGGTAGATAAAATTGTCCACTGTCTGGAGGCCCAACGCACCAGTGAGTGCCAATTTCCCAGTTCTATCCACCACCATGACCTTGGTTTTGGACCTGTTTACGGAAAGTCCCATCTCCTCGCTAATCCGCTCCATTCGGTTTAGAAGTGCAACCATTTCCGACTCATTTGCTGCTAGCAGAGTAGTGTCATCGGCGTAGCGCAAGTTGGTGATTTTTACACCACCAACTGCGATGCCTCCCTCCCAGTTCTCGCAGGTACGTCTCATAATGTGCTCTCCATAGGCGTTGAACAGAACCCTTTGGGTACGGAACCCTAAAAACTATAGCGGCTCTGTGAGCTGTCGTATACTTACCTTGCGATAACCTTAGAAAATGTAAAAGTGGATAATATTCAGTTCATAATGTTATTAAAGAAAAAAAACAACTACTTTACGTGCGGGTTTACTTATTGCGGGAAGTTACAAAATCATATCCCTTAGTAGGCTTAGTATTAAATAAAGTAGGTAGGTACAGAGCAGTTTTCTTAAACACAGTTATACTTATAGGTAGGTATATATACTATTATCTTCTAAGTTATCAGTTCATTCCACTTGTTTGTACCTACTTACTTCATTATTAGGGTAATTATATAACTATTGAAAATGATAACAAAGCGGACGCTAGCTTGTGGTCTGTCAACAATACGAAAATATTGAAATATAAATGTCTTGGCCAAAAATAAATTAAGGTTTACTCGGGTAATTCCGAATGTCGAAAACTGTCGGACAATTCCGAAAAGAGACTTTTATTATGATGGAATTTAGGGTGATTTTCATCTGATTTTCGGAATTATCCGACATTCGGTATTACCCGAATCCACCTTAGGAAATTTTGTCATTATTTGCCTCAGCCAGTGACATTGACTCTTCCTATAAATTTGCTTAGTCACGATTTGTCATCAAAACAAGTCGAATTTGCTCTAAATAATTCAAGTACCTACTTAGGTAAATATTGGTACTACGAGTATAACTTGTAAGATACTAACAATTTAGCAATACCGGCTTTCCTGACGGCCGACTGAATGGCCTTGACCGCCGTCTGTATAGAGTTGAGCAGCTGCGTGAGATCCCCGGTAGCCGCAGGCGCTGTCCTCTGCTGAGCAAGCACCCACCGCGTAAGCGTCATCGCGTTCACGTCGAACGCGGGCCCGTGCTGCGACATCGCGAATTAAAAAAAAACGAAATTAAAAAAAAAGAGCAATGGCGTCGTTCGCGCTCAGCTGACGACGCGGCACTGGCCACGGCGCGGGTGAAGGTTGCCGTGCCGGTCGCTATCAGTGAAACAGTTATTTGAGGATTCTTATATAATAGTTATACTTGGTCAAGCAGATCTTGTCAGTCAAAAAGGCGGCAAATTTGAAAAATGTAGGCGCGAAGGGATAGTGTCTCATAGAAAATTTGAATTTCGCGCCTTTTTCTACTGACAAGATTTGCTTGACCATCTATATATAATGTTTACACCATGCCCACCTATGCGTATACATGATACTAAATACTTGTCTTTTTGTCAAATACTTAATAGTTACCTTTAGGTATTATATAATATCCCATCAAAAACATAAATGTAAAAAAGGAGAGCCAAGTTCAATACAAAAATTATGCTTGGCTGTGGGGTTCGCCGCAAAAAGAATGGAGATTTAAATGAGTGCCAAGTTCTATGCAAAATCCAAATATGTATTTATAGGAACAAAATAACATTATAAACAAGTATTAAACTCTATTTCTTTGCTTTATTGGATACCTATAACAATTGCTGTTATTTAAAAAAAATGCGAGATCTTAAAGCAGGTTAGATTTGACTTGCCCAGTTTTCATTACATCAGTCATTTTATAAAGTTATTCAACATATATATTTTGTAATTCTGATAAAAACTGGCAAAGCCAAATCTAACCTACTTTAAGATCTCACATTTTTTTTAAATAACAGCAATTGTTATAGGTATCCAATAAAGCAAAGAAATAGAGTTTAATACTTGTTTATAATGTTATTTTGTTCCTATAAATACATATTTGGATTTTGCATAGAACTTGGCACTCATTTAAATCTCCATTCTTTTTGCGGCGAACCCCACAGCCAAGCATAATTTTTGTATTGAACTTGGCTCTCCTTTTTTACATTTATGTTTTTGATGGGATATCAATACTTTTTGTAAAGAAAACTAGGCAGGTATTGAGATTTAATGTTTTTTCTTGTGTTTCCGCTGCATGTTTTTTACTTCTGTTCTTTGTATTAATTATGTGGTGCCGCGCGCCGCCAACGACACACCGTTGGCCGGTTGTTTAGCGCGTATTACAGGTTTTTTGTATGGGGACCCCCCCTATTTTTTAACTTTTTTATTTTTAGATTTTTTCCTACGCTTACACACAATTACCGAGCTGGATTCCAAATTTCATCCTTCTAGGTCATCTGGAAGTAGGTTAGGTTTAGGTACTATATGTCAGTCACAATAAAAAAGAAATTTGTATGGGAACCCCCCCTATTTATTAACTTTTTTTTTGTTTTTAGATTTTTTCCTACGCTTACACACAATAACCGAGCTGGATTCCAAATTTCATCCTTCTAGGTCATCTGGAAGTAGGTTAGGTTTAGGTACTTATATGTCAGTCACAATAAAAAATGTTTTTTTTGTATGGGGACCCCCCCTATTTTATAACTTTTTTTAATTTTTAGATTTTTTCCTACGCTTTCACACAATAACTGAGCTGGATTCCAAATTTCATCCTTCTAGGTCATCTGGAAGTAGGTTAGGTTTAGGTACTTATATGTCAGTCACAATAAAAAATGTTTTTTTTGTATGGGGACCCCCCCTATTTTATAACTTTTTTTAATTTTTAGATTTTTTCCTACGCTTTCACACAATAACTGAGCTGGATTCCAAATTTCATCCTTCTGGTCATCTGGAAGTAGGTTAGGTTTAGGTACTATAGGTATGTCAGTCAGTCTTAAAATTTACGACTTTTTGACCTTCATATCTTTATAACCGTTTGAGCTAGCTTCATGAAATTTGGGCTTCTAGATGTCCTTATGGATATAATTAAACACACGTAGTTTTATGTGTTTACGTTAAAGATGTTTTGAGTTATAGAAGGGTCAAAAGTGGCACCAAGTGGTTCGTGTAATATTACACTTGGCGCTGGCTAGCCAGTTCCTTTGCTTGAACTTGGCTTGACACGCTGCCGCGTGTCTAGATAGATGGTAATCGTTTTAAACGTTTATTTAATTTTATATTGAAGTAAGTACCTACTATTTTCATTTTTTTTCTGTATCAACTACTCAGGTAATAAATTTTATTACGTAGTATAGGTACACCGTACAGGTTATTTTACATCGTTCAGGTACGTAGGTAGGTACATACCTAAAGAGATATCATGTAGGTACCTACGATATCTATGAATGTAGTTGGAAGTAGGTGTTATTATTTTTATAAACTATTTTATTTTATCATGGCATTCAATAATAAAATGTAGGTATACTTATACAAAAATAAACGCCGATGATGTAACTTCGATAAACTTCAAATCAAAACATGTTAGGTACATATTCTCGAATTTGGGAGGTGTCAGTTAGATAAGATAGCCATCCATTTGATTCACAAGTTTCACAACATTATTCGGAGGTGCTTTTCGAGTTATTTAATGACATTGCTAGCCAGTGTTTTTGAAAAACTTTACATGTTTCTTAGCAATATCGATTTTTTCAGATCGGTCCCTCACAGAATGTACTTAGGTACCTAAGAGCTCTTTCCCACTAACGTAGTTATTTGCGGGTACGGTTTTCTGCAGGATCCCGTATTCTGTAGTATGCCTGCAGGATCCCGAAAACATAATGCTCGTGTGAATGTTACTATGTTAGCAATTTAGCACGTGTATACTACTAAAACGGGATCTTGCAGAAAACCGTACCCGCAAAAAACTAAACGTCAGTGGGAAAGAGCTCTAAGCAGTTATTTTCTAACCTACCATTTGCTAATGGTAATGAGTAATGCTAACTACAACGAAGGCCGCAAAAATATCTTACACGATCTTATTCCTAGAGCCATAAGACCGTGTCACATATTTTTGCAGCCTTCGAAGAGTAACATATAAATCATATAATTGCAGGTGACTGCTGTACTACCGTATAAAAACCGAAATAACAAGAGGCTTGGCTTTATTTGCAATGCTCCTTACATTTTAAATAGCCTTATGTTAAAAGTAACAATATGTAGTTCATGTTCTGCAGGCGCACTAAATAATTTCATAAAGAAATTTCACATATTTAGATTTTTTGATATGTATTTACCTTTACTGAAATTAGGGCTTAAACATACCTAAGTCGGATCTCTTTGTGTGGGGGTTTGTGGAAAAGCTCTTGTAGTCTGAGTGGTTAATATTAATACTCTTTAATTTAATATTAAATAATTGTACTCCACCCAGTTACTAATTAATAAATATGTACCTATACTTATTAAAACACACAATGGCAAGTCTCACCCAAATTAAATACATATGGGCCCATATAACCTACGCATTGTGGTTTTACAGTTTTATCGGACAACTGACTTATTTAATTTTAATTTCTAACCAAAGATTGTGTAAGATGTCATATAGATGGCACTATACAGGCCTGCGCAAACCGGCGGAGCGCAGCGCAGATAACACGTTCGTAAGTTTCCGTAAAAATACGATGGAAAATTATTATTATGCACTACGTGTAGCAAAACCAGGCGAAAATAAAAACACATTTGATTTTAAACTCAGTTTAATCTTACAGTCTTAACTAACGTACCTAACACTAACAATAACATAAACATTGCTATCAGCAATCAGTGGAGGAACCGTTCAGCCAAATCAGCTTTCTTGTAGTCGTTCTTGCCTCGGAGCACCCAGCCTTGTCCCAAGCTCTTGTGCACGCTGGCCACGGGCTCATCGTGGGCCGACATCAGCTGGATAAGGTACATGCGGCGCGGGCGCTCCGAAACGTTCCGGTAGCTGCCGTGCACGGTCAGGTACGAGAAGATTACTACGTCACCGCGCTCGGCGATCACGGGCGTTGCCTTCTCCATGGGGTATTTTTTACAGTACGTGTGACAAAACCAGGCGAAAATAAAAACACATTTGATTTTAAACTCAGTTTAATCCTACAGTCTTAACTAACATACCTAACAATAACAAACAACAATCAGTGGAGGAATCGTTCAGCCAAATCAGCTTTCTTGTAGTCGTTCTTGCCTCGGAGCACCCAGCCTTGTCCCAAGCTCTTGTGCACGCTGGCCACGGGCTCATCGTGGGCCGACATGAGCTGGATGAGGTACATGCGGCGCGGGCGCTCCGACACGTTCCGGTAGCTGCCGTGCACGGTCAGGTACGAGAAGATGACCACGTCACCGCGCTCGGCGATCACGGGCGTTGCCTTCTCCATGGGGTATTTTTTACAGTACGTGTGACAAAACCAGGCGAAAATAAAAACACATTTGATTTTAAACTCAGTTTAATCCTACAGTCTTAACTAACATACCTAACAATAACAAACAACAATCAGTGGAGGAATCGTTCAGCCAAATCAGCTTTCTTGTAGTCGTTCTTGCCTCGGAGCACCCAGCCTTGTCCCAAGCTCTTGTGCACGCTGGCCACGGGCTCATCGTGGGCCGACATGAGCTGGATGAGGTACATGCGCCGCGGGCGCTCCGACACGTTCCGGTAGCTGCCGTGCACGGTCAGGTACGAGAAGATTACCACGTCACCGCGCTCGGCGATCACGGGCGTTGCCTTCTCCATGGGGTATTTTTTCTGTGGAGATGAATTGAATCTAAACTTTGTTTGAAATGAGAGTTGTATAAAATGTTCGTAGAGTTAGACTAAGAAAAGTAACGATTTTGATAGCCCACGCAGTGCAAGTGTTAATTATACGTCAAAATTTCATAGAATTTTGACCTAGAATGACACTTACACTGCGTGGGCTATCAAATACGCTGCAGACTTTTCTCGGTCTGACTCTAGATCGTCTTTAGGCCACGCCGACGTTTTTAAAGTTAAAATATTTTTTTTATTAGTAAATTAAAAAGGAAATTAAATGGTATCCAGCCAATCATTGTCTATGGAAATATCGTTTTAAAAAGTATATGTTTTACCTCTTTGTTTCATATTTGTCTATTGCAAAACTTATCTATTGACCTGTGTGTTAGAATTTGGGCTACAGATGGTAATCGGGGACGAGGGTTTGATCAGAATGGCCGAACTAAGAGCTCCTTCCCACTAACGTCCAGTTTTCTGCGGGATACTGGCCGCATACAGAAAACTGGAACCTCCAGAAAACGCAGAAAACAGTACCCATTCAATTCAGTTATACGTACAGTCGACGTCAAAGATATGTTTACACTTTTGCACCTTACTCCTTTGTAATAAGGCGAATAATGTATACATGTCTTTGACGTCGACTGTACATAGGTATGTAGTTTTAAAATTTACCTCCGACGTTCCGATGAAACTTAGGACCAATTACTGGCCAGTTATAGTGTGTAGCTTTCAAATAGAGCTCGACGGCTAATCCTATTGTCTATTGTTAAGTAAAACCGCACGTGCTGCTTACCTGCAAAAAAGGGTCTTCATTATTCTATTTGGCACCTGAGCGCGGGCTAGTCCAACGCTCAAAAAACCAGTGCAGGTGCGCTCTCCGATAACGCGCCTTTGTTACGCATCTCGATGACACATTTTAGACTGGTTCTGTAGCGTTCGACTCGCCGGCACTCAGTAACCGAAGTACGTATTTTTTATGCAGGTGGTTGTGGCACGTGGCACGAGCAGTTTTACTTAACAATAGACGGAATAGTAGGATTAGCCGTCAAGCTCTATTTGAAAACTACACACCATACCAATCAATCAATCAGTGGTCAGTTTACGAAATAAACTTACATTATCTACGTAATGGTTGCGGTCTCCCTTCTCAAGGACGCCTACATCTTCTAGAGGTCCGAGCTTGTGCGAGCCAGGGTAGATGCAGAGACCTCCGTTCTCGGGGTCGGCCTTGTCTATGTGGATGAAGGCGGCTACCATGGAGTGCTTCTTAAACGGGAAGTAGTGGTAGTCCTGTAGGGAGGAGAGTCAAAATTTAAACGTTGCGACTTGGCCTTAAGGGGTTAACCTCTACCCGCCCATACGTCAAACCTTGCCAAGCAAAATGAAATGTTATTTTGTCAACACAAAGTTCTAATTAGAATGGAACAGGAGACTTTTTATAGGTCTCTGGGCGGCTAGAGGTTAAGGGGACTTTCCTAAGTATGTGAAATGGCGGGTCGCTATTATTAATTATACCGTAGTTATGCAGAAAACGACCAACTCAATTTTTTTATCAATGCAGAAAGAAAGCGACCATAGCTACTGAATTTGCCCCCATTCGCACGGCAGCTTTTTCAACGCGCGTTAAAAAAGCGTCTGAATGACACAAATGGATAACCATGTATGTATTCACACGACAGCGGTGACGCTTTTTATCAAGCGTTGTTGGATTTTCGACTTTAAGCCTTGGTCGTTAAATCGAATTTAGAGTGCGGACAGATTCAAGCGCTTTTTTAACGCGCGTAATGGGACATTAGGGTGTAAGTCACTTTGACAAATATAAGTTGGTTGCTTTCTACAGAACTACGGCTAATTATATTGTTTAAAATCGATTTTTCTAAGTAGATCGCATGAAAAAAATATTAGTCACGTTTCTAGAGCCCATTAAACAGTGCTTGAGGGTCTGAGGGCCTATCGCGAGGCGCGAACCACGTTCAACGTGTTGCCTCTTTATCGCACTTGTAAATTCGTACGTAAGTGTGACAGGGAGGCAACTCATCAAACGTGATTCGCGGTAGGCCCTCTGATCTTGTTATCGTGACCTTACAATTTATGTAATTATTCCACACTGTTTACAATATTATTATCACGGATGTTATGCGATGGAAAGATATTTACTTTACATTTTACAAGATTTTCTAATATATGGTCTGGTGATTTTTGAGGTTTGTCTATAATTTGACGACCAGTCTGGCTTAAAGGACAGTGACCCTGCCTATGAAGCCGATGGTCCCGAATCCTGATAAGGGCATTTATTTGTATGATGATACAGATATTTGTTCCCGAGTCGTGGTTGTTTTCTATATATGTACATATGTAAGTATTTATATATTATATGTATATATCATTGTTTGAGTACCCACAACACAAGCCTTCTTGAGCTTACCGTGGGGCTTGTGTAAAAATGTCCTATAATATTTAATTATTTATTTATTATTTATAATTGGTAATGTTATTGTGTAACCCGTGCGAAGCCGGTGTAGTGTGGACCACATATGATGCACACTCTCACTTACACCTATACTCCTGAAATAGTGTTTGTCTTTACGTTTCACCTCACATGGCGACCCTGCCAGGATGCAAACCTGGAATCTTCTGATATGATGCACACTACACCGGGGCGGGTCACTAGAATAAGAGCTGACTAAAGGCCTGTGCACACCGGCTGCATGTGCGTGACGTATGCATGTGCGGCTCCAACATTTTAGCGCACGCACACGCGCACGTCACGCACACGCAAGCCGGTGTGGCTCGGCCTTTAGACGGCGCGCGAACTCGCATGCGATTTCAGTTACATTGCGGACTGTTGGTTACGTCCAAATCAACCGACCGATCAAAACCCGCAATGGTATAAAACTCTCATGTGAGTTCTCGCATCGTATAAATTAGCCCTTAAGGCCCACTTGCACCATCCCACTAACCCGGGGTTAACCAGTTAAACCGTTAAGCTAGTGTCAAATTGTACTGGTAACCATGGTGACACTCCAGGTTTAACCTGTTAACCCCGGGTTAGTGAATGGTGCAAGTGGCCCTAAGAGACTGAAGAAAGTGGACCTGGTGCATAAGGTAAGGTGCTCCAACTCTGGGTGGCTTGTAGTGAGCCTTGGTGTGATGAAGCAGGATGTCTTCGGTGCCCATTACGCTTTCCAAGGCGTCCAGAAGATTCTCGTTGTGGAGCGCATTGGCGAAGATCGAGCTGTGATACTGCAGGTTGTGGATGGAGTGGACCTGCAAGGGACATTTTGCTATTAGTTTGTATGTTTTTTCGGATTTGGATGTGTATTTCATCGTAATTTTTATGGTATTGTACATTGTATGATTGGTTGGCTTGCAGGCATCAGATCTGACTATTACATCAGAACATTAGACAAACGGGCTCTGAATTCAGATTCGTCTGCGTTGGCCAGTAATCCAGCCGGCGTATTATGGATGACTTTATCCATCTTTATCCACGTCATAAAATAACTGTCACTTTTTAACACCGTGGGATAGAAAGTGACGGACACCGTTTTATCACGCTGTCACGTAGACAAGAACGACCATCATATCCGTACAGTACCCATTTATCCGTGACGTAGTATCATAACATAATAGTACATCCTACAATGGCGGGATAGCACCCGACGATTATTATGTTTTGCTAAGTCCCCCAAGACGCCATTCGCCCCACGCAATCTCTTGGATCAACAGTCTTCAAACTTGTTGCCTTCTTCTATCATACTTCCTCTTCGCTGGCTGGATTGTATGGCTTACTTACTTACACACATAACTTACAGGGTGTCATGGAAGTTTCCTGTATAACTGTAATAACATCCCATGTACATGACTAATATACAAATAAACATCTTATCTTATCTACTTTCCGCGGATCAGGCTGTTATGGTTCGAGGACCATAATTTAGTTCCTAATCCCCTGGGATCATCCTGGGATGGAGTCATCCTGATGACTTTGGTATACACTAGTCTACTTTTATTCGCCACCTAGCTTGACCCTACAGCGAAACCCTGCCTTATATGTCCTTTTGTCTCCTTTATTATATTTGTCTTTCAGCACTTCGTCTCTCCAGCGGTACCTAGAGCGTCCAGACGGTCTGCAGCCCTTTGGTACGCCAGTGTACGCTCTCTAGACTGCACGAACACGGCGCCGTCGACTGGACAGAAATAGCTTTGGACAGAGAAGCATGGCGGTCTATGGGATCACAGATAGCTCTATAACTAATCACTTTTAGTTCTATCTAACGCTCTGCGCGTATTAAGACACTTATAACAGCACTATCGTGGTCCTACAGCTGTATAATAGATCTCAGTGATATTTATATAGCTTAGGGCTGATTAAAAGCTGCATTACCGCTCTGAAAACTACCATTAATACGCAAAGAGTGATATAAAGGTGTATTTGCTACGACCCTATACAGCTTTAAGGGTTATCAAATGCTTTAACCGTTATAAGGTCTGTTTAGTGGATAAAATTACGCTATGTGCTGTATAAGGAGGTAATTGTGGACTTTTATTACGTTGACTTATTAAGGGAGCACAAGTGAACTATTATGAAGCTAATAGACGTATAATGGAACATATGTGGCACATAATACAGCTTGTCGCTGAACATGTTTACCGCTAAGCAGCTTTTATTACGCTGACTTTTAAGGGAGCACGAGTGAACTATTATGAAGCCAATAGACGTATAGTGGAACACACGTGGCGCATAATACAGCTTATAGCTGAATATGTTTACCGCTAAGCAGCTGTTATTATTCTGACTTTTTAAGGAAGCACGAATGAACTATTATAAAGCCAATAGACGTATAATGGAACACGTGGGGCGCATAATACAGCTTATCGCTGAACATGTTTACCGCTAAGCAGCTTTTATTACGCTGACTTGTAAGGAAGCACGAGTGAACTAATATGAAGCCAATAGACGTATAAATGGAACACATGTGGCGCATAATACAGCTTATAGCTGAACATGTTTACCGCTAAGCAGCTTTTATTATTGTGACTTTTTAAGGAAGCACAAATGAACTATTATGAAGCTAATAGACGTATAATGGAACATATGGGGCGCATAATACAGCTTACCACTGAACATGTTTACCGCTAAAGCAGCTTTTATTTCGCTGACTTATTATAAGGGAGAACGAGTGAACTATTATGAAACCAATAGACGTATAATCGAACACATGTGGCGCATAATACGGCTTAGCGCTGAACATGTTTACCGTTAAGCAGCCTATATACTACCATTGAGACTGTCTGCATAGCGGCTGTTTAAACGTTCACAAGATGCCTTATAACTGTTTAGAGGTTCACTAGTGTATTGAAATAACGACTTGGGCTTTATAGTGGTTCACTTAAGTATCTTTATCAGTCGTATGCTGCATATTAGAATTTTAATGGTTCACGTTGCTTTTTAACATTGACCGCCATTTTATCGTAGATAACCTACAAAATTGGTATTACTTTTTCAACTTTTAAGGGTAATAATATTTTTTTGTGCATGAGTTCTTAACCTAAATCATTAGTTTAGTACTTTCTATAACTTATTATTAACTTTTTATCTCATAATTCTGTCCAAACCACTGAGATAGTTTTTATACATAGCTTATTTATATGATTAATTTAAATAAATACTGATTATTTTCGTGGCGCACTGAAATTTTCTTAGATAATGTATATATATAATGTCAATAAACTTGCATTCCCAAACATCTTTCTCGCATTAATATATAAAAGATCATGTATAACTAAACACTTTAACAAAATGACTTATGGTGTCGTTGCGCTTGACGTTTTCGCTTCAGTATAAATATGTTCACCTCTGCGTTCGTCGTCAATGTCACTATACTAAATAATAGCTGTTTTTTTAAGGCAGAGGTGTAAAAGTATGTTATTCATTATCTTTTATTCAGCCCAACGTCAATCTTTCCCGGTATTAGGGCGCACATGTGACATATTAGCTGAATAAAGGGTAACTGGTGGTCTCTTACCCAGTCAATATACACCTCTTATAACTCCTGTTACCCCTTATAATTCCGTTAAATTGCTGCTACAACGCTCTTAAGTAGCTATGTGAACTTAAGGCTGCTTAATTTGTGCCCATTTAAGAGTAATAAAAGCTGAAAAGACGCTTATACAGCTCATATGCAGCTTTTTTATCCAGCTTCAAGCGTATTCGTATTTCATTATGCGGCTGCTATACAGCTAATCTGTGCTACTTGGGCGGGGACCAAGATCCACTTCGGGTCGCTGCGCCACAGCAGCAGTAGTCTTCTTCTACCTAGCGTTATCCCGGCCTGTGCCAGGGTCTGCTTTCCTACTTGCTTTCCTCCACTTTGCGCGATCCTGAGCGTCGTCTCGTGTGAGCCCGTTCACGCTCATATCTGCTCTCACGACACACATACCCTTTCTGCTTGCACGCTACAGCAGCAGTAGTAAAGTAGTAATAATCATATCTCAGCTTTACTTACGGAATAATTATCGCCGCTATTTGCCTTCGCCATAGCAGCTCCGAGCGGCGCCGCCTCCATGCCAGGGTTGTTCTTCAAGAAGAACAGCCGGTCGTACTCCTTGGAAAGGGTTTCCAGCTCCTCATCCGTGAAGATCCCGGACAGCTTGATGTAGCCATTGTCATTCCAGAACTGGATTTGCTCGGGAGTAAGCTTCACCATTTTGCTGCAATTGAGGGGTGTAAATTTAGAATAGAATAGAATAGAAAAATATTTATTCAGGCAACACATCATTCCATTACAAAATGCATAAAAGAAAATAATAACATAAAATGTGAAACAAGAAGTATACAAAACACAAAGAGACATATTAAAGATAAAGATGTGAGGCTGAAATGGTCTCCACTCAGTAATGCAGTTGAAAATATAATAGTCCGTGATCCGTGATTATAATATGATTAGGTATACGAAAGCTCCTAACGGTCTTAAGGATGACTCACGCTAGACCGGGCCGGGGCCGCACCGGAGCTTCCGGCGCTTCGTTTTCTATGGAAAGCACCACGTGATCACCGATCAACCGTCATAAAAAATGACATGTCGAACGCCTCGGCCCGGGCCCGGTCCGCTTTAGCGTGAGTCATCCTTTAACCTAGGTCCAAGTTAATTGGTTCTAAGACGGTAATTGATTAGTGCCTTATTTCACCACGACTTCGTCCTCTTATTATAGGCATGTCACTATTATTTTCTTACAAAATTAAAATTTATTATACAAAAGGTTAATGGTACATAAATAATCATACAAAAGTAACTTAAATATATCTAAATATTAAAATATTTTAATCTAAAAGGCCTCCGCGGGCTGTACCGGGTGCAAAGGTGCCCATTATACTTGCCGCGTTACCACGTTGGATAGCGATGGCCAGCCTTTGCACCAGGTACGAACCCGCGCGAGCGTCAGAGGTCCTCTCCCTTTTCTTACAATGATTTTGCAATTGACGTATCCCTTAGTAAATTACAAAAATAATTTCTCCTATAGCACTGCACGTTAAGCACACATTCGATAGGTTTTTAAAATAAATCAAGTTGTTTGATTAAGTAAGTTTTGAAAATAATCGGTGCTAAAATCCGGATATGAAATGGATATTTTTTTTTATAAACAAAAAACACTTTCGATATAACTATGACTTCATCACCTTTATCAGTTATCACGTACATACGGACGAACAGTCAAACCAAAACTGATCGTGTGCTCTTCTTTTTTCTACTTATTTAATTGTAGCACTCTTAAATAATTTAAGTAGGTATGTATTATTATTAGCTAATTCAATTTAAAAAGAGTTAGTTAAGGATAAATGAAAAATATCAGCGACTTGGTTAAGATTCGGACTCGCAACTTCTCGAAACACAGGTCCCATAAAAAATGTGTGCAAAAAGGGGATGTAGGTATAAATACCTCTTTGAAGACGACCGTCGGACCAGCGGTGACCGAATGATAGTCACTTTGATCCACCATAGTTTTTATGGTGGCTTATGCTTATCTTTCCTTACCCTTTGACCAGTTTATCGCGAATGCGTAATAGGTACTGGATCGGATTAAGTACATAAGTACCTACGTGTAGGTACAGGGCAGGGTGTTTGATAGTTGAGGGATGCTTCTATAAGTTATTATATGTTGCGTGAAAACTGAAGTGTTTTGAACATGTATTCTGTTTGCTTCTCTCTTTGCATTTATGAAATGCTAATCTGGTTTTAGCGAGATCTCATAATTTCGTGCATGGTGTGAAATAACTTATTTTAACCACAGGAAACATCCCAATTGCATATACCGCAGCTCAGCGCGGCGGACATCTTTATTATAATGACCAGTGTTAGCTGATCTTCAATCTCGCATAATTCTTACGAAAGTCAAGCTCATATTACAGTCACTAGTCGAAACGCATTGTTTTGCAACTATAGGATTCTTATCATAGTTAATCATACCATGTTATGGAAGATTCATGGTAGCAGTTTTCTGTGGGTAAAAAGTAATTTGTTTGAAGAGCCATGCCTATGTGTCGTACCATTTAATCGCAGCGATAGGCGAGTCAAAGGTTAAATTGATGTGACCTGACGTCAGTGATAACACCACGATTGCCAGTAAACATTTCAGCATTTCCCAAACTATGGGTCGCGAGCGAAGTGGGCCCTGAAATTAGGTACTAAGAAATAAGGTTACGCTCAGATTTCTTTTATGCTGCCTTTTAAGAAGGCCATGATTTGGGTCCCAAAATTGGGTTAGTTGAGTCGGAGCTCACTCAATTTTGGGAACCATTCTATGTTATAGTAATTATTATATTTTTGACATCACCTTTTTCAAAAAGGGCTTTTTCTTCCCTGCTCGGAGGGATCAAAGTGGCACTTTTCTTGCCTGCTAGAAGGGATCCAAGTGCCACTTTTCTGTCCTAGTACCCTTTTTTTAAAGCACTTGGATGGTGGTTTTGGTAAGCTGATATTTTAACCTTTTGGACGCCAATGACCGAAAATATTTTGCTTGTTATAAGGAAATAGAAGAAACGAAACATTACACAGTCACATAACTTTAATAACTAATTAGTCTTCAGTGTTTTAACATATAAAATCTCAGTTAAGACAATTCAAAATCGCTTGCATATCAAACTTAAAATTGGCCCAAGAGGGCGCCACAAATAGTTCCTCCGGCTCTTGAGTCGGTGTCTGCTCTTTTTGAACAGGTGAGAAATTGGTACTTTGCGTGTTCTGGGGTGTAAAGAGCTGCCTTTTGGGGTTCCTTCGCTCTTTCCTAGCGCTGCCGTTGCCGTTTTTGGAGGTGCTCGGGTGGGGTTGGTGTTTGGGGTTGCCGTTGTATTTCGGAGTGGGGTTAGCCGGGTTTTGCTGTTGGTAGTCTGTTATCTCGTTTTGTAGACCCTGAAAAGGATTATAAGTTATGATTTTGCGGAAATTTCTTGGGTTGATAAGTAGTTTTAGACAAAGGCTTTGTATTTATAGTCTGTCAAGCCATTTCCGTCAGTAGAAAAGAGCGGCAAATTAAAAAAATGTAGGAGCGAAGGGTTATCGTCCCGTAGAAAATTTGAATTTCGCGCCTTTATAAGTAGGGTATCTAAAAAATATAGGGCATCTAAAGAAATAGCTCTAGCATAAGGTCACTATGATCATACGCGAGGATCAAGGGAATGAGGATCAATCAAACAGAGTAAAATAAAATTGCGCATTTTTAGAAGTAATTTCAAAATTTTTTGCGTATGAGTTTTCGTGATTTATTGTCTATCGAGCTACTAGAGAAAGGCCCCAAGACTGATAATTACAAGTTTGGAATCCGTATTGTGATCTAAAAAAGCGCTACGATTTTTATGATTCCGTACCCAAAGGGTAAAAACGGGACCGTATTACTAAGACTCCACTGTCCGTCTGTCTGTCACCAGGTTGTATCATAAACCGTGATAGACAGTTGAAATTTTCACAGATGATGTATTTCTGTTGCCGCTACAACAACAAATGTGTCGCTTAACATCAAACTCGGGTAAATCCATTCGACCCTCTCAGCAAATATCTACCCTGTTACCTTTTCATAATACTAAAATCGCATAATCTGACATATGGATTTACCCGAGTTTGAAGTTAAGCGACTCAAATACCAAAAAAGTACGGAACCCTCGGTGGGCGAGTCGGGCACGCACTTGTCCGGTTTTTATTCTACAACTCACCAGAGTTCAGCCACCAGGCTGAACCTACTGCATCTTAATATGTAGATCAGCCATTCTCAAAGTGTGTTCCTCGGACCCCTAGGGTTCCGCAAAGCCTCTGTTGGGGTTCCGCGAAAATACTTGTAATAATAAGAAAAAAACCAGCACTTCTATAGGTATATCTGGTCCACAGTGACGAACGAAAATTTTTAGTTTGGGGTTCCGTCAAAAATTTCGCTTTCCAAAAGGGTTCCGTCACCAAAAAAGGTTGAGAACCGCTGATGTAGATAAATAAAGAAAGAATAGTCCACGCACCTGAGATATCTTCCCCTTATTCTTGTTGAGGTCTAGATCTCCTAGTGACTTGTGCCGTGTGCGACGACCCTTGGGGTTCCGCTCGGCGACCCAACGCCGCATGCGCTTCACGAACGGTAGCACCATGAAGAACGCGTTCGGACTTACGCCCATTTTCACCTGAAAATAAAAAAATAGTTCTGGTGAATATAAGGATACCATGCATAAATTGAAGTTGACATTTTGTTCTTATATCATATTATACTTGGCATATTATATTTAATTTTCCTTCACCTCGCTTTATATTTTAAAAGTTACTGTACATGTGTTTGTCTCATATTTTTTTGTTTAGTACTCTATTCTAAATCATTACATATTTCTTGTTTGTATAAGAATTAATGAATTCTAAAATTTTCTAAGTTATATAAAACTAAAATGATTCCATGAATTAACGCAGCAAACAAAAAAATTATGAGTTTTTGTTTTTTCTAAAATAAATCTTTCTAAGATTCTAAGCACAATAAAAAAACGATTATTACGGACAGTAAAAATCTGTTCCTGCTCTGTTGTTATTTGTTGTTCTCGTACTGTTCTCTTTCTGTATTGTCTTTTTAGTGTTCCGTACCCAAAGGGTAAAACGGGACCCTATTACTAAGACTCTGCTGTCCGTCCGTCCGTCTGTCAGCAGGCTGTATCTCACGAACCGTGATAGCTAGACAGTTGAAATTTTCACAGATTATGTATTTCTGTTGCCGCTATAACAACAAATACTAAAAACAGAATAAAATAAAGATTTAAGTGGGGCTCCCATACAACTAACCTGATTTTTGATCGAAGTTAAGCAACGTCGGGCGGGGTCAGTACTTGGATGGGTGACCGTTTTATTTTTGGCCTTTTTTTGCATTATGGTACGGAACCCTTCGGGCGCGAGTCCGACTCGCGCTTGCCCGGTTTTTAGTAAGGTGTGCAATAAAGAGTATTTGTATTGTATTGTATTGTAAAAATCCATAGGTATCACAAAAACTTATAACTAAATTACATTAAAATTAAAATTATATTGGGTTAAAACATATTAATGGATATGCTATTTCTAAAGCTTATTACACCACACAAGACTACATGAATGATAATACAACGTTGGATTAATTGTTATTTGAAATGATTATTTATTTATTAAGTATATTTGATTATTGACGAGGTAATGGATATTCCGATGTAATACTATCTACTTACTTCTTTTGTTATGCTTTTTTTTGACATTTAGATTTTATTCTAGAAATTCTAGACTAGTATTTTTTATACAATTTTTTTAATGTTTGACGTTTGACGATCCTTTTGTGAGATTCTTAATGTTAAATTTGATCTGTATAATAATCCAATGTTATTATGGATAATATTAACATCAATAAATTGCTCTGATAATTAGATTAAGATTAATTACGATTCATAAGAGCGTGTTGCTAGGCCTACATGAATAAAGTATATTTTGAGTTTGAGTTTGTACCTTGGGCGTCATATCTTTCTTATTGGATGGTAGATCTGCAAGCGGGAACCACTCGCACGCTTTAATCTCATTCCTGGTCCGCGGCTGGAACTTGGTGTCCCGCGGTATGTAACCGATGATGTACAGACGGACGATCTGATCGTGGATGATCGCTTCTATATAGTCGTTCTTGCTTATATGCTTGCTGATGTCGAAGCCAGTTTCTTCGAGAACCTGTAAGTTAAATTAATGGTAACATTCCATTTCTAACCGCAGCTGCACTACCGGTACTGAACGCGTTGCTGTCATTGTCAATTTCCATAGTAAAATTGACAGTAATGCAGCTGTAGTTAGAAATGGAATGTTACCATAATTGTGGATGTGTTGATATGATTTTTGCAAACAATTTTAAGATGTGTAAAATTTTGGAGGTAGATTAGATACCTCACTAACAAATAAGGCATAATCGAAAGCTTATTTTTAAAAAAGACCTGTCATTTTATTTTTATCGAACAACAATAAATATCCCCAATTGATGATAGAGAAGGTATCTTTATTTTTTTAGGCATAGGGGCTGTCCATAAATTACGTCATCGATTATTGAACCCGCCCCCCCCCCTAAAATCATCCAAAAATCATGCTTCGAATGAACCCACTTCCTCCTAAGTCATGCTACCATCATCCGATGTCCAGATCCCCCCCTAATTTGAAATGACGTATTTATGAATAGCCCCATAGAGAACAGAAGTCATGGGAAAATTATAAGATTCGCTTTTAAAATTAAAACTATGAGGGTTTGGTTCCTCGTGCCAGACCTCAAAAAGTGTAATTTAAAAAAAATGGATGAAAAGTCAACCTACATAATATTTAATATAAAAGTAGTTTATGTTAGTCCACAGTAAACCAAATAAATTTATTTATTTAAACTTTATTGCACAAAATATATACAACAATGTACAAATGGCGGACTTAATGCCAAATGGCATTCTCTACCAGTCAACCATAGGGCCAAACAGAGATATCTACAATTGGTGCAGAGAGAGAAACATACCTATTGAGTAAATACCTTTCTATATATTGAGTATTGAGTTTTGTATTGAGTATTTAATACCTCTCTAGCGGCGCACTTCCACGGCTCCTCACCCTCGTTAACCTTGCCTTTAGGGAAGCCCCACGAGGCCTTGGTCCAGTAGGACTGCACCAGCAGCACATGGGTCAGCTCCTGGTCTAGTAATATGGCGCCGTATGTTGGTACTGTTTGCTTGTACTCGCGCCAGTTCTCTAGTACCGAGTCAAGGTTGGTAAGGTGTTCTCTGAGTGTTGGGACATGCTGGAAGGAACATGAATAAGTTTTAGTATAATTATCATTAAGTGCGACGTCACGGCAGACCTAGAAGGAGAAGTATTGGTCTAATATTGCCATGGGACGAGACACTGGGAAGAAAGAGAGGGAGGCCTTTGCCCAGCAGTGGAACACAACAGGCTAACAAGTAAATAAATAAATAAAACCATTTTCATAACAAAAAAAAAAGATTAGGCAAATGTTGATATTTTTTTCAATTCAATTCGTTTAATATGATGTAAAAGTACATGTCAATAAGATACTAAAATAAAAACACAGACACATCTTAAACTAATTAAAACTAAACTACAGAGACGTCAATTAATTTGTTAATATTGCTGATACTATTAAGTAATAGGTTTTTACTAGTTACCAAATCTGAATGCTGCAACATCATAGGTCCTGCATAGGTCTCATTACATAAGGCAGCGGTCGGCAACAAGCGGCTGCGGCCCGCATACCTCTCACTTGCGGCCCGCGAGCCTCCCTGGCTATTTTGTATGTAATATTGAAAAATGACATGTCTGATAAAGTCATAAATATTAACAAAGTGCGACTCGCATCAACTTCGGTAACTACTATTTGGCCCTTAGCTGCTAAAAGGTTGCCGACCGCTGACATAAGGTATTCCTCGTATAGTACATCAAATCATACCTGGAATATATGCTGAGCAAAGTCCCTTATACCGCACGGGTGCAGATTATGCGCTTCATCAGTGCAGTAATAGTCGAGGTAGAACCAGTGTGCCAGCTCCATCTGGAAGCAGATGCGCACCAGGTCTCCCCGCTCCGATTCCGGCAAGTTGATGATGAAACGACTGCAGGTAACATTGTAATATTAAGGATTGGTTACAGTTAACATTGTAATATTAAGGGTTGGTTACAGTTAACATTGTAATATTAAAGGTTGGTTACACTTAACATTGTAATATTAAGGGTTGGTTACAGTCAACATTGTAATATTAAGGGTTGGTTACAGTTGCATCAAGGTTAAAAATGTGTTGTTTACGCGAAACATTAAAGTCTCAAAGTCGGAAAACTGTAAATTGGCTTGATATTCAATAAAAACATTGATAATTCTGATAAAGAAGTAGAATTATAGAATGTTGTATTCATAGGCTGTTGTTGTGAGACTACCCTTTATTACAAGAAAAATATGTTACTATTATTGGCTGTAAATATGAGTACTTATAACATTTTACAAAGGAAATAAATATTGAAAGAATTCGAGATGGCAAATAATTGCTTGTTTGTGTGCAATACGATTAATACTAACCTGCATAAGTCATCGAGAATATCGATGGGAATTGAATGTTTAACACGGATAGAGCTACCAGCTGTAGCCATGGTGGCACTTTACTGTTTTTATAAAGAGTAATTTTATAAAATAGATGTATTTAAACAAATAAACACATTTGTTTTGGTTTTGTACCGAAATCCGAAATGTACAAAAATTACTTTTCGAGGTATTTATTTTGACAGTTTTAATTGCGTGTTGCCAGGTGGTATGTAATTTTCAAGGGTCCAACCTTTTCTGTTCTCTTTCACGACGCAGCAACTAGTTTCATTTCTCTCTCCTCGCTCTTTTAAAATGCCGTTTGTCAAAAAAGGACAACCATACTGTTGACAAGGTGGACTTCAAATCAAGTGTTGCCTTTCTTGATGCGCCCAGGCTGTGTATGTGTGCGTAAAAGCGTATATGTGTGCTCTTTTAGGGATGTGAAAAGTCGATTTTAATCATGTTATATATCGATAAACGCTACATAGCGGAACGAAATAGCGATTAATTGAAGCTTCAATATCTTCGTTTAACATAAACATAATTGAAATGCTAATGGATAATGAATATATTATAATATAATTCAATTATTGCGGAACACCTATTTTAGGAGGTATTTATGTATTTTAATTAAATATCTGAACTTTCCCTTGGTTCCCTGCTGGGGCGTGACTATAAAATTGTGATCTGATAACCACAATAAAGAATAAAATTGTTTTTGGTCATTTTAGGTATCGTTAAGCCTTTAGCCGCCTCCAGACTATGTGCGTGAATCGCGGCGCGACGTCGCGGAACGAACATATCGCGAAGTTGATGTATGACTCCACACTCGCACACTTCACGGCGATTTCGCAGTTTGGTTTGCGGCAAGATGGCGGAAAAGCATCAGCTGATCGAGTTTAACTGTTAGTTATCTATGGCATCATACGTGATTTAGCTGTTTTTCTATTTTGATTTCTTGTGAAACCGTAAAATATAGCTGCTTAATGTAATATAATCATAATATAATTAATATTTATCTGGCCACAGAAGAGCCATAATAGTGTGTAATGTGGAGTCTTGCAAGTTCGCGCTTCGCGTCTCCTTTGACGCGGGCCGAAATACCGACAAAAAACGGAGAACAAGGCGCGAAGACGTGAACAATCTGCGAAATCGACGCCACACTTGCGTTCGCGGCTTCGCCCGCGATTCACGCGCATAGTCTGGAGGAGGCTTTTGAAGTAAAATTAAAATTGCAAGAAATGTCGATAGTTTATCGATATGACTTTATCGACATGGCTACAGCAACGTGGGCCTCATTGTTAATCGTACACTAAACAAAAGTGGCAACAGTGACAGCTCGCTGAGACACCGTCTATATATATATTATCAATATTATGTCTATGGTAATTTTTAAACGGAAGTAGCCATATGTCACGACACATTTTAGTCCGTCTATCTATGCAGCGGATAAATGCGTCTGGAAGTGTGCATCGTATATTATAAAGAAACCGGTAAAATATCATACGTTTGCACCTCTAGCACCCATAGACAAGCTGTCAAATTCAAATGTCAATAATGTCATCAAATATTCGTATCGACGTGTGATTTTTGTGCAATGTTATTATTGTACTTATTGTATTAAAATTTAGCCTAAACATGGATATAACTCCACTTTTCAAAGCCTGCATCAAAACTTTAAAAGCTCGTAATAAAGCTTTCGGCATCCAAAGCCCTGTAAGTGAAGACAAACAGCGTATACTGCGGCCTAAATCGAAACATGGTTTCATGCAAACGGCGAAAGATATTTGCTCACAAATCACTAGATTACGAGACTTTTTGTTTGAACACAGGGAAAGGTATTTAAGTTTTTTCAATAATGTGACTGGGGACGAGATGACGGAGGCGGAGAGGGATCAAATAGACACAGGAGCTCAAAGAATTATTAACACATGTTCCCACTTGTTAAAAGAGTTTAGGAATGATAACCGCAAGCTAGCGGTGTCGGGACAGACTAGAGAGTATATGGACGCGGTCATCGACCTTATAGATTCGTACTTGAAGGCTGTATGTAAGATCCACAGCGAGCTTAAAGCTCTGAGGGTAAAAAGGGCAATTGATATGAGAAAGCTTTCAAGGCTCGAACAGCCCCAAGTGAAGCCAAGTAATCATAATTTATTTAAAACAGAAAAACTTGTTAAAGAGGATGTAGAGATTGAGCCTGAAGAGACAGATAGCTTGAAAAGGCCAGTGGATTTGACTGATAGTGAGGTATGTTATTTTTTTTTTATAGAAGTAAATAAAATCAAAATTGTGCTAATTAACACTTTCGCAACCGGGCAAAAAACGGCGCACTACCCCAGAAACCAGTCGTCTATAACTGCGTACAAAACAACCCGCTGGGCGGGTTGTCCGGCATCTGAGCAAACATTACGTGTCCTACCAGGCGGGTTCTCGGTAGTCAAAGTGTTAACTAATTCCGCTTGTTTTCTTTGGTAGTATAGTAGTCATAGTAATAGTAAAATGGTTACTTACGAGGGGAGGAGGATTACTGATAATAATTGTTTAAAAAAACTATTAAGATCAACAAATTATTAGGGCTGGCTTGTGCACAAATCACGCGAGGTTCGATAGGGGGAGGGGGAGTCACGAAAAAATCACGATCATGTTGGGGAAGGGGGGTATCAGAAAACCTCACATGTATTTTTCTACAGTGAATGAAACTAAGAAAAAAAAACCTACCACATGAGTAGATACTTTTTCTCGGTTTCGTTAAACATAAATCTTCACTCTGCACTTCAAATTAGCGAGTCTATTTGACGAAAATAGAAAAAATAAACAAGATTTTCTATATACAATACTATTTATCTTAAAAATAGGTCGAAGGAAAAAATTTCAAAAAATACACGTGAGGTTGTGTGGGGAGAGGGGGTAGCCAAAAACGTCACCAAATATCACCAAGGGGGAGGGGAGGTCAAAAAGTAGCCGAAAACACCTTGCGTGATTCGTGCACAACCCCTTATTGGTGTCTCTTTATCTTTGCTTTATTGCCAAAATTGAATTAACTTTAGTACTTTGCTTTTCCACTCCAACTCATACTTGCCGACTGTTATCGTAATTTTGGAGTGACAAACATTGTTCCGCAGGTGGCTGTAATGCAAGACGAAGGTCAGCTGGACCCGGAGGAGCTTCAGCTACTGGAGGAGGAGAATGTCCAGCTCTTGAACGAGCTGAACAGCATGACGGAGGAGGTGCGGCAGATTGAGAGCAAGGTGCTACACATTGCTGAGCTGCAGGAAATATTCACTGAAAAGGTAATTTATAAGATTTTAATTAACCTTTTAACCGCCATAAAATTATTAAGTTACACGAAGTTTTGTCTTGTTTATTAGACCGCGGCGAAATGAGCCCAATTTTGTGGCGGTTAAAAATTACTTCTGAATGTCTGTTTCAGTATAATTTTTATTTTTAGGGTTCACTTTAGTTTCTTATTCACAAGTGAAGATTTATTAAGCCTGTTCTAGACGGTCTGGTATATATATAATATGACTGATACAATAAATAAATAAAATAAAATAAGCCTTTATTGCTGTGTAACATAATAATAATATAAGTATTAAGTTGCACTATGTTTCTTTTATACTACACTATATATTTTATATCTAATTCCTCAACTAAGTGAATCGGCAACCGGTTTTCGCTTCTTCCTTTTTACAGCTTGTCTTTCGACATAGGCCTCCTCTAAACAATTAATTATAAAGAGGAAAGAACTCTTAAAAGAAGGTAAAAACAAGCAAACTCGCGAAAAGATATCAGAAATAAGCAAACAGATACTCGTGCATATAAGACAAGATAGAAAAAATAAACGACTGAACCTTATCAAAACATCCATTGAAAAAACTGGAGGACTAAGGAAAGCATTAAAACGACTTGATAAAAAGAAAACGTGGATGCCAAACATCAAAAGCAGACAAGGAAAGTGTACAAGCAAAAGAGAAGATATACTAGAAATTGCCACAGACTATTACAGAATACTATACCAAAAACAAACAACACTACCGGAAGAATCCCAAATGGAAATATTCGCAGACACCGAACCAGTACCAAATATACTACAGGAAGAAACAATAAGAGCAATCAACACACAAAAACAAGATAAAGCACCAGGCTCAGACCAAATAACAAACGAGTTACTAAAACACACGTTACCAGTGATTGGACCAAGACTAACAGAAATATTCAACGACATCCTAACAACCGAAAGCATACCCAAAGATTGGATGAAATCAACTATAATACTAATACATAAAAAAGGAGACAAGGGAGACATGAGTAACTATAGACCAATAAGTCTAATGGCAAACATTTATAAGATATTTTCAAAGATAATACTATCACGTATCACGGTCAAACTCGAAGAAAATCAACCCAAAGAACAGGCGGGCTTTCGAAGCAAATTTTCCACGATAGACCACATCCACGTCCTAAGACAAGTGATCCAAAAATACAGGGAATATAATAAAGTCTATTACTTAGGATTCGTGGATTTTAATAAAGCATTCGATACCATATATCATGATAGCATCTGGAAAGCGCTAACAATACAGGGAGTAGAGCCCAAATACATTAGAATACTCAAAAACATTTACTCGAATAGTACGGCCCAAGTTAAGCTGGAAAGAACAGGGGAAGAATTTCCACTCGAAAGAGGAGTCAGACAGGGCGACGCAATCTCACCGAAATTATTCTCCGCGGTATTAGAGATGGTCTTTAGAAACTTGGAATGGGATCGAAATGGAATCAACATATACGGCGAAAAACTTAACCACCTACGTTTCGCAGACGATATCGTCCTGTTTTCTGAAGATCCAAGTAACTTAGAAGAAATGTTACAACAGCTATCTGATGAAAGTGCCAAGGTAGGTCTCTCAATGAACACCTCCAAAACAAAGGTGATGACAAACTCAACTAGAGTAGATATTAAAGTAAATAATGGACAAATACAGTATGTGAATGAATACATATATCTAGGTCAACTAATAGCCCCAGAAGATACAATGCAAAAAGAAATAAACAGAAGGATTACAAATAGCTGGAAACGATTCTGGTCTTTGAGCGAAATTATGAAGGACAAAGACATGCCCATCAAAGAGAAAAGGAAGGTATGTGATACGTGTATCCTCCCATGCTTATCGTATGGATGTCAAACATGGGCACTGACCGAACAACAACTAAACAAAATAAAAGTGTGTCAAAACGGAATGGAGAGAAGTGTTCTAGGAGTAAAACGCAGAGATAAGATTAGTCTACAAATTATAAAGAATAAAACTAAATTCAAAAACATCCAATATGTTTACAAACGATTAAAGTGGAGATGGACAGGGCATATGTTAAGGGAAAGAACAGAAAAGTGGACAAAAATAATAACGGAATGGTACCCGAGGGACGGGACAAGAAAAGAAGGAGGACAATTTAAACGTTGGGAAGACGACATAATAAAGATAGCTGGCCCTACATGGAGACGAGCTGCAAAAGACAGGATAAAATGGAAAGGTTTAGAGGAGGCCTATGACTGATACAATGATGGATAACGACCTGTATAGCCATAAGCGATATCTATGTATGCTTGAAGCATTGTTTAATAAATATGATTTGTTTTGGATTTATGAATGAAAGAATATTTATTACGTGTAACACATTAAGTAAATTTGAATAATGTCCCTTTTTGAGTACATAATAAAAAGTCTGCTATTTCACTAAAATTCCTGACATTTTCGTATTCCGGCCGCATTTCTGACAAACGGCCAAAATTCCTGACATGTCAGGAAAATTCCTGAGGTCTGGTAACCCTACTCGCGCGTCGTATTCTCTGGTTTGCCGGGCGTAATTCGTGCCTGACGGTACGTACCTTATTTATTTTCTTAAATGTTTCCCTACCCTTATAGGTACATAGTGAAGTATATTTTTATTTTTTTATTTAGAAATTTAATTCAGGCAACAAGGCCCATATTACAAATACCTTACAGACTAACATACATAATGTATTTTATAAACTTAAAACTAAACACTATTTAGTCGACAAAACGGCGTGGCTCCGTTGCAGCGGCTGCTCTTGTGTCGGATTCGGCAGTTTGCCCCGGAACCTCCGAAACACGACACCTTTCGGCCAGAAGTCGGCGCACTCGATGGTCCCCTGCATCGGTCGCGGAACGCGCACCACAAAAGAGTTGAAGTGCACGTAGTGGCGCGATCGAAGCTGGAACACCCTCAGCGTGTAGCCGGTCTTCTGGTGTACATACTCCACCACTTCAGCAGCCGTGGCGGTGTAATGCAAGCGCGATACGTACAGCGCCTTACTCGGTGTAGCAATCCGCAATCCGTATATCTGAATACCTATTCGCTTTCAATAAATATTGTAGTATCCATGGTATAATAATATACTCCGCATGGTACTCTCTTCCCGTCTTTTCTAGGTCACCTGACTGACACAAGCCTACGTCATCGTGCGACAGCGCAATATGATAATATGCGATAGCGCTATATATAGCGGCCATGTTATTGTGACGTAGGCTTGTGTCACTCTGGGAAGAGAAGACCATGTTTTATTAGACTATGGTAGTATCTTCAAATAAGAATAACAAAGATATAGTAGGCGTAAATATAGCTATATTTTTCTTCCAGGTATTACAACAAGAACAAGACATAGACCGCATCTCCAACACCGTTGTCGGCGCCACAGAGAACGTCAAGGACGCCAACGCCCAGATAAGGGCCGCCATCCAGCGCAACGCGGGTCTGCGGGTCTACATACTGTTCTTCTTACTAGTACTGTCCTTTACTTTGCTGTTCCTCGATTGGTATAATGATTAAATATACTGCTGCTGTTTGTACTTTATTTATTTATTTCAACTTTATTGCACAAAATATATACAACAATGTACAAATGGCGGACTTAATGCCAAATGGCATTGTCTACCAGTCAACCATAGGGCCAAACACTACTTACTTTACTGTTTTAACCTTTTGGACGCCAATGACTGATATATCCGCACTGCAGGTCCAACGCCAAAGACGGATTAATCGGTCACAGACCACAGAGTAACATAGACCTACGTGCATGTGCATAAAGTTCAATTTCAGTTTAGACACTTCGGTGACGTGGCGTCCGAGAGACAGCTTTTGTGTTTGACACGGCGTCGAAAAGGTTAATAAAAAAAAAAGTTTTTCTTTTTGTCCCATCCGGGCCAGTTAACATATCCCTTGGATAACGAGACGCCATCAGGAATATTCGCCGAATCCCGATATGTGTGGCCGCACCTGAAGAAAACAAACAAATTGCGGTATTTCCGGACCGATACGACCTTCAATAAAAGAGTGTACTCCCATTTTAAAGGCCGGCAACGCACTTACAACCCTTTTGGTGTAGGCCTGTAGGGTGTCCATGTTATAAAGGGCCTTTACTCTAAATGGCCATTATCAGTGGCCTATTTTATAAAGCTACAAGTTACAATTTACAAGCGGAAATCTCGTTCTAAAACATTTAGGCCCACTTGCACCACCATTTCACCAACCTGGGATTAAGCGGTTAAACCGTTAACCTAGTGTCAAATTGTACTGGTAACGCCAGGTTTAACCGGTTTACCTCGGGTTAGTGGAATGGTGCAAGTGGGCCTAAGGGTTATATTATAAAGAGACTTCCGCTTGTAAATTGTAGCTTTATAAAATAGGCCACAGGTTGTGAGGTAGGTCGGTAGGTGGTCAAGTTCAAGCGGAAGGTCCTTTATCCCACGCACGCACGAAGACTAAACCATGAAAAACCGGGCAAGTGCGAGTCGGACTCGCGCACGAAGGGTTCCGTACCATAATGCAAAAAAAAACGGTCACCCATCCAAGTACTGACCACTCCCGACGTTGCTTAACTTTGGTCAAAATCACGTTTGTTGTATGGGAGCCCCATTTAAATCTTTATTTTATTCTGTTTTTAGTATTTGTTGTTATAGCGGCAACAGAAATACATCATCTGTGAAAATTTCAACTGTTTAGCTATCACGGTTCGTGAGATACAGCCTGGTGACAGACAGACGGACGGACAGCGAAGTCTTAGTAATAGGGTCCCGTTTTACCCTTTGGGTACGGAACCCTAAAACCGGGCAAGTGCGAGTCGGACTCGCGCACGAAGGGTTCCGTACCATAATGCAAAAAAAAAAACAAAAAAAAGCAAAAAAAAAAACGGTCACCCATCCAAGTACTGACCACTCCCGACGTTGCTTAACTTTGGTCAAAAATCACGTTTGTTGTATGGGAGCCCCATTTAAATCTTTATTTTATTCTGTTTTTAGTATTTGTTGTTATAGCGGCAATAGATAGCGGCACGGTTCGTGAGATACAGCCTGGTGACAGACGGACGGACGGACGGACGGACGGACAGCGAAGTCTTAGTAATAGGGTCCCGTTTTACCCTTTGGGTACAGAACCCTAAAAATGGCTATGGGAGACGGGAGGATTTAGAAATCAAATGGAAAGCGCTTTAATGGAATAATATTTAATATATCAGTATTATTAATTACCTATTGCACATGCGTGCAGCATCAAAAAGATAGTGACGGCCAAAGTGAACATTATATCGTAACACATCTTTGTTACTATAGAAATAAGGATGTCTAGATATAATTGGCCACTTTAGACGTCACTAACAATTAGAAGCTGACTGTACATGTCTGTCATACTTCATAAAATAATAGTATAGTATGTATTTGTAACATGACTTCTTTCAGAAATTTAATAATAAATAGGTGACCTAAAAAATGGTGATAGGTAGCATTCTTACACCAAAAGGTCTTCATTTTCAGGTATGGCATCACAAACCTGAAAATGAAGACCTTTTGGTGTATCAATGCTACCTATCAGCATTTTTTAGGTCACCTATTTATTATTAAATTTCTGAAAGAAGTCATTTTCACTTGTGCACTCTCACATCATTTTCTTTAAAAGTAGTACTCTTAAAACTAATCTCAGCTTGTAGCTCATTTCTCTTGTTTCTTAACAGACTCCCTCCCATCTTCCAGCAACTGCAGCAGGATCGGATAAACCTCATCATAAGTCGCGATCTGGTTCTGTCGCACATGGTTCTGGTACCGCTGCAGCGCGCCAGCAACAAAGTCTAACCTCTCTTTCTCTTTCCGGTGAGAATCCAGCCATTGCATGAGTTTCTGTATGTTCCAGCCCGCACAAGCATGCGGAGCTAATAACTGCGGACCAGCGAATGAAAAGAGATACATCATAACTAAGGAATGTGGTAGTGATGCTCCTTCAGTCTGACTCTTCGCTATATCTTGAGGAGTTTTCTCAAGCAGCAGGCTTAGCGCTTTCAGCTGTCTGTAGTTATCTAACTCTGACATATCCACTAAAGGTGATAATGCAGTCTCTAAATGCTTGCAATCTATTTGCAGCTTCAATCTTCCGAACTTGCTTAGAGACTTTACATTGCAGACATGCTGGATAAATCGTTCCACTGTCATCCTTGCGATGGTCACGCAGCAGGCGTTCAGTGCTGCTTTCTCATGGAACATTGACAGGTAAATGTCTTTGCATCTAGATACAAATTGTTGCAACTCTTTCATATATGGTGAGCATGATAAAGATTTCCCAGTAGGGTCATCGGAGCGCGTCAGGTCTGGCTCGTCGTGCATTGTCATTAGGATTATGAAAAGGGAGTTCTTAATTGATTCTGTAAATAATTGTAGAACTGGCATGCTAGTGATGTCTTTAAGACTGTTTTGGACGATTTGGGCACTCTCTTGAGGCAGCATTGAGTTCATGTTGACTAATACCCGTTTTATCTGTGATGAGAAGTAATATAAAGCGTTGCAGAGTTCTGCGTTTTTCTGCTGAGCGCTAGTTGGTGGTTCAACAATCTGTGCTACATCACTGTCAAGATTTATTCGCTGTTCTGCCTCGACATTCATTTGTTTAATGCATTTTGCCACACTGTTCGCTAGGCTTATACTTAGTTGTTTATCTCCAAGAGAAATGCTGAGAGCTTCGGCAATGGTTCTGACTGCACCATCAAGCTGATCCATGTTCGGCACTGGGTTCAGGTGCCACATGCTTCTTACCGGCTCCAATAGCTTCCCAAGAGACTTGGACAAGAATGAGTTCTCCCATTTTACCAATGAAGACCTGTTAATCTCCAAGTCTTTGCATTTAAGCTTAGATAGCAAATCATTAAAACACTTCAATAGCCTTGGGAAGTCAATCTCTACAGACTGGTTGACATTGAGAGGACTCTTTTCCAGCTCACTACTGAACACAATACACAAATCAGACCAAAATGTCTTGGCAATGTTCCTAAAGTTACCAATTGCATGTAGTTCATTAACAACATTCTGCAGCATAATTACTTTTGTGCAGCTGTTATAGATGTCTACTTTGAACAGCTTTTCGATATTGTCCCAAAGTTTAATTTTGAAGTCTTGTGCATTCATTATATTTGCTTTCCCCGGAGCAACCCAGCCTGAACTGGACTTTTTCACTTCAATAGAAACCATTTGCACATTTAGGCCAGCTCTAATCTCCTTCTTAAGGTCACTAAGGATACTATCAACAGTATTTCTGATCTGCTCGTTTGTACATTGTAAATTATGGAATACTTTGAAGCATTGCAACAATTTCTCCTTCTCTCCATTTAGCAAACTTGACTGTAAAAGAGCAGTAGAATTGTTTAGCAACTCCTTTTTTCTGTGCTCCACTTCTTTTAGTACTTCCTCGAGGATCACAATGCCTTCAAAATCATAGTCGCCGATTAGCTCGTTCAGTTCAAACAAGATTATAGCCTCTTTGGGCGGGTTATCTTTAATACTGGCCAGTTTGTTCCATAAAAACAGGATTTTTGCTGTATGTCTGAGTAAATTACACGTTGTTTGGACCCGCTCAAGCATGAGCGTTTGCTCTTCAAGCGCTCGGTGCGGTGTATGGACCCTATCTTTCAGTTTTTCGGCGCTGCGTAACAACCCCTGCACTTGCGACTGCACCGATGCCAACGTCGTCTCTAGATCGGATATATGGCTCGCCTGCGTTAGCAAATCGTTGTGTTTAGCTAGAACTTGCTTTTCTAAGCTTTTACCGAGTTTTTCTATGCCCTGTGTTAGCCTTGCGACTTGATCGGAGACCGATATGTTTTCGCCAACCAGCGGCTTTACAGTGTCGACAAGGAACTTACTGTAGAACTCATCGTTTTCTATTTCCACACACACGTCTTTAGCATCCATTGTTTATTAAATTAATGTAGAAATTGAAGAATTAACGCACAATCCATGAAATTTTGTTTTGACAGTTTTCTGACAACATGACAACATCACCCATGCAGAATAATAACCGAAAGTATCTGAACGTGTTCGAAGTAAATACTTTATTTCTGAGCTCATAATCTTTGCATAGTAATATTATTTTCAAAACATAATCATCATCAACAATATTTATAATTTTTCATGAATTTTGTAACCACCTAATGGTGAGCTTGAAACTAATGTGTTAAAAATAGTCTACTTCAAATAAAATATCAGCTAATTGAACGCACTTCAGTTTTATGGTGCGTTTTGTAATTGCATTAGGGTTCATACTATGTATTACTTCCATTTTTAGGGTTCCGTACCCAAAGGGTAAAACGGGACCCTATTACTAAGACTCCGCTGTCCATCTGTCACCAGGCTGAATCTCACGAACCGTGATAGCTACAGTTGAAATTTTCACAGATGATCTGTTGCCGCTATAACAACAAATACTAAAAAGTACGGAACCCTCAGTGGGCGAGTCCGACTCGCACTTGTCCGGTTTTAATTTTGAACAAAATTTGTTCTTGTGATTAAAGCAGCAAGGTGGGTATTTCCAGTGCGTACAAAATTTTAACGTTCCTTACATCCTTCCGTAACCTAACAGAGTGACAGGGTTACTTTCGCATTTATATCTAATATCCATCAAGTGTCTGACCGAAGTTTCGGTTTCGGCCAAATAACTATCGAACCTTTCGGCAGCGCCGAAACTGTAGTGTCTGGCCGAAGTTCAATTTCGGTATAAAAATCATACTTCAGGCAAAGGTTTGGGTTTTGGCCGAAACTAGAGTATCCCAAACCTTCGGTTTCGGTTGAATTGAATAACCGGTTTCGCTCGAAGAAACTCTAATCCACCTTTACTTACACTATTGACTATGACAAAGGCTGAATAACTAAAAACTTTAAAAAAAGTAAAAACACATGTAGTAGATTTGATTTTATTTATTTCAAATTAGCACAGTGTTGTGCTATATTGTTACAGAGTTAATTATAAATACTATTTCCAACATAATTGTGCACTAGCATCGAAATTCATTTGATACAATGTCATAATGCTTTGATTAATTTATTTACAAGACTTATCACTGTACATAGAAGCTAAGAGGCCAGTTGAAATAAATTTAGATTTGTCTAAACATTGGATGTGCAACCCTAGCGACTTGTGTATAACAGCATTTTTTGTCATACATTTTTTTATTGCTAGTTCTTATCGATAGATACTCCCTCTGAAAATAGGTGAACCCCTAAAATATCACAGGCATCCGAGGGCATTAAAAAGCTTATGTTTACTGTGTAGTTTCATTCAATTGTATCTAGGGTTGCCAACTCAACGACTATAGGTAACACGAGACATTTGAACTAATAGACAAAAGTTGACCTACAATCTAGAGTTAGACCAAGTCTTCTGTGATTTTGATAGCCTAGTGTTATTTTAAACGTCAAACCTCTATGAAATTATGACGTAAAAATAACCCTTGCACAGTATGCGCTGTAAAAATCGTTGCAGAGTTATCTTGGTCTAACTCTAGTGACCAATCAATCAAACAATAGCGCCATCTAGTGCATCTATCTTTATACCAAGAATTATGGTTCACATTACACCTCTATTAGTTCAATTTGTCTGTGACACTACATACGAAAATTGATAAAAAAGGGAAAAATAATTAATGGCAGCATAATATTCGTAAATAAATCGCTTTACGTAAAAACTAATGGTAACGCCGATAAGAAATAAAAACCTTCATGTCATCAAAGTCATTACGCTATGTAGTCACAGTCCAACGTTATTTATTTCCATCGGCATCGGCGTAAAAAAACAGTGATTTCTTAAAACTATAGTTTTTTGAAACTACTGTTGAACTTAAAACTATAGAACACTATTTTTGTATGCGAAAGTTCGTTTAAAATTCATTGTATTCAAGTTATTATAAAATTGCGTGTATGAAAATGATAGTCATACAGTTTGGCCGACCAACAAATACAATTTTTCTGGAAATCATTATGTTCGTATATCCTCACAACTCAGTATTTTTGCATAGGACCTAGTTAGTTTTTTTTAGATTTCAAAATCTATTGTTATTGTTACATAAACTATTCTAGAAGACTTATCGGACATGTTTATTAAACTATTCTAAAGGTACAATCAACTGCAGAAAATAGAAAGCATTTCTTACAGAAAACTTGTCTATCGAAAATTAACTTGACGAATGGAATTCAAGGATAAAACATCGCTTCTACAGATAGAAAGAAGCTACCATAGAAAACATTCAACAATGATATAGACAGCTAAAGTTTGCCGCCATTTTGTAAAAGCGGCCATTTTGAATTCGACCCTTTATATACAATTCTGAACAATTCTGAGCGTACAATCCTTTGTATAAGTACAAGAACTCGCTCATCAGAACTGTTCAGAACACTAAATAAAACAAGGTTTTTTTAAATACAAAGCGACACAAATAATCCATAAATCCACGGGAGTCCCTTCTCACAATTGATTTACAACAATGTATGCAAACATTTAAGTATAATTGTATTTATCTACATAATTGTATATGTAAATTCAGTAGAGATAGTGTAGAGCTAGGTAATCCTAAATTACCAAATACCCTTTTAAAAATAAAGGGATTATTTTTATAACTTGAAGATCACTAAAGGATGTTTAGAATCATTGGATCACAATATTAAACTGTTTTTCAATGTAATTAAGGAGTATATGTGACGTCCCACGGGTAAAGGTACCTTATGGCGGTTGGCGCTTACGCTATTATTAACGCCGCTCCAATATGATTGAGGAGCTATGCGACGTAAGCGGCAGCCGCCATAAGGTACCTTTTGCCGTGGAACGTCACATATTACTTTAACAGAATAAATGTTAATCTATGAATGTAATACAAAATTGTATTTTAAACCTTATAACAAAAACTAAGAAGTTCATTTTCGTTTGACAGAATTTAGTGCTAATTTAACTAGAATATTTTTCCCAAGATAAGTTATATTCTTCGAGTAACACCGGGAAGGTAGTCTGCATTTGCACTATTTCCCCTCTGCCGAAGCACGTGCCCAATAGCTAGGGTTCTAAGTGACAAAAAAAGGTCGAACCTTTTTTTTCTTGATTAAAGCATGAAACTTGGCACAGTTGTTCCTTATATCAAACCAAGCCGATTTCGATCGGTAGCCCGAAGGAGCCCCCCCTCTGGGGCCGGAGAGGGGGGGGTCAAAGTACCGCTCGCCCGGCTTCATTCTTAAAATTCTAACAGGCCCCGTTTAGCTAATAGGTCATATTTGGTATCAATTTCGGATAAATCAATAACGTAGAATTCATTTCTGGTATAAAAAATTAGCAATTTGTAGAAAAAAATAAAAAAAACTCAAAATATCTAATTTTTTAAGTTTAATTTTTGTTTCTTATTTATTGTCAGAATTAAACTGCCTGGTTTTTCTACATTGAAAAAATATGATGATAAAGCCTATTTAATGCAGATTTTAAAAACATAACTTTTACATATCTTCATTAAGAGGAAATTGCATAAAAAAAAACTTATATCGTCTCGCGCCGGTGAATATCTTTTTACCGACATCGGAATCGATATAGACAACATCCGAAGTACACACTCTGGAGACCGATTAAAAGTATTGTTTATTGTTGTAGATACATAAATATAGAAAAGCGTACAAATATTTTCTTATGTGTCGTTCAGTGAAAAAAGGGACCTTGGAAAAAATTATCACAGAGCCTCGCGTTTGTATAGAAGCATACTCGTAGGTATTTAGTTAGTGCCAACCACTCCATGGACTCCATGGTCGCTGTTCTCAATAGGGGATATTACTGCAATGTTCTGCCGCCAAAGTGCAGCACTACCGACTCTAGTAAATTCATAAACTAACTTATACATACTGTACCTTAAACTGTTTTTTGATAAGTTTTCACAGACAATAAAATATGACATTGATGCATCAAGGCGGTTTGTTAACCAGGGCCTATCGGTAAAAGCGAAAATCGAAATTAAGTTATCTGCCTCTTTATCGAATATGCAAGAGTGATAGAGGGATTAGACAACGAAACTTCGATTTTCTTGTTTCGCGGCAGACCCCCAGATTGTTAGTGATTGACAGATAGTGGTAGTGGCGCTACCTACGCAGAGTTTTGCGTAATATTCCCTATTAATAAGAAGTAAACTATAAGTATTATTTAATCTGCTTACTTATTACATTATACCACACTTTAATGTTGCGTCTTGTGTATTAATGCAATTCCTTCCCCCGACACATGAATGGATACATTTCATAATTCACGTATATATGTCAGTTTCAACCATATTCTGGCCACAGCAGGGTTGTCAGAACAGTTTGGAAGCAGTCATCTGCTCCTTGCTTCCATTCCCAAGAAGACGGACTGAGCAACTTTAAAGAGGAACTAACGTCTGACCCCCAAGCCCCAAACATATAATTCTATCCTGATAAGGCTGCTTCTCTGTCAACGGGCTTTGCGATCGAAGTGTATAACTGTCCATAGAACCTCTCGATCTCACCTAAAACCTCCGCTTTGCTCGACGCTATGCTGCCATCTTCCCGTTTCAACTTTGTCAGCTGGCTTTGCCCAACGCCGTTATCTCTCCGAAACTGTTTACTGCCGTAATGGAAGACGCCTTCAAGCTACTGGAATGGGAAGGACTTGGCATCAACATCAACGGCGAATACATCACTCACCTTCGGTTTGCCGACGATATCGTAGTCATGGCAAAGTCGATGGAGGAACTCAGCATGATGCTCGATGACCTCAACCGAGTTTCACAACGGATGGGCTTGAAAATGAACATGGACAAGACGAAACTTATGTCAAATGCCAATGTTGTGCCCATCCCAGTCTCTGTTGGGAAATCGGTACTCGAAGTTGTTGACTCGTACATCTACCTAGGACAAGTAGTCCAATTAGGTAGGTCCAACTTCGAGAAAGAGGTCAACCGCCGTATCCAACTCGGTTGGGCAGCGTTCGGGAAACTACGTAATGTCTTTTCGTCCGACATACCTCAGTGCCTCAAGACGAAAGTCTTTAATCAATGTGTGTTACCAGTGATGACTTACGGCTCCGAAACGTGGTCTTTCACTATCGGCCTCATCTCAAAACTCAAAGTCGCTCAACGAGCTATGGAGAGGGCTATGCTCGGAGTTTCTCTACGTGATCGAATCAGAAATGAGGAGATCCGTAGACGAACTAAAGTCACCGACATAGCCCACCGGATTAGCAAGCTGAAGTGGCAATGGGCAGGCCACATTGCACGCAGAGAAGATGGCCGATGGGGTCGAAAAGTGCTCGAGTGGAGACCACGGACTAGCAAGCGCAGCGTAGGACGTCCACCCACAAGATGGACAGACGATCTTGTTAAGGTCGCCGGAAGACGCTGGATGCGGGTCGCTTCCAACCGGCACGTATGGAGGTCCAAGGGGGAGGCCTATGTTCAGCAGTGGACGTCTTATGGCTGAGATGATGATGATGATCATAATGTAATAAAAATATTTAATAATACTTACAGTTTACTTCTTATTCATTGAGAATAGCGACCATGGAGTCCGTGGAGTGGTTTACACTAATTAAATACGAGTATGCTTCTATACAAACGCGAGGCTCTATGATAATTTATTCCTAGGTCCCTTTTTTTACTGAACGACACATAAAAAATAGTATTTGTACACTTTTCTATCTTTATAATAGGATCTATAAAGGATCTACAACAACAAACAATACATTTAATCGGTCTCCAGAGTGTGTACTTCGGATGTTGTCCATAACGATGCCGATGTCGGTAAAAAGATATTCACCGCGCGAGACGATATAAGATTTTTTTTATGCAATTTTCTTTTAATAAAGGTAAGGAAAAGTTACGTTTTTAAAATCTGCATTAAATAGGCTTTATTGTCATATTTTTTATATGTAGAAAAACCAGGCAGTTTAATTTTGATACTAAATAAAAAATAAATATTACACTTGAAAAATTAGATTTTTTAATTTTTTTTAATTTTTTTTCTACAAAATGCAATTTTTTTATATCAGAAATGAATTCTACATTATTGATTTATCCGAAATTGATACCAAATATGACCTATTAGCTTAACGGGGCCTGTTAGAATTTTAAGAATGAAGCCGGGCGGAGCGGTACTTTGACCCCCCCTCTCGGGCCCCAGAGGGGGGGCTCCTTCGGGCTACCGATCGAAATCGGCTTTATTTGATATAAGGAACAACTGTGCCAAGTTTCATGCTTTAATCAAGAAAAAAAAGGTGTTTGCACTTAACATCCTCACTACAACTGGACATGCACACAACTAACGCACAGCGTGTTATGACTCATCCCGCTCATCCGTACACAATTCGATTCACATTCACACACTCACAATTCGATTCACAGTCGATTGACGTGTGTCAATTTCTATATGTATTTGTGTCGTCATTACAGATTGGATTTTGTATGTAGAGAGTGAGAAGTGCGACTGTGTGCACGTTTCCCCCCGCAAAAAATAGCAGAATGATCTGAATGATTTATACGCGATACCTTAATATCGCTTCGGCTCCTCCCTTCCGACGTGTCGGAAGCCGGTGTTGCTCGAAGATTATACTCGTATAGTTGATCAAGCAGATCTTGTCAGTAGAAAAAAGCGGCAAATTTGAAAAATGTAGGCGCGAAGGGATATCGTCTCAGAAAATTTGAATTACGCGCCGTTTTCTACTGACAAGATTTTCGTGACCATCCATATCTAATATTTTTTTCATCCCATCGGTCAAATTAAACATTAAAATTATTATAGTTTAACTTTAGTAATGAAATAAACCTTTATAAATCGTATAAGTAGATTAGAAAAAATGTATAAAATTCGTAACGACGATACACTGGCCACACACTGTGTGGGTAAGCAAGTATGAAAGCGCCAAACGCCTAATGTGCAAAAATATATACACAATTGAAATGTTAACCCCTTGATGGCCAAGGACGTCAACTGACGCGCGTAGCGCGTAGCTACAGCCCAATATGAATCTTCGTGCATTGTGACATGGTTCATGATGATGATGACGCGCCTCACACGATAGGCGTGGCGATGAAAGGGTTAACCTTTTATTAAATTCAACATTATCTTAATGATAATATGTGGCATTCAAACAAGCAATTCAACTTGCAAATAAAATGATCAATATCGGCTTAGCCATTTATTAGATAGACACTATCTACCTAAGATATAATTCAAGTTTAGAGTAAATAGTCTTGAGTGTTGCAACTTGCAAGCTTAACTCTAGACGGGCGTCTTGAGGTACTATGAAAAATAGATCGACATAGACAGTTGCCAAAATGGTCTCATAGACAAGACATAGAGTATCCCAAGACGCCCTAAGGCCTCATTCGCACAAGCGCTTTTATAACGCGCGTTAAAAATACATGTGTATTTATTCACACGATGGCGGTGGCGCTTTTTATCAAGCGTTGTTGGATTTTCGACTTTGAGCGTCAAATCGAAATTAGCGTCAAGCGCCTTTTTAACGCGCGTTGAAAAAGCGCTCGTTAGTATGACGCCTAACACACCGCGCCTTCGGCTCGGTTGAAAAGATTATGGCAAAAGGCTTCGGCGCTGCTGCCTGTGGGTCCATATACTTTTTATAGTAAAATGGCGTTCAATAAAAGTTTTCAAAGATCTAATGCTTGTAAAGACAATCATTACACTTGGTTGTTACTTCTCGTTCTTTCTTAAGTAAAAAAAAGCATTTTAGTGTAAAATTAGTTAACTGTATACATTTTTTAACCCCCGACGCAAAAAGAGAGGTGTTATAAATGTTTGACGCCAAATGTCTGTGTGTAATTAACATCGTAGCCAACGGATGCACCGATTTCGATGCCGTTTTTTTAGGTGCAAGCGTTACAGAAGAATGTCAGCTCTTTTCCATAATGATGTAAGGAATATTTGGCATAAAATTTATTTTTACGGCATATAATGCAGCGCAGGGGTTTTTTTTAATGTTTAATTATGTTAAGTCTTTTATTGGATACCGATTTACATAAAAAAGCTCTAGTTCTGTAAGCCTTGTCTGTTGTGTGAATAGGTACAGTCGCCATCAGATATATCGGAGCGGCCAAGGTTCTCACAAATATCTGTCACACGTCTCTATTGTAAAGGCGTTAGAGTGCGTGTTCAGATATTGTGAACACCTTGGCCGCTCCGATATATCTGATGGCGACTGTACAAGACGACACCGATTGTCGAATGTGTGGCAAAGAGGAAGATAATGTGTGAATGTCACGCCCTCGCCAGACAGATAATTAAACTTTTGGAGCAGAGGGCTCTTCAGTAGCCACAAGGTACATCTTGAGGGGTCGATTACACAACAGATCTTCCACGAATTCGTCACGTCGCTACAAGTACATGCAGCCAACACCAATTTTGGTGTCTAGCAGTAGTAGTTGCCGCGCACTGCTACGGAACGGACCCCTGCTCGCGACACCTTGTCATATCTGTTGTAGACGCGTTTTGTTGGAAAGTGAACCTTCTGTACGTAGTACTATTATTTATTCTGTGGCCCAGATAAAGATTAAAACACACGAAATGACAGGCTTAAAGAACCACCATACCGAAGCCGACATCCCATAGCGCTAAGGGCGTATGGGACAATTTACTATAAAAGTACTTAACGTATAGTCCATGGGCAAGGCGAACCAACGATGAATTAGATTTCCGTTATAAAAATTATACAGATATAGTTCATAATTATTTTCCACCGTATTTCATTAAAAAAATATTTATTATAAATATTATAAAATATTGGTATTTTTCATCAGGTGAGATTGTAGTCAAATGTTTACCTTTTTCAAATAAAAATAAAAACGTACGAACCTCTCTTGCTATTTCAGTCAGTCGGTACAAAAAAATACTGAGGTTGACTGAAGTAGCATGACAAATATGAACGTTTTCGAGAAAATATGATGGAACAATTATGCACTACATCTCATCTGTACCATAATGTCCTTTCCCGGGACTCGAACGATCGCCATACCAACTTCGTCAGGCGTGTCTCACTCCGCGATTTCGTCGCTTTGCTACAGGTAGCTAAAAGTACATCCGTTCGACCCCAATTTTGGGGTTTGCCATAAGCCGCGCGTGGCGCTGTCGCCACATAGCGGCCTGATCGTAACACGCGTTTTGTTAGAGAGCGAGTCTTCTGTACCTAGTACCATTATTTATTCTGTGACTTCGTTTTAGAGTGAAGAGACAGACAGACAATAACTATCGTATTTATTATATTAGTAGGTATTTCAACTATGCATACGATGTTATTCAACTCTAACAAGCCGTTGATAGTTAGACCAAGAAGTCTGCAACGATTTTAATAGCACACGCAGTGCAAGTGTTATTTTAAACGTCAACATTTTATGAAATTATGACGTATTAAATCCGTTCACGGCGGGAAGAAGTTGATAACTCGAGATATTCTAGTGAAGAAATTTGAACTTAAAATAATACTACATAAGGTTGAAATTTCTTAATTTTTTTCCCGCGAGTTATCAACTTCTTCCCGCCGTGTACGGAAATAACACTTGCACTGCGTGTGCTATCAAAATCGTTGCACTCTTTTCTTGGTCTAACTTTAATCGTTCGTCCCTCGTCATTTTGTGCTGGCTGGAAAGAGACAAAATTTAACAAAAGGTTCGCTAAGTTTTTACGAATAATGTAACACCGTTGGACAGTTAAGGCCGAGCCACACCGGCTTGCGTGTGTGTAACGTCCGCGTGTGCGTGCGCTAAAATGTTGGAGCCGCACACGCACACGTCACGCAAGCGGTGTGCCGTCTCTAATAAGGATCTGTATACTACAACGGCGCACGCGCACGTGCACGTCACGCACACGCAGCCGGTGTGCACAGGCCTTTAAGAACAGTACCAAGTTATATGAGCGCGCACTTGATGGTGCGCCTGCCGCCGATCTTGCCCCGGCTCTTCTTTCCCCGCGCCTCCTTGTCCTTGCGGATCTCTCGGACGAGCGTGTAGAAAGCGTCGTCCACGCCCATGCGGGTCTTGGCTGACGTCTCGACGAAGGGGACGCCGTAACTCCGCGCGACCTGGAATGTTTGAGGGGTAAGTCAGTGATATCAAAGACAACGCTTAGGGATAAAGGAAAAGTGGAAATACTTGCTGTGTAAGAGTCTCCCCACACCTTTCGACGCGGAATGTGCAATAGCCGAAAGAAAAAAGCTTTATATCTAACGCAACAAGAGCGAAAAAGAGGTCGATTGGCTTGGCAGGCTTCGTCACACAGGCGGGTTTTCCGGGCAGGACGTGAGCGGGGCGCGCCGCTTTTACATATAAAACGCCCGACCGGAAAACCTGTGTGACGGAACCTTAAGGTGTACCTTAAGACGTCGGACGTTTGTCCACAGGGCCGCATCGCACGGTTTGCACGCAACGGATCAGTGGACGCACTTGTGTGACTTTCTATGCAAAGAATACTAAAATCCGATGCGTCCGATGCGTGCTATGCCGCCCTGTGGACGTCTACCTTTACGACGCGACGGCGTTTGTTCGTAAACATAAAACTTTTTTTATCGGTGGCGGCTATTGCCTAATTGCCGATTCCGCGTCTATAGGTGTGGGGAGACCCTAGACGACGAAACTAAACTACTAAACCGATTTTAATAAAATTAGGCATATCGTGATATCAAATCCTGGTACGGGTATTTATCTGTATATTTAATATAGATATATGCTCCTGACGAGTTATGGACGCATATATCGTCGTCTAGTAAAGAAAAGACGCTTTCCACAAGGATAATCGTACATTGACCTGCCTGTTGCTATCTCTATTCCACGCGCATTATATGTATTGCTGTCACACTCGTACAGTGACATTGTCAGCCGGCATGATGGGCGGTACAGCAACAGGCAGTTCAATGTACAGTCGACGTGAAAGATATGTTTACATTATTCGCCTTATTACAAGGGAGTAAGGTGCAAAAGTGTAAACATATCTTTGACGTCGACTACGAAAATCCTTCTGGAAAGGGTCTTTTCCTTACCCACAACACAAGGCTTATTTAGCTTACTGTGGGATTATTTAGGTTGATTTGTGTAAGATTCTCCCGTAATATTTATTATTCATATTTATCAAATAATTTAAATGAATAACCTAGTTAATATAATAATTTGTTATTAAATAGTACCGAATTTTCAGGGGGTCCCCGCACTAGGCTAGGCCTGTACCGTGCTGTTTGTTTTAGTTTTATGTAGTTGTAGCTTGATTAGGTTTAAGTAGTGATTTTTTTTGTGACTTTCAACTTTTAATCTTAATATTATGTAATTAAATACATATTAATTACATAATAAATAAATAAAATATTTAATACTGTGACCCTAGTGAATAAGGGTACAAGTATCGGACAACGCAGTTGTAAAAGGACGTAAGTTCCAAGTAACACTTATGCCCTTTTACACCTAAGCTGCGCGAGACTTGTACCCTTTTTCACTAGGGCCACAGTTATTTTATTTATAATAAATGAATAACCTTGACACAAAATTGAAGAAACTGGTCCATTTATCACCAAAGTTGGTCAAAGTCCCTCGCAATACTACCACTTCCCTGTTTACCGCCCACGCGATGTGTCACCACTTTATTTATAAAATGCATTACTAATGTTATATCAGGGAAATATTACTTCGCAAAGTGTAAATATTTCTTTGGAAAAAGTTTTGAAAGAGATCTGGTGTGATCTTTAACTCCTGATGCAAAGAGGGGTGTTATAAGTATAAGTTTGACCACCATGTGTGACGGGACTGACGGGTGTTTTTCTGTGATTTTTCTGCTTTATACAGTACTGAGTTATAATTCACGATTTTTGAACATCACCATCGGGGGGCACGGCAGTGCCCCCGCCAAGTCGAGCGCGAAGCAAACACTGCCGTACCATCCTTTACTGGAACCATTTCGCCGCATTTTCAGGCCCCTATTTGAGAACCTCTGGATAAGACCAGAACGCAGAAATTTTGGTCATCCAATAAGCTATAATCACATACTTAAAATCCAAAATTTCAAGTCTGTAGGTCATTTAGTTCCGAAGTTAAGCGAAAGCAAAGTTTCGCATTTATGAAACTCACTCATGATCATCAGAATAGAACTAGTACTTCCCATAAACTCAGAGAGCTGAAATTTGCTACATCGTTAGGGTTTAATGGCCACATAAAGGGAAAACCTAAAAATATTGCAATATCAGTCACGTTTTAAAGATCTAAGAACTGCATAAGTAAGTTTGTAATCCCATATAAATATATGATATTACAAAGTTACTGTTGCAGTTCCTACAAATAGTAGGTAAAGGTACACTACGATGTACGATGTGAGTATGAATGAAGATATGTTTAGTTATGATATGTGTATACATAGTATGGGTATGAGTACCCGAAAAGAAGTACCCTGCCTACAAAAAGAGATGAGATCCCATCAAAAACATTACATGTAAAAAGGTGCAAGTCTCGCAACGCTTTTACTACAAAAAAGTTTTGAGATGTAATGTGAAACCAAGTCGGTTATTTTAATCAGTGCCAGGGGGTGTTAAAACCGTATCAATAAGATATCTTTAATTTGTAATACGTATAATGACTTGGCCATCGCACGGCTGCATAATGACAAAAGGATCATCGTCACCTATTAAAAATAATTCTAATTGAACATAACGCTAGCGCTAATTGCAGTTTGAGCATTACACATATTTACGAGTACGGTACGAGTAAAGCATTATGTGCGATTGCCAAGTCATTATATGATGATTAGTGACGGATTACTGATTATTATTTAATTATTAGATTTAATGAATGGGCAATACGAAAAACTGTTGCTACTGTACAAGAATCAGAACCGGAAAAAAAGAAAAGAAAGATTTGTAATAATAAAAAAACTACTCCTAAAAAGAAAAAAAATGTGTTAAATAAGAAAATCTAATAAAATAAATCAATATGCCCACGTTTCTACAAAAAGAAGTGAAATCCCACCAAAAACATTCTGTAAAAAACTAGCCAAGTCTCGATGGAGCTGCTTGTTTATCTCTAAAAAGTAATGAAATCTAGACAAAGTCGTGCCAAGTCTAAGGTTCCTTACTGCGATTTCTTTATTATTATAGTTAATGTTGTGTGACTTGGCCGTTGAAGGGTACACAAGGGTACAAAACCAGGTGCTCCATGACACCATTGCACCAATCTGCCATTGCACCAAAAAGAAGTGTTTGTTTCAGGCTCGCCCATACATAAGTATTATTGAAATACGCAGCTTTATCAAGCCTACAATTGACTGGTTATTGAATCAACGTTTTCCAAGTGGCAATTTTCCATCGTCAATGGGTAGCGGTTCTGGCGACAGATTGGTGCAATGGTGTCATGGAGCACCTGGTTTTGTACCCTTGTGTACCCTTCAACGGCCAAGTCACACAACATTAACTATAATAATAAAGAAATCGCAGTAAGGAACCTTAGACTTGGCACGACTTTGTCTAGATTTCATTACTTTTTAGAGATAAACAAGCAGCTCCATCGAGACTTGGCTAGTTTTTTACAGAATGTTTTTGGTGGGATTACACTTTACTCTTCATCTTTCCTAACTATGAATAAATACAAATAAAAATACAAACAGATGAAAAGAAAGGCTCAAAAGTTTTAAACACTTTGACAACTTGTTTATGTTTTTAGGCATGAACACACATGTGACGTAATCTATGAAAAGGGACCTTATTGTCGATGACGCTTACGCCATTATTAACGATGCTCGGATATAAATAAAAGGTCGCGCGACGCTGTGCAGCGTAAGCGGCATCGACAATAAGGTCCCTTTTCATAGATAATGCCCCATATCATGGCAACTGTGTCAATATTATTGTCATACTCATAGCTCAGTCTGATTAGGGGTAGTTTTGGTTTGATGTTAAATAGTGATAAGGCAAATAAATGTTGCTCTATAAGTTGACATACTTGACATCAATAAACTTTGGTTATCATACCACCATAAATTCTAAAATAAATGATTATTCCAATAATATGAAGAATATGAACTGAATTAATACTTAGTGTAATTTCATACTTTTTTTACAGCAACTCAAATCAATGTCAGATCACAGAATAAATAAGAGTACTACCGTACCATGGTGTAATAATATACTCCGCCTGGTACTCTCTTCTGACCATGTGACTGACAGTAAGCCTATGTCATCATGCGACAGCGCTATATAATAATATGCAATAGTGCCATATAATATAAAGTGGCAATGTTATTGTGACGTAGGCTTGTGTCACTCTGGGAAGAGAAGACCATGTTTTATTAGACTACTGTTGTACCGTACATAAAGGAAACTTCCTACAAAACTGAAGTTTGACAGCGGTTTAGGGTCGAATCATGCTGTCCCTTTCTAATATATGACACTATCCTTTTCAACAATTTAGGGTTGTCAAAATTTAAGTCATTATCTTATCTGTGGTCATACACGCAAAGGGACATCAAGTTCTGTCAACCCTAATTGGAGCAATGCTGAGCCGAACAGAGCCAATTTTGCCCGAAGGAAGGAGTTTCACAACCCTGGTCAGATGTTAGATACTTATTTAAAATTTCAATAAGAATAAATTATACACGGTTTGCAAATAGGTAATGAATGAGCATGCTTTAATTAATAGCATTTAGTTTGAAGAGGAGTCACATTAGTTATTTTGATTTAGAAATTGCTCCGTATCAATATTAATTACAGACTCCATGTTTAATTAATCACTAGCATTGGTAAATTTTTGCCCCCATTATACCGGGGTATGGTCAATTGTCCTCTTCAATTTATTTGACAACTACCGACTATTACAATTTAAGTTCATCAACAAGTCTTTGTTTACATTGTACAAAGATAACAAAGATTTTTACTTAGCAACAAACAAATCACTCACCTCCCTAGCTTGCGTCATGTCCACCGCCCAAGCCTGCAGGTCACACTTGTTCCCCACCAGAACCATGGGCACCTCCTCAGCGTCCTTGACTCTCTTTATCTGCTCACGATAAGAGCCTATATCCTCGAAACTTTTCGCACTATTAACTGCAAACACTAGCAGGAACCCCTCTCCTGTACGCATGTACTGATCCCGCATCGCTGAGTACTCCTCCTGCCCTGCCGTATCCAAGATATCCAACAAACACGTTTCACCATCTATCACCACCTGTTTTCTATACGAATCCTCTATCGTAGGATCGTACTCGTCCACGAAATGATTCTGTATAAGCTGTATAGTCAATGCGGATTTGCCGACGCCACCAGCGCCGACCACCACCAATTTGTACTCGGTCATCTTGAAACGGTGTAGGAAGTGTATTTTTCACTTTTTCACTACTGTCACTTGAAGGAGAATACGACGCGGAACGTCGGTCAGCTGCCACACCTCTGGTATTACTCACATCGGCATGGCTGCTCGACCTATGATCACTTAATGCTCGCCCAGTACCACAAGCGCGAAGACGACTAATTAATGTATTATTATTAGAGTCGAATGCAATAAAATGACAAGACAATGAGGCGGTTCACTCACCCCTGGGAACTTTTCCGTCTCTCAAACATATTCGTGTTGACCCCAATATTAGCCAATAGGAGCTTTGTTTCAGGCGTTCCCTACAACGTTATTGGGCAAATTTGATACAAGGTCGAGATTACACTGAAAAACGCCCAATGCAAGATCGGAGCGTTCCGAAACTATATTACGTAACTGTTGTTATGTAAAATTTGTGTATATCGTGCTTTCTTATTATTACACATGCATATGTATTTTCTTCCATATATGTTTATATTATTCTATTATTATCACCAAGTAACGTAAATCAGTGAGAATTCCTGATTATGGCTTTTATTTATTTTCTATGGAGCGATTTGAAGATTCTGAACGTCGATGACATGAATCATGGATGAATCATAAATCACTTGTCAAGAAAATCATAGATGGCGCTGTGTATGTAAATGTTTTGCTCCGGAAATTCCGGAATATTTTCTGATTTTATATTTTTTTCTGGCTTGGTGTGCTCGGTTGGTGTGTAAGATGTCTGTGTTCACAATTACTAGCTAATTCCACGGTATAATAATGTACCTCGAATTAGCACTAAGTACAACTATTTATAATGTGGAAATAGAGACTTTTTTACTGAACCAACAAAAAAAACTATTTATTAAAACTTTAACTGGTTTCACATAAATTAAAAAAAAAAAAAACTTGAATGACATACTTACCATTTTTTTTGGGTTTTCGGGAACTTTCAATTTTATTTTCATTCAAACAGCCAAGTCTGAAGTTGATTTATTATTTTAATTGAAGAGTTTATAGCTTACATAAATCTATATATCAGCTATAATGTCAGCAGTAGAAGAACAGGACGAAACCCCTGATGTGTTGGAGGAGACGGGAGCTCTGGAGGCCGACGTCGGGGCTCGATTGTTAGTAAAGCGAAATAAAAAATTTGTTGCTATTTCAAATTTGTCCATTAATTGTCCATTAATTTATCACTGAACAAAGCGATAATTCTTAAACACTTTATACACGTTATTTGTAATATGGAAAGCCATTTCCATCAGTCCTTTTTATGTTTTACGCGGAAGGAAGGTAGCAAAGTTTGTTTTAACCCTCGTGCCTTAGGTATATGCCTCGAAACGCTCAAGATTCAAATTTTAGAATCCACTACGCTCATGGTTCCTGGTTCAATTTTGGAATGTTTCGCTTTGCTTGGGTACCAATTAATATTAGCAGAAGGGTTCAAACAACAACTTTGCCCCCTTGTAAAATACACTATTTTCTTTTTCAGCGACTACCAACTTAGTAACATCGACCCACGGCTACAGATCGACATGGACCCGCTGGCACACAGAGACTTCCGCCCCGAAATGATGTTCATACGAGATGAGCTGCGCCAGGCCAAGTTTCAGGCCCTTGCCGTAAGTACAGGCCAAGTTTCAAACTCTTGACGTAAATACAGGCCAAGTTTTAGGCCTCTGTCCTACTAAGTATTAATACAGCGTAACGAGTTGCTGACGCACAGAGATCTACGCCTTGAAATGAAGCTCATAAGCCCGCTTCACACTCGTGCGTGAATCGCGGCGCGAAGCCGCGAACGTGAGTGTGGAGTCAAGTTCGCAGAGAAATACACTTTACTGTCAAAATGCATTCATGAATCCATTCGCAACGCATGAATTTTTAGGAGAATTATCTGGATAAAAACACTCTCCACCCGTCCTTTTTTCTTCAGTCGGTAAAAGCCGTAACACACTAACGCATCGCACGAAAGTCACGGTGCGTCGCACGCATAAATGAGAGGGAGAAAGATAGAGATATCTCTTTCTCGCTCTCACTTATGGGTGCGGCGCACCAAGGTCGCGGTGCGATAGTGTGTTACGGCTATATATTATAAGTTGTATAACAAACGAACTCTCAGGTCCGCCGCATGGCTCTGAAGAAGTTGCTGCTGCAAGACTTCATCCGCGAGGACTGCGAGCTGCGGAACCTCGGGCTGGCGTACGCGCCGGCCGATGCCTAGCCAGCAACCCAGACCCTCAAGCCTAGAGGCCCTACCGCGAACCACGTTCGACGTGTTGCTTCTCTATCGCACTTGTAAATACGTAAGTGTGACAGTGAGGCAAAACGTCGAACGTGGTACGTGGTTCACGGTAGGCCTTCAGTTTACTGGGCTCTACAAACGTGTTGAATATCGCATACGATTTTTTATTTATTATAGCATTGTACCTACTTGTCAGATTGATTATTAATAATAAATAATAATATAATTTAGCCTTGGCACCTCAATTAATAGCAACGTTAAGTTAAAGTTGTTACGGCATATACAGTCTGTGTCTGACCATGGTCTCTGTGTCTGGCTTTAACACATTCAACACCAAGAACCCGACTGTCGGGTACACTGTTCGTAGCGACTACGCGCTACATACGACGAAACCGTGGCTACGCGCTACGAGCGTAACCCGTAGCACTTAGTGGTATTGAATGTGTTAAATCCAGCGCTTGATTTTACTCGGTAAACTGAGCTACTTTTACTATGGGACCAACCCTAAAATCGGGGAAATTTTTTTGGCTTTTCCATTGAAAACGTCGACATCTGATCAGCCAAAATGTATGAAAAAGTGAAAATTTTTCCGGAATTTTGGGGTTGGTGCCATAATAAAAGTAGCTCAGTTTAGCGAGTAGAATTGAACCCTGGATTTAAAGCACCATGGTCAGACACACCCTGTATATAATGATTTACAAAATGGCCGCCGAAAATTTACACCGCTTTTAATTGATTACCTATTTGTCGTAAATAAGTCGTAATGACAAATGGAATTTCTCCCCTGTACAGTTATTACTTATAAAGGCTTTGCAAATGTGCATTACATGTAGGTAGTAAAATTATATCGAAATCGTATTGGATGCGGGCAAAGCGCCGAGAGAAAGAGAGAAATTGGAAACAATTATTTTAATTTTGTTAAATATCCTACATTTTTAATGATTAAAAAGGGCGCTCGCTGGTAGACTATTTATTCATTTATCATATACCTACATTATAATAGTATTGTACGTACGTATTAGGTAGGTACATATCGGGTCTTCCAGTAACAAATTGTTTCAATACATGCTACACATATCGGGTGTGCGAAAGAGCGTGTGACTTTCGACTAATTTTCCTTTACTTTTAACTCATATGCCATAGCATACGTTTAGCATTTTTAGGGTTCCGTACCTCAAAAGGAAAAAACGGAACCCTTATAGGATCATTCGCTTGACTGTCTGTCTGTCCGTCTGTCACAGCCTATTTTCACGAAAAATACTGGACCAATTAAGTTGAAATTTGGTACACATTATGTAAATTAGTGACCCAAAGATAGACATATTTTTTTTATAATTTTAAAATACATAGGTTCGAAGTTATTTAAGAAAATAGCCGAAAAATGACCATTCCCCTCCCTTTATCTCCGAAACTACTGAGTCTAAAATTTTGAAATAAATAGACAAAATAGTTTTTTACCTCTATAGGTCATCTATATGACAGGAAAACCTATTAGAAATGTGCAGTCAACCGTGAGTCGGACTTATGTACGGAACCCTAGAAACGCGAGTCCGACTCGCACTTGGCCGGTTTTTTTAATAGATAGTGACGTAGACGAGGGATCTGAAATTCTAAATTTTATACGAAGTTGGTAGAGTTAGACCAAGAAAAAACAACAATATTACTTAAAAAAAAATTAGATCTTATAAATCGTTCTATTTTATATGCGTATTTACCCATCATAAAAAACATACATACACACAAAGCAAACCCCGCGCTGATGATGGAGACAGGAGGTGGTCATATCATAAAACAACGGAACCTAATTATATATGTATGTTTGGGTAATGTTAAAATTGTCTCGATGAGTATTAGCAGGCTTGGCTCACTCCGCGATTTCGTCGCTTTGCTACAGGTAGCTAAAAGTAATCCGTTCCACCCCAATTTTGGGGTTTGCCATAAGCCGCGCGTGGCGCTGTCGCCACCTAGCGGCCATATCTGTCCTGATCGTAACAGACGCGTTTTGTTAGAGAGTGAGTCTTCTGTACCTAGTACTATTATTGGTATCGTCTTGGGTCGTCCCATTCGTTTTTCGTCAAGTTCTTAAATTAGTCCTATTCTGCGTTCGTCACTCATTCTACATTGAAAGCCACCGACGATTGGAACGAATGTAGAATGAGTGACGAAAGCAGAATAGGAATAATTTAAGAACTTGACGGTAAACGAATGGGACGACCCAAGACGATACCCTATTATTTATTCTGTGGTATTAGTAACTAATACTCATCGTTGGCTGTAGAAAGAAAATTACTTTAAAATATGTTTTTTTTTTGACAAACCATTTACTTTTCGTTTCCGAATGAAGCCTCTGTTTGAGCGTTTATTGATACTACCGTAATTCTTTATCTCCATTTTACCGCGGAGCTATTACAGAGAGATTAGGTACGTTTTATTGGCAAATGTCTCATTACGCAAAGTGTTTAAATCCATGGGGGATTTGTAAGGGCGTTGCTTGGCTAGTAGTAGTAGGTAGGTACGTAGACGTACCTCTAGCTAGTCTAGCTTGACCACGACTTTGACACTAATATGCCATTATGAGTGATACGCATAGACAGTAAGTTACGCACACGCTAGCGTATTGTCAGTATCAAACTGGGCACCTGTATATATACAGGGCGTCCCACGGCGATGCCACATGGAGGGAAAGTACCTTAAATATCATAGATAGTATATTTTACTGAAAGAAGACTTCATTTTATTTTTAAAACTTAGTAACGTTGCATTCATACTATTTAATTTTTTTTGAAAATAAATGTATGGAAAAAAATTATCGCGTCATTGGAGGAAAAGTACCTTAATTATTGTAAATGAACATCTTACTGAAAGAAGACATTATTTCTATTTAAAAAAACAAGTTGAATTGCATTTTAAATAATTTCATGGTTAAACCGGGAATCGAACCCGCTACACGAGAAAAAAAAATACCTTGTAGCTTTGTCATAATTCTCACATTGAAGCCTTTCGATCAGTATGACCTCCAATGACGCGATAATTTTTTTCCATACATTTATTTAAAAAAAAATTAAAAAAGTATGAATGCAACTTTACTAAGTTTTAAAAATAAAATGAAGTCTTCTTTCAGCAAAATATGCTATCTATGATATTTAAGGTACTTTCCCTCCATGTGGCATCGCCGTGGGACGCCCTGTATATACAGGTGCCCAGTTTGATATATATACCTACGCATAAATATATGCGACTGTTCTAAAGATGATTTACCGTATAATAAGTAAAATGGGGTAACTTTAATAATTTTAAAACGGTTACAAACTTAGCATTGTTTATTATTTACTCGAACTGTTCCTTTATCTAGTTAGATATAGGTAGGTAAGTATCTTTCAACTCATGACTTAAACTTCTCTCTGATGATTCACACACGCTACACCTATACACGTGTTACTATACATGTAGATGTAAAGGACTTATGTGTAGCGGTTAAAAGGTTAAAGCCGGTTAATGCCTCTTCAAATGTTGGCAGGCGGAATTAAGATACAGATGTATATAATGTTTTTCACGCCGAAAAGCACAGAAAACTTCAAAAGGATTGTAATAATGCCATCCCACCAAACCTAAAGTAACGCGGGGTTAAACGGTGAAACTTGGGGTTACCATGGTAACCAGTATAATTTTACACTGGGTTGACGGTTTAACCGGTTGACCCCGGGTAAGTGGGATGGAAAGTGGCGCTTAGGTTTTCGTTTTAAGACAGAATTTACAAGAAGCAATTTACTCCCTGCCATAGTCTAATCAAAACGTGGTCTTCTCTTCCCAGACACAAGCCTACGTCACAATAACATGGCCGCTATATATAGCGCTATCGCATATTATCATATAGCGCTGTCGCATGATGACGTAGGCTTGTGTCAGTCAGGTGACCTAGAAAAGACGGGAAGAGAGTACGAGGCGGAGTATACAGTGTGTTTTATGTCACAGGAGCAATAAATTAAACTGTAGGCTGTACTCCTAAAACTGACCAACTTTTGTTCAGAAACTTTGGAAAATAACTCATGGTTTGATTTTTATTACACTTTAAAGTTTATTCTAAGACGCAATGTATTGCACATTTTGTTATGTTAAAAGCGTGACAAGTAACGTCAAACACACTGATGTCAGCGTACATTGAAGGCAATATTTATTCTGTATGAAAAAGAGGAAGTCTAAAGGATTCATATTTTTTAAAAGTTGCTGAATAAATGTTGGTCAGTTTGAGGAGTACAGCCTTTAGTTTAATTTATTGCTCCTGTTACAGGAAGCACCCTTATTATACCATGCTCCCTGCCAAACGATTTAAAAGTTGAAGTATAAGTAATTCAAATATAATTTAAATTGCCTACTTACCCGTGGCGAGTTGAAAATTAAGTCTGTTAAGTCGAAACAACCAAGTCAACATTGAACTTAGCTAAATGAGTTTGTGATATCGTTTTCATAAATATAAAAGCTTTTTAGACCATCTCAGCTCATGGGTAGCGTTATGTATTCCTTTTGTTCCAGATATCCTGTTCCAAAGTCCTTCGTTCTTTATTGCTAAGTTTTTAGCGTACCCAAAGGGTAAAAACGGGACCCTATTACTAAGACTCCAGACTCCATGAGATACAGTCAATCATTGGACAGTTGAAATTTTCCCAGATTATGTATTTCTGTTGCCGCTATAACAACAAATACCTACTAAAAGCATTTAGTAACTGGAGATGTCATCGCTGTCATTTTCTTTATTTTCTCGTCTGCCGATATTTGAGGGGGAGGTGACGTCAAATGTATTGCATTTCTATATGATTTATACGTAACGTACAAATAGCCATGTCAGTCCAGTTTCCAGCTAGTTTTTCGGCAGAGGCAGGCGTGTCTCACTCCGCGGTTTCGTCGCTTTGCTACAGGAAGCTAAAAGTGCATTCGTTCGGCCCCAATTTTGGGGTTTGCCATAAGCCGCGCGTGGCGCTGTCGCCACCTACCGGCCATATCTGTAGCTCTACTATCAGTTGGCAGAGTATTTTTCACTTACTTTCAGTGAATAAACGTGCCGTGAGTCACGTTTTACGTTTCTTTACGGTCTTATGTACCTAACTTCACTCCACTCCAAACGATGCTGTCCCTTTCTAAGTATACTAAAAAACAGAGCAAGAGTTATCGGAGTTTTATACAGCGCCTCTAGGATTCACCTAAAGAACTAACTAACAAAATTGACACATTTTCTCACGTCTACGTAATTTACTATCTATGCATCTCGCTCTCGCATATTAGTGCAAGTGAGATGCACAGAAAGTAATGTTACATATACTGATGGTAGCCGTGAATATAGAGGTTAGAGGTAAGGAGAATCCTTTATGACTTTATGAGAAAACTCCTTTAAGGGAGAATATTTGCAAAAACTGGGCACGCTGTCAGCTATTATAATTTTTCTAAATCTCTCCAGAGTAGCGAAAAAAAGAAAACCCATAAACCTAGTTTTTCATTGTATCAATACCGTACTAAAAATCATGGAGAATGGAAGATACTCGTATTTATATACAAGTGGAAAAACGTTTTCTCTTTTTTAACCGACTTCCAAATCTCAAAGAAGGAGGTTATCAATTCGGTTGTATGTTTTTTTTTTTTTTTTTTATTATTTTTTATGTTTGTTACTCCATATCTCCGTCATTACTAGATCGATTTTGAAATTTTTTTTTTGATTGAATGTATATGCATACAGATTGGTCCCGTTTTTGTCAAAACCCAGTTCTGATGATGGGATCCATGAGGAATCGAGGGAACTCCTCAAATCTTAAAGGCATACATATAGTGATTTTTGGGTTTTTATCAACAAATCAAGCATATACACCCAAAAAAGAGACATTTGATGAAGTGGAACTGCTGATGATGATCAGAACGGAACTCTTTAACGACGCATAGTTCACGGTTGGCGATTTGTCCTCTTCGTTATGTTTGTTAAGCAAGTTAAGTTTTTAAGCCACATTTTTGTCAAGCTCGAGTTCTGATGATGGGATCCATAAGGAATCGAGGGAACTCCTCAAATATTAAAGGCATACGTATAGATTTTTTTGTATTTTCATCATAAAATCAAGCATTTACATTAAAAACTGTCGCATTTGATGAAGTGGAACTGCTGATGATGACCAGAACAGAACTCTTCAATGACGCATGGTACACGTTTGGTGATTACGAATTTCGATTTTGACTTGGACTGGGACCCGGACTCGGACTCATACCCGGATCCGGTTCGGACCCGGATCCGGTTTGGACCCGGACCTGGACTCGGACCCGGATTCGGACTCGGACTCGGAACCGGACTCGGACCCGGACTCGGACCCGGTCTCGGACCCGGACACGGACCCGGACTCGGACCCGGACTCGGACCCGGACCCGGACTCGGACCCGGACTCGGACCCAGACTCGGACCCGGACCTTGATCCAGAAAACCACTATGATACCTTAACTAAATAAACAACTATGATTACCTACCATAAAATTAATGTAGGTATAAAGTACGATGATGCCAATCTTACTGGCCCCTCCCGCTTAAACCCCTGTACACCGCACGGCATGCGCCATTAAGTGGGTTAGGTTAGGTTTGAACTGCGATCCTCACAGAATCGAACAAGGATTAGGTTAGGTTAGAACTGCGAGCCTTACAGAAACGAAATGCTACTTGAAAAGTGGGTTTGATTAGGTTCGAACTGCGATCCGCACAGAACCGAACTGCTATCTGAGGAGTAGGTTAGGTTAGGCTAGAACTACGACCCTCATGGCTCCTCTTCACGATGGGCCAACGCCGGCCACTCCAAGGGACGCATTTATGCGTTAGAGGGAGCAAGTGATATTGCTATCTCATTCTACCGCATGGCTGCGTCCCTTGGAGTGGCCGGCGTTGGCCCATCCTGTAGAGGAGCCATTATACAGAAGCGAAATGCTAGTAGAAAAGTGGGTGGTTTTACCTCCTTTTCTACATAGTGTACCATCTACAGTAATCTTTCATCGGCCCCCATGGAAGTCGGTTTTTTTTTCTTAAAAATTATGTATGGACGATTACGTAGTATACTTCCCTCTTAAAGTTTTTGACGGACACTTTTTCATTATTAATTACACGGAGATTGTATTCCTTACCTCTACCATCCACTAAGAGCATTTAGAAGGGAGTTGTCATCGCTGTCATTTTCTTTACAAAACAGTCCACCGATTTTTGCGGGGGAGGGGACGTCAAATGTATTGCTATTTCTACATGATTTGTACGTATCGTACAAATAGCCATGTCGGTCCATACAAAAGTTTGCACAATTGTGCAAGTTTTTCGGCAGAGGGGTAAGTAATAATGTCAACAAAAAAATAAAGAGTATACCTTCGAGACTACTACGACTATGATATTTGATTTATTCGGTTGTCAATATAAAACAAACGTAGGTGTTCTTTCTTCTCGTATGAGACGCCATTACTATGTAGTCTTGCTTGAGATTAATAAACATTACCTCCCAACTAGCAAAAAAGTCTCAGATTGCGCACTTTATAAGAGTAGTGAGCTTATAGCGCTCTTATTTTTGTTTTGAACTTGTCATCGCTCTTATATTAGTCTTAGACAAGCTAATACGCACTTTAGTAAGTTTAGTCTTATTACCTAGTCTTATATATGTATATTAGAGCATTTTATAATACCATTATAAGCCTCTCGCTCTTACAATAACATTTACTAAGTCTCATTGAACTTGAGAGTACCTGGTCTTATATCCACATTCTCTAAGTTCATTTGATCTTATAATAGACTTTCTAAATGCTATTATAAGAATGTAAGACTAATATCAACATGGCATAATACTATTATGAGCCTCTCGCTCTTACAATAACATTTACTAAGTCTCATTGAACTTGAGAGTACTTGGTCTTATATCCACATTCTCTAAGTTCATTTGATCTTATATTAGACTTTCTAAATGCTATTATAAGAATGTAAGGCTAATATCAACATAGCATAATACTATTATAAGCCTCTTGCTCTTACAACAACATTTACGAAGTCTCATTGAACTTGAGAGTACGTGGTCTTATATCCACATTCTCTAAGTTCATTTGAACTTATATTAGACTTTATAAATGCTATTATAAGAATGTAAGACTAATATCAACATAGCATAATACTATTATAAGCCTCTTGCTCTTACAACAACATTTACGAAGTCTCATTGAACTTGAGAGTACGTGGTCTTATATCCACATTCTCTAAGTTCATTTGAACTTATATTAGACTTTATAAATGCTATTATAAGAATGTAAGACTAATATCAACATAGCATAATACTATTATAAGCCTCTTGCTCTTACAACAACATTTACGAAGTCTCATTGAACTTGAGAGTACCTGGTCTTATATCCACATTCTCTTAGTTCATTTGATCTTATATTAGACTTTCTAAATGCTATTATAAGAATGTAAGACTAATATCAACATAGCATAATACTATTATAAGCCTCTTGCTCTTACAACAACATTTACGAAGTCTCATTGAACTTGAGAGTACCTGGTCTTATATCCTCATTCTCTTAGTTCATTTGATTTTATATTAGATTTCTAAATACTATTGTAAGAATGTAAGACTAATATTAACATAGCATAAGAACACTGTAAGTACGTACTTTTCTGATCTTACTAAAGCTATAATAAGATCAACAGCAGCACTTTAGTAAGATATTAGAGTGATATAAGATCAAGACACTTATATCACAATAGAGAAGATCAATATCAGATGGTTTGATCTTAAATCGTTTTTGGGAACACTATTGTTAGTATAAGTAATTCAACATGGCCACATCATTTGTATTCAGAATGCTTAAAATACTCTAATAGTGCGCTTGAAAAATGCACCTACATCAATGGCTGACTATCAATACAAAATAAAGAAATAAAATAATTATAAAAATATTCAAATACCATATTTGAGTAGGCGCATAAAGTTTGAAGTGTAAAACAGGGTCTACTTTACAATAAATAATATTTTCCCATGTGAATACTTACCCTGAAACATAAACAGACGATGATAAACAGCACGTTATTATATTTAAACATAATTCATAAAAAGTATGATAAACACTTACACTAATATGTTTTTGTCACGTTGCAGTTATTTCACCCGTATATTTATACTTCACAAATAGAATGTTTCAAACCAAAATAAGCTTATTTAGGCTTACAAGATTCTAACGTTCGACCAATATAAGCCTATGTAGGCTTACAAGATACTTACGTTCGACCAATATAAGCCTATGTAGTATGTAGGCTTACAAGATACTTACGTTCGACCAATATAAGCCTATGTAGTATGTAGGCTTACAAGATACTTACGTTCGACCAATATAAGCCTATGTAGGCTTACAAGATACTTACGTAAAAGCGATATTAGCCTAAAGCAGCTTAATATAGTTTTGAAAAAGATTACTGTGAATGCAAACAACATTCAATTAGACTGATATTAGAACGATATTAAAATAAATACGCTTATGCTTTGTGCCCAAACCCGGGCTTATACGATGATATAAAATCAATATAAGAGCGACAAAATTGTAGTCTAGAGACTGTTGTTAGCGTGATTTTGCTAGTTGGGCTATATGGTGTTAAAACAAGCTTTTCTTTCCTGCTTGGAACCCTAATCCTAAATCCTAACAGTAAGCACTCAATGGCCACTCCAGTTATTAAATGCTCTAAGACCAGTTTTGTCACTTTGTTACTGACTCAACCTTCATTCTACAATTTTTTAAAGATTTGACGTTGCCATAGTTACGAAAATAATAAACACATCAATGTTAGTAAACAGCTATGATATTTTATAAAATATCATAGGTAAACAGTGTATAAATTAAAATATAATTGTATTCAAGACAAAAATTGCAAAATATGATAATTACGTAAACATCATTAATAATCGAGTTAAAATTATGACATTGCGTGTTAAAAAATAGGAAGCAAAGTATACGGCGCGATTATACAGGCTACTTTTGGCTGATGAGAAGAAATCTTAAAATATTAAAATAGGTATGTATTATAATGGTCCGCTTCAGTCCGCATCATGACAGCGGCCGTCTCCTACTGCTAAGTAACATTATCTAATAGTGTCCGGAAAGAGAAAAGTCGTGAAATTTAGGGGAGCCCATACATTATACCTACGACTCTTCTCTTTCCGCACAGACCCTACGTATGACCTTAATAGCGATCTTAATTTTATAGTACCTATATGATCTCGAGTATATTTCAGTGCCAAGCGCCCCATTTCCAATACAAAATGAACCCACGCAGCGGGTTTTTGGCAATAAATGTGTTTAAATCTTATTTAAATTTTCAGATTCAGAACCACCAGCAAAAGTTTTTGAAGAAAGTTTTATATTTCCTGTTACCAAGTTGACATGAAAAACGATTACCTAGGTACCAAACACAATAATTTGAACAACGGAAAATAAAATAATACTTACTTAGTAAAGAAAAATAAATAAACCCACAGAACATTTGTATGATTTATTTTATATAAGATAATAATAATAATGCTTAATAAAATACGTAGCAATTCTTGTGTAAATATTATAATAGGTCTTGCGGTATGTCTTTTTCTTACTATTAGTTAGGGAGGCGAGGTAGCTAAATGGCGTAATTCAACGGCGCCGTCGAGACCTATCAAAATCGAAAGATAAAATAATTTCGAAAAGAAAAGCTCGTATGGCAAAAACCATTTTAGCGGTGGGTTTGGCGTGTACGGTTTTTCAAAAATGTTAAAAAAAAACAGTTACTTGGGCATTCTCGAGCGCGTCAGATATTCATACTACGTATGCCCCGAGTGCCTCTGATAACAACGGTATACTAATCTGCCGGTTTGCGTGGTGGGGGTAGGCATATAAAGTAGTCAAAAATGCAAAAAAAAAATTTACTCGAGCGCGTCAGATTTTCGGAAGGGGTGTTAAGTAGGCCCCAAGGAAGCTTCCTTTAAAAAAACTGACGATTTCGGCGTGACGATAAGTTACGATGAATTTTTGAAAATGCAAAAAAATAAAGTTTTTTTGAAATACTCGAGCGCGTCAGATTTTCATAGAAGAGGTTTATCTCGGTATCCTGAAAGCATATTTTTTTAATCTGACAAAAATGTTGGTGGGTTCTCTTAATCTGACCGAAAAAGGTTTTTTGGTTTGGTTTGGTTTCTTTTTTTTCCTTTCTTATGTAAAGAGACCTTTTTTGTGTAAAATAAAATTACCTTTTTTGTTTATTTAAACTTTTTTTTTGTAAAATGTATCGTTCGCGACTTATATGCCGCAACGCGTTCTTAGGAAGACGAAATGGCTCCTCCACACTTCCGGTCATGCGGAAACCGGCAGATTTTGTATTTTTAGTAAGTTTTAGATTATATTCTTCAAAATAAAAAAAATAAAAATCGCGCTCGAGAATGCCGGATTAACGTTTTTTTTTTACAAGTTCGAGACCCTATAACTCGGCGGCGTCAAGGACTTATCGTCAGATTAGTTAAATTTAGTCTTTAAACACTAAAATCAACCCCCAATATCTTAATCTGACGCGCTCGAGTATTTCAGACTATCCATTTTTTTTTACTAATCTGATCGTCTATCCTAGGCGCGCGTCACTACATATAGAGCTAAATACTTTACAAGGTTGTTCTATTAGGTCTAAGGTATCTCTCATATCTTAAACTGCCACGCTCGAGTATTGCCGAAAATTCCCCTATTCGCCTCCCTAACCATATGTGTTATGTGCACCCAGCAACAAAAACAGCAACATTTCTATGTACCGCTCCTTGTATTGAGCCTTAATTCTTAATACATATGTAACTTCTACATGCATACATGATGCAATCCGGGTTTTCATGGAAATGTTGTTTTCAATCAGCTTCTTGCCTAAAACCAAAAACTGCTCGTAAGCAATGTGATTTTCGCAAATGTAGTAGTAGAAATAGGAAAATATGATGTCAAGTATAACTCATTACCTTTGTACTAAATCAGCCTTTTATCGAACTATTAATTGATTTATCCCTTAAAGTTTTGCTTGAAGTTCACATACTGTTATAAATTTATACATATTACGTTGAAAATTGCATTGATATTCGTGAAAAATCTGCGTATTTGTTGTGTTTACAAGTTGACAGAAATGTCACGTTGGAAACGCACGTATTTTTCCATAACATCTGTCACGTTTACTCGCGTAAAGTATTTACGCAGAATAATTCTGGCTCAGTTTTCATTATATAATTAGAAAGAGAGCGTTTTAGGTGTGAAGTTAGGCAAGTATGGAAAACTCGCGTAAAAACGTTTGTAACTCATGGTACAAATTGAAATTTTTAGTTCTTTACGTGACCGGTAGAGGCACTGTACAATTACTCCATACATTTTCCTTAACTTTCTCACTATCTTCACTTCTCACTGTCATTCACGGAACTCATAGTAGAGCTACTGTGCTGATCGTAACAGACGCGTTTTGTTAGAGAGTGAGTCTTCTGTACTTAGTACTATTATTTATTCTGTGGCAGAGGGGCAAGCTGTTAATGGCCACTCCAGTTAAGAAGTACGGAATCCTCGGTGGGATCTAGTCACTTGTCTAGTTTTTTTTGTAGAAATAAGTGGGTAATACGAATTCCGTAATATAGCGTGAGCGTTTATATTGCATGCTTTCAAAAGGGCTTTCCCCTCTTTTAATTTAAACTAGTAAATAATGTTCTTTGCGAGAGGAAATTACTTTTGAAAAGCTTTGCGGAGAAGTTTCATTACGACTGAGCATGACGTTCATAACCACTAGTTTTAAAAGAGATGTTATACTAGAGCTATTAAAGATAAAAGATAAGATAAAAAATAGTTTATTCAAGTAGGCATATTACAATGCGCTTATGAACGTCAAATAAACCTTTACCGGCTCCAACCGTACACCTCTGCCCCGAGAAGATTTAAATCCCCCCTCAATTGGAGGAGGGTATCCCAATATGGGACCGGCAACAAACTCGGCGGGACACATCTTTTCAAAACATTATTACATCTTATAATTAACATGCATTACGAGTAATTAATACAATTTAAATTACTATAGAATTCATGCAATTATACTCAGTGAGTACATAACTTTATAGAATTTGATATAAAAAATAAACATATATGCACATGAAATCACAAATACGTAGCTCTTTCAGAAAACAAATCAAATCTTACAAAAGGAAAAGAAAATAAAATCAATAAAAGAAATGAGAATACATATTATATGAATCTAACTGATTGTTATGAGATGCTTTCATACAATTTGATGTGCTTTCTTACCTGAGCTGAGTCACCTTTAACTCTACACATAATACAATGTTTTTAATTGCTACTTGTCGTTATTACAGTTTCTGGTTTGGACCATGCATGTTTGTCTGTCAAGTAGTCCTCGACTCTGTAATAAGCCTTCAACATCAATGACTTTTTTAAGTAATTCTTAAGAGCTGGAAAGGGTAATCTTAAAGCATCCTCAGGTAACTTGTTATAAAAATGAATGCATTGCCCAACGAATGACTTCTGTACTGTATTTCTATCGAATAAATTTTAATCTCTCTCTCAAAAATATATGTAATTGCCGCGAATCATATAATAATACACAATGTATGAAATGACGTGGCAATTAGACGCAACCTCAGACATTCTTATACTATAGGTCATTCTCTACGCCACTTGCACCCTTCCACTACCTCGGGGTTAACCGGCTAAACCGTTAACCCAGTGTCAAATTGTACGGGTAACCATGGTAACTCCAGGTTTAACCGGTTATCGGGGGAGCATCGTGGTAGAATACTCGTGATCTCACGATGCTCCCCAAAAACGGCAGAGAGGGTAACGCCGCAGGGGAAGTTAGTGGGTATTCTCCTCCCCTCCCTCTGAGTAACAGAGGGAATACGGGAGGAGCGAGTCCCACATACCACCCCATCCCCAACGGGCCTCACGGCCCGGGGGTGAGATACGTAAATGTATTTACCCCTGCGAGAAAAAAAAAAAAAAAAAAGGTTTAACCGGTTAACCCCGGGTTAGTGGGATGGTGTAAGTGGCGCTTAGACAATGACCCATAGTTGAATGATTGTAGTTTAAATTTTTAATGACATCGTGTGAGAATGTTAAAAAAAAATTGTTTACGCATTTTAGGGGCAACCTGTATAAATCATATATCAACCGTAATTTTGAAAACATCACTACATCTTATAAAACAAAGTCCCCCAGTGCGTCTGTTTGTTTGTGTGTTTGTATGTTCGATAAACTCAAAAACTACTGAAGGGATTTTCATGCGGTTTTCACCCATCGATGACTGATACTTAGGGGTCATTCATTAATTACATCACACGTTTAGGGGGAGGGAGGGGGTCAAGAAAATGTGACATATTGTGACATGGGGGAGGGGGGAGACACAAACTTTGTGACGTCACTTTAACTTCATCAGTAACCGAAAATTTATTTAAATTATTTTATTCGCTGTACATTTAAATAACAAGTTTTTAAAACGATAATCGTTTTTATTCGTTTAATTTTCTTTCCTAAGCAGTTTTGGGTTATAAAATTACTAATATTTATATCGTCAAAAATATTTTGATAAAATATTAATAAAACTTAGGTACTTACTTAATTCGATTTGGCGATTTCGTAGAAAAAATGTGACGTCACACTAGGGGGGAGGGGTTTGCCAAATGTGACCAAGTGTGAGAAGGAGGGGGGGAGGGGTCAAAAAACCTAGAAATTCGTGTGACGTAATTAATGGATGACCCCTTAGGAAGGTTTAGGTGTACAATTTAAGGCCCCATTCGCACGACAGGTTAAAAAGCGTTGCGTTAAAACCCGACGTTGGCGCTTTTTTACCGTTTTCAATATTTGAGTTCATATGAACGCTTAAAAATCACTTGTGAGTCGTACTGCCACGTACGCATCTCAGCAAAGCCATACTTTATTTGCTATTACGATGTATTATTTGAATATAGCTTGAATATTTCAGGAATTAGTAAGCATAAGTTGACATTTTTAAGGTGAAACTAATAATAATCTTGACGATTGACACCAAAAATTGACACTTGACAGCCAGCTGACAGCAGCGCCGGCGCTTTTTTAACGCTTGTGAGAACAGATACACAGAGTTCCGTATGTTCTATTCAATTTGATGCCAACGCTCAAGGCCGAAAATCGAACAGTGCTCGATAAAAAAGCGCCGCGCTTAAAAACCGCCTTCGTGTGAATACATACATGGTTATCCATTTGCGTCATTCAAACGCTTTTTTAACGCGCGTTGAAAAAGCTGCCGTGCGAACGGGGCCTAACCCGTGCGAAGCCGGGGCCGGTCGCTAGTTTATAATAATGTTGTAACTTCTCTAACTAGTCAAGAACCTAAATTCCAATTTCGCAGCAATTTCGTATTAAGCAAACAGCTATTGTAAACAAAAGTCGTATCGAAATCAATAAGGACTAGTTCCGTAGGATTTCCAATGATCCAATCTAAGTCTGTACTGCACAACGTTCAGAGCCAGGGATCCTTAAGCTGAGGACTCAAGCTGGATGTCTCTTCAAGTAGTGTTGTGAATAACGCTTTTATCGAGGCTTAGCCCCCATTCGCACGACAGCTTTTTCAACGCGTGTTAAAAAAGCGCTTGAATCTGTCCGCACTCTAACTTCGATTTAACGACCAAGGCTTAAAGCCGAAAATCCAACAACCCTTGATAAAAAGCGCCACCGCTGTCGTGTGAATACATATATGGCTATCCACTTGTGTCATTCAAAAAGCTGCCGTGCGAATGGGGCCTTCAGTGTTGCCAACTCGGATTTTGAAAAAATGCTAGACTAATGTCTAGAATTCTAGATTATGCCAAAATTATGCCAAAGATTTTTGAAACACCTATGCTAAAAAAGTGCTATTATATCACTTGAAATTAGACACCTAAAACACATACATTTTTCAAAATTACCGCCTTTTTCTACTGACAAGATCTGCTTGACCAACTTTATATAGTCCGTTGACGTCCATCCGTCCACAAAAGTCAAAATTCATATGAAAATATGAACCACATAAGGCGATGGCGCATGTTGTTGCTGCCAAGTTGGTGCAAATTTGGCTTAGACTAAATTATGCTAAAAAATATGCCAGATGCTAAATGGAAAATTTTGGTGCCAAAGCGAGTGAAAATATGCCAGATCTGGCATCATTTATGCCAAGTTGGCAACACTGGGGGCCTTAAAGACTCCAGGCTTAACGCCTCAAAGGCGGCAAATACGATTTCTTACATCCATACGCGTACAATTCTCAAATATAGTCGAGTCTTCAAGACTTACGGGTCTTGAGGGCTCGAGTTTTTAAGCCTAATAAGCCTAATAAGACTGTAATACTTTTCTTACGACAGACAACAAATGCTCATAGAGACAATTCTAAAAACCCCTAACACAATTAGGTTGCGTTGTTTCATCACAGAGTTCCTATGGCCACCTCCTGTCTCCATCATCAGATCAGCTCGATGGTACCATATTATTGCATTGTCATCCGATTTATACATGCATGCAAAATTTCAGCTCAATCGGAAACCGGGAAGTGGATCAAATTTAACTTGCAAGATTTGATTACAGACCGACAAACAGACAAGGGTCAGGTAAAAGTAAATAAAAGCTTGTAATAATAAGCGTTTTTCACAACATGCCTTCAAGTCATTTTGTTAACAGTTAAGGGCGGATCCAGGGTCATAGGGTCATGCATGATAGTCATGAAAAGACTCTTAGTTTGTTTTAATGAAGGTTGACATTCCATCGAAACTGAGTGAACCTCTTTATGTACTATGGGCGGCACAAGGCTAGGACAATACAGGGTGGCTAACTGTTGTCATGGAGGTTTTGGGACTATACTGAGAAACTTTTACTGAGGAAACCGGACTAATCCCAATAAGGCCTAGTTTACCTCCTGGGTTGGAAGGTCAGATGGCAGTCGCTTTCGTAAAAACTATAGTGCCTACGCCAATTCTTGGGATTAGTTGCCAAGTGAACCCAGGCTCCCATGAGCCGTGGCAAAATGCCGGGACAACGCGAGGAAGTTGATGACAGCAAATTTTACTATGGGACCCTCCCCGAAGTCGCGAAAAACATATCTGGGTGTTTCATTTTCTATATGTGAAGTTCCACAGAAAAAGGTACCAAATGGCGGCCGGCGCTTACGTCGCATAGCGCCGCAATAACATTGGAGCGGCGTTAATAATAGCGTAAGCGCCAAACGCCATAAGATACCTTTACCCGTGAGACGTCACATATGCGAGCGTAAATTTTTTTCACGATCGGGGTTGGTCACATAGTAAAAATTGCTCGGTATAATCCCAAAACCTCTCTGGCAACGGGAATGCAGTTATATTTTAGCCACCGTGTATATTTTAACAGATGCGACTTCCAGCTTAAGTTAAAGATCCTTGTTTCCTTTGTTTGTTTGTCAATATCAATACTGTATTGAACAGAATTCTCCTCAAATCCAAACGTATTCGAAATTTCTAACTTCACATCATGATCTAATATTTTAGTGACTACCTACTTCACTAGGTTCTGCCCGCGACTTGGTCTGCTTAAAATAATGATGAATGATAAAAAACCGGGTAAGTGCGAGTCGGACTCGCGCACGAAGGGTTCCGTACCATAATGCAAAAAAAAAAACAATAAAAAGCAAAAAAAAAAAACGGTCACCCATCCAAGTACTGACCACTCCCGACGTTGCTTAACTTTGGTCAAAAATCACGTTTGTTGTATGGGAGCCCCATTTATATCTTTATTTTATTCTGTTTTTAGTATTTGTTGTTATAGCGGCAACAGAAATACACGGTTCGTGAGATACAGCCTGGTGACAGACAGACGGACGGACGGACAGCGAAGTCTTAGTAATAGGGTCCCGTTTTACCCTTTGGGTACGGAACCCTAAAAACTACCCTATGTCCTTCCCCGGGATTCGAACGATCTCCATACCTCATCTTAATGAGATTAGAGCATTTAATAACTGGACTGGAGTCGCCTTTGAGAGCTTACCCCTCTGCCGAAAAACTTGCACAATTGTGCAAACTTTTGTATGGACTTAATGGCTTTTTGTACGATACGTACAAATCACGTAGAATTAGCAATACATTTGATGTACCCCCCGCGAAAATCGGCAGACTGTTTCGTACAGAAAATGACAGCCATGACATCTCCAATTACTAAATGCTTAAAGGTTTAGAGGTTTAAGCGTGAAGAGGAAACAGACTGTCAGACAGAGTTAAGTAGGTACTGGAAAGTAATGCAAAATCGCATTAATAATATTTTGTAGTACTAGCAGGCGTGGCTCACTCCGCGATTTCCACGCTTTGCTACAGGTAGCTAAAAGTCCATCCGTTCGACCCCAATTATGGGGTTTGCCATAAGCCGCGCGTGGCGCTGTCGCCACCTAGCGGTCATATCTGTGCTGATCGTGACAGACGCGTTTTGTTGTTTTGTTACAGAGTGATTCTTCTGTACCTAGTACTATTATTTATTCTGTGGTACGAGTACTAGTAGCGATTTCTGTTAGGCATGATTAATTGATTAGGTACTTAAACATACGGCACGATTCGGGGAATGAATTAGAGTTTCACTAGATATGATAATTATAGTAACGATATGTGACGTTCCACGGCAAAAGGTACTGGAAAGAAATGAAAAATCGCATTTATAATATTTAGCAGTACTAGTAGGAATTTCTGTTAGGCATGATTATGTACAATATGTACTTAAACATAATATTTTATTATGTATTATGAATGTTATGATATAGATAAGGTATAGTTATGCATTCTGCAATACCAGCTAGCTTTTAAACGGCTGCACCCACCTTGACATTTTTCTGTTTGGCCCTATGGTTGACTGGTAGAGAATGCCATGAGGCATTAAGTTCGCCATTTATACCTTTTTTGATGTTTTAAATAAATAAACGCATTATGGCATGTGTATTCATGAGATGAAAAAGTGCAAAATAATTTGACCCTTTATTGTATAATATTGTAACTTTAAAAACCCCTGTACACACTGAGCCAGCGTGGGCCAGTCTGGGGGACGCATTTATGCGTTAGAGGGAGCAAGTGATATTGCTATCTCATTCTACCGCATGGCTGCGTCCCTTGGACTGACTGGCGCCGGCTCAGTGTGTACAGTCGCCATCAGATATATCGGAGCGGCCAAGGTGCTCACAAATATTTGAGCCCGCCTCTATTGTCAAGGCGTTAGAGTGCGTGTTCAGATATTGTGAACACCTTGGCCGCTCCGATATATCTGATGGCGACTGTACAGGGGCCTTTAGAAACAGCAGATATAGATGTTTAGTTATCTTGGCACGAAGCGTACATGGATGGGTTCGACGGCCCGCAGCACTAAGTCCGCCGCGAGCGCCGGCCGGTGGTTCCTGATCCTCGACTCCAGTCTGAAGTTGTCGCAGATCAGGCTGAGAACGCACTTCATCTCCATCATGGCGAAACGCTGGCCTGAAATAAATATATAGTGATTTGAAATAGTTATTTACGATACAAGAGCGGAAAAGAGGAAATTCGAAACGAGTGGCGATAAATTAAAACACGACCGAAGGGTGTGTTTTAAATCGGCACGGGTTGCGAATTACCTATTCGCACGTGTATCGTACAACGTTTTACAGTTGGCCCATTAAACTTTTGACATCGCACGAAAAGTGCTATTTTACGCACTAGTGCGGGAAAATAGGACCATTTATACGTAAATAATTATTTGCTAACAAAGTGAATTCGCGATAGAGGTTTTAAATATGTAGAGAGTACCATTTTGTACCATTTGGAGTTTAAACATAGGTCCATGATGTCCCAGCGCGCGTAAAGGCTCCTCTTCACGTTGGGCCAACGCCAACGCCAACGAGGGACGCATTTATGCGTTAGAGGGAGCAAGTGATATTGCTATCTCATTCTACCGTATGGCTGCGTCCCTCGTTGGCGTTGGCGTTGGCCCAACGTGAAGAGGAGCCTTAAGTTGTTCGCAGAAATCGCGAAGCGTCTGGTTGACGTAAATGGTGACCGAAGAGCTGACGGCTACTTCGCACAACGTATCTGGGCTATAACCGCGAAAATCGAAGTTCGCAAATTGCGGGAATTTTTCTCTGTCACTCTAATTACGCCTTCTTTGGAGTAAAAGAGAAAGATCCCCGCAATTTGCGAATTTCGGTTTTCGCGGTAGCCGCTCGGAATTGCGATACAGCAAGGAAATTCCGCCAACATAATTGGTAAAAAAATGTTCATTTAACGTTCCATTATAAATTGGTTAATAGTAAGGGGCTGGATTGTCCAGAATTGCTAAGCAAAATTAAAATAACTACTCCTGCTAAGCTACCTTGTCCTGGTTTGTAGAAACCGTTTAGCGTTCCATTTGGGAAAACAAATTTAGGTCGTAATTCTGCCCTTTTAAGAATGGCAAAATTATACAATTATATCCCTGGCTCTGCGGGAGTTGACATATTTAACGACAGACTTAAACAATAAGCAGTTTAAAAGGAAGGTGACGAAATATGTTGGCTCACTGAATACCCCAAAGTAATTAGCCCCAGAGCCACAGATTCACAGATGCCTTAAATTGTTATTTTTAAAATATTTATAGAAAATATTTGTATATTAAGTATGTCAAGTACTAGCATTAGTTAATGTAATGATACCTACTAATTCATTTAACCATTAAGTTTATTGCATGTTTACTATTGTTCACAGATACAAGATCACAGATACTGGCAGAATACCAGCGATGTGGCTTGCCGCATCACAATGCTGAGCCAGCGCCTTTTTTGTGCCACACACATGGCTTTATATTATTCAAATGCAATATTTAGTTAATAGTTTTTAGTAATTAAGTTGTTTTGCATGTTCTTATCTTGTTCTTTTATAATGCCGTGTATGTTGTGGGTATGAATATAATAAAGAAATTATTTATCTATCTATTAAGACACTTGTATAAGTTGTGGTTACCTATAATTAGATAAGCATCAGTCCTGATTGTTACATAGATTTAAGAGCATGCAAGATGTTTTATCTGTTGGTAATCCTAAATAAAAAATAATAAAATAAAATGTCTCAAGGGCCTATTTTAGATGTAAGCTAGTTATTAATTTCTTTTAGTAATACCTACGTGTAACATGAGGAAACCGAATAATTTTAACAGCGTATTCCTGATCATATTTAGAGACAAAAATGTCCTATAAACTTTTTTTGAAATCCGCCTAGTTTCAGAGATAATATTAATTTTATATTATTTTATTTTATTCATAAGGCACACTATACAGACGACATTCAATGCATGATTACAATGAAAGTGGTAGGCTTTGTATAAAAAATGCCATCCAAAATTAGTGAGCACAGCAAGAACAATAAGTAACAACGAGCAAAAACTATCCTAAAATTATAAAAAAAAAAACACAAAATATCTTAAAACATACTAAATTTTTAAATTACATAAATGATCGTAACATGTTAAATTGCTTACTATTGTTGTTGTGTAGTATGGTGGCCAAGAACACTAATGACTTGCCTCTTGAAAACTGCTAGCCGTGAGTTGAAAATATCGATGTCTCTATATTGTGAAACTAAATCATTGTACTGACGACACATTCTAACGATTGGGTTATAAAAAGATGTATTATTTTTGTAGATTTGAAGGGCGAAAGTCCTGGGAGCACGGGATCTGAATCGAGGGGTATTGAAAGTGACCAGGGATAATAAGCTAGGCGAGTCAACTTTATGATGAAGAAGTTTGTGTAGGAATAAGAAGTCATGTAGGAGACGGCGAGACTTAAGGGAGGATATGCTAAGTGTATGTAGTCTTTGATCATAACTATGACGTATGAGATCAGGTTTGTATCGATAGGACAAGAGTTTAAGGCATTTTTTTTGTACTCGCTCAATGTTGTTAGAGTGCACATCGTAATGGGGCGACCAGACGATGCAACCATACTCGAGCACGCTGCGTACGAGACTCTGAAATAGGCATAGAAGACTGCTCGGCTTTTTGAAGTCTTTGGTAACACGAAGGATAAATCCCAGCATTTGGTTGCTTTTCTTAGTGATATATTCATAGTGGTACCTAAAATTAAGTTGTTAAATTAATTAAAAAAAATTCAAGTTTTTATTGTTACATTGAAGCGGTTAATTAAGGTCAAGGAAAACACCCAGTTGCTTACAAATAAATAATTTATTATAAAAAAAAGAACTATCCAATTTTGCCGAGCGAGGGCCGTGGTAAAGGTCCGTTATGATTTAAAAAAAAAATGGCCGTCTGGTTCCGTGGCATGGACGGTACTCCCCTGTCGCGCTAGCTGGTCGCGTCGCTGGACCGCTCCGGGTTGATGGGGAACAGTGGGTAGGTGCCGTGACCCGCTGGTGCTGGAGTGGACGGAGGCCTCTGCGGCCTGGGGTACTCTGCGGCCGGCCGGGAGCAAAATACCGCGCCGCCGCCCAGGTTCTGAGTCCGGAACTTGCACCCCTTTACTCGGGGTGCAAGACGGAACTTAATTACGTTTTGATTTATGCAATAGCATAATTACTTATGTTATTTTCTTACTTTTACTGATTTAAACTTTTCTCAATAAAACAATTATAATTTTAAATAAAACGAGGACCGGCCGGCGCGTGTAGGGTCACGGCGCGAGGCTCGTGAACGCAGCCGGCACGGCCGTTCTCTTAAGCGATTGGAGGGAGAGTGGGGCGCTGAGTGATGGCCGGTCGTATAAGTAGGGCAAATCTGCTGACAACGTTGTTCGGCCGAAAGTACACTCGCGCACAGAAACGTTACGTTCATTTCGTAAATTAATGTATTGATTTGGTTAAATCTACATTCTAAGCCTATGATTACAGTTCTTATTTATTTATTATTTTAAGTGTTAGTTGAGTTTAAGATTATGTTTAGTTCAATTACCTACATATAGTAACGTGCAACGTTACATTACCCCGCACGAAACCGAAGGATTTTATTAATCTTAATTAATAAAATCCGCACTAATTCTGAGTACCTATGTATTCGCATTATCCTTCCAAAAGAAATCTCTCATTCTTCACGCATTCAACTAAGCGAGAATAATCTTATAAAAATATTAACGCAACCTGCCATTGGTAAGGTGCACTGTCTATTTATCAGACCAGAGACCCAAACGAATACCAAGCACAACAGATCAAAGCGGAGAAATAAAAACTAAAGGCTTCTTAGAATAAGTGTGTCCCAACCGCGACCTATAATTATATACCTATCCTACGAACATGTAGCCCAACCGCGAAAGTCGTTAAAAAACGAAAGTTGGGAGACATAACATTATTGACATATCATTAGAACATGTATCCCAACCGCGAGGGTCGTTGAGAAACGAAAGTTGGGAGACATAATTATTGTCCTATTACGTGAACAACAAGATTCACGAGTAAACTCGGGAAGCGATTCTAATACATAAAATAAAATAAAATCTCAATAATATATTCCGCGTAAGAAAATATACTATCCAACCGTGAAGGGGTAAGAGTTGAGCGCTAAAACTTATACCTACTCCGTTCTGTTACATAATCAGATAATGGTAACGTTATGGTTGTTATGATTGTTGAGACATTAATGATTGGCTTAGTAAAGAAGCAAATTAAAAGCGACGCCACCAAAAGAGAAGAAGGAAGCAGCGCAACAGAAAAAGAAACAAAATAAAATTTGCAACTAATGTGTACTATTCACAAAATTAAACTTAATAAAAAACACATAAAACAATAATAAAAAAAAAAATGACGCTGTCAACTTCAAACGTGTTTTTATAATTTCTCTTAAATTATTTTCTATATTTTGTATTTACGTGTTGATTTTTAAGTTACTTTTATGGGAAAAGATACCCTAAACATGTCCACATACGATAAGGTATATATCGGGTATCAACTACCATAAAAAACAGGTTCGACATGTTCTACAAGATACTGTCAAAGAAAATCAAATGATAACGAGAAGCAAAACACGGCAATCAGCGTCTCTACGAGTACAAAGCGCACGCCCACCACCCTCGCCCGCCTCGTCCGTCTCCTCGCAGTCGTCGTCGGGCGATGAATTCGCCACCGCGCCCGACACCAGCGAGTCGAGCGACGAGTGCGGGCCGCCGCCGCCGCCGCCACGACCACCAGCGCGACGAGGGCGGCCACCGCTGCCGGCACGCTTGGGGCCTGCGGGACATCTTGCTCCGCCCACGGCTCCCGCTGCCGGTGGTGTAGTGCGTCGCATGCGATGGTCTCAAACCATGAACGAGAACGTCATGCGCGCCTACTATGGGGCTACAGAGGGGGGAACCGACTTATGCGCGTACCGTGTCCGAATGCTTCCACTGTTTCAGGCCCTCGAACCAACCATCGACGTGACTGCGCAACGGCTATCGGATCAGGTGCGAGTCATCCAGCGGCTAAAGCGGTTGGATGACTCGACACTTGATCGGCTTCGCCTGGAGGCTCTCTCTGCTCGCGCAGCCTCTACCTCGGTGCGGGACCCGCCCGCCACATCGCCGGATCCGGTGCCGGCACCCGACCAGGCACCGGGGGCGCCGCGAGTAGATCTCTGTGCCGACGAGGAAGAGTTCGCGCAGAGTGTGAGTAGTACAGCCAATGACCAACTGAGGAGGACTCTGGATGAGGCGATTACGCAGTATCGCTCCACACCCAATACTAGGCCACGATTACCACGTTTGCCTATGAATAGACACAATCTAGCGCTAATGGGAGCCCTAAACGCTTTACTAGAGCCATACTTGCGGACTAGTAAAGATTTAGATGATACGCACGCGATCATGTATTGCGGAGCCATCGCGGCGTGCCGTGTTGCACGAGTCAAGTTTCCGGACTCTGAACGTGCACCTAGGACCGCCGAAGGTGCCCCCGCATGGCAAATACGGATCGAGCGACGTATCAGCTCTTTTAGGACTCTTATCGCAAAGCTGATCTGCTTCAGGGGGGGCAACAATCGACCCCGAGTAATGCGCTTTGTAAACCAGGCATTCGCGGGGACGGATATCAGGCCCCGCGACTACATGGCCAACGTTACGGAGCGCATCGACTTTCTAAAGCAGAAAGTCTATGCATGGGCAAACCGTATTCGCCGCTACAGAGAGCGTGTGGACCGATACCAACAGAATCGTCTTTTCCAGAGTGACCAAAGGAAGATGTACCGAAAGTGGGAGGAAACCAACCTTCGTGCGTCCGACTCGCAGCCACCGGATGCTACTGTCATGAATGACTTCTGGCGTAGCATCTGGTCAGTGCCTGTCGGACACACCGAGGGGGGTTGGATGAGTGTTGTCGAGCGTGAGTGCGAGTCCATCGAACCTATGGGGGCAGTCACCATCAGCCCCGATGACGTAAGTTGTGCCATCCGCACGGCCCAGAACTGGAAAAGTCCTGGGCCGGATGGATTGCACAACTTCTGGCTAAAATGGTTCCGATGCTCGCACTCCTGCTTGGCAGCACAATTTCAACAAGCCCTCGAGCTTGGTTCTCTCCCACCTTCCTTAACAACTGGTGTCACCTTCCTGCTCTATAAGTCCGGTAGTACCACGGAAGCGAAGAACTACAGACCCATCACATGCTTGCCTACACTCTACAAGCTCCTTACATCCATTTTGAGAGCAAAAATCAACGCGCACATTGTCGCAAACAATATTTTGGCCTCTGCTCAAAATGGATGTAGGGTTGGGTCCCGTGGTACTAAAGAGCTCCTCCTCATAGACATGACCATCTGCCAACAAGTCCGGCGGAACAGGGGGGCCCTCTCAGCAGCCTGGATTGACTACAAGAAGGCCTATGATTCGGTGCCTCACTCATGGCTGGAGAGGGTCTTAGAGCTGTATAAAGTTGATACAGCTTTAAGAGCCTTTCTAAGCGCGTGTATGAGGCAATGGACCACAGTTCTTCGTCAACCAGGAGGCGGGGATGAACGCCCTGGCCCGCAGGATTTTATAAGGATTGAGCGAGGAATATTTCAGGGTGATAGTCTGAGTCCCCTGTGGTTCTGCCTGGCTCTGAATCCTCTCAGTACCTTGCTGATGGATTTAGAACTAGGTTGCCGGCTTCGGAGAGGGGGTGAAGTCATTTCTCACCTTCTGTACATGGATGACCTCAAATTATTTGCACCAAATAGCCAAGACTTGCTGGAGCTACTGAAAACCACCGAAGTCTTCAGTAATGCCATCAACATGGAGTTTGGTGTCGATAAATGTGCGGTTATGCACGTACAGCGGGGGAAAGTTGTAAATTCAACAAATTTACAACTTTCTGAGACAATGTCTTTCAGATCCATCTCTGAATCAGAAACCTATAAATACCTTGGTATGTCACAGTCGTTGGGTATTGAGGAAGAGGGTATTAGACGGTCGGTGAAGGAGCGCTTTTTTAGTCGGCTCACAAAAGTACTTAACAGTCTTTTGTCAGGAGGCAACAAAGTGCGCGTCTTCAACGCCTGGGTAATGCCTCTACTCACATACTCCTTTGGCATACTAAGGTGGACTCAGACCGAGCTGGATGCCCTGGATCGGAGGGTCCGACAGCTGCTCACCACACACCGTATGCTGCACCCACGCTCGTCTGTTATGAGATTGTATATCCCACGGAAATGTGGAGGTCGCGGCTTTCTAAACGCCAAAAATCTCCACAACCGTGAGGTGTACAATCTCAGGAATTATTTCCTCAACAATGAGTGTGGGATGCATCGTGATGTGGTGGCAGCTGACAGGGGCCTCACGCCGCTCTCCTTGGCGAACGAGAACTGGCGCAAACCTGTAGTACTAAGCACCGAGGACCGCAAGGCGGTATGGAAGGATAAGCAGCTACACGGGCGGTTCTACAAGGCCCTCATGGGACCCGATGTAGACCTACCCGCGTCGGTGAACTGGCTACGATTCGGGGACCTCTTCGGAGAAACCGAGGGTTTTGCCTGTGCAATTGCGGACGAAGTTATCATGACGAATAACTACCGGAGATATATCCTGAAGGACGGTACGGTCGACATTTGTCGGGCATGCCGCCGTCCCGGAGAGTCACTCAGGCATATTATCTCCGGTTGTTCTCATCTTGCTAACGGCGAGTACTTGCACAGACATAATCTCGTAGCCAGAATTATTCACCAGCAACTTGCCCTCCTATACGGCCTTGTGGACCGTGAAGTGCCGTACTACAAGTACTCACCTGCGCCAGTTCTCGAAAATGGTCGTGCCACGCTCTATTGGGATCGATCTATCATCACTGACAGGACTATTGTAGCCAATAAGCCTGACATCGTGCTGATAGATCGATCGCAGCGCCGGGCCGTGCTCGTCGACGTCACCATCCCCCATGATGAGAATCTCGTGAAGGCCGAGAAGGACAAGTCCAGCAAGTACCTAGACTTAGCTCACGAGATAACCGCCATGTGGGATGTTGACTCGACGATCATTGTTCCTATAGTCGTGTCAGCGAACGGTCTCATAGCGAAGAGTCTCGACCAACACCTAGAGAGACTCTCGCTAGGTGGTTGGATCAAGGGTCAGATGCAGAAGGCGGTAATTTTGGACACGGCGCGTATAGTACGTCGATTCCTCACTCTGCGGCCCTGACCACCGGCAGCTTGGGCCCTGCCCCGCTGCCGGCGGCACCCTAGGTTAGGTTTTTTATAATGTGTTTATAATTTTCTTTTTTATTGTTTTGTAAGTGTTTTTATATTTTACTTTTATATGCATATTATAATTAACCTAACTTAAGAAGGAAAATAAATAAAGAAAATAATAATAATAACGCTTGCGTGACTCAACTGGACTAGAGTTCTACAGCTACAATTAATTCGACCAATTAGATTAAAAATAAATATATCACAGAAAATTACTAACAACTATAACACTTGTGTTGCTTAATGTACCGACGAAGTAAACAACATAGAGTATCGAACAACATAGAGTAAACCCAAATAGTGCAATCTTGGTATCAAATTTAAAAGGAACATCAAAGAAAATAAATTATTGATTAAAATAATAAATTAACTGGTAAAATAATAATAATTGATTGTTAAAATTAATTAAATAAATAATTTAAAAACGTTAAAATAATTAAAATTCGAGAAGCTCTTAAGGATAAACACACTTGTCACTAAATAAAATTCGTACACATTAGTTGCTGCAACCAAAAAATAAAAGCAGACGTTTCACAAAAAAACAACACAAACACCAACTACTACTACCAACGGAACCAGACCTTGACCACGTTAAAGGGCGCCACTGATGCGGTTAAGGCTGGGTGGTCAAGGAAAACACCCAGTTGCTTACAAATAAATAATTTATTATAAAAAAAAGAACTATCCAATTTTGCCGAGCGAGGGCCGTGGTAAAGGTCCGTTATGATTTAAAAAAAAAATGGCCGTCTGGTTCCGTGGCATGGACGGTACTCCCCTGTCGCGCTAGCTGGTCGCGTCGCTGGACCGCTCCGGGTTGATGGGGAACAGTGGGTAGGTGCCGTGACCCGCTGGTGCTGGAGTGGACGGAGGCCTCTGCGGCCTGGGGTACTCTGCGGCCGGCCGGGAGCAAAATACCGCGCCGCCGCCCAGGTTCTGAGTCCGGAACTTGCACCCCTTTACTCGGGGTGCAAGACGGAACTTAATTACGTTTTGATTTATGCAATAGCATAATTACTTATGTTATTTTCTTACTTTTACTGATTTAAACTTTTCTCAATAAAACAATTATAATTTTAAATAAAACGAGGACCGGCCGGCGCGTGTAGGGTCACGGCGCGAGGCTCGTGAACGCAGCCGGCACGGCCGTTCTCTTAAGCGATTGGAGGGAGAGTGGGGCGCTGAGTGATGGCCGGTCGTATAAGTAGGGCAAATCTGCTGACAACGTTGTTCGGCCGAAAGTACACTCGCGCACAGAAACGTTACGTTCATTTCGTAAATTAATGTATTGATTTGGTTAAATCTACATTCTAAGCCTATGATTACAGTTCTTATTTATTTATTATTTTAAGTGTTAGTTGAGTTTAAGATTATGTTTAGTTCAATTACCTACATATAGTAACGTGCAACGTTACAACATAGTGTAAAAGGCCTTTTTGAGGGTGATGTTGCTGCTATGGGACGTAGTCTAAATATCCTTAATGATAGATGTCAAAAAGTGACAAGTAACACTTTGAAAAAACCGGGCAAGTGCGAGTCGGACTCGCGCACGAAGGGTTCCGTACAATAATGCAAAAAAAAAAAAAAAGCAAAAAGAAAACGGTCACCCATCCAAGTACTGACCCCTCCCGACGTTGCTTAACTTTGGTCAAAAATCACGTTTGTTGTATGGGAGCCCCATTTAAATCTTTATTTTATTCTGTTTTTAGTATTTGTTGTTATAGCGGCAACAGAAATACATCATCTGTGAAAATTTCAACTGTCTAGCTATCACGGTTCGTGAGATACAGCCTGGTGACAGACGGACGGACGGACGGACGGACGGACGGACGGACGGACAGCGAAGTCTTAGTAATAGGGTCCCGTTTTACCCTTTGGGTACGGAACCCTAAAAAGTAGGTTTTAGGAAAAAAATAATGTAAAAATCAATTTTTAGTGACAAGTTTACCAATAACATTTATTTTTATGTACATTCAAAAAATTGAAAATACAAAACAAAACATTTTTTTTTGGTGAAATTGACCTAATCTCATATTACATTTTTTCCTTCTTTTGACCTCAGAAATACGTGGTAAAGTTATTCGGTTTCCTCATGTTACACCGTGTATATCTTGTTTGTAAATAAATAATTTTTCATAATATGTTTTAATGTGAGATTGACAAATTGTTACAGCCTGGCAAAAAAGAGTAGAAATTAAAAAGTGGCAACACTGTATTGTCGTCCCGTTCTCTTGTGTATATTGATTTGAAAGGGACGACACTACAGTGTTGCCACTTTTCGATTTCTACTCTTTTTTGCCAGGCTACATATTATACAAATGCTTTCCCACTGCACAGGCATTTTCACCGTTGAATATTTAATGTGCACACGCCACACATCCCATTTCAAACTTTTTCGTCCTCATTAAAGTGCTCTGTGAGTGAATGAGTTTCAATGCGCATTATATTGGTGAATTAACTTTTCCTTGTCATTCGTTGCCATGGTTACCGTCACCTGAGTCACTCTAAATTTCACTGTTTCACGGGGATCAAATGTAGAATACCTAAACCTTTTCAAACAATGAAAGACCTGAATCGGTTTAACCACCTTCAATACACATAAGTATTTACATTTAAAAAACGAGAAAGCGCGAGTTCGTTTAACTCGCGCACTGAGAGTTCCGTACATAAACTTGCAACTGTTTCATGCACTACAAAAGTGAAATGATTTTGACCAGTATCCCTAGTGTAAATTTCATTCGATAGAGCGACGACGTGACGTACCTACTCATTTGCGTTAAGGGGTTGTGCACAAATCACGCGAGGTGGTTTCGGCTACTTTTTGACCCCCACTTCCCCTTGGTGATATTTGGTGAGGTTTTTACCTACCCCCCTCCCCCCACACAACATCTCGTGTATTTTTTTGAAATTTTTCATTCGACATAATTTTAAGATAAACAGTATTGTATGTAGAAAATCTTGTTTATTATTCTATTTTCGTTAAATAGACTCGCTATTTTGAAGTGCAGAGTGAAGATTTATGTTTAACGAAACCGAGAAAAAGTATATCTAGGTACTCATGTGGTAGGTTTTTTTCCTTAGTTTCATTCGCTGTAGAAAAATACACGTGAGGTTTCCTTATACCCCCCCTCCCCAACGTGATTTATCGTGATTTTTTCGTGACCCCCCCTCCCCTATCGAACCCCGCGTGATTTGTGCACAAGCCCTAAGTGGCATTTTTAAATTTATTCTAAGCTTAATAGCATCGTTCGCAGAAGTTTCAGTATTAAAATTAATTAATGCGCCCAATAAAAATGTTTTCAACACGAAAGAGGTCTGTATAGGTACCTACTACTTAGTAACGAAATTTTGCTCACTTCTTTCTTAGGTAATATTGGGCTTTTTCCATAGTTGGTAAATAAAAAATAACACTTTCAATGCTGGGTCTATGTCTGGGTTAGCCTTGTTCATTCATTACTATTCCAAATTTTAAATCGATAGCTTAACCCTTAATCAAACGGAACATTTTTTATCAGATTTTTGAAAACTAAGATTGGTTTTTAGGTAATTTGGGTGCGTAAATTACGAAAAAATATATAAAAAGAATATTAGTGGGGGGGAAAGGGGGTTTTGCGGTGGGAAATAATTTCCCGTTACGGAATAGCAAAATTTTGAATGAAGTGGGAAATAGTTTCCCATTGTCCGATACGGTTACGAACTTTTTACTAGTTATAGTCCTGCAGCGCTGGCTATATTTTGAGCCCTAACTTAAAGTAATATTAAAGTCAAATTTTTTTTCGCTTACGAATGCTGTTTTAAGATGTTAATCTTACATTTTGTTTTGTGTCACAGATATTATTTGCTTTTTAAGTTATTTAATAATTTGTGGTAATTATTTTTATTTTGAATTATTTTGGAGAAAAGAATATTAGAGAGAAAACATGTAACTGTGTCGCATTTAGGATAGTTTTTTTAATGTGAAAACATAGTTTGTGTCAATTACGTCCATTGCAATCGGATACTATGTCATACTATTCAAAATGACTCAAAAAATAATTAAAGTTAAAATAAATTGCTGACGTCGCATTTAATCGTATCGATATGTACATTACATGTTTTTGTGTCTTATTGAGGCACAGCTTCATAAGATTTTTGATAATTTTGTTCTAACAGGCTATTACCATAACAAAAGAATATTAAGGTTACTAGAGTTCACACCTTATTAATATAAAAGGCGGGATAAATAAGAAATATGAATTTGTGTCAGTTTCATCCATTGCATAAACAAATAATACAAAAATAATGTTCGCGTTCATACGACGCTAGCGGGTGGCTCTTAACGGGCAACGCGGGCCGTGCACGGGGAGCGGGCGCGGCGGGCGCGGCGCGACCTTGGCGTGACGGCGGGTAAGGGCCTCTCTCTAAAAACCACACGTTGCGTACGCAACGCATGTTTACTTTGCCTGCGCGCCAAATTAACGCAACTTATGCAAAGTTATACTACTACAAAGAGAACTTATAGATATTGTACATTATGTCACCATTTAGCAAAATAACTGTAAGTGTGTAAGTAAGAAAGAGAATTAAGGTCTGTTTATATCTATACACATTGAAAATGTGAAATTCCTCTTTAACATTCGTTACGTAACGTTGATTAACAAATATGCGACATATCCATCCTGAGGGCCTACCGCGAACATCGCAATTCGCAAATTGCGGACATCTTTCTATGTCACTTTTATTACGTCTAATTGGAGTAAAAGAGAAAGAGTTCGCAATTTACAAACTTTAGTGTTCACGGTTACGCATCATATACTTGTGACAATGACAGGAAAAAGGTACCACTTGAGTAAAATTTGCTTATTAATGCCGTGACTTGAGGTAACTTTCATTCTTTGATAAAAATATTACTTCTTGAACTTAATTTATATTAATGTTATTAATATTTTGATTTCTATATCTAATTATCTAATCAAGTCTAACTTCAATATATCTTAATTATATGGACTAATAAATTTTAATATAAACATTTTTTTTTTCATTATAAATAGCACAAACCAGTCTTTCCATACTTAACGTAAATTATGCACATAATTTTTTTTATGTATTTTTTTGTTCTTAGCATTTTTTTACAATAGATATTATTAATTACACATATTGACGTTATTTAAAGCCTGTTTATTCTTATGTTTTGAATACATTTACCTTAAATAATAATTACCAATACTTTTGATAGTTCAAGCTTCTTAGATAATACCTTTGGGTTCAATTGGCGTAAAGGACATTTTGGCGAAAATAAGTTATATCCACTACCGTAGCCTCAAAGGGCTTAACTGACAAAACGCGATTTTCCAGGAGAGCCAAAAATCAGTTTTGTTTTGAGAAAAAAATCAGACAGTTTTGTTTGTTTGAATTAACTGATGCCTGTATGTGGCTTATTCCTAATTTTTTGAGGTCTTTTAAACTGATTTCTTGAATACAATGCTTATTTATGAAAATAGCATGTCAGTTACGCCAAAAAACACGACTATTTTTAAAAAGGCGTCCCTCACGCCTCTTCTTTGCAATATTGGCAACTTGCATTTAGGGAACACTATACTTCTAGTACTATACTTTACATTTTTTTTCCGAAAAATTATAGAGATGTATTCACTGTCAAGTTTTCCCCATTTTTGTTATATTGGATACTTAAACGTGGAAAAGGTCGTTTTCTTAGCCACAAAAACAATGTTTTTTTTTTATTTGTTTATATTTTAATTTGGTAGGTGAGAAGAGATCTCTGCTAAAAACAATTGAAAACCGAAGGGGAAACATGTTGGGGCACATGATACGTCACGATACTTACATAAACTCTATAATTGAAGGCAGAATAGAAGAACAGAGAGGCAGAGGAAGACCGAGACGTGCATATATTGACCAGGCCAAAGAGAAAATTAATGTAGTGACGTGACGCATCAGGGAGCTCAAAACAGTGGCAGAGAAAAGAACGGAATGGCGAATACTCCACCGACAAGAGCTAGGCTACTATGAAGTATTTGAACTAATTAAATTGAAGTATTATTATTATACATTTACCCTCAATAATAATTACCAACACTTTTGATAGTTCAAGATTCTTGGATAATAATTACCTTTGGGTTCAATTGGCGTAAAGGACATTTTGGTGAAAATGAGTTATATCGACTACCGTAGGCTCAAAGGGCTTAACTGACAAAACGCGATTTTTCAGGAGAGCCAAAAAACAGTTTTGTTTGAGGAAAAAAATCAGACCTTTTTTGTTTGTTTGAATAAACTAATGCCTGTATGTGGCTTATTCCTAACTTTTTGAGGTCTTTTAAACTGATTTCTTGAACTTACAATACAATGCTTATTAACGAAAATAGCATGTCCGTTACGCCAAAAAACACGACTGTTTTTTATAAAGGATGTCCCTTACGTCTTTTCTTTATTGTTTATCTTATTAGAAAAAGGGCGTAATGTACTAAACTTTAAACTGTTTTAGTACCATTTGGCGTAAATCCAATAATTTCGTTGCAATATTGCCAATATTGCTACTACTTGCATTTAGGGAACACTATACTTCTAAGTACTTACTATAATTTACATTTTTGTTCCGAAAAAATATAGAGATGTAGTATTCACTGTTAAGTTTTTCCACATTTTTGTTATTTTGAATACTTAAACGTGGAAAAGGTCGTTTTCTTAGCCACTAAAACAATGTTCTATTTATTTGTTTAGGTATATTACTTCAACAGAATCACTGCTGTCCTACCATTGATGTATATATTGATATTGCAAAGTTCCCAGTGTGAGGCACAGTTTGGTTAAGCGGTGTTTTGTGTGAGCGACCTTTCTACTAATGTATTTAATTCATGTACCTATACTTTCGGCTTTTCTTTTTATTTTCTTCATTAGGCGAGCAAATGCATTGAATTTATCAACTTAGTGTATTAATATACCAATATTACATAACGTATTCATTAACTACATTTCAATCTTTTTATTTTGTTTTGTTTTGTTCTCATCTTTTGAATTCTAAGACCTCTGTTATTCTAGGCGCTATAAGTGTTAAACTTAGCTATAAGTGTTAAACTTAGCTATAAGTGTTAAAACTTAAGATCTATTGTAAGGCTTCTATTGCCATTTTCAATTATGCTTCTTTTTTTTCTCTTTCTTTTTGTACGCATGTGTGTGTGCGTAGGTGCTAGCATTAGTTTAAAATGTAATACTTTGTAACTACCTGTGAGTTCCTGTAATTGGCTTCCTATTTTAATCTTGTTGTCTATTGTAAATTTTATAGCTGTTGGTTCTCCTAACATAAATAAATAAATAAATAGATATACAACAATTTCTAACAAATTAATTTAACTATAGAAAGTATTATGCGTTATTTCTGTTTGTAATGTTAATTAGATTATAAATTTAACTTTTACATATTAAAATACTATTAGGTACAATAGTAGTTTAGAAATTTCATATGCCTATTCAGTAAAACTTAATGAATATGATCGCATATTTATGACATTACATTAGAGTAGAAAAAGGCCAGGCTTACGTACTTCTATGGATTTAAATGCAAACGTTAATTTAACTAAACAGTAACTTTCATAAGGGTAATCCTGTAAATTAGGGTTAAAACAAAAAAGTATTAATGATACGTTTTAATCAATAGGTATTACCAATGACCCAGTCACAAACAAAACTAAAAGTTATCAGTCTTACCTTAATTAAACGCCATAATTATCATTTGAATATAGTCATGTTTTATTATTTTCATAAAACTGATGAAAAAGTACCCACTAGTTCAGTTTAAATTGTCAAAATTTAGTAACCCTATAAATAAAGCAATGAGCACATGAGTAGGTAATGGTAAGTACCTACTTAATAAAAAAATTCACAAGGAAAGTATAACTAGCTCATCCCACTTAAACACAAAAAAACAACAATTATAAACCCGAAATTATACATAGTATGGGGGCGTATCTCGTACATTGAATTATCTAACACTCGTGTAAACATCCATTAGTTATGGGCGTAACGTACAATTAGCACTCAAAAAGCGCAAAGAGGCGTAACGGACAAAAAATTACCACATATTTATTTAATAAAATTTCCGATGCAAAAGACATCCACGCAAATCGTACACAAAGTTGGGAGTTACGCCAAAATGTCTAACAAAATTTTTTTGAATTGTCAGATACGGCCAAATGCGTTGGAAAATTGTGTTCAAGCATTGATTTTTCATAGTGCTTAACGGACATTTTTTTCAAGTTATCGAGACGTTAAATAATACTATTCGATAGAAAAAAAAATACTGAGTATAACTGCATTTTCGCAATTTTGTCCCTTACGCCCTTTGAGCCTACGGTAGTCGTTATATACAGTTTTGTTCAGAATTCCAAGCGCTTTCGTTCGATATCTCTTAAAAAGTTGCCTTTACGACCCAATTTTTGCACTATGAGCTTGCAAAAACAGCTTATCTCAATGGTAAATTACCAGTTATAAATTAGAAATATGGATATTATCGTAAAGGTTACCGCTATAAATATTGTTGTAAATGACTTACATGTGTTTTGTCTTCCTTTAAGCCCTTCATTTGTCTTGATGATTTTTCATATCGTATCTCGTATGGTCAGTATGGTCGTAAAGGACATATTATACTACATATTGATATTATTTTACTTGCCCTTTATTTTCGTCCCTTTAGGAAACTGCGGGCTGCTGGGGTGCTGACGCGAAACAATTTGTGCGTGACATAGGCAAAAGGGAGAGGATCCCCACTCTGAATCTTTTCTGGTGCAGAGGCTGTCCATAGCCATCCAGCGGGGTAATGCCGTGAGTATTATGGGCACTTTTGCACCGGAAGCGATAAAGAACGGGTGTGACTAATAGTTACTGTGTAATTATTTTTAAGATGTAAAATTCCTATGTATGAAAATTTTAATAAACAAATTTCTTAGGATTTTAGATACTATACTATTATAACTCTAATCGGGATATACCTGGCATGATCAACTACCGTTTGATACATTTTTAAGCTTCGTAACAGTAAATTATGCTGAGAAAAGTTAACATGTGTACCGTGACTGGTAACTAATACACCCCGAATTTGGAATAAAATAGTCTGATAACGTCTCTTACGTCCCCCTAATAAACAAGATTCACTAAATTAATAAAAAATTTCATGGGCGTAAAGGACATTCATAGTGTTTTTGACCAATTTTAAAGGAAATTAACTTCTTTCGTATTTAATTTATAGATATGATTGCTAATTCAGGTTAAAGAGACTAACATTTTGAGTACTTTTCCAATACACATCAAAAACATAGCTCGATAAACCACAAAAATATATTATAACATTTAAAAAAAATGCAGTTTTTCGCGTCTCCTGAAAAGTAGCATTTTGTTCTTTACGCCAATTGAACCAAAAGGTATCGTAATAATATATATTACTAAAATTAATAAAATCAGTCTTTATATTATGTATCAACTAGGTACATATTATAGTTGCACATGCAAGTGCAAATATTTTCATTGCATTCAATTCATGCTATGTTTTGGGGGGCGTGGCTAACGATAATCGCAAGCCAACATTTTTTCTCATAATTATACCAACCCGGTGGAGCCCGTAATATCACCAAAATAATTAAAACAATTATATTCTGCTCCTCAAACGAACATACTTTTTTTTTCAATAACTTTTATAATTTATGAAGTCTTGTATTCAATGTACATCATCATCATTATAATTGACGTTGCTTGCCAGGCTTTATACATCACAAAATTTGCAATACATTGCGTCTTAAAATAATCTTAAAAAGTGTTCTAAATATGGAATAAAAGTTATTTTTAAAAGTCGCTGATGTGACATTCTCATTCAAAAGGTAGGGACCACTTTGTCGTTTACCATAAAGACGAAACTTTATTGTATCTTTATACAAATAACCTGTCAGAGAGTCCTTATGGCAAGGATAAAGTGGTACCTTTTGATTGCGAACTTCACGAATGTTGGTCAGTATGAGGAGCCTATGAAAAGATGCCTCCGAATGAAATAAATACACTGTAATGGCTCCTCTACACGATGGGCCAATGCCGGCCACACCAAGGGACGCATTTATGCGTTAGAGGGAGCAAGTGATATTGCTATCTCATTCTACCGCATGGCTGCGTTCCTTGGAGTGGCCGGCGTTGGCCCATCGGATAGAGAAGCCATAATGTTCATCTAACAAGCACCCTACCCGCGTAGGTAGCCTTCCCCGCGTACGCCGTTCATGCAAAGTTTTATTTTGCCAAATAGTAAAAAACCGTGGTTGAAAATGACCCAAATTATGAATGTTGTCTCGATGTGGCATTATAATAATGTAGACGTAAACTTAATAACATGAATTTTTTTTTGTGGCAGATACTTGATTTTTATAAGAAAAAAAAAATTAAAAATAAAAGCGGTGGATGAATTTGACACACATTTGTTTGAATAACATATTATAATATCCTGTGAAGTACAACACTTCACTTACCGACTATAATTTTATTTTAGGCATTTTAGGTTCACTATTAGGTATTTATTAAATGTCATTATACCCGTGGATGAAAATGACACAAAATGCGTGTGTATGTCGGAAGCCACTTTGCTTTTACAGGGAAACAAAGAATTTCATCTCGAATATTGTTTTTACCGAATGCTGTTTAAAAAAAGAAATACCTAAATTTCTACCTAAGCAAATACCTAGGATGACACAAATTATTATTATTAGGTTTAGTATGTGGTCTGGAAACTATATGTAAAAAATAAGCAACATTAATAATCTTATAACTTCAAAAGTTATTGCTATCGGACTATTAGTAGCTCCCCCCGGCTTTGCTTGGAATTCAAGTATGATCGTTTAGCGTTATCTTCAAAAATCAAAGAAATAAATAAAAGAAAAAAGAAAACAAAAACAGGCACAGATTTTTTTGTGTAGGTAACGCTACGTCTTACGTAGGCGAACAACGCGCGAACGCGGCGCGGCGCGGCGCGGCGCGGCGCGGCGAAAGCGGCCGCCGCCGCGCCGCGCCGCGCCGCGCCGCCTGACATTCGCGTGCAAATCGCGCCGCACCGCGTTCGCAACGAGATCGCTTACGTAGGACACTTCTATGGGCATCAAAGGATTGATTTCGCCGCGCCGCGCCGCGCCGCGTTCGCGCGTTGTTCGCCTACGTAAGACGTAGCGTAACAGGCAAACGGGCATATATTTTTATTTATGGAAACAAACACTGGGAAATAATTTCCCACTTGATAAAACCTACCAATTTTTTTGTAAATCGTACGCTCAGGAACAAACAATGGGAAATAATTACCCACTTAGTAAAACCTTAAAATCTTGGCTAAATCATATCGTTATCAAAATTCTTTTCAAGCAAAACACAGGGAAAATAAGTCTAGTTTATGATAGTATTCAGTGTGCATACACTGAATACTATCATAAACTAGGCATTTACAAGATTTTTTTTCTCAGTTAACCTCAAAACACTAAAAAAAATGTCGTTATTGCAAAAAATCACAACAACTGACATTAACTTTGACGTATGGGCTATAACCGCGAAAATAGAAGTTCGCAAATTGCGGGCATTTTTCTCTATCACTCTAATTACGCCTTCGTTGGAGTAAAAGAGAAAGAGCCCCGCAATTTGCGAATTTCGGTTTTTGCGGTAGCCGCTATGGTCACAAATGGCGGCCATTAGAAAAGTGTTGCCATTTTTCAAATTCAAAATGTTACTAAGATTTTAAATCTGTATGGTTGGTATCGCTGAGTGCTGCCTTTAAAAAGATAAAAAATATTTCGTAAATTAAAATGAAGTGGGAAATAATTTCCCGATATTTGATTAAGGGTTAAGTAGTTCTCGATATATTTAGCGATGGGACAGTCATCCCGACGGACGGAGTCGCACCATAGAGGGGTTCCTTTTTACCTTTTTGGTTCGGAACCCTAAAAAGATCGATCAAAAAGAAAGATTGAGTACCTTCGAAGTTTTTACGTCGATTGAAAAGTTAAATAAAGTACCTTTTCAAGCCATGCGTGAGTTGAACACGAACAGACATGCACTTAGACTTTATAGGCTGGCCATGTTCCCTTTAAAAGCGCGAGTGCGGGCGAATCTTCGGGTACAGTTAGGGTTTCGAGAATTCTGGAGCCCAAATTCTCGAGTCTCGAGTCTTTTTTATAAACCGTAAAATTTTAGTATAGGTACCTACAATAACAATATATATTGCGGTTTTTGATCGGTTGGTTGAATTGGACGTAACCATTTAACCAACTTACTGTGTGCCTCATATGAAGGCTCAAAGTCACCCAAAGGGCAATGGAGAGGGTATGCTTGGAGTCTCTCTCTGCGTGATCGCATCAGAAATGAGGCCATCCGCAGCAGAACCAAAGTAACCGAAGCCCTCCGAATCGCTAAACTTAAGTGGCAGTGGGCGGGGCACATTGCCCGTAGAACCGATGGCCGTTGGGGCGGAAAGGTTCTCGAGTGGCGACCACGTACCGGAAGGCGCAGCGTGGGTAGACCCCCCACAAGGTGGACTGATGACCTGGTGAAGGTCGCGGGAGTCCGCTGGATGCGGGTGGCGCAAGACCGGTCATTGTGGCACTTTTTGGGGGAGGCCTATGTCCAGCAGTGGACGTCCTCTGGCTGATATGATGATGATGATGATGATGATTTAACCAACAGTCCGCAATGTAACTAAAATCCCATGCGAGTTCGCGCGCAGTCTAAATCATCTTAGGTATTTCATTTATGGTAAATCTTGGATTCACCCAAACACGGCGACCATACTAGAATAGCATCCGTCTGATCACGGCTTTTAAACTTGCTTTTACGTATTTCTAACAACTCTTAGAGGGAAAAATCTTGAGAACTCGTGTTTTTACTGTTAAACTAAATGATAATTGAGGACTGACCTCGTGACCTCTTAGCTTAGAAAGGAATCCAGGTTATTAGGATAACGCTAAGTGAAGGTTGAGTCAAAGGGTTAACTTGACTGGGAAAATCCATTATCCGGAAGGCTACGGGTTTTCTTTTTGACCCTAAATAAGGTAATTTATTTATTTATTTATTTTAATCTTTATTGCACAATACATGAAGGTACAAATGGCGGACTTAATGCCTTAAGGCATGCGAGTAATTTTCCAAAAAAATTACACTGAATAATAAATAATTAGCCGAACTTAATGACTAGGTCGCGGGTTCAAACCCCGGCTCGTACCAATGAGTTTTTCGGAACTTATGTACGAAATATCATTTGATATTTACTAGTCACCTTTCGGTGAAGGAAAACATTGTGAGGAAACCAGACTAATCCCAATAAGCCTAGTTTCCCCCCGGGGTTGGAAGGTCAGATGGCAGTCGCTTTCGTAAAAACCAGTGCCTACGTCAATTCTTGGGATTAGTTGTCAATCGGACCCCAGGCTGTGAGCCGTGGCAAAATGCCGGGATAACGCGAAGAGAAGAAGCCGAACTTAATGACTACTGAACCTATAGCCGAAACAAGACCGAAGTGATCCCATAAGTGTTCCGTGAACAAAGTTTTGTACGGAACACTAAAAAAAAAATAACTGACCTTAAGTGAAAAAGGAATAAAATTTAAAATATTTTTTTTTTATTCACTCCTAATTTTTTGAATAATATAAAAAATTAAAAGAGTCTAACATAGGGGCAGAGCTATGGTAAATATAAGGTAAGGTGGGGTAAGAGCGTAAGATTAACATAGTTTATTTTCCTCGGGGCAAGACAAACAGTATGAGGAATCCATACAACTGATAGTCTTATCCCGGTGATAGTCTTACCTTACATCAAGTTATGTTAAAATATTTTTCATAATGTCAATATCCAGAGAGGAAAATGGGTACAAGGTTTGTATGGAGAAGCATCCTCTTTCATCTTAAATACACGGTGTAACATGACGAAATCGAATAATTTTAACAGCGTATTCTTGATCATATTTAGACAAAAAAAATGTCCTACCCGGGTATAATCTTTTGATTCCAACAGGGAGTGTTACTGCAATGTTCTGCCGCCAGAGTGCAGCACTAATTTGTTTAGTAAACCATAGAGTAACTTATACATACTAGGTCTTAAACAGTTTCTTGACAAGTTTTCACTATGAGTACTATGACATTGATGCATCAAGGCGGTTGGTTTACAGTTGGTCTACCGCTAAACGCAAAAATCGAAATTTCTTTATCTGCCTCTCTATCGATCGAATAGGCAAGAGTGACACTGACACAGTCAGACCAAGAAAAGTCTGCGGCAGATTTGATAGCTTACGCAGTGCAGGTGTTATTTTAAACCTCATACTTCCATAAAATTATGACGTATAAATAACAATTGCACTACGTGGGCTATCAAATCCGCTGCAGACTTTTTTTGGTCCGACTCTAGAGAGGTAGAAACCGAACTTTCGACTGTCGTTTTTCACGGTAAGCCAGTGATTGACCTAGTGACGCCGTCTACGCAGAGTTTTGTGTAATATTCCCTATTGAAGATATTCTTACCAATACAGTTCCTAGGGCCGGCGCTGAAGGGCACAAAGGCGTAGGGTCTGTGGTCTGCCTCCAGAAACCTCTGTGGCCTGAACTCGTGAGGGTCTGGGAACAGGTCCTGACGTCTCTGGAGGTCGTAAATGCGGACGGCGACTTGGGTGCCGGCGCGCACTAGAACGTCATCTGGACAAATGGCCATTTTATTTAAAGTTGTCCCCTACACATTTTTTCAAAATTGGGATTTTTCTATCCTAATAGGAGAAAAAGAGTGTCCCAAGGTTTTTTCCCCATTCCGTTACCATTTTTTCATAGACTTTGTATGGCGGTTTCGGAATGGAAAGATCGAAAAATGTATGGAAATCTTGGGACACTTTTTTTCTCCTATTAGGATAAAAAGAGCTCATGATTCTGAGTAGAAATAACATAAAAAAACCAATTTTGAAAAAAAAAGTGTAGGGGACAACTTTAAATAAAATGGTCCAAATATGTTTCCATTTCATTTATTTATTGCATTCCATGGTATGTACAGATGGTATTTTAAATTAAATTGAACAGCATGGACCCTGAATAGGGTATGGCAAGTTAAACTTAATTAGCTACATACTTAAAATTACCTTACAAAACATATTATATATGTATTGCTTAATATAGTTAATTATCTAGTTTCATCACAGTAATTAGTCATTACGGAATCTAATTATCATTTTTGTCAATTTCATTTGTGATACATCTTTTATCGCTGTCAGGCGTGGCTCACTCCGCGATTTCGTCGCTTTGCTACAGGTAGCTAAAAGTACATCCGATCCACCCCAATTTTGGGGAAAGCCCTACGCCGCGCGTGACGCTGTCGCCACCTAGCGGCCATATCTGTGCTGATCGTAACAGACGCGTTTTGTTAGAGAGTGAGTCTTCTGTACCTAGTACTATTATTTATTCTGTGTCGCTGTGTACTTTTCTTTTAACAGGTAACTATACTCATCGAGACAATTCTAACAGAACCAAACACAATTTGAGGTGTTATATGGGCATTTTAACTTAAAAGGTGTACCTACCATTTACTTTTAGTCAAGAAACTTTTCCTTCTCACCGAGCATAAAGTCCTCAGTAACAGTCCGTCCAATAAACGGTACGCTGGGATACAGGCGGAGCGTCTCCTTGATCACAGCCTCTAGATACTTCATTTCGGTGAAGTCAGACATGGTGAACGCGCGATCCGCCTCGCCGACGATATTGCGATATTCTTCACGAATTTTATCCTGGAATTTGAGTAGGTTAAAAAAAGTCAAAAATAATAAGTACTTTACGTTGCCTACCGTAACAAGCCGTAGGTTTAAAAACGGTGATTCTCTTTCAAACATTAACCTATCTTAATAATGGGATAAAACGGGACAATCTCCCCCTTGACTCCTAAATCCCCACTCTGCTCCCACCCCCACTCCTCAACTCCCCAACCATCACCATCTCTAACACCCGACTCCAATGACCACGACTCCTTTTGGACGCTAATGACCGATATATCCGCACCGCAGGTCCAACGCCAGACGGATTAATCGGTCACAGACCACAGAGTAACACAGACCTACGTGCATATGTATAAAGTTCAATTTCAGTTTTGACACTTTGGTGACGTAGCGTCCGAGTGACAGCTTTGTCATTTAAAACACACAGACATATATTTGTACACACACACAGACAGAATATCAGTAAATGTACAGTCGCCATCAGATATATCGGAGCGGCTAAGGCGCTCACAAATATCTGAACACGCCTCTATTGTCAGGGCGTTAGAGCGTGTTCAGATATTGTGAACACCTTGGCCGCTCCGATATATCTGATGGCGACTGTACAGTCAACTGCAGACATAGTAAAGTTGGCCCTCATACAAACAAATTTATATGCAGAGTGGTTCAGTTATCTCTTGTCTCTGCAGCTGACTGTACGTTGATGATATAGCAACATACGCACCTGTGCTTCTGGATGATCAGCCAACAACATTATGCCAAAAATTAAGGCATTCGCGGTAGTGTCATGACCCTAAAAACAAATTTCAACAAATAAAAGAATTTTATCATATATCAATAGTGACTTCGTAAACCTGATTAAAAAGTTTCATTTAAATAGGCTAGCCTATATGACATTTGAGAAATCTTCTATCTGCAAGGGTTAAAGGTTTTGGCAAAAAATTCATTTTTGGTACAAGCTTTTATCGCTGACTGTACTTTTCTTACGACAGACAGCTAATACTCATCGAGGCAAAAAACCCCTAACACAATTAGGTTGCGTTGTTTCATCACAGAGTTCCTATGGCCACCTCCTGTCTCCATCATCTGATCAGCTCGATGGTACCATAATATTGCATTGTCATCCGATTTATACATGCATGCAAAATTTCAGCTCAATCGGAAACCGGGAAGTGGATCAAATTTAACTTTCAAGATTTGATTACAGACCGACAGACAAACAACGGTCAGGTGAAACTAAATAAAAACTTGTAAAAACCAAACCTTATTCTGTTAAGTGTTATTTTAAACGTCAAACTCCTATGAAATTATGACGTATTAATAACACAGTAACACTTGCACTGCTAGGCTATCAAAATCGCTGCAGATTTTTATTGGTCTAACTCTACAAACGAGCGTTTTCTCACCTCAAACATGAACGTATTAACTTCCTCTCTGATCCCCTCCAAATCGATTTCCCCTTTGCTCTCAACCTCCAACAAGAGATCCAAAAACGCCAACCGCCTTTTAACTCCATCTTCTGTCGTCTCAAACTCTTCCATATCTCTCAGTCTCTGCTGTTTTCTCACATGAATAAGATTATCGGCAAATGAGTGGATGGTTTTCAAGTATTTTTCATGCCGTCTACCGGTGGGTAGTCTGCGGTAAATGAGGTCCGATTGCAGCCAGAAGCATAAGTTTCTTTCTAATATCAAAGGTCCGATGTTGATGACAGCGTCAAGATAGTTTAAAGCTGTCTTGGACTTATCTAGATCAAGGCTGATGCCCATGGCTGTTTCTGTGGAAAAAATGCGAGTTTATTTGCATGATGTAAAGTGGAGATCTTTTCCTCTTTGCCGCAATAAACTTAATACATAAAGGTAAGTAGGCAGGATCAGGCCGCGTAGCCAAGATGCTAATCGCTATCGCTCCGTAGCGATCGAAACGCAACTGTCACTGTCACACTCATATGGAAGAGTGATAGAGATACATAATGCTTTTCGTTATCGAAGCGATAGCGATTGTAACCTTGGCTAGGCCGGCAGGTCTCTCTATCACTCTTCTTCTTCTTCTTAAGCCAACATGCCAATCGCTTACGCTCCCTATCGATCGAAACGCAACTGTCACTGTCGCACTAATATAGAAGAGTGATAGAGAGACACAAAGCGATTCGATGGCGAAGCGATAGCTATTGTCACCTTGGCTAGGCCGGCGAAACGATATGGATTAGATGTGACAGTCTCAAAAGTGACGTTTTCTTTGGAGGAACGTCTGAAACAAATGATTTTTATTTTACCACAAATAGTGTAAAGTGTGAAGTCCTTGATCAGCGAAGCCACTTCGACTTCCGACCCTTCCGTCTCGCGAAGTTGACGCACGAAGGATCTGCTCCTCTCTTCCATGACCACTGCGAAGTTCTTCAAGATGTTGAAGTGGAACGTCGGGGTCAGCAGTTTCCGTCGACTGTGCCATTTGTTACCTATGAAATGTACAATAAATATCGAAAATCAGCGCTGCGGCTTACCGTCGCAGCATTACGCTGAGTGGAGGTCCTATTTAACGTCTATGTCTCTATATAAAATTTATAATTTAACTAGTCTGTTGACGTAAATAAATGTATTTTCTTTCTTTCTTTCTTTCTTTCTTTCAAATCCTCTTTATTGCACAACCGCAGAATAAATGCGACGTTCTCAATCAAAAGGTTCTACATTGTCGCTTGCCACAAGGACGCTCTATTCGTCTTTAAAACATCCATACAAAAAAAAAGTAAAGGGCCAAAAAGAATGCACATCGGCAATCATCGCATTTCCGAATACAAACGAATGCTCATTTCCATGTACATCAATTATTAGGTTAGTCGTTTATCAGAATTTGAATTTAGAACTAAGTACTTTATTGTTGTTTTGTTTTGATTTCACGTGAAATATACAGGGTGTGGCCCTTAATAAGAGCAAAAAATCAAACTGGAGATTCCTTGGAGTACCCAAAGTTACCACCAAATGGTCCCGATGGTTCAAAATTCTTAATTTAGGAGAAATTTTAATTTAAAGTCAAGTTTAGCAAGCAATGGATTTTCACATTGCGTTACGGTCGCTTATCTGTCGTAAGATGTCATGGTACCGGGACGTCTTGGTACGCGCCTTTTAGTACAATTTATTTTAAAAATTAATACAGAGAAAAGTAGCTCTTATTATTAGGAAATCAGAACTCTATCAATATGCAATGCCACGTTATGTTTTGTTGACAAACTCAAAAAACTTTTTTTGCTATGTAATGGAAACAGTTTTTAAAATAATTTATTCTCGTAATAAAAACCTCCATAATACACTTACTTCATTATCTACCTATTTGAAAAATGCTTTGAACTTTGTCAATATTGACAACTGTCAAGCATGTGCATAACAATTAATTATGTAATTCAATTTAAACAAGATGACTGAATTACATGATTGAACGGTGGAGCTAGAAGAATTTCAAACCAAGCTGTTGCACAGCAAACGATTTCCCGATCGGAAGCAGACTGACAGTGTCATCGTCAACTTTGAACCTAGTGCCACGTTTGCGGGACAACGAGCCTTCCCGGGGCTCGGGACGGCGGTGCAATGTGCATCCTATCAGTCAGCGTGCATCAGGCGGTGATATTCGAGTCTGTTGTTGGCGGTATACCAGAGAATACTCCGCAATTTTCGACAACCACCAGTATCAAAATATCAGAACTATGTGTATTCTATTGATCTAACCCAGAAGTCGTCTAGAGGAGAAAAAATACCTCATTCATAATAAAGTCATTTGATAAAATATGGGTACCTAATGATACATCACATCGAAAATAGAAAAAGCAAAAAAGCAATCGGGTAAGATTGAATGGAAACTGAAAAGTGTTATTCTTGTTTGTTAAATAGTTGTGTTAATGTAAGTACTAATGTTATGTAGTTGCTTAAGATTAATAAACGCAGTAACTATAAGTTTTTGTTCATTATTTGGGATAAATAGCTAGGAAGAGAGAGAGATAGACGTAGCTACGACGTGGTCAAAGTGATCTTTGTATGAGAAATAAAACTTTCCATTCCAAAAACTTCTTAGAAACTTTCACTTTCCGCAACTTCCTCATCTGTACTGAACATGGCTCTGAAGCGGCCAACCAACCAAATTGGTTGGCTGTTTTTTAGTGTTATCGAAGGTACTTTATCACTGAAAAGAACAGAGGGCTGAGTTCGCGCCGTAGCGAACAAAACGGTTATCTCTCTCTATCTCACTTGCACTAATATCACTCGTCGATATTAGTGCGACAGTGAGAGAGAGAGAGAGAGACATTAGCGTATCGTTCACTACGGCGCAAACGATTGGCATCCTGGCTAAGCACTCTGTACATATTTAGTACTTTTACAAAGACTGCATGTAAAAACATCAAGTACGTTGCTTTTTATTATAAGTAAAGTTCATAATTATTATGTCAAACTATCTCAAACCTTCACGACGATGATAGAGATAGCGACAACAGGATCAGAGATACACTTGTCTCTATTATTGCCAGTTCATAGAAATAATAAAGACATCATACGTTAACAACAGTTTGTTTAGACTTTTAACCACTGTTTTCTACCGGAGTGCGTTGCCTTTCAAAAAGTTCATAATTGTTGTATTAAACCTTCACAGTCACAAGACATAAACCACGCAAGCAAATTTTTCAGTTTGTTTACTCTATTACTAGGTACATAAATGACAATGTAAGTCAAGTTGCTAAATCAAAATAAACCAAAATAGAAATAATAAAATTATAAAGTTAATCAATTATGCACGTTAAATTATGTAACATAGTAATAACGAAACAAGAGTAAATGTTAACCGAGCTTTATTGTTAACTCAGAGCTACGAATTTGGGTGCAACAAATGTGATTCTGATTGTGACCGTACGCCGTTGTACAGCCAGATGAATTAGCTGTGAAATTCTTCGTTCGTTTTGAGACTTTTGAGAAGGCCTCACCTGCATATGACCTGTGCATATGTCGATGTCGTGTCGTGTCGGAGCGGAGTCAAACGGAGAACAGGTTGAACTGCCGTTCGTAGTCGTTGTCGTGAAAAGGAAACATTCTTACAAAATTATAAAAGTGTAAGTTTTCTCGTGAATTGTGAAGTGGTTATCCAGTAAGATTTACATAATTATTATCAGTGATTTTATTAAAGTGCATTATTTTAGTTGGAACTGCTTAATAAATAACTCAAGTTACTTTATTAGCATTTTACTAATTTTATCCTTTTGCCCATCAGGTCTATTTGATAAGAAAACTGTTAAGTAATGTTGAAAGATGTGACTATTTCATAAGAACTGCATGTTTAAAAAGCAATATTGATGTATTTAATAGGTTTTTCAATATTATTGAGAACGATCATAAATGTCAATGTCAAATCCGACTGGACACATAATGTCTGCAGTACATTGCTGGGTCGATTAATTTTGTTAGAAAATAATAAAAAAATATTTTTTCATTTTAATTAATTGAAACTATTTGGACTTGATTCCTGGTTAGTTAAAGGGTATGTACTTTAATTTTTTGCTCTTATTACAGGCCACACCCTGTATAGAGCTGTAAAACACGATGTAACTATTTTTAATTATTGCTATATTCTTGTTAGGGAAAAATAATCTTCATAAATATATATTTTATATAAGATCGACAAAAAGTGTAATATTGTTATGACAAATCTCTGTTGAACCTAAATAATTACTTACATTAACATCCTCATGTTTTTTAAATTGGTTGGCTTCAGATAAAAAATATTTATAAACATTGTGGATAATTTCGCGTGACTGGTAGAGTAACGGCTTACCTTTTTTCCCTATAGATGCCATAGTACAAATTTAATTTTATAGGGGTTTTAGCAGCTCTATATATATATTGACTTAGATAGGCGACTGCACTCTCTCGCATTTGAACCATGACTGACAAAACAAACGTCATGGTGTGTGCGACACAGATATCGCTATACGAAGTCGAAATTAGCCGATTGCCTCTTTCTAAAGCTCGATGTGCATTCTTTTTGGCCCTTTACTGTAAGTCAGGAACAAATATTTGTGATGAACACACAAATAAATGCTTACCCATGTAAGGAAGAGCGGTGTCTCCCAACACAAGCATTTATTTTAGTACAGTCATTATAGATTTTGACCCGTGAATAATTAGTTCTTGGATTTTTTTTTCGTAGGTCCCTCGGGGGGGTCACTGGGAGTGTAAATTCAAAAAGTAGGCTGAATCAGGCTCCTGCGTATATTCGAAAAATGGTTTTTTTCCAAAAAAAACGGTTTTTCTTCAATAACTCGGCCATTTTTGATTTTACAGTAAAACCGCAAGGACAAAAATTGTAGGAAATTTGATTCTCTACAAGTTAGTCCAGTCATTATATCCAAAAAACCGACCCTTCCCGTGAATAATCAGTCCTTGGATTTTTTTTCGTACGTCCCTCGGGGGAATCACTGGGAGTGTAAATTCAAAAAGTAGACTGAATCTGGGTCCTGTGTATATTCGAAGAACGGTTTTTCTTGAATAACTCGGTCATTTTTGATTTTACAGTAAAACTGTGAGGACAAAATTTTTAGAAAATTTGATTCTCTACAAGTTTGTTTCCCTTCATTTATGACGTAAAGCGTGGAACATAGGAGATAATGATAATATTTTGAATTTGTCGCGTTTTTCAGGTTTAATTTCTAAAATATGGATTTTGGGGGAAAAAGGGTGGGAACCAAAATTGTTCAGAATTTGATTCTCTACAAGTTTAGTCCTCTTCATTTATGTCGTAAAGTTGAAAATAAACGATATGTTGAAAATATTTTGAATATGTCGCTTTTTTTAAATTTTATTTCCAAACTATCGATCGTAGAAGAAAAATTGTGAGGACCAAACTTGTAGAGAATCAAATTTTCTAAATTTTTTGTCCTCACGGTTTTACTGTAAAATCAAAAATGACCGAGTTATTCAAGAAAAACCGTTTTTTCGAATATACACAGGACCCTGATTCAGTCTACTTTTTGAATTTACACTCCCAGTGATTCCCCCGAGGGACGTACGAAAAAAAATCCAAGAACTGATTATTCACGGGAAGGGACGGTTTTTTTGGATATAATGACTGGACTAACTTGTAGAGAATCAAATTTCCTACAATTTTTGTCCTTACGGTTTTACTGTAAAATCAAAAATAACCGAGTTATTGAAGAAAAACCGTTTTTTTGGAAAGAAACCATTTTTCGAATATACGCAGGAGCCTGATTCAGCCTACTTTTTGAATTTACACTCCCAGTGACCCCCCCGAGGGACCTACGAAAAAAAAATCCAAGAACTAATTATTCACGGGTAGGGTCGGTTTTTTGGATAAAATGACTGTACTATTTTGCTTACAGGGAGGCTCCATCCCTTTGATCATTCGTACGTATTTTTATTGAATAAAGAATTTTGAAAGAAATTTGAATTTTGAATTACCAGGCCCCAATTTCACCAGGGTGACAGGTGCGACAATTGTAAAATCACTGTTGCTGACGTCACAGGCATCCATGGGCTACGGTTACCGCTTACCATCGGGCGGGCCGTATTCCTGTTTGCCACCATCATTGAATTATTTAAAAAAACTTTATTATATCGGAAAAAAACAGATATTTCTCTTGCTAAGTTTATGACAATTGTCACAAGAAACACTACAATTGTAACGAAATTCCGACATATAACTCATTTCCTGTCAAGATTCACCGACAATTCTACAAATATGTCGACTAGAAAAAATAATTCTTGTTTCACAACATAATTGTAATACATACAATTATTATTGTAGCAAATGCCTGTCATCATAGATTTATAAGGCATAGATTCCTAGTCCGTACACCCCCAGTGAAGCCATTTCAAGTGCGACGTCACGTCACACTCGTATCGTCGTATTCGAACGGCCGTCGCAGTACTCAAAGTCAAATCGGTGTGTCTACACCTCCCGTTTAAAAATCAAAAACTACAGGAAAGATGGTTGTTTTTACAGTGAATGGGTGTCACAACACATCATATAATAAAAACAAACCGCCCGATATTACATTTCACACGTAAGTACCGAGTTTAAGGTGATATTTTTACATAATCGTAAATACAAAAATCTAAATTTTCGTCAGCTGCCATTTCTTCTAAATGTTGCCAGTGTAGTGAATATTTTTTCCTCCAAATGGGACATGACGTCTACATTCTAAAATAAATACGCTCAATTGAATTTCATTGTATAATTGTAGAAAATTAAAATTAAGCTAATTATTTAGGTATTTAGTATTTTTATTATGTGTAATGTTCGTTTCAGTTTTCTGACTGATCTGCTGTCTGCGAGATGGAAGGAAAAAAATAGAACAAATCGGAATGACGCAATATGGAAACATTGGAAACCGACTAAACACAGTCGAATATGCTCTGTCATATTTAAATGTATTCTTATTATTTTATGCACTTTTATTTTGTTGAATAAAAATAAAATACTAACTTATCAGCTATTTATTTAAACCTTATATTACAAAGTACAGAAATGTATAAATCCCAAAATAAACAAAAAGTTTTTGCTAATGAATCGAATCTACACACTTCCTAATTATTAATAACCAAGTGTGGATGTTCTTAAAAATCCCCTACTTTGAGAGATGTAAATGAATACTGGCAACATATTTTGTATATATGTGTGTGTTTGCTGAGCGTAAAACACGAGCGTCGCACGCACACATCCATCGTGTTTCGGCTTCACTTTTGGCAGGTTCACCGTATGGGGACTATCTGTCTATGCGTTATTAGTTTAAGCCTGTCATGTTTGTATTACTGAATCGCGATTAGAAAGGGATTGAGATAGCTGTCAATCCATATTGATTTTGACGTAAGTGTATGGAAATCTGTTATTTCTAATCCCTTTCTGATCGCGGCATGATAATAAGTATTTCTATAGAAAATATTTTATAAAATTGTAATATGTCACCTGTCGCTTGACAATAATTGACAATATTGACAATTATTGTCGCTCGACATATGTCACTGACAATTGTAGCCGTGGTGAAATTGGAGCCAGGATTCGAACCCGGGATCTCCTGCCTCCTGCTTCGTAGGCAGGGTTACTATCAGCGAACTGATATACATGGAAGTATTCTGTCCGCTCAGTTATGACCCAACGTAAACTATTCGTTTGTAGGCGGTGCTTACAAACTATTCGATTCGCAACTTCAGTTCGTCCGAGATGACAGTCAGTGACGGATGACTAAATTGATTTATAAAAACAACGTTTTTTTGTAATTAAAAATGTCTTCATGTGTCGTAAAGTGGTGCAGAAGTTATTTTAGTTCATACCAAGGATAGTGGAATCACTTTTCACTTGTAGTAAACAGATAACTTCAGTAAAATTTGGAATAAACATGACGATTTGTTTTCAATACTACCGTGCTAAGCTAAAACGTAACAACTGCATACGACTTTCATAACAACATACGACTTTTTAAATTGCGAGGATAATAGGGATGGTGTTATGCCAAATGTAGTAGACTATTTTATTAACTTGTGCTTGGTTTAGGTATTTTCTATATAATTATAAATGTAGTAATGAATTCTTTCTTACAGATTTGTATTTTCCTTTTTTATTTCATGAGATGGAGCTGTAAAAAAAACTACCTAATTATTCCAAATTAATAATCAAATTTGATATTATCATTTTACATTACTTTCCATTCAGATTCCCACAAGATGCTATTCGCAGAGAACTATGGAAAAAAGCTGTCCAATTAGAGAGACATGAAATTAAGTGGATGCCTGGAAAGATATCTAGAATATGTTCTATTCATGAGATATAACTCGTGAGATAATCATACCCGGTCTCCTATATGTAGATACTCTTCCACTGAATTCATTTAACAAATACACACATTATCTGAAAATGTTGATCATTCGTATCCACCCTCTACCGTCACATATATGTAGGTTCTCTCTCAAGCCATTTCCGTCAGTAGAAAAGAGCGGCAAATTTAGAAAATGTAAGCGCGCGAACGAGTGTGGTCCCAAACAAAATTTTAATTTTGCACCTCTTTCTACTGACAAACTTGCTTGACCGGCTATATACATATAAAATATTTCCATTGTAACTGAAAGTGGGGATTTATTGTGACTCCGCCTATTCAAATATTTTTGACCCGATTCGTGTACCCGTGTAAATTTTGCAGACTGTATAGCCAGTCCGATTTTTAAGATCAAGTTCGCCCTACATTTACTATGGCGTACTTGATCTTAGAAAAACGGACAGACTATACCTGAACGTGAATTCGCACTGCCATACAGATTGATAATAAAATATACAAAATACTTATTATAGCGGAATACATTTATACAACAATGATATATTTACTTATGTTGAGTTAGTCTGTCATTTTATAACAATATTTTAACTAGTTATCTTTTAATCTGCATTAAATTATTATACGTGAATTATTTGACTGGTTCTTCAATGTATGGCATAAACCTGTCCCTGTCCAAGTCATATTCTAATCAAATATGAACCGCGAACTCTCAGCGGCCAGTACGTACAGCAAGAAGGTTATTAGGGGATTAATGTCGCTGATTGGTAGTTATTGACATTATATGCATTTCATCTACACTTAGCTATGTACCATTAGTGTAATAAAGATGACTATTATTTCGTTTACCAGCTTTGATTACAGGCTCTGTAAACGCGTCGTCTTATTTCAATGTAGGCGTAATTGTGTATGTGTGCTAATTTGGCCCGAGAATTTGAACGGTAATGTTCCTAAAGGCGGTATCCATGGTTATATATGATCGCAGGTTACTATCGACTATTATAGGCTAAGAGGCCGTTTATAAGTAGGTAATACATGTTTTGTGAAAACAAACCTGTGCTAAGCAGCAAGCCGGTCCCAAGCATCGGCTCCACAAATTTGTAATGGCTGCTTTTAGTAATGTTGCGAGAGTGCGATAAAATCACCTGCAGAAAGAAATATCTTAAAGACGACAGTGTACGACCGGCCCGAAACTGTCTTTTCATACAAACTTAGTTCCCATTTTTCTTTCTGAATATTAGGGCCAGCACACATTTAGCGTCTTTCGAGCGTCGGCGTCTGGTCAGCGCTATGGAAAATGACATCGCTGCGCAGTTGCGTCGAAGTTGCGTCGACGTTGCGTCGAGCAGCGGCCATAGAGTTGTAGACGCGGACTCCCGAAAGACGCTAAATGTGGGGTGGCCCTTAAGATTACTGAATAGTAGATTGTTAACCAACGGATGAAAGGCACTTATTTCTGTCGAGGTAGTTTGGCGCTCGAACGCAGTGAGAGCGCCAATAGTCCGAAGCTGAAATGATGCCTTTTACCCGAGTTAAACACTCTACTTTTCATTTCGAATACGAGGAAAGTAAAATGCTTGTGTTTTTTTAAAAACATGACTAAGTTTAAATTTTTATAGTATTGTTTGAGGGTACTTTCAATAAACAATTTAGGCAAAAGTATCGTTATTTACGGAATGGGGAGTCAAATATTGTTAAATATAAGTTAAATACATTAGGCATTGTTAAATTAGGCATTAAGTTCGCCATTATTTTTATGTTTTGTGCAATAAAGTTTAAATAAATAAATAAATCAATACTGGGGTTGTCAAAAATAGGCCAAATATGATAACATGATTTCTGGACGACCCCTAAGGCGACGCCTTTATAGTCGCACCAAGAAAAGTCTGCAGCGGATTTGATAGCCTACGCAGTGTAAGTGTTATTTTATACGTCATAATTTCATAGAAGTTTGACGTTTAAAATGGCACTGGCACTGCGTGGGCTATCAAAATCGCTGCAGACTGTTCACGGTCTGGCTGTATCAACCAAATGTATGAAAATGAACGGGGCCTTGATTCGCCGCTCGCCGCGCCGCGTGCGTCCATCCGCGGCCCGAGGGATTAACATTAACTAATTTATCGCAATAATTGTTCCTGATCGTGTTTTCCTTGTAGCCTTTTCCTTATTTGCCCTACTTTGCGTGTCTTGTGATACTTTTTAGGGTTACGTCCTCAGGGGAGGCGGTGACATTCGGATTACTGAAGCTTACCGTTGTCCGTCCATCCGTGTTTTAAAGGGATGTGTCAGGGACCGTTATAATATATTACTCGTAGGTACACATTAAAAATGTAATATTTAAAACTTTCGCGTTTTGAACACATGTTAACTCATATTTATAGACATTTGGATTTGCTGGGACACCGGTCAGCCGCGACCACGACCAGTGAAGCCTGTGTCGAAACGTCGGTAAATAAAGGTAATTGAATGAAATTCGCGTTACACCAGTCTATAAATGTGAGTTAAATACACATTAAAAATGTTCTTACAGTGTGACTCCCTTATTCATAAAACTTTACGGGCCTGATTTAGTTAAATTATGTTTTATTCCTTTCTTACAAATACATAAGTCAAAATGAAAGATGAAGACAAACGATTATTTTATTAGTTAATAGGTTTGTAGCGCGTTTATGAATAGGGGGGTTAGTGTATAAGTGCGTTTATACAGGGTCGTAACAATAAATAATAAGAAATTAAAAGAAAAAAGGTCAAATGCGAGTTCGTTTCACTCGCGCACCGTGGGTTCCGTACAATCGTTGAATTATCTCATGTTCTCTAGGCGCAAATCTTATGTTAACATTTTATTGTTTTTATTTTATTTTATAAGGTCTTATATGAAATACATGGCACTCTACGATATTGAAATATGTTCACTTCTTATAATTATGCTCACTTCAGTATCCTTAGCGCCGCAGATGTTGAGGACTCGAGTGTTGAAAATCTTGAACACGAACCGGTCGCCATATTGCTTCACGAATTCACGCACTAGGGCGAAATATTCCTCTGGAAGACATTTCGATTAATTATTCTACAAGAATAGTTATTTGTACAACAAGAGATCAAAGTTTGATATTTCTTCGAGTGCTTATTTTGAGTCCCGTGCCAGCGAAAGATTCTATAATAGATTCACGAGCGGAGCGAGTTGAAACCCCCCCCCCCCGCATGTTGAAATGACATTTGACAATAAAGGTCACTTGAATGTCAATTTGTGTCACTCAGTGAGACAAAATGACTCAGTGAGCAAAATCGCATTTTGCTCACTGTTTTTAAGCAGCAAAGTATCCTTGTTCGAGCTGCTGAGGTGAAAAAGATATTCTTTCATCTTTTTGTTAAGGATGGTTAAGGTTAGGAAAGTATTTTAAGTACCTACTTAATACATGTTAATACATAGTATTAGTAAAAAATATTGGCATAGGTATATACTTATATAAACTTTCTCAAAAAAATTGTTTAGAGTCTGTGCACGGAAAATATATGCGAACCAATACATTCTACGACTCTTCTCTTTCCTCACAGACTCTAACTGGCCATCATAATCAAAATAGCTTAAAATATTTTCGAAACATGAACTAAAGCCACAGGGCGGACACGCCATACATAGAAAATCATTTGCGTTTATATGTGTGCACGGCACGTCTGTACACGCGTCATTATGTGAGTAAGTGGCTTAGGGCTGACTCGTGCGGCGCGCGGGGAAGGACACGACGAAGCGGCCCGCTGCGTTGCATAATTCGGCCGAAATACGTAAAAAAACAAAATATAGGTTTATGTTTAACAAAATATAGGTTTATGTTTTATTTCGCTCCAATTGTTGAATTGGCTTTGTCAGTTTATAGTCCTGAACGTACTTGGACTTTCAACACGCCATTATTAAATGTACCTTATTGTTGATGCCTATTGATTATTTTATATAACATACATAATTATTTCTTAAATTCTTAAAATTAAATTAAAAATCAAACGCGAATGTCCCGCGACCACCAATATTCTTTTTTGTGAAAAGAGTGTTAAACTAAAAATAAAACATTTACGAGGAATATCTGTGTAGAAGGTCTAGTTACCTTAGGTACTTTAAATATTAAATGTTGGCTTAACATTCACAAATTCAACGAACGGGTTTTAATTCATATGATATTATTATTATTACGCAAAAGTATAGCCTTATTTACTGATACATATTTCGTCTCTTTGGAAAACTATATTATTATTCATTTCTACAATAAGTAGGTATCCGTACTACCCGTACATCGCACAATACACCGGCATTTTGAACGTTGCGTCATCGCGTCGCGGCGTCGCTAGCCGAACTGAGCGTACGTCAGGAGTCCGTCAGAACTCAGTCGCGGGGTGAGGTAATCCGAGTCGGGGCGGGGCGGTGCGTGTCCGTTCTGTATGATAATACTATTACTTATTCTGTGCTAAAGCTGTGGACCCTTATTAAAAAAACCGGACAAGTGCGAGTCGGACTCGCCCACCGAAGGGTTACGTACTTTTTAGTATTTGTTGTTATAGAACAGCAACAGAAATACATCATCTGAAAATTTCAACTGATGGACGGACGGACGGACAGCGGAATCTTAGTTATAAGGGTCCCGTTTTACCTTTTGGGTACGGCACCCTAAAAAACACATTTCCGTAGGTACATGTTAATAAATTATGTTATATCATGAAAGCTATGTACACTCGACAGTTTTAATTTATGACTGATTTTGTCACTTGTCATAGTGATGTAACTAGACGCACTAGCTGATCTAGTTAACATAAATAATGATTGACACAGCTGATCAATCGATCTATATTATTTTCATAAACTTTAAAACCTCAATTATTATATACAAATGTTAATGGCGCGGTGTGTAGTAAAATGCGCTTTTTTGTAAACATATTTACAGACTTTTACAAGGACTTCATGCTTTATTTTCTAGTATGTATAACTTTAGTCCTTGAACTACGTTATTGCTTGTCAGAAACACAACGGCTCATTATTTTCTCGATAGAATCTTAAGTTGAAAACATGCTTAAAGCTGTCTTTTGATCCATATTTTAGAAGTAATACGACGAAAATGGATATGAAACTTACCTCATTCGATAGCTTTTAAGTAAATCTTCGTTATTGCTGGTCCTTTTATCGATACGTTAATCTTTTCATTCATAATTTTATGAATTCAACTTTTGCCTACTAAATTACACCCTACGCGGCAATACCTTGCGCCCATTCCCCGCGCCAGTACGCCCGTGGCCACTGCCAGCGTCGGACCTATGCTAGTTTAGTCGACGTTTCATAAAATGGGTAATCACTGTATAAATATGCAAATAATGTTATACACACAATGTTTTTCAACATACTTACGAAGAAAAGCAAAATAATTCTTAATTACTGTGACATTTCAGACATTCGCCCATCATATTGTCATTTTATAACAAGTTGGGAAGCAAAGGCACACACCCATCTAACCAATCCGGAATTCAGTCACGATTGATAAATTGTGTAAACATATTTTATTAAAGGCTATTAAATTAATCAAATTTAATCATTTTTAAACATATGTGTACGGATTTCAAATACATATGTGTGAGTGTTTAGTGTATGGTTACCACCATCATTTCACCGCTTTTAGTTTCCGAGTTACCTACATGCGTTTTAAGGGAAGTGGTCGAAAAATGCCTAAAATGGTTTTCTGTTTAATATTGGGTAAGGTAGATTGCATGTAGCGGAGATGAGAATGTTGAGATGGATGTGTGGCGTGACGAGAATGGATAGGATTAGGAATGAATATATAAGAGGAAGCCTGAAAGTTGCACCCATAACAGAAAAAGTAAGGGCAAATCGCCTAGCGTGGTACGGGCATGTGATGCGGAGGGATGAAAGTCATGTGACGAGAAAGGTATTACGAATGAATGTGGAGGGAAGTACGAGGAAAGGAAAACCGAGGAAAAGGTGGATGGACTGTGTGAGAGATGATATGAAACGAATGCAAGTGAATGATGAAATGACGGGCGACAGAGAGGTGTGGAAGAGAAAGACATGCTGCGCCGACCTAAAGTGAATGGGACAAGGGCAAGAGAATGATGAATGATGATTGGGTAAGGTAGAAGTACTAGTGCTCGACGCTGCACTAGTATTCGACATGGGTATAGTGTGTAGCTTTCAAATAGAACTCGACGGCTAATCCTTTTGTTAAGTAAAACCGCTAATGCCACGTGCTACAACCTTCTTCTTTCCCCTGCCCTTATCCCACCACCTGCATAAAAAATACGTACTTCAGTTACTGAATGCCGGCGAGTCGAACGCTACAGAACCAGTCTAAAATGTGTCATCGAGATGCGTAACAAAGGCGCGTTATCGGAGAGCGCACCTACACTGGTTTTTTAGCGTTGGCTTAGCCCGCGCTCAGGCCCCCTAGCCAAGGTTACAATCGCTATCGCTTCGACAACGAAAAGCATTATGTATCTCTATCACTCTTCTTCATTAGTGTGACAGTGACAGTTGCGTTTCGATCGCTACGGAGCGTTAGCGATTGGCATCTTGGCTACGCGGCCAGGTGCCAAATAAAATAATTAAGACCCTTTTTTGCAGGTAAGTAGCACGTGCGGTTTTACTTAACAATAGACAATAGGATTAGCCGTTGAGCTCTATTTGAAAGCTACACACTATACTTTATGTCAAAGTAATATAGGTTAAATTTGAACGGCGACGATCTTTCTGTATTCAAATTTAATTCTTGTCACTTTGACATAAAGTGCCCGTGTCGAATACTAGTGCAGCGTTGAGCACTGGTACTTCTACCTTATTTCCGCCAAGTCCGTACCGTGCTTTATGGAAATTTATTCCAAAAAATGCTGTTTTTAAAGCAAGCATACGACCCGCATTCACCATAGCCTATGGACGCCTGCAGCTACGGGGATGTGACACATCATGCAAATGTTGATTGATTTTATATAAAATAAAAGTCCTAATATATAAAATAAGCTTTCATAAACTTAATAGTTACTGATTTTTAAAAAGCGCTATTCAATTAAAAGACATGTCAAGATCGCTTACCTTCTTTCAAGTACTTTCTAATGCTAAAAAAACGAACTACAGTATTCTTCCTTATTTTCAATACCTACTTGCCCGAAATTGACTTCTAGAATTAGACCAAGTCTACGACGATTTTGATTGCACACGCAGTGCAAGTGTTAATCATAATTTCATAAAGGTTTGTCGTTCAAAATAACACTTGCACTGCGTGTGCAATCAAAATCATTGCAGAATTTTCTTGGTCTAACTCTATTATATTTTTAAGGTAGGTAAGTAAGTACTAATTTCTGCCTCATAATAATTGGGTATAATTTGATTAGTTTCTTAGTTTGTCGGGGTATACTCTCATATTGTATACATATAATTTCATTAAGTACTCATTAAAATACGAATTTGCTAATAAACCTTATTCGATATTAATTGCCGGAAAAAATCCCGGAACTGACAAATCAGAATATTCAGAATACCGATGGCGCCAGAATAAGGACGTAGACGTGCTGCGTGAGAATGGTGCGGCGGGGCGCGCGGGGCGCCCGCCCGCCTGTTCTACCACTCGTCTGCTTCACCCCCTCGGAAACGTAAAACTCCAGTATAAGAGCGCCTTAAAATAAATACATGTAAGTAACTATAATATATGCATTCAGTAAATTAATTTTAAATAACAGCAAAACATTCTCACGAGAAATTCGAAACAACAAACAAAAACTTAACTGAGTCAAGTTTGTAGTGGGCCATTAATCAGAAAAACTGATTCGCTGAATCCAAAGAGAATGGAATGTGTATAGATAATTACTGTCGGTGAATTTTGTAGTCACGAAGATTATGCTGCCATCTGTTGACGCAGTATTGAAACTAAAGATGAAAATGTATAAAAATATCAATAAAACATATATATTTACATATAGACATAAATGATTTTTATTAATTTTGGAACGCCATGTGTTTTGATCCATGTTTTTTACATTGATGTGCATTAGAATTGTTGAATATCAAGAGAGTGGCGCCATCTGTTAGAGAGTGGCTTTGTCTTGATTTCCGAGGCAAGGGGTTTCTTTTGACTTTGCTTGTCTTATGGGATTCACATCTCTTTGCTAAAACTACTCAAGATTGGAACTCGAGTTTAAAGGAAATAAATAACAAAGTTTTTATTTTGAAGTGCGCCTAACGCGTCAAATGCGTCAAACGCGTTTCGTTAATGTCTTTTATGGTTATAAATACCCCCACGCCAAGCTGGGAACGGGTGATTCTATTTTTGTCCGTCGGATTGTCACGATCTCTGGCTCGCCCGTAGACGTTAAAACAAAGGTGTTATTTTTACGGTTGAATGTTTGACATTACGTAGCTACTATGCTGCTTTTTGTCAGACTGTTCAATTGCTAGTTCAGTGTAAATACTTACGTGTGTTTTGGTGTTTTTGTGTTTTAGAGCCAGATTAGTGTCTGATTGCACGGTCAATCAACCGAAAACGCCTAACCTAGCGGTGATAAGCAGGCTTTTCCGGGAATCCAGTAGAGTGTTAGGTCCAGGTCGCGAGAGGGGCCTGGCGTCAACCTTTTTACCTACACAGGTGACGATTATACCTCTTACGTTCTCTTCAAGGTCTGACAGAGGGATGTGAGGATCTCACGTGTGGATCATTAAGAGTAATCTTTACTCACTGAAATCTGTTGGTAATTGAAGAAGCGTGGTCTTGTTATATATATTTATATAATCACATTTTATATTTGGAATAGGGCGCCTTATTCGTCAGTACCCTTGGCTACGGCCTATACTGCGGAGGGAGGCAAATTACACAGACACTAGGGTTTGCAATACCTCGGTTTTGTCGGCCGAACGTTTACAGCTTAAATTAGGGTCCCTCTCACACACTTCCCCCCCCCCCCTGTAATACTAGAGGTTCGCTTCTAGTCTTACACATTAGAATAGGTGAAATTAGGGGTAGAGTTAGGGTAGAGTCATTATTTGGGTGTTAGGGTTAATTATTATTTCTTTCTTTATTATTATTTATTCTTTCACATGTATTTTGGTTACATACAGTGTTAAAATCATTAGAGTGTTAATTGTTTTAAAATACAGAATAAATTAAAGTCTAGTTTTAGTAGCATATGGATGGGTTACTGAGGCTCGTATATTAAATATGATTTAAAGGTAATACATTTTTATATTTGGTGAGATAGGGGAACAAAGTTATTTGAGGACATACTAAATAATTTTGTTATAGGGAGCTAGTGACAGGCGAAGCAGTTCACTAGTGACAATTTGAGCTTTTCTATATTGGGTATCTAAGGGTTAAAAAGTCATGTTTATTAGACGATCGCTTCAGTATTCCATATATTTATAGTATATTCAGATAAGTTTCTTGGCGTTTCTTCTTGTCTGAAAATAGGTTCCGAAACGCAGATAAAAGTAAATATTACATAGTGTTTAGGAATACCTATTAAAAACAAAACAAAATAAAATAGGTATTATTTAGTTTAGAGACCCGACTTCATCCGAGGCGTGACAGTAGATAAAGTATGTTTGTACGTATTAATTTTTGCAACATTTACATATATATATTTTCCTTTAGCTAGCTAGATTAGCGAATGGATATAAAAGGAAAATATAATTACAAACAACAAGGGCTTACACTACTGTTCATGGTAACTGGTCACGGTAGGGCTCGGTAGAAGATAAATTCTAAAAAATATAATTTATTATTTAATTTTTTTCATATGATAGTGTTATAATATAGAAATACAGTAGAAATATTTACAATTACATAGGGTATTTTAGGGGTAGTATTTTAAATCCAAATCTAATCAGTCTGCACATAAAAGACGAAGGGTATTAAGGTTCACAACGTATTAATTTCACTAGACGATCACATGGCCAAATTTATTTATTTTTATTTATTTATAATTAATTCTGGATGAGTTTTATTAAAGTAGATTAGCTAATAGTGGGTTAAGGTACAGTGACAATGGTATGAGGTCTCTAGCGAATTTTACAAGCTTTTATTTAGTTTCACCTGACCGTTGTCTGTCTGTCTGTCTGTAATCAAATCTTGCAAGTTAAATTTGATCCACTTCCCGGTTTCTGATTGAGCTGAAATTTTGCATGCGTGTGTAAATCGGATGACAATGCAATATTATGGTACCATCGAGCTGATCTGATGATGGAGACAGGAGGTGGCCATAGGAACTCTGTGATGAAACAACGTAACCTAATTGTGTTAGGGGTTTTTAGAATTGTCTCGATGAGCATTAGTTGTCTGTCGTAAGAAAAGTACAGTCAGCGATAAAAGCTTGTACCAAAAATGAAATTTTTGCGAAAAACTTATTACACGGAAGAAAGAAAGAGCGCGCCGCGCTGAATTTTATTTTGATTGTCACTGTGACAAGGTACGAAATAGGTAAGAAATTAATACGTTCGACCGTATGTCAAGTGCAAAAATATGGGAGCATATAACTTACTCAAATAAATGTCTGATAGTTCTTAATTCGCTGACATAAGAGCTATGGGACATATTTTTGAGTATGATGTGTGCACACATATTTTTACACTTTACTGTACAACTCCCATAAATCGTCCACAACATTGTAACCGTTCAATAATTATAGATCCGCTCACGATCGCACCGTAAAATATATCGACGTTAAAACCATGACGTGTCGTGAAAAGAAATAAAATTTCCGTAGAATAAGAAAAAGGCAGGCGGTAATGTGGTGTAAAATACAGACCCGAGAGCTCATAAATTTGAACGGGTCATATAAACGGCCTGTTAGATGCCGTTGTGTTTTCATCAAATCATCACCTTCGTAAACTGAGTAGGTACGGTTCGTTTGTTGCGATATTAATTTTACGTCCTGTCGTATACACACAATGAGCCTCAATAACCTTCCACACGACGACATCAAGAGATAGAATTGAGTAAAAATATCGATACTTTGAATTTTCTTAAGAAATAATAAGTGAGTTTCCGAATGCCACTTAGGCCGATTTTAAAAATTTTTAATTAGGTTTTAATGTGACATAAGTAGGTACATAATGAGAATAATTTAGTGTAATTTCATAATGAGATAATCATATAAAGAATGAGTATGTACATACCTATATACTAGCTATTTTTATGACAATTCGTACAGATTAATATGTAGAATTGAATAATATTAGAATGTATATTCACATGAAAATAATACTAACAAGTAATGATAATTCGTACGTAAGTTCCGAAAAACTCATTGGTACGAGCCGGGGTTTGAACCCGCGACCTCCAGACTGCAAGTCCGCTACCGCTCTTACCGCTAGGCCACCAACGCTTATAAATTATATATTATTATAAGTTATAATGTACAGAAAAGGGACATCTATTTATCAACTTAATTTTATCTTATAAATATAATGAATTCCACGACTTTCTTTGCGAGAGCTTCTTGAGATTTCGAAACCTTTTGGATTGTCAAACTCATTCAAAGTTCAGATTTACGGTGAAACTTTGTTGATGAATCGCAATCCTAAAGCAGGATTTGGTTGATAAATGTACTTGGTTTTAATCACTGTGAAAGGATTAGATAGAAATTACAATCAAATTACAAATTACTTAAGGGTTCAATAAGTTTCAAGCAGAGGGGATAATGGAATTACAGACTCAATTTGTCTCCACGATTGCACTAAGCCGATTGTGATTAAACCATTTGTTAAGGAGTTTATCTTGTTTTGATAAGTGTGAAAGACAACTTTGTGTTTCATGAATTCGAAGGCCAATTCATACTTAGGCCAGGCGTGGCTCACTCCGCAATTTCGTCGCTTTGCAACAAGTACATCCCTTCCACACCAATTTTGGTGGCTAGCCATAAGCAGCGCGTGGCGCTGTCGCCACCTAGCGGTCGTATCTGTCCTGGCCACGTAGCCAAGATGCCGATCGCTTACGCTCCGTAGCGATCGAAACGCAACTGTCACTGTTGCACTAATATGGAAGAGTGATAGAGAGACATATTGCTTTTCGTTGTCGAAGCGATAGCGATTATAACCTTGGCTAGGCCGGCTGATCGTAACAGACGCGTTTTGCGCTTTCAGCTCGTGCGGACAACATCACTATATGTTATCATTATCAAATTCAAACTGTACTGGGGACGTCGAAGGTTACTTTGACCACGTACGCCATAGCCATAGCACTCGTAATAAGCGTTCTTGGCGTCACGGGCATGACTTCTTACGCCGCTTTAAACCTTTTGAACGCTAAGAACGTAGTCGTCGTTACTAGTCGTGCCCACCGCGCCATGTACCACTGTAGGTGTTATATAAAGGTTTACATTAGCTCGCTTACGCCCGGGACCATGGTTTTTGACGTTCAAAGTTAATCTAGGTACCTTGTGACGTCATGGACAGGATGAACGGATTGCCCAGAATTGGCCATTTCTTCGGCCCTGGTAGCTTGTCCAGCGGATCATCGTCTGCCAGCAGCTTCCAGGCGATCCATAATAGGGCAGCCCCGATGATGGTCACCCAGAACATGGTACGATATTCTGGAATAGTACATAGAAATAATGTTAATAATGACAGAATAATGTTTATGCTTCTACTCTATGTATTCAAACACAATTGACATTGTTTATGAATAAATATCTTGTATCTTGTAATGATAAATACAAACCATACAAACCATTTTCCTCTCTGAATATTGATATTACATATATGGAAATTATAATTACCTTTTCCTTCAATATCCTGAATATTCTGATACCGTTTAGTTGAAAGATAGAGGGAAAGGGAAAAGGGAAATGACATGTGTAGGTACACTTTTCTCTGTCCCGCTTAGCCAAAAAGAACAATACATCTTACAATTACTCCACGTCTAGAAAAAGGCATGTCTATACTGATAATAGTAAGTACTTTAAAAATAAAAAACTTTTTTTTTTTTACTTTGCCCTTTAACATAATTTTGCCCACCGCGTCACAGTTAAAACCTCCTTCTCCTTCGCTTGCAAAGGGCAAAGTTTTATACTTTTGCGGTATTCATTTTTACTTGTAGGTATTAAACTTTATTACTTTCCTCAGATATTATTTCGCACTCGTGCCGCTCGTAAAATAATATTATCTTCTCTGATAACGGAATAGGTACTTATAGTTAAAAATTTTTGAACTGATCTTGTTCACTTACCGTACTAACAATGGCATTGTTCTATTACAATCCTATTATCTGGTGGATGGTAAACCACAAATTAGGATAATCACCTCGTAGTAAAAGCGGATTATAACCGCCTTGAAATGTTAGTATAGATTAACGACTCTATTTCTTTAAACAATAGACTACAAAATACACTAACTAAATAATGGCTAACCTAACTTTTTTGCATTTAACCACCATCGACACTCAAAAAGAATGCACTCAGTAGAAAAACAGCTATGAGATACCATAAAACTTCATTATATTATCGGCTCTATAGTCTTATCATAAGGATAAAATTGCTTTGAAGGTAAGAATAACACTTCATACGTTTTGCATTTAGAGATAACAGATGTGCCGCCAGGGTCGTACTCGCATTGTTGCAATTGATAAGCACGTGGTTTATCTGTTTATGTCGGAATGTTATTTAGTGGTAATTTTTTCTGACCTATACCTAAAAGTATACCTAATAAAAGAGCGAGCGGGACACCAATAAAAAATAATTACCTGGCCTGTTATCAAATTGTGTGTGTTAAGATTATAGGCATATTTTTGTATAAGAATCTGTTGATTTTTGACACATGGGATTATTTTTTTATATATACACTTATGTAACTTTTTTTGCCTCTAGTAGCATGTAAAACATTTCGCAGATTGAATATTGATATAATATATTTGTATAAGAACTTGTTGATTTTGATTAAATGTGATTATTTTTGTTAACTAATATGTATAATAAATTATAATTAATAATTATACATTTTTATCTTTCTACATATTTTATTTAACACCAGAATACGTCCCTGTCGTGACTAAGGTGCATGTGTCTTTCCAAAAGATTGAATATGATATTATCTTTTTAGACCATTTTAACCCCATTCGACAAGAAATAAGGTTTAAAATTCAATATACATGCAATGTACTTCGAACTTATTTTGTAAGCAAATTGGTTGGCGCCTATGAGAACAAAAGCAGATAATAGGATTGTAATAGAACAATGCCATTGTTAGTACAGGTAAGTGAACAAGATCAGTTCGAAAAATTTTAACTATACTAAAGTAATATGTTTGTATCAGTTTTCATACACGGTGTAACATGAGGAAACCGAATAATTTTAACCACACATTTCTGAGTGCAAAAGAAGTAAAAAATGTAATATGAGTTTAGGTCAAGTCCCAGAAAAAAAATTTTTTTTTGTTTTGATTTTTTTCAATTTTTTAAATGTATTTGTACATAAAAAATAAATGTTATTGGTAAACTTGTCACTTAAAATTGATTTTTACATTTTTTTTTCGTAGAACCTACTTTTTGCAAAGTGTTACTTGTCACTTTTTGACATCTATCAATAAGGATATTTAGACTACGTCCCATAGCAGCAACATCACCATCAAAAAGGCCTTTTACACTATGTAACAATAAAAACTTTTTTTTTTATTAATAATATCTCTGAAACTAGGCGAATTTCAAAAAAGTTTATAGGACATTTTTGTCTCTAAATATGATCAGGAATACGCTGTTAAAATTATTCGGTTTACTCATGTTACACCGTGTATATCTATAGTATTTATACCTATAGTCTGTATCTTCAGGTATATAAAAAAAAAGAGTAAACAAAATCTGCCCTCAAATGGCTTCTTAAGCCATTTGAGGGTAGATGAAAACATTGCATGATCAAATAATGTAGGTTAAAGTCAGGTCATTCAGAGTGATAGATCCAGGTGGTTTTGTATTTGGTTGGTTAAATGCAGTTTATTTGCTTACTTTTATGTTGCTGGATTCGTCAATCTATGCGTCCAAAGTTAAAACGGCCATTTTGTTTTGAGTTCCTAGATCGACGAAACCAGCAACATAAAAACTAGTTTGGTGTATTCAAAAGGTACTTAAATACACAATAGAGTACGTAGCGGCCCCCTTTTTTCAATATCTTTCGTTAAATTTAAATAATCACGATTATTTAGCTGTGGCGCTAGTGTGCACGTTGAAGGCACACCCTACCTTTTCTGTTCTCTTTGACGGCGCAGCAGCTAGAATCATTTTCTCTCTCCTCGCTCTTTTAAAATGCCATTTGTCAAAAAAGGACAACCATACTGTTGACAAGGTGAACTTCAAATCAAGTGTTGCCTTTTTTGATGCATCCAGGCTGTGTATGTGTGCGTAAAAACGTGTATGTGTGCTCTTTTAGGGATGTGAAAAGTCGATTTTAATCATGTTATATATCGATAAATGCTACACAGTGGAACGAAATAGCAATTAATTGAAGCTTCAATATCTTTGTTAAACATATACGTAAAACGTATAAACGTTTTGTCGACTAAATAGTGTTTAGTTTTAAGTTTATAAAATACATTATGTATGTTAGTCTGTAAGGTATTTGTAATATGGGCCTTGTTGCCTGAATTAAATTTCTAAATAAATAAATAATATACATAATTGAAATGCTAATGAATAATAAATATATTAGAATATATGAAATATTTCAATTATTGCGGAACACATATCTTAGTAGGTGTTTATGTATTTTAATTAAATATCTGAACTTTCCCTTGGTTCCCTGCTGGGGCGTGACGATAAAATTGTGATCTGATAACCACAATAAAGAATAAAAGCGTTTTTGTTCATTTTAGATATCGTCAAACCTTTGAAGTAAAATTAAAATTGTAAGAAATGTCGATAGTTTATCGATATGACTTTATCGACATGGCTACAGCAAGGTGGTGTTAAATTGTTAATCGTACACTAAACAAAAGTGGCAACAGTGACAGCTCGCTGAGACCCCGTCTCTATATACAGGGTGAAATTTAATTCACTGGCCAAATTGAAACAACCGAAAGAACTCGAAAAAATATTAAACACGTGTTTTTTCTTTTAATACCGCTCAGTACATTTTTTCCGAAATAACTCATCATCAAGTTGTCCTAAAAACCTCGTACGTCATGGTGAACCGACAACTACCCACTACACCCGCTTCTCTCTTATCAGTTAAGGTCATTGACATCCCGCCCCTCCCGCTGTTTGCAATCGCGTCACCAATTATGAACCCTATTGCAGCGAGATTACCTACATAAGTTGCTAATTTTTCCTTTCATATTAACGGGCTTAGAACCGTCAAAATGCAAAGGCAACCCATTTTTAATCTAAAATGTTATTTCTGACTAATGATTATTAACAAAACGTCCGTGGCTTAAAAACAATGAGTAAAAACTAGGTCAGGAATCTTTGCATTCAGGCGTATTTGAAAAATTGAATCAACTTACGTACATTTGATTAAAAATCGACGCAATTAACGAAAGTCCCACGAGATGGTACTCTTGGATTCAATCCTTGTCTGCGAAGGCGTGGAACGGATTCCATTTCGTATAATCTTTGTGCACCACGTAAACACTCACCACTTAATAAACTAGTGGCTCTGTGAGCTGTAGACCTCGCGAGCTGAGCTTAAAACTGAGTAAATGTATGGCTTCGTTGTTTAGAAGAATTTAGAGAATCTAATTTGACAATTAAAACCTTAACTATCGAACCTGCTTACAAAATTAACGGAATTCAATAAAAACACGGTGTATAGTAAATTAAAGAAAAACAATACGAAATTTATGTGTAAAAAAATACAAAAAGTTATAATATCCCAGCATACAATTACTGGGGATCGAACCCAGACCCTCTGTGCAAACAGAAAAAGCGAACGTTTACAAACTGAGCCAAATAGTTCTTAGATGGGTTGACGAAATTTAGCTACTCCTTCTCAAATTAAAATTAGTTAAAATTAAATATCTAAATACCGCCTAAACCAGCGATAATTTTTTTCTGCATTTTTTGCTATTAACTCTGTAAACATGTTTCAAAAAGAAAATAGGCTTATGATATCGATACGACTATTTGTTTAGGCGCCAGGTATCACGACTCCGCCATTTTTAAAAAATTCCAAAAACCGGATTGACAAAAAAATTTTATTTAGTCATAAAATTCGGTCACAAAATTTCACGAGAATCGGTTAAGAATTGCGACCTGTAGAGGAGAACATCCGGACATACGAAAGCAAAATGCCCGAGTCAAAACGTAGACCTTCGCTTCGCTTCGGTCAATAACACCGTACCACTTCGTAATATTCCCGGTTCGAAAACATTTTTTTTAACCTTAGTACGCGCGCGATTATTATTTTAAGGTTGGCGAGTGACGAGTGACTAATCATTTATGCTTACCGTTATGTTTACCGCTAGCGCGGAATGGTTTAGTTTAGACTACCCTCGAAATTGATAAACCTGCCTACCATCGCCAACACTAACTGGGTGGACCCTATTGCAACGATTATAAGGTTTAGTGAAGGTCAGATAAGGGTTTTGCTGATGTTGTTGTTAAAACCTACTATTAGGTTTGTTTACATTTGTGGTATTAGGGTGACCACAACTGAAAATTAAAAAAAAGTGTATTCTTTTTTTTCGCTAAATAGATTCCTTAAGTGTAACCTAGTGCCGGGAATGAATATGGCCAGTGATTTAAATTTCACCCTGTATTGTAAGTCTATGGTTGAAGGGCTCTTAAGTACCTACCTAAAGATACAGAGTAGGTATAGGTAAAATATTTTCACCACATCTCTCTTTATTCACCAAAAACTGATGAGTAAGTCGCATCTTATCAACAAGAGTGGCAAAGTAATTAAGATGCGAAGGGTTGTGTTGTCAAAAGTGTTTTATGTTATCCGTACGGAAACCATCAACTTTCGGCTCGTTGCGCTAATCGAGGTTGTCGCTTTCCGGCTCCGTCGATTTTTAACCGACTTCAATTTCATAGAAGGAGGAAGTTCTGTAATTTGGTTGTGGCTATGTTTTTTTATGTGTGTTCACCGATTACTCCGAGATCTGTGGGCCGATTTGAGTAATTCTTTTTTTTTAGTTTATGTTTCTAAATATTTTGTCGAAACGAAATGTCCTTGTTACAGAGCAACTCGAATTTCATACAAAATTGAAGGCCTAGGCCGGGAAGTATATTTTTTTTAATTTCCATTTCACAGATATTTGTGACACAGCATCGTGGCATTCAATCATTAAAAAAAACTACAGGCAGTATTTGCTTTATGTTTCGATTTCTTTTTTTTTCCATCTTTTTAGGGCTGTATCTCCTGAACCGTGCATCGTAGAGCAAAAATAATAAAATTTTCGTTTTTCTTTATAAGACCCCTATTTAATTAATATTTAACAAAAAACGAAAAAAAGTTTAAAAAATCTTTATGGCTGTATCTCCTAAACCGTGCTGCGTTGTAGCGTAAAAATAATAAAATTCCCTTCCCCTTAAGAACCACACGCACTGAATATCCTATCACATTAGGACATGAAACAATCATCATCATCAATTTTTATTAATATTTCATTGCATGTTTAATAAAAGAACTATACATACCTCGGCGAGAAAAGGGGTTGCCGGCCTCATAACTATCCGCCGTCTATATGCATTCGGCCGGCAACCCCTTACTTCCCAGCCTTTGTACTATTTCTGTACGTACGAATATTATACTCGTACGAACAGAATAGAGTATTATATTCGCACTAAAGAAACTCACGTTTATCGGTACCCGCACGTAGTCGCGGAGATAGCGACAAACTACCGGCTTGTTTATCGCTGGAGTGACAAGTCGTGGTCAGTATAGTCAATAGTCGTGACATCGTGACGAGACTTTTTTGTCGTGACGATTTAGGAAGGTTTATTATCGATATGTACAAGGTGTTAGGTTTTTGATTCAGAGCTCAAAACACTGTTTAATATGAGTTAATAAAACTTTTGATTTTCGTGCGTAATTTGAAATGAAGTTAAAAAAATACTAGTCACTGTCTTAAATACTAAATAGGGACATCAAAAGGTCTTCGATTGCGTGAATTTTAGATTTTACGAACAAGTTTCGGCGCAGACATTTAATTTTCAGCCAAGAAAATTAGCAGCTGTTTCAGAACTTGATGAATTTATAAATCTCCGTATAATTATGTTAATTATGTCCTCCAAAAACAAGGCGACCCGTCGGATACTTAAAACCGGCCATGTGCATGTCGGTTATAACCGATTACTTTGACAAAAGGGTAAAAATTCATTTCGTTTTGCTTCTGACCACTGTGTCACGCTTCTTTTTTCGTCTTTTATCAAATAAATAAAAAAAGTTGAGTGCTATTGCATGTTTTTCTAGCTGTAGATTATAAATAATAAAATTTTCTTGAGAAAAATTAAATACTAAATGCCACCCCATACAAAAAGCACTCCGTCACATTTTTTGGAACAAAAAACAAGACATCGAAAAGAATTTCCGATTATTGGAAACTCGAATAACTGGTTACGTATGGTTTGATGGGGGGTCTCCGACACCACGACTGAAATTATCAGAAAATGTCGGAAGGCGCCTATGAGAAAACAGCTGCAGGAGAGCAGCATGTGAAAAAGATCTTACGCCGACGAGATATATTAATATATAACACTACGTTTCCATTGCCAATCATGTATTTAAATAATTCATTCACAAACGTAAAACATCGACATCCTTCAATTTTCATTTTCTTCTATCTCGACTTTAATAGGTACCTATATATATATATATACAGTGAAACCTGGTTAAGTGGGACCTGGATAAGTGAGAAACCTCTATAGCTGGGACTCATGGTGCGGTCCCGACACTTTAGCACTGAATTACCTCTGTAACTGAGATAAAACGAACCTCTATAACTGGGATTTGTTGTTGTGATTTTATAGTCACATTTACCTCTATAACTGAGACAGAGAGTGTATTTTACTGAGACTATATTTATAAGATTACATTTTCCTAATTGTTTTTTAGAATTTTATAGGGAATTGACTTCTGTATCTGAGATAACGTCAATCTATGACCTCTCTAACTTGAACTTCATTAAACAATTTCCGTATTCTTACTAACTCTTAGTCTATCCACAAATTCCGCATTTGCCTAATTGTGTCTAAACAACTTCAAACTTTGATTTAGTTAATTTATGTAAGTAGTTAAAACTACCGAAACGAAAGCTGAAATTTTGATAAGTAACACGAAAAAATTAAATTTCATTTATTGAATTTCTAATACGCAATGAAGTCCGTATCAAATTTAATTTAATGTTGAAATATCTATCCTTTGGAGAATCATTCAAAATAAATTCAAAGAAATATTTAAACAGACTTAAAAAATATTTAGGGACAAGGATTATTTTTACCTTATTTATTTTTAAAGATACCTAATTACTAATTACCTTAATAACCACCTCTATAACTGATATATACTCTATTCTCACCTCTATTAATGGAACCCTCTGTAAATGAGATAGAAATTTATTTGTACCTGGCTAACTGGGAGCCTGGGTAAGTGGGAAACCTCTTTAAGTGAGACAAATTTGATCGTCCCTTGAGATCTCACTTATCCAGGTTTCACTGTATATATATATCATATTTAATTGCACTCAGAATCTGTAGACAGCACGATATTTCTTTTATCGTAATTTCTACTTAATATCTTTTTACGAAAAATGCTTGATTGTAAAATAGTACATTACTACAGAGGCCGGGACAAAAGGGGTTGCCGGCCGAAGACATATAGACCTAGACATATAGGATAGGTCTGAGCGCGGGCAACCCCATTTCCCGCCGAGGTATGTATAGTGCTTTTCTCAAACATGCAATGAAATAAATAAAATAAAAAATCCACGAAACCCAAGTTTTATTTATAGAAAAAACTAAAAGTAAACTACACCCAAAATATAACCAACACGTACCTATATCATTATCACGCGTATGTTTTACACGAGTCGTGTATTTTTACTACCCGTATATTTTCACGTATCTTTGATTTTTTCGCCTTGTATCCGTCTGACTGTCGTTTTCGTCACAAAGGTTTACATAGTCTTTCATGTTGATATCATGTTTCACATACATCGTTGCTTTATGCATGGAGTAAATAAGTATAATTTCCACAGTGTTGACGAATTTGTAGTTACATTCATTTAAAATATGCCACAAAACTGTTTCTAATAAACTGTAAGCCATTTTTCTTAGTTTCTCAAAGAATAAAATTGCCATAAGCAACCATATATAGTAGTGTACCCTATGATGGGCGTGGAACCAGTAATGGGACAAAAAACCACAAATCCTGTAAAATAAGTGTCTAAAAGTAGTTTATAAACACTGCCTGTATATTATCATAAATAAGAGTCCTAGAGCTGTTTCAGTTTGAATTTTTATTAAATTTGGTTGTTTTTTAAGAAATTGGCGTCAACCCAAAAGTTGTCGTGTCACTGAAAAAAAATACCACTACGAATTCTTAACAACTTCGCTAAGAGAGGTGAGTTAATTTATTAAATTTTAATTAATTAATACTTGCTGAAAACTAGAATGTGTTTTGTTAATTGCATTTACCATGAGATAAGGTATACAACATACTATGTTGTGACTCCACAGATGTAAAAAAATAGTTGTATTTGGCCCAATCCCATTATAGGAGCTGTAAAACTGCATACCTCCTATAATGGGCAATTTACATAATGATGCTTGCCATGCCATCATTTCATGTTTAAACAATACAGAAGTAAAATGTAGTTACGAAATATGTCAACCAGGAGGTATGCTCGGACTTCGGATAAATTAATATCGTTTTTTAGTGTGGGTCAAATCTTGGTAGCCGAGTTTGAGCCACATTCCTGTTTTCCGATTGAGTTGAAATTTTGTATTCGTAATTAAATATGCAAATCGGATGATAATGCAATATTATGATAACATGGACCAGATCTGATAACCTATTTCAATATTTTATACTGATAGAGCAGTGTCCATTACTGGGGGCCCATTACTGGAGCTTTGGTGTCCATGACTGGAGAAAAATAGCATAGTTTTGATTTGTTCAGTATGTGGAAACTCATTGCAGTATCTTTGATACAACACGCCTGAAACATGAAAGACGGGTAGGACTTTCATCTTTCAATACGCTAAGCGGTAGACCATTCACATGTATTAGGGAAATATCACAAATACTCCAAATTTCCTCTTAAATGTCCCATGACTGGTGCTGTTACTATATATACTTCGTCTTTGACTTAGCGGCAGAGGCAGCAAGTTATTTAAAATCAATTCTGCTTACGCTGCCAATTCCAACACATACGATTACAATTAATATTAATTTCATTATTTCGTCGGAACTCATATTAAAGTCAAAAAATCAACAACGCACCATAAATCCAATAAAACAGAATGAATATTTTTCAACTTTACCTCCATAACAATTAAAAAAATCATTACGCGTGTTTGAGTAGACCTTTTTACCGCTAACGTTTAGATGAAATATTTTAAAGATTTTTATTTGTGTAGTTAAATTTATAATTTAAAATTATAGAATGTATTATTTATTAAGTTCATGTTGATTTTATACAAATAAAACTGCAAATTATAGCAAACATTGTTTTTTGTTTTTTTTTTATAGGCGTAGTGGCAGAGTGTCATTACGAACCATAAAGCAATAACTGCCTCTAGTTTTTTTAATGGATGAATGCCACGATGCTGTGTCACAAATATCTGTGAAATGAAAATTAAAAAAGAGGACTTTGCCGGCCTAGGCCTGCAAGATGTGTATGAAATTCCATTAACGACCTTTTGTCCTAGCCGCACCTGAAACGTCATACTTCGCAGCCTATTATAAGGAACATAACATCAATATTTCATTGCATGTTTGAGAAAATATTTTTTCTTATCCCTTCTTGTGTCAGAGGCCATTTTGCAATATCGGCGCGTCTGCTGGTGTTTCGCTGGGGCACAAAAGGTCTTGATGGAAAAACGACTGTCAAAAATGTTTCCACTGCATTCAAATATAACAATGCGAGATCATTAGACAAGGATAGGCTACAGGTTGTTCAGTATCGTCAACAAACTTTTAGGTTTATAGGCCCCGTGCATGCACTTTAGGGGGCAGCATAGGAGCCGTCAGATTTTTGGCGCGAGGCGTTAAATGTGTCGTTTATGATTCCCACAAGATGGGAAAACCTACTATGCACAAAGAAACGTACCGACGCGAACGGTAGATGGTAGCACTTGCTTTGGCAATGTACATGTGCACATTTGTTTCTGATTCAGACCACAATATGGCAGACCCTCCAACGCGCACGGTCCCTATAGAAACTTCATAATTCCATGTTTAATTGGGCAATGCTGTGTTGGCTCACCCAACCCCGGCAGACGTGGCAAAAAGTGTAAAATAGAGGCGCAGACGTGGCCATTTTATTTCCTCCCCGCTACAGGAATTCTGCACACGAAGGGTTAAAGTTATCTTATTCTGGAGGTCACTGTTTCTGAGAGGCTCTTATCCATCCACCATTCCCTAAAATTTGAATGAACAGTCGTTCTTGTCAGTGCTGCTGGGTCGTTGAGCAGTTTACATATGTTGCATACGTCTTCTTCCTCAGCTGTTGCTTTGAATACGTAATGGTTTCGCCATCTGAAAACATGGAAAAAATTGAAAACTGAGGGTTATTTTCGTACGGTCTAGAACGCAAAATGACTAGTGTAACATTTTGCCTATATCGCTCTTAGTCTACATCGCGGACGGTCCAGAACGCAAAATGCCTACATCATTTTCCGTCATTTTATCTCTACGTTAGCGATGTCGACGGAGCCCCGCTACCGCGGGGCTCCTAATCTGTGCGGTTTGGCCTTCGGCCATTTGAAGAAAACTAACGAACCTAACCTACCTGTGTGATTTAAAAAAGTGGTCATTTTGCGTTCTATACCAAAACAGAGTGGTCGCACGAGCGGCGGCGTCCGTGGCCAGTCGGCGCGGCGTCTAGTCAACTGTATGGCTGCTGCTCGACGCAACGTTGCTCAACGACGCTCGGCGCAGCGTACCCACGCCATTTTCCATAGCGCTGACTAGACGCCAACGTGACGCTCGGGTGACGCCAGTGTGGGGTCACTCTTAATCATGCAATCATAACTCTTTTGTGGTGCACGTGCCGCGACCGCTGCAGGGGACCATCGAGTGCGCCGACTTCTGGCCGAAAGGTGTCGTGTTTCGGAGGTTCCGGGGCAAACTGCCGAATTCGACACAAGAGCAGCCGATGCAACGGAGCCACGCCGTTTTGTCGACTAAATTAGTGTTTAGTTTTAAGTTTATAAAATACATTATGTATGTTAGTGTGTAAGGTATTTGTAACATGGGCCTTGTTGCCTGAATTAAATTTCTAAATAAATAAATAATGCTAGTAGCATCAGTAGACACACGAGTTTGACACTGACATATTAGCATTCGCACTAATATGTCAGTTCGTACTGAGATATACATAGAAAGTAAGTTAGTGTCGGGCCAAAAAAAGTCTGCAACGGATTTGATAGCCCACGCAGTGCCAGTGTCATTTATACGTCATAATTTCATAGAAGTTTGATGTTTAAAATAACAGTCACTGCGTGGGCTATCAAATCCGCTGCAGACTATCCTTGGTCTGACTCTAGCACACGTTAGGTCGTTAGCGAATAATGTTAGTGTCAAACTCGTGCTAAGGAAAGTAGGTATACGTTGCTCAAATAATTTGGACGCTCGACACAACTCTGCACGCGCCGCTGGCAAATTGACTGGACGGATCGGCACAATAGACTTCCACCTAAAAAGGCAGGATCCTAAATATTAACGAACACATGATAACCAGGGAACAATTCATGCGGATGACATCAAACCACTCATGAGATGATTTCAAATTTTGTTACTTCGTGTGACATGTTACATGAAAGTTTAAATACAAACATCATCCTGTGTGCAAAATTACGTCATTTTTAGGGTTCCGTACCCAAAGGGTAAAACGGGACCCTAATACTAAGACTTCGCTGTCCGTCCGTCCGTCTGTCTGTCACCAGGCTGTATCTCACGAACCGTGATAGCTAGACAGTTGAAATTTTCACAGATGATGTATTTCTGTTGCCGCTATAACAACAAATACTAAAAACAGAATAAAATTAAGATTTAAGTGGGGCTCCCATACAGCAAACGTGATTTTTGACCAAAGTTAAGCAACGTCGGGCGTGGTCAGTACTTGGATGGGTGACCGTTTTCTTTTTGCATTTTTTTCTGTTTTGTTTTGCTTTATGGTACGGAACCCTTCGTGCGCGAGTCCGACTCGCACTTGCCCGGTTTTTGATCGAGCCCTGATGATAACAAAAGGATTACCTAAAGAAGTCAAAGTACAGGCGGCCGTTGCCTTTCTTGTGGTCATCAATAATGGCGGCCATCCGCGCCGCCAGACGTTTAGCGCCCAACTTGCGTGCATCCAAGTAGCTGCCAGGAGGCAGGAACCTACAACATCATCAATAACATCATTCCTTAAGAGCGCCACAGCTAAATAATCGTGATTATTTAAATTTAACGAAAGATATTGAAAAAAGGGGTCCGCTACGTACTCTATTGTGTATTTAAGTACCTTTTGAATACATCAAACTAGTTTTTATGTTGCTGGTTTCGTCGATCTAGGACCTCAAAACAAAAACGACCGTTTTAACTTTGGACGCATATTTAGCTGTGGCGCTAGTGTGCGCGTTGAAGGGCTCTTAATTATAATGGCTCCTCTACACGATGGGCCAGCGCCGGCCACTCCACTCCATTTATGCGTTAGAGAGAGCAAGTGATATTGCTATCTCATTCTACCGCATGGCTGCGTCCCTTGGCGTGACCGGCGCTGGCCCATCGTGCAGAGGAGCCATGAAACATCTCCCATTCCTCCATCTTTGTTCGATGGGAATGGTGTATAGTCAGGCGTGGCTCACTCCGCTATTTCGTCGCGTCGCTACAAAGTACATGCGGCCACATCAGTTTTGGTGTCTAGCAGTACCTAGTAGGTAGTTGTCGCGCACCGCTACGGAACGGACGCTCGCGCTTGCGCCACATAGCGGTCATATACCGTAATAAGACGCGATTTGTTAGAGAGTGAACCTTCTGTACCTAGTACCTACAATTATTTATTCAGTGGTAGGTAATGTCGTGTCGTACAGGGACCTAAAGAACCTGGCCGAGGACCGCGAAAACGCGCATATTCCACCGACAAGAGCCATGCTCTTAAATTATGATGATGAGTAGGTATCTAGGTATAGTGTATCTGGGTCATACATAGCAATTCAATCCATTCTATCCTATGAAGATTCTCTAACTTGGTGTGGGCTTTAATGCCGTTTTTCCTGATTGAATTCACGTTAGTAACATGGGGATAAAATCTTGTGTTGATATCTCTTTGTCTCTATGTGACAATGTTAAAATATTCACGCAAGCTGGTAACTATTTTCCACTGAATATACGACTTTTGTCGTAAATCTGGGACCGACCGTTATATTCTCACTGGAAATCTTTTTTATACAAACAAGCACGGGCGTCAGAATGCACGGACACCGTGTCTTTGATTTCATCACTAACATACATTTTAATTCATAATACACCTCGTGTTTAATCATCCATTAATTACATCACACGTTTAGGGGGAGGGAAGGGGTCAAGAAAATGTGACATATTGTGACACGGGGGAGGGGGGAGACACAAACTTTGTGACGTCACTTTAACTTCATCAGTAACCGAAAATTTATTTGAATTATTTTATTCGCTGTACATTTAAATAACAAGTTTTTAAAACGATAATCGTTTTTATTCGTTTAATTTTCTTTCCTAAGCAGTTTTGGGTTATAAAATTAGTAATATTTATATCGTCAAAAATATTTTGATAAAATATTAATAATACTTAGGTACTTACTTAATTCGATTTGGCGATTTCGTAGCAAAAATGTGACGTCACACTAGGGGGGAGGGGTTTGCCAAATGTGACCAAGCGTGACAAGGAGGGGGGGAGGGGTCAAAAAACCTAGAAATTCGTGTGACGTAATTAATGGATGACCCCTTAAGATAAAATTTATTTCATTGAACAATATCCAAAAATTAATGGGTCAAACCAGTATAGAGCGCGCGTGGGAAATCCCTTACACTCAGCCTCGCCCACGAATGTATAATCTGTCAAACCCAATATGTAAGTAAATAAGAAGAAAAAAACTATAAAAATCCCTACTAAACTATAAAATTTTTGGGTGCTAGTACTAGTGTAAGACAAAGACGGTATGATTCTATCCATGTTTGAAATGAGACAGTTCTTGGCCAAACTACGAGGGGTGCGTATCGATGGCTATAAACATTTTTATTATAATATCAGTTGCAATAACACTTATTTAGTATAATTATTAAATGATATAACAACACTTAATATATTTTCATATGATATAAATTATCATTTTATATAAAGATTATTTGATCTAATAACATTTAGCATAACATTCTTCAAGTATAATGCATATTTTCTATACTGAATTTATGATATAAAGTTATTTCATCTAAAGTAGAATTGTTGATATAATTTATTAGATATATAATTCCACATTTAATATTACAGACTACAAAAAACGACTATTTCTACATAATAACGTACTGCTATTTATAACTAGGTAGGTAAGGTTAAGAACTGCGACCCCTACACTAAACGAACCACTACCAGAAAAGTAGGTTAGGTTAGGTTAGAATTGCCTCCATTACACAAAACAAACCACTACATAATCTGCGTTAAACATTTACATATGTCGTCATAAAAATACCTTTACTATATTATTATACCGAATAATGCTTGTATAATAAATGAGCATTATATCACACGATCGTTATAATAAATTAGTGTTATATCAAAAGATAATTATACAAAATGATATGAAACATTTTAATAATATACCAAATGTATATTATACAAAATGAGTTATTATATTTTCTGAAATTATATTAAATGCTGTTATATCTACAGAAAATATATTAATTCTTTTTATATCGATCATTACACACCCAACTACGAGCACATTGGGATAGTAAACTAGCTCTTACCTGGAATAATTAGCGCCTCCGAACACAATAGGCACCGTGTAGTGATTCAGAGCCGTCAGCACCTTTTCTGTCACATAGTCTTCAGACAGCGAGTTTTCATACGCCAAGTAGAAGTAGTATTTCGTTTCCAAAATTTTGTCACACGCTGGATTTCCCCGCGCACAGTTGCCATGCCGCCCATGGCCACACGCCCCGTAGACGTGTAATGAAAGTCCGTGACGGTGCAGCATACTCTCCATAGCTTTAGCAACTGCTTCCCTTTTACTACGTGTGTCACAGTTAGACGCAAACCAAGCTGCTGCTACGCTCTTTGAAGACAAACGAGCCTTGGTCTGGTTGTCTATAGGATCCATCTTTTGCCAGTGCATTTCTTTTTTAGGCCCAACAGCTTGCCCCGCCAAGTTGTAAACTGTGAAGTAGCCCCAACGCAAATCAGAATCCAACTTATATGTCCAGGTCCAATTAAAGAAACCGTTGAGGTAAGTGTCGTAAACGGGATAATTCTGAGACGACTCCATGTTGGCATAAACATATTTCTGCTTAGGCGTCCTATATCGTGGAAAATGGTGTTCTTTATCTGAAAGCAGTTGCCGTCCGTTGAACACGATTGCATCGAAGAAAACCACGGCTCCCAGATCGCTGACAGTATACGAAACGTGGCAGTTCGTGTATTCACAATCGTTCGATGTAAACGCGTCGTATGCGTGACGTAAATAACTCAAAGGAGCTAAACTTGGGTCACTCCACAGTAGTATATATCTTTTTATGGTTCGCTGGTTTCTCTCTCCCTGTCTGTTTGTTGTCGGTAAATAACGATAAGCGCACAGAAGCAGCGCAGTTGTGAAAAAGGCGGAACACATAGCAACCATTTTGATTCTTGATGACATCGAGTGTTGTGTACCAGATAAGTGTTCAATTGGCTACAAAATTATCCACAAGTATTAATAACTAAAATAATTACTTAAAATTGATTAGATTGAAGTCTGTTAATCCACTGGCACTCAATTCGTTATCTGACCGCGACTGCAACTGAAGATACTATGCGCGATAGGAATGCTTTCGCGCCCGACATATGAGAAGAAGCATCGTTTGCGTTTGTTGTGAATTGTTTGCATTCTCGTGAGTCACACGTAGTAGCTGGTTTGACCTAAGGCCTCGCTCATGTACAGGTTAATTTTAGTTTTACAAACCCTGGTTGTGCTGTACGTAGACCAGAAAAAGCGTTCTTGAAAATTCGGTCAGAATCCTTATTACAGTCAAGAGGTTTATAATATTATAATAACTTTAGCGGATTAATTTAGACGTGTCTATTATGAATACGCGCAGTTTATACAGCAAACCTGCAGGAAAAATAAAAAAGTAAACAAATAATTACTTCTTCAAGAGTTTAACCCTTCATTGGTGCTCCAAAATCGAGGGTACAAAATGACTCAAAATTCGGTCAGGAACATGTCAGGATTATCAATTATATACACATGACAAGAGGTTAACCATAGAATCGATCATCGACTTATTATTACTTCACTAGCGGCTTGCCGGTTCTATTCTCTATCTAATACATTCTTATTTATTTATACATTTCGGGGATTTCGGCAACGGCTTCGATTTCGATGAAATTTGCTATATGGGGGTTTCGGGGGCGATAAATTAATCTAGCTCGGTCTTATCTGGGCAAACGCGCATTTTTTAGTTTTTAAGGTCACCCAGATATTGCGTAGTAATAATAGTTCAATGGGGATCGGTACCCCTTTTCACAAGGCTATCTATAAGTAAAAAGGGCTGATTTAGACGGCGCGCGAACTCTCACGCGATTTTAGTTACATTGCGGACTGTTGGTTACGTCCAATTTAATCGACCGATCAAAACCCGCAATGTAATGAAACTCGCATGCGAATTCTCGCATCGTCTATCTAAATAGGCCCCAGGACAACACATTGACACTGGTCTAATCTTCAAAAGCCTTCGGTCTAACACCCGCGTATTATTCGCAATATTGTAACCGATTTACTCCTTTAAACTATGGCTTTATAAAGCGGTCTCCTTATACTTAATTTCGGTTACAAATATTACAAAGTGCTGGTAAATTAACAACAACAAAACCACCGTCTGTTTGTTAATAGAATTTTTAAGTGTTTTATACACCATAAACTTGAAATTATTGTGCGTCGGCGAGACCTTTATTCGACACTGAAGTTTACGAGTACTGCGGGTTCCATTTACGTACAGTATATAACAAAATATTTAGAAGGGAATGAACAATTAATTGTTTGGACACCGTTGACATTGTCCATAGAGTCACTTTTTATTAGTTTTTTATATGTAAGTATACTATTGTCAATACATTGACAGTGAAAACAGAGTTCCGTCCAAAGAGTAAAGTAAGTAGGTGGTGGTACCTACTAGTGCTCGGACATGCTATTGCCAGCTATGCCTAATGCCCAATAGATGACACACTGCTGTCACCTCTATTGACAATGACTTAAGTTTCAAGATGACATGTACTGGGACCACCACCGTCGAGCACCAGTACCAGTAGTACCACCACTTGGTCCACCCCACATGGTCTCGAGTTAGACCAATAAACGTTTGCAGCGATTTTGATAGCCCACGCAATTTATTTTGAACGTCAAACTTCTATGAAAATATGACATACAAATAACACTCGCACTGCGTGGGCTATCAAAATCGCTGCAGACTTTTCTTGGTCTATCTCTATGTGAACGCTTCGTAATATCTGGAGAATCATTTTATCAAAAGCGAATAGAAGTAAAATTCTGCTCCAAACACGTATGCCCTAACAGCCATTTAAAAGCAGTTGGAATTTGAAACTTATTGCACCAAAATAAGGTTTATAATTGAATGATCTTTCCAATGGCTGTTACGACTTATGCATTGTTGGAGTGGATCAACTTCTGAACTCTAGTCTAAACGAGTTGAGTAGTTCCTCGGAGTAGTTCCGTTAACAGGAAAAGCGTGCGATCGCTTCTCCATACAAACTTAGGTAACTAAGTAGTTTCGATTTTTCTCTCTGGGTATTGACATCACATTACGAAAATAGTTATATACCTACTATACAAGTGCCGAAAAGAGGAAATTCGAAACGAGTGGCGAATTACCTATTCGCACGTGTATCGTACAACGCTTTACAGTACATATGACATATATGGCCCTTTAAACTTTTGACTTACGCACGGAATAGTACATTTCGATGCTAGTGCGGAAGGTATGTCATTACTTCACGAGTACCGACATATCAAGACTCGGGACGAGTGAAGAATGACATTTCCGCACGTGTATCGAACGACGTTTTTTAATACAGTTGCGAAAAAATAAGAAAAACATTGTTAATCGTACACTAAACAAAAGTGGTAACAGTGACAGCTCGGTTAGACGTCGTCTTTAAGTATATTATATCTATGGGCGTTTGACAGCTATTCCGTTCCATTCAGTCAACTTATTAAGATAGGAATTTTCAATATTGAATATTAAAAAATAAACGTGTTATAATGATGAAGAGGTAAGTAATTAAATATGAAATATGTAATATTTTTCGTATTCTTACATTAACGGTAGGTTTTTATGCTGATTACGACGTTTAAAGGAAACTAATATTAACACTCATCAATAAGTAGTCGTGAATTGGAACAAGTATAAATTTAAAAAAATTGGAAAAGTAAAAAGCACTAGTTCGAGATAACCAACTTTCCGCACGCTAAACAGCTACGTAAAGTAGCACTTTTTGAGCAACTGTATTAAAAATATTTTTTCCCATCACCCATTCGTAAAAGGGCTTATTCTCCTGCTAGGAGGGATCAAAGTAACACTTTTCTATTCTAGGACACTATTTTCGTGTTCGTTTTACTTGCTACTTGCTATTTTTATTACTTCGCTCGGAATTCTATTATAGAATTCTTCGCTTCGTTCAGGATTTAAAGTACTTACGCCCACGCCGTAAATATGTAATTATGTTCCCCTGTGACATAATCTCCTAAAAATAAACTGTTAAATGGTGGTGTTAAATAAATTTTTTCTCTCTCTCTTAAAATTCAAGGACGCTTCTAAACCTATAATAAATAATTTTTAAGAAAAAAAAACCGACTTCTATGGGGCCCGGTGAAAGATTATGGTAGATGGTGCACTATGTAGAAAAGGAGGTAAAACCAGTACCTACTTTCTAGTAGCATTTCGTTTCCGTAAGGGTCGTAGTTATCTAGCCTAACCTAACCCACTTCTCTGATAGCAGTTCGGTTCTGTGAGGATCGCAGTTCGAACCTAATCAAATCCACTTTTCTAGTAGCATTTCGTTTCTGTAAGACTCGCAGTTCTAACCAAACCTAACCCACTTTTGTTCGGTTCTGTGAGGATCGCAGTTCAAACCTAACCTAACTCACTTAACGGCGCATGCGGTGCGGTGTACGGGAGTTTGAGCGGGAGGGGTTTGGCATCATCATACCCACATTTTATGGTAGGTAATCATAGTGGTTTATTTAGTTTATGTATCATAGTGGTTTTCCGGGTCAAGGTCCGGGTCTCTGAGTCAGAGTCCGGGTCCGAGTCCCGGTCCAAGTCCGGGTCCGGGTCCGAGTCCGGGTCCGAGTCCGGGTCCGAGTCCGGGTCCGAGTCCGGGTCCGGCTCCGAGTCCGGGTCCGAGTCCGGGTCCGGGTCCGAGTCCGAGTCCGAGTCCGGGTCCGAACCGGATCCGGGTATGAGTCCGGGTCCCAGTCCAAGTCAAAATCGAAATTCGAAATCACCAAACATGTACTATGCGTCGTTGAAGAGTTCTGTTCTGATCATCATCAGCAGTTCCACTTCATCAAATGCGACAGTTTTTAATGTAAATGCTTGATTTTATGATGAAAATACAAAAAATTCTATACGTATGCCTTTAAGATTTGAGGAGTTCCCTCGATTCCTTATGGATCCCATCATCAGAACTCGAGCTTGACAGAAATGTAGCTTAAAAACTAAACTTGCTTAACAAACATAACGAAGAGGACAAATCGCCAAACGTGAACTATGCGTCGTTGAAGAGTTCCGTTCTGATCATCATCAGCAGTTCCACTTCATCAAATGCGACAGTTTTTAACGAAAATGCTTGATTTTCTGATGAAAATACAAAAATCTCTATACGCATGCCTTTAAAATTTGAGGAGTTCCCTCGATTTCTCATGGATCCCATCATCAGAACTCAAGCTTGATAAAATTGTGGCTTAAAAACTTAACTTGCTTAACAAACATAACGACGAGGACAAATCGCCAAAGGTGAACTATGCGTCGTTGAAGAGTTCCGTTCTGATCATCATCAGCAGTTCCACTTCATCAAATGTCACGTTTTTGAATGTATATGCTTAATTTGTTGATAAAAACACAAAAATCACCATATGTATGCCTTTAAGATTTGAGGAGTTCCGTCGATTCCTCATGGATTCCATCATCAGAACTGGATTTTGACAAAAACGGGACCAATCTGTATGCATATACATACAATCAAAAAAATAATTTTCAAAATCGGTCCAGTAATGACGGAGATATGGAGTAACAAACATAAAAAATAAAATAAAAAATAAAAAAAATAAAAAAAATAAAAATAAAAAACATACAACCGAATTGATAACCTCCTCCTTTGGGATTTGGAAGTCGGTTAAAAAACATAGCTGTGGATAACATACTTACATGAAATTGTGTGAAAATATTTAGGTACTACTAGGTACAATAACCAAACCCAGAGCTAAGGAGACCCCAGAGAAACCCCAAACGAGAGAGACCCAGAACCCAGAACCCACCCAGACCCAGACCCAAAGAGAGAACCCAGAGAGGAAAATAGGGACTACATTTGTATAGCGAAGCGGTTGCCCACTTCCCTCTTGAGTGGTTCTGTTAACCGGTATTGGAAAACGCAAGAAAGTCGGAAGAACTCGCAGCACTTTGCGAAACTAGACGCGAGTGTCCAATTTGAGAACTTTAAACTTACTTAAAATCTACTGGGCGTGCGCAAAGCACGCGAGGTTTTTTCGGATACTTTTTGACTCCTCCTCCTTAGTGATATTTGGTGAGGTTCTTGATTACCACTCCCCCACATAACCTCATGTGTAGGTATTTTTTGAAATTATTTACCTAATTTTAAGATAAATGTGTCGCTTAACTTCAAACTCGGGTAAATCCATTGGACCCTCTCAGCAAATATCTACCCTATTACTTTTTCTTAATACCAAAATCGCATAATCTGACAGATGGATTTACCCGAGTTTGAAGTAACGAGTAAGCGACTCAAGTATAATCGTATATGTGGTGTTCATCAATAAATAAGCAGATGTGCTGGCAACACTTAGTCCTCATGACGGCGGCGGCTGTTGCAGGCGCGCTGTGTGGACCGAATAATGAATTGTTTTATAAACCTACAAACAATAGAATTACAAATAAGAGTAACCAAGATTGATGATGTTAAGGAACATCACAGTATATATAGTAAATCTTGTTTATTTTACTAATTTCGTAAAAGTTCTATCCATGCATGTGGTAGATATTTTTTGATAGTTTCGTTCACAGTAGAAAAATACACGTGACGTCTCCTTATACCCCCTTCACCAACGTGGATCTGTCGTGTATATCTAGCCAAGCGGTTAAGACGAAACAGGAGCTGAGTTTTAAATATTTTAGGTAAATATACCCGTCTCGCTAACGGAAGCGGCACCTAAAAGTAGTGCGATAAGGACAAGGCGAAAAATCCTGCGTAAAAATCTCAAAAGTCGAGGTTTCGTACTCCTCTGTTTCCTCCTCCAAAATTTAACCAATCGTAACCAAATTTGGAAATCTAAATGATTATGAAATTATCTGTGTCGGACCGTTTTGCTTTTTTGGCTAATTGATATCAGTTTTGAATGCCACGCCTCTCATTACGGCATTGTCAATTAGGCCATTTTGGCCATTTTTGATGGGCTCTAGCGCCTTAAAAAACAAAAATATCAAAAAAAGCAAAACGGTCCGACACAGATATTGACAATATTAATCTGTGTTGAAAAAATCATTGCTCTAGCTTCAAAAACCACGGAGGAAAACGAGGAGTACGTTTGTATGGAGAAATGACCACTCCTGTTGGCTCTTAAGCTCTGGTTGCCTCCAATAGCGGCAGTCTTGATACAAAATACTTACTAATCCATCCATACCTATTTAGCCGCATTATTTTGTATAGAAACGGCCGCTGTATGATGGTACCGCTATCCTAGAAGTCAGACCAAGAATAATCTGCAGTGGATTTGATAGCCCACGCAGTGAAAGTGATATTTTAAACGTCAAACTTCTATGAAATTTGATTGATTTGATTTGATTGATTGACACTCGCACTGCGTGGGCTATCAAATCCGCTGCAGACTTTGGTCCGATTCTAGTAAAACAGAGCTTTAGGTTTTTAATTTGAACTATTTACTCGTGGCAACTATTTGACATAGAACCACTATTGAATGGATTGTATTTCACACCCTTTATTGTGAAAGCAATTTCCACAGCTCTGGGAAGCGATAGCACCAATAAAACGTTTTGCACCCTTGGGAGCGAACACGAGGCCAAATATAAACACAACGGTAAATTGACTACGAAGTACGTAGATGTAGATACGTTGCGCGTTGCTCAAATGCTAAGTATTTAATTTTAAATATATTAAAAACGAAAATTTTAAATATACGAAAAACGCTCTACATGTTGCACTCCGTACCGGGGAGTGTCATCAGGAGGGGCGTTTTTCGACTTAAAATACGTGAGTGACCTGTTTTTAATATATTTAATATGTCTGTCTCTCACGGAAGTTTTGTTATTTTAATTTTAACTACCTACAGTAGAAGAAACACAAACAGCAACATATTTCGTACAGTATAAGTTTTTAAAAAACTTATTGGTACGAGCTGGGCCTCATACCGCTAGGCTATCTAGACCAGCTTTTAATATAATGTCCTCACAAAAGTTATAGTAAAGTTTTTAACATTATTAAATAAGAGAATATACCTACTATTTAAGAAAAAATCGCGGCTGAGCGAAGAAAAAGGGCTAAGTAGCCGTATCGGACAAGAAATAGTTTTACCCCTTTTGGCGTGGAAACCCTCGGCCCATGGGGTCCCGGTGCCCTGAAATTCTTCGGAGCGTTATAAAAGAGGCTGGTGAATGTGACTGGAGACCGTATGGCTGGCAGCTTCGGCGCACAGCGCATAGCATTGCAATTCAGCGGGGTAATGCTGCCAGCATCTACGGCACCTTGCCGAGGGGTGATTTTTTTTATTGTAGTTTAAGTTTAGAGATGGTTTATTTTTATTAAATTAGGATACTTTGTATATTTAGTTTATAAGTTTTTATATAATATTTATATTTATTTGTAACTTTGATTATCATTATTATAGGAGGATTTGTGTATTAACACAAATATCTTCTCGCTTCTCATTCATGATGATGAGAAGTGTGAAGCCGTACACATACCCGGCTAGAAGAGCATTCCAGGCTTGAGTTATTATTTATTATACTGCCTTATCTTGCTCATTTATATCAAACTTGGCTGGAAATACCCGCCTTCGCCAATTGATAAGGATTCGAAGAAATACCGCATCACAAACTTAAAGCAAAGACATATATTTTAACTTCTTATAAGATGAATAAAGTCTAAGAAAAAAACGTGCCTCGGAAATCAAGAAAAAGTCATTCTCGGATAGATGGCGCACACACCTTTAGCCTATCTCCGGCTAGATGGCGTGACGACACCGTTTCATATTTAACAATTTTAACACGTAGATATCAGGGAATGAACATGGGCAAAAATAATATAAAAATAATAAAATCATTTATCCATATATACACATTTTTTGATAATTATATACGTGTTTATTTTGAGTTATAGTCGTGTGTCGATAGATGGCAGTAATTTTACGGTGACTACAAAATTTACTATGACAGGACCCCTCTATACTTAATTCTCTTTGCTTAAAGTAAACGTCCTTTGCCCTGACAGTTCCGAATTCGGAAACTTCTCGAACGATTTGAATCATGTGATAAATCTGTTACTGAAAACGAAATGATGTATGTCCTTGTGGATATCTAAGCTATTTTAGATCATAAGGATATTAGCTATAAGAGCGATTTTCGAAAATTAGACTCACTCAAATAGAAGTAGGTACAACATGGTTGAACTTAAATCAATTACGTAGAAATTTCGAATGGAGTTTTCTTTAATTTCCTGACAAACGCGATATAGGGTTGCCGGCTGGTAGGTAGGGTACCCAAAAACAATAATTTATTTTTCACCACACAAGCTCGGAAAGGCTTACTTTGCACTTCAAAAACGGATCTTAGCAAAGTTGCACTTTGCTATCAGTAATTCACATGTGATGTGAGGCAAAGTAATCAAATTTTGAGTTTTCTTATGTTTGCTGGTAGAATTGACGTTTAAATGATGATTTTGGATAATAAATATTTAATAACATTCAACTGAATTTGATTTGGTTTTATTTTGTTCGATATTTTACATTTAATATTTGCTTCAGGTTGGTGTGGTGAAAAACTTTGTGTTTCACTCGGGGGCAAATTTTGTTTAGCCCTCGTGCTTTGAAACCCCCGCAACGCTCAAGATTCCATTTTTCAATTTTTGAATGATAGTGTCGGGGCCGTAAAATACGGCCCCGACACTATCATGGATACTGACATTACTTTGACGGAATGACGTTTTTAGTGATAGTGTAGGGAGTGTCATGAAGGAATGACGGCAAGTAATGAAGTTTATTTTAATAATTTCCGTCAGTATTGGAGTTATGTCAAAGTAATGATACTAGAAATGACATTATACTGACAGTGAATTGGTTAGAATGATGGAATGAGAAATGACAGAAAGAATGATGGACGATAATGAAGTTATTAAACATTTTTAATATTTTTGAAGAAATGTCAAAATAATGACATTATACTGATAGTGAGTGGAGCGCATCACTCTAATCCCTCATTCCGTCATTTAAAGTACTTTAGAAGAAGGTTTTATACTAACAAGAGTCATTACTGGCATTTAAATCAATAAGTGAAGTATACCTACTCTATTATCATTGCTCTAAAGTTTATTTTCACTTGACTCTTAAGAAAAAAGGAAAACATGCAGAATACGATGCACAAAGAAAATCTCTGTCCCTTTCTAAAAGTTTCCATACATGAAATAAAAATTAAAAACCTTTTATTTTATGTTGTTTACAACAATTTAATTATATTTTTACCGGGAAACCCGAAAATCTAAATTTAGTTATCTGCCTCTTTATCGTTCGAATATGCAAAAGTGAGGATGATGATGATGAAAAGTGATAGAGAGGTTAGAAAACGAAATTTCGTGTTTCGCGGTAGACCCCCAGATTGTGATGGATTGTGGTAGTGGCGCCCCCTACGCAGAGTTTCGAGTAATATTCCCTATTCAGGGAAATAGAATAATATTACGCAATACTCTGTGTAGGGGGCGCCTCTAGCACATACTGAGGGCTTACCGCGTAATTTCGTTTTCTGCCTCTTTAACACTCTTGCGTATTCGAGCGTTAGAGACTGATAACGAAATTTCGATTTTCGCATTTCGAAGTAGACCCTCTGAATTTGCTAGTGGACCCTACGCCGACTTTTGCGTAATATTCCCTTTTGCGTTTTATTTCGTGCATGGAGTTCAATATATTTTTTAAAATATGGTCAACATCCCTATTTTGTATATTCTGTATATGGCCTTATATAATAACATGTTGTAAGTATGCATCTATCCCATAAGTAAACTCTCTGGTTTATGGCATTATTTATATACGCGTTACTGGCCTGAATTAGCTATGAATAGTTTTGATCTTCTCGTTTTGGTCTTTATCTTTCATTTTGACTTATGTATTTGTAAGAAGCAGGGGGGGGGGACACTCGGAACATAGTTAACGTCAGTAAAGATGGCGGATGATGGCGTCAATTTAGAAAGAAAGAAAAATTGCGTAAAGCAGACTTCCGATTATGCAAACTACGTCATTAGATGTGTCACTATAAAATTGATACAATTTTAAGGCATGAATACAACATTGAGAAGGTTACATACCTAGTTTGTCAAGACCTTTCTTTATTTATAATGTTGGTTACTTAGCAACTGTTGTTTACTTGTCAGACCAAAATAAATGTCGTAAACAAATTATATAAGATAATTATTCTCTATTAATTTTAAAGTGTAACCGAGTAAAAATGGAGCAAGCATTAAATACGAAAATAGGGAAATTAGCCTCCCAATATTACAACACCTGGAGGTTTAAAATGTTTAATAGTGCTCAAGAAAATGCCGGGACGTTTAGATATTCTCGAACGAAAAATGAAAAATTCCATCGTTAGCGCTCACTGCAAATAGCGATGAAAAGGACCTGTGTATAAGTTCGAAACTATAATAGTGCAATTTTAATTTTGGTCACGACAAACATGTTCTATGACATTCTGCAAAAAATCGTGCGTCTTGATTCCGCTAAAGACTCGTCGTGGGAGGAACTGGAGCGCATATTATGGAGGTACCTGCTTAGACAATGGATATAGAGTCAGAAGCTGCAAGCGGTAGATTCCTGCTATTAATAGGTACTATCTGTATATACCAAATTGAAGGCAATAAAATACTTTACTATTACTTACTATTATGTTTCTGTTATATTCATTCCACTCTTTAAAACCTTTTCTACATAATATTAGGTCTACTTGGGCGGTTTACAAGTACAATTTTTGTTTGACTTCTTGTAAACAATTACAGTTATTTGTTACAAGAAACCAATCAAAAAATGGACTTTTAAACCGACCAAGTAGACCTAATACTATGTGGGACGAAAGTACACGTATGGATGCATATGTAGTTGTACACGCAAACATACATACTTAGTTTCGGGGGAGAATCAGAGATGGCGCTTTCAAATGAGTTTCCATAAAATGCTTCAAGAGGGCTCTCTTTACCTATTATACTTACTTTACTCTTTGGTAAGAAGGATAAAACATATTAACTAAATCAGGCCTGTAAAGCTTAAAAAGTTTTATGACTAATTGAGAATGAATAGTTAGTGTTTATGGTTGAATGTTCCATATAAGACTATCCCGTTCGAACTTGCTTTATGACGGACTCTTTTTTATACCTCTTTACTTCGAACCTCCACAGATATTGTTTTTACTAAACGTCAGGTCAACCGCAGAAACCCCGACTAGTTTTAATCAGCAAAATCCTAACCACTTTTTTAATAATTAATATAATTATGTACAAGTATTAGTATTTCGGATACCCCAAAAACCTGTGTCTTAAAGTGGGCTATAATGGTTTGTACAAAATAAAACGAAAGAACATGTACATCAAATTACAATGAAACAACACAATAAATTGAATATAAACCAATCCAGTACTTACGGTGCACGGAAATCTCAACGCTACGACTAGGTACACATATTTCGTCGGCTAGAAGACTGGCGTCAACTAACAAACAAGTTGTTGTGTTGCTGTTTGCGAGCGAGAAAATTCGAATATTGGCGAGAACTTTTAAATTTTAGCAGTGTTTTAAGCTGTTATTTTATATTTTAGCGCTTTGATTCACTTTACCGGATCCTAGACCGGATCCGGTGAATTTTGCCGGATCCGGTATCTTGAAAAATGTGCCGGATCCGGCCGGATTACCGGATCCGCCGGACCGGATTGCAATACCTACCTTTACCTTACCTTTACCGTACCTTTTTTCTTAACCAAATATGTATACATTCTTACATAACAGAAGAATCCAGTAGGTACAGTCAGCGTCGTATAGTAGGTAGCATCCAAAGTATTCAAATAGTTCGGTACACCATATAATAGGTATGTATGGCGTACCGAACTATTTGAATAGGTACTTTGGATGCTACCTACTATATGATGCTGATTGTACTTTAAGAATAGTTTGATTCCCGGTTCGTGGTAAGAATAAAAAAAATATTTGGGTACATTTTTAACTACCAATCTTTCACACAGTTGCGCCATAACTGCACGCACGAAAAGGTTGAAACAAATAAATATTCTTTTTAATTAACTATTTCTTTTTCTGCATTTTTCTGGCTCATCGGGCATAGAGTTGCCACAGTACATAGTATAATTACGACAGGTTAGAAATATTTGAATCGATGATTGAATAATGTCTTGGTTTTGTGTTCTTCAAAACGTACACTACAACATAACTAAGAACGGTTAGGAAAATAATAACTTAAAATTCCCCGTGAAAGGTAATGATGAAAACACTGATAGAAATACTGATAAGTGTGTGGGGAGTAGTGGGGAGATTTAGGAATGTCATGACCTGACTGGACCAAACGCTGGAGCGTGATGAAATTTTATGTCATTGCTAATGATAGTGTCGGGGCCGTATTTCGATTGCTCGGGTATCAATATTAGCACGAGCGGTTAAACAACAACTTTGCCCCCTTGTAAAACAAATAACTATTTAAAAAGAGGCAATATTGATACGATTTTCTCTGCTATAAAAGTAAACCAATCGTGAAACGGCAACTACAGAAATTATGTCAATACAATGAATAACTAGTTTCTCAAACAATATTTTCATCAGTTTTGTAATAGCTGAGATAAATCAAGATACCTGCCGCTTGGGTTGCCATATGGAAGAATAAAATGTCCTGATAAAAATCCGGACATCACCCTAAAAATCCGGACATTTCTTGTAGCAGAGATTTGGCGTAACTTGAACGTCGCCCCGGGAACGCGCTGCTCTCTGTGGTGTACTGTATCGTGGATCTACTTTTCCCTTTCCCTTCGCCCGATTCCGTAGCCACCTCCCCGGGTGCGCATTTTATTTTTATAAGGTCATTCCTAAAAATCCGGACACATGCCAAGTCCGGCCGCAATCCGGACAAAGGGTCAAAAATCCGGACATGTTCGGACAAATCCGGACGTATGGCAACCCTACATGCCGCCAAAATTTATAATGCCTCGTCTTAAATACTTGAGAAAAGGTCTTATTGCCGCACACCGAGTAGGTAAGTATTATGTTACCTTGTAACTTATTTATAACTTGCAACTAAATTAATAAAGGTCGCAGAAACTGGCGTGTTTGTGTTACGAGTAAAACCATGTGTTTAATATTGGAGACATTTTAGTGACATGTGTAACATTTAAACTTCTCGTTAATACGGATACATATAGTCAGACCGTAAAAAGTCTGCAGCGATTTTGATAGGCCACGCAGTGCAAGTGTCATTTTAAACGTCAAATTTCTATGAAAGACATATACATAACGCTTACACTAGGTCAGGAAATGAATGCTCAAAAAACGTTGTAGAGGGAAATGCTAGGAACACAATTTTTGACTCCGTAACTTTGTTTAGACTAGTTAGGAGGTGAACATATCAAAAGTCCCCGGCTGTAGCCCCGGTGCTGCGGGGTAGAGGGGGGTAAGAAGGTCGAATTTTTCGGTTTTTCATTGATATCTTGGAAACTTTGCATCTTAGCGACATGACGACTAAGACAAACCGAAAGCTCATAAAATTAGTTACAAGTTTTATTTAGTCAAGTTTTTCGATATCTTGAATAGTTTTTGAGATAGACGCTCTTGAAAGTTTATTTAGGGATTTTAATGTTATCTTGATATCTACATCAGTGATGCTGTTAGGCCATGTTTGGCATCATTTTCGTATAAATCGGGGGTGCTGAATTCATTTATGGTATCACATTGACATTATTCCGAAGTAAAAACAAAATTCAAAAAATATATATTTTTTAAAATCCCTCTTCACGCTTAAACCGCTGAACCAATTTCGTTGAAATTTGGTACAGAAATAGTTTCAGTCTCGACACAGGACATATGATAGTTTTTATAACCAAAAGCATCTTTTGAGGATGTGAAAAGTGGGGTGGAAGTTTGTATGGGGAGTCAGTAACCGCTGAACCGGTTTAGGTGAAATTTAGGATGGTATACATCTGTGATTTAGATGAAAATGATACCTAACATGACTTCAAACCTTACCTTAAGCAGTATGAACCTCAGGAATTCAGTTTCGTCGATGAAGTTGAATTCCCCCATACTCCATTTCACAACTTTAAAGGATGATTATTGAGATAAAAAGTATCTTATGTCCTGTCTTGGGACTCGAAATATCTGTATACCAAATTACAATTAAATCGGTTGAGCGGTTTAAGCGTGAAGAGGAACTTAAAAAAAAAGTTATTTGTTTAAAGTTTATATGTTTTTTCTTAGGAATGGTGTCAATGTGATACCAAAGATGAATTCAGCATCCCCGATTTATACGAAAATGATACCAAACACAGCCTAGCAGCTTCACTAATGTAGATATCAAGATAAAATTTAAAGCCCTAAATAAACTTTCAAAAGCGGATATCTCAAAAACTATTCAAGATATCGAAAAACTTGACTGAATAAAACTTGTAACAATTTTTATCAGCTTTTGGTTTGTCTTAGTAGTCATGTCGCTAAGACGCATAGTTTCCAAGATATTAGTGAAAAACCGAAAAATGAGACCTTCTTTCCCCCCTCTCCCCCCCAGCACCGGGGCTACGGCCGGGGACTTTTGATATGTTCACCTCCTAACTAGTCCAAACAAAGTTACGGAGTCAAAAATTGTGTTCCTAGCATTTCCCTCTATAACTTCTTATTTCTTGGCCTACACTGCGTGGGCTATGAAATCCGCTGAAGACTTTGTTTGGTGCGACTATATATATGTTAATATGTACGTCTGTGTAGTGTGTATAAATTTGGTATAAATACCTAAAGCTCTAATAATTAATACAACATTAAGTACAGTCACAGTCACGCTCCGTGATTGTTACGCCATTTAGGGTTCTAGCTAAATTGGACATTCCATAGCGTAAGTATGGAACAACCAATTTAGGTAGGACCCTAAATGGCGTAACACTCGCGGATCGTGATGGTACCTATAGTCATATTTGTATAAATACCAAAATGTACATTTATGTTTTCATTTTTAGGAGTGTTAGCACCAATAGTTTTGTCGCTCGGCTATAGGCGAGTGTTCGAGTGCGACGGGCTATTACTCGCGTCACTTGTTCAAACTACGAAGCGAGCATCGCCGAGCGAGTACCTACCGCTTAGCTAGTTTTATCCTATCGCGGCGACAAACTAGTAGAGCGAGTGTCCTCGCCGGCAGTGTGAACAGCCAGCGATGAACTATTAATATATGTGTCTCTTTTACTAACACAGGACCCTAATCTTTTGTTCGTTACTTGGGCGAGAAAATCGCCGATAGTTAATCTCTTACTCGCTCTTGGTGGGACAGTTAAACTATTTTTCACCACACCAGCTCGGAAAGGCTTACTTTGCACTTCAAGAACTGATAGCAAAGTTGCATTTTATTCACATGTGAGGCAAAGATATCAAATGCAAATTTTGAGTTGTTTTCTTATGTTGGCTGGTAGAATTGACGATGACGTTTAAATGATGATTATGGATGATAAATATTTAATAACATTCATTTGGATTTGATTTTGTATGATATTTTACATTTAATATTTGCCTCGGGTTGGTGTGGTGAAAAATTTTGTGTTTCACTCGGGGGCAAATTTTGTTTAACCCTCGTGCTTTGAAACCCTCGCAACGCTCAAGATTCCATTTTTCGAACCACTCGCTACGCTCGTGGTTCAATTTTGCAATCTTTCGCTTGCTCGGGTATCAATATTAGCACGAGCGGTTAAACGACAACTTTGCCCCCTTGTAAAACAAATAACTATTAAAATGTTAATATTTTGAACAGAATCATCTTATAAAGCCCCAATAAATTAAACTTTTCATTTAGGTACATAGCAGTTTCTTTTGCAATTTGCCTTTGTTTGCTTCAGTCATTCCTTTTGTTTCATTAAGAATAATTTTCTTTGATCTGTTGGAACTGTTGGAATTTAGTAAATCCTGTTGCCACAATTCAAACTTGGGAACATTCATCATATTATATATTCAACTGTAGAATCCCTAGCGTGAGGGCCTACCGCGAACCACTTTCGACGTGTTGCCTTCCTGTCACACTTGTACATTCGTACGTAAGTGTGACAGGAAGGCAACACGTCGAACTTGGTTCGCAGTAGCCCCCGTGAGACGTAATTTAGTGCAGAGATATTCCGAGTCTTTTCAGTGAGCGTGTGGTCGCCTTCTTGATTACCTAGTACTTTCTTGTGTATTACTAATATTTTTATCTTCCTCATTATATTATTAGTTAATTAGTATCTTAGTTCATCATCATCATCTCAGCCATAAGACGTCCAAAACTGAACATAGGCCTCCCCCTTGGACCTCCATACGAACAGGTTGGAAGCGACCCGCATCCAGCGTCTTCCATCGACCTTAACAAGGTCGTCTGTCCATCTTGTGGGTGGACGTCTACCTAGGACAAGTAGTCCAATTGGGTAGGTCCAACTTCGAGAAAGAGGTCAACCGCCGAATCCAACTCGGTTGGGCAGCGTTCGGGAAACTATACGTTAATGTCTTTTCGTCCGACATACCTCAGTGCCTCAAGACGAAAGTCTTTAATCAATGTGTGTTACCAGTGATGACTTACGGCTCCGAAACGTGGTATCTTAGTTACTTCCAATTTATTATTATTAAGTAGATATAATTTGTACTAGCTTTGTTCACATATGTGGTTGTGATAGTGCGTAACCTTAGCATAAGAACTATAAGAAGTACCTGTTAGTTTAGTATTATGTCACTACCTGGCCCCTGTTTCACCAACGTGACAGGTGCGGCGAATTGTAAAATCACTGTTGCTGACGTCACAGGCATCCATGAACTACGGTTACCGCTTACCATCCCGCTTACCATCGGGCGGGCCGTATTCCTGTTTGCCACCATCATTGTATTATTAAAAAAAACTTTATGATATCGGAAAAAAACAGATATTTCTCTTGCTAAGTTTATGACAATTGTTACAAGAAACACTACAATTGTCACGAAATTCCGACATCCTATAACTCATTACCTGTCAAGAATTACCTACAATTCTTCAAAATCTTTGACAATTGTCAGAAACTTCGCAGGAGAAATATCTGTTTAATAAAGCTTTTTTAAATAATACAATGATGGTGGCAAACAGGAATAAGGCCCGCCCGATGGTAAGTGGTAATCGTAGCCCATGGATGCCTGTGACGTCAGCAATAGTGATTTTACAATTCGTCGCACCTGTCACCGATGTGAAATTGGGGCCGGAGTTCCTATAATTGGCTTTCTGTATCTACTACAATTTTTATGTTAGTGTCATCATAGCTGTTGGATCTCCAAATGAATACAAAATAAAATAAAATAAATCATTCACAGATAACATTGGTCCACATTTACAACGAACGAACTTATTTAGAAGTTTGATGGCTTCTCTACACGATGGGCCACCGCCGGCCACTCCAAGGGACGCATTTATGCGTTAGAGTTACCGCATAGCTGCGTCCCTTGAGTGGCCGGCGCTGGCCCATTGTGTAGAGGAGCCATGATTTTTTCACAGCTTCAAGGGACCGTTTCAACTCGATACCTCCGCGCGTTTCCGAGATAAAGGATCTTGACAGACAGACGGACGGACAACAATGTGATCCCATAAGGGTTCCTTTTATTCCTTATGAAGTACGGAATCCTACAAATTAATACATATATGTATTGAAAATAGTCTTTCGGCCCGATTCGAACTTTAAAATACGTTAAATAATAGACCTAGAAACGTTATGGATTAGATATGTCAGTTTCAAATGTGACGTTTCTTCAAATAAACGTTAAACGTTTCTAGATCTATTAATTGACATCTTAAAGTTAGAATCGGGCAGATGGAGTAACCAACATTTAAAAAAAAATCCTCAAGTCAGTTAAATAAAAACCGGGCAAGTGCGAGTCGGACTCGCGCACGAAGGGTTCCGTACCATAATGCAAAAAAAAAAACAAAAAAAAGCAAAAAAAGAAACGGTCACCCATCCAAGTACTGACCACTCCCGACGTTGCTTGACTTTGGTCAAAAATCACGTTTGTTGTATGGGAGCCCCATTGAAATCTTTATTTTATTCTGTTTTTAGTATTTGTTGTTATAGCGGCAACAGAAATACATCATCTGTAAAAATTTCAACTATATCACGGTTCGTGAGATACAGCCTGGTGACAGACGGACGGACGGACGGACGGACAGCGAAGTCTTAGTAATAGGGTCCCGTTTTACCCTTTGGGTACGGAACCCTAAAAAAGACACAGAACAAAAAGTAATAAATTGGTTTCATTAAGGTATTACAAATAAATTATTTAGTACCTACACTTAACCGACAGCCAAAATAAGAAACTTTAATTTTGTTGTTATGAGTTAAAGTACCTAACTTTCATTCGATGTGTAATAAAATGATCTTCACGAAAAAATAGGTAAGTCTTGACAGGAAATTAGTTCCGTGTCGGAATTCCGTGACAATTGTCGTGTTTCTTGGACAGTTTCGCAAAATAAGTACTTATTTAATATTTTAAACTTTCGCGTTTCGAACACATATTAACTCACATTATAGACCCTAAAGGATGACTCACGCTAGACCGGGCCGTGGCCGGGCCGGAGCTTCCGGAGCGTCGTTTTCTATGGAGAGCATCACGTGATCACCGGGGCTCGGACGTGGCACGGTGCGGGCCCGGCCCGGTCATAGCCCTGACGTCCCGGAGCCTCCTGACAACCTATTTTTCTCTTCGGGTGGTATTCTACTTGTTTAAGATCTTTGTCCAATATGCATTGCGTCTCACTCTCTCATTAAGCAAAATGTGAGACGCAAATACACATTGGACCAAGATTGGACAGATGGAATACCACCCCTGTGTCGGAATATATTTGCCAAAATAAGAAGGTTGCAAAACGTCATAAATTTGTTTGTTAAATATGATTGTTAAGTAGCACGACTGTCCGAAATTTATTTTATTAAATAAGTAACAATAACTATGCTCCGCCAAGACGAGCCGAGGGAAGGGAGAGGCCCCCCGCACCTCAAGGTTGGCCGGCACCGACCGGCGCACGGGCGCGGCACGAGGCAGTCTTCGCGGCGCATAGCGAGAGATAATACGTACTTACATAAGTAATTTGCGCGCCAAAATCCCGTTGTAATTTGTTTCTTTCCGCTAGTTTTTGTGTTTTCTATGTGTTTCCCTTTTGTGACATTATACATAAAGTAGTTCTGGACAATAGCTTTTTAGTTTCTTTCAATCAACCCCGCCCTTCACTTACAAATGGTCCTACGAGTTCGGATAAGTGAAATTATTTAGCTATGAGTGATGAGAATAAACGGAGAACACGTAGCAAATCTAGAGCGATGATAAAGAAGCCGCCAGATTCGGGATTGGGGACTCCGTCGGGTGCCGGCGTATCACAGCACGCGCCATCTTTGCTGCCAGAGCGTGCCCCCTCGGTGGGTGGCCAGAAAGGCCACGGAGATGAAATACCGCCGTCCGGGCTGAAGACGCCGGCAACAGAGGTCACTGTGCGGCCGAGGAGCGACGCCAGCGTGGCCAGCTACACGTCGAAACGCTCGAAACTAAGCCAGGCCTCCCTCAATGCACGGCGCTTACGCGCTGAGTACGAAGCAGAGCTTGAGGTGGCCAAAATAAAAGAAAATCTTATTAAAAAGAAGCTAGCCCTGGACATGGCCGACCTACAGGTACAGGACGAAGAGGAGGGCGAAGCAGCGCACAGTGTTGCGAGCGGAGAAATAACGGCGCGCGTAACGCGCTGGCTCGACAACACCCCCGCCGCCGCGCCGACCCCCGCCGTACCGCGTACGCCATCGCCGCAACATGAAGCCGCCATCCCGTCCCGAGTGCCCGCACCGCCTTTGCCGCGCACGACGTCACCCCAGCTGCTGCCGCCGCTACCGAAGAGCCAGCCTCTATCTGATATTGATCGGTTAGCGGAGGCCATCAGCAAGCTGGGTCATAAGAGATACGTGCCACGGCAAGTGCACGACTTACCGGCGTACGACGGAAACGCGTCGGACTGGCTAGGGTTTGAAAAAGCCTATCGATGTACGAATGAAATTCATGCCTTTAAACCATTCGAAAATATGGCGCGCCTTCGTGTGGCGCTTGTCGGCGAAGCGAAGGCCTCCGTACAAGATTTACTGCGAACTGCCACGGATCCAGAAGAGGTAATAAAGGCACTAGAAGACCAGTTTGGACACCCGACTCGTCTTTTGGAGTGCGCGTTGAAGAAAGTACGTGAATTGCCTAAACTTAGTGAGGATGGACACGAAATTCGCAAATTTACAACAACAGTACGAAATTGCGTCGCGATTTTAAGAAGTATAAGGGCCGTGGGATATTTAAATAACCCACAATTGGTTAACGAGTTACTTAATAAATTGACGCCTTATCAACGAGCCCAGTACGGTGAATTCGCAATGAAAAGGGACATCGAGAGCGACGTCGATTTACGAGTGAGCCCAAATCTGAGTATGTTTGTCGAATTCCTGAGTCAAATTACTCGCGCGTCATCGTATTTCGCTCCTATAAGTATAAACATCGCGCCCGCCAGCCGGACCGTCGCGGGCGCAGAGCGCGCAGGATCTCACGCCGGTCGGCGCGATAAGGCTGCGGTCCCAGTGCGCGCGGGCGGAGCGGTTCATCGACTACATGCTCAAGTGGAAACAACCGCGACAGTGTCTAAGACTAAACACAATGACAATAAAATCGTGTGTGTTAAGTGTAAAGCGGACCATAAGTTAACTGAGTGTACCGATTTTAAAAACTTGCCTATTGATGAACGTTGGGACCTTGTCAAACTAAATAGACTATGTTTCAAGTGCATTTTGAAAACACACTCGAGTAGATATTGTCGTGCAAAACGGTGTAATAAGTGCAGTTACTCTCACCACGAGTTATTACATAAAGACGTAGAAAAGGCTACGCCGCCCGCGGAGGCGCCACAGCCTAGCCTTCCGCCATCGGCGCCCGCGTCTCAAGTATCGGCTTCGGATACATTTGAAACGTTAACGAATGTTAGTGAAATGAGTGCGAGTACTTTATTAAAAGTGGTATCTGTGACTGTTACAAGTGCAGGAGTCGAACATTGCATTTACGCGCTATTGGACGATGGTGCGACATGCTCGGTTTTGGACGATCGATTCGCGAGTGGTGCAGACGGACCTATAGTGCCGCTGAATTTACGGATGGCGCGTGACTATTTTGCTAAAGACGATAACTCTCGCAAGATCAAAGTGATAGTGCGCGGCTCGAATGGTGTCAATCATGACATTTCCGTGCGTACGATGCGGGACCTTAGCTTGCCGACACAAACTGTACCGGCGCGCATTTTTCGAGAAAACGCACACCTGCGGGACCTGGATTGCGAAGAGATGAGGGAGGCGAAACCCATGCTGGTGTTGGGGCAGGACAATTGGCGTCTCATCGTCGGCAGGGAGCTCCGCGAAGGTAAATCCGGTCGCCCGGTCGCTTCACTTACCTACTTAGGCTGGGCCGTTCATGGCCCGTTAGGTGGGGGGGTTGGTGATAGCGAGATTGAATCCGTCAACTGCATGAACGCGTTTGATGACAATAATGACTTGCATGACTTAGTGAAGGCCCAATTCGAATTGGAAGCTATAGGTATTTGTAATATGTTACGTACCAACTCGGACTCTGAACGCGCTTTAGAAATATTAAACCAAACATGTCGTCGCGTGTCAGATAATGCCCAGCAGTGGGAAGTAGGTTTGTTGTGGGCTCGTGACCATGTAGAAATGCCCGATAACTATAACTACGCGTTAAGACGACTTGCTGGGATTGAGCGAAGAATGGATCGTGACCCCAAATTTGCTTCCGAATACGCTAAGCAAATAAACAGATTATTAGATGCGGGTTACGCGCGAAAAGTTGACAGTATTAAGGCGAGTCCCGTTTGGTATTTGCCACATTTTGGAGTCACGAATCCGAATAAACCTGGCAAGTTTCGTCTCGTATTTGATTGTGCCGCCACTTACGAGGGCGTGTCCTTGAATAATAACCTACTAAGTGGACCTGATTTGATGAATTCTTTATTAGGAGTTTTGATTAAATTCAGATCGGGTGAAATAGCTTTCACCGCCGACATTGCTGACATGTTTATGCGTGTAAAAATTCGTGAGGCCGATCAGGGAGCGCAGCTCTTTTTATGGCGCGGCCAATACCGATCTCGTGAACCTGGAATTTATTTGATGAACTCTATGATCTTCGGCGCGACCTGCAGTCCTACGTCGGCGATCTACGTGTTGAATAAAAACGCCGAGGAGTTCGCACGTACGCATACTGCGGCGGTGGAAGCTATTAAAAATAAACACTATGTTGACGATTACTTAGATAGTGTTGACTCGCTAGACACGGCACAACAGCTGATCGCTGACGTCACCCACATTCACCGAGCTGGTGGATTTGATATTAGGGGGTGGGTGACAAATTCACCTGAATTGAGTGAAAAGCTGCCAGTTGTGGTGCCGGGTCGTGTTAAACTAGACAAGTCTGAAAACGAACGCACGTTAGGTATGATCTGGTGTCCGGCAAGCGACTGTATGAAATTTGATCTGTCGTTTAAACGTTTGCCGGCGGAATTGGTTGAAGGTCAGATCAAACCTACCAAGCGTCAATTTCTCAAATTTATTATGAGCATTTTTGACCCACTCGGACTGGTCTACCCTTGCGTGATACAATCACGAGTTCTGATGCAGCGCGTCTGGCAGTCAGGCGTTTTGTGGGACGAATGCATCAAGGACACGGAGGCCGCTATCTGGTTCGAATGGCTTAGTAAGTTGAAAGCGCTATCTGCCGTTGCCGTGCCGCGATGGTACGGTTTGCAACGGACAGCGGCGGTAGACCTTCATGTCTTCGGTGATGCAAGCGAAAAAGCGTACGCCGCTGTGGGATTCTTGGTTGGTACCGACAATGGCGGCAATAGGGTATGTACTATGGTGGGGGGAAAAGCACGCGTGACCCCCGTGAAGGTAGTATCCATTCCTCGTTTGGAATTACAGGCCGCTGTGTTAGCGTGTAGACTAGCAGTGACAATAAAATCTGAAGTAAATTTTGCTATCACCAACCTGTACCTCTGGACTGACTCAAAAACAGTTCTTATGTGGATTAATTCCGACGCACGCGACTATCAAAGATACGTTTCGCATAGGTTAGCAGAGATTGACAATTTAAGTAAGCGAAGCGACTGGCACTGGGTTCCTTCAGAGTCCAATCCTGCTGATGAGGCAACCAGGATGGACTGGCCTAACAACAAGGGCATGTGGCTTTCGGGTCCCCCCTTTCTCTGTAATCCACAGGTACCATGGCCCAGCTGGAGCCGTGACGAGACCCCCGCTGATCCTGAGCGTTTGGAGAGGGCGCACGTGGCAGCTGAGACCAGCCCAGATCAGCTCATCGATGTGGCACGCTACTCCACATGGACGCGAGCTGTGCGCGTCACTGCACGCGTGCTTGCATTTATACGCGCGTGTCGAGGTAAGCAGCGAACAGCGGACGAACTAACTATGGACATCCTGCAAGAGGCCGAGCGGGTTCTATTGAAACAAGCGCAGGCTCGCTCCTTCCCTGATGAGCTGCGCGCGCTGCAGGCGGGACGCTCGCTTCCTAGGTCCAGCCGCCTGCTAAAGCTGGATCCTGTAATCGGCGAGGATGAGCTTCTTCGCGTCAGGGGCCGCCTTGGGGCGTCAACTGAGTTGTCGTTCGACGAGAGACACCCGATTATCCTCGAAGGTAGCTGTCGTAGCGCGCGGCTCCTGGTACATCACTATCACTGTCGTGCGCTACACGCGAACCACGAAACCGTCGTCAACAACTTAAGAGAGAGGTTCTGGGTGACTTGTCTTCGCCCGACTGTAAAGGCAGTCGTTGCGCGCTGTCAATATTGCCGCGTACAGCGCGCGCGGCCTAAACCACAGAAGATGGGAGACTTACCGCCCGTAAGACTTACCACAACACGACGAGCATTCGTCAACTGCGGGATCGATTATTTCGGTCCTATGGAGATCACAATTGGACGGCGCCGGGAGAAACGGTGGGGCGTCTTGTTTACCTGCTTGGCTACACGCGCCATTCACCTCGAGTTGGCTGCGTCGCTGAGTAGTGATTCTGCCATACTTGCCTTGCGCCGCTTGATAGCGCGCCGCGGGCAACCAGCGATGATTTTGAGTGACTGCGGCACAAACTTCGTAGGAGCGAACAGGGAACTGCGCACCGCTCTACGAAGCCTGAACGCCGAGCGACTTCAAGGTGAGGCCTTGTCTAAGGGCATTGAATGGCGGTTCAACCCTCCAGCAGCTCCGCACATGGGCGGTACGTGGGAACGCCTCATTCGCTCCGTGAAGAATGCTCTTCATGCTATACTGAAGGAACGCGCACCATCTGAAGAAGTTCTTCACACCGCCATGCTGGAAGCGGAACTGGTCGTGAACAGCCGACCGCTTGCGTATGTAGCAACTGATCACGATGAACCGGTCGTACTCACGCCAAACCATCTCCTGCTTGGGACAGCGACGGGCGAGACCCGCATGACGACCTTTGAGCCCTCTGACCTCAATGCTCGCCGCCAATGGAAGAAGGCGAATGCGCTGGCCGAGATGTTCTGGCGGCGGTGGATCAGAGAATATCTGCCCACACTTCAGAGACGACAGAAGTGGACAACGGCAACGGACTCAGTCAAAGTGGGCGATGTAGTGGTGTTGTGTGACGGCAAACAGCCGCGTAATATGTGGCCCCGTGGCATAATAACCAAAGTATTTCCGGGAAGTGATGGTCATGTGCGTGTAGTAGATATAAGAACGGCCTCTGGGACGCTGCGTCGTCCTGTTGTTCGAATAGCCGTGCTACCTACAGACGGTACATTTGTCGATTGAAGTCTCCAACTGGGGGGTGGTAATGTTAAGTAGCACGACTGTCCGAAATTTATTTTATTAAATAAGTAACAATAACTATGCTCCGCCAAGACGAGCCGAGGGAAGGGAGAGGCCCCCCGCACCTCAAGGTTGGCCGGCACCGACCGGCGCACGGGCGCGGCACGAGGCAGTCTTCGCGGCGCATAGCGAGAGATAATACGTACTTACATAAGTAATTTGCGCGCCAAAATCCCGTTGTAATTTGTTTCTTTCCGCTAGTTTTTGTGTTTTCTATGTGTTTCCCTTTTGTGACATTATACATAAAGTAGTTCTGGACAATAGCTTTTTAGTTTCTTTCAATCAACCCCGCCCTTCACTTACAATGATGGTATAGCTAATTCGTTACTTGGTCGGTTTATATTAGGTACAGCCGTCTTTGATATAATATACGTCAAGATTATATAGGTTGGATAATGTCTTGATTTATTTTGTGAAATATGGAAGTGTTGCTGAAATGTAATTTAGTCGGATTAAGTATATTAAATGAGACATCTATTGATGTTACTGCCTGTAAAAATGATTCAATAATGAGCATGTAGGTTTATAATGAATATTAAGATACTATATAGTTTTTTCTCACATTACCACTTATTATATGGAGTGTAGAAGTAACTTATTACTTAGATACTTTTTTATTTCGTACGAAGTTCATAGAAATATATATGACAATACCGTATTTATAGCTGGTCAAACCAAATTTGTCAGTAAATAAGAACAAAAAAACTATACTCATCCTTTTCTTTTGGGTGTTAGTACTAGTGTAAGACCAAGATAGCATGATTCTCTCTATCTATGTTTGAAATGAGACAGTTCTTTGACAAACTATAATAACCATTTTTATTCATTCATTTAGAGTTCAACTGATCTTCTCTGCCTGCACAGAGTACAAATTTACATCATAACTATGCCTTAAAAGCCCACTCCACACTCGTGCGCGAATCTTGGCTTTGCGCTGCGATTCGCACACAAGTGTGGAGCGGGCTAAACAGTTTTAATGTCAACTATGGAAGGTAGAGATGAGGAAAACAATCTTCATGTATTAAAAAGTGTCCCTCAAAAACATTAAATAGGCCGCGCCGCGGCGCCACTGTGCATCGCGAACCAATTTTTGACGGTCTTTTAGCCTTGTCGGTAGTGACCCCGCTTATGAAGCAGGAGGTCGCGGGTTCGAATCCCGATAAGAGTATTTATTAGCTTTTTATTATTTGTATTTGTAGGTATTTAATACCAATATATAAATTAATATTGATATACATATGTAAGTTGAAAAAGATAGAGAACAGAAATTGTGATGACCAGCATCACTGGAGGAGGCCTTCACCCTCACAGGAGGGGTTGTTGCAGAATAAATTACAAGAAAAAAATATAATTACTTACTACTTATTACATAACCAAGCATAATAGAACATTGATTTGAGGAATATTAAATATTATTGTAATACTAAACCTAATGTAAATTTAAGTTTATAATATTGTGTTTGTTTTACCGGCGAGAAATAAAAGGCTCTTTTTTGTTTTTCGTTTTTAATATTAATATAAAAGTAAAATATAAAAACACAAAACAAAAAAAAACACCCGAACACATTTTTATATATGTATAATGTAGTGGCGGATTTGCAGTCTTTGCCGCCCTAGGCCCCAGGCCCTGTAGCCGCCCCTTTCTCAGCACCCATCATATTGACTACATTTTGAGTTATTTCTTGTTAACATCAGCGAATGTTTTGTCACAATTTGCCTGCATCTGACCCTTGATCCAGTCTCTAGGTGTTGGTCGAGACTCTTCGCTATGAGACCGTACGCTGAGACGACTATCGCAACAATGATCGTCGAGTCAACATCCCACATGGCGGTAATCTCGTATATAAAGTATTACTTACCTAAGTATCACTAGTGAGATTGAGTTGGAAATCAAAACCTGAGTGTGCGCGCTGCGCGGTAGTTTTCAGCGAATGCGAGTTCTTAGTTCGGGGCGAACTATTAGTAATTAAGACAATAACTTGGCATTTATCCTATTCATTTTAGTTTTGGTTTTGGCTGCGGCGTAACGTTTATTTTTATATTTTGCCAGAAAGTGGGCTCGCATAACTACGTACATATCGATAACATTTTTTAATATATGTTTGAAATGGTCGACACATCCAACTTTTATCAATGCTCCTTTTAGTCATTCTTGCGTAATTTCACTGATCGTCTCCATATTGGTTAAAGCTTTGCTTATTACTCTTAACATACATTTCTCTATCGTTTTGGTCAGATTGAATAGATCGTCACTAGCATAAATTAACCCGCCGTATAAATCCATTTTATCGATTACGTCGTTTCTCACTAACAGTTTTCCCTCATTAGGACTCATTTGTATGAGTTTTAAACAATTATTGCATTTTACGATTTTTCGCAATTTGCGGACGATGTACCCAGCAATGTAAGACTGAACCGCGTCACTGGTTTACAGCCTCGTTGTAATCATGGTCTTCATAACCATGAATCAATGGTTACCAGATCCTTCGCTCCTAGTAAGTTCTTCAGCAAATCCTTGCCGGAAACATTACAACCGGGCGTATTAGGGAAAAACGAGACGCCAATCGGTAAACTTGTGCAAACATTTTGGGATCAGGGTGATCGTTTCCTCCACACGAATATCTCATGACGGAAAAAAAACCGAGACGACTATCGCAACAATGATCGTCGAGTCAACATCCCACGTGGCGGTAATCTCGTATATAAAGTATTAGTAGGTATCACTAGTGAGATTGAGTTGGAAATCAAAACCTGAGTGTGCGCGCTGCGCGGTAGTTTTCAGCGAATACGAGTTCTTAGTTCGGGGCGAACTACTAGTAATTAAGACAATAACTTGGCATTTTTCCTGTTCATTTTAGTTTTGGTTTTGGCTGCGTCGTAACGTTTATTTTCATATTTTGCCAGAAAGTGGGCTCGCATAACTACGTACATATCGATAATTTTTATTGATACTTGTTTGGAATGGTCGGCACATCCAACTTTTATCAATGTTTCTTTTTGTAATTCTTGCGTAATTTCACTGATCGTCTCCATATTGGTTAAAGCTTTGCTTATTGCTCTTAACACACATTTCTCTATCATTTTGGTCAGATTGAATAGATCGTCACTAGCATAAATTAACCCGCCGTATAAATCCATTTTATCGATTACGTCGTTTCTCATTAACATTTTTCCCTCATTGGGACTCATTTGTATGAGTTTCAAACAATTATTGCATTTTACGATTTTTCGCAATTTGCGGACGATGTACCCAGCAATGTAAGACTGCACCGCGTCACTGGTGACAGCCTCGTTGTAGTCATGGTCTTCATAACCATCAATCAATGGTTCACCATTATCTAGTATATGGTCGAGGCTTTCCAGCCATGCTTGCTTAGCCTCGTTTGAACCAGTTACCATATCCTTTGCTCCTAGTAAGTTCTTCAGCAAATCTTTGCCGGAAACGTTACAACCTTTCGGAGGGCGTATTAGGGAAAAACAAGACGCCAATCGGTAAACTTGTGCAAACATTTTGGGATCAGGGTGATCGTTTCCTCCACACGAATATCTCATGACGGAGAAAAATCTCTGAAAACAAGTCAAAATTATTATTCAATAAAAAATATAGGACCTCGGGTCTCAAACTATCTCCATAATTTTATCTAAATTGGTTCAGCGGTTTAAGCGTGAAGAGGTAACAGACACACTTTTGCATTTATAATAGTACTAATATTTATATGGCTATGTTCGTTTTTTTAGCATTAGAAAGAAGGTAAGCGATAAAAAACGTCCACAGCCCAAAGTTACGCCTCATTTCAAAAGAATTAAACCCAAAAACACCAGGCAGAAATATATTGATGGGTACATTAAGTATATGGACTAGGTAGGAACTGTATCCTAAAAAAATATGTGCCACCTGTCATGCTTAACGGAGCTCTCTTAGACAGAGTACAGAGTTTCAAGTACCTAGGGCATATTGTTACTGCGGACCTCAAGGATGATGTGGATATGGAGCGGGAGCGGAGGGCGTTGTGCGTAAGGGCGAACATCTTGGCTCGCAGGTTTGCTCGTTGTAGTAGTGACGTGAAGATAACGCTTTTCAAAGCGTACTGCACGTCGCTGTACACGTGTGGCCTGCGGGCGGACTACACGCAAAGAGCGTACAACGCGCTCCGCGTCCAGTACAATAACGCATTCAGGGCGGTGTTGGGGCTGCCCCGCTACTGTAGCGCTTCGGGCATGTTCGCGGGGCCCACACGGCCTGTTTACACGCCACCATGCGCGTGCGCGCAGCTGCGCTGGTGCGGCGCGTGCGGGCCAGCGCCAACACTGTCCTGGCGATGATCGCAGATCGGCTTGACTGTCCTTATATTGTGCACTGTTGCAACAGGCATGTAAGGACAGGTGTAGGTTAGTTTTGTATGTATTGTTGTGTTTTTGTGTATATATTGTATATCATTATTCTTTAATGTGATTTGTAAATTTTTAAATTTTATTGTTAATTTTAGTAGATTATATTTAAATGTAATGTTATTAATGTTGTGTAATCAAAATGTAAATAATGTAAAAATATGAGTATAATTAGCTTGAATTAATGAATTATAATTTATTTTTTATTTTTAAAAAGGCTTTCTGGACTTTCTCCAAAAGTAAGGCAGCATACATGATGCAGATTCCATACAAGCAGATTCATATTCATTGGATTACATAATTAGTAATTATTAATTACCTCCAACGGATCTTGAGATAGGGTTGCTGTCATCAAATACTTGTAATCACATGCAACATTCAGCATATCCAAAATTTCAAGTGTTGCCCGTAAAGTTACTTTTAATCCAGTTAACGTGCTCCTTGACACAGGTATTTTTTTTTCGAGCTTTTCCCAGTCTGCAAGGAATTCTAAAAATTCCTGGATTGCCTGAAAAAAGTATTTCTTCATTAAGTAAACAAGCTTCAAAGCTATACAATGAAATATTAAGAGGAAAGGGGACGGCCGCTTCTCTACACAAAAGTATAGTCAGTAGTAGACTTTTACAGATATTAGTAAGGAGCAAAAAATATATTCCATACAAATTTTTAAATGTTCCTAATTTTTATATTAAACTAAAAATTACAGTATAGGCTGTATAGGTGCCAAGGGATATATTCAGGTTGCGAGGCGGCGGCGGTTCCGGCATATTAACATTAACACATAATATTCACTACCAGCAACGCATAATTATATTAATTCTAATTATAATCGGCATAAATTATTCTTCACTATAAGAGGTATCTACTAACAAAAATACATTAAAAGGTTGGCTACTTCTGGTTTAAGGCACCGTCCGGCCGGTCTTTCTTTATGACGGTCTTCCCTTAAATGTTATAGTGAGTAGACGGACTTAGCTGATAGACGGTCTTCTCCGCATTGACCTTAATTTTAATCGCCAACTATTTCTTACCTTTCTTCGTCTGCAATTTTCATTCACGTACAGAGCATCTCTTGGTATACGCGAAGACATAGCTTGTATCAAATTGAATACAAGATCAATAAATTTTTGTGTTGCAGTTGAATCCTTCAATTCCTCGCAATAGGGTTGATAGTGAGCCATGGCGACCGAAATTTCGTGACCAAACACCTGTTTTTATAAGATTAATAATATTAGTTTTGATGAGCCGAAAGTCCTACGAAATAAATCCGGACAATCAATGAAAATTATTGATTATATTTATAGGTACATACTTCAGTTGCAAGAGGAACATTCATTACTTGAAAACCTTTCGGTTTCAAATGCGCTGGTGTTAACTTGTAAGCGATTTTTAAGTTAGGCTGACGATAATTCTCTTCCTCTAATACCGCTTCCCAATGTCTTTTTTTCACAGTTCCGTAAGGGGTCTGAAAAAAGAATATTACATTAGTTTGACTTCGTATTATCATTTTATACAAGGCGAAATTGTTATCTCTGACCAAACTCTGAGGGGTGAATATAGGTCATACTTAACAACTTATACTATGGGACCAGCCCCGAAATCGTGAAAAAAAATCTGCTGTCTCATACATATTGCGGTGAATCAGTACAGTCAATGTTTTCTATTAAACAGGCGATTTCTTTTTCGTGATTTCAGGGTTGGCTATAGTAAAAGTTGTTCAGTATGACCTACATATTCACCCCTCAGAGTTTGGTCAGATATAATAATTACACCTTGTATATTTTTAAAATTATCATTACTCATGCATTACGACCAGGGTTTCACCCTTAAAACACAGAAATAATTTGGGTTCGTATGTTTTGGCGCAAGATAGGGAAAGCTGGAAGATACTCCACCGACAAGAGAATAACTCTTAAGTTAATGATGATGATGATGATGTTTTGGATAGCTAATGAAATCCTAAAATACAGACAGACAAACACCCTGGAGAAGAGAATAGCATCAATGCATACTAATATATAGGTATTACAAAGGCGAAAGCAGGTTCCTATGCAGATTCAAACGGCACTTCACCATAATCATACCTATTTTTGCCAATACCTTGACGCGCGGGGTAACACGATACATTACCTGCATTCAACGTGTTCTTGCATATTCAAATACATTTAGTATCTTTCTACAAATTTAATATCACTATTTTTTCTTTTGACATGTTTATTATACTATTCGAAAAATATGACAGCGTCAAATATTTAAAAGTCGTAATGTAAAAAGGCATAAGAAAAGAGTCCAAACATATTATTTAAGAGTCGGACCAAAGAAGGACTTTTTTTTAATATTAGATCTAAGCATTAGAATCTTAGTACTTATAGGCTAAGCCTAAAGTGCCATTGCAATGCAAGCTAATGAATAAATATAAACTAGCAACCCATATTTAAAATCAATTATATTGTTATCTTCTTCTGCACGACTTACAAAATATACCTAATTTCCAAATCGTTATCTTATACTTTTTGAGTAAAATAGCTGTGACATATGGACAGACAGACAGACAGAGACAGACAGACAGGCAGACAGACGGACGGACATGACGAAACTGTAAGGGTTCCGTTTTTGCCATCTTGGCTTCTTTTTCACCAGAGGAAAGTAAGTAAGTAGATAGTTTATTTTTTGTAACCGACACAATTCTATCTTAGTGTAACGAGCTTAATAGTTTTTATTTACTTACTTATTTTATTGAGAGCGCACCACCGACATTCTTAGTGGTGGTACTGTATTCTATGTGGCCGAAAACAGCTTGTAGATAACAGGGACTGAAAAGGTACCGTTAAAAACGGTTTTGACCGGTCTTTTTAAAGGTACCCGACCGTTAAAAGTAGCATTTCGGTACCAATATCAATCGGTACCCGTATCCAAACAAGCTTCCGTTCAAACGGTACCGTTAAATAAAAGTACCTTTAGGTGTTTTTTTATAGGTACCCGACCGTTAAACTAGCATTCCATATTGATATCAATACTTTAGGTATCCAAATAAGCTTTAGCCCAAACGGTACCGTTAAATGTAGGCTTCCGTCCAAACGGTACCCTTAAATAAAAAATCCTTATAGCGTTTGATCTGATACCTCAATTCAAAGCGGTCACTCGCGAGAGCGGGAGGTAACGCGTGTCTCCCTCTCACTTTTCACTAGGTACACGGATCCCAATGTGATTGTTTGTGAATTATATTGTCATCATCATCATCATCATCATCATCATTGACATAAAAGCCATCATGGGTGTCGTTTTATAGGTTTCAGGGAGTGCAGAATTCAAAAATGATGACAATTTTGGAATCCAAGATGTCTGACGTGCACTTTGACATAAAAGTCATCATGGGTGTCGTTTTATAGGTTTCAGGGAGTGTAGAATTCAAAAATGATGACAATTTTGGAATCCAAGATGTCTGACGTGCACTTTGACATAAAAGTCATCATGTGTGTCGTTTTATAGGTTTTAGGGCGTGCAGAATTCAAAAATGATGACTCGGCACTCCTATGTCGACTTTTATGTCAAAGTGCACGGCAGACATGTTGGATTCCAAAACAGTTATCATTTTCTAAGTCCGCAGTCCTAAAAGCTATGAAACAACAAAGACCTTATTACAAAAGGCATAAGGTCCTTTACCTACTGAAGACCGTTAGCCTTAACGGTACCGTTTGAATTTTATTTATTCGGGTACCGTTACTATTTGATACCTTTTCAATTGATACCTTTATATTAGATACTGGTATTTTGCCGTTTTATTTGGGTACACTTACTGTTGGATACCTATTCTATTGATACCTTTTTTTTTAGGTACTGCTATTTTGCCGTTTGATTCGGGTACCGTTTCTGTTGGATACCTATTCAATTGATACCTTTATTTTAGGTACTAGTATTTTGCCGTTTTATTCGGGTACCATTACTGGTGGATACCTACTCAATTGATACCTTTATTTTAGTTTACCGGTCTTTTGCGGTTTTTCAGTCCTTGGTAGATAATTATCTTATACCGATACTTTTTAAATTTTTGTTACTTCGTCGCAGCCATTGGAAATTTCTCCTCTTTTAAACTCGTTTTTCATGCATGGGTTCCTGAAATTGAACATATCTGAACTGAACACATGAACACTGAAGAACGTGGCATCGATGGGAGAAAATAATGTCAAAACCAGATAAGCTGAAAAATCTACATTTGTAGAATGTAACTAAATGCATTGGGTACCACTACAGTTTGCTGACGACTACCTAAATATTCCATAATATCAATATCCAGTGAGGAAAACGGAAACTATGTTTGTATGGAGAACCGGTCATTCCCTTTCCTCTTAATAGCTTAATATACTTCGGCACATGATTATACATATTTATTAATAGGTACATGCACTGTATTTCCATATCTTACCTTAAGCAGAGAGCCAGACGGTGAATGCTGGATATTGGTTTCTGAAATCTTGTTTTTGTTTTACCAAACGTTGTTTAATTCTGCCGTGTGGACGGCTTCGAAAGAATCTTGAGTCATATGTAAATAAAGCTCTTTACATCATGTTGTATGTACCTATTCTTATTTTTCCGAACGTGTCGACGTGGATGTACGCCCTAGAGTATGCAGTAGCCTCTTAATCAGTCATTAAGGCAGCTAGGGCCAATATTTTGATTATATTATTTCCTTCCATATCCGCTTGCTTCCGATCGAACCATTGTTTTCAATCTGATTGACATTTGTCATGAACAGTCAGCTCGGACGTCCCGGTCGGCTCGGATAGGGCTGGGTAGGACTCGAATCCTTTGAATCCTCTGCTTGAAGACTACTCAATTTTCTGACTCTTATAATTAAGTTTAAACTCGAGTTCTTTTCAACTAGATAGAGACCAAAGTCTCTTGTAGAGACTTGAGTACTTTTCAGAGAACTCTCGTTTTTTTACAAAAAAAAAATCGAAATGCATTGTCTTTATGTATAATTTGTAGATTAGATACGTACATAAATCATAAAATAACGCTTAATTTCGTTACTGTTATATAGGAAAAACCTATAAATTTTTTCACGGAGTCTTTATTTGGAGGCTCGAGTCCTTTTGAGTTGCTCTTAAAAATGACTACAAAGGACAGAAGTCGGGAGAAGTTTTTTAAGCGCAGAGTCTTGTAAAAACGAGCTGTGCCTACATCAAATTCAGACTCGAAGGACTCGAGTTCCTACATGTAAACACTAGAGGCTCGGACATTGCTCGGACAGCACTAGTGTTAATGTAATAAACGGGTGGCCTTACGCCCCGGCCCCGGAACGGCCCGGTCACGGTGGCGCTCCTGACAGCTCCTGCGTCGGCTCGCTCCGGCCCGCCCCGGTCCGGGCACGGCCCGGTCTAGCGTGAGTCATCCTTAAACCTACATGATATGTCCTGTGTCGAAACGTCGGTAAATCAAGGTAATTGAATAAAATTCGCGTTAGACGTTAGACCCGTCTATAATGTGAGTTAATAAGTACTTATTTATTGGCGATATAAATGGAGTTTTTTCTAATTAAAATATTGGTGGCAAACAAGCACACCGCCCGTTCGACGGTTAACGGTTACCGTAGTGTATGGAGATCTGTGACGTCAGTAACAGAGATGTCGACAATTGTCGCACCTGTTACCGTGCTGAAATAGGGGCCTGGAGGATGGTGGGACGAGGCTAAACATCGTTTTTTCCACCTCATTAACAGTAATATGTGACGTAATCTATGAAAAGGGACCTTAGTGTCGATGGCGTTTACACCATTATTGACGATGCTCCGGTATAAATACAACGCCTCACGACGCTGTGTGGCGTAAGCGCCATCGACAATAAGGTCCCTTTTCATAAATGCCCCATATAATTGTTTTAAAATTGTTACCTCTGTTTAAACTCACCTCGGTTTCCCCTAATTCAATTCTAGGGAAGACATCAGACACACTTTATATGTTTGAGCATAATTACTTACAGAATAATTTAACACGTAAATTGGCCCTTTGAAACTGTTTTAATGATGTTGATTCCTCGAAAATGACATTTAGCACAATACGTGCCTACATATATCGAAAATTTACAGGACCATGTAAGTACCTACTGTAAAACGTTGTTCAATACAAGTGCCAAAAGGGAATTCGCAGCTCATATCGATTTAAAACTCCCTTTGGTCGCGTTGCGAATTTCCTACTTTTCGCACTTGTATCGTAATCTACTTAAATACAGTCAAATACCCTATTGATGCTGACTGTACATCCCAGTTTGAACCTGCGGTACATTAGGGGTCGTGCACAAACCACGCGAGGTTCGATGGGGGGAGGGGGGTCACGAAAAACTCACGATAGATCACGTTGGGGGAGGGGGGTATAAGGAAACCTCACGTGTATTTCTTCTACAGTAAACGAAACTAAGAAAAAAAACCAACCACACGAGTATACCTTTTCTCGGTTTCGTTAAACATAAATCTTCACTCTGCACTTCAAAATAGCGAATGTATTTAACGAAAATAGAAAAATAAACAATATTTTCTAAATACAACACTATTTATCTTAAAATTTGGTCGAATGAAAAAAAATCAAAAAAATACATGTGAGGTTGCGTGGGGGGATGACATTTAGCACCTGTTGGTTGCCAAAAACCTCACGAAATATCACCAAGGGGGAGGGGGGGTCAAAAAGTAGCCAAAAATACCTCGCGTGATTTGTGCACCACCCCTTACTCATAATTGATATGACGAGTTCGGTGGCCAGGGTCAGTCGTGCAGAATATTAACCACAATGTTGTGTACAGTCAACGTCAAAGATATGTTTACATTTTTCGACTTATTACAAAGCAGTAAGGTGCAAAACTGTAAACATATCTTTGACGGCGACTATGGCACTTATGGTTTACTTGCTTGTTATTAAATTATCGGTGACATCGGTTTACTAGGGGCTAAATTAAATGACAGGAAGGGAGCAAACCCAATTATCGATATTCTGCCCAGTGTTGCCAACTCGGATTTTGAAAAAATGCTAGACTGATGCTAGAAAATTATGCCAAAGATTTTTGAAACACCTATGATAAAAAAATTCTAAAATATCACTTGAAATTAGACACTTAAAACACATACATTTTTCCGCCTTTACCAATTTACCACCTTTTTCTACTGACAAGATCTGTTTGACCAACTTTATATAGTCCGTTGACGTCCATCCGTCCACAAAAGTCAACTTTCGTATGAAAATATGAACCACATAAGGCGATGGCGCATATTGTTGCTGCCAAGTTGGTGCAAACTTGGCTTAGACTAAATTATGCTAAAAAATATGCCAGATACTAAATGGAAAATTTTGATGCCAAAGCGAGTGAAAATATGCCAGATCTGGCATCATTTATGCCAAGTTGGCAACACTGATTCTGCCCGATTCGAACTTTAAGATACGTCAATTAATTTATATGAAACACTAGCATGTGACGTCACAATCAAATTACCTACTCTTTATAGTTTTATACGGGTTTCAAAATACATTTTGTCTAAAAATAACTGCTGTCTACGTTTCTTTATTATCATCTGATGCCTTAATTTCATGCATGGTGTAAAATAATTTATTTTACATATAGTCAAGTACCTGCTTCTTCTTCTTCTCTGTCGTATCGCTCTTGATAGAGCGTTCGTGGTCACGTTGAGGCGTCCGCATCGGTAGTAGAGGCGGACACAGCTCTTCGCACGATCTCCCGCCATCTCTCCCTGTTGGCAGACTGTCTGGCACAGTCAGATACGTGGCACAGTCAAATACCTATTGCGGAAATAATACGCGAATGTACAAAGTTCATTCAACCTTGTCGTAATAAATATTTAGAACATTTTTTCATCATTTTTTCAGTGACATTTACCTACTGTTGGAATTTTATTACTTCACAATACGAATATTGTTTTCGTGAGCATCAAGGAAATAATTCCGCTAAAAATAGATGTTAAAAATGTGAACGCCAACGTAAAGTTATTATTCTAATCTTATAAATGCCAGTTTTTGGATAAAAGACTTTTAAAAACGACATAATTCAAATAAGCGTTGGCATTTAGATTGTTTTAATAGGGTATTTGACTGTATTTAAAATAAATTACTTTACACCATGCATGAAATAAAGCACCAGAAGATTAATAGAGAAACATAGCAGTTATTTTAAGACACAATTTCTATTTTAAAACCTGTATAAAACTATAAAGAGTAGGTAATTTGATTGTGACGTCACATGCTAGGGTTTCAAATAAATTCCATTGTAGCAAAATAGTTTTGACTTGGTTTTGACAGTTCGAAAAAAGAAACTGATTTGACCTATAGTCAAATACCTGAGGCCGCTAGATGTTGAGACGGAACGCTAACCACAACAACAACAATTTCAGCCTATATACGTCCCACAGGCCCCACAGCTGGGCACAGGCCTCCTCTCATGCAGAGAGGGCTTGGGCTATAGTCCCCACGCTAGCCCAATGGGGATTGGGGACTTCACATACACCTTTGAATTTCTTCGCAGATGTATGCAGGTTTCCTCACGATGTTTTCCTTCACCGAAAAGCTAGTGGTAAATATCAAATAAGTATCGTAATAATCGTAAATAAGTTCCGAAAAACTCATTGGTACGAGCCAAGATTTGAACCCGCGACCTCCGAATTAAAAGTTGGACTTCATATCCACTCGGCCGCCACCGCTTCCACACCACACAGAGCCAATTTACGTGCGCCTCTTAGGATGAATCCGGACTCGTACAATAAAACATACTTGATGCTCTCCTCGGCCTTCGTCAGGTAGTGTAAACGGGGCACGTACAGCACCGTATACAGATCGCCATAAAAATACCCCCGGGCGAGCACAAATAAAGAGTAGCAGCCATAAAGGGACAATTTTATGTCAACGGGTCGGCCATACGAAAGTATTACAACAGGCACCCACGCTCGAATACTTTTACTAACGTTTAGTGATGCCCCGTTATTCCCGGTATGCCCTAAAGTTCGTTTTTTTAGCGTTAGAAAAAAGGTAAACAATCTTGATGTGTCTTATAATTGAAAAACACATTTTTAAAATAAGTTACGGCAAATATGTACCTAATAATTATAAATCTAATACGATCATTTAGGGTGTATTCGGGTAATACCGAATGTCGGATAGTTCCGAAATTCAGATGAAAATCACCCTTAATTCCATCATAATAAAAGTCTCTTTTCGGAATTATCCGACAGTTTTCGGCATTTGGAATTACCAGAGTAAACCTTATATTCTTCTGCTTTCATAAGTAATAGTTGCTGATTTTTTAAAAGCGTTTTTCAATTAAAAGACATGTCAAGATCGCTTACCTTCTTTCAGGTTCTTTCTAATGCTGAAAAAACGAACTATAGGCGGGAATTTTCCCTGTAAAGTAGTCACAAAGTAGTAGTAGTACCTAAAGTGTGGAACTTGCTATGTAAACAAACCGCCATATTGAAATTGTATCTGAATGATGAATTTACTAGTGACTTTTGTTCACATTTAATCCATTTATTGTACATAAAACAGGTTTACATAAAATTTACAAGAATAGGTACCATCGCCCACACTTTTATAATAAGGTCCACCGATGTACAATTAGGAGTGTGGCTGCGTTTCATGATATGCCTAGGAATATCTCGATATGTCCGATTTTACGCCCGATACGATACGACTATTTGCTTAAGCGCGAGCTATCACGACTCCACCATTATGAAAAAATCACAAAAACCAGATTGTCAAAAAAGTTCTATTTAATAATTGAATTTGGTTACAAAATTTCACGGGAATCGGTTGAGAATTACGACCAAAATGCCTGAGTCAAAACGTAGACTTTCTCTATAGTTCTCTACTCTTCGGTCAACCGAGTCAAAATCAAAACGTAGACCTTTGCTATGCTTCGGTCAATAAAAGGCTACCGTTACTCTAACAATACCCATGTCTTATCATAATCATAACTATGATGACACTTTAGCAAAAAATACTGGGAAAATGATTACATTCCCAGAAATGTAAATATTTCAGCAATACATCACTAGTTAAGGTTAAGCGATAAGCCACGCGTAATATCGCAAGCACACACGACTCACCCAGTCACCCAGTGTGGCATGTTGTGGCTAAGGGCTCCTCTACACGATGGGCCAGCGCCGGCCACTCCAAAGGACGCAGCCATGCTGTAGAATGAGATAGCAATATCACTTGCTCCCTCTAACGCATAAATGCGTCCCTTGGAGTGGCCGGCGCTGGCCCATCGTGTAGAGGAGCCATAATATTTTGAAGTTTTTCGGGACTAAGTACCTACACATTGGATACGGATTCGTATGTGTCGCTCCAGCTCTGGTTTGAAAGAATAGTTATTTGTTTTACAAAGTTGTTGTTTAACCGCTCGTGCTAATATTGATACCCGAGCAAGCGAAAGATTCCAAAATTGGTTCGAAAAATGGAATCTTGTTTTACTTAACAATAGACAATAGGATTAGCCGTCGGGCTCTGTTTGAAAGCTACACACTATAACTCTGGGCACATTCTAGGGATTTGACATCGATATATAAGACTTTATGACTTAAGGTAAATTTCACTTTTAATGTACTTTTAACAATAAATGAAGATGGAATAATTTTAAGGAAATAATAAATAACGATATAAAATGATTAGAATAAAACATATAGTGCCAATGTGGAAATACTGATCTTTTAAAAATAAAATAAATTCCTCAAAAAAACACCTTTTTAGAATTTAAGGTGGTTCGCTTTTCATACAAAATTCAATCAAAGCTCATTAAGTAACTACACACTATTAGTACACAAATATTTCCGCATTTATCTTCTTTCGAATATTCGTTTGCGCGAAATTAACAGGAAAACAATGTTTCATACAGAAATCATGCAAAAATCATAGTTAACTTTTCATCAATTTTACGTATGTGTGTGTCACAAATGTCGTGTACAGATACATTTGCGACGTTGCCATACCATTTCCGACGTTGCCGGGCTGACCACGGCTCGAATTTGGAGTGCCGTCATGTTTAGTGCAATTTTGTTGACACTGATATTTGACAGGTAGTTAATTGACCTAAGCGAGAAGTTCGTCAGCTTAGCTAAGAACTATGATGGCGTGTTATGCAAACAGTCGCTTTTTTGCTTGCAAACGGAAGATTCCCGGTTCGATCCCCAGTCATTGTATGCTGGAACATAACTTTTTGTATTTTTGTTACACCTAAATTTCGTATTGTTTTTTTATTTTTATTTAATTTTTCTTATTATCATAAATCGATTATTAAGTATGGGCTACACGTATTCTTTTATTTTTACAAAGATAATTAGAAATTATCTCTCTGATTTTTACAATCAGGACATCCTCACTGCAACAAAAACCGGGCAAGTGCGAGTCGGACTCGCGCACGAAGGGTTCCGTGCCATAATGCAAAAAAAAAAAAAACAAAAAAAAGCAAAAAAAAACGGTCACCCATCCAAGTACTGACCACTCCCGACGTTGCTTAAGGTGGTTCGCCTAGGTTACTCAAAACTTAACTCTCGCTAGATGGCACCACTTTTGCAGAATTTCAGATTTTATTTTTTTGTGAAATGGTCTTGGTATTTGTATACTTAAAAGTATGTTTCGCGCACTCTTTAAGTAAATATTGAACTATTAAAATAAACATTGAATACTTCATTGTGCAAAAACCACCTTTTTAATTCGACGGAGTGTTGCTGTCACGCTTTTTCCTACTATTACTCACACATGCAAACAGTGTTTCCGTGATCCTTGTAGTAGACAATTTCACACAACGTAAGTATGTTGCAATAGCGTAACGGTATGTTCGTGGAAATACGTGCAAGAGGATTGGGGTTCAAGACTGGTGCGAGTAGGTAGGTAATTTCTTTTTGTTTCTCCTTTGTGTTATCTTACCTTTAAACGAGCAATTATTAGATATATAATTATTTATTTATATATTTGGATGGTATCAGAAACGGCTCTAACGATTTAGATGAAATTTGCTATAAGGGGTTTGATCTCTTAGCTAGGTCTATGAGAAAACGCGCATTTTTGAGTTTTTATGTTTTGTAAGCTTTGGTCGGTCTCCCAGATATTCAATCTCCGCTTGGCAACTAATCCCAGAATTGGCATGCGCACTAGTTTTTACGAAAGCGACTGCCCTGACCTTCCAACCCAGAGAGTAAACTTATTTGGATTAGTCCGGTTTCCTCACATTGTTTTCTTTCACCGAAAAATAGGTATCGGTGTATAAATAGGTAGGTATCAAATGCTATTTCGTACAAAAGTTCGAAAAATCATTGGTACGAGCCGGGGTTAGAACCCGCGACCTCCGAATTGCTTTCCGTAACACGCTCACATACTCAGTGTTATCAGGTTTTTTAAAAATCAAAAACTATTACTTATGAAAGCAGAAGAATATAAATGATCGTATTAGATTTATAATTGTTACATATTTGCCGTAACTTATTTTTAAAATGTGTTTTACAATTAAAAGACACGTCAAGATTGTTTACCTTATTTCTAATGCTAAAAAAAACAAACTATAGTAATAATTGTGTTTTTCATTCATAGACAAAATCCATTATTTTTAACCACAGGAAATTTTATACACTTCTTTTTAGGGTTCCGTACCCAAAGGGTAAAACGGGACCCTATTACTAAGACTTCTTAGGGTTCCATACCCAAAGGGTAAAACGGGACCCTATTACTAAGACTTCGCTGTCCGTCCGTCCGTCCGTCCGTCCGTCTGTCACCAGGCTGTATCTCAGGAACCGTAATAGCTAGACAGTTGAAATTTTCACAGATGATGTATTTCTGTTGCCGCTATAACAACAAATACTAAAAACAGAATAAAATAAAGATTTGAATGGGGCTCCCATTCAACAAACGTGATTTTTGACCAAAGTTAAGCAACGTCGGGAGTGGTCAGTACTTGGATGGGTGACCGTTTTTTTTTTGCTTTTTTTTTGTTTTTTTTTTTTGCATTATGGCACGGAACCCTTCGTGCGCGAGTCCGACTCGCACTTGCCCGGTTTTTATTGCAGTGAGGATGTCCTGATTGTAAAAATCAGAGAGATTAGGAAGAGTATAATTTCTAATTATCTTTGTAAAAATAAAAGAATACGTGTAGCCCATACTTAATAATCGATTTATGATAATAAGAAAAATTAAATAAAAATAAAAAAACAATACGAAATTTAGGTGTAACAAAAATACAAAAAGTTATGTTCCAGCATACAATGACTGGGGATCGAACCGGGAATCTTCCGTTTGCAAGCAAAAAAGCGACTGTTTGCATAACACGCCATGATAGTTCTTAGCTAAGCTGACGAACTTCTCGCTTAGGTCAATTAACTACCTGTCAAATATCAGTGTCAACAAAATTGCACTAAACATGACGGCACTCCAAATTCGAGCCGTGGTCAGCCCGGCAACGTCGGAAATGGTATGGCAACGTCGCAAATGTATCTGTACACGACATTTGTGACACACACATACGTAAAATTGATGAAAAGTTAACTATGATTTTTGCATGATTTCTGTATTAAACATTGTTTTCCTGTTAATTTCGCGCAAACGAATATTCGAAAGAAGATAAATGTGGAAATATTTGTGTACTAATAGTGTGTAGTTACTTAATGAGCTTTGATTGAATTTTGTATGAAAAGCGAACCACCTTAACTTTGGTCAAAAATCACGTTTGTTGTATGGGAGCCCCATGGGGGATTCAAATCTATATTTTATTCTGTTTTTAGTATTTGTTGTTATAGCGGCAACAGAAATACATCATCTGTGAAAATTTCAACTGTCTAGCTATTACGGTTCGTGAGATACAGCCTGGTGACAGACGGACGGACGGACGGACAGCGAAGTCTTAGTAATAGGGTCCCGTTTTACCCTTTGGGTACGGAACCCTAAAAAAAAGTGTATAAAATTTCCTGTGGTTAAAAATAATGGATTTTGTCTATGAATGATAAACACAATTATTACTATAGTTTGTTTTTTTAGCATTAGAAATAAGGTAAACAGTCTTGACGTGTCTTTTAATTGATAAACACATTTTAAAAATAAGTTACGGCAAATATGTAACAATTATAAATCTAATACGATCATTTATATTCTTCTGCTTTCATAAGTAATCGTTTTTGATTTTAAAAAAACCTGATAACACTGAGTATGTGGGGGAAGCGCTGCTGGCCTAGCGGAAAGCAATTCGGAGGTCGCGGGTTCTAACCCCGGCTCGTACCAATGATTTTTCGAACTTTTGAACGAAATAGCATTTGATACCTACCTATTTATACACCGATACCTATTTTTCGGTGAAAGAAAACAATGTGAGGAAACCGGACTAATCCAAATAAGTTTACTCTCTGGGTTGGAAGGTCAGGGCAGTCGATTTCGTAAAAACTAGTGCGCATGCCAATTCTGGGATTAGTTGCCAAGCGGAGATTGAATATCTGGGAGACCGACCAAAGCTTACAAAACAAAAACTCAAAAATGCGCGTTTTCTCATAGACCTAGCTAAGAGATCAAACCCCTTATAGCAAATTTCAACGAAATCGTTAGAGTCGTTTCTGATACCATCCAAATTTATAAATAAATAATTATATACCTATATAATAATTGCTCGTTTAAAGGTAAGATAACACAAAGGAGAAACAAAAAGAAATTACCTACTCGCACCAGTCTTGAACCCCAATCCTCTTGCACGTATTTCCACGAACATACCGTTACGCTATTGCAACATACTTACGTTGTGTGAAATTGTCTACTACAAGGATCACGGAAACACTGTTTGCATGTGTGAGTAATAGTAGGAAAAAGCGTGACAGCAACACTCCGTCGAATTAAAAAGGTGGTTTTTGCACAATGAAGTATTCAATGTTTATTTTAATAGTTCAATATTTACTTAAAGAGTGCGCGAAACATACTTTTAAGTATACAAATACCAAGACCATTTCACAAAAAAATAAAATCTGAAATTTTGCAAATGTGGTGCCATCTAGCGAGAGTTAAGTTTTGAGTAACCTAGGCGAACCACCTTAACAAGCAGTACCTATACAAAGCGATTTTGTATAAATATATTTATTTTGTAGAACATTTAGAATTTTAGATGTTGACAGTAACATCGATATATTTAATCGTCGATAAAATAATTTGCTACGTCACTTTATCCCGTTGGAGTTGCCCCGAGTTATCCCGTTGAAGTTATAATAATCAAAACACCGGAAAAAAAACAAACAAAGGGGCATAGTTATTATGGCTATTATCATCTATATGCATCAAATTGTGCAAACATATTTTCTGTTATGTCAACATCCAGAGACGAACTTGATGACTACGGCAGGGGAAGCGGTCGTTTCCTAGTTGACTAGTTTCTTAGTTGCTTAGGACAGCGATGTTGACTTGCGAAGGTCGAAAACTACGAGTAGACTTTGACCCGTATTGGCTGTGTTACCCTAGTTAGATGTGCAGGCTGTATAATTAGGTTATTTCGGTATACATTGACGAAGCAATTTGCAACGATGAATTTGCAAGAGAATACCGCTGATCTTTGCCACGCTATCAAATAGACAAATAGGTCAGGTACATTAAGATGGAAAATAGGTACCTAATTATAATTATAACTATACCTTATATATATTACGTCACAATGTATTGTATTGCAAAATTTATAAATTTATCCTGTAAGTCCTCAAGGGCTTTATCATAACTGTGTGTGTGTGTTTTTCTTCTTTCAAAAATATAATATTAAAGGGGGTATAACAACGAGAACAAGGAAATGAAACAAAATCTGATATCCAAAAATATAATATTAATAACACCTGTAATTCACATTTACTTAATAATATAATATTTACACCATGCAATACTTTACTATTCACATATTTACAGCATATTTCAATCATTTATAAGATTATGGAAGAAATATTATAATATTTGAAAAGTAGGTTCCTCTAGAACATGTTAATATCTGGATAATATGTCTTTTACAAGCCGCGTATCCATTAGAACATTTTCAGGCCGAGCAGCCCCGGCTTGAAACAAAGAACCTCACTGCCTGATTCGAACTGATATGTCAACTAATAGATGTAGAACGACCAGTGTGCGTTGTTAAAAGTCTATATCTGAACAACGGTAGTTTTATCCCTGTTATACTGCGACAGCACCCGGCTCCGCTCGTGCGCGGCGCACGTGAGGCGCGGCGGCGGGCGTCAGGCCGGCGCGCGGGGCGGCGACGCTGCATACAACGCTGTTTCGGCGAAACGCACGCGCGTTTGTCGCCCGTTCTGTGGACAATAGTTTATTATTCAAGTAGCCATATTACAATGAGCTAATGAACGTCAAATAAAGCTACAGCGGCCCCAACCCTACACCTCTGCCTCGAGATTTAAGTCACCCCTCAGTTGGACTGCAATTATCGGCGCGATTCGGAAAGTGAATTAGAGATTAACTAGATACGATATAGTAAAGATATGTGACGTCCCACGGTAAAGGTAGCTTATGGCGGTTGGCGCTTACGATTATTAACGTCGCTCCAATATTATTGCGGCGTTATGCGACGTAAGCGCCAGCCGCCATCAGGTACCTTTTGTCGTGGAACGTCACATAACTTTACTATTTCATATCTAGTGAATTTCTAGTTAATTTTCCGAATCGCGGCGCCAGAGCCGCCATAAGGTACCTTTTGCCGTGGAACGTCACATATCTTTACTATTCCATATCTAGTGCATCTCTTATTCATTTCCCGAATCGAGCCGACTGTATTTTAATCCATATATGTACATATATATTATTGGTACGGTACCTACGTAAATATCGGAATAATAGGAAACTTGTTTTCCGTTTCGGTGAAAACTAGTTTTAACTGAGATTACGGCTCGATTCGGGAAATGAAATAGATCTCTACTAGATCTCAACAAGTTACGATATGGATAATTTAAAGATATTTGTAAGTTAGATATGTCAAATTTGACGTTTTCGCGATTCTGGAGGTCCTCTTGAACGATTTCGCCAAGTTATGACTTAGATATCCAAGTCACATCTAGTCGATATCTAATGTAAATCTAGTTGATCTCTATATCGTCTCTAGATCTTGTGATTATCTCGTTTCCCGAATACGCGTGTTAGTAAAAAAAAAAGCAAAAAAAAAACGGTCACCGATCCAAGTACTGACCCCTCCCGACGTTGCTTAACTTTGGTCAAAAATCACGTTGTATGGGAGCCCCATTTAAATCTTTATTTTATTCTGTTTTTAGTATTTGTTGTTATAGCGGCAACAGAAATACATCATCTGTGAAAATTTCAACTGTCTAGCTATCACGGTTCGTGAGATACAGCCTGGTGACAGACGGACGGACGGAAGTCAAAGTAATAGGGTCCCGTTTTACCCTTTGGGTACGGAACCCTAAAAACTAGTTTTCGTTCTCGCAGAAGTCCCTTGGAGAAAACTTTTCAATTATTAGATAATGAAAAAAGTTTTTAATTACTTATATATTATAGTTCGTTTTTTTTAGCATTAGAAAGAACTTGCAAGAAGGTAAGCGATCTTGACATGTCTTTTAATTGAAAAACGCTTTTTAAAAACCAAAAACTATTACTTATGAAAGCAGAAGAATATAAATGATCGTATTAGATTCATAATTGTTACATATTTGCCGTAACATATTTTTAAAATGTGTTTTCCAATTAAAAGACACATCAAGATTGTTTACCTTATTTCTAATGCTAAAAAAAACGAGGTATAGGTACCTATAAACCAATTCTTCTTTCTTTTCATTTTCGTTTAAACTTAAATTGAGTTATCCCTTGAAAGATAAGTATTAGTCTCGCCTTGTACGAGTAGTAGGTATTCAGGGGCCCATTTTTCAAACGGTATTTAGATTAATAATATTAGTCCACAAACTGTCAAGTGGTATGGAGTTTCCATCGCAACACACTTAAAATATTAGACTAACAATATTCGAGAAATGGGCCTCAAGAGGCGAAAATTAGCCGCATAATTTTTTAATAAGTAACTGGTTAAAGTTTGTGCTTCTAATGTTAAAGTAATTAAATGCTGCCCAGAATTTCTGACATTTTAATGAACAGCTTAATGCCGCAAATTAATTTTCTTCGTGAACGGGGTAGGTAAGTGAAGAGTTGTTAAATTTAACAAGTTGTCAAATTGATTTGCGGCATTACAATTTCAAAAGGCGCAAGGTGCAACTTGATTTCTTATTGATGTCGGCGGCCGATCGTAAGATCAGGCATATCGTGAAATTCCTAGGCATATCGTGAAACGTGAAAATCTTTGACTCGTTCCCTGAGTCGACGGAGCCCCGGTAGCGGGGCTCCTATTTCTAGGCAGTTCCCTTCGGATCTGAAGCAACCTAACGAACCTATCAAAGTCAGTCGTTTGAAACTAGAAAACTTTTAATTTAAAATATCTAAATTTAGAAATTTATCATCGTACATCGCATGCTCTTCTAATGAAACCGTTTCTCGCGTATGTAGTTCAACTACGAGGAATATACCGGGTGTGGCCTGTAACACGAGCAAATAATTAAAACATAGATTGCACTCCTCAAACGGTGACACTTTGGTTTAACAACTTTTAAAAATTATGAAGTATTTAGAGTCCCTATTTTTCATACAAAATAAATATTATCTTCAATGGACGCCATCGCCACGCCATTTATAATTGTGGTTGACGTTGCTTGTCACGCCTTAAACATAACAAAATTCGCAATACATTGCGTCTTAGAATAAAATTTAAAGTCTATTAAAAATCAAACCACAAGTTATTTTTAAAAGTCGCTGAACAAATGTTAGTCAGTATAAGGAGTACAGCCTACAGTTAAAATTTTTGCTCATATTACAGGCCACACCCGGTAAAATAGGTTCTTTTTAGGGTTCCGTACCCAAAGGGTAAAACGGGACCCTATTACTAAGACTTCGCTGTCCGTCCGTCCGTCCGTCCGTCCGTCCGTCCGTCCGTCCGTCCGTCTGTCACCAGGCTGTATCTCACGAACCGTGATAGCTAGACAGTTGAAATTTTCACAGATTATGTATTTCTGTTGCCGCTATAACAACAAATACTAAAAACAGAATAAAATAAAGATTTAAATGGGGCTCCCATACAACAAACGTGATTTTTGACCAAAGTTATTTTTTTTTTAATTAAAGTTACAAGACTATATGGTTGGATTTGGGGTTGAACAAAAGATATTAAAATTTTACAGAAACGGTTTTTTTTTCATCTCTCTAGCTCTAAAAATAAAGATTTTAGACCCGGGTCAAATTTTAATTTTTCTTTTTGATTTTTTTTTGTCCAAATCGGTCCCAAAAAAGGTCTATGTATACGGAAATGCATTAATCGTTTAGTACTTCGTACTAACGTCAGCTCAAAACTGAAGTCCATTTTGCTTTATCTCTTACCGTTTTCGAGATATATCGTTCTGAAGGTACGAATTTACGAAAAAACTTTGCTATTAACTCCATCAGGCGCTGATGACTTTTTGTATGGATATATTGAAATCCGACTCGCACTTGACCGTTTTACATAGACTAAGTTAGCATATAGTAAGTGACATTGGCATAATAGACCAGCGGTGGAACAAAAATGGGTTTTGATAACATTAAAGTTTTTTCTTTTTTGATATGTTATTGTAAGCATGTTAAATAACATTCATGTAAAAAGTTAGAAAATTTTAGGTGGAGCGTTCGGCCATATTTAAATATTTCAATTTTTGCTAAATAACTATGTAAATATAAAATTAAAGTTACAAAAAACTTTAACATATTCAATAACACTTTAATTTATTCACAATATTCGGTTTTTAGAAATCTGGAACAGCTGCTTTCTGGTGAACGTAAAAACATGAATTATTATGCAAATACAGAATTAGAGTAGCTGATATTGCAAAATTACGATATTATCTATCAACTTAGTATACATGTAAAAAGTTAGAAATATAGACAATGTGCTTGTCTAGATATTGATTTCTGGTTAAGCAGTATAGCCAATATTGAATTAAAGTTTGTAGAGATAATATTACACGGTCATAATAAAGATCTTACTTCTCACACAAAAGATTAGAAATATAAAATCACGGCGACACTAAATACTGATACGTAAGTATGCATTCCGAGCTTATATTAAGTTACATTTCAAACGCGCGGCGTTTTCGCGCGCCGCGCTGTGCGCCGTGGCAGGAGGCAGCGATTGACGGTCGCGGGCTAGCGGTTAGCGCGGTGCCCTTAAAAATACGCAAAGCGTTTATAAAATTATTATCAATGGTAAATAGTTATTTTACACAGTACACTAATGCAAACTTACCTTCCCTTATTTATTTCTATACTACTATTTTTATACTATTTATTTCTTTATATACTAGGGATTGCCCGCGGTTTCGTTTACGTAGAATTCGTTATCGTGTTAAGTATAGAAATAATAGATACATTTGAAAATTATTTTAGGTGCATTGTCATACAGATAACTACCCTTGTTAAAGTATTCTTCAAATTCAATACACAGGTGTCATTTCAATATAATTTTGCGTAATTTGGCGCTTTTAGGTTATAAATGACTAGCGACATATATTTTTTAAGAGCCCTTTAATGTGCACACTAGCGCCACTGCTAAATAATCGTGATTATTTAAATTTAACGACAGGTATACTGCGTCAAGCAAATCTTGTCAGTAGCAAACGGCGGCAAATTTGAAAAATCGCGGGTTAGCAACACTGTGTTCGAATAATTCGAAAATCGCGTGTCATCTTTGTTTTATCTGTGGAATGTGGATCGCGAATGACAGCCATCATCTTTGTTTACAATCTGAATCGATTCTATTTCCAGAGATATTTCTGCTGTGTCGCCATTAAATACCAATATATTAAATAAAATTGTGCTTAATCAAAGATAAGGTGCCTACAATGCTTACAGTTCCAAGATATAAATCTAATAAAATATTAAAATCCAATAGGACATCTACCTGCTGAAGCAATGATTTTATTCATTACATTCTTGTTTAACGGCATATTCCACTTCTAATTTTATTTTGAGATCTTCAAATTCACCACACACCGCTTTTAAATTGTCCGTCCATACCATTTAAATGGCATTTAATAACAATTTCAAACATTTTCAATAGAGAATCCACGAGTGACAAATTTGAATTGACGTACGTAACAGGGCGCGCTCAGCGGAAAAAAAAGTTTTAGTTCGATGTACATTGTACATTGCTGCTTTTCTTAGCGCAATACTACTCTTTGAGTGTTGCCCTACTTTAGTTTGCTTTACATTGCTACTGACAAGATTTGCTTGACGCACATATTTAAAGATTGGGGCCGCTACCACAGATTATATAATAGTTCTTACGAACAGATACTTATCTCTCAAACAAAACGCAAATACCTACCGTTTTGATACCTACACAAAAATACAATGGAGTGACCTTCAATGCGCCGCTCCCCGCACCGCGCGCACCGACACAACGCTAGGGTTGCTGACGCTTAGAAATGATTACCTACTTAAAACAGCGGAGTGAAATAAAAGGAAAGCTAAATCTTAAATTATACCTAATATTCCAATTATGCGTTAGTGTTTGCGAAACTTACTGTCGTTAAAATAAACATTTACCAAAATAAATTAACAATTTGCTACCTATTTCAGATAGATATATATCTAAAACTATACATTTGTCATAGGTAAATAATAAACATTACATGTTTAATTAAAGAAATTTAATAGTAGATAGGTACCTACTACGTAGCTTGTAACTATCGTAAAGATTGTCAGTGCGGCGCTCGGTGATGTGCGTACGTGAGCGCTTGTGGCAACCAACTGGCTTGCTTTTCTACCGTGAACGGGAGCAGATTCGTAGGTAAAAATCCGAGCTCGCGCGGAGAGTTCCATAGGCCTGCCGCTACGGACTGTATTGTGTATTTAAGTACCTTTTGAATACATCAAACTAGTTTTTATGTTGCTGGATTCGTCAATCTGGGAACTCAAAACAAAAACGGCCGTTTTTACTTTGGACGCATAGATTGACAAATCCAGCAACATAAAAACTAGTATGATGTATTCAAAAGGTACTTAAATACACAATACAGTCCGTAGCGGCTCCCTTTTTTAAATATCTTTCGTGAAATTTAAATAATCACGATTATTTAGCAGTGGCGCTAGTGTGCATGTTGAAGGGCTCTTAAGAGCGATCATCTCCGCTAATATTTACTTTATCATAAAATCAATTTCAAACTAACGTTATTCAATATTTATCATTTTAACGTCAATATTACCAACCAACTGATCCAATTTACCTACTGAAACAACTCAAAATTTGCATCAAATTAAATGCCACTTTTCTTATCCGTTCCGAACAATCAAGAGGGCCTTTATGAGCTGATGTGGTGAAAATTTTATTTAACCTTCGTCCCTTGAAACCTTCACTACGCTCAAGGTTCAACTTTACGAACCACTCGCTACGCTCGTGGTTCAATTTTAGAATGTTTGAATTTGTGAATGTACTTCCTGCCTCGCACAGCCAAACTGTGGAATGAACTGTCCGATACGACCTTCAAACCTTCAAAGACCTCCATCTTAAAGGTCGGCAACGCACTTGCAACCCTTCTGGTGTTGCGGGTGTCCATGGCCGGCGGTAATCGCTAACCACCAGGTGATCCGTCTGCTCGTTTGCCTCCTATTTATTAAAAAATAATTTTTCGCTTGTTTGGGTATCAATATTAGCACGAGCGGTTAATCAACAACTTTTCCCCTTGTAAAACAAATAAATAAGGTAGGTGAGGTGCAGGCATATGAGGCCCGGCGGGTAACAAGGCCCAGCATTCAAAAATAGCAGTTGCTCCCTATTATTCCCAATTATTCTGAATTTGTACTTGTTGCTAAGAAGGCCCACTGTCAGTGCAGGTAAAAAGGTCCAGTCCCGGGCCTTATTGAACGTATGAGATGAAATATTAGATTAAAATATTTTAAGATAATTTTGAATATTTTTAATCTCTTATTAATAAGGTCGATTTGAAGAAACTTCTATGAAATTATGACTTATAAATAACACTTGCGCTGCGTGGGCTGTCAAAATTGCTGCAGACTTTTCTTGGTCTAACTCTAATAATTTTTCACTTGCTTTATTGACCTAAAGACGTTTTAAAGAATCAAAAAGTCTAATAACATTGAGGCACTTATACTTTTTAAAGGCAGTGACTATTTACGGGTCTCTATTGTTTCCCAAATAGTTTTAAGTCATAATGTATTAATTGTCAGAATTTTCGTTAGTCATAATTGGTTTTTCTCAGAAACGCGTAACTTTTCAGGATTGCCACAAAACAAACCTAACCTAACCTAACCTATCTATAGCATAACCTTAGGAAAATCAGTTTTATGACTAACTGAATGACTAACGATAATATGTCAAACAATACATTATGACTTAAAACTTTATGGGAAACAAAAGGGACCCCACTATTTACAAGTGACTTTTTTTTTGTTAATACATAGGAAGGTATTTACGATAGAAGTGCGAAAAATAGATATTTTGCAACGAGTGACGAATTTTAAAACACGGCCAAAGGGAGTGTTTTAATGTGCTTATTATAGCACCGGTGTCGTAATGTAGCACCAGATGTACTGTAATAATTATGTTAAAATATAATACTTACTGTTATGAATAAATATTTATACTGTAAAAAATTATCACGCCAAACACATTTTCATTTAAATTCTTGCTAAGACGAAACCATAAGACTCGCACTGTCAAAAAGTTGTCAGATCTATTGTCGAGCCAAGCTTCAATCTCTACAAGCCCTAACTTCACTAACTCTACACCTTAGTCAAAATATGTGGCTTGGCTGTTTCGCTACCGCCACATGGGCATAAGGTGAAAAATTTATTAAATTCATTTTTTTTAGGGTTCCGTACCTCAAAAGGAAAAATACTGAACCCTTATAGGATCACTCGTGTGTCTGGCTGTCCGTCTGTCACAGCCTATTTGCTCCGAAACTACTGCACCAATAAGTTGAAATTTGGTATACACATGTAAGTCTATAACTCAAGGACATACATGTAAAGTAAATAACAGAAATTCAAATAAAGGGGTCACTTTTGAGATGAATGATAAATAGAAGAAAAAAAACTATATCTTGTTATATATCAAATGAAGGGGCTCATTGTGAGAATCTCAGATATATTTTATATCTGAGATTCGCAGATATATTATAATTTTAAAATAAATAGTTTAGAAGTTATTTAAAATACAAAAAATGACCATCCCCCTTCCCCCTTATCTCCGAAACTACTGGGTCTAAAATTATGAAAAAAATACACATATTAGCTCTTTTCCTATAGATGACAGGAAAACCTATTAGAAATGTGCAGTCAAGCGTGAGTCGGACTTAAGTACCTAGTTTTCCGATCCCTACGGGTTTTTTAATGGCATTTTACTCACTTTTCTCTAAAAAAAATATATTGTTAAAAATTGTGTAATGTACGGAACCCTTGGAACGCGAGTCCGACTCGCATTTGGGCGGTTTTTGTATTATACTTACATGTTACAATAGTTCTTGTAGAAACGAAACAGCCAAGCCACATACTTTTGGTGTAGAGCTAGTAAAGTTAGAGGGCTTGTAGAGTTAGAAGCTTGGCAAGAGATCTGATAACTTTTTGACTGTGCGAGCCTTATGGTTTCGTTTGGGCAACATTTTACATAAAAATGGTTTTGGTGGGATTTCACTTCTTTTTGTAAGTTGCTTATGACAATCTTCCATCCCCTAATTTAAAGGGTTGGGGTGATTTACTATTAAAAATCCTGAAATAAGTATCTGGGAGCATCTGTTACACGATGTCCTTCTTACTGATTCCCCATATAAACCCTTCACTCCGTAAGGGTAAACTTTGGGGTTGAAATCTGCCTTCACCCCGTAAGGGTAAACTTTGAGGTTGAAATCTATTCTATATCCTTCCCCATACCAATACCTATCTACATACCAAATTTCAAATAAATCGGTTCAGCGATTATTGATTCCCCATACAAAATTAAACCCCCTCTTCGTCCCCTTAGGGATAAAAAATTTCAAGTTTTTGAATTTATTTGTTGTTTGTGTACTAAAACTATCTTACATACCAAATTTCAGCTTCTTAGAGGACTTCAGGAAGTAAACGGTATTGATGATCTTCAAGTGAGTGAGTCAGTGACGAAATCGAAGTTTTTAGATATGAATAAAATCTAAAGTAAAAGAGCTATGCAATTGATATGCTTATAAGTCCGAGAAGTTTGTTTATCTGGTATAATCCAACCCCAAGTTATGAGGGTTCCAAAAAACGACAAAGCGCTTCGAGAAAAGGTAGATAGTGCCCTTGCGCTTTGCTCGTCTTGGCGGGGGCACTTCCGTGCCCCCGGATGTTAAAAGATGATACTACTGTAACTAATAAAGATTTATGTTTAGTTACCCACTATTTTCGCGTAAACTAGCCAATTTTTATATCTTTAGTTATTAAGGCCCAAAATAATTATTTTCACTTATTATAAATAAATCCTCCTCTTAAGTTAAAAACAATAAAATCTGTTATTACCTACTGTCAAAATGATTCTTTTTTACGGGATTAAGTAATACACTGCTAGTGTTCAATAAGGCCCATAATAGGACTTTTATAAAAGGTATATATTCCAAGAGTATCGTAATATTTTTATAACTATTTTGGTATAATTAAGAAACTTAAATAAATGAGAAACCTATTTGAATGAGTTTTTCATACTTCATATCCTGTTCATTAAAAAAAAAATACATTTTAATTTAAGGTGGGCTGTATATAGGCATATACGGCCCACACGGAATATACAATAAGGTAAGTGAGGCCACTTACCTTATTGTATATTCAGGATGTACTTATACCGTGTAATATTGAGCAGTTGGTTTATAATATACAAATAATGATATTGACGTTGAATAGGACAGGACATGACAATAGGAACCAGAAATAGGTATAGTTGGTCAAACTTTTCCAAAGCTTATTATACCACACAGGACTACATGAATGATAATACAACGTGGGATTAATTGTTATTCGAAATGATTATTTATTTATTAGGTATATTTGATTATTGATGAGGAAATGGATATTCCGATGTAATACTATCTACTTACTTGTTTGTTACTTATGCTTTTTTTTGACATTTAGATTTTATTCTAGAAATTCTAGACTAGTATTTTTTTATACAATTTTTTTTTTATGTTTGACGATCCTTTTGTGAAATTCTTAGTGTTAAATTTGATATGTATAATAATCCAATTTTATTATGGAATAGTATTAACATCAATAAATTGCTCTGATAATTAGATTAAGATTAATTACGATTCATAAGAGCTTGTTGCTAGGCCTACATGAATAAAGTATATTTTGATTTTGATTTGATTTTGAAACCAATTTGCCAGTAAATAACAACAAAAAACTATATTCATCCTTTTCTTTTGGGTGCTAGTACTAGTGTAAGTCAAAGATAGTATGATGATTCTCTTTGTCTATGTTTGAAATGAGACAGTCCTTTGACAAACTATGTATAGTAAAAAATAGTTGTGAATATCTTATACATTTTTATTACAATATTAGTCAAGATAATGAAATATAGCTGGTCAAGCAAATCTTCTCACTAAAAAAGGCGCGAAATTCAAATTTTCTATGGGACGATATCCCTTCGCGAATACATTTTTCAAATTTGCCGCCTCTGACAAGATCTGATTGACCAGATGTAGGTATTTTTACGTAAAAAGATATTTTAATTTCACGTAATGTCCGCATCTAATTTATATATGTGCACGGTAAACCAACAAATGAATGATAAGAAAAGACAGACAGTGTTACTGAGCGGGAGGTGGGGCGAGGGGCGAGGTATAGGTAGGCTATGATAGGCTCTCGACCGCCGCGCCGGCGACTGACGGACCAGCGCGGCGTATGTATGAATTTCGCGCCTTTTAAACTAGATTTTACTATTACAATGCAAGCTACACACAGAAATTTCTTACTTTCCATAATATGGCTGCGTATATTATTTTATAGTAATAGACTTATTTTTACAGACTCTAATTCAATATTAGATATTATAGGACAAAAAACGTATATTAATTCTAAAGCATATATCTTATTCTTCTAATTTTTTAGCTTGCCTATTAACTTTAAAATTTAGATATGTTGTTGTGGATTTATTAAACTTTAATTCAATATCGACAAAATAATAAGCTAATTGTAGTTTGACAAAGAAGCACGTTAAAAAAATTTCTAATAATTTTACATTATAAAGCGTCATACATATTATTAACAATGGAACTTAAACATTGCACTTTAATTCAATATTAAAAAAACATTACTAAAAATATATAAATACCTCATTTATATCTAACGCTCGTTCTAACTTTTCATCGTATACTGCAAATATGCTTAAAAATATGTCCCATATGAGATAAGTATCACTTTTTCAACTTTAGAATTATCAAAACTTTTAGTGCAAAAATCCGGTCCCACTATTGAGCTATAATGTATATTGACATAATCTGTCAAACTGTCAAATTTGTTTTTTTTTTTGTCAAATTTAGTGTAAAGTATTATATTTTGTCATAGTTTAGTACTAAATGTCAATGTTGGGTAATTTTTTGTAGACTGCATTTCTCATCTTAAGGGCCGGCAACGCACTTGCAGCCCCAGTGATCGCTGTGCTTATGTATTTTTGGGCGAGTTTTTGGGTTTCGTATGGGAATATTTGGTACAAAGGGACGTGTTACAGTGTCCCAGTGTATATTGACATGATCTGTCAAACTGTCAAATTTGACAGTTTTTGTCAAATTTAGTGTAAGATCATATTTTGTCATGGTTAAGTACAAAATAAAATTACTTAAATATTATTATTGAATAGAATAGAATAGAATAGAATAGGTAATTATATGGTAATCATCATCATCATCATTTTCGCTTTCAGTCGCCCACTGCTGACCTATAGGCCTCTCTTCGTGTACGCCACTTATATACATGCATTTATGTGTATGGTAATATTTAGTACAAAGTGACATGGCATAATGTATATTGACATAATCTGTCAAACTGTCAAATTTGTTTTTTTTTGTCAAATTTAGTGTAGAGTATTATATTTTGTCATAGTTTAGTACTAAATGTCAATGTTGGGTAATTTTTTGTAGACTGCATTTCTCATCTTAAGGGCCGGCAACGCACTTGCAGCCCCAGTGATCGCTGTGCGTATGTATTTTTGGGCGAGTTTTTGGGTTTCGTATGGGAATATTTGGTACAAAGGGACATGTTACAGTGTCCCAGTGTATATTGACATGATCTGTCAAACTGTCAAATTTGACAGTTTTTGTCAAATTTAGTGTAAGATCATATTTTGTCATGGTTAAGTACAAAATAAAATTAATTAAATATTATTATTGAATAGAATAGAATAGAATAGGTAATTATATGGTAATCATCATCATCATCATTTTCGCTTTCAGTCGCCCACTGCTGACCTATAGGCCTCTCTTCGTGTACGCTACTTATATACATGCATTTATGTGTATGGTAATATTTAGTACAAAGTGACATGGCATAATGTATATTGACATAATCTGTCAAACTGTCAAATTTGTTCGTTTTTGTCAAATTTAGTGTAAAGTATTATATTTTGTCATAGTTTAGTACTAAATGTCAATGTTGGGTAATTTTTTGTAGACTGCATTTCTCATCTTAAGGGCCGGCAACGCACTTGCAGCCCCAGTGATCGCTGTGCTTATATATTTTTGGGCGACTTTTTGGGTTTCGTATGGGAATATTTGGTACAAAGTGACATGTTATAGTGTCCCAGTGTATATTGACATGATCTGTCAAACTGTCAAATTTGACAGTTTTTTTGTCAAATTTAGTGTAAGATCATATTTTGTCATGGTTAAGTACAAAATAAAATTACTTAAGTATTATTGTTGACAGATACTGTCAAATGGGATGTTGTTTGACAGAATCTGTAAGAATCTTGAAAGTTGAAAGTTTTTTAATAAATATGGATCTTGCTTACGCAGCGTCTTATGTAGGCGAACATCGCGCGATCTCGAAGCGAAACGGCGGGACGCGGCGCGAGGCGGCTCAATCAATCCTTTGATGCCCATAGAAGTGTCCTATGTAAGCGATCTCGTTGTGACCGCGGTGCGGCGCGATTTGATGAATGCTGATGGTCCTCGTTATTATGCTCAAGGCATTAGTCTTAAATAGTAGGTACTTAAGATAAGGTGTTGTATAGTAATCAAAGTGAATGAGGTTCACTCGGCACGCGTTGATGTCTTTTTAAATTTTGTTTGTTTCATAGGAGTTTCTTTAGGAAATTTTGTTTTTAGGGTTCCGTACCCAAAGGGTAAAACGGGATCCTATTACTAAGACTCCGCTGTCCGTCCGTCCGTCCGTCCGTCCGTCACCAGGCTGTATCTCACGAACCGTGATAGCTAGACAGCTGATATTTTCACAGTTGACGTATTTCTGTTGCCGCTATAACAACAAATACTAAAAACATAATAAAATAAAGATTTAAGTGGGGCTCCCATACAACAAACGTCATTTTTGACCGAAGTTAAGCAACGTCGGGTGGGGTCAGTACTTGGATGGGTGACCGTTTTTTTAGATAATGGTACGGAACCCTTCGTGTGCGAGTCCGACTCGCACTTGGCCGGTTTTTTCTACATGCTCGCTCACAACGACGGTACTCTAAAGCAGCGATCGGCAACCTTTTAGAGCCAAGGGCATTATAATAGTAGTTAAGGAAGTTGACGCGGGCCGCACTTCATTTAATATGTGTGACTTTATCAGACATTGTTGTTTGACAATGTTACATACGAAATAGCCAGGAGGACTCGCGGGCCGCTTATTGCCAACCGCTGCTCTAATCTAAAGAAAAGGCGTTCTTGAGCGTATATCGGCCTGATTCGAATTTTAAGATACGTCAATTATTACAATTATTACGTTTTTTTTTCAAACAAAAACCTCACTTTTTACACTGACATATCTAATCAATATCGTATCTAGCCGTAATATTTGACGTATCTTAAAGTTCGAATTGGGCAGTGTATCTAGGAAACGTGCAGACGAATCGCTCCGTGAGGAGTTGCTAGTGTTACCCTTCTTTATAAGGCGAGTGCGCTCCTTTCAGGAGTTTCAGGACGTATGGGTACAGAAATATAGTATGAATCTTATGAAATGATTTTATCGGCTCGGACCCTGTTAAACAAAAGGTATTGTTTCCTTTAGGCAGTGAGTAAACGGGAACAGGCCGTTTAAAAATCAATTTTACCGACCTATTTATATGGTTCAAATTCAAATTTATGGAACAGCTGATTCGGAAATAACAAGTTTTGTTATTTCCAAAAAGAATGGCCTATTGTTTTTGCCAACCGAGTGACACGAGTGAACGATGACCTTGTCATCATTTTTATAAAAAATATTCTGTTTTTCCGTTTCTTATCGAAAAAATTGTTTTTCGAAACGGTTACGGAATAAAACGCTGAGCTCTGCCTTTAACGATAATTGGTGCTCACGGTCAAGGTCTTATCAAAATAAGATTAAAATAAATTAATAATTATTCAGCCTATACACGCCCCACTGCTGGGCAAGGGCTCCCCTCCTGCGCGAGAGGGCTTAAGATATAGTCCCCCCCACCCTGGCGTTAATGTGGATTGGGGACTTCACATACAGTCATACACCTTTGAATTTCATCAAAGTATGCACGTTTCCCACAATGTTTTCCTTCACCGAAAAGCAGGTAGTAAATATCAAATGAAATGATATTCCGTAAACATAAGTCTCGAAAAACTCATTGGTTCGTAACCAGGATTTGAACCCTCGACCTCCGGATTAAAAGTCTGACATCATATCACTTATATTCACTCGGCCACTACCGCTTAATAAGAAAAATAAGATAAGATTAAAGATTACTCGCAAAATAAGATTAATCAAATCAATGTTTGAAATCAGAATCGGCCCCCAGTTGTACAGTGGCGCTCAAAAGTGCATGGACAGATTACGACAGTAATGCCTTAATATTACGGTTGAAACATCTCCATGCACTTGAACGCCAGTGTACATAGGTAGGTAATGGGTGTCAGCTCAGTTCAATGGTTCTCAAATTCAGACAGCTTAATAAATGTTGCTCGAACTGGCATGCAAGTTTAATTAATTTTAGTGAAGCCTGAAACCACTTCCTAGTAAGTATCACGACAGCGACAAACCGACAATAGTTTAGTATTTAGTAGTAAACACTTTATTGCACAAAACAAGTACATAACACAGAGAGAATACAGTAAATGTGTACAAAGGCGAACTTATCCCGTTAAGAGGCGTTTAGAGATTGAGATTTAATTTATCAAATTATATTGTTATTATATTACCTTCAGCTGAAGCTATAGCTTTTATAATTAATTTGAAAAATCTATTATAGTAACAACACCAGTCATGGGACATTTAAGAGGAAATTTGGAGTATTTATGATATTTCCCTTATACATGTAAATGGTCTACCGCTTAGCGTGTTAAAAGATGAAAGTCCTATCCGTCTTTCATATTTTAGGCGTGTTGTATCAAAGATACTGCAATTAGTTTCCACATATTCAACAAATTAAAACTATGCTTTTTTTCTCCAGTCATGGACACCAAAGCTCCAGTAATGGGCCCCCGGTAATGGACGTGGATCCAGTAATGGGCCCCCTATAACGGATATTGCTCTATCAGTATAAAATATTGAAATGGGGAATAAGTTACGGCAAAAAAAACAATTTTTGGTATAAGCTGAATGTATTTTTCTTTCCACAGCCAATTATTATTGTATTAGATCCATCGAGACAATTCTAATATACCCAAACACAATTAGTTAGGGTTTAATGCGATAAAGTTCCCATGGCCACCTCCTCTCTCCATCATCAGATCAGGTCCATGTTATCATAATATTGCATTATCATCCGATTTGCATACTTAATTACGTACTTACACAAAATTTCAACTGAATCGGAAATCGAAAAGTGGCTCAAATTCAGCTACCAAGATTGGACCCACACTAACTCATAGGGCAAGTTAAATAAAAGTTTGGAAAAACGATATTAATTTATCTGAAGTCCGAGAATACCTCCTGATTGTCATATTTCGTAACTACATTTTACTTCTGTATTGTTTAAACATGAAATTATGGCATGGCAAGCATCATTCTGTCAATTGTCCCATCATAGGAGGTACGCAGTTTTACAGCTCATAATGGGATTGGGCCAAATACCTCTATTATTTTACATCTGTGGAGTCACAACATAATGTGTTGTATACCTTATCTCATGGTAAATGCAATTAACAAAACACATTCTAGTTTTCATCAAGTATTAATTAATTAAAATTTTATAAATTAACTCACCTCTCTTAGCGAAGTTGTTAAGAATTCGTAGTGGTTTTTTTTTTCAGTGACACGACAACTTTTGGGTTGACGCCAATTTCTTAAGAAACAACCAAATTTAATGAAACTTCAAACTGAAACAGCTCTAGGACTCTTATGTATGATAATATACAGCCGGTGTTTATAAACTAGTTTTAGATACATATTTTAGAGGAATTATGTTTTTTTGTCCCATTACTGGTTCCACGTCCATTATAGGGTATACTACTATATATGTATATAATAATATGTATTTCGTAATCCATTTTTCGTTTCTAAATATTCATTTTAGCATCTTGCCAAATCAAAGACTTTCATTATTCGTAGAATTAAAGTAATCTCATAATCCTCTACTGAATTTATTGCTTTATTTAAGTAAGTACCGATAAGCCCAATTATCAGAAGAAGTATTCATAGCTCGGTTGTACTCATAAATAACCTACTTATTTCTAAAATATCTCATTTACTCGGAAAACAAATTACCCACTTAAGTAAAACTCCGCAGTTTTTTTTGTAAACAAGGTCAGTTTGAAAATGGTGGAAAATAAGAGATACTGCTCCTAAAAATACTTATTGATTAACAAGTTATTGTACTGCCATTTGACACAACAATATTTTGACTAATACAGATTTCCGCAAAGTAACACATCGTCGGGTGATAAGCAAAAGTCACTAAAGTACTATCAAAATATTTAAGTAACAATGCACTTTATTACACTTGTAACACGGTTTATTGTCCAATAATTTCAATGGTGTTAGTTAGTGACTTTTGCTTGTCACCCGACGACATGATTCAATAGACAAAAGACATTTCTTCGAATGCCACTGATGACAGATGGCAGATCATATCTACAGCAAATTGATGGCAAAAATTACTATCCGAATAGGTTTTGGAGGTCCAAGGGGCCTAATATGTTCAGCAGTGGACGTCTTATGGCTGAGATGATGATGATGATGATGAATAGGCTTTATGGTCGTTGGTCGCAGGCTTTTATCTCGCTGAAAGTAATATCATTTTATTAACTTATAAAAAAAATCTGAGTAAGCAATTGAACCCCAGTCAATCATCTATCCTATAAAAGTTTTCATGTCAGTCAGAATAAAATAACTCCGATTAATTGGATTTCGTGCAGTTTGGATGACCTTTAAATCATCATTCTTAAAATTTTGATCCCGTTTTGATTTGGCGATCGAAAATGTTTTTATATTCGTCTATGTTTCGCTTACCGCACTCTACGCATAACAATTAACAGCCATTGGAAAAAATAAAATTCATACCATTTTAATATTAAAACATTTGCAAATGACTGAGTTTTTTTAATTACAAGATAAACTATACCATGAGAAAACAAATAACTTTTGTACCAGTAACCTCGGACCGCGTGGAAAGAATGAAGCTAAGTTTAGTTCAGGCGCTACCCTTTTTGTCTTCCGATATGAGTCCTAATAGTATGTATAATTCATTCTTTCACACTTTTATGAATCTTTATAATGCGATATTCACCTCAAAATCGGTCGTAGTTAGTGGTGCATCAGTTTTTAGTGAGTGGGCTACTGCGGACTTACATCAAAGAAGACGTGAACTGTACGCCTTATATGAGGAACGGCGGTTTAATCAGAGTGATGAATTTAAAGAACATGTGAAGGCGTATTCGAAGAAGTTTAAAGTAGATTGTCATATAGCTAAGCGAAATTATCTAAGTCAGAAAATAAAAAGTAGTTCAGACATTATTAAAGCAACCTGGAAAGTAATAAATGTGGAGACTGGTCGTTCGAAACACACAATTAAAGAACTTAAACTAAACATTGATAACAAAATTATAGATTCTAATTTAGAAGTAGCTACAGAATTTGATAAATTTTTCACCGAGGTACCAGTATCTACAACTAAGGATTTAAATTCATCACCCTCATCTGCTGTTACATTATTAAAAGATAACGCTCCAGAGTGTTGTGGAGACCTTCATTTTGAACATGTTTGTACCTCAGATGTAATAAAGGCGTTTAAATCAATTAATGTCAAAAAAACTAGTGACCTCTGGGGAGTCTCTGTCCATGCTGTCAAATCCTTAGTAGAAATTGTAGCGCCTGACTTGGTAGTTATATTTAACAACAGTGTTGATTGCGGCGAGTTTCCTGATCTAATGAAACATAGTAAAGTAATTCCTTTATTTAAATCTGGTAGCAGCTCTGACCCCACTAACTTTAGACCGATATCTGTGCTACCAACATTTAGCAAGATTTTTGAAAAATTAGTTCTTTCTCAATTAGTACGACATTTTAACGTTAATAATTTGATGCATAATAAGCAGTTTGGTTTTACACGGGGTCGCTCAACAACCGATGCTGGTGTTGAGCTAATTAAGCATATTTTCGATGCCTGGGAGGAGTCACGAGATGCTTTAGGTGTCTTCTGTGATTTATCTAAGGCCTTCGACTGTGTTTGTCATGAAACATTAATCAGGAAACTTCATTATTACGGCGTTAGAGGATCGGCACTGAATTTACTTAAGTCCTACTTAAATGGTAGAATACAAAGGGTCGATGTGAATGGACAGCGATCACCTGGGTCATTGGTCTCTATGGGTGTACCACAGGGGTCAATATTGGGGCCTTTCCTGTTCCTTATCTACATAAATGACTTGCCATTCCTTGTTAAGACCCACCATGATATAGTATTGTTTGCAGACGACACCTCACTTATTTTCAAAGTCAAACGACAGCAACAAGCTTACAATGATGTAAACAATGCTATTTCAAAAGTAGTAAATTGGTTCAATGTTAATAATTTAATGTTAAATGAGAAAAAAACTAAATGTATTAAGTTTGTCACTAGTAGTAACGTAAGGCATGTGCAAGCAAGTGTCATTGTGAAGGATGAGGAATTGGAATTAGTTGATAATACAGTTTTTCTTGGTATAACTTTAGATTCTAAACTCCAGTGGGGTCCCCATATTGCTACTCTTTCGAATAGACTGAGCTCTGCAGCTTTTGCAGTGAGCAAAATCCGTCAGTTAACTGATGTGAAAACAGCTCGATTAGTATATTTTAGTTACTTCCATAGCATTATGGCATATGGTATTTTACTGTGGGGCGGTGCTTCAGAGATAAATACCATTTTTGTTCTGCAGAAGAGGGCTATTCGAGCAATATACAAAATGAACCATAGAGACTCACTTAGAGATAAATTTAAGGAAATTGACATAATGACAGTGCACTGGCAATACATTTATGAGAATATTCTGTATGTACATAAAAATATTGTAAATTTTAGGAAAAATTGTGAAATCCATAATATTAATACTAGAAATAAACATAAGTTCGCAGTGCCCTTCACTCGGCTCCATAAAATTAAAAAATCATTCATGGGTAATTGTGTAAGATTTTATAATAAACTTCCAAACCATATTACTGAATTATCTATTAATAAATTTAAAAATTATGTAAAGCGTAAACTTATTTCCAAAGCTTATTATACCACACAGGACTACATGAATGATAATACAACGTGGGATTAATTGTTATTCGAAATGATTATTTATTTATTAGGTATATTTGATTATTGATGAGGAAATGGATATTCTACTTGTTTGTTACTTATGCTTTTTTTTGACATTTAGATTTTATTCTAGAAATTCTAGACTAGTATTTTTTTATACAATTTTTTTTTAATGTTTGACGATCCTTTTGTGAAATTCTTAGTGTTAAATTTGACATGTATAATAATCCAATTTTATTATGGAATAATATTAACATCAATAAATTGCTCTGATAATTAGATTAAGATTAATTACGATTCATAAGAGCTTGTTGCTAGGCCTACATGAATAAAGTATATTTTGATTGATTGATTGATTGATTGATATACTCGGACCCCTATTCGACAAGCGACGTTTGAGAATCGTGTTGATATCCCGTTGATGTGGGAAAATAAGTTCTCGAATACGTCAATGTCAAATTTCGACATTAGCAATCCACAGTTAGGTGACAACCAAACCAAACCGAACTACCCCGAGTTTAGGTTGTACCAAATAAAATTATACATAGTTGATCGAATCAACACTTGATAGAATCAACATGCAATAAAATCAACTGTTGAAGTGTTGATTTGACGTGATGCGAAATCTGTCTAATTTGGCCCCAGTTGGTTTATATGCCACGGGTTAAACTTTGCATCTATGAGTTACACTTCTCAAACAACTTATCGAAGTCTGGAAAGTTTCTTAATTAAGCAGATTAGATTAGAATTAAGACTAAATAACCTTTATCACAAGTGGCGACTCCAGATTAATATTCCTCTTCATCGAACTCGAAGCCGCGGAGTTGCCTGCGGGCAAAGAAATTAAGGATTAAATTCTTGCCTCCAGTTCCAAGCGAAGATGCCTCGAGAATAAAATCGAGAATATAAAGTGGAAAGTTGCAAAATTGCAATCAGAAAGCGATTGGTGAGTTTAGCGATTTGCTGAGTTGTTTCCAAGGGTATAGAACTTGTACGAATAGGTACCTAATACAATTACACAATAGAAGTGATTGTTACTCGTTTAGGGGGAAGTCCCCTAACGCCGGACAGCATCTAGTGCCGGACACACGTAACTATCGCGGCAACTAACAATGCTAGCGATTCAATAAACTAGGTTAATCCTACTTACCTATACATAGACTAAAATTGGACAGGTAGGTATTTTTAACCCTTTACCGCATACGAAGTCATATATGGCGTATATGCAGCTTTAATATTTTCGATTACTGTACTGGCCGCGTAGCCAAGATGCCAATCGCTTACGCTCCGTAGCGATCGAAACGCAACTGTCACTGTCACGCTAATTGGGAAGAGTGATAGAGAGACATAATGCTTTTCGTTGTCGAAGCGATAGCGATTGTAACCTTGGCTAGGCTGGCTGTTCGGATTCAGACTACCCCAGACTACTTTTAAGCTTAAGCGCCTTTCTAATTCTGTGAAGAGCTGCGTTGAGTTTGAGTGTTGAGCTGCTACTTTGATTTTCACCGAGATGCAAACGCCCGGATGCAGCAAACTCCTTAGGTTTTGTTGCTTACCTTTTTTCATAGAGGGCTCTCATTTAGAGCTGTAACACACTGTCGACTAGTCGCCGGCGACTTTGTCTCTCGGCGACCAGAACATAAGGGACAAACGATTATTAACGGCTTGTCAACTTTAGTAAACGTATGTGAATAAGGGGGTAACAGCGTAAACGCCTATATAAACTATAGAAAATGACGGTCGCCATCGACTGAGTCGACAGTGCGTAACGGCTCTTAAGATTAGAGGGATTCACGAGCTAGAATAACCAGTATAAATGTATCTCCAAACGAGCATAGTTGTCAAGTATCTAGGGGTCTAGTTACATTGGTACACTTTCCCCGGCTTTTGATTCTAAATACGGGACACGTGTACTTATTTAATTCTCTTTTGTCAGCGTAAACCGGATAATGATAAATGAAAAATTTTCTTTGTGTAAAATGAAAACTGATATTGGAATATTTTGTGTAAAATGAAGCTGAATTTAAATGGTAAGGAAAATATATATACTTAATAAATATAATTAAATTTGGAGGCTGAATGAAAATGTAGGTCGACATACCGAATTATTAAAAATCTAATAAATGTAAATTAGCATAATTACACCATAAAGTATGAAAAAAAAAAACATTATCACTATAATTTTTATACAAAAAATGTTTAGTTTATGAAATGCCGATGTCGATGCGTTCTTACGAAGAGTCTGTGCGGAAAGAGAAGAGTCGTAGAAAGTATGGGCTCCCATATTTCACGACATTTCTCTTTCCGCACAGACCTTATAAGGGTCGATTTACATTTATATCTACAGACATTGAGCGTGCTAGACACGTGCCCTGCATTTTTTTTCTATACAGTTGTCTGTCCCGTCTGCGCGGCCGTATAACGATAGATATATTATGAATACGTTAATAGACACTGTATAGAAGAATGCGGCACGTGTCTGATACATTCAATGTCTGTAAATATAAACCGGCCTTAAAAGGTGCTGTTTTAAAGGCGGCTATCTAAAAGGACCCCGCAGCAAACATAGGGAAAAAGTGGTTTCAGTTAAATCTCACGAAATTTTAGTATGATGTTAATTTGGCTCTCCTGATTATTTTTTTGTATGGGCACAACTCTCTGAGAAGTATACTTTCAGAAATAATCAAGAATATAATTTTCTATTTACACGACATGTTTTCTAAAATCGATATATTGTTATGACACGCACTGACAGTTATTGACGTTATAAGGTGCAGCCAACAACTGTCAGAAGGAGGAATTACGTAAAAATGGTTAACAAACACATATTTTGTATCAAACAATTACATTGATTCTTTCTGAAAGTATACTTCTGAGAGAGTTGTGCCCATACAAAAAAATTATCAGGAGAGCCAAATTAACATCATACTAAAATTTCGTGAGATTTAACTGAAACCACTTTTTCCCTATGTTTGCTGCGGGGTCCTTTCAAGTTGGGGTATTGTACTTATATCTTTCAGCAAAGTTGAATGCACAGGAAGGTTTTCTCTAATGGCGGCGGACACAAATCAAACAATCCTCTGTCATGCACAATTATTATATTCATGGTATAATATTAAGGTCACACAACGACTGTGAATTACTGAATTCGGAGTTGAAGATTAAATTAAAATTATTTAGGGCGACACAGGCGACTTATATCTTAACGCTCCTCTTCACGTTGGGCCAACGCCAACGCCAACGAGGGACGAAGCCATGCGGTAGAATGAGATAGCAATATCACTTGTTCCCTCTAACGCATAAATGCGTCCCTCGTTGGCGTTGGTGTTGGCCCAACGTGAAGAGGAGCCTTTAAGGCGCTATACTTAGATGTGAAAGAGAATTATGGTCAGGTGACCATAATTCTTTTTATAAGGAAGGAGCATAGACAAAAATGAAAAAAATATTTTTCTAACAATATCGACCGGGATATGGACCGTGATTGCCTTTTGTATTATTTTCGAGCTCCCGATATTACGACGCAGTTAACTGCAGGTAACTGAAGAAGGTGGGTGAGTGAAATTAACCATGAATCATACAAAACTGGAATACAGATGTTACCTAATGAATGATCTGTTGAAATGATGGAAGTATCAAGTGCCTGGGCTATAAGGTTTTAGGGAAAATAATCTAACCCACTAAAATCTGTCAATGACTGAACTTCCTGTCAACCAAAAGTCATTTTGAATTACAAAATGTTCAGATGGACTCTTCCTTAACCCTTAAATGCATGATTTAGATAATTGTGATGTATCAAAAAAGTTATAAATGTCATTTTGTATACCTGCATACGTTGAGCCAAGGGCCATAAAAATATACGATGTAGATCTACATAATAAGGCATAATTTAAGGGCTAAATCAGGGCTCTCCAAACCCCGGCCCGCGGGCCAAAATCGGCCCGCGACGCGTTCCAATCCGACCCGCCGACACCCAAACTATCCGCCCCGCGGGAACTAGGCTCCAGGGGTTCAGCCCTAACAGCAGCAACCAGGGCTATAACCGCGAAAATCGAAGTTCGCAAATTGCGGGGATTTTTCTCTGTCACTCTAATTACGCCTTCATTAGAGTAAAAGAGAAAGATCCCCGCAATTTGCGAATTTCGGTTTTCGCGGTAGTCGCTCAAGGCTCCTCTTCACGTTGGGCCAACGCCAACGCCAACGAGGGACGCAGCCATGCGTTAGAATGAGATAGCAATATCACTTGCTCCCTCTAACGCATAAATGCGTCCCTCGTTGGCGTTGGCGTTGGCCCAACGTGAAGAGGAGCCTTCAGACACACACCCTCTGCGACGTTGGTCCTCAGGTAGGTATTTATGTATGGGCCACTACTTGCCTGAAATAAAGATTTTCATTCATTCATTCATTCATTCATTTCATTCATTCATTCATTCATTCATTCAATCATTCATTCATTCATTCATTCATTCATTCATTCATTTATTCATTCATTCATTCATTCATTCATTCATTCATTCATTCATTCATTCCATTCATTCATTCATACATTCATTCATTCATTTCATTCATTCATTCATTCATTCCATTCATTCATACATTCATTCATTCATTTCATTCATTCATTCATTCATTCATTCATTCATTTCATTCATTCATTCAGGCGCAATATGGCCCTCTGGTAAAAAAGTTTGGAGACTCCTGTGGCCTATTTTATAAAGCTACAAGTTACAGTTTACAAGCGGAAGTCTCGTTCTAACACATAGGGTTAGAAAGAGACTTCCGCTTGTAAATTGTAACTTGTAGCTTTATAAAATAGGCCACTGGGCTAAACTAAGTCCTGTCCTCACCTATGGTATCAGAAGCGCTGGTAGCTACACAGCACCCCTTGCAGAACCTTCGCGCCATACTCCTGAAGTTGACGCGGTAGGAACCGTAGACCAGCGGGTTCATGCAGGAGTTGGAGACGGCCATCGCGAACAGCAGGCTCTGGACGCGGCTGGGGATCTGGCGGGCGGAGTCACGGTCCACCATCCACCTGGGGATACGGAGATCGGTTACTACTCTTCCTAAGTTCTGTTCTGTAAACAATAGGGTGAGCTTTCGTTTGGAACCAAATATATGCCTGTGTGTTGTTCAATGAGGGCCACCCACATTTAGCGTCTTTCGAGCGTCGGCGTCTACAACTCTATGGCCGCTGCTCGACGCAACGTCGACGCAACTGCGCAGCGACGTCATTTTCCATAGCGCTGACCAGACGCCGACGCTCGAAAGATGCTAAATGTGGGGTGGCCCTGACATCAGCACGTGTGAAATTAGACAGAATGCGCGTGATCATAATTATGTGCACTTCAGTTCATTTGTGGTGCGCGTGCCGCGGCCGGTATAGGAGACCATCGCAAGCGCGGACTTCTGGCCGAAGAGTGTGGTGTTTCGGCGGTTCCGGGGCATCCTGGAATCCTACACCAAGACAGACGACGCAACGGAGCCACGCTGTTATGTCATCCGTCGGCAAAAGGCTCTAAAACACAAGTCATTTAATGAGCTCAGTCCGGATGGTCACTAACCACATGCACATGGTGGCGTAGGGCAGCCAGCACAGCGCGAACACGCTAACGATGGTGACGGTCATTCTGACTGTGCGGCGCCGCGCGCGCTGCAGCACGCGCCGGTCCGAGCGGCGCAGGCGCACCGGCCCGCCCGCGCGACGACTGCCTGCCAACAATACATTTAGAATAACAATAGAATTTTGAATAATGTTCTTCATCTTGTTTATGCGTGTATAATATGTACATTGTACAGTTAGCGGCAAAAGTTGCTAAGCGACCGAGGTGTTCAAATTACCTTGACGCGCTCTTATTCTCTTAACAATAAAGTCGCGTCATAAGATAATTTTGAACACCTGGCCCGCTTAGCAACTTCTGCTGCTGACTGTACCTATTAGTTTATATTTTTATTACCTATTAACTACTATAGTTAAATTAAACTAGAAATGTTGATTGTGGAGGTAGATTTATGTTTATTGTTAATTATATTGGTTACGGTGTCCTGCCTGATACTACTTGGAACGGAAAACTGCTGATAAGATTCTAGTTTCTGAGAGGAAACTGAGATTTCCCAGTCACTCACAGAAGAAAGTATCTGTACGGCGTAAAGCAAAGAATATAATACTCATGGCGTAAAGAGTGATCTAATAAAACCCCTTCAGTTTGTACCAAGGTTTGCACTGTTTGCGTACGTGTCCACGTTGATATGATAGCAGATTTATAACTTATAACTAGCGGTGCGATTCGGGAAATGATTTAGAGATTCACTAGATATGAAATAGTAAAGTCATGTGACGTTCCACGTCCAGTGTTGTCAACTCGGATTTAAAAAAATGCTAGACTAATGTCTAGATTATGTCAAAATTATACCACAGTTTTTTTGAAATATATGCTGAAAAAAATGCTAAAATGTCACTTGAAATTAGACACTTAAAACACACATATTTCAAATTAGCCGCCACTTTTTTCTACTGACAAGATCTGCTTGACCAACTTTATATAGTCCGTTGACGTCCATCCATCCACAAAAGTCAAAATTCATATGAAAATAGAACCACATAAGGCGATGGCGCATATTGTTGCGGCCAAGTTGGTGCAAAGTTGGCTTAGACTAAATTATGCTAAAAAATATGCCAGATGCTAAATGGAAAATTTTGGTGCCAAAGCGAGTGAAAATATGCCAGATCTGGTATCATTTATGCCAAGTTGGCAACACTGTCCACGTCTTTACTATTTCATATCTAGTGCATCTCTAAATCATTTCCCGAATCGCGCCGTATAGGTTTGTTAGACTTCACGATTGGCTCGAATTCGTGTGCGTGACTCTGTTGTACTGGCCCGACTCTTATTTCCCGTAAGGCCCGTCGTTGAATACATGTCAATGTGTGTATTATTTCCCCTGTTTGCTGTGGACACCCCTTTTGCTACCTTCTCGCTTTCAATTTCAACTCTTTGTGTTTCAATTCGTCCACCACAGAAGGAAAATAGATTGGACAGAAGTCGGAAACGAATAGAATGCAATATAAAAAATCTTTCAAACGACACCAAAGGAAACAATTCTCTATTTGGGTATATTTTTAAACGGTTCCAGTTTGTGGGAAGTGTGTTAACTGTTCGTTAAGTTAGTTCAACTAGATATGAATAGGTATAAGGTATAATAAAAATAGTGGGGATTCTACAACAATACAAACAAAGTGACCACCTTGTTTGTGAAAAAGCGCTGGTGGCCTAGCGGTGAGAGCGTGCGACTTGCAATCTGGAGGTCGCGGGTTCAAACCCCGGCTCGTACCAATGAGTTTTTCGGAACTTATGTACGAAATATCATTTGATATTTACCAGTCGCTTTTCGGTGAAGGAAAACATCGTGAGGAAACCGGACTAATCCCAATAAGGCCTAGTTTACCCTCTGGGTTGGAAGGTCAGATGGCAGTCGCTTTCGTAAAAACTAGTGCCTACGTCAAATCATGGGATTAGTTGTCAAGCGGACCCCAGGCTCTCATGAGCCGTGGCGAAATGCCGGGATAACGCGAGGAAGAAGAAGAAGACAAACAAAGTGACCACCATATGAAAGCCAAGAAAATTGTGTTGGATGGTGTGGGGCTTTCAAACGCAAATAACGCTCCGTTTTACAGATAACTGAATTATCCGCACTTATCAGTTATCCCTGATCGCATAATAAATGTTGCTGGAACTAGAATGCAGGTTTAATTAATTTTAGTGAAGCCTGAAACCACTTCCTAGTACTTCAGTATCACAACAGCGACAAATCACTTGCCGACATAGTTTAGAGATTGAGATTTAATTTATCAAATTATATTGTTATTATATTACCTTCAGCTGAAGCTATAGCTTCTATAATTAATTTGAAAAATCTATTAAATATTCATTTTAGCATCGTGCCAAATCAAAGACTTATTATTCGTAAAATTAAAGTAATCTCATAATTCTCTACTAAATTTATTGCTTTATTTAAGTAGGTAAGTACCGATAAGCCCAGTTATCAGAAGAAGTATTTAATTCATAGCTCGGCTGTACTCATAATAACAGTGATCGCAATTATCCCAACATACCTTACTGAAACGGAACGTAGTTATATTCCTCAGTAATTATAAAAATATAATTTTCTGCACAAAGGCAAGTTAAAGCAAATTCCAATCTTTGCATAGCGGAAACGGAACCCCTTTCTTTGTTTCTTTTGTAAACAATAAAGTTAATACTTTATTGTTAATACTGTTTCCAAGTTCATTTTATAAAGTTTTGTGTTTGTAATTTATAATAAAACAGTAATCTTGATTGAGGGTTGTTTCCAATAGATAAATTAGATTATTTACAGTGGGCATCATCATCATAACTTAGGAGCTTTGCTCTTGTCGGTGGAGCAATCGCCAATTATTTCTTTCTTGTGCCAGTCTTTTAATTTCCTCATACGACGCATTATTTTTTATTTGGCTGAGATAAGTGATTCTAGGTCTCCCTTTTTCTCTTGTCTTTGCAGTGGGCATTAAATCAAAATAGTTAGAAAGCGCGTCACAGAAATTAGTTAACAAAAAAATCATTTTTCTATGATCTACAAAAGCCCTACGATTTTTCAAAAACTCTAATGAGTGAACCTACTGCACCTTATTTGGCTGATTTTGATGGAAATTGGAAATAGAGTGAAGGCTTGAAGGACGTTTTAACAAGTTCCTTCGCCTCTCGTAGCTCGAGGCATAATTCTAACAAGAATTACTCAGAGAGAATTTGGGGATTTCTGGAGGCTTCGCCGCGAGATAACGCAAGTTTAATTTGATATTTATTTATTCAAGGATAATTTACAGCATCACAGCTAGGGGCGCCAATGCGCTGTGAAATTAGGTAAATATGTAATAGTAAAGCTAAGTAGGTAGGTAATTAAATTATACGATAAATATGACAATAATTAAATAATTAAGCTATAGTAATGATGACTATACTTATGTTGATTTACGAAAACGTCAAAAAACTTCATAAAGTTTATGATGTTTTTCGGTCGGCAAACAAGTGAATATGGTGCTCCATTAGCCATAAAAATGAATAATGCAATATTTGCCACAGAAATTTGAATATTTAGTGTAGGAAATAAAGTTGATTTTGCGTTGTTCAAAAACTGAATAAGTACGACAGGTAGGACATTAGGCTTTAGGTGGTTATGATACCCTGTGCTATAATGACCCCATTACTCACTCCGGTATTGTATTAAAATTCGCCCCTCGGTGCTAATTTCCTATTTATCGCACTTCTATCGTAAATACCGTAAAACGGGGTGAGTAGGTTTCGCGGGGAGAGTTGGGTTATGAATGGGGAGAGAAGGTTTGAGAGGGGGGTGAGAAGGGATTTTAAGGCTACTGCTACAAAAATAATGTATTCCAATTTAAAATGGGGCTATAGTAATACGCATAATAAAAAAAATCGATCCAACAATCTTCCAAAATCACCTTTGTATGAAAAACCCTCTCACCCCAAATACTGTCAGGAGCGCCACCGTGACCGGGCCGTTCCGGGGCCGGGGCGTCAGGGCCACCCGAGCCCCGGTGATCACGTGATGCTCTCCATAGAAAACGAAGCTCCGGAAACTCCGGCCCGGCCACGGCCCGGTCTAGCGTGAGTCATCCTTTACTGTTGTGGTATCAGTGGTGTATCTCACCTTCGATCTCCTTGCTGCTGTGGTGTATCTCAGCAAAGATGCGCACATAGCACGCGGTGATGACTGCCAGTGGTAGAAAGTACATCGCGCACAGGCAGAACACGTTGTATGCCACCTGTTCAAAACACATAAATTAAACTACCTAATTAAAAAAAATACTTTTTAAAAACAGTCTTCATAAAGGATAAAACAAAATATTATCCCTAGGAACTGACATGTTTGAAGTCAGTGCCAAGCAAAGTGCCAAGTGACAAATCTTAAGAGCATCGACGCACTGTCTGGCCGCCCTTGGTGTGGCTCGATCATAGACAAAACATCATCCAGACTTAGCATTAGCATAGTCCCGCTACCCCCTCTGCCACGCATACGGTAATTCTATTCCATGTTCGAGTCGAAAGTGACTTTGTGTGACGTCCGTGTCTTTGAACGGACCAATCACGGCACGTGACTTCGCTCACCTCGTCCCCCGCACCTCCGCATTTTTGGCATCATCGGTTGCATGAAATAATTGCTCTAAGCTCGGTCTAGAGGATTCCTAGTCTATGGGCTCGATAAAAAGGAAAAAAGCTGTCCGTTATAAATGTACAGACTATAATCCAGATTTAATTCATGCCCTATAATTAAAATGAAAAGACGCCCGTATTTGTCGCGGTTAATTTAGAGTATTTCTTATTTTATTTAGAATATGACTGTACCTCTTGGTATGGCGAGCTGAACGCTTCGAAGGAGACACACTGGGAAAACCCGGGGACAACCGGATGCTGTTTCACGCTGAATACCACGCTCTGGAACAAACGGGATTTATTTATTTAAACTGCCGTATTCGAACTTCAAGATATTCACAAGAGACGACACATACTATATCCATTCTAGATACGTTATATAGTTTAGATATCAGCTAGTTCTCTTTTGCAGCGCAATTCGGGCAACCAATGTCACTTTTACGTTAGATAGAGTAAGATATCTATTAGATGTGAATTGGATTTCTAGGTCATATCCTGTGGGAATCGTTCAAGAGTATCTCCAGAATCGCGCAAATGTCAAATTTGACAGGTTAGTATCGTATCTTGGTGATGTCTAAAAGATGTCTAATTGATGTCTATTTCAAAATCCGAATCGGGCCCAAACTCTATTGCACAAACAAAAAACAACCGGCCAAATCGCGCACGAACTTACCATTACGCAAAAAACGAAAAAAAATCACGTTTGTTGTATGGGAGCCCCATTTAAATCTTTATTTTATTCTGTTTTTAGTATTTGTTGTTTTAGCAGCAACAGAAATACATCATCTGTGAAAATTTCAACTGTCTAGCTATCACGGTTCGTGAGATAAAGCCTGGTGACAGACAGACAGACGGACGGACGGACGGACGGACGGACGGACAGCGAAGTCTTAGTAATAGGATCCCGTTTTACCCTTTGGGTACGGAACCCTAAAAAAAAGAGATTTTTTATTAGAAAAATTGTTATTTTTGTCATATATAACTAGGCTAGATTTGTCTACACTAGTTCTGGACAACAATAGTTATTTCGTAGCAAATGTTGTGCTTTGTAGACCAACAGACCAATAAATGTGACTGAAAATGTACCTACGCATGCTATGTCGAATAATCGGCACAATAGGCTGAGAGAGTCGGCGAATATTCATTATTCGATGAAAACCACTATTGGTGGCATCTCAAGAGAACCTCCTCATTGGAATCGGTAGAAAATTGGCATCTGGTAATATAAGGACAAGGATTAGCAAGTAAGCAGTCGCAATAGCAGTAAGTTATCTCTTATTTTTTGTGCTAATAAATATTTCTTATTCTTATTCAGTAGGTACCGTCCTACATACATTCCTAACCGTGCTCAAATCGCATCAATATCGTATTTTCCGGTTTAGTTACGATTTACTTTGGAACCTCCAATTTCCTGGAACGTGTAATTGGCAAACGTGTCCAAGAATTTCTATTTGCCCGGATATTTATTAGGCCCGATCACTCCACACGTCGTAATGTATCGATGTAGTTATAAAAAGTTAGGTACTGAGGGGCTACCGCGAAAACCGAAAATGGCAAATTGCGGGGATTTTTCTCTGTCACTCTAATTACGCCGTCATTGGAGTAAAAGAGAAAGAACCCCGCAATTTGCGCTTCGATTTTCGCGGTTATAGCCCTGTAACCTTAACACGTGTCGTTGTTTGGTTCCAAAGAGAAGCGGTATCATGGCCGCATTTTTATCACTTGTCATGCCATGCGTCACTTTCGTACTTACTTATTTGTTAGAACGTGACAGGCATGTTGTCAAATGATAAAGAGCTGACCACCTTAGCCCTACTGTAACTTACATCTTTGTAAGTTCTCTACAAATAATGGTGAAAAAATAAAAGTGCACTATTTCGTAATAATAATACACGCTCGATTACGGCTGTGTTTATTCTTATTAATGGGTCAAACAGATCACTGTGTTACGTTCTCTCCTGTAGACATACACAAGAGTTAAGGGCTATAAAGGTTAATTTTCTTATTTAACCCTGACCCACGTAAAAAGGTTCTCTTTTTATTTACAGAACTATGATAAAATCATTACTTACATGGCCACAAGCTGTTAACTATTGCCCACAGTAGAGAAAAATGTACAGTTCGCGCGAACACGCTAGTTTTCTCTCCTGTGGGCAATAGTTAACAGCTTGTGGGCATGTAAGTAATGATTTTATCATAGTTCTGTAAATAAAAGGAGAACCTTTTGACGTGGGTCAGGGTTAAATAAGAAAATTAACCTTTATAGCCCTTAACTCTTCTGTATGTCTACAGGAAAGAACGTAACACAGTGATCTGTTTGACCCTAATAATAGTGGGTAAACCTGTGACGTCCAGGCTCCGTTGTGTACTGGGTGACCAAATGAAACAACTGTTACTGGTCGTGCACTCCGCCAGCCACCCGCACGCCATGACACTTCCCCACGGAGTCAAGTTAGCGGGTAGTTGCGTCGTACTGTTTATTGTGTAATCACTACAAAACCGTTAAAAATAATCTTAATATGTTCGAATTTTACGGGAGATTTATAGTGAAAATTGCACTATTTCCGAATCATCCTCAGGCCTTGTACATCTTTTACTGATAAGCAGCATCTGTGAATTATATTATCTAGATTCTAGCGACAGCGTCGCTCATGGCTATATAATATAACCCTTGAACGGCACAATCGCCTACATTTATGACAAATAAAAGTACATTGAGGGTCCGCACTGAGGCGACCCTCATCGCGCATGTGTTTTATTGCCCAGCGGGCCAAGTCTTGAAACCAGGACCTATCACGGGTTTCACGATCTCTTAAGGGCCAACCCCACACTGGCGTCTCTAGAGCTCTAGAGGTCTCGCCAGTGGTCTCGCCAACTCTATGGCTGCTGCTCGACACAACGTTGGCGCAACTGTGTAGCGACGCCATTTTCCATAGCGCTGACGCTTTTTTTATAGACGCCGACGCTTAAAAGACGCTATATTGTGGGATCTGGCTGGAGAGACGAAGTTCAAGACCTGCAGCAAACTCGGTGTCGTCGACTGGACAGAAATGGCTTTGGAAAGAGTAGCCTATATGGCAGGCCAAGATCCACTTCGGGTCGTTGCGCTACAGCAGTAAAGTTGTATCCAGACGAGACAATTTTTCGCCAATCTGGTGAAATTCTCCGATCGAACAGGGCCGTGCGGACGCAAATACCAATTTGATTTCTCGATCACATCAGCAGGTGCGGACACAAAAATGCCAATTTTCATAGTAGAATGCAAATTGGTGATTTAATTTGTGTACGTGTGGACGCTAGATGAGATTGACCAATTATTTTCCTGAACAAATCGACTGAATTAGTCAGTCCCGTCTGGATACCCCTTAAGTAAGTGGGGTCGCTCTAAAAGGCTGTTCCTCCACTCCTGTTGCTATTCCTGCGGCTGTTGTTTGACTACTGGCTATGTTGAATACCAAAAGTACAAAACGAGATTATACTTTAAAGCCTCCTCCACACTCGTGCGCGAATCGCGGCGCGAAGCCGCGAACGTGAGTGTGGCGTCGATTTTCGCAGACAGCGAAATCGATTCCACACTCGCGTTCGCGGCTTCGCCCGCGATTCACGCGCATAGTCTGGAGGGGGCTTAACGATTAGACGATAAGTACAGCTTCGCAAAAAAGAGTAGAAATTAAAAAGTGGCAACCTTGTAGTGTCGTCCCGTTTTCTTATATCAATTGGTTTGAAAGGGACGACACTACAGTGTTGCCACTTTTTAATTTCTACTCTATTTTGCCAGGCTGTACAAATTAGAAATCAGTCTCCATTATTAACTACTTTTTTTTTATTTTTATTTATTAAAGTTCTAAACAATTAAATGAATCGCAGAGTTTCATGTTTCTTAACTGCTAAGCCAAAAATGGCTTGTTTACAGCTAGAGTTCGGACTAATGCACTACATAGGTATGTTATAGAATTGTACACATGTTACATTAAAGTTACGTTTTATAAAATGTATTCATAATTACTAGATGATAACAGGTATTCTTTTACATCTTTAGTTGATTCAGGATTGGTTAGGTATAAATCTTGTAAATGTTTCGGAAGGGTACTTGCAAGGATACATAAAAAAACTTTTGTTACCGCGTGTGTTTGACCCACTTCCCAACATAAATCACTAACGATAGATTGAGTCCCCATTAATAAGCGGCTAGAACAACTTGCCTATTAGCCACAGCCACCCTCTAAGGCTAGGTTCACGCAGGGTACATTTTTCCCGTATACCGTATCCCGTATACGGGATTTTATCGAATACCGTAGTGACAGCAAAATTTGTATAGAGACGTTCAAAATCGTTCAGACGGCTAGACGGCTTTCCCGCATAGACGCTGTGTGAACGAATTTGATCGTTTGCTTACAAATTTGGCTGTCACTACGGTATTCGATAAAATCCCGTATACGGTATACGGGGAAAAATTACGCCGTGTGAACCTTTTTTTTTTTTTTTTTTAAGAGGGGAAATGCTTTACGCATACCACCCCGGCGCGGGGACGGGCCGGGATGGTTATGTGGGACTCCCTGTTGTGGGCTCATGAGACCCCAGGTTTACCCACTAAAACCCCTCTGTTGCCGCCTCGCTGCTATACGGCGAGGTCCCAGGAACGCCGAAGTACTCTTCCGCAACCTCGCCAGACGCCGTGTGAACCTAGCCTAATGGTTTTATAAATAGTACTCGTGTGTATATCACTATTACGTTCAATATTTGTGGGAATTACCTATATTGAATGTTTAGGTCAACTTTAATTTGTCGGGTTATGTTGGGGAAAAAAATTACGTGACGTACGCGTTTGCGTTAACACGAAACAGGAGCTGAGTTTTAAATATTTTAGGTAAATATACCCGTCTCGCTAACGAAAGCGGCTCCTAAAACTAGTGCGATAAGGACAAGGCGAAAAATCTCAAAAATCGAGGTTTCGTACTCGACTGTTTCCTCCTCCAAAACTTAACCAATCGGATCGTAACCCAATTTGAAAATCTAAATGATTATGAAATTATCTGTGTCGGACCGTTTTGCTTTTTTGGCTAATTGATATCAGTTTTGAATACTACGCCTCTCATTGCGGCGTAGTCAATGAGGCCATTTTGGCCATTTTTGAAGGGCTCTAGCGCCTTAAAAAACAAAAATATCAATAAAAGCAAAACGGTCCGCACAGATATTGACAATATTAATCTGTGTTGAAAAAATCATTGCTCTAGCATCAAAACCCATGGAGGAAACAGTCGAGTAGGTACGTTTGCATGGAGAAATGACTACTTCTGTTGGCTCTTAAGTGTCATTATGTATGGAATTTTGAATTTCATAACGTCCCGATTCGTCCCGAAAACAATACACTCCTTTTTTTGGGCAGCCAAAAAATAAACATAACAAATAAAAATAGACATAACGCAAACGCGGAAGCTCGTCACGCTATCGAATGTAATTCCCTACGGCTCTGGATAACCGTGAAGAAAAGTTAGGTAAATCATGTTAAAGAGGTTAAATATATTTAAGTTACGAAACCTTTCGGTATGAAGGGAAGGAAATAGCATTTTATTTCGTAAAATTCTTTTTAATACAGTTGCTCAAAAAGTGCTACTTTACGTAGCTGTTTAGCGTGCGGAAAGTTGGTTATCTCGAACTAGTGCTTTTTACTTTTCCAATTTTTTTAAATTTATACTTGTTCCAATTCACGACTACTTATTGATGAGTGTTAATATTAGTTTCCTTTAAACGTCGTAATCAGCATAAAAACCTACCGTTAATGTAAGAATACGAAAAATATTACATATTTCATATTTAATTACTTACCTCTTCATCATTATAACACGTTTATTTTTTAATATTCAATATTGAAAATTCCGTTCTTAATAAGTTGACTGAATGGAACGGAATAGCTGCCAAACGCCCATAGATATAATATACTTAAAGACGACGTCTAACCGAGCTGTCACTGTTACCACTTTTGTTTAGTGTACGATTAACAATGTTTTTCTTATTTTTTCGCAACTGTATTAAAAAACGTCGTTCGATACACGTGCGGAAATGTCATTCTTCACTCGTCCCGAGTCTTGCCACTCGCCTGCGGCTCGTGGCAAGATATCTCGGTACTCGTGAAGTAATAACATACCTTCCGCACTAGCATCGAAATGTACTATTTCGGTGTCTCGGTTTTCATCCCCAATAAATGTGACGGGGTGGAGCTTTGAGTATGGGGTAAAATTTAGTTTTATTTTTTTCTCAAGAGAATTAGAAAGACATGCAATAGCACTCAACTTTTTAGAGCCTTGCTTTTCCAAAAGTAGGAAGTGTGATAATTATGTTTCCTAAAAACAAAACTCAGGTAGGTATAACCTATTCTTAAAATAGCTCGCCCGAGCTTCGAGTTGTCGAGGTTCCGCTTTGCCTTAAGGTTGACTGGTAGACCGGCCTCAATCTCTCTGCTTTGCCTTAAGGTTGACTGGTAGAGAATGCTTTAGGCATTAAGCCGCCTTTTGTACGAAAAGATTTTCTTTTGTGCAATAAAGATTGCATAAACCCGTTTTGTCGCCTAAATAGTGTTTAATTTTTAAGTTAATAAAATGTATGTATATGTTAGTTTGTAAGGTATTTGTAATATGGGCATTGTTGCCTGATTTAAAATGTTAAATAAATAAATTAATAAATGAATGAATGAACGAACGAAAGAACGAACGAACGTACGAACGAACGAACGAACGAACGACCGAACGAATGAATGAATAAGTAAATAAATGTATATTAACCTGAGGCAAGCTGCAAGCTAGGGCCATGGCCCACGCGCAATACAGCATTTGCTTGCTCCTTCTTCGGGCAGCAGGCAGGCGCAGCGGGTACAGCACCGCGAAGAACCTGTAAAGAAAATCGAAATTTCGATATCTAACCTCTCTATTACTCTTGTATAGTATTGATAGTGTTTTTTATTATGTTGTCCCAGTCACACGATGTTATATAACAAAGCCAAAGTAAGAGCACCATAAGCGTGAGCGAGATGGTTGTGTGACTTGTGTGTCTCGGGACCGCGGATATCATTGTTTTAAATTGTTATTTTTATTTAGTTTTACCACAAAAAAGTAATCGGTAGGTAAGATCGATCAAAAATACATTTCCGCATTTTTAGTAGCAATTTTCATAATTTAAATCTTGTGTGCAAAACATGCTACCGTAAAATGAGGTGAGTAGGGTCAAAACTGAAATTCAAACCTCGATAACATTTTATTTTTACATATGAAAACTGAGTGGTATTATAATAAGTGTTCCGGACGTTTGTATTTTAGTTTTTATTTTATTTTGAGTAGTTCCATTTCATAACTTTGACGATAAAGAGGAAAACCCACCTCACCCCGTAGTGCCTCGTATTTGGGGTGAGAGGGGTTTCATACAGGTGATTTTGGAAGATTGTTGGATTGATCTTTTTTTATTATGCGTATTACTATAGGTATAGCTCATTATTTTTGTAGCAGTAGCCTTAAAATCCCTTCTCACCCCCCTCTCAAACCTTCTCTCCCCATTCATAACCCACCTCTCCCCGCGAAACCTACTCACCCCGTACAGTATATTCTATTATTTCTACGTAAGTAGGTATCTGGAAATAATAAAAAAAAATGATAGCTATCTGCAAATACACAGAGTAAAATTCGTAAACGAGACCATAAATATAATATATAACGTGAAGCTGATGAAAAAATAATTAAAACAGACAAGTTATAAAAATCCAGTATCTTTCCTCGATTTATTTTTAATATTTCGCGCCTTTCCTTTACAGGAAATTGCATAGTCATCATCATCATCATCATCATCATCATCATTTCAGCCTATATACGTCCCACTGATGAGGACCCGGGTATGTCCTTAAACTACGTCCAAGACCACTGGTGGACGGGCAGCAGCGTCCCTCAAATTCGGTGTACTCGACTGCGATCGCCAACCCGCCTGCCAAGCGTGGCGATTATGGCATACACCCCCCAAAAGGGGGAGGCCTATGTTCAGCAGTGGACGTCTTATGGCTGAGATGATGATGATGATGATGATGATGAGCACAGGCCTCCTCTCATGCGCGAGAGGGCTTGGGCTATAGTCCCCACGCTAGCCCAATGCGGATTGGGGATTTCACATACACCTATGAATTTCTTCGCAGATGTATGCAGGTTTCCTGACGATGTTTTCCTTCACCGAAAAGCTAGTGGTAAATATCAAATGATATTTCGTACATAAGTTCCGAAAAACTCATTGGTACGAGCCAGGATTTGAACCCACGACCTCCGGATTGAAAGTCAGACGTCATATCCACTCGGCCACCACTGCTTCTAATTGCATAGTAAAACTTACTAATTTACCTAAATTATAGCGTTCATGAGACAAGGTCAAAAGAAAAGAGGGTTATGAACTTGGCAACCAACTTTAAGTCCTAAGTTGCTTTAGTATGACTTTATAATTACCTATATATTATATTTACCTGCAAAGTATGACCCCCAATATATTAGGTACTTACATATGTAAATACTCTGCGAAGCAATTGTAACTTAGGAAACAGCGCAGCGGCTTGATTCGAACTTTCATATAGGAACGTCAAAAATAGCTCTGTATACGATATGGATCGGATATCTGTGTCGAAAGAGTTCTTATTTATCTATCCGTGGGTGGCACGTGGCGTGGCGTGGGATTGCGGATACGGAAATACTAATCTTACCCATATATTGGAAAATCCAGTCTCAAAATAACAATTTCAGCGATCTCTGGATAAACCCATTCAAATGTTATAGATACGTCTCTAATACGCCGCCGCTAATACGTTCCTGTTACCGACTTGGTCGACATCCGCATCATGAGGATGCTCCGCATCGATTTTATGCGGATGCGGATGCAGATGCGGATGTTGAAAATAATGCGGATGTTCTGCGGATGCGGATGCGGATGCGAATATTCGCAACATCCCTGGTCTCTAATTACCTGTACCTACGCGAAACAATTAGTAGCCATTTCAAGCACGCGTACTGTAGGTACCGTAAAAGTACAAAACTTTGCCCTTTGACATAACTTTGCCCACCGCATCACAGTTCAGAAAGTGTATCAGTACTTTTGAGTTATTTCGTTTTTACAAAAAAGTTATGTTAAAGGGCAAAGTTGTATACTTTTACGGTATATTCCTTACACATTACAATGTCCCCGTGTTTAATGTATATTTCCGATAAACTCAAAACCTACTCAACGGATTTTCATGCGGTTTTCACCTAGCAATAGAGTGATTCTTGAGGAAGGTTTAATTAGTTTTGTGTGTGTGTGTGAAGCGGGGGCGGGTCGCTAATTTACTTATAACTTTAGGATAGGTCCACCCAAGATGGACGGACGACCTTGTTAAGACGAAACAGGAGCTGAGTTTTAAATATTTTAGGTAAATATACCCGTCTTGCTAACGGAAGCGGCACCTAAAAGTAGTGCGATAAGGACTAGGCGAAAAATCTTGCGTAAAAATCTCAAAAATCGAGGTTTCGTACTCCTCTGTTTCCTCCTCCAAAACTTAACCAATCGTAACCAAATTTGGAAATCTAAATGATTATGAAATTATCTGTGTCGGACCGTTTTGCTTTTTTGGCTAATTGATATCAGTTTTGAATGCCACGCCTCTCATTGCGGCATAGTCAATTAGGCCATTTTGGCCATTTTTGAAGGGCTCTAGCTCCTTAAAAAACAAAAATATCAATAAAAGCAAAACGGTCCGACACAGATATTGACAATATTAATCTGTGTTGAAAAAATCATTGCTCTAGCATCAAAAACCACGGAGGAAAACGAGGAGTACGTTTGTATGGAGAAATGACCACTCCTGTTGGCTCTTAAGGCCGCCGGAACACGCTGGATGCGGGTTACTTCCAACCGGTACGAATGGAGGTCCAAGGGGGAGGCCTATGTTCAGCAGTGGACGTCTTATGGCTGAAATGATGAATGATAAAGGTTAGATTTGGATTAGGACTACACCAGCGTTACTGCTGCAGCATTGCTGTTATACATTTTATTTCAGGTTCATAAGCGCATTGTAATATGCCTACTTACCTACTTGAATAAACTATTTTTTTATCTTTATCTTTACATTGCTACTGGAAAATTATATGTATTAACCCTTTACCTACGGGCTATTTAATCGCTCCGTCACCGCCCAATACGGGCATGTTTTGGCGAGAGTCAGCGGTTAGGCATTATTTCACTTACTTGTAACTTTTGATGTATTACAGCTACACACTTAAAACTTCACACACACAATAAGTATAATGTGCTTAATCAATAAATAATCACTTGGAGTAATAATATTCACTATTTTTTCTGCTATCAAGCAATATACCAGTCACTAAGAAATTGAAGATTTTTAAGTTACTACTCGCGGATCTCACAAGTTTACGTTTAAAAACATTAGTTTATAATATACTTAACACAAATAAACACTTAAATAACGATAATTATGAAATTAATGCATAAAAATCAATCACAAAAAACGTTGCACGAAAACAATTTGCCACTTATGGAAAATAGTGATGTGCGTCTATCGACACATTTGTCGATATATCGATAACCTAGTAAATGTTAAACTGAAATTTATAAAGTTAGGATTGTGGTGAAATTATTATTAGGTACAATAGTACCTAATAATGATTTCATAACATGTTAAATTCCAATATTTGAACCAAAAACGGTAAAAAACACTAAAAATAACACTCCAAACACTCCCACGCCGTACTCTCATATCGACAAGAAGTTGACGAAATTTGAAAACAACACTATTGTCCGCCATATTGAATTCAATTATTAGCACCTCTGTAGTACGGGTGTCAACTCCAGTTGCCAGCAAAAAAGCGGTAATTTTAAAATTATGTTTATGTCAGAGCCATCTACCGAAATATTATGATATTTTTTTCTTTGTATCTATACTAATCACAGTGCATAATGTGACCGCTATTACCAAGCCACAAGGTCTCGATTTGTTTAAAAAAAATGTTGAACATGACCATTACTTCGATCAACTATAGTTGACACCCGTACTGCAGCGGTGTTGCCTTACTGGCAACTCTGGTTGACACCCGTAGGTAAAGGGTTAAGTATTGCCACGTGCCGCCTACCATACAAAATTATAGCCAAGGAAGTTAGAATCTTGTTGTATTTTCAATTGGGTTGAATTTCATTTGTTCGAAACTTTTACGAGACAAATGAAATGCTACCTGCTTTGTTTTGAATTAAGGTTGACATTCTATCGAAACTGAGTGTACATCCTAATGTACATTGGGCGGCACGAGGATAGAGGACATCGACATATAAATTCGTCTGCTGCTAACTGCAAACTAAATTGCTTTAGGACACGCCAAAAAGATTATTACAATAAATGCCTATGAAAATATAAATTGCGTTTCTTACAATAATTTATCAAAATATTGCGTCACTTCCACACAATTACCTACGGTGACAAATTCTGTGCAGAGTTAGCTTAGTCTTACTTTTACTACGATACAAAAGCATACATAAGCGCGAAGCGAAGGCGAAGCGCTGGTGGCCTAGCGGTGAGAGCGTGCGACTTGCAATCTGGAGGTCGCGGGTCCAAACCCCGGCTCGTACCAATGAGTTTTTCGGAACTTATGTACGAAATATCATTTGATATTTACCAGTCGCTTTTCGGTGAAGGAAAACATCGTGAGGAAACCGGACTAATCCCGATAAGACCTAGTTTAACCTCTGGGTTAAAAGGTCAGATGGCAGTCGCTTTCGTAAAAATTAGTGCCTACGTCAAATCATGGGATTAGTTGTCAAGCGGACCCCAGGCTCTCATGAGCCATGGCGAAATGCCGGGAGAACGCGAGGAAGAAGAGACAAAAGCATACCTACATAAAATGTATTTATTAGACCCATCTGGCAACCCTTATCTAAAGTGTTTGTTTCGGCACAATCGTGGCGTAATTTGATAAAACATCCCGACCCGACAAGGACCCGACGACAAACTCAGAGGGGCTTACCGCGAAAACAGAAATTCGCAAATTGCGGGGATCTTTCTCTTTTCCTCCAATGAAGGCGTAATTAGAGTGACAGAGAAAAATGCCCGCAATTTGCGAACTTCGATTTTTGCGGTTATAGCCCTGGGCCTACCGCGAACCACGTTTGACGTGTTGCCTCCCTGTCACACTTACGTACGAATTTACAGGTGAGTCGCTTAACTTCAAACTCGGGTAAATCCATCTGTCAGATTATGCGATTTTGGTATTAAGAGCCAACAGGAGTGGTCATTTCTCCATACAAACGTACTCCTCGTTTTCCTCCGTGGTTTTTGAAGTTAGAGCAATGATTTTTTCAATTCAGATTAATATTGTCAATATCTGTGTCGGACCGTTTTGCTTTTTTTATTATTATATGATATTTTTGTTTTTAAGGCGCTAGAGCCCTTCAAAAATGGCCAAAATGGCCTAATTGACTATGCCGCAATGAGAGGCGTGGCATTCAAAACTGATATCAATTAGCCAAAAAAGCAAAACGGTCCGACACAGATAATTTTATAATCATTTAGATTTCCAAATTTGGTTACGATTGGTTAAGTTTTGGAGGAGGAAACAGAGGAGTACGAAACCTCGATTTTTGAGATTTTTACGCAGGATTTTTCGCCTTGTCCTTTATCGCACTACTTTTAGGTGCCGCTTCCGTTAGCGAGACGGGTATATTTACCTAAAATATTTAAAACTCAGCTAGTCAGCTCCTGTTTCGTCTTAAGAAAACGTAATAGGGTAGATATTTGCTGAGAGGGTCCAATGGATTTACCCGAGTTTGAAGTTAAGCATCACGTCGAACGGGGTTCGCGGTGGGCCCTGGGCTAGCTGTCACAAAACGTTTCGTCACGACTTTGAGGCCGTAGCTGTTGACTCGCAACAACTACGAATACGTTCAATACGATTTTGCGAAATTTAGAATTTTTAGGTTATACCTACATTTTCACAGAACACCTCATTTTACTATTGAAAAATACGGTGGTCTGTGTAAATTTCCATACAATCTATAACATAAACCTATAACATTTACATATTATTATAATCTCCGATGGCGATGACACCTGTCAGCATAAAATTTCCAGTTTGAAAAATACTATAAGTAGTGGAAGCTATGTACGAAGTGCGTGGTACTTAGAGGATATAACCAATTAATTAATGTTAATTACTCCGAGGCGTGGTAGTAGAAATACAGGCGACGACAAAGAAGTCAACGAACAAATGTAAAATTTTAATGTTACTTATTAAACAAATGTTATTTATAGGTACGTCATAATTTCATAGAAGTTTTATAGAATCATTCCCAGACAAGCCATACTTTTACTAAAATTATCGTTTACTCTAAAAAAATACATTCCTGTTATATAGAGGTAAATATGCAGCATTCACTGTGTAGTTTTGACGCACAATATGCCTAACATTTAACCAGTAGAAAGTAGCCATAAATTTGTTTATTCAGTCGTGTGTGTAGAAAGACGGAGTATTAACTGGACGTAGTTTAGCGTAAAAGATCCATCCTCTAAAATTTGTCATTTAAATGAATGACTTTTCCCTTTGACAGAAAGTTCAAATTTTACTAACAGATTTTTGTGGATTGGATCTTTTACCCTAAACTACGTCCAACTTACCTAATCACTGGACCGTACGCCGGATAAAAAATATGAGAGTCCCTAGTCCCTACACACACATACACAATATCACATTCAGTGCCTTTCTTCAGAAACCTTTCCTCGTAAAGCTAAACTGTTGAATGAACTGTCGCCCGCGGTATTTCTGGATCGATAATGCCTTCAAACCTTCAAGAAAAGACGTGTTCCCATCTTTGCCGGCAATGCATTGAAACCTTTGCAACTTCGTATTATGTCACAGTAACAATAAATATAAAGTCGCTAGGGATATATTACTCACTGTGACAAGGTACGAAGTAGCACAGAAACATTATACAGACGAAATCATAACTTTTCACATTTTCACCCGTAATGAACACACGAAGTTATCCTACGCCGAGTAGGAAAGTTTGCTCGTGACCAGAATTAAGTAGAAAGAGTTACGGTTGCGGGCGTATATTTTATGAGATCACCGCCTTATCCACTTGAAGGATGGTTACATCATCATCATCATCTCAGCCATAAGACGTCCACTGCTGAACATAGGCCTTCCCCTTTTTTTGGGGGGTGAATGCCATAATCGCCACGCTTGGCAGGCGGGTTGGCGATCGCAGTCGAGTACACCGAATTTGAGGGACGCTGCTGCCCGTCCACCGGTGGTCTTGGATGTGGTTTAAGGACATACCCGGGTCCTGGACGTAGTTTAAGGACATACCCGGGTCCAGGGAAGGATGGTTACGCTTAACAATAACCTGAGATGTGCAAAAGGAAAGTCATCACTATAATATATTTAGCATGACATGAGTGCGAAAGATATAAGTAACAGAGTTTTCACACCGTCCAATCCGATTTTGAATGTCGGATACGACCACACAAAAAGCAAAATTAATAATTTTGCTTCTTTGTGGTCGTATCCGACATTCGACCGGCCAAGTGCGAGTCGGACTCGCGCACGAAAGGTTCCGTACCGTAATGGTAATTACCAAAAAACGGCAAAAAAATTTCGTTTGTGGTTTGGGAGCCCCACTTAAATATTTATTTTATTTTGTCTTTAGTATTTGTTATTATAGCGGCAACATAAATACATCATCTGTGAAAATTTCGACTGTCTAGCTATCACGGTGTATGAGTTACAGCCTGGTGACAGACAAAAGGACAGACGAACAGAAACTCTGCAGTCTTAGTAATAGGGTCCTTAGTAGGGTGTTTAAATTCAATATCAGTTACCTATCAACCGATATACAGACGAGCACGTTAGAGGAGAGGTAGAGGCCGAAGGCTCGCAGCACCAGGAGCAGTTTGCAGCAGAAGTTCCCCGCTAGCCACGCGTTCGTGTACTTCCAGCCGATCTGCGGACAAACACACACTTTCACATTAGACATACATTTTTTTTTATAGGACATTTTTTACACAAATTGACTAAGCCCCACGGTAAGCTCAAGAAGGCTTGTGTTGTGGGTACTCAGACAACGATATATATAATATATAAATACTTAAATACATAGAAAACAACCATGACTCAGGAACAAATATAAATAAATGCCCTTACCAGGATTCGAACCCGGGACCATCGGCACAGAATAAATAATAGTACTACCGTACAGAAAGGAAGCTTCCTACAAAACCGAAGTTTGACAGCGGTTCAGGGTCGAATCATACTATCCCTTTCTAATATATGGCACTATCCCTTTCGGCTATTTAGGGTTGTCAAAATTTAAGTGATTATCTTATCTGTGGTCGTGCACGCAAAAGGAAGTCAAGTGGTGCCAACCCTAAAAATTGCTCGGAGCAATGCTGAGCCGAGCGGAGCCGAGTTAGGCCGAAGTCAGGAGCTTCGCACCCCTCGGCTTCATAGGCAGGGTCACTACCCACTATAGTTCGTTTTTTTTAGCATTAGAAAGAACTCCACAGAAGCAAGCGTGCAGTTTTTATCAGGCTCTTTAATTGTTAATAATTATTGAATTATCTAATGTAGCATGGTCAATACATATAATTTACTTCAAATTATTACCGCTAAAAGTGCCGGATTTGGAACCACAAGCTTACTTCTGCGAAGTTCTTTCTAATGCTAAAAAAAACGAACTATAGGCCAGAGTGGTCGTCAAAAATTACGTCGTAAATTTACGTCGTTCATTTTGGTGTCTCATCACATCTCAAGAGTGACAAGAAGATTTGGCAATAAACGTGCGGTAAAAAATACCTAGCATATTTACTTCATGGGAGCTTTACAATTTTGAATGTTAAATAATTAATAGCATTCATTTGGATTCGATTTGGTTTTTTGTTTGATATCTTACAGACCGAATGGGCACCATAGATCACCCGAGGCAGAGGCAGACCAAAAATGAGATGGCGAAACGACCTGGACTCATTTTGTGGCGACTGGCGGGAGCATGCACAAAGCCGTGACAAGTGGCAAAAGACAGGGGATGCCTTTGCCCAGCAGTGGGACACAATATAGGCTACAAGGGAAAAAAAAATCTTAAAGTTAATATTTTCTTCGGGTTGGTGTGGTGAAATTTTTTTCAGTCGGGGCCAAATTTTGTTTAACCCTCGTGCTTTGAAACCCTCGCAACTCTCAAGATTCTATTTTTCGAACTACTCGGAATCTTTCGCTTCCTCGGGTATTAATATTAGCACGAGCGGTTAAACAACAACTTTGCCCCCTTGTAAAACAAATAACTATTGTTCCCTACTCCCTAGTATGGCACATTGCTTGTTTAGATTAGAATCACATAGGCTCGTTCCCAATCCCACTCGCTTTCGCGAAGCCGTCTTAGCTTGATTGGTATTTAGAATTTAGGGGCCCGATTCGGATTTTGAAATAGATATCTATTAGATATCTTTTAGACATCACCAAGATAATGTGTCGGAAGCCGGTGTTGCTCGAAGCCAAGATACGATAACGATATATTTAAGATCTAACCTGTCAAATTTGACATTTGCGCGATTCTGGAGATACTCTTGAACGATTTCCTCGGGATATGACTTAGAGATCCAAATCACATCTAATAGATATCTTACTCTATCTAATGTAAAAGTGACATTGGTTGCCCGAATTGCGCTGCAAAAGAGAACTAGTTGATATCTAATCTATAACGTATCTAGAATGGATCTAGTACGTGTCGTCTCTTGTGAATTCGGACTTCAAGATGTCCGAATACGACAGTAGATCGATCGGAGACGGGGAGCGGGTTTACAAAAGATTAATATGCAGATATCTGCCAGTTAACGGTTAAATAGAATTCAATTAACGTAGGCAGATTAATGCAAATTTTATTGCCCGGATTAATTTTGCCATGAAAATTAAATGACTAGAAATGTTTTCGTTCGCAAGCCCAATTTGTAGCTAAATTTTATTTCACCAAATCTATATCAAGCCAGAAATACGAGCACATAATGAAATTACTGGCGTAAATTTAATTAATGTAATGACATTAGTTTTACCAACACAGTTGCAAGTTTTTAATAGTGTCGTGTTGCAACTTTTTAATAAAGTAATTAATTTCTTAAATGCAAATCGATTTCGTACCCTGCGCGTTTTTTTATAATATAGGAGGCAAATAAGCAGACGAATCGTCTGATGGTAAGCGATTACCGTTGCCCATGGGCACCTGCAACACCAGATTGTTTTTTAAGTGCGTTGCTGGCATTTAATATGGGGGTACGGTCCCAATAACTCAATTTCACGCCACTAATTTCATAGCGTAACAGCCGTATTCGAACAATGAGATACGTCAAATACTACGATATGGATTGGATATGTCAGTGTCAAACAAGTGTCAAAATTGACATTTCTTCAAACAAAAACTTCACTTTCTACACTTGTTTGACACTGACATATCTATTCCATATCTTTTCAATATCTAGTATTTGACGTATCTCATGGTTCGAATACGGTTGTAGGCCTTCACCTATGAGCAAGCGATAGATTCAGACGTTCTCTCAACAACCGCTGCGTATTATTACATTGCCGGACACCAGACCGAAATATCTAGATATACAGGGTGGAAAGATAAGTCGAGCCCTGGAGGGAAACTACCTTAAATAGTTAAGCTGGCTCATTTTACCTAAAGGAGACATTCCTTTATTTTTAAAAAGAAACAAAACTGCATTTGAAGTATTTTTCTTTTTTTCTTCAATTTGGCTTGTCTAAAAAAATCTTAAGTACTAAATATTAGATTTTATGGATATTTTGTACGACAGACGAGTGTAAGACCTAATGTTTCGTGGAGAAATGTTATCATTAACATTAACTGTATCGACTAGTAAAATAAAATTGCGAGTTTTTATTTTTTTTAATATTTTGTCGGTTCGAGTCCCGGGCGAGGCAAGCGAGTTTTAGAAAATATTTGAATGCAGTTTTGTTTCTTTTTAAAAATAAAAGAATGTCTCCTTTAAGGCCTGAGCCAGCTTAAGGATTTAAGGTAGTTTCCCTCCAGGGCCCGACTTATCTTTCCACCCTGTATATCTATGTATGTCATAGGCTAATAGCCATGTCTGCCTCATACTCATAGTATTATAGGTGTCTGAACGTCACGCAAAAACGGCTAAAGAGCAATATGTACCTATAAGAAGATTACTAAACGGCAGACAGCTTAAAATGTTAAAAGCTAGATTTAAGTACTTTAGTATCCCCTTAGGGAGGATAAACCAAATTATTCTCGTATTCAGAATTAAGGCTGACTCGAGTTAAATCTTTAATGTTTGCAGTACATTACAGCTAGGTAAAATAAAAATAAAATATAACGGGGTCATAATTAAGCGTAACTTAAAAAAAAAACTTCTTATTGTTAGTTAATGATTAGACGGATACCTAAATTCCATAAATATCTGGTTTAATTTATTTATTTTATTTATTTATACAAGGAATTCCAACAGCTATGAATGATGCATTCTTGCTTTTGGTAACTGTAGCTACCAGCTGTCACCCTTATTTTACAATAATAATAGAGGTCACTGAAAAATATCAAGCAAGTGAGTGGGGGGCCCACTGATTAACAGTCCGCCGGACGGTATCGGCCTGTCAGTTGTTCAGAACTGTCAAAATTTTGTTCTGACAGGCCGATACCGTCCGGCGGACTGTTAATCAGTGGGCCCCTTTAGACTTTTTAGATAGCATTACAGAGCCAATTTTAGGAACTCGCAAATAGAAACTGAATATATGATACGTTACACAGTACACGCTATAATAAAAAAGCACAGTACTTATGTGAATATATCAAGATTACAATATATATATATATATGGACTAGCAAGCGCAGCGTAGGACGTCCACCCACAAGATGGACAGACGACCTTATTGTAAGGTCGCCGGAAGACGCTGGATGCGGGTCGCTTCCAACCGGCACGTATGGAGGTCCAAGGAGGAGGCCTATGTTCAGCAGTGGACGTCTTATGGCTGAGATGATGATGATGATGACAATATATATATTAATCAAAATTATCGCCCGTATTGGATTTACACATTGTATATATACACAACACAACTCGTGATTCCTAATACTTTATGGGGACAAAGGAGTGACCCTGATATGGGGTCCTATTTCCTTTTCATTGTACCCTAAAAAGGAAAATATTATCCCTTGAAATTCCATTTTACTATTTTGGACGAGGTTTCGAGGATCGTTCCATTCAAAACGAGATAATATTCCCAAAGAGCTGAAACTCATTACACATTGCATTGATTCGACACGTAAAACCCGACGTGCACCCGATTCTGTTTTTACTTTTTGATACATTCGTTTTGTATCAAACAGAAACGTCTGCGAACGGTGCTATTATTATTAAGTTAAGAGTTGGACCAAGAAAAGTCTGCAGAGGATTTGATAGCCCACGCAGTGCAAGTGTTATTTTATACGCCATAATTTCATAGAAGTTTGGCGTTTAAAATTATAACATATGCACTGCCTGGGCTATCAAATCAGATTTTTCTTGGTCTGACTCTAGAAACAAGTTAAAAGTGGAAAAATCCACTGTCTTGGGTAGGATTTTACTGTTTTATTTAGAAACAAAATAAAGCTGCTTTTCGACTGCAAATTCCCGAAATAAATCCGCCGCGCCGTGACGAATCTGGGGTGGCAGATTTTTATAATTTTTTCGAGCGTCACGACGGATTTTTATTATTTTTTGTTGCCCCCGTATACAGAATACAGGGGTATAAAAAATTGGCCGGTAATATCCGCATTTGGTAGACGAGAGGTTCTATTCATATCAAATTGTTGAATCATTATCGGCCTTGGAATTTAATGGCCTCATTTTCGTGAATGAGTTGAATAATCTGATAGAATTTTTGTGAATAAAGCGGAAAGAATGGAAATTATATATACGATATACGAGTATATAAAAGTGGATAAATTACTGTCTTGGGTGAGAATTTATTCTGAGCTAAATAGCATCGTTTGCAGACGTTTCGGCTTGTTAAAAATAAAGTTTGATATATTGAAGTGATTAAAGTTTTTTACACGTAATATGCTAAAAATCGATACAGCAAACTTACGAGTACAGTTACCTAAATGAAAAGCAGTTTTAATAAGTGCCCTGTAATAAAAACTTGGCTTTGAAATTTTGCTCCCTCTTCAAATTGGTCATTTTCAATTGTTAATAAAAATAAAATACTTTCGATGTAGGTATTTGGATTCGACTATTCCAAATTTCAGATCGATAGCTTAAGTAGTTCTCGAGATATTTAGACGGACTGAGTCGCAACATAAGGGTTCCTTTTGTAGGTACCTTTTTGGCATAGACCCCTAAAAAGGAACGCAAGGGACGTTGAAGGGATTTTGTCCGTCGTCTCTACTCGTATACGCAAATATTTATTATTTATTTTGGGTTCAAACCTCGATAACGGCACTTATTTGTGTTATTACGCATATACAGGGTGATTCCGGGGTCGTGGAGCAAGCGATCAAGGCATGATACACAAGCCCATACTGAACAACTTTTACTATGGGACCAACTCCGAAATCGCGAAAAAAAAATTGGTAGTTTCATACATTTCGGCCGATCACTGTATTATGCCTTGATCGCTGGCTTTACTATGGGACCAAATCCGAAATCGCGAAAAAAAACTGGCCTTCCCATAGGACACGACAACATGTGATCGGCCGAAATGTATGACACTACCAATTTTTTTTTTTTTTTTTTTTTCGCGATTTAGAGTTGGTCCCATAGTAAAAGTTGTTCAGTATGGGCTTGTGTATCATGCCTTGATCGCTTGCTCCACGACCCCGGAATCACCCTGTATATTGCTTATTTATGGATGTTTCCATGTATCTAAGTTTTTCTCAATATACAGGGAGGTTTTGGGGTTATACTGAGCAACTTTTACTACGGAACTAACCCCCAAATTAGTAAGAAACAAAAGATATGGCGCGCCGCGTGAAACTTGCGACGGAAGGTTTGGTGATCGCGCGGGTTTTAACGTTATACCTCAATACCTATGAAAGCATACTTCTGTTTAAAATTTTGCTAGTCAGTTCCAGTCAGTACCCTCGGCTATATATAAAATGTTATACTGCTATTATTATGGTATGCAGGGTAACGATATTAAACATTTAAAATAAATTATAATTTAAGAAAAGCTAATTTATGCTAGCAACACAAATTAAAAAGTCGTAGCTCTTTTTTTAATCAAAATACGGCTGCCATAAATTTAATTGACAATCTTCGGGCCTTCCTCGAGGGACTGTATTGATTTGAGACCTAATATTCGTTCGATAGAAAAATCCACCGACAAGAGAATAAGAGAAGTTAATGACGATGAGAAAAAAATCAATAACATAGGTCTAAAATTTACTTGAAAAAAATTGTAACAAAATGCACGAAAGCTTAATTATATTAAAATTGATTTTAAAAATCAGCAAAATCATATACCGGGTGTGGCCTGTAATATGAGCAAAAAATTCAACTGTAGGCTGTAACTCCTCATCCTCATACTGACTAGGTAACATTTGCTCAGCGACTTTTAAAAATAATTTGTGGTTTGATTTTTAATACACTTTAAAGTTTATTCTAAGACGCAATGTATCGCGAATTTTGTTTTGTTTAAGGCGTGACAAGCAACGTCAATCATATGGCGTGGCGATGGCGTCCATTGAAGATAATATTTATTTTGTATGAAAAATAGGGAGTCTAAATAATTCATAATTTTTAAAAGTTGTAGAACAATAGTGTCGCCGTTTGAGGAGTACAATCTATGTTTTAATTATTTGCTCATGTTACAGGCCACACCCGGTATATAATATGTTTGTCGGAACGTAACGTATCGCTTACTTTTTATTTTATTTAAACTAAAAATATAAAAAATAAAATAAAGCCCGATCTTGAACTCCTAGTTTCTCTTTGTGTTTGCAATAACTGCAATAAGTAATACTAGAGCTTTTGCTTCAAGACTAAAGTAAACCAACTACGTCTTTTATCTTAATTGAAAGCTTATTCGCTCTTACAGTGAGCCACACAACTATCTAGTATACTTTCAAGTATTTTTCATTTTATACCAATGACATAAAGTTCAAATTGTACAATAAACTTGTGTTGCGAAATATATGTAGGTACTTAATCCTCCTTGTAACCTCAAACAGAACTGTAGGCACATGAAATGTGTATTTAAATCATAATAAGATATTACAATGTGTGCTTTACATATTATGTAAAGCACACATTGTAATATAAAGGGCTGAAAATAAAGTAGAAAGTCGTATATAATCTTTACCTATGTAATGAGGTCTCTAATCTTTTCCGTCACGTAAACGAAAAGCTAAATAAATGAAGACAAAGACGCCTCATTGAGGATAAGTATCTTTTTACTACACCAGCTCGTAAAAGCTCTCTTTATTGTTCAAAAACTGATGAGAAAGTTTTATCCACAAGAGTCGCAAAGTAAATTATATACTTAGATGCATCAAGTTGCTTCCTCATGTTAGCTATTGAAATTGTCTTTAATTGATGACTTTGAATGATAGATAAGTGATAGACCTCTACCTATAGTATTCTCCTCGCATTGGTGAGGTGACAATTGCGAAAAGCCCTCGAACCAGTGGTGTAGCTAGCATGGGTGGCACCCGGTGCGGAAATTGTGGGTGTCACCCCAAAATTCAATCAAATTGTAAAATATATTTAAAAAGAGTAATTGTAATTTATGTTAAATAGCTCAGGATTTACTCCAGCGCTTTCATTTTACATGATGTTACGAATTTTTATAGGTGGCACTTCTGATGTTCACGGTCGGGTGTCACCCCTAAATGGGTGACACCCGGGGCAGACCGCCCCCGCTGCCCCCCCCCCCCCTAGCTACGCCACTGCCTCGAACGCTCAAGATTTCATTTATCTTTCCACTTGCTACGCCTGTCGATCAATTTTATCGCTCGATTATCAATATTAGCACGAGTGGTTAAACAACTTTGCCCTTAAACTTGGAAGGAAAGTTGCTTTCAGCGTCATTAATCAGATTATGGGCCCCATTCGGATTTTGAAATAGACATCTATTAGATATCTTTTAGACATCATCAAGATACGATAACGATATGTTTAAGATCTAACCTGTCAAATTTGATATTTGCGCGATTCTGGAGATACTCTTGAACGATTTCATCAGGATATGACAGAGATACAAGTCACATCTAATAGATATCATACGCTATCTAACGTAAAAGTGACATTGGTTGCCCGAATTGCGCTGCAAAAGAGAACTATTTGATATCTAAACTATAACGTATCTAGAATGGATCTAGTACGTGTCGTCTCTTGTGAATATCTTGAAGTTCGAATACGGCAGTATGACTCAAACATCACATAAAGTTATAATTTTAGTCAGTTTAACAACGCGTGCTGAATATAAATGAAATAACAACCTTACATACATAATAACCTTAGAATAAACCATTTTAGCATGTACTTAAGATTATATTTTATAACAATCAATAAGTGTATTAGCATGTAATACATGTATACACGTGATAATGATTTCGAAAGAAATAATAACCCCTTCGTTCAATATCCTACCACCCTTTCCTATTTAAATATCCTTTTTTATTTCCTTGAATTATAACAAAAACCGGCCAAGTGCGAGTCGGACTCGCGTTTCTAGGGTTCCGTACATAAGTCTGACTCACGCTTGACTGAACATTTCTAATAGGTTTTCCTGTCATCTACAGGTAAAGAACTATTTTGTGTATTTTTTCAAAATTTTAGACTTATAGTCTGAGCGGAAAGAGAAGAGTTGTGGAATGTATGGGACCCAATACATTCCACGACTCTTCTCTTTCCGCACAGGCTATAGTAGTTTCGGAGATAAAGGGGGGGGGGGGGGGAATGGTCATATTTGGCTATTTCCTTAAATAACCTCGAACCTATGTATTTAAAAATTATAAAAAAACATGTCCATCTTTGGGTCACTAATTTACATATGTGTACCAATTTAATTTCAACTTAATTGGACCAGTTCAGTTTCCGAGAAAATAGGCTGTGACAGACGGATAGACAGACAGACGCACGAGTGATCCTATAAGGGTCCCGTTTTTTCCTTTTGAGGTGCGGAACCCTAAAAAGGTAAAATAATGATTTTATCGCGTTAGAGCCCTTAATGACATTAATTATTCCTTGAATTAGTTTGCATAAATACAAAGCAGCTACTTTTACTTAGAAAAAGGTTATTTGGAATGGTAGAAGCAAAATTAACTCAGAATATTTAATTTAATGAGGTTTAGGTTAAATACATACTTATACAGGGTGTTGCCTATTACAGGAGCAATATATTAAACCGTGGGCTGTACTCCTCAAATTGACCAACATTTGTTCAGCGACTTTTAAAATAACTTAACTTAAAAATCAATTTATTTATGCAAGTGGGATCTGTTGGATCGCTTTTGCATCGTCAATATCTACATTTTATCTTCAACTTTAAAGTTTATTCTAAGTGCAGTGTATTGCAAATTTTGTTATGTTTGAAGCGTGACAGGCAACGTCGAAAACACTGATTACAGCGTACATTGAAAATAATATAAAATTTTTGTGAAAAAGGAATAATCTGAAGATTTCGTAATCATGCGGAATACCTACAATATATATTTTAATTATTTGCTCCTGTTACAGAAAACATCCCGTATAATTTCCCCGAAATTATACAATTGGTGAACGATGAAATTGTACAAGTTTTTAATTTTGGGGCTTTAAAAGAGTTGGGTAAGCTATCTAATATCTATCTATCGTGGTTAAGTAGTTTTTGTTAGTTTAGGCTAGGTTGTTTACCCAAAAACCCAGCCCTTCATAATTATAGAATGGTTTCCACACTTTAATTATACCTAGTAAATAAGTAGTAACAACTGCCCGCAACTTTGTCCACGTGGAACCCGTTTTTACCCGGATTTCACTTCCATATTAAATAGTTTCAGGAACAAATAGTGTTCATCCCTCACAAGTTTCGGGCATATACAGGCTGCTTCCTGTAACAGGAGCAATAAATTAAACTAAAGGCTGTACTTCTCAAACTGACCAACATTTGTTCAGCAACTTTTAAAAATTATGAATCCTTTAGACTTCCTCTTTTTCATACAAAATAAATATTGCCTTCAATGTACGCTGACGTCAGTGTGTTTGACGTTACTTGTCACGCTTTTAACATAACAACATTTGCAATACATTGCATCTTAGAATAAACTTTAAAGTGTAATAAAAATCAAACCATGAGTTATTTTCAAAAGTTGCTGAACAAATGTTGGTCAGTTTGAGGAGTGCAGCCTACAGTTTAATTTAATGCTCCTGTTACAGAAAACACACTGTATAGGGATGATGACACATGTTGAATTTTATAACAAAATCTAGTAAAATAGTTCTTAAGGTGACAGTCCATTTCCAACGACATCTGCATTATTGTTCATTTTACTATGGAAATTGACAATGACAGTGACGCGTTCAGTACCGGCAGTGCAGCTGCGGTTAGAAATAGAATGTTACCAATAGTTTAATTTATTTTTGTTAGTCATAACATAAGTTGTTTGTGTTGTTTTTAATTATAATCAAAAATGGTAAAATAGACAACAAATGAGTAATTTATCACAATATTGTAAATATTTAAATAATAAATGGAAACGATAAAAAATCTGGACTTGAAAATTACCAAATTTTAACTTTTATTTTTTAACTTTCAGTAAGGTAATATGTACCTAATGGTACCTGTTCATTCCATATATTTTATCAAAAATATGACTGTATAAATAACAACTATATACATAAACGCAATATTTATTGTTTTCTATATTGACCGCTCGATTCGGGAAATGAATAAGAGATGCACTAGATATGAAATAGTAAAGATATGTGACGTTAATAATCGTAACCGCCAACCGCCATAAGGTACCTTTATCCGTGGGACGTCACATATCTTTACTACATATATCGTATCTAGTTAATCTCTAATTCACTTTCCGAATCGCGCCGTGAGATTCTCAGTTGGACGGTGACGTGACATTCATTTATCGTTTTGTTAGGAGCGTTTCGCGAGTGAAGTACGAATGTCGGACTTTGACTATCATTTCTGACTTTTGTGTTGCTTTAATGCAATGGGTCCCATACTGCCCTCCTAAGCTAAAAAGCGGTATTTGCATTATTTTCATTGAAAATACGTCCTTTTAGCTTAGGAGGGAAGGACGTATTTTCAATGAAAATTTTATGCAAATACCGCTTTTTAGCTTAGGAGGGCAGCATATAGGTATATAGACATTTGATCCTAAAAACAAGCGACCGACAGATACCATAATAAATTTGTACACAGTAATGTTGCTCGGAATTGACGATAATCGATTTTCGCGGTTATCCCTGGCTGTGACGTTCGGATAACTAGGTCCCAAGGTGCGGAAAATAAACTCGACACCGATGATGGAAAGCCGTGCTACACTGCTAATCTAAAAAGCGGTATCTCTAATAAAAATGGAATGCAAACATGTACCTTAAATTCTTTGTCTGAAAGTTCAATTTTCAAGCTCGTTTGGTTTTGTGATTGTGCATTTAGTTTAAGTAAGAGGGCAGCGTGGATTTGATGTGGGCAAAAATGCATCATTCCTAATGATTAATTAACAAAGCCCGGTTTGACGGGAGAAATTATGTGCTGACACTGCTGACGTCACAGAATAAATAATAGTACTATTAGGTACAGAAGACTCACTCTCTAACAAAACGCGTCTGTTACGATCAGCACAGATATGGCCGCTAGGTGGCGACAGCGCCACGCGCGGCTTATGACAAACCCCAAAATTGGGGTCGAACGCATGTACTTTTAGCTATCTGTAGCAAAGCGACGAAATCGCGGACCTGCTGACGTCTCAATAGTGCGAGGATACATATTTTATAAGTCGATGTCTACTTAAGGTGACATTCCATTTCCAACTGCAGCTGCAATACTGTTCATTTTCTATGGAAATTGACAATGACAGCGACGCGTTTCCATAGTAAAATGAACAGTATTGCAGCTGCAGTTGGAAATGGAATGTCACTCTTATACAAAAGCACAATGTTTGATTGTACCACCTTTACGAAAATAATTATTTTAGTTGTAGGTACACAACATTAAAATAAACTATTTGTATTTTTTAAATATTTTATGTTTTAATTTGTGACCCATTTCGTACAGTCAACAACAGAGCTATGAATACAGGCAAAGTGCCAAAAATATGTATACACGACCTTAATGTACAGGCAATAAAGTACTGTATACATATTTTTGACACTTTGCCTGTATTCATAGCTCTGTTGTTGACTGTACCTTGTCACAGTGACAATCAATATGAAAATCGCTTGACACCTCATACTAATGTCATTGTGACAATGTACAAAATGGTTCATAAATTGAAACTATCGACTGTACACTTATATTTTTTCTAAATTTACCGAATTAAACTATCGACTTGGTGCCATTAGGCATTAAGTTCGCCATTTGTACATTATTTTTATGTTTTGTGCAATAAAGTTTAAATAAATAAATAAATAAATAAAATCAATTTGAGTCTGAGATTTCAGCCAACTAAAGGATCGTTCTAAATCATCACACACATCTACATCCACATCATCATCACAACCACCAAGCGACCAGCGAACATCTAGCGACCTTCACCAAGGAGGAGTTTTGGCCGAAGGGTGTCAAGTTCCGGCGGTTCCGCGGCCGTTTCCCTGACACTGCGGGGTTGCGAACTGCATCACAGCCATAATTGTGTTTTTAGTTTTAAGATATACTTTGTAATCATATGTATGCTAGTTTTAAGGTATTTATCCATGGGCCAATAGTTGCCTGAAAATAAATGTTTTCATTTCAAATATAAGTACTGTAAGTAGGTAGTAATCGGGGCAAATAGATGGACGGAGTATCTGATATGGATGTCGATAAATGTCGATATTGAATTAAGCACAAGGAAAAGTGCATTACTGCTCTCGTCATACCGGGCTTTAAATATCGACTGAAGTATTATCGATATGGCGTCATTCAAATATTCATCATCATCATCATCTCAGCCATAAAACGTCCACTGCTGAACATAGGCCTCCCCCTTGGACCTCCATACGTGCCGGTTGGAAGCGACCCGCATCCAGCGTCTTCCGGCAACCTTAACAAGGTCGTCCGTCCATCTTGTGGGTGGACGTCCTACGCTGCGCTTGCTAGTCCGTGGTCTCCACTCGAGCACTTTTCGACCCCATCGGCCATCTTCTCTGCGTGCAATGTGGCCTGCCCATTGCCACTTCTAGCTTGCTAATCCGGTGGGCTATGTCGGTGACTTTAGTTCGTCTACGGATCTCCTCATTTCTGATTCGATCAGGTAGAGAAACTCCGAGCGTAGCCGAGCATTTCAAATATTACGTAAGGCAATTTAATTTATATTAGAGACAACAAAACTGGTGCCTCCGTCACTGTGCTACTACTACCTACGTGTAATTTTATAAATATTCACCGTCAATGAGTGGCAGATTTGAAAACACTACTTTAACCTCTTGAGACTAAATGTACATTACAATGTACATACCTAATCGTGCAAAATTTGAACCTTTCATGAACCAAATAAATTAGCTTTTCTTTTGTTTCATTGCTTTTTAAAACAAACAAAATTCGTTCCAATTTACTTATTGAATAAGGTTCAAATTAAAAATATAAAAACTTTATATACTGGGTCTTACGAGGTTTTTAAACATTTCATGTCAATTATACCTCTAGCGGAATAACGCCGCAGACGAAACACACGTCCGCAACAGCGAGGTGCGTCATGAGCAGGCTGACGCGCGAGCGGCGCCGCGAGCGCGCCAGCGTCGTCAGCACAGCGAGGTTCCCCGCCGCGCCGCACAACAGCAACACGAAGTACACCGTCACCACACACGCGCCGTCCGTCTGTACCGCCAGTGACGTGTTGTATGGCGGTTCACTCTCGAAATATAAACATTTATTGTAGATCATACCTCTAGTGGGATGACGCCGCAGACGACACACACGTCGGCAACAGCGAGGTGCGTCATGAGCAGGCTGACGCGCGAGCGGCGCCGCGAGCGCGCCAGCGTCGTCAGCACAGCGAGGTTCCCCGCCGCGCCGCACAACAGCAACACGAAGTACACCGTCACCACACACGCGCCGTCCGTCTGTACTGCCAGTGACATGTTGTATGGCGGTTCACTCTCGAAATATAAACATTTATTGTAGATCATACCTCTAGTGGGATGACGCCGCAGACGACACACACGTCGGCAACAGCGAGGTGCGTCATGAGCAGGCTGACGCGCGAGCGGCGCCGCGAGCGCGCCAGCGTCGTCAGCACAGCGAGGTTCCCCGCCGCGCCGCACAACAGCAACACGAAGTACACCGTCACCACACACGCGCCGTCCGTCTGTACTGCCAGTGACATGTTGTATGGCGGTTCACTCTCGAAATATAAACATTTATTGTAGATCATACCTCTAGTGGGATGACGCCGCAGACGACACACACGTCGGCAACAGCGAGGTGCGTCATGAGCAGGCTGACGCGCGAGCGGCGCCGCGAGCGCGCCAGCGTCGTCAGCACAGCGAGGTTCCCCGCCGCGCCGCACAACAGCAACACGAAGTACACCGTCACCACACACGCGCCGTCCGTCTGTACTGCCAGTGACATGTTGTATGGCGGTTCACTCTCGAAATATAAACATTTATTGTCGATCATACCTCTAGTGGGATGACGCCGCAGACGACACACACGTCGGCAACAGCGAGGTGCGTCATGAGCAGGCTGACGCGCGAGCGGCGCCGCGAGCGCGCCAGCGTCGTCAGCACAGCGAGGTTCCCCGCCGCGCCGCACAACAGCAACACGAAGTACACCGTCACCACACACGCGCCGTCCGTCTGTACTGCCAGTGACATGTTGTATGGCGGTTCACTCTCGAAATATAAACATTTATTGTAGATCATACCTCTAGTGGGATGACGCCGCAGACGACACACACGTCGGCAACAGCGAGGTGCGTCATGAGCAGGCTGACGCGCGAGCGGCGCCGCGAGCGCGCCAGCGTCGTCAGCACAGCGAGGTTCCCCGCCGCGCCGCACAACAGCAACACGAAGTACACCGTCACCACACACGCGCCGTCCGTCTGTACTGCCAGTGACATGTTGTATGGCGGTTCACTCTCGAAATATAAACATTTATTGTCGATCATACCTCTAGTGGGATGACGCCGCAGACGACACACACGTCGGCAACAGCGAGGTGCGTCATGAGCAGGCTGACGCGCGAGCGGCGCCGCGAGCGCGCCAGCGTCGTCAGCACAGCGAGGTTCCCCGCCGCGCCGCACAACAGCAACACGAAGTACACCGTCACCACACACGCGCCGTCCGTCTGTACTGCCAGTGACATGTTGTATGGCGATTCACTCTCGAAATATAAACATTTATTGTAGATCATACCTCTAGCGGGATGACGCCGCAGACGACACACACGTCCGCAACAGCGAGGTGCGTCATGAGCAGGCTGACGCGCGAGCGGCGCCGCGAGCGCGCCAGCGTCGTCAGCACAGCGAGGTTCCCCGCCGCGCCGCACAACAGCAACACGAAGTACACCGTCACCACACACGCGCCGTCCGTCTGTACCGCCAGTGACGTGTTGTATGGCGGTTCACTCTCGAAATATAAACATTTATTGTCGATCATACCTCTAGTGGGATGACGCCGCAGACGACACACACGTCAGCAACAGCGAGGTGCGTCATGAGCAGGCTGACGCGCGAGCGGCGCCGCGAGCGCGCCAGCGTCGTCAGCACATCGAGGTTCCCCGCCGCGCCGCACAACAGCAACACGAAGTACACCGTCACCACACACGCGCCGTCCGTCTGTACTGCCAGTGACATGTTGTATGGCGGTTCACTCTCGAAATATAAACATTTATTGTCGATCATACCTCTAGTGGGATGACGCCGCAGACGACACACACGTCGGCAACAGCGAGGTGCGTCATGAGCAGGCTGACGCGCGAGCGGCGCCGCGAGCGCGCCAGCGTCGTCAGCACAGCGAGGTTCCCCGCCGCGCCGCACAACAGCAACACGAAGTACACCGTCACCACACACGCGCCGTCCGTCTGTACTGCCAGTGACATGTTGTATGGCGATTCACTCTCGAAATATAAACCTTTATTGTAGATCATACCTCTAGCGGGATGACGCCGCAGACGACACACACGTCCGCAACAGCGAGGTGCGTCATGAGCAGGCTGACGCGCGAGCGGCGCCGCGAGCGCGCCAGCGTCGTCAGCACAGCGAGGTTCCCCGCCGCGCCGCACAACAGCAACACGAAGTACACCGTCACCACACACGCGCCGTCCGTCTGTACTGCCAGTGACATGTTGTATGGCGGTTCACTCTCGAAATATAAACATTTACTGTCGATTATACCTCTAGCGGGATGACGCCGCAGACGACACACACGTCCGCAACAGCGAGGTGCGTCATGAGCAGGCTGACGCGCGAGCGGCGCCGCGAGCGCGCCAGCGTCGTCAGCACAGCGAGGTTCCCCGCCGCGCCGCACAACAGCAACACGAAATACACCGTCACCACACACGCGCCGTCCGTCTGTACCGCCAGTGACGTGTTGTATGGAGATTCACTCTCGAAATAGTCCCAGAATTGTTTGTCAATTGTCGAGTCTTTGGTTGAATTGTCCATTTTTGTTACGTTTGACATTTTTGTTTTATTTTTTAACTGTTGAGGAGAAACCAATTTAAATGTGTATAAAAGTAATAATAACATACCTACGCCATACAACCCACAACAAAACATGTAGGTAATCACTGACACTCAATTTCATAAAGCCAATAAGATATATCTTGTATCAATTTAGCATCATATTTAATCAATATATTATAATTAAAGGTAAATATTATCCTCCACATCCCCAGAAGTCAAATATCCAACGTAAGACATATTAAACCAATTTAGAGCTTCTAGAGAGAAGATTAAACATTAATCAATGTAGAGTTAGGCTAGGTTCACACTGCCACAGATTATATAATAGTTCTTACGAATAGAAAGAACAACTTTACTAACAAGTTTATTTTTGAAGTGAAAACTTCTTTAGCGGCGCTGAGCACTTTTTGAGGTGGGGGAAAAATGATAAACTCGAGACAGCGTAACGCGTAACGTGCTGACGTCATGTGTCACGGATAATGTTATTCACCAAAGAACTTTTGTCATAACATATCATAATCAGGTCAATTATTTAAAACTGGACTTTTATATTAAGCAATAAAGCTCAATGTCCTAATCTTGTACGGGCTGAAATACGAGGATCTCACAGTTACATTCTAACTTTATATCACTCCAATATAATTCAACAAAGCTACATCTTGATGAAATCGCTAATAAAAGTTAACTTTAGTACTGGTGAATAAAACTCAACATATCATGACCAAATATATTTAGATGCGAGGTCTGCAAGGTATCTTTACAATTTCTATTCGAATTTTAAACAATTAACGCTACAAATTTAAGCTCACTGGCCAGCAATTTCGGAACTAAAGTTCTTCAATAGAAAGGAGGATGGGTCAATTATACATAGTGCTGCAGACATTTTGGACTAGTCATTGAGTTTTCACATCTGTCGGCACTCCCGGAGTGCAACCCGTTGTTTTTTATTTATTTAAGCGATTATTTGCATGTAAATATAGAAGTAAAGTATAATGGATTAGCGTTAGCGCCAATTAATTAATTGCTAATATTATTGTTTTAATTAACTCAATTAATTAGTTTGTATGACACAATTTGTACCTCATCTAAAACTTTTTTACAAAGTTAGAGAACAATAGCTTTTTTTTTAACTGTATTTACAATGAGACGTTATTTTTCGTACAATTATAAACTTTGTCCATTATCACTTTTAATAATTGTTACTCTCATAAACCAATTATCATACTAATTTTAAAGACACTAAAAAATATTCACCTCTTTTTAATTATTTTTCTTTATACTTATCTATTTTTTAGTCAAAACTAATATTCACTTAGTTTTACTTTATATTAGCACATTATTTTTGCACACTCATCACATTCACTATATTTTGCAACACAACATTAATTTGCACTATCTTTTGCAATTTAAACGCAATTTATTTATTCACTTTTCAATACAAAATATACTTCAAAAATAATTATTTTTATTTCGCGTACTTTACTGTATCGTCACTACGCGAGTGACTTTTGTACGCACGTGGGCGCTACGCGACGTCGTAGCACCGACTGGCGTAGCAGCTACGAGCCGCTACGGAGCTACGAGGCAAAAATGAATGGTCTAACTAATCAACGAGTTGGTTAGTTAGACCATTCATTTTTGTAAGTGGAAAGCTTACAGGCGAATTCGAATTTTAGTTTTTCGATCTGTTTCAGATATGATACAGATCTGTCAAAATTACATTTCTTTAACAATAAGAGATCAGTATCATATCGGAAACAGATCGAATAACTAAAATTCGAATACGCCTGTTAGATTGGCATTCGGTTTTTTCAAACTTGTTTTATTATTGATATGATGAGGTCTTGTGAGGTCAATACTAAGCTTAAAATTTTAAGGAAATGTTTTCAGTATTATCTGCTGTATTATTCATATACCTAATCATTCATAAGCACGGAACCCTCCATTAAGGATGACTCACGTTAGACCGGGCAGGGTCCGGGCCGGAGCTTCCAGCGCTTACTTTTCTATGACATGACAGGCGATCTCGTGATTCTTTCCATAGAAAACGATGCGCCGGAAGCACCGGGTCGGACACGGCCCGGTCTAACGTGAGTCATCCTTTAAGCTTGGTAATAAACAAAATGAATGAGCAAAAAACAAAAACCGGGCAAGTGCGAGTCCGACTCGCGCACGAAGGGTTCCGTACCATAATGCAAAAAAAAAACAAAAAAAAGCAAAAACAAAAACGGTCACCCATCCAAATACTGACCACTCCCGACGTTGCTTAACTTTGGTCAAAAATCACGTTTGTTGTATGGGAGCCCCATTTAAATCTTTATTTTATTCTGTTTTTAGTATTTGTTGTTATAGCGGCAACAGAAATACATCATCTGTGAAAATTTCAACTGTCTAGCTATCACGGTTCGTGAGATACAGCCTGGTGACAGACGGACGGACGGACGGACAGCGAAGTCTTAGTAATAGGGTCCCGTTTTACCCTTTGGGTACGGAACCCTAAAAACGATATTTTCTAGACGCCATTTTGAATTTCAACCGGAAGTCCAATAATATTGCCTTTGTTTACTCGTACCGCAAATATTCCGATCAAAAGTTAAACAAATTACTTACATGCCTACACATATGAAACAAATTATTTGATCAATTTAATCAAACGAACCCTATACAAGCTTGCGTTTGGGATAAAATATTAAAATCGGCTAAGTGCGTGCTCGATCACGCTTGTTTGGTTCCATTTTTTGATTTTTGAAGTGAAAATTTCTTTAGCGGCGCTGTGCACTTTTTGAGGTGGAAAAATGTTAAACTCGAGACAGCGTAACGCGTAACCCTCTCATTCTACCGCGCGGCAAAAATGTATGCCTGAGCCTGCTGTTTCGTTTAGGCGGCGCAGCTCGCACCCTTGTTGAGCTCTGGCAATCTAAAGGCCCCAGTACACAATGGGCCATCGCCGGCCACTCCAAGGGACGCATTTATGCGTTAGATCCCTCCAACGCATAAATGCGTCCCTTGGAGTGGCCGGCGATGGCCCATTGTGTACTGGGGCCTTTACTCACCGGCAGCAATACCACAGAATAAATAATAGTACTAGGTATAGAAGATTCCCTCTCTAATAAAACGCGTAAGTTACGATCAGGACGGATGTGTCCGCTAGGTGGCGACAGCGCCACGCCCGGCTTCTAGCCACCAAAATTGGTGTGGAACGGATGTACTTTTAGCTACCTGTTGCAAAGCGATGAAATCGCGGAGTGAGCCACCTGATAAAAATAAACAAAAACTACCCTCAAATGGCTCCATAAGCCAGTTGTAAAGTTTAAGCTTTCAATGTAGCCCACAAGATGGCAGAACCTACAATGCACAAGGAAACGTAGCAATTTTTCAGTGGCATCGCTGATTGAGGACACGACGAAAGCAGAAGGGTTCCCTTTTTTTTCATTTCGGTTGCGGAACTCTAAAAAATAAATGTTAAATAATTGAAAAAACGCGAGTCAGAATGGAATTTATTATCCCTCAGGCCGATAACGAAACTCGGGGATATTTCCCGGTACAAACAATTTACCAACAAGGTCTGAAAGGTTTAATGTTAATAATAAATTGATAATAAGTATTTGTGGGTCGCCTCTCTACCGCTCGAAAACGAGTATGACCTTTAAATTCCTCGCTGATGGGTCTTCCATTAATTACAACACACAAAATTTCGATTTTATATACTCTCTGTATCGTATCACGTAAATAATTTCTTAGAATAGTCTCAAAAATCATACTACGTATATCTTATTCATTGTTAATTAATGTATTAATGTCTAAGGAATGTAAGATTTCTAGTTTGTGGCCGTTGTGGCAATAAAGTTTTTTTATCTTTTATAAAAATTTCTGCCGCTGTGCACGTTAAAAGTTTACGGCACGTATTTATAACCGGTCAAATAATTAATCTAATTTGGGTAGTTTAAAATAATTAATAATCAAACGAACTTACCTGTGAAGTTTGATTACAATTATACGAGTATCCAAATCCAAGACAACAAATATAATTTACAAGCAGCAGTACATGGAATCATGCCGTCCTTGTCACACATTTTAGAGATATAATATTTAAAAAACAATTTCGCGCTGTTCCCCTACCTCACTACGCCATCGTCCCTCGCCATCCCACTCTAACCCCGCTCCTCAGATACCCGTCATTATTTCAGAGTGGATCTTTTTTGTGTTATGAACAGAGACTATTTTATTTTAATTTTCGGGGTTGGGGGGCGGGAATTTGTTGTCTTGGATTTGGATACTCGTATAATTGTAATCAAACTTCACAGGTAAGTTCGTTTGATTATTAATTATACTTCCTATCCAAATCCAAGACAACAAATATAATTTACAAGCAGATGTTCAGAGCCTTGTATCTAAATACAGGTGCGAAAATAAAATGAAATATCGATATGAAATCAGTAAGTTACGTATACCGTTACTGATATGACTGATTTCAGCTGAAGAAATTTACCTGCAAATGTAATTTTATAGAGTCTGTGCGGAAAGAGAAGAGTCGTGGCAGAAACGGGAACTAACATTTTAAATTTTATATGGCAATCAAACCTTTGACACCTGTCTTGTAAAAAGTAAACAAACTTCTGTCATTGTATATTTTTATTAACAAAAACCGCAAGTTTTATGTATAAAATATTTTCAAAACACGATGAAACCGTACATAAAACCACAAGAAAAATTATATTTAACATTGTTCGGTTTTGTCAGGGGGAAGAAAACGGCTAAAAGCCGACTATCGACTTACAAAAAGTCGCGGAACGTGTTTCCGCTATTCGCGGGTATTGATGTTGTATTTAATATTAAATAATTACCTATTTAATAAGCCCCCTAAGTAACTTGTCTCCGGTACATAATCGGTAAGTATATTCATTCAAAATATATTAATTTTCATAAATATGCAGGTCATTCATGATCTTTAAAATAACTGACAAATAGTCTTGATACTTGCCATTTTATGCATATTTATATGTAATTTTTTTTTCAGGATTGTGTAAAAGTACCTACGGTATCTCGAATAAAAAACCGCTAAGTAGATGATATGCAAGAATTCGTAATCTACGTGCCGGATTCAAGCACATCCAGTTCCTCACATCAGTCCCTGGTTGTTCTGAAGCTAGCTCAAACATAAGTGACATTGAATATTTTAATTCAGACTTCGATTACAAAGAATAAAACTTTTTCATAAAAATATTTCTTTATTTGTAAGTACGTTTACTAGGTTCTGTTAGTTACGAAATTCTAAGTATTTCATATTTAGCAGACTTTTCGGCGAAGTAAAATATCGTGAGATGAGAGAACCGGACATATCCCAATAAGGCCTACCTATGCACTATTTTTATTCATATTCATATTTATTATTAATAATGTACACATACATTACAAGTCAAGTTTACAATGGGTGAAATATATCCCAGATAGTAAAATTACAGTTCTAATGCCCAATTTCTACCTGATCTACCCGGTTTTGTATTAAAATAACTGTTGGACTGCACAGATTAGGTAGTACATAAATGAGACTCTATCTTGTTTGGTACTAAAATTACAGTTGTATTGGGCAGATTCTTAACTAGTTTTAGCAGTTTTGTCAATCGCACTGTCACTTTTTAGTATCTGAGACATAAAAAACAAGAGTGTGTTTTAAAAAGAAAACTAGTGCCTGCGCTAATTCAAAGGATTGATTTGACGAGCCGACACCACCACCAGGCTCCGTTTAGTAAACCGTGGTAAAAAACCGGAACAAAAGGGATACAAGTATCATGACCTTTAGTGTCGTACTATAATCACGTGACCAGTGTTGTCAGCATAGCAAAAACGATAAAATAGCACTGGCGCGCCCTCAAATCCCACGACTCTTCTCTTTCCGCACAGACTCTATAAGTATAGCATTGTAAATTATAATGATAAGCGTCATTGATTAACGGGTAAAATTAGGTACCTTTTATATTCCTTTTTGGTGAAAGAAAAAAATAATCATAAATAAATTAAACTTTCTTAGTTTTTATTGTAATACTATAACTATAACTTTAAAAAACAACTTCTTAAAATTATGGTTATAACTGTTGTATAATGTAATTTTGCCTTTGCTTATGTAGACCATTGAAAGGTGTGTTCAATCTTTAGTTATAGCTCTGAACCAATTTTTATAGCATTTTATACCCATTATATTATTCGAATTTCAATTTAAATTTAACTAAGATATACATTGTTTTAATATTCAAGATTATAATTACTACAACGGTTTAGGTTGTTTTCTGCCAGACACTATACATAATAAATAAGCTGTTTTTTATCATTTAGATTTTACCAACCACTCACTGGATGTAATTATTTTTTGCGTTATGATTAATCTATGAATGTATGTCTTTTTAAGTATTGACAAGTAGAATAAAATATAACTTTATGACAGTTTGCAATGAAGATCCAATACAACAATAAATACCCTCTTCTATACAAAGCCTGTGGGTAAAGGAGATTTTTCTTCATTGTAAGGTTGTCATAGAAATCAAGTTTCTATACATTTAGACTAAGTCCGGACAATGACTAGTAGAAAAGCCTGTAGGTGCTGTTTTGAAACTTATAATTTTTCAAATTTTCAATTATAATTCAGCTTCAAATTATAGATTTATATAGTTGGTCAAACCAATTTGTCAGTCAGTAACAGGAAAACTATACTCATCCTTTCCTTTTGGGTGCTAGTACTGGTGTAAGACAAAGATAGTACGATTCTCTCTGTCTTTGATTGTAATGAGACAGTCACATTCTCAAACGATACGTAAATAGCTAAATAATGTATATAGATAGATTACCTTTATTAATAAATAACTCGTCTTTCTTTACGTATCTGATCGATGACGACTACACGTGATACAAGTGGCAAGCAAACTTTGGTAGATTGTAGTGTAGGTAGTTAGGTCTTAAATTATGATATATTTGTGTATAAGGCATTTACTTGAAATTTATCATTCAAGGAGTAGCTTATAGTAACCTTTTTAAAAAAATAACAATTATACTGTGCAGCGTGCACAGTATTCTTGTGATACACAATCAACAATAATTATTTAAGCTTTCTCGTGTTACGTAGCATTCATACATAGGTACTATAAGTATTTAAATAAATTATTTTACACCATGCATAAAATACACAGATTAGAATTATTGTTAAACACAAGTTCTATTTCATAAATTGGATAGAAATATAACAATACACTCTTTTTGTTTGGGCAGTCGTGTAAAAAGTAGGTGAGTTGACCGTGACGTCACGATCTAATGTTTCATATAAATTCCATGTTAGCAAATCGTTTTGACAGTTCTAAAAAGGTAACTGATTTGTAGTAGTAGTAGTAGTAGTAGTAGGAAAATACCCTATTATAACTGTACAGCAATATAATATGACAACCTAGAGCATTTAAATTAATGACAATATTTAATTTTATTATTGTTGATGGATATCAATCTTTTATTGCGATTGTCAATCTAGCTATTTAGCGATGGCGACTCATGTAACAGGTTACAGCATTTAACTCTGGTTGCATTGTTGTGCAATTGTGCATATTGGTTTTCAGCTAAGGATTCCAGCGTTGATTTCGCGTCGTGGGATATATGCATCAACCACGGTGCAGCCCTTGTTAGTTGCGGCGACGGTCCCCTGAAGTTTAGAGCTGAGATAACCAGTAAGCAAATCGTACTGGATTTGTTACGAGTAGGTAAATCGGGCTCGTTGAGATGCTATATATTTGACTGCAGGACAAAGATGCTGTTTGAAGCTATTTGGAACACATAACTTCGTTATATGTATGTATAATAGTGTGAATGTAAAACCGGTTAAAGGGTTATATCTCCTTCCATATATTGTTTACTCGTCATACAGCACTGTTGGTGTACTTAACAGGATTTTAGGCTGCATTAACACCAGTTAAATTGCTTCAACGTAACTAAAATCTCCTTTGTATTTCACATACGTAAAGTCACATCATCACTATTAAAGTGGAGGCAACATAAAGGTCTGGATGCAGACTATGACAAGTACATTACATTGGCATCAACACTGTTACAGTGGAGCACGGTTATATATCTTTGACTCATTTTATAACGATCAAAGCGTCTGCAGAACAAACATACCGAAGAGCGTAAAGACCGAAGAACGAAGTGACTGAAGAACGAAGTGATCGAAGAGCGAAGCGACTGAAGAGCGTATCATCAGAAGAGCGAAGCGACCGAAGAGCGCAGTATCCGAAGAGCGAAGCGACCGAAGAGTGTAGCATCCGAAGAGCGGAGAGACCGAAGAGCGTAGCATCCGAAGAGCGAAGCGGCCGAAGAGCAAAGCGACCGATAAACCAAATGACCGAAGCAATCGAAGAGCGAGTCAGCCATTATTATGTAGTTTTTGATATTATGCAATTATCATCATAAATCTTCAACACAGTAAATGTGGAGTAAGGATAACCTCGTTACTATTAATGAGGAGCAAATTCAACCTCGACGCTGTGAAAGCGGAGCTCTCGACACAATTACTGTGGAGTAAAAATAGCCTCATCACTATTAAAGTGGGGCAAACTTACCCTCAACGCTGTTAAAGCGGAGTTCTCGACACAATTAATGTGGAGTAAAGATAGCCTCGTCACTATTAAAGTGGGGCAAATTTAGCCTCAACGCTGTTAAAGCGGAGCCCTCGACACAATTGATGTGGAGTAATGATGGCCTCTTCACTATTAAAGTGGGGCAAATTTACCCTCAACGCTGTTAAAGCGGAGTTCTCGACACAATTAATGTGGAGTTAAGATAGCCTCTTCACTATTAAAGTGGGGCAAATATAACCTCAACGCTGTGAAGGCGGAGCTCTCGACACAATGAATGTGGAAAATTTTGCCTCGACTTCTCGTTTGTAACTAAATATTTATCCTATATGAATTTTAATTTATATGTGTTATTTAATGTGCAATATCATAAACTCTCCTTTTGTCATTGACTTTTATTTGGTAACACGGTTTATACCGAGTACTTACCTACCTGTTTGATGATCATCTCGTTGCATAGTATACCTAAGTTTCTAAGTACTCACTCTACGTAAACTACCAAATTCTGAATCCCAGTTGTCATTAGGAGGTTTACTTATATTTCCGATACGATTTACGCATGAGTTTACGATCCTCGACGCTATTGTACTTGCGGAGTATTATTATTTGACGTAGTCCATAATATTACACAAATCAAGTCCCAATACTTTGACCATGATTTATTTCATTCTAAAATTACATTGAGTTGATAATATGCGAGTGTATAAAAAGAAATTGATGTTAGCACATTCATGAGGTTTACTTAGGGTCGGTTGCACCAAACTGTTACGAACGTTAAAGAGTTCGCTAAATTTTTATGTATGGAAAGTTTCATAGTAAAGGCGCGGGGCGCGCCGGCTGACGATGATCAGTCTGTCAAAGGTGGTTGGTGCAACTGGCACTTACTCGTACAAAGATATACTGTTCACACTTGGTACGCCTCCGTTATACAGTACTGTTGTAGAAAGTAACTGGCTATGTGATGTTAAGAGCGCTCTTACAAGAAAAGTCGAAATAATGCAAAATTGATGATACTAGTCGACGAAATTCAGGACTTTGTGCTCATTATTAGAAACAATGAGTACTTGTTCCAGTAAAAGCGTCTTCTTATCTTTTTAAATATCGTTGTAAATATTAGAAAAAGGACTTATTAAATTAGTAATGAATTTTTTTCTGATGGTCGTTTCCGAAAAACCCCGTGAAGCACTGAACGGCAAGCTCTTATTTGGAAATGTTGAGAAGTTTACTCTGCTAAACCTGGCTATTTTGTATTACTAATACCCTGTACTTTAGGCATATCAAACGATATTTTTCCTACATACCTTTGAGAAAGAGAAAATCAAAGTAAAACGAACTCAATTTTCTCTCCGAAACAAGTGTCAATTTCTACGAAAATCTACTTAATATCGAAGTCATTTTCATACTCAAGCAATCTGCAACGTTTGCTTATACTGTTGGTATACATAAGTGTTTATGAAATTCTACTATAATTTTTTGGCAATTTTTTGAAAACTACTCTATATTACCGATGACGCGCGCTCGCCAGCTCAGTGCCGCGGCAGAGCTTGTACAGGCAGGACGTGTGTCGGTCGGCTCCGCACATTTTCAACGGCGACGACGAGGTTTTTTATCATTGTGTGCGGCGGGCGCCGTGTAAAACGCTATACTGTATGCGTGTAAACCGCAACGAGAAACTTTGATCCTAGCACTGTTTTTATAGTATTATAATTTATAATGGTACAGTTTAATAAACTACCGGACAGGATTAAAAATATTTGAAACGACCTGACATTCTATATGTATTTATTTGACTCAAGATAGTACTCGGGGTCTGATGATGGAGCCGAAAGGTGGTTACCGGTACCAATCAACCATGCAACTAAACCACTTCGTGTTTAGGCTCGTTTTATTCGTCTCAACAAGATCTTTGACACAAGATAGTACTCAGGGTCTGATGATGGAGCCGGAAGGTAGTCACCGGTACCAATCAACCATGCAACTAAACCACTTCGTGTTTGGGCTCGTTTGATTCGTCTCAACAAGATCTTTGACACAAGATAGTACTCAGGGTCTGATGATGGAGCCGGAAGGTGGTCACCGGTACCAATCAACCGTGCAACGAAACCACTTCGTGTTTAGGCTCGTTTTATTCGTCTCAACAAGATCTTTGACACAAGATAGTACTCAGGGTCTGATGATGGAGCCGGAAGGTGGTCACCGGTACCAATCAACCATGCAACTAAACCTCTTCGTGTTTGGGCTCGTTTGATTAGTCTCAATAAGATCTTTGACACTGAAGATACACAAGGTTTGATTATGGAGCTGAAAGGTGGCCACGGGTACCAGTCTATCATGTAACTGAACCACTTCGTGTTTAGGCACGTTTTATTCGTCTCAACAAGATCTTTGACACAAGATAGTACTCAGGATCTGATGATGGAGCTCGAAGGTGGCGACGGGTACCTGTCTATCATGCAGTGTTGGCATCAATCTGAACTAAATCAATCCGGATTGATCAATCGAATTGACGCGTCAATCCGAATTGATCAATTCGAATTGATTTAATTCTGATTGACGCGTCAATCCGATTGAATCAATTGGAATTAACGCATCAATCCTCAATTCGGATTAAATCAATTCTCAATCTAGATTAACCTAGGGTCCCTTTCCCTTCCCTAAGATTAGTTTTCAAAGGTGTCCTTTTTAGGAACTTACTTACTGGACTTAAAGTCGATATCTGAGGTTCCCAGAGGTTCGAAAACATGTTCCTGATGTCAATATTGACTGATGTCCCTTTTAGGGACATTTTTCGAAATTGGCCAATTACGTTCATATTCGTAATCGATGTCGACCATAGGTCCCGAAAAATGTTTCTGACGTCAGTATTGAAGGATGTCCCTTCCATGTCGGGACATTTTTTTAAATTGATCGTTGGCACTTTAAAACGATATCTGAGATTTCCAAAGGTTCCGTAACATGTTTCCGACGGCAATACAGACGGAGTTTCCTTTTTTTCTGGACATTTATGGGACATTACTTCCAATTAACCGATTGCGTTCAAAATCGATATCTGAGGTGCCCAAAGGTTTCGAAACATGTTTCTGACGGCAATACCGAGAAATGACCTTTTTTCAGCAGGGTGGCGTAATGCAGGTAGTAAAGTAAGTACGCGGCTAAAGTGTAGAATCTAAATATTGCCGTTGAAACCATATTTTGCACCTCAGCTATCGATTTTGAATGCAATCAGTCACTTTCAAAGAATGTCACTAAAATGTCCCAAAACAGGACACCTTTCAATATTGCAGTTGAAAAAATGTTTAGAAACCTCTGTTTACCTCAGATAATATCAAAAATCAAACCCATCCTAAAGCCAGGCGGGGATCCAAAAAATCCAAGTCAATACCGGCCGATTGCGCTTATACCGTCAGTGTCTAAATTATTCGAAAAATGTATGACAAATCGTGTGTATGAATTTTTCGAAAAATATCATATTTTAGACAACAACCAATACGGTTTCCGAAAACACCGCTCAACATCACTAGCGGTTTACCAATACATATTTAACATCTTATATCACATAAATAATAGATCATATAGCGTAGGGCTCTTGTTAGATATGACAAAGGCATACGAAAAAGTCTCCCATGAAATTCTACTTTACAAACTACACGGGATGGGAATACGTGGTTTGGCTTATAACTGGTTTCAATCATACCTCAAAAATCGCAGGCAATGTGTAGAAATAAATTACTTTGACACTGAATCAAATGAAGTCAGACCCGTTACATCTGATATGCGTTACACGACATGTTCCATTCCACAGGGCAGTGTATGCGGATGCCTCCTGTTCATAGCCTACATTAACGACTTACCGAAAGTCCTAGACACCAACACGACTTGCGTAATGTTTGCAGACGATGTGTCACTACTTTTTAATTGCAAAAATAGCATTGAATGCAACGACCGCCTTAAAAATATTTACAATAATCTAAAAGACTGGCTTAACGACCATAACATAGAAATAAATTTAAATAAAACAAAAATTATACAGTTCAAACCAGTGCAAAAAAAACCTTTGGAACTATACCTAAATGTAAACGCAAGTAACGTACAGGAGGTTGAGGAATTTAGTCTTTTGGGTATAACAATAGATTCCGGAGTAAAATGGAAAGCACATATTCAACAAGTTAAAACTAAATTGTCAAAATTCCTGTATGCGCTTCATATACTAAAATCAAATACAAATTTTGAATGTGCATTATCTGCATACTACGCAAACGCATACGCATGGCTCTGCTATGGTATTGTGCTATGGGGGGGCAGCACCGAAGCCAAGCAACTGTTTGTAATGCAAAAAAAGTGTATACGCGTCCTTGCAAATGTACGTCTTCCAACTAGTTGTAACCCATATTTTATTGAGTATGGTTTATTGACATTGCCCTGTATCTATATACTGCACTCTGCTCTCTTTGTTCGTGAAAATCCCCACTTATTTGAAGTAAAGCAAGATAAGCAGAGAACTAGAGAGCAGTACCGAAATAAACTATTGGTCCCAAAATGTAACCTAGAAATGTATAAAAATAGCCCACACTACAACTGTATAGTCATTACTAATAAAATTCCATATTCCATTAAACAAGAACCTCGATATGCAGTATTTAAAAACAAGCTGAAAAAATTATTAATTGAAAAATGTTATTACTCTGTAAAGGATTTTATTAACGATGACAATTTATTATAAACCTAATTTAATTATAAAATTGTATTTAGAGTATAATTTGACTTTGAAAATTATTAGAATTAATTTATTTTGATTGTATGAAATTATATTTGTTTTAACTTAATTGACTCGAATTTAATTAAATTGATTTTATTATTTTTAATTAGCATTATTTGTAATTTTATCCAATTTATTTTATTTTGTTTTATTGTTTTAATTTAAATTATTTGTTTTTAATTAAATCGAATTTGTTTTAACCTAATTTAATTAGTTTTAAGTACCTATGTTGTGTGCCCTAGCAGGGCGTCATGGACTGACTTTATTTAATTATTTACACCTGTTTGCGTTTATGTACATGATTATACAATGAATAAATGAAAATGAAAAGAATAACGATTTTAAACGCAATCGGGTAATTTCTAGAAATGTCCCAAAAAAGGACATCTCTCAATATTTCCCTCGGAAACAAGTTTCGAAACCTTTGGGCACCTCAGATATCGATTTTGAACGCTATCGGTTAATTTCAAGGAAAGTCCCGAAAATGTTCCAAAAAGGACATCCTTCATATAGCCGTCGGAAACATGTTTCGGAACCTTTGGTAAACTCAGACACCGCTTTTGAACGCATTTGGTCAGTTTCACAAAAATGGCCTAAATAAAAAGGACAGGACATTAGGTAGGTACATACAAAGTAATCGTCAATCCGAATTGACGATTGAGGATTGACCGATCAATTCGAATTAACGATTAGTAATCGTCAATCTTCAATCAGTAGATTTAGAATTAGTTTCGTCAATCGTCAATTCGAATTGATCGGTCAATTCTCAATCGTCAATTTGAATTGATTTTTTGCCAACACTGCTATCATGTAACTGAACCACTTCATGTTTGGGCTCGTTTGATTCGTCTCAACAAGACCTTGGACACAAGTTAGTACTCAGGGTCTGATGATGAAGCTCGAAGGTGGCGACGGGTACCAGTCTATCACATAACTGAACCACTTCGTGTTTGGGCTTCGTGTTTGGTTTATCACCTAGTGTCAAAGATCTTGTTGAGACCAAACAAACGAGCCTAAACACGAAGTGGTTTAGTTGCATGGTTGATTGGTACCGGTGACCACCTTCCGGCTCCATCATCAGACTCTGAGTATCACCTAGTGTCAAAGATCTTGTTGAGACTAGTCAAACGAGCCTAAACATGAAGTGGTTCAGTTGCATGGTTGATTGGTACCGGTAACCAACTTCCAGCTCCATCATCAGACTCTGAGTATCACCTAGTGTCAAAGATCTTGTTGAGATGAATAAAACGAGCCTAAACACGATGTGGTTTAGTTGTATGGTTGATTGGTAATGGTGACCACCTTCCAGCTCCATCATCAGACCCTGAGTACTGTCTTGTGTCAAAGATCTTGTTGAGATGAATAAAACGAGCCTAAACACGATGTGGTTTCGTTGTATGGTTGATTGGTAATGGTGACCACCTTCCAGCTCCATCATCAGACCCTGAGTACTGTCTTGTGTCAAAGATCTTGTTGAGACGAATCAAACAAGCCCAAACACGAAGTGGTTTAGTTACATGATAGCCTGGTACCCGTGGCCACCTTCCAGCTCCATCATCAGACCCTGTGTATCTTCAGTTTCTTGTAACTTGTTTCTTGTAAATAAGCGAGTATCTATAATTTCTTTCAAGTAATATACGTTCATAAGTACGAGTATGGGGCTATTCATAAATTACGTCGTTTCAAATGGGAGGAGGGGGGGGGGTCTGGACATCGGATGATGGTAGCATGACGTAGGAGGAAACAGAGTCATCCGAAGCATGATTTTTGGATGATTTGAGGGATGGGGGGGTCAAAAATAGATGACGTAATTTATGAACAGCCCCTATGTACATTTGCACTGCATTTAGTATTTTCGTACTTACCAAATAACAGTTTTAGGACTTTATAAGTACAGTTAGTGTTGTTATGGTTGATTTCAATATGCTTCGCGAAGGATCAAGAATGTTTAATCCATCATTGTACTGCGAGTGTGGTAGAAGGGATCGGAATACTGAGCTCGCACGGCCTGCCGCAGCGCGTAAAATACCTAAACTCGCTCAACCCCGAAATGTAATAGCACTCTTAAGCATATAGCATTGGTACTTAATAGTGTCAATCAGTAATGTCTATTTATCACAAAGCAGGAGATCTGATGAGCAAAAGGAGGCGACCACACCGACTGGACCCCAGACTCGACGATACTGCGATGTGCGATTAAAACCAGTACCTAATCCGTTTTAATCCTTACGATACATTCACTATGTCGGTATCGGAGCACGCATAGCGCGTGCTCGTCGTATACATCGGTCACTGTCAACAGTCGGTCAAACTATTCTTCAAGTATCTTGTAGATCGTGTATTTAATGAAATTTTTTATGTACCTACATATAAAATGTAGGTATCTGTATACCTACAGGTATGAGGATACCTCCTCATAAGATGCTAATTAAACTTATTGGTTAAGTAAAGAATAAGTCTATTTGCACAAAGACACATTTGCTACCGTGCATAGGCACTTAAATATTACCAATCGGCAAGGATTAATATTGTTACCTATCTTTTTTATTACACAGTAGGGTAGATCTATAATTTTTATTCAATTCGGATATAATTTGTATACCTAGTACCTACTAGTATACAGTATATAAAATCTGTAGGCGAAAGCATGTCAATATAATATAATAATATGGTGTTCGCATTCGTAAACAATTTACTGAGCGAACATTGCATAGTATGAATGTAACATATTTTATTCAAAACATGAAATGTTAGTCTTTGGATTTTGTATTAGTCATATAACTGGGTTAAAGATCATTTTGTGATTTATCTATTTATAGCTCCGTACTTATTTCATCCGTAATTATTTTATTCTAAAAAGGAGGTAGTTGTAACAAGTGATTTCGTACGGAAGCAAAGCAAAGCAAGCAAGCAAGTTTCGTAGCAAAGATTACTTACTTAGTTGATTTATTACGTAATGACTTTATAACGCTAAATGAAAATACGATTTCAAATTAAAGATTACTAGCCATGTAAAGTATTGCAAACGAGACTAGACTTGCCGTGCCGAAAAACCATCCATTTGTTGCTCGGCCACGGCGCGGCGGCCGGCGGTACAAGTAATAATGTTTTGATTCTATAATTATCATTCAGCGCTTAATAGACATATTAAAATTACTCACCCTAACTTCATCAATCGACACACAAACAGACATTTTTAGAGGAACACTATTTTGGCGAAAATACGTGTGATTCGGACTAACACAAAAACATGTAATGACGGGTATCTGAGGAGCGGGGTTAGAGTGGGATGGCGAGGGACGATGGCGTAGTGAGGTAGGGGAACAGCGCGAAATTGTTTTTTAAATATTATATCTCTAAAATGTGTGACAAGGACGGCATGATTCCATGTACTGCTGCTTGTAAATTATATTTGTTGTCTTGGATTTGGATAGGAAGTATAATAGAAGTGGGTACTAAAATTAATAGTTTGGCGACTAAAACGGAGCCTTAAAATATATCAATATGAGTTGTATTTTAATTCCGTTACAGCTTCTGTTTATTTTTAGGCAGGTACCAAATATTAATTTGGCAACTGAATTATTATATTGGAGACCATTTATGAAGCACCTTTTAAAAATAAAACGGCTAACTATTAATTTAGAAATTATGTTCTTTTAAAATATTTTGTTTGGTCACTACACGGTCAACCTAACACGCTCCTCCTTGCTTCGCTCGTCGTCGCACCTATCTTTTGACTCTGGCCGAACACAGTGGTAATGGTAACTATTGAAATTATTAATTAAAATTTTTAAATCTAATGGTATTAAATGGCCATTAGGTGTTTCATGATTAGGAATTTCGACTATAAGTATAGTAAGTATACGTAGTAGGGTATATTAATTTGTGATGTTTTGTGGATTAGGAAATTTGTCAATTTAAAGTATTAGGTATGCATATGTTTAAATTTAAATTATTTAAAAATGGAGTATTTAAAGCTTACGTATAGGTATAGGTAGAGTCTGGCTACTGAAATATTACCCAAAGTTTTGGCGGGAAATTCAAAAAATCTTGGGCTGGTCACACTGTGTGTAGTAGGATTTATAGTTTTGATACTAGAAAATATTTTTGATTTTCCGTGCACACGTAAGGTACCTGATAAAATAAGTTAAATATACGTTGACGTGCACTCAAAGTCAGCTCACATAATTTATACCACTATTTAAAGTACAGTTAACGACAAACGCATAAGTTTACGGTCCAATGTTTTGATTTTATTGATATTTTTTAGAACTTCTAGTTTATCCGTTTTTTTTACACACTTGTTTCAGGTATTAATAAATGCACGTACTTAATCAAAGTTATAGGGAAATGTTAAAAATAGTACTTAAAGTATCAAAATATTAATAGAGCACCAACCTACTAAATTATTTACGACTTGTAAACATTGCAGTTTTTCGTTAATAATCGCTTCACGTCGACTTCGCACATTGTCTTAATTATTTAAGAGCTTAAATAATAGTTTGCGGACCACACTCGGCATAGTCATTATTAATATTATTTAAGTATTATTTAAAATAAACGCCTTATAAACCGCAAACAATTTGAATGAATGACATAAATTGACAACAGACTTTTAACTTTTTTTTAAAGCATAGACAATTGGTGATGCAACAAGGAAATATTTGTCAACAAAATTTGGCTAGCCAGACTCTATCTAGGTGTTTACGTACAAAATATATAACCAACCTTTATGATCGCTTTACAATATTAGTTGCCAACTTATTATTTTAGACGCCTACCTATCAATTCAAGTTCCCTATAATTTTTTTGGGTGGCTTGATTTTGCTGCCAGTTTTTTTAATAATATGTTGCTTAAATTTGAGGCTAATATAAATTTATTGGTGCTAAAATATTAATGCACAGCCAAATTATATTATTGTATGCCCAGTGAAAGTTCCTGTTTAATATTTTAGTTGCCCGGTTAATAATAAGCCAAAGTTTACTGCCCTATTATTGTTTCGTAAAAATATGTGACGTTCCACGGAAAAAGGTACCTTATGGCGGTTGGCGCTTAGGTACGTCGCAAAGCTCCGCAATAGTATTATGACGGCGTTAATAATAGCGTAAGCGCCAACCGCCATAAGGTACGTTTACCCGTGGGACATCACATATTAGGTTAATCATAAGACAATAGATACAAAATTCTTAAGCTACGTTGCTTAAAGATAGACGCTTACGCTCAAAGATGATTGATCCACCTCTACAAAGCTCCCTTTGTCTTCTCTTCAAAGCATACATATTTTGATGTGGGTGAATTGCCACAGTGTAAAAAGTAACAGTGGACCGACGCCTTTGATGTTTGCGTAAATGCATGCCGATGCCGACACCGAGAACACAGTAGGGTTGTCACAGACCTTTACACACCTACACAAATATACCAAACATTTCACAAGACACTCTAGCCTTGTAATTAGTACCGAGCTACTAACAATGGCGAAGTATATAGCTCGGGTGCGCGTAACCATCCCCCCATTCTATATTTAACAAGAACGATCCGACACAGATGGGGGGGGGTATATCTGGTTGCTGCTGTTAGGGCTGAACAGACACCTGGAGCCTGGCACCCGCGGGCCGGATTGGACCACTGTCGGCGGGCCGGATTGGAACGCTTCGCGGGCCGGTTCTGGCCCGCGGGCCGGGGTTTGGAGAGCCCTAGGTTCAAAAACCACGGGGAAGAACACAATCGAGTACGTTTGTATGGACAAATGACCACTCCTGTTGGCTTTTAATAATTTTTATATTTCATAGAATAAAATGACATTAAACTAAAGTGTATTCGGCTACCCTGTATACCTACTTACTATTGTTATATACATATATTTATATTAGTACGTAGCTAACCTTTTCAATTATACTTAGGTACCCGAACTCTTAATAAAATAGTTTTCGTTCGCTTTACACGTGGAATTCTTTTCAATACTCCACTTATTGGAAAATTCGCGAAGCGCAAAATTTATATTTTCATAGTTTACTCGTATAGTAACTAATAATATACAACTTACTTAGATCCGTGTTACTGAAGCAAAGATGAATTTTATCAAAACTAGAAAGGCCATAAAATAAGTATCTGTGGCCTATTATTATAAAGCTACAAGTTACAATTTACAAGCGGAAGTCTCGTTCTCACATAGGGTAAGGCCACTGGTATTGGTAACAAGCATTACAAGACGATAGTTGACGACCACTTCTTTATAAATACAAAGGTAGTCATTTTCCTCCTTAGGTTTTGACATTATACAATATATTTTTTGTACACAATTTAGACCCCATTCGCACGACAGCTTTTTCAACGCGCGTTAAAAAAGCGCTTGAATCTGTCCGCACTCTAAATTCGATTTAACAACCAAGGCTTAAAGTCGAAAATCCAACAACGCTTAATAAAAAGCGCCACCGCCATCGTGTGAATAAATACACATGTATCCATTTGTGCCATTCGAACGCTTTTTTAACGCGCGTTAAAAAAGCTGTCGTGCGAATGGGGGCTCAATGTACGAGTATACCACGATGTACGGTATAGACCACGAAACATCGATCCTTCGCGATTAAATTTATCAGCCGCCTTTTTTTACTGCGCTGGCTTACCAGCGACATCTAGTGTAGAGTAGGAGAATATGAAACTAACTAAGCCTTTATCCAAAAACATAGAAGGTAGGATCGCATAGAAGTGGTATACGCGTGCCTCCGTGAGGGACAAAACATACGCAAATGCGACACTGTGATTGGTCGAATTCATTTGTTGCCCACCATTCTCTATACTAATAAAAAGGTGGGGAACAAACAAAAAGTGAGACTATGACAAGGACAAGCAATAATACCGCTTTCTCTGCTACTCCTACTGAAAGATACATAAGACAATCTCGTTCTGTCAGTCACCCCCTCATGCCAGATCCAGGTATATCCTAGATTCATGTCCAAAAACTAAAATACAGGTCAAATACGATTTCCGGGGAGTACCTACGTTTTAATTTTATAATCTGTTATAGGTTACAGTTTAAAATCGAATAAGTAGGATTTAAAGCCAAAAAAATCTTTTTAAGGGAATGATTTAAATAAAACACAAGTATAACCAAGCAAAGGCTAAACGCAATTTTGACATTTCATGTCCAACGTCACAATGACATAAATAGGTTGGTGATAAATCCTTCGGTTTTTATGATATATGAACAAAATTTGGACGCTAAAATAAACCTTTTCTATAAGCAATTAAGGCTTAAGTCGGCATAAAAGCAGCAAAACACCGACTGCTATTTAGTGTAAATTGTAGCATCAACTTCAAACGTCAAACATCGAAAAGAGAGTGCCGTCTCTCATATTTTGTTTGTGTTAATTATATTTGATTCCGAGTGTCTAGAAAGTTATTTAGTCCAAAATGACGAGTAATTTGTCTTATAATAATGACAAAGTGGTCCAAGGCGAAGTGGAGTATCCTGCTACGGATCCGGCGTCTGGGGCGTTCTTCCAAGCGGATTACAAAAAGTAAGTGAAATTTTTACATTTCTTTAACAAGATGATGTAGCAATGCATTCCATGAATTACAGAATATTCTTCTGTAGTTAAACAGTCGTTTCAACATTACTTTTGTGGACTAAATAATAAAATTGTGGAATATTTCAATATCTTCCCTTTGAAAGTAGGCATTTAAAAATTCACTGTTATATTGTAAGGATCTCCTAACATTTTGACTAGAGGGCCACGGCGAGCCCTTCAGGTCTCCTACTTACTTTTCAAGGGCCAGATTGTCCTCTTAAATCCCTAAAAGGACTAAAAGTAATGGCTTGTTGGAGACCTTATCTTCAGCTTTCTTTATTGCCTAATTTTTAATTTAAAAAAAGAGTTAGGAGCTTTAAAAAAAATGTGTGTGGGTTTGTTTTCCGCTACTAACTTTTATAATTCCTTTCCTCTTCAGCAGGTTTTACAGTAAAACCAGTGCACATTAAGAAAAATAATTTTATCAAGTGTTCCAAGTCCAGACATAAGTAAAACTAACACTTTAAACTCTCGCGTTTTGTACACATATTTAATTACACAAACGGGTCTAACGCGATATAATTTCATTGTTTCCGTGACCACAGCTGGTGCAACTCAGCTGAAACGTCGGAATTAAAGGTAAAAACAATGAAATTATATCACGGTAGACCCGTTTGTGTAATTAAATATAAGTAAAACTAACAACAAAATTATGAATATACTATAAAATTTAGAGTGTATTTTTCAGGAATGAAGATCTTAAAATGATGCTTGATGGCTCCAAGGATTCCTTAAAGCTGGAAGCGATGAAGAGGATCATTGGATTGATTGCTAAAGGCAGGGATGCTTCAGACCTGTAAGTAAAATTAAAAACTAGGTTCTACCCACTCATTGGCGAAACGAAAGGCCATAGACTTCTCAGGTTCGGGCTGTCGAGAGACCATTCTTGAGACAACCAACTCGTGGCTGTCCGGTGGGTAGGCCCAGGTATCGCTGGGAAGACAGTGACGGCAGATCCGCATCATTTCGGAGGCCAAGATTCTTTTTGGATTACTGAGCGAAAATAGTTTAGTTAGACTCTGCCTAACTGCCCATCGTACTCATGTCTCTCATATACTCGTAAAATTTAAAGATATCTAAAGTTTATTTGATAAAGATACTCTTAGCAAAGAGAATAGAGAGTTTTTGTCATATTAAATTTTCTAGTCACAGTAAATTTACTGCCATCTTTCGACAGATCATTAAAACGTTTAGAATGCCATTTCACTTTGATCTTTATTCTTTCACCGATATGTATTAAATTTGTTAAATATCAAAGTGTCACCATCTACATGTGAATAGGCCAAAGGTATGGCACCATCGCCCGAAAATATGGCACCATTTTGTATTATGTTCTATGTTGATACTATGCTTTTTCTTCTTGTAGCTTCCCAGCAGTGGTGAAGAATGTGGTCTCCAAGAATATAGAAGTGAAGAAGCTGGTGTATGTGTACCTGGTCCGGTATGCTGAGGAGCAGCAGGATCTGGCGCTGCTATCCATCAGCACCTTCCAACGGGCCCTCAAGGTATATCATCTTACCCTCTAGCCGGCCAGATATATCACCTTCCCAGCAGTGGTGAAGAATGTGGTCTCCAAGAATATAGAAGTGAAGAAACTAGTGTATGTGTACCTGGTCCGGTATGCTGAGGAGCAGCAGGATCTGGCACTGCTATCCATCAGCACCTTCCAGCGGGCCCTCAAGGTATGTCATCTTACCCTCTAGCTGGCCAGATATATCACCTTCCCAGCAGTGGTGAAGAACGTGGTCTCCAAGAATATAGAAGTGAAGAAGCTGGTGTATGTGTACCTGGTCCGGTATGCTGAGGAGTAGCAGGATCTGGCGCTGCTATCCATCAGCACCTTCCAACGGGCTCTCAAGGTATGTCCTTTTATTACCCTCTAGGTGGCCAGAGGCCTGCGTCCTGTAGCCCGAGCGTAAAAATACGGCTACGGTATCCCCGGCCTGTCGTAAAAGGCGACTAAAAGGGGTTCTCGGGGTCGGAGACGGTCGCAGCTAGGGACTGCGACTGAAAAAAGAGGGGGCCCACAAAGGGGCATAGCGCTAGGACGGCACTGGTGCGTTCATTGGAGATCCCAGAGCCGAAATGCGCCGAGGAGGACAACTGGGAGGTTTTTAGTCTGTGAAAGTCCGACATAACCTCCGCGCTGTCCCTGCGGTGCGGAGGTATCCATAACGGATTTTCCTCCAAAAAAAAAAGGTGGCCAGAGGCCTAACATAATAAATTAATATTTTTAAGCATCTCTCAAAAAAGTGTCTTTAAAATATTTGTGATTTGCTCAAGAGAATGCAGGTTAGCTGCTTAGTTCGTTTCTAGGTTAGCCTAGGTTAATATTTTTGAATAATTAGGCTGGGAGGAAAAAAATGTATTTAAAGGTTTGTAACATGCCATGCCATGTTGATTTGAATATGAAAAAACTGCAAAACAAAATAGTAACAAAATGTGATAAAAACAAATCAGTATCAGTTTGATTCAATGAAGTACAGATGTAGTGCATAATTATTTTCCAAAAAATACAGCTGCCGAATAAAACCTTGTAACAAAAATATTATTATTGCCAAAAAATCTTTCATTTATTTCAATACTGCTTCTCATTTTAGGACCCAAACCAGCTGATCCGCGCCGGGGCCCTACGGGTCCTGTCCTCCATCCGCGTGCCCATGATAGTGCCGATAGTCATGCTGGCCATCCGAGACTCCGCCTCCGACATGAGTCCCTACGTGAGGAAGACCGCTGCGCACGCCATACCTAAACTATACAGGTAATATTTGACCCGAGGGCAGCGGGTAGACCTTAGAGCCAGTTGCATCAACCACAGTTGACTTACTGACTTTTGATCACATAAAATAAGTGAGTAAAAAAACCCTTTAGCTAAGGAGATACTTCAGCGGAAATGGCGTCGGATAGGACACGTTTTACGAAGGCCAAACAACCACCTATCCAAGCAAGGGCTGACCTGGAAACGTCCCGGAAAAAAAGGGTAAGGTCGCCCACGTACCACCTGGAGGTGCACAGTGGAATAAGGTGTTGGCAAAAATTTCATTTTCGGTACAAGCTTTTATCGCTGACTGTACTTTTCTTACGACAGACAACTAATACTCATCGAGACAATTCTAAAAACCCCTAACACAATTAGGTTGCGTTGTTACATCAGAGTTCCTATGGCCACCGCCTGTCTCCATCATCAGATCAGCTCGATGGTACCATAATATTGCATTGTCATCCGATTTATACATGCATGCAAAAATTCAGCTCAATCGGAAACCGGGAAGTGGATCAAATTCAACATGCAAGATTTGATTACAGACAGACAACGGTCAGGTGAAACTAAATAAAAGCTTGTAATAGAGGCGGCACCAGATGGCCTCGGCTGGGCTGAGCTGGAGGCCGCGCTGGACCGCGATAAATGGAAATCCCATCTGAGAGCCCTATATCCCTAATGAGGGATAACAGGATCATCATCATCATCACACATAAAATAATATTATGATTTTTTTTTGTAGTGAGCGTTCCGACTGAACGTCTAGCGACCTTTAGGAGTTTTGGCCAAATAATATTTAGTTACACTCACATTTTCCTTTATTTACAGCCTAGACCCCGAGCAGAAAGAAGAGCTAGTGTCCATAATAGATAAGTTGCTATCGGATAAGGCTCCTCTAGTGGTTGGTTCGGCAGCTATGGCGTTCACAGAAGTCTGTCCCGAACGGATGAGTCTCATACACCGTAGTTATAGGTAAGCGAACTTTATTGCCTAGTAAATAGAGTTTATAATAGACTGACGGCCGTTACTGACTCAGGAGCGAATGAGCCTCATATACAATTAAAACTGTGCTTTAATGCCTTGAAAATAGAATCCATAATAGACAAGTTGCTATCGGACAAGGCGTCTCTAGTAGTCTGTTCGGCAGCTATGGCGTTCACAGAAGTTTGTCCCGAACGGATGAGCTTGATACACCATAGTTATAGGTAAGTGAACTTTAAAGCCTTGTAAATAGAGTTCATAATCGATCATCTGCTAAGAATTTGTCGGAGAATCATTAGGGGCCCAATATTTTATTAAATTATTGTTTTTTTTTTTTAGAAAAATCTGTTCCCTGCTAGCGGATGTGGACGAGTGGGGTCAGCTGACCTTGCTCAACGTCCTGACGGTGTACGCGAAGACTTTCTTCCCGGACCCCAACGATGAGGTAATCCTACATATAATATTATGTGAGTTTGTATGTTGAATTATTCTGATAATTTCTTATATTAATGAAAATGAAAATAAAACACCGCTTTAGGCAAGTCTCGAACTTGAGATCTTTCGGAACATGACGGTAACACTTTTGTTCCTGTATATTATTTACGAAAATATATCTTAACCTATATACCCTCCTTACGAATTCAATGAAATATATTGAATTACGGAAAATAATAATAAAATGTTTGGTAATAAAATGCGTATATAATTATAATTTATCGAATAGTATGAACTGTATAAAAAAAAAAAAAAAAAACGCGCTGGTGGCCTAGCGGTAAGAGCGTGCGACTTGCAATCCGGAGGTCGCGGGTTCAAACCCCGGCTCGTACCAATGAGTTTTTCGGAACTTATGTACGAAATATCATTTGATATTTACTAGTCGCTTTTCGGTGAAGGAAAACATCGTGAGGAAACCGGACTAATCCCAATAAGGCCTAGTTTCCCCTCTGGGTTGGAAGGTCAGATGGCAGTCGCTTTCGTAAAAACTAGTGCCTACGTCAAATCATGGGATTAGTTGTCAAGCGGACCCCAGGCTCCTATGTGAGCCGTGGCAAAATGCCGGGATAACGCGAGGAAGAAGGGAAAGTATGAACTTTATACGCGAAAGTACTAAGTGGGCCAAAAATGGATGATCTCCTTTAAACATTGCGTAATCACTATCGGCCTCAAAGTAGTAAAATGTGTTCCAAAATTATTATTAATCAAAACTATTTATTTTAGCAATACTCGACGGACAGCGATGAGCCATTCTACGAGTCAGACAGTGAAACCGATGGAGTGCCCAAGAAACGACCGCAGCGGGCCGCGCCCTTAGACCCCGACCACAGGTAACATAATGTTACCCCCTTATTCATAAACGTCTACTAAAGTTGACAAGCCGATAATAATCGTTTGTCCCTTTCCGACGTATTCGTATGATGGAAAGGAACAAAGGATTATTATCGGCTTGTCAACTTTAGAGTCTGGCTAGCCAAAAATTGTTGACAGATATTTCGTTGTTGTATCACCAATTGTCTATGATTTAAAAAAAAGCTAAAAGTGAGTTGTCAATTTATGTCATTCATTCAAATTGTTTGCGGTTTATAAAGGGTTTATTGTAAATAATATTAATAATTTCTATACTGAGTGATGTTCGCAAACTATTATTTAAGCTCGTAAATAATTACGACAATGTGCGAAGTCGACGTGTAGCGTTGTATAACGAAAAACTGCAATGTTTACAACTCCTAACCAAATGTAAACAAATTAGGAGGTTGGTGCTCTATAAATATTTTGATACTTTAAGTACTAGTTCTAACATTTGCCTATTACTTTGATTAAGTACGTGAATTTATTGATGCCTGAATCTCATAAATAGGACAAGTGTATAAAAAAACGGATAAACTAAAAGTTCTGAAAAATATCTATAAAATCTAAATATTGGAACGTAAACATATGTGTATGTTGTTGACTGTACTTTCAATAGTGGTAGAAATTATGTAAGCTGACTTTGAGTGCACGTAAACTTTTATTTAGCTTATTTCCATAGGTACCTTACTTGTGCACAGAATACCAAAAATATTATCTAGTATCAAAACTATAATTCCTACTAAGCAAAGTGTGACCAGCCCAAGATTTTTTGAATTTCCCGCCAATTATTTAGGTAAAATTTCAGTAGCCAGACTCTAGTAAACGTTTATGAATAATCACCCTGAGCGACGAAGCCATAAAGTGTCTGATTAGGATTTCTGGTTTCTCGACCTTTTTAATTTCTCGAGGCACGGGAATTCTCGACCAAGATTTCTCGAGTATCTCGAGAAATTTTGAATGTTTCAAAAAACACCATGTTATTTTCATTTATTTGCTTTATTACAAATCAGACTCATAGGAATCGTAGGTGAGGTCAATAATCAAACATAGGGTAAATTTTTAGTTACCATAAATTGTACTTAATAATCAAAAATTCAACAACAAAAAAAACTATAGGTGCAGGCATGCGCGCCGGCGATGTGATATGGTATAATGTATTTATTTAGGTATTTAACAAAATGAAATCAAACCACAATACCTATGGTATTTTATTAGGCAGGAATATTCAAGTCAATAAATTTAACTAGATGTGACAAACTTACAGACATTTTACTACGAAATAGTCAACGTAACAATGAAGCTGCTAAAATTGTGATATTTTGCTAATAGGAATATATCGGGATGATTTGATTTATCAATAGTAATTTATTATATTTGTTATTACATGGCCCTATAATTCGTTTTTAGCATTAGAAAGAAGATAAGCGATTTAGACGAGTCTTTCTATCGAAAAACACTTGAAAATTAAATCACCGCAAATAAATTATGTAACAATTACAAATCATATACGATAGTTTACATTAAGTATTTTGCTTTCATAAGTAGTAGTTATTTTTTTATTTGGTTGGTTAAATAAATGTTTTATGTACCTGAAAATGTAAAAAAAAATTTTTTTATCATTTATTTCACTACCTAAAGAATAACACTTTAGACATATCACGTTTTATACGCGTGTTTTCTTTTTACTTATCACAAGAGATTTATTTCTCGAGTTCTCGAGGCATTGAGTGTTTTTTTCCCGTCTCGACTTAGGGCAAATTTCTCGAGATTTCTCGCCTCGAGAATTCTCGAGCAGAAACCCTATGTCTGATTGGTCTTAGTGTAGACATCTGATTGTATTTGTTTTTATTTTTAAAATATGTTTGCCATACGATTAAATAAAAAAATTAGCGGGTGTATAGGGTATTTGACTAGTATGTATGTATGTATGTATGTATGTCACTTTATTGCACATAAACAGGTTTACATAAAATGGACAAAAACAAAACAAAAATAAAAATGTTATGTACAAAGGCGAACTTATCCCTAAAAGGGATCTCTTCCAGCTAACCTTTGAGAAAATGCGAAAGGATCAGATACTAACAGGTGAAAGACAATTTAATATGACTAGTCAAATCAGTTTCTTTTTTCGAACTGTCAAAACGATTCTGCTGCTATGGAATTTGTATGAAACACTAGAACCACGATCAAATTACCTACTCCGTGTACGTCTAAAAATAACTGCTGTCTACGTTTCTCGATTAATCTTCTGGTGCTTTATTTCACGCATGGTGTAATAGTTATTTGTTTTACAAGGGGGCAAAGTTGTTGTTTAACCGCTCGTGCTAATATTGATACCCGAGCAAGCGAAAGATTCCAAAATTGAACCACGAGCGTAGCGAGTGGTTCGAAAAATGGAATCTTGAGCGTTGCGAGGGTTTCAAAGCACGAGGGTTAAACTAAATTTGCCCCCGAGTGAAACACAAAATTTTTCACCACACCAACCCGAAGCAAATATTAAATGTAAAATATCAAACCAAATGAAATCCAAATGAATGTTATTAAATATTCATCCAAAATCATCATTTAAAAGTCAATTCTACCAGCAAACATTAGAAAACAACTCAAAATTTGCATTGGATTACTTTGCCTCACATGTGAATAAAATGCAACTTTGCTATCAGTTTTTGAAGAGCAAAGTAAGCCTTTCCGAGCCGGTGTGGTGAAAAATAATTTATTAAAAAAAAAAGTCAAATACCCTTTCTGGGAAACAACAGAGATCCGCTGGAAGTAGCCGCTCAATCGCGACAAATGAAAAATTGTTCTGCGAGCCCTATTCCACTAATAAGGAATAAATAAATAATAATTCAATGCTTGATACACAGGTTACTGCTGCGCGCCGCAAAGCCGTTGCTGCAGAGCAGAAACTCTGGCGTCGTTATGGCGGTGGCTCAACTGTTCTACCACGCGGGGCCAGGTAATCAATAGAGTATTCCCTAGGGATGTACCGACTAGTCGGGAAAGCCGACTATCCGGCCTCATTTGTAGTCGGCGATTAGTCTGCGACTAGTCGGCAAAAATGGCCGGCACTTTATAAGTTACAGATAAACAGGGCAAAAAAAAAAACAGCAAATATTTATCTAAGCTTTTCACCTATTTTACCCAAATTCCTATTTAAGGTGCCTACAAAAACGTTTGTTCGAATTATTGGTAGTGTGGTCGCTTTCTTATGTCCGATTGTCTGGTTGTCGTATGAAATATAGCCTTAGGTTTTTTTTTTTTAGTTTTACTTACCACCTCTTTTTACCTTTAGGTAGATAAATAGCGTGACGATAGGGGTAAAACGATTTTATTTAAGTGCATCTGAACCGAACTTATACGAAACTAATGATCTGGCCGACTAGTCGGCTGACTAATCGGCCATCCGAGCGCCGATTAGTCGGCTAGTCGGCCAAATTAATAGTCGGTACATCACTAGTATTCTACTAGTCAAATCAGTTTCTTTTTTAGAACTGTCAAAACGATTTGCTAATATGGAATTTACTGAAAAATCACACAGTGACGTCACGGTCAAGTCATGTGAGAAATATAAAAAATTACCTATGTACTTTTTATATTTCTATCTGATTTATTAAATAGATATTGTGTTTAAAAATAACAGCTATCTACGTTTTTAGGGTTCCGTACCCAAAGGGTAAAACGGGACCCTATTACTAAGACTTCGCTGTCCGTCCGTCCGTCCGTCTGTCACCAGGCTGTATCTCACGAACCGTGATAGCTAGACAGTTGAAATTTTCACAGATGATGTATTTCTGTTGCAGCTATAACAACAAATACTAAAAACAGAGTAAAATAAAGATTTAAATGGGGCTCCCATACAACAAACGTGATTTTTTACCAAAGTTAAGCAACGTCGGGAGTGGTCAGTACTTGGATGGGTGACCGTTTTTTTTTTTTGCTTTTTTTTTGTTTCTTTTTTGCATTATGGTACGGAACCCTTCGTGCGCGAGTCCGACTCGCACTTGCCCGGTTTTTCAAATAATTATTTGGTACTTCATTTCATGCACGGTGTGAAATAATTTATTTTAAATACAGGCAAATACTTAGTGTCCGACCGAAACATGTTTTTTTGCCGAAACCGAAACCGAAACCGAATGTTCGGCTTTGGCTCTAGTTTCGGCCGAAACCGAAACCGAAACCGAAACTTTTGTAGACTTGTTAAAGTCGTTGAAAAAATGACATAAAACCCCTTTTATACACATATTATAGGGCTGTCAACACCCAATATCCTTGAAATTGATGTTACTTAAGCAGTTTTTTAAGAAAGTTACTAGAGTTAGACCAAGATAATTCTGCAACGATTTTGATAACACACACAGTGCAAGTGTTATTTTAAACATCAAAACTTCTATGAAATTATGATGTATAAATAACATTTGCACTAGTTGCACTGCGTATACTATCAAAATCATTGCAGAATTTTCTTGGTCTAACTCTATTTATTCACCAGTCAAGTTAACATGTAGATACAGGGTCAACCAAAATCGCGAGCGTGAAGTTTTTTGTTGACAATATCGCAAGGCCGGGTACCAATCTTCACCTGGGCCTAAAAGTCCGAAGTGCCCCATTGAGGCGAACTTTCATGCGAAGTCAAAGCCGTGCTTCAGGCTTCAGGATAAGTAGTTGAGCACAGACTCCAACCAATGTCCATTGTATTAAAAACCGAGACCGCAGGCCGAGCATGGCGCGGCGAGGCCAAAGGCTAAGCTGAAGTAGAGGACATGGGGAACACCAACCAATAGTAAATTGAGGTAAAACCACTGATTCACTCCGAAACAATCAGTGTGTGCGTTGTAGGTATTGACAGCCTCTTAAGGATGCGTCGACCATCCAGTGGCGCCCTCATTAGTGAAATTGTGTTTTATACTAAACCAATTAATTTCTGTACCTATACATGAATCAGTATAATATGTAGGTGTTAATATTGTTGTCCTACTTATTCCCCAACTTTTGGTCTTATTCCGAACTACCATTTCGTTAGTTTCGGCCCGGCCGAAAGGTTCGGCCGTTTTTTGTAGGATAGGCTAGCATAGGTACAGCCGAAACATGATTTTTTGGCCGAAACTGGCCGAAACCGAAACCGAAACCGAACCTTCGGTCGGACACTACAAATACTTTATTATTACTTACTGCTGACACTGTGAGAATGTAAAATGTAAATAAGTTTTTGGCAAAAAAAAATTGGTATAAGTTGTTATCGAGTGTAATTTTCTTTCCACAGGTAACTAATAATAGGTACTCATCGAGACACGAGAGAAGAGAAGAAGAGACAATCCTAAAAACCCCAAACACAATTAGGTTGCGTTGTTTCATGCCAGAGTTCCTATGGCCACCTCCTGTTTCCACTATGCTACTGTTTCTCGCACATAATATATCAGCTTTGGAAAGAGCAACGACGATTTTAGCTATTTTATTTATTTATTTATTGCAGCGCAAGAGTTAGCACCGGTGGCGAAAGCGATGATACGCCTCCTGCGCGCGCCCGTCGAAGTACAGAGCGTCGTCCTCAACTCCATAGCGTCGCTCACTGTCAACAAACGGGTGAGCGCTTATCACTACTGACGCCCACTTACACAGTCACCATCATATATATCGGAGCGGCCAAGGTGCTCACAAATATCTGAGCACGCCTCTATTGTCAAGGCGTTAGAGTGCGTGTTCAGATATTGTGAACACCTTGGACGCTCCGATATACCTGATGGCGACTGCACCATCCCTCTAACCCGGGGTTAAGCGGTTAAACCGTTAACCTAGTGTCAAATTGTATGGGTAACTATGGCAACCCCAGGTTTAACCGGTTAACCCCGGGTTAGTGGAATGGTGCAAGTGGGCCTGAAGGGTTATAATTTTAGCTGTATCTGTCATAATTTTTAGTATGATATTGTGTGACGTTCCACGGGTAAAGGTACCTTATGTCAATACCATTACGCAAAAAACAGCAAAAAGTCACGTTTGTTGTATGGGAGCCGTTCGCGCGGACTCATTTATAGGTTCGAAATGAGTGCGCGTTCAAGTCAATGGAATTATTAAATTGTTTTAAAATAATAAACAAATACGATTATGACCGTGTCTGTTTCTTAAATCCAATTTGTTTACTCCGAAATCAAGCAATGTTACTATCCGGTATCCGGCCGGATAGTAGGGCACTATCCGGTATCCGGCCGGATAGTAAAATAATGGCCGGATAGGCCGGATACCGGATAGTAACCGGATATCCGGTGCATCTCTAATTATTACCGCTAAAAGTGCCGGATTTTGAACCACAAGCTTACATCTGCGAAGTTCTTTCTAATTCTAAAAAAAACGAACTATACTAAAAATGGCGGTTTGGATATAAAAAAATGTATCTATTAATTTCTTTTTAATTATTGCTAAAAAAGTCGCTGAGGACAGGATTCGAACCTGCGCGGGTAGAACCCATTGGATTTCAAGTCCAACTCCTTAACCACTCGGACACCTCAGCTGTTGCTACATATGACGAATTTTAATTCCTCTTCGTGACAAAATAAAATCATTTAACAGGGAAAAGTGATTTCAAAGTTCTTATTGTGTGTATGTTAAGGTTTATTATCGCACAGTATTTGTTCATTGGCATTTAAAATTACGATGTATTGTTTTAATTGACGATTTTATTTGTTACTGTTACGTAATACCTTTATTGTGGTGAAAACAACCCATATAACCATTCCAGTCGCAGAATCATCAAAGTGGTAACTAAATGTCAGATGTGTCGTAACAGAGTCCACACAATGTGTCTAGAATTGTTTCGAAACAAAGTGTCGTCGCCGTGTGTACACTTTTCCGTAACAAGGTGTCGACACATTTGTGTGCACTTTGCGTGCGGTTTGCGACTAAATCTGACAGAAAATTTGTGACAGCAAATGTCAATATAAAATACCTCTTGAAAACCAAGGTTTGTCAAACTACTATTAGTGTCTCGTGTGCTCGTAAGTAATTCTAGTAAGTCATCATGGGCGATGCAAATGAAAACCATATAAACACCCAACACCCGTCAACCTTTTACAGAAAAGTTTTTAAAGAAATGCAATAAGCTACTTAGGTCAGCCAACGAATGCTCCAAAACGTTGTAGAGGGAAATGCTCGGAACACAATTTTTGACTCTGTAACTTGGTTTGGACAAGTTAGGAGGTGAACATATCAAAAGTCCCCGGCCGTAGCCCTTGAGCAGGGGGAAGAGAGGGGGCTTTGATGGTCCCATTTTCCGGTTTTTCGATTATATCTCGGAAACTATGCATCTTAGCGACATGGCCACTTATACAAAATGAAAGTTAATTTAATTTGTTACAAGTTTATTCAGTCAATTTTTTCGATATGTTGAATAGTTTTTGAGATATCCGCTCTTGAAAGTTTATTTAGGGCTCTCAATATTATCTTGATATATCTACATCAGTGAAGGTGCTAGGCCGTGTATGGTATCGTTTTCGTATAAATCTGGGTTGCTGAATCCATTTAAGGTATCACATTGACACCATTCCACAAAATTAAAAAAAATCTTTTTAGGGTTCCGTACCTCAAAAGCAAAAAACGGAATCCTTATAGGATCACTCGTGCGTCTGTATGTCTGTCCGTCTGAATACACAAAATAGTTCTTTACCTATAGATGACAGGAAAACCTATTAGAAATGTGCAGTTAAGCGCGCGTCGGACTTAATGTACGGAACCCTTAATACGCTCGTCCGACTCGCACTTGGCCGGTTTTTTTTAAACTCCTCTTGACGCTTAACCGCTGAACCGATTTCGTTGAAATTTGGTATAGAAATAGTTTGCGTCCCGGAACAGGACATAGGATAGATCTTATAACCAAGCAACCTTTTGAAGGTGTGAAAAGTGGCGTGGAAATTTGTACGGGAAATCAATAACCGCTGAACCGATTTATATTAAATTTGGGATGGTCTACATCTTTAATTTAGTTAAAAATGATAAAAAAAACATGACTTCAAACCTATACTTAAACAGTATTAACTTCAAGAAGTCAATTCTGAATTCCCCCCTACACCTCATTTCACACCTTTAAAGGATGATTTTTGAGATAACTTTTTATGTCCTGTCTCGGGACTCAAAATATATGTGTACTAAATTTAAATTAAAACTGTTCAGCAGTTTAAGCGTGAAGAGGAGTTTAAAAGAAAGTAAGTTTATATGTTTTTACTTTGGAATGGTGTCAATGTGATACCATAACTAAATTTGGTACTGCGCATTTATACGAAAACGATACCAAACATGGCCTCGTAGCTTTACTGTTGTAGAAGTCAAAATAAAATTGAGAGCCCTAAATTCTTATTACTTGACCAAACTTGTGTAGAAGGAAAAGGAAAAATAAAAGTCTTCGGCAGGAATATAAACACAAATATTTTTTTTTTTTTGCGTTACTATTTCAATCATCAAATATAAACATACCTTGATTATATTATTCTAGTGAGATCCTCATAGATAAACAAAAACATTTACTTAAAAAATTACAAGGTCGAAATGTCACGGAACTTGTGAGAGTAATATGTGAAAAATAAAAACTTTTATGACAAAAAAATCTGGACACAATTTAAGAAGCATCCAATTGCGTCGAGGAATCATCTGTATTTTTGCTTGTTTCATTACCTCCTCGCTTCTTTTTTTGTCCTTTGTATTCTGTAGCAATTTGTTAGATCTGAAAATAAAGATAACTTGCGTCGTCACGGATGTCGATTTATAGGTTTTAGGGAGTGCAGAATTCGAAAACTATGATCATTTTATATTCCAAGATGGCGGCTACGTATTTTGTCATAAAAGTCGTCATGGATATCGTTTTATAGGTTTTAGGGAGTGCAGAATTCGAAAATGATGACCATTTTGGATTCCAAGATGTCTGCCGTGCACTTTGTCATATAAGCCGTCATAGATGTTGATTTATAGGTGTTAGGAAAAGCAGATTTCGAAAATGATGACCATGACCAACAAAACGACATCCATATCGACTTTTAACATAGTGCATGGCCGCCATCTTGGATTCCAAAATAGTTATTATTTTCGAAATCTGCGCTCCCTAAAACCTATAAAACGACATCCATGACGACTTTTATGACATAGTGCATGGCCGCCATCTTGGAATCCAAAATGGTCATCGTTTTCGAAATCTGCGCCCCCTAAATCCTATAAAACGACACTCATGACGACTTATATGACATAGTGCATGGCCACCATTTTGGAATCCAAAATGGTCATCATTTTCTAAATCTGCGCCCCCCAAAACCTATAAAACGACACCCATGACGACTTTTATGGCATAGTGCATGGCCGCCATTTTGGATTCCAAAATGGTCATCATTTTCAAAATTGGAGCCCCCCAAAACCTATAAAACGACATCCATGACGACTTTTATGACATAGTGCATGGCCGCCATTTTGGATTCCAAAATGGTCATCATTTTCGAAATCTGCGCCCCCCAAAACCTATAAAACGACACCCATGACGACTTTTATGACATAGTGCATGGCCGCCATTCTGGATTACAAAATGGTCATCATTTTCTAAATCGGGGCCCCCTAAAACCCATAAAACGACATCCATGACGAATTTTATGACATAGTGCATGGCCGCCATTTTGGAATCGAAAATGGTTATCATTTTCGAAATCTGCGCCCCCCAAAACCTATAAAACGACACCCATGACGACTTTTATGACATAGTGCATGGCCGCCATTCTGGATTCCAAAATGGTCATCATTTTCTAAATCTGCGCCCTCCAAAACCTATAAAACGACACCCATGACGACTTTTATGACATAGTGCATGGCCGCCATTCTGGATTCCAAAATGGTCATCATTTTCTAAATCTGCGCCCCCCAAAACCTATAAAACGACATCCATGACGACTTTTATGACATAGTGCATGGCCACCATTTTGGAATCCAAAATGGTCATCATTTTCTAAATCTGCGCCCCCCAAAACCTATAAAACGACACCCATGACGACTTTTATGACATAGTGCATGGCCGCCATTTTGGATTCCAAAATGGCCATCATTTTCGAAATCTGCGTCCCCTGAAACCTATAAAACGACATCCATGACGACTTTTATGACATAGTGCATGGCCGCCATCTTGGAATCCAAAATGGTCATCGTTTTCGAAATCTGCGCCCCCTAAATCCTATAAAACGACACCCATGACGACTTATATGACATAGTGCATGGCCGCAATTTTGGATTCCAAAATGGACATCATTTTCGAAATCTGCGCCCCCCAAAACCTATAAAACGACACCCATGACGACTTTTATGACATAGTGCATGGCCGCCATTCTGGATTACAAAATGGTCATCATTTTCTAAATCGGGGCCCCCTAAAACCCATAAAACGACATCCATGACGAATTTTATGACATAGTGCATGGCCGCCATTTTGGAATCGAAAATGGTTATCATTTTCGAAATCTGCGCCCCCCAAAACCTATAAAACGACACCCATGACGACTTTTATGACATAGTGCATGGCCGCCATTCTGGATTCCAAAATGGTCATCATTTTCTAAATCTGCGCCCCCCAAAACCTATAAAACGACACCCATGACGACTTTTATGACATAGTGCATGGCCGCCATTCTGGATTCCAAAATGGTCATCATTTTCTAAATCTGCGCCCCCCAAAACCTATAAAACGACATCCATGACGACTTTTATGACATAGTGCATGGCCGCCATCTTGGAATCCAAAATGGTCATCATTTTTGAAATCTGCGCCCCCCAAAACCTATAAAATGACACCCATGACGACTTTTATGACATAGTGCATGGCCGCCATATTGGATTTCAAAATGGTCATCATTTTCTAAATCGGGGCCCCCTAAAACCTATAAAACGACATCCATGACGACTTTTATGACATAGTGCATGGCCGCCATCTTGGAATCCAAAATGGTCATCATTTTTGAAATCTGCGCCTCCTAAAACCTATAAAACGACACCCATGACGACTTTTATGGCATAGTGCATGGCCGCCATTTTGGACTCCAAAATGGTCATCATTTTCTAAATCGGGGCCCCCTAAAACGTATAAAACAACATCCATGACGACTTTTATGACACAGTGCATGGCGGCCATTTTGGATTCCAAAATGGTCATCATTTTCGAAATCGGCACTCCCTAAAAGCTATAAATCGACACCCATCTCGACTTTTATGACAAAGTGTTTGGCTACCATCTGCATGCAAGACATTTCTATTATTTTTACGTACATAAATGGCCCCCTGTCAACTTCCAACCGAGATTTAATCGATAATTTATTCGATTAATGTTCAGATTAATTCAATTTCAATCTATGTTAGGTCGACTAAACTAATCGTGATTAAAATTTGAGAATTAACTTTTTTTATTCCATTAATTAGTCGAATAAACAGTTAATCTATTAAGTCCCATCTCTGACCACGGCATTTTTACACTTTGAGAATATCTGAAAACAAATGAACACAAGGAGCCATTTTGCAAATCCAATAACTTTGTTATTACTTTTGACAGCGCGTGTCATGTGTCTACACAGAGTCGACACAAAGTCGAAACATTTGCGACTACTTTGTGACTGCAATATTTCTCAGCCTTAAACCATATTTATACATCATAATTAACAAGTTTCGTAGTATGTAAAGCGTTATTTCTGTTATTTAAGTATAGTATACGCATCGAAGTACTAAAAATGCATCAAATAATATATTTATGAACACAGGCACTGAGAAGTAAACAATTTCATTTCCGGCTAAACTAAAACAATTTGGTGGCGCGTTGATTATATTACACTTAGTTTATCAAATCACTCGAGCAGTTTAATTCCCCATAATAATTTAAGTCCTATTGTAATATAAATGCAAACAATATATAATTACGTCTTGTAATCCGTTTTAGAGATGGCGTATTAATGTCACTTATTTTTATTTAACTATTTTTCCATCTGACAGTTTCCATTTGACAGGAACAAAATGAACGAATGAACGAATGATTTTGGCATAAAGTAGTCGCAAACTAGTAACAATGTGTGCACACGGCGACCACACTTTATGTCACTTTGTGTCATGTGTCGACCCTTCCCCATTTCTGGTAACTGTGTCGACACGGCGACGACTCTGCGACTGGAATTGTGACCGAAACAGACGGTGTCGACACAAGATGTGTCTACACCGCGTCGTAACGGCGACTGGAAATGGTTGTATGGGAATGGGGCGGTAATTAAAACAAATACGGTTTTGAATTTCTTGTTTAATAATAATAATAATTTTAATATTTACCACAATGGGAAGGTTTTATTTATGGAACTGTTACTACCGAATTATACCGATTTTAGTATCATGACATATAAATAGGTTCTATTTTACTGCTTACAAAAGAGGTTTAAAAACTGCAAAACATAAAAGGAAGAATGGAATATTGAGAGAATATATAGGTCTGAAGTTACCAGTGGCGGCGCGTCAAACATATTCATAGGCAAGCCGGGGCTAGTTTGACTTACATATTTCCTTTACAACTCTGCTCAAACGTCCAAAAACAGGCACGCCGGTGGGAATCGGCTTTTATGGACGCGCCGCCACTGGAAGTTACAAAACACAACTTCATTCCGATTTTTACTATGACATTGATGCATCAAGGCGGTTTGTTTACAGGTGGCTTACCGCGAAATGCGAAAATCGAAATTTCGTTATCTGCCTCTCCATCGATCGAATAAGCAAGAGTGATAGAGAGCCAGAAACCGAACTTTCGACTGTCGTCATTCACGGTAGGCCACGTGAATGAGTTAGTGAAGCCCTCTACGCGGAGTTTTGCTTAATAAATATTCCCTACTGACACACGTGTATGAATAACGCCAAGTTTTCAAAGTAGGTAAATAACTACTCGTTATATAAACAAGAGAAGAAAACAATAGGGCTTCATTAATGGAGTTTTCTTTATGAAAGAGATCGTTAATTTCGTCAGTGGTAGCAATAGCTGAGGTGTCCGAGTGGTTAAGGAGTTGGACTTGAAATCCAATGGGTTCTACCCGCGCAGGTTCGAATCCTGTCCTCAGCGATTTTTTTTTTCATGTTGTGTTGTTTTTATTTTTTTAACTAGTTTTTTTAAGTTGAGGCATTGTAACCTCCTAAGATCCACAGTCCTACCAATAGGGCTGGTATAAAGTGTTTTTTTTTAAACAAAAACATAATTTTCAATAGGAACAGCATTTTATTTTTTTGTTTCAATTTTTAAACAAAAAAAGTACTATGTTTTGTACAACATAATAAATTGATATGTGAATTAAGTTATTTTTATGTCGCACATTATTAATATACGATCTTGTTTCAGACTCTATTCGAGCCGTTCCTGAAATCCTTCTTCGTTCGCAACTCGGACCCCACACACCTGAAACTGCTCAAGTTGGAGATCCTCACCAACCTCGCTACGGAGACCAGCGCGGCTGTAGTACTCAGGGAGTTCCAGACATACGTCACCTGCTCCGATAAGGTAACTTTCACTAGTCACACTTGAACCACGCCCACCAGTAACCCGGACCCCACACACCTGAAACTGCTCAAGTTGGAGATCCTCACCAACCTCGCTACGGAGACCAGCGCGGCTGTGGTACTCAGGGAGTTTCAGACATACGTCACCTGCTCTGATAAGGTAACCTTCACTAGTCACACTTGAACCACCCCCACCAGTAACCCGGACCCCACACACCTGAAACTGCTCAAGTTGGAGATCCTCACCAACCTCGCTACGGAGACCGGCGCGGCTGTGGTACTCAGGGAGTTCCAGACATACGTCACCTGCTCTGATAAGGTAACCTTCACTAGTCACACTTGAACCACCCCACAAGTAACTATAGGACCCTATACTTAAGGAGTTCCAGACATACGTCACCTGCTCTGATAAGGAATATTCGCATCCGCATCCGCGGAACTTCCGCATTATTTTCAACATCCGCATCCGCATAAAATCGATGCGGAGCTTATGCGGATGCTGATGTCGAACAAGTCGGTACAGGAACGTCTTTGCGGCGGCGTAAGACCTTGGTAATTTCGTCATCACCTATAATGAAATCGTCTAGATCCAGAAAAGTCGGCCAAGTTACTGTTTATTAAATATAGTGCACGTATATTCTTGCTCAGATACTAACCGTTTCGTTTTTTATTTAGTAAAAATTCCCATACAACCATTTCTAGTCGCCGTTACGACGCGGTGTTGACACATCTTGTGTCGACACCGTCTGTTTCGGTCACAATTCCAGTCGCAGAGTCGTCGCCGTGTCGACACAGTTACCAGAAATGGGGAAGGGTCGACACATGACACAAAGTGACATAAAGTGTGGTCGCCGTGTGCACACATTGTTTCGGGTTTGCGACTACTTTATGCCAAAATCATTCGTTCATTCGTTCATTTTGTTCCTGTCAAATGGAAACTGTCAGATGGAAAAATAGTTAAATAAAAATAAGTGACATTAATACGCCATCTCTAAAACGGATTACAAGACGTAATTATATATTGTTTGCATTTATATTACAATAGGACTTAAATTATTATGGGGAATTAAACTGCTCGAGTGATTTGATAAACTAAGTGTAATATAATCAACGCGCCACCACATTGTTTTAGTTTAGCCGGAAATGAAATTGTTTACTTCTCAGTGCCTGTGTTCATAACTATATTATTTGATGCATTTTTAGTACTTCGATGCGTATACTATACTTAAATAACAGAAATAACGCTTTACATACTACGAAACTTGTTAATTATGATGTATAAATATGGTTTAAGGCTGAAAAATATTGCAGTCACAAAGTAGTCGCAAATGTTTCGACTTTGTGTCGACTCTGTGTTGACACATGACACGCGCTGTCAAAAGTAATAACAAAGTTACTGGATTTGCAAAATGGCTCCTTGTGTTCATTCGTTTTCAGATATTCTCAAAGTGTAAGACCCATGCCGTGGTCAGAGATGAGGGCATTAATCGACTAACTGTTTATTCGACTAATTAATGAAATAAAAAAAGTTAATCCTCATATTTTAATCGCGATTAATTTAGTCGACCTAACATAGATTGAAATTGCATTAATCTGAATATTAATCGAATAAATTATCGATTAAATCTCGATTGTAAGTTGACAGGGGGACATTTTTGTACGTAAATGGAATAGGATTTGCATGTAAATATTTCCCACCTTTTCGGGACGGGGACAAATGGGAACACACAATTTTTGGATGTATTCCCATTTATTCCCGCAGGGAACAGATGGAATAGGATTTGAAAGTAAATATTTCCCATTTTTTCCCACCTTATCGGGGTGGGGACAAATGGGAACACACAATTTTCGGATGTAATCCCATTTATCCCCGCAGGGAACAGATGGAATAGGATTTGCATGTAAATATTTCCCATTTTTTCCCACCTTATTGGGGGTGAGAACAAATGGGAACACACAATTTTCCGATGTAATCCCATTTATCCCCGCAGGGAACAGATGGAATAGGATTTGCATGTAAATATTTTCCATTTTTTCCACCTTATCGGGGTGGGGACAAATGGGAACACACAATTTTCGGATGTAATCCCATTTATCCCCGCAGGGAACAGATGGAATAGTATTTGCATGTAAATATTTCCCATTTTTTCCCACCTTATCGGGGTGGGGACAAATGGGAACACACAATTTTCGGATGTAATCCCATTTATCCTCGCAGGGAACAGATGGAATAGGATTTGCATGTAAATATTTTCCATTTTTTCCACCTTATCGGGGTGGGGACAAATGGGAACACGCAATTTTCGGATGTATTCCCATTTATCCCCGCAGGGAACAGATGGAATAGGATTGGCATGTAAATATTTTCCATTTTTTCCACCTTATCGCGGTGGGGACAAATGGGAACACGCAATTTTCGGATGTATTCCCATTTATCCCCGCAGGGAACAGATGGAATAGGATTTGCATGTAAATATTTCCCAATTTTCCCACCTTTTCGGGGTGGGGACAAATGGGAACACACAATTTTCGGATGTAATCCCATTTATCCCCGCAGGGAACAGATGGAATAGTATTTGCATGTAAATATTTCCCATTTTTTCCCACCTTATCGGGGTGGGGACAAAAGGGAACACACAATTTTCGGATGTAATCCCATTTATCCTCGCAGGGAACAGATGGAATAGGATTTGCATGTAAATATTTTCCATTTTTTCCACCTTATCGGGGTGGGGACAAATGGGAACACGCAATTTTCGGATGTATTCCCATTTATCCCCGCAGGGAACAGATGGAATAGGATTTGCATGTAAATATTTCCCAATTTTCCCACCTTTTCGGGGTGGGGACAAATGGGAACACACAATTTTCGGATGTAATGCCATTTATCCTCGCAGGGAACAGATGGAATAGTATTTGCATGTAAATATTTCCCATTTTTTCCACCTTATCGGGGTGGGGACAAATGGGAACACACAATTTTCGGATGTATTCCCATTTATCTCCGTAGGGAACAGATGGAATAGGATTTTCATGTAAATATTTCCCATTTTTTCCCACCTTATCGGGATGGGGACAAATGGGAACACACAATTTTCAGATGTATTCCCTGGCGTGACAATGTGACGTAACGTGACAGGTGCGACATTTCGACAAGTCTCATTGTTGCTGACGTCACAGGCATCCATGGGCTACGGTTATCGCTTACCATCGGGCGGGCCGTATTCCTGTTTGTCACCATCATTGTATTATTTTTAAAAACTTTATTATATCGGCAAAAAACAGGTATTTCTCTTGCGATGTTTATGATGATAATGATGAAAATTGTCACAAGATTTCAAAGAACTTTCGGTAATTCTTGAGTTATGTGTCGGAATTTCGTGACAATTGTCGTATTTCTTGTGACAAATTAGCTTCGCAAAATAAGTACTTATGAACTGACGATATAGTGGAGTTTTTTTTAATTAACATGTTGGTGGCAAACAACCACACCGCCCGTCTGATGGTAAGCGATTACCGTAGCCCATGGAGGCCTGTGACGTCAATTACAGTGATGTAGACAATTGTTGGACCTGTCACTTCCTAAAACCTATAAAACGATATTCATGACGACTTTTATGACAAAATGCGTAGCCGCCATCTTGGATTATAAAATGGTCATCATTTTCGAATTCTGCACTCCCTAAAACCTATAAATCGACATCCGTGACGACGCAAGTTATCTTTATTTTCAGAACTAACCAATTGCTACAGAATACAAAGGACAAAAAAAGAAGCAAGGAGGTAATGAAACAAGCAAAAATACTGATGATTCCTGGACGCAATTGGATGATTCTTAAATTATGTCCAGATTTTTTTGTCATAAAAGTTTCTATTTTTCACATATAACTCACACAAGCTCCGTGACATTTCGACCTTGTAATTTTTTTAATGTTTTTTTTATCTATGCGTATCTCACTAGAATAATATAATCAAGGTATGTTTATGTTTGATGATTGAAATAGTAACTCTAAAAATTATATTTGTGTCTTATATTCCTGCCGAAGACTTTTATTTTTCCGTTTCCTTCTACACAAGTTAGGCCAAGTAATAAGAATTTAGGGCTCTCAATTTTATCTTGACTTCTACATCAGTAAAGCTACGAGGCCATGTTTGGTATCGTTTTCGTATAAATTCACAGTACCAAATTTAGTTATGGTATCACATTGACACCATTCCGAAGTAAAAACATATAAACTTATTAAAATACTTTCTTTTAAACTCCTCTTCACGCTTAGACTGCTGAACAGTTTTAATTTAAAGGTACACATATATTTTGAGTCCCGAGACAGGACATAATAAGTTATCTCAAAAATCATCCTTTAAAGTTGTGAAATGTGGTGCAGGGGGGAATTCAGAATTGAATTCTTGAAGTTAATACTTACTGTTTAAGTTTAGGTTTGAAGTCATGTTTTTTATCATTTTCAACTAAATCAAAGATGTAGAATTGTAGACCATCCCAAATTTCATATAAATCGGTTCAGCGGTTATTGATTTTCCGTACAAATTTTCACGCCACTTTTCACACCTTCAAAAGATGATTTTGGTTATAAGATCTATCCTATGTCCTGTTCCGGGACGCAAACTATTTCTATACCAAATTTCAACGAAATCGGTTCAGCGGTTAAGCGTCAAGAGGAGTTTAAAAAATACCGGCCAAGTGCGAGCCGGACTCGCGTATTAAGGGTTCCGTACATTAAGTCCGCCTCGCGCTTGGCTGCACATTTCTAATAGGTTTTCCTGTCATCTTAATAATCGCGATAGGTAAAGGACTATTTTGTGTATTTTTTTCAAAATTTGAGACCTAGTATTTTCGGAGATAAAGGGGGGGGGGGGGGGGCAATGGTAATTTTTTGGGTATAAAATCAATTTGTTTACGTTACATGTCCGTCTTTGGGTCCCTAATTTACATATATGTACCAAATTTCAACTTAATTGGTCCAGTAGTTTCCGAGAAAATAGGCTGTGACAGACGGACAGACATACAGACGCACGAGTGATCCTATAAGGGTTCCATTTTTTCCTTTTGAGGTACGGAAGCCTAAAAAAATTGTTTTTAAATTTTGTGGAACACGGCCTAGCACCTTCACTGATGTAGAGATCAAGATAAAATTGAGAGCCCTAAATAAAGTTTCAAGAGCGGATATCTCAAAAACTATTCAATATATGGAAAAAATTGACTAAATAAACTTGTAACAAATTAAATTAACTTTCATTTTGTATAAGTGGCCATGTCGCTAAGATGCATAGTTTCCGAGATATAATCGAAAAACCGGAAAATGGGACCTTCAAAGCCCCCTCTCTCCCTCCCGCTCAAGGGCTACGGCCGAGGACTTTTGATATGTTCACCTCCTAACTTGTCCAAACCAAGTTACGGAGTCAAAAATTGTGTTCCGAGCATTTCCCTCTACAACTTTTTTGAGCATTCGTTGCCTGACCTAGTAGCGTATTGCATTTCTTTAAAAATTTTTTGTAAAAGGTTGACGGGTGTTGGGTGTTTATATGGTTTTGGTCGATTTTTATCATTCGCATCGCCCATGATGACTTACTAGAATTACGAGCACACGAGACACTAATAGTAGTTTGACAAACCTTGGTTTTCAAGGGGTATTTTATTTTGACATTTGCTGTCACAAATTTGCTGTCAGATTTAGTCGCAAACCGCACGCAAAGTGCACACAAATGTGTCGACACCTTGTTACGGAAAAGTGTAGACACGGCGACGACACTTTGTTTCGAAACAATTCTAGACACATTGTGTGGACTCTGTTACGACACATCTGACATTTAGTTACCACTTTGATGATTCTGCGACTGGAATGGTTATATGGGTTACTACTAATATTTAAATATGATGTTTTTCAAGTACCTAAATATGTATAATAAATATCCGCATCCGCGGATGTCAAAAAATCTGCATCAAGAATGGGCAAGTGGTTTGCTCTTTGGCAGTTTACGCTCTCAAGAAATGTAATATTTAGCATAGTTTATCTTAGATAATTCTATAATGTATTGTTTTTATGTAGGTGTTCGCTGGAGCGACTATCCAAGCTATCGGCAGATTGGCCGTGGCCATTCAAGGCGAGGCCGAGACGTGTCTGAATGGTCTACTGAAGCTGCTCAGCAGTAAAGATGGTGAGTTATAACTGTCATCGTAGGAGCAATATGTTTATAGTAAATGTGGACAGTAAATTAAAATTTAAAAATATTTCCTTTGATTTTTTCTGGGCCGAAATATGATTCTGTTATATCAAAGCAAAGTTTTAAATCTCTATCTCCTCTCTACGATTTTTTACATATGCAGACATAAGTAAAATCATTATAGATCCGTGATAACGCACTTGAAACATCATGCTGCGGAGGCTTCAGGCAGCAAACGCGATGCACATGCCAGTAACGAATTTTAGTACATCTTTGCGGGCCCGTTACGTGACGTGCCGCTCAAGCTATATAGTTTACAGCGATCTGCAAATCGCATGGACACATAAAATTAATCCACTCATAAAGTGACCATGCACCTTTGCGGCTGGATGTACGTCGTCTTGTATTAAACCTTACGTCATGATTGATTTTAATTCGTATTTCCGCACATGTTTTAACTACTTAGCGATTTCAAATTGGCTGTTTCGTTGCAGTCTTATAAACATACATCGGGGCTCATAAGCATTTTCGGAGCGGGAATGATTTCGTGTATTTATAACTATGTTTATTGTAAAACAATTACCAAACTATGAATTAAACGTAGGTAGTAAGGTCCAAATGTGTTTAGAAATGTTAAATTATTATCGTTTTTTAGGGTTCCGTACCCAAAGGGTAAAACGGGACGCTATTACTAAGACTTCGCTGTCCGTCCGTCCGTCCGTCCGTCCGTCCGTCTGTCCGTCTGTCTGTCACCAGGCTGTATCTCACGAACCGTGATAGCTACAGTTGAAATTTTCACAGATGATGTATTTCTGTTGCCGCTATAACAACAAATACTAAAAACAGAATAAAATAAAGATTTAAATGGGGCTCCCATACAACAAACGTGATTTTTGACCAAAGTTAAGCAACGTCGGGAGTGGTCAGTACTTGGATGGGTGACCGTTTTTTTTTTGCTTTTTTTGTTTTTTTTTTTTGCATTGTGGTACGGAACCCTTCGTGCGCGAGTCCGACTCGCACTTGCCCGGTTTTACAGTTTTTACCTGTTATTTGGCTAGTGTAAAACATTCCCGCACCGAAAACCCCGATGTATGCTCATAAACACTCCCTCGGTGGACTTGTTGTACAAAGTAGTAACACAGGTCTTTCAAATTCTGAAAGTGTCATTACGGGATTGTCCATATGACAGCAATGAAACGGCCAAGCCGTACTATTTGACCAAGATGATGGCTTTATACAGTTAGAGCTTATAAAGTTAGGTCTGAAAGAGTAAAAGTCTTGTTACCTACTACGGGATCTGATAAGTGATAATTTTTTAGTGTAAAAGCTTTATGCGCCTAGTCTTGGCAACACTTTACGTGAAAAGATTTGGTGGGATCTGGCCTATAACCACGAAAATCGAAGTTCGCAAATTGCGGGCATTTTTCTCTGTCAGTCTAATTACGCCTTCATTGGAGTAAAAGAGAAAGATCCCCGCAATTTGCGAATTTCGGTTTTCGCGGTAGCCCCTCTGTACTATTTCTTAGAGGATTTTACTGTAATGCGCTATATTATCTTTTAGGTATAACCTCAAAAAGTATTTACTCGCAACCCAACACAGTTTATAACTAAGCGGTCATATTCCAAAAGAGATATGTAATTACATATTCGTGAACTATAAGCAATATTTGTGATCTTTATCTCTCTCTCTATTTCTTTCTAACGTGTTCTGTTTCTATTTATTAGTTTTAAGTTTTAGTTTTTAATTTTGGGTGCCCTGAAAACCAGTGCCGTGTCTTACTGACACTGCTTATGTTGAGCGGCATCCTATTTGGTGTACGTTTCTTTATTTAACTTGATGTTGTACCTAATGTATGTTTTTTACGCCAAATAAATATTTTCTATTTCTATTTTCTATTGTTATTGAACAGAATGGGTAGTATGTGAGGCCGTGGTGGTGGTGAAGCGGGTGGTGGGGGGAGGGGCCACTTCAGCGCGCGCCGCCGTGGCCCGCGCCGCCAAGCTGCTGCGCTCGGACAGGTCAGTGTGTAGCGGTGTTCCCATCATCATCACCTGATGTCAGTGGGACCAATTGTAAACTATACAGTAGGGTGGGCCGATTTTGTATGTAAGAAAATAAATATTCAAAACTCATATCGTAATAGGTATCAAAAGTTGCGTAATAATGCGTAGATTACAGTTCTAGCAAAATAATCAAAATAGGTATTATTTTTAGCCCTCTACCAGCCGACGAAGAAAAAAAATAGGGCAAAATTTAAAAAAAAATAAAAATATTGGATGGCTCTTATTTATTAAAATTATTATAATATAACATAAATAGACCATTAACTAACCTAATTCAGTAGTATTTAGCTCTTAATTTTCACTAAAATCATATACATAATATAACACCCCAACAGTTCATATAAAATACAATTATCACTTTATCGCATGAAATACGAGAAGGGTCGTTAATATATACAATAAATTTTTAGTTTATATTGAATATGAAAGTAGAACTGCTTAAATATGATAAAAACAGTTTTTGGCATTTTTATTATGCATTTTTACAATTATTCCTATTTTTGTAAACTTAGGCAAAAGTTGCGTTTTATGCCAATTCAGGCATATTACGATGTGCTTTTTCTCATTGGTTTGCTATAAACAGTATATATTTTTATGATCTATTTTATTTTATTGTTCACTAATGGGCCTAGAATAGGATTCAAATACAAATTTGGGCGTCTGCCATATATTAAAAAGGTTTTTTCCGAAAAACGCAATTTATGAGTACTTTTTCGACTTTAGAAAAAAATGTTTAGGAGTGTAATTGACGAACGTTAAAATCATGTCGGATGCTTAAGGCATTGCTTTCTTCAAACAAAAAATAAAAATGGAAAAAATTACAATGAAAATTTATTTAAAAATATATATTTAATTTTTACACTTAATCGTTGGTAGAGGGCTCAAAGTAAATAGCTAGATTTTTCAAATTATTTTTCTCATTATCTACATAAAATTACGCATCCTTTTACATTGCTTATTTCCAATATTTACTCAAACGGCCCACCCTACTATACAGGGCGTCCCAAGACTATGGGACATCAAGGGAAAGTACCTTAAATATCGTAGATAGGATATTTTGCTCAAAGAAGACATTATTTTAATTAAAAAAAAACAATTTAAACTGCATTCATATATTTTTAAATAATTACTTAGTTGAACCGGGAATCGAACCCGCTACATGAGAAAAAAAAATCACCTGTAGTTTTATCATACATTGTTTGCTAAGTAACATAGTGTCCCCAGCGCGACAAGTTGTTCGCAGAAATCGCGAAGCGTCTGGTTGACGTAACTGGTGACCGAAGAGCTGGCGGCTACCTCGCACAACGCATCAGCATTGCGATACCGCGAGGAAATGCCACCAGCATTCTTGGTACAATCCCTCTAGAGCCTATTCTAGATTTAAGCTAAAGTCCATTCCAATAGAACTTGCTAACTTTGTAAACAAAAGACGTAACTTTGTTTTGTCACTGTTTCTCCTTGAATTTTCACATCATCTCATCAAACACCATTGAAACACATACACTATATAATAGTAAAATCGGTAAAATACAACAATATATAACTGTATCTTGGATATTTCATTAAAAGTTTAAAATGGTTTCATAAGTTAGGTTATTAGGCCCTGATGTAATGACGTTTTTGTTTCTTTTACATTCTACAATTGTCTATGATGGGTAGTGTTGTGACTAAAGTTGGTGATATACTCGTAAAGCCGCTACACACTACGCGACTCACGGTCTGTACCTGCCAACGCGGTTATATACACTACGCGGTAGTTTGACAATTTTTTTTTCCTCTGATCGTGAAGAATCGTGATTAAACAAATTAAAAATAAGTATCTACTTGTTTTTTACTTTCGGTATTTAATTATTCGATATGGTTTGACATAAAAACCGGGCAAGTGAGAGTCGGACTCGCGCACGAAGGGTTCCGCACCATAAAGTAAAAAAAAAACGGAAAAAATGCAAAAAGAAAACGGTCACCCATCCAAGTACTGACCACGCGCGACGTTGCTTAACTTTGGTCAAAAATCACGTTTGCTGTATGGGAGCCCCACTTAAATCTTTATTTTATTCTGTTTTTAGTATTTGTTGTTATAGCGGCAACAGAAATACATCATCTGTGAAAATTTCAACTATCTAGCTATCACGGTTCGTGAGATACAGCCTGGTGACAGACAGACGGACGGACGGACAGCGAAGTCTTAGTAATAGGGTCCCGTTTTACCCTTTGGGTACGGAACCCTAAAAATGGTAACACACTATCGCACCGCACACCACGACCTTGGTGCATCGCACCCATAAGTGATATATAGTTCGTTTTTTTAGCATTAAAAATACTTACAATCTTTATGTCTTTGTTTTTGATTGAAAAACACATTCAAAAAATAAGTTACGGCAAATATGTAACAATAATGAATCCAATACGATCATTTATATTCTTCTGCTTTCATAAGTAATAGTTACTGATTTTTAATAAGCGTTTTTCAATTAAAAGACATGTCAAGATCGCTTACCTTCTTTCAAGTTCTTTTTAATGCAAAAAAAACGAACTATGGATGCGACGCACCAAGTTCGTGATGCAGTGCGATAGTGTGTTACGGCCTTAAGTAAAGGACTAAGTAAGACTCTTGCCCATCACTAGCAAATTCATCATCCAGAGACAATTTCAATATGGCGGTTTGTTTACATAGTTTGCAAGTTCTATTGAAATGGACTTTAGTTTTTAAAGTCGTTTAATGGTACTTACCACTGTATACAGGGTGATTTCGGGGTCGTGGAGCAAGAGAGCCAGGCATCATACAGAATCCAAAGATGAGCCTAATGATATTGTTAATTATTGTTTATCACCAATAATGATGATTATTTTCCAGATGACAAGTAGGAAAAAATATTTTTGCATACAATTTGGTGACCCTACTCAATGTGACGTCTTTCCATACCGCGTATGTCAAAAGTCATAGGGTGACCATAATTTCTTAGTATAACATTAATTTTACTTGAGAAATAAAAATAATTAAAGTAATTATCTTTTGATCAAATACTACCATATGATAATGTGGATCATTTACAGAGTCAGAAAAAGTGGTTCTGGGTCACGACCCAGAAATCACCCTGTATATCTTGTATGTAAATAAATAGTAAAAGCAATTTTCATGTTGGTACAGATTAGCACCAAATGCACGCGCGGCTGCCGTGTGGCTGGTGGCAGAGCACGGCGCTGAGCACCCCCGTGCGGCTGCCATCTTGGCTCACATGGCTGGCAACTTCGCTGACCAGGTTTGTCACCCAAAACTGATTTAGTAGTTTATAAGCAACTATCTAAAAAAACGCAAAAAAAACGCAAGCTACTGTACCTTGATCATATCATGCGAAACGAGAAGTATGAACTCCTTCAACTCATTATATAAGGGAAGATCCAAGGCAAAAGATCATCCGGACGAAGACGTAACTCATGGCTCAAAAATATCCGAACATGGTTCAAACAGAGCACACGCTCAGTATTCTGCGCAGCTGTGTCTAAAGTTCGTATAGCCCTCATGATAGCCGACCTCCGGTAGGAGATGGCACTGGAAGAAGAAGAAGCAACTATCAGTTTTTTGCAAATAACACTGACAACATTTATTAGGCATAATTAAAAGTAAGGGCAAATCGCCTAGCGTGGTACGGGCATGTGGTGCGGAGGGATGAAAGTCATGTGACGAGAAAGGTATTACGAATAAATGTGGAGGGAAGTACGAGGAAAGAAAAACCGAGAAAAAGGTGGATGGACTGTGTGAAAGATGATATGAAACGAAAGCAAGTGAATGATAAAATGACGGGCGACAGAGAAATGTCGAAGAGAAAGACATGCGCTGACCCCAAGTGAATGGGACAACGGCAAGAGAATGATGAATTGGTTGCATCAAACAGCTAGGTAAAGGCGCACCCGCAAGTACTCGGAATCTGCGGCATTGATTATCTGATTTTTAATATTTTTGGTAGTTATCCATTTCTATATTTTTTGTAGGCACACTCTTATAGCCATACGACGTAAATCGTAGATATATTAAACGATCATCAACACTATTTTTAAGTTTCTTTTGTGTTATCGTTGGAAAGGCTTGTTGAGTTAATGTATAACGGATCTCTCCGAAAAAGGATTATGATACAGGTTTCTGTTTCAGGATGAACTAGTGAAACTCCAACTTCTATCCTTGGCTGTAAAACTGTCCATTACCCAACCCGACACGTTACCAGTGTGTCGCTACGTGATGACGCTCGCACACTACGATGCGAGTTACGATGTACGCGACCGAGCGCGTATGCTGCGGCGTTTCATATTACAGGTAACTCATAAAAACGTCATTATTTTATGGCGTTTCTAGAAGGTGTAGGGTGTTGAAATTTGGCAGGCAGTTGGGTTATTTAATAGAACAACTGCAAAAAAAGTAAAACTGTCTATTACACAACCATACACGTTACCGTGAGTCGCTCTAGACTACTAACTACTGGAAGTACTGGATATATGACGACCGGTCTGGCCTAGTGGGTGTGACCCTGCCTATGAAGCCGATGGTCCCAGGTTCGAATCCTGGTAAGGGCATTTATTTGTATGATGATACAGATATTTGTTCCTGAGTCATGGTTGTTTTCTATGTGTTTAAATATTTATATATATTATATATATATATATATCTTTGTCTGAGTACCCACAACACAAGCTTTCTTGAGCTTACCGTGGGGCTTAGTCAATTTGTGTAAAAAATGTCCTATAATATGTATGTATGTGTATATATCACTGGCTTAAGCTATTATTATTGTTTGCAGGACAACGAGCTGTCTAAACACAAGGCAGAGATATTCCACGTCCACAAACCGAAGCCGCCGAGCCAGAGCAATTTCAAAGGTAATCTCATATACTTGTCTCATATTTACTACAGCCCGCTTGGTAAATATTAATATTAAATTTCTCCAAGTAACATTGTCTTACATTTGTCGTACAAAATGTCTGTAATCTTTCGTATTTTTGGAATTTTTAGTCGTTTCTATTCCTGGAAGAGGAAAGCTTATTTTAAACCACTTTTAATGCAGTTATGATTCTTTAAAAAAATAAAAGAATGTTTCTATTAAGTAAAATGAGCGATTAACTTAAGGTTTTAAGGTGGTTAAAAAACCGCCAGCAATTTCTGATCGAGCGTGCTCGTGTCGCCACCGACAGTAATTGTACCACGCAGAGTAAGGTTGGCATAGTTACGGGAGTTATAAATGTGCTGTAAAAACCGAATCAGATCTTTGTCTTATTTATCAGACTGTGGCGAAATGAGCTGGATATGTAATGTCTTATATATCAGACTCTGGCGGTTAAAGGGTTAAGGTACTTTCGCGCCAAGGCCCATAATTTTATCCACGCTGTATGTCACTGTAAACCATGATCTTAGAACAGGGGCCATATTGCGCCTCAGAATTTTCGCGCGGGCCACCGTCGGCATCGAGAGGGGGGGGGGGGGGGTGTATGTTGACCGCAATAACTCTTTGCTTATGTGTCACAGACCGTGAGCAGTTCATCTTTGGGTCCCTATCCCAATACATCGGAAGTACGGCGGCGGGGTACCGGCCGCTGCCCACGCCACCAGAAACAGCACAAGGTGCGCGACTACGCGCAGAACCGGCGCAAGAGATAGAAGCACCGGCTAATAAACATGTTAGCATTCTCGTGAGTATGGGCCCGATTCGGATTTTGAAATAGATATCTATTAGATATCTTTTAGACATCACCAAGATACGATAACGATATGTTTAAGATGTAATCAGTCAAATTTGACATTTGCGTGATTCTGGAGATACTCTTGAACGATTTCCACAGGATATGACTTAGAGATCCAATTCACATCAAATAGATATCTTACTCTATCTAACGTAAAAGTGACATTGGTTGCCCGAATTGCGCTGTAAAAGAAAACTATAGTTCGATTTTTTTAGCATTAGAAAGAACTCCACAGAAGCAAGCGTGCAGTTTTTATCAGGCTCTTTAATTGTTAATAATTATTGAATTATCTAATGGAGTATGGTCAATACATATAATTAACTTCAAATTATTACCGCTAAAAGTGCCGGATTTGGAACCACAAGCTTACTTCTGCGAAGTTCTTTCTAATGCTAAAAAAAACGAACTATAGTTGATATCTAAACTATAACGTACCTAGAATGGATCTAGTACGTGTCGTCTCTTGTGAATATCTTGAAGTTCGAATACGGCAGTATGGGGCTGTCCATAAATTATGTCATCGATTTTTGACCCCCCCCCCCCCTATAATCATCCAAAAATCATGCTTCAAATGACCCCATTTCCTCATACTTCATGCTACCGTCATCCGATGTCCAGAACCCCCCCCCCCCCTAATTTGAAATGACGTAATTTATGAATAGCCCCTATGTACTTCCACTGTATTCATCCTTCTTACTTGTCCTATCATGTAAACAAACACTTCTCGAAGACATTATCACACTTTTCTCTGGAATTACACAATAATTATCACTTAAAATGTTGTTGTATATTTAAAGAAACTCACAAAGTATGGAAATCAACCAAATAACCACTGAAAAATATCATTTCTAATAAGATTTTCATTAATAATCGCAGTACCTTGCCTAGTAGTTGCCTTTATCTTACGTGGAGTATAAATTTATTTCATAGGAAAAAGACAGCAGAAAAACAAATAAATAACTTATGAAGTAAATACATCTATAAATAATACTAAATAAAAACTAACAACCCTAAATATATCTAAAATAAAACAAGGAATATAAAAACTACTCAAAGAGCCCTCCCCGCGCTACCCCCGGTGCAAAGGTGCCCATCACACTCGCTGCGTTACCGCGTTGAATTGCGATGGACAGCCTTTGCACCAGGAAAAACCCGGAGCGCGGATCAAGGCCCCTTTCTTGCATGCGGCGACCTACTTCCCTAAGGAAGGTTTTTGCCTCGGCACACCAACATGCGGACGTCTCTACGGCTACTGGGACGAACAGGTAGTTGATGAGTGCTGCGTATTTTTAGGGTTCCGTACCCAAAGGGTAAAACGGGACCCTATTACTAAAACTTCGCTGTCCGTCCGTCCGTCCATCTGTCACCAGACTGTATCTCACGAACCGTGATAGCTAGACAGTTGAAATTTTCACAGATGATGTATTTCTGTTGCCGCTATAACAACAAATACTAAAAACAGAATAAAATAAAGATTTTAATGGGGCTCCCATACAACAAACGTGATTTTTGGCCAAAGTTAAGCAACGTCGGGAGTTGTCAGTACTTGGATGGGTGATCGTTTTCTTTTTGCTTTTTTTTGTTTTTTTTTTTGTATTATGGTACGGAACCTTTCGTGCGCGAGTCCGACTCGCACTTGCCCGGTTTTTGGTGTTTATGTAGGGCCGCCACCTCAGCGGCTGCGCCCGCCGTCCGGATGGTACGACAAAGGTGTGAGGGGGCAAAAGTGCTTACACACGTAGCGGCCCATACTAAACACTTGCCTTTTTCCCTTTTGCCTTCATTGGTTTAGGCTGTGCAAATGTGCATTGAATTTCAGTACTTATACAGGGTTACTTTTTTACCGGTACAATACATTTTACCACATCATTGGTATCGATAATAGATCACATTGCACAAATATTTTTTTTTTTATTTCGCGTCAATTAATTTATTCTTCACCAATTTAGTAACTTCTGGTTGCACTAATTACAAGGTGTCAACGGTATGAAATCGCGCGCGATGACGTAAACAAACAGTTGCCAGTTCGTGCGTTTGCTAATTGATGCGTAAGGCATCCACATTTTCTAGTACTTTAGCGGATAAGTTCGGGCATTGGTATTTTTGTTTTTTTGTTCCCAAATAGTAGTAACAAAGAATGCTGGTATTTTTTTATTTTTGGCAACAATTACGTATGTTGATTTATTGTACTGGTAAAAAAGTAACCCTGTATAAAGTGACTGTGAAAACTAAATATTTAGATTAAATTTCCTTTTAGTCACAGAAAGACAAGACCTTCTATTCGGAGCCAGAAAGCAGCGGGTCCGGGTCTTCGTCATCAGAAGACTCCAGCTCTGAAGAGTCTTCAGATGAGTAAGTCCAACATGCAAAATTATTTTAAAGCGGTTTAACTAGGACATGGACCAGATTAGTGCAAAATAAGGAAGAGTGGAGAAGATTGTAGATTTAAGGAAAACTATACATAGATATAGTATAAAAATTTATTTCTGATATAGTCTAAATAAGTCTCTAGATAAAATAATTATCTAGAGACTTGAAATTGACTTGTAAAGTTGTTTATAATGTGTTGCAAATAAAAACAAAATTAACTCACATTTATCAGACGGGTTATGACGAATTTCGCCGCGACCACGACCAGTGAAACCTGCGTCGAAACGTCAGTAAATAAAGGTACCTAATAAAGTAAATTTGCGATAGACCCGTCTATAAATGTGAGTTAATATGTGTTCAAAACGCGAAAGTATTAAATATTTAAAAAAGAAATTTATTGAAAACAATGAAAACTTTTTTTTGTGGCGTGTGTAATTTAATCTTGGTCTGCAGATAAATTGTTTCCTAAACTGAAATAAATGTCGTATACTAAAAAAAATTGACCAAGGCCTCCAGTGCCCCAGTCTGGAATCGAACCAGCGTCCTCTGCAATCGCAGCAGGTGCCTGTGCCATTCGGCCACCGGGCCACAGCGGCATAGGTCGATTTTTTCCAAGTAATGCACTTCTTACTGAAGGCTAATATATTCTGAAATTAATTTGTTCTAATATGTACTTCTAATAAATTGTTTCCCATTATAAATATTCAAACAAATTGCAATAAATGGATACAATAACGGTTGACAATGTTTTTTTTTTGTTTACAGAGAGGATAGCAACGATGCGGAAAAGAAAGTAGAGAAAGCAAAAGAGGCTAACAACTACAACAGGTATGTTGGCGACCAATAAAAATAGTAAAATAAAAAAAGTAAAAACTATACTAACATATGGAAAAGTAACTCAGTCTGACTGTAACTTGTAAAGGTTAGTACGCTATAGGACCGATATTGAAGATATTTGACACGTACATTAAACTATGGAAATGGACATAGAGGCAGGGAGGTGTCACTACGCAGTTTAGGTACATTTGGCCGGCGCGCCGCACGGGCCGGCGTATGGCGGTGGGCCGCCGCGTGCCGCTCGGCTCGCACGATAGTCGTGTCACGTGGCGCTCGCGCAAAATCGAAAATACACAATGGCTTCGAAACCCATATCTCTATCTAATCCGTATAAGACCCGGCCGTGCAACACCGTGCAGCGACCCGCACGGACGGTGCGGACGGGTGCGATGTTCTGTTTACGGATGTCTGAAGAACAGGGAAGCAGAAATAACATTTTTCTCAAAAATGGACGGCAAAGTCGACCTTGCCGTCTAAAAAATAGGTCGCGAAGCGCGTAGTTTATGGTCAGTCAAAATTTAAAAAGTTAAAAACATTGCAGTCTCGATTTTGGGACTGCAATGTTGCATACAAATTCCATTATTTGTCGTGTTCCAAACTTTTTAAAAGTTCTAATGGCCATATCAAATAAAGGCACCGGCCCATTAAACAGCCAAACAGATGATAAGTACAGCGACTATTTAGCTGTCTCAAATAGGTTGGCGTATTTTTGGCAGAAAAATACACTTCTATTTTTTTATTAAAAAAATAAAAAGGCGGCAAAGGCTTTTTTCTGTGAAAATATATACGTAAGAACGTTGCTTTTGTAAAATATTTCTATGATATTTATGTTTCTTGCACCATTTTTGAGAAAAGCACTATATATGACTCGGCTGGAAGGCTACTTGCTGGCTTCGGATTCAATTAAACGGACTCCCAAGGTCGTCCGTTTAAAACGAATCCTCAGCCTGCAAGTAGCTACTTCCGAGCATCGACAATAATGTACTATTATTAGGTCCGGACGATATTGAAAGGTGAATTTAAACTTTAAAACATAACATAAATTAATAACGATTGAATTTTCTGTACGGTAGTACTATTAGTTATTCTGTGACAGAGGGTAGGTAAAATGGCAGAGACCATACCCGGCACGGGTAAAGTTTTGGGTAGTTACAATTCGAGACAAGATGTATGTATGTAAACACTTTATTGTACATAAGACAGGTTAAATTACAATGGAACAAAAAATATATATAATGTACAAAGGCGAACTTATCCCTATAAGGGATATCTTCCAGTCAACCTTTGAGCAATTGAGAGTAAATTAAAACAAACATGATAGACAAACGAACACTATGTACAAAAAAGTAAACTAATAATAAATAAACAAGCTAATATGTACATAACCTTACCGTAGAAACAGAAACACTCTTAACGGTCCATCGGTAAACCTTATGCCTTTTGTAATAAGGTTTACCAATAACAGTTAGTAGTGTGGGCGATGGTACTGTGTTTGCTTTGATGTGTTTAGTGACATAGATGATTAATATTATATTTTAGAAATTTAGGTTTTGCAACCCTAAAAGAATCTCATTACGTTGAAATTACTTAAGTAGAATATAAAATCAGAACCCAGCTTAGTGCCTACGCCTAGTGACTACGGTAGTCAATGGTGCATTAAATCCACAAACATTTTCTCGCAGCAACTCCGGAACTTCTGACAGCGATTCGGACAGTGATTCCTCCAGTTCGGACGAGGAGAGCGACTCTGAGAGCTCGGCGGAGAGCAGCGAGCATTCCACGGAGGCCAAGGAGAAGGTACCAAACTAGATATAGCGGTGGTTGAATGTACAAAGTTAAGTTATGGTTAGGATTCGTTAAGGTTATGTAAGGTTTTCGGTGAACCTGTAGAGGGTTTTAAATACATACTAAATCTGAGAATCACGGCTCGATTCGGAAAATGAATTAGATTTCTACTAGACTCCAACAAGTTACGATATGGGTAATTTAAAGATATTTGTAAGATAGATATGTCAAATTTGACGTTTCCGCGATTCTGGAGGTCCTCTTGAACGATTTCGACAAGTTATGACTTATATATCCAAGTCACATCTAGTCGATATCTAATGTAGATCTAGTTGATCTCTAAATCGTCTCTATATCTTGTGATTATCTAGAAATCCGAATAGGCCTGTCAGGCATATTAAAAATATTAACAACCGGCCAAGTTCGAGTCGGACTCGCGCACAAAGGGTTCCGTAGTATTCCGTACCATTATCAAAAAACTATATGGGAGTATGGGAGCCCCACTTAAATGTTTATTTTTATTCTATATTTTTAAACCTGAATAGTTATTGGGTGTAACTTATGGTTTTGGTATTTCTTTAACACTTTTTTATGGTAGGTATAGGTACTTATCATCCACTAATTAATAATTTAGTTTAATTTTCTTTTAGTCATTTATTGTTATTTATTTTATGTACATAGTATGTTGTAATTAAAAAAAGCTATTGTTAATGCACATAATAAATAATTGTCATTGTTTTATTTTATGTATTTTATTCAGCACCTACCCTTTTTCTATTTACTTACACATTTATATTACTAAAAGTGTGCACGATTTAATTTTATTTACTTATTAAGTAACGAAGGTAAGTTTTTTGGATATTATTTATTAAGATATACCATTATGATTTAACCGCCATTTTAAAGTCCACACTGGTATCAGACTATTCGTTAACTTTATTGTATAAATTCCACCAATAACGACACAACTGCATTTTAGAAACAGTTTCCTTTGTGTATTGCAACTAAAAATTTTGAGTTATTGTCACATTGCATGTGATATTATATTATACCGGGTGGCCATAAAATAAGTGCATTCCCGTTGCCAGGGAGGTTTCAGGATTATACTGAGCAACTTTTACTATGGGACTCCGAAATCGCAAAAAAAAAGAAAAATTTGGCTGTTTCATACATTTTGGCTGGTCCATTTTCTATGGGAGGGTAAATTTTTGACGATACTTTTAAAATATTTGTACAGGTGCCAGAAAAACCAGAATCCAAGTCGAAACCGGAACCTAAATCCAACGAGAAGTCAAATTTGGAATTGTTACTGGAGTTAGACGAAGTTGCCAGTTCTTTACCTACTATGACACCGACGTGTGGAGGTTTCCTGTCGCCGCCCAGTGTTGGGCCTGGGGCTATTGGCGATGGTACGTATGCTAGCTTTAACCTTTTGGACGCCAATGACCGATATATCCGCACCGCAGGTTCAACGCCAAAGACCGATTAGTCGGTCACAGACCACAGAGCAACATAGACCTACGTGCATATGCATAAAGTTCAATTTCAGTTTTGACACTTCGGTGACGTGGCGTCTGAGTGACAGCTTTTGTGTTTGACACGACATGGAGGTTAATAACTACACCTTATAAAACAAACCCCCTGACGTATCTCACTGTCTGTCTGTTCGCGATAAACTCAAAAACTACTGAACGGATTTTCACGGGATTCTTGAGGAATGTGTTGGTTTAGGTATGACTTGTTAACCAGTGCTAATCCGGGTTCGGGTCGCTACCCATATAACCATTCCAGTCGCAGAATCATCAAAGTGGTAACTAAATGTCAGATGTGTCGTAACAGAGTCCACACAATGTGTCTAGAATTGTTTCGAAACAAAGTGTCGTCGCCGTGTGTACACTTTTCCGTAACAAGGTGTCGACACATTTGTGTGCACTTTGCGTGCGGTTTGCGACTAAATCTGACAGAAAATTTGTGACAGCAAATGTCAATATAAAATACCTCTTGAAAACCAAGGTTTGTCAAACTACTATTAGTGTCTCGTGTGCTCGTAAGTAATTCTAGTAAGTCATCATGGGCGATGCAAATGAAAACCATATAAACACCCAACACCCGTCAACCTTTTACAGAAAAGTTTTTAAAGAAATGCAATAAGCTACTTAGGTCAGCCAACGAATGCTCCAAAACGTTGTAGAGGGAAATGCTCGGAACACAATTTTTGACTCTGTAACTTGGTTTGGACAAGTTAGGAGGTGAACATATCAAAAGTCCCCGGCCGTAGCCCTTGAGCAGGGGGAAGAGAGGGGGCTTTGATGGTCCCATTTTCCGGTTTTTCGATTATATCTCGGAAACTATGCATCTTAGCGACATGGCCACTTATACAAAATGAAAGTTAATTTAATTTGTTACAAGTTTATTCAGTCAATTTTTTCGATATGTTGAATAGTTTTTGAGATATCCGCTCTTGAAAGTTTATTTAGGGCTCTCAATATTATCTTGATATATCTACATCAGTGAAGGTGCTAGGCCGTGTATGGTATCGTTTTCGTATAAATCTGGGTTGCTGAATCCATTTAAGGTATCACATTGACACCATTCCACAAAATTAAAAAAAATCTTTTTAGGGTTCCGTACCTCAAAAGCAAAAAACGGAATCCTTATAGGATCACTCGTGCGTCTGTATGTCTGTCCGTCTGAATACACAAAATAGTTCTTTACCTATAGATGACAGGAAAACCTATTAGAAATGTGCAGTTAAGCGCGCGTCGGACTTAATGTACGGAACCCTTAATACGCTCGTCCGACTCGCACTTGGCCGGTTTTTTTTAAACTCCTCTTGACGCTTAACCGCTGAACCGATTTCGTTGAAATTTGGTATAGAAATAGTTTGCGTCCCGGAACAGGACATAGGATAGATCTTATAACCAAGCAACCTTTTGAAGGTGTGAAAAGTGGCGTGGAAATTTGTACGGGAAATCAATAACCGCTGAACCGATTTATATTAAATTTGGGATGGTCTACATCTTTGATTTAGTTAAAAATGATAAAAAAAACATGACTTCAAACCTAAACTTAAACAGTATTAACTTCAAGAAGTCAATTCTGAATTCCCCCCTACACCTCATTTCACACCTTTAAAGGATGATTTTTGAGATAACTTTTTATGTCCTGTCTCGGGACTCAAAATATATGTGTACTAAATTTAAATTAAAACTGTTCAGCAGTTTAAGCGTGAAGAGGAGTTTAAAAGAAAGTAAGTTTATATGTTTTTACTTTGGAATGGTGTCAATGTGATACCATAACTAAATTTGGTACTGCGCATTTATACGAAAACGATACCAAACATGGCCTCGTAGCTTTACTGTTGTAGAAGTCAAAATAAAATTGAGAGCCCTAAATTCTTATTACTTGACCAAACTTGTGTAGAAGGAAAAGGAAAAATAAAAGTCTTCGGCAGGAATATAAACACAAATATATATATTTTTTTTGCGTTACTATTTCAATCATCAAATATAAACATACCTTGATTATATTATTCTAGTGAGATCCTCATAGATAAACAAAAACATTTACTTAAAAAATTACAAGGTCGAAATGTCACGGAACTTGTGAGAAAAATAATGAATAATTTGTGAATGTGAAAAATAAAAACTTTTATGACAAAAAAATCTGGACACAATTTAAGAAGCATCCAATTGCGTCGAGGAATCATCTGTATTTTTGCTTGTTTCATTACCTCCTCGCTTCTTTTTTTGTCCTTTGTATTCTGTAGCAATTTGTTAGATCTGAAAATAAAGATAACTTGCGTCGTCACGGATGTCGATTTATAGGTTTTAGGGAGTGCAGAATTCGAAAACTATGATCATTTTATATTCCAAGATGGCGGCTACGTATTTTGTCATAAAAGTCGTCATGGATATCGTTTTATAGGTTTTAGGGAGTGCAGAATTCGAAAATGATGACCATTTTGGATTCCAAGATGTCTGCCGTGCACTTTGTCATATAAGCCGTCATAGATGTTGATTTATAGGTGTTAGGAAAAGCAGATTTCGAAAATGATGACCATGACCAACAAAACGACATCCATATCGACTTTTAACATAGTGCATGGCCGCCATCTTGGATTCCAAAATAGTTATTATTTTCGAAATCTGCGCTCCCTAAAACCTATAAAACGACATCCATGACGACTTTTATGACATAGTGCATGGCCGCCATCTTGGAATCCAAAATGGTCATCGTTTTCGAAATCTGCGCCCCCTAAAACCTATAAAACGACACCCATGACGACTTATATGACATAGTGCATGGCCACCATTTTGGAATCCAAAATGGTCATCATTTTCTAAATCTGCGCCCCCCAAAACCTATAAAACGACACCCATGACGACTTTTATGACATAGTGCATGGCCGCCATTTTGGATTCCAAAATGGCCATCATTTTCGAAATCTGCGTCCCCTAAAACCTATAAAACGACATCCATGACGACTTTTATGACATAGTGCATGGCCGCCATCTTGGAATCCAAAATGGTCATCGTTTTCGAAATCTGCGCCCCCTAAATCCTATAAAACGACACCCATGACGACTTATATGACATAGTGCATGGCCACCATTTTGGAATCCAAAATGGTCATCATTTTCTAAATCTGCGCCCCCCAAAACCTATAAAACGACACCCATGACGACTTTTATGGCATAGTGCATGGCCGCCATTTTGGATTCCAAAATGGTCATCATTTTCAAAATTGGAGCCCCCCAAAACCTATAAAACGACATCCATGACGACTTTTATGACATAGTGCATGGCCGCCATTTTGGATTCCAAAATGGTCATCATTTTCTAAATCTGCGCCCCCCAAAACCTATAAAACGACACCCATGACGACTTTTATGACATAGTGCATGGCCGCCATTTTGGATTCCAAAATGGCCATCATTTTCGAAATCTGCGTCCCCTAAAACCTATAAAACGACATCCATGACGACTTTTATGACATAGTGCATGGCCGCCATCTTGGAATCCAAAATGGTCATCGTTTTCGAAATCTGCGCCCCCTAAATCCTATAAAACGACACCCATGACGACTTATATGACATAGTGCATGGCCACCATTTTGGAATCCAAAATGGTCATCATTTTCTAAATCTGCGCCCCCCAAAACCTATAAAACGACACCCATGACGACTTTTATGGCATAGTGCATGGCCGCCATTTTGGATTCCAAAATGGTCATCATTTTCAAAATTGGAGCCCCCCAAAACCTATAAAACGACATCCATGACGACTTTTATGACATAGTGCATGGCCGCAATTTTGGATTCCAAAATGGACATCATTTTCGAAATCTGCGCCCCCCAAAACCTATAAAACGACACCCATGACGACTTTTATGACATAGTGCATGGCCGCCATTCTGGATTACAAAATGGTCATCATTTTCTAAATCGGGGCCCCCTAAAACCCATAAAACGACATCCATGACGAATTTTATGACATAGTGCATGGCCGCCATTTTGGAATCGAAAATGGTTATCATTTTCGAAATCTGCGCCCCCCAAAACCTATAAAACGACACCCATGACGACTTTTATGACATAGTGCATGGCCGCCATTCTGGATTCCAAAATGGTCATCATTTTCTAAATCTGCGCCCCCCAAAACCTATAAAACGACACCCATGACGACTTTTATGATATAGTGCATGGCCGCCATTCTGGATTCCAAAATGGTCATCATTTTCTAAATCTGCGCCCCCCAAAACCTATAAAACGACATCCATGACGACTTTTATGACATAGTGCATGGCCGCCATCTTGGAATCCAAAATGGTCATCATTTTTGAAATCTGCGCCCCCCAAAACCTATAAAATGACACCCATGACGACTTTTATGACATAGTGCATGGCCGCCATATTGGATTTCAAAATGGTCATCATTTTCTAAATCGGGGCCCCCTAAAACCTATAAAACGACATCCATGACGACTTTTATGACATAGTGCATGGCCGCCATCTTGGAATCCAAAATGGTCATCATTTTTGAAATCTGCGCCTCCTAAAACCTATAAAACGACACCCATGACGACTTTTATGGCATAGTGCATGGCCGCCATTTTGGACTCCAAAATGGTCATCATTTTCAAAATTGGGGCCCCCTAAAACGTTTAAAACAACATCCATGACGACTTTTATGACACAGTGCATGGCGGCCATTTTGGATTCTATAATGGTCATCATTTTCGAAATCGGCACTCCCTAAAAGCTATAAATCGACACCCATCTCGACTTTTATGACAAAGTGTTTGGCTACCATCTGCATGCAAGACATTTCTATTATTTTTACGTACATAAATGGCCCCCTGTCAACTTCCAACCGAGATTTAATCGATAATTTATTCGATTAATGTTCAGATTAATTCAATTTCAATCTATGTTAGGTCGACTAAACTAATCGTGATTAAAATTTGAGAATTAACTTTTTTTATTCCATTAATTAGTCGAATAAACAGTTAATCTATTAAGTCCCATCTCTGACCACGGCATTTTTACACTTTGAGAATATCTGAAAACAAATGAACACAAGGAGCCATTTTGCAAATCCAATAACTTTGTTATTACTTTTGACAGCGCGTGTCATGTGTCTACACAGAGTCGACACAAAGTCGAAACATTTGCGACTACTTTGTGACTGCAATATTTCTCAGCCTTAAACCATATTTATACATCATAATTAACAAGTTTCGTAGTATGTAAAGCGTTATTTCTGTTATTTAAGTATAGTATACGCATCGAAGTACTAAAAATGCATCAAATAATATATTTATGAACACAGGCACTGAGAAGTAAACAATTTCATTTCCGGCTAAACTAAAACAATTTGGTGGCGCGTTGATTATATTACACTTAGTTTATCAAATCACTCGAGCAGTTTAATTCCCCATAATAATTTAAGTCCTATTGTAATATAAATGCAAACAATATATAATTACGTCTTGTAATCCGTTTTAGAGATGGCGTATTAATGTCACTTATTTTTATTTAACTATTTTTCCATCTGACAGTTTCCATTTGACAGGAACAAAATGAACGAATGAACGAACGATTTTGGCATAAAGTAGTCGCAAACTAGTAACAATGTGTGCACACGGCGACCACACTTTATGTCACTTTGTGTCATGTGTCGACCCTTCCCCATTTCTGGTAACTGTGTCGACACGGCGACGACTCTGCGACTGGAATTGTGACCGAAACAGACGGTGTCGACACAAGATGTGTCTACACCGCGTCGTAACGGCGACTGGAAATGGTTGTATGGGTAGTATTACATAATATTGCACTTTATTTGCGAGATATCTGATCTCAATAGATTTATATTTAGATATTTATTTTCATAATATTATATTACATTATAAATTATATTAGACTAATCTACATTGATTTATATTATGATCGTCATTCATATTTACATAATATTATATAATAGATACAAATTAAAACATCTTACAATAATTAATTAATATCCTCAATTGTATTTGTAATGACGTAAATTGTTTTAGATACCTACGATTCTACCTATTTACTCACTTTAAAATATCCTCCTAAGGCCCAAGGTCCTACCTATAGTACTTATTCAGTTCAATGAAATTTTAATCATATTCGATTGGAACAGAGTTGCTTTTGCTTTGTTTCGTCCAGTTTTTGAACAACGCAAAATGAACTCTATTTCCTGCATTGTAGGTTCAAATTTCTGTGGAAAATTTTGCATTTTTCATTTGTATGGCTAGGCCTTAGGAGGATATGGTAGGTATTATTACATGAAAGAATGTGAAAGGGTAAACTATCTAAGGGTTGTATTCCACTTGTCCAATCTGCATTGCGTCTCACATTTTGTAAGCAAAATTCGTGACGCAAATACACATCGGTCAAAGATCTTGGACAAGTGAAATACCACCCTAAGTAAATTATTGTTTTAAACACAGTTTCGATCCGATGTTTAAGGTCCACCGATGTATAGTAACAGTTTACTTTACGATGTAAAGTAAACTGGGTCCTGTAACACAGGGTTTCCTAGATCAGGACACAGGGACGTGATTTACTGTATGTCTAATTTTATACAGTAAACTTTTATCATTTTCACCGTTAAGAGTGTTGCTGTTTTTACAGTCAGCCAAGAAAGTGGTTTACCACTTTTCAACTCTATCAATTAGATAATAGAGTCGAAAAGTGGTAAACCACTTTCTCGGCTGACTGTACAGATGTAGTGCATATTATTTTCCATAGTATTTTCTCGGAAACGTTCGTATTTGTCATGCTAGTTCAATCAGTGTCAGTACTTTTTGTACCGAGACTGACTGGAATAGCAAGATACGTTCGTACGTTTCCATTAAAATACGATGGAAAATAATTATGCACTACATCTGTACTGTGGCGTCTCCTCTAGCTGTCACTGCCATCGTCGTGCCATAATAATCTAACAGATGGCGTTAGGGAGCTAGAACGCACAAACTACTAAGAAGATAGAACGCAATTAGTATGAGAGACCTACATCGCGCTTACGGAGTTATAATGTCAGTTTCTATATACATATATAACTTCCGACCAACTCTCAATGGACTTCGATCCCCAGGCATAACACCCGCCTGGAGAGAGTACTCTCTATTGCCTCTCCTTTCTATAGTACTAACAATAAAATGTAATTTCTTCTATAGACGCTATAACCCCCGCCTCACCCGCCTTCACCCCCACCGCGACCACGGAGGTGATCTCCCGCGTGACGTCACGCGGGCTGGCCGCCGCGCGCCGCTGGCCGCGCGCGCCGCACCTCTACTCCGCCGCCATGTGCGCTATAGAGATCACCTTCACCAACTGCACGCAGGAGGATATCGGGAATATCAGGATTAATAAAAAGGTCAGTTAAGTGTTGTAAGTGATTCATATAAAGCCAGACGACACGCCATAATATTTGAGTGCGGGCCTAACGCCGGGCGCCTTCTGTGCCCTCATACAGAAGTCGAGCGAATTTTGACAAAAGGAGCGCACTGCGCGCGCTACTAAGCCAGACCGTCATACGAAAAAGGCCGGACGAAGCCAGTAATTTATAGAGATGCAACGGATAGTTGTTTGGCCGGATACCGGATATTCGGCCTGACCATCGGCCGGTTATCCGGTATCCGGCCGCCGAATATTCGGCCACCGGAACTATACCTACATTTTGGTTTTACAGGTGCGCATTCTGCAGGTTTGACCTGTTTCCTAGTGAACGTTGGCACGGACACATTTCTAGGTTCAAAATGAGTGCGTGCAAGTCAGTGGAATGTTTAAATTGTTTTAAAATAATAAACAAGTACGATTATGATTAAGACTGTTTCTCAAATTCAATTATTTTACTCCGAAATCAAGCAATTTTACTATCCGATATCCGGCCGGATAGTAGGTCACTATCCGGTATCCGGCCGGATATTAAAATCATGGTCGGATAGGCCGGATACCGGATAGTAACCGAATATCCGGTGCATCTCTAGTAATTTACCCCCGTCACAACCACGGAAGTGATCTCCCGCGGCGCTTCCCCTGGCGAAAAGCATGAAACAAGAAATTTTCCGTGTCCAAATTTATCATGATCATTTCGGCTAACAATATTTTTTGATTGTTTGTAAGTAAATGAAGTGAAACGTGAATAAACCGATAAATTGAAACCTGTTCCGAACCTTGTTTAGAGCATAGTACCTATACACAGTACCGTCTTTACCATGCGGGCACACGGGGCCCGTGCCCCCATCCTCAGGGGGCCCCGAAGGACAGACAGTAACAGTATTTTTGATTACCCATAATAAATAGAGGACCATAGTAGAAAAATGTTAGTTTAATTCGCTTTCTTTAGTTTCCAAAATAGCCCCAAATTCTTATGTGCCCAAGGGCCCCAGCATAGTTTAAACTACTATCATGTTGTTCACAGACGCTAACAGGGTCCCGTTCCATCCACGACTTCGCGAGCATAGCAGGCCTCGCGCCCGGCGCGTCCGCCAGCACCACTCTCGGAGTAGACTTCCAAGATTCCATACAGCCTGTGGAGTTCACTGTTATCTCCTCTTTAGGTAAGTAATTTACCTATACTCTGTACCTTTAGGCACAGAATAAATAATAGTACTAGGTACAGAAGACTCACTCTCTAACAAAACGCGTCTGTCACGATCAGCACAGATATGGCCGCTAGGTGGCGACAGCGCCACGCGCGGCTTATGGCAAACCCCAAAATTGGGGTCGAACGGATGGACTTTTAGCAACCTGTAGCAAAGCGACGAAATAGCGGAGTGAGCCACGCCTGCTTTAGGTATTTAAATATAGTTTGTCAACGGACTGTCTCATTTCAAACATAGAGAGAATCATACTATCTATGTCTTACACTAGTACTAGCACCCAAAAGAAAAGGATGAGTATAGTTTTTTTTGTTCTTATTTACTGACAATTTGGTTTGACCAAATATAAAAGTAAACATGGATCTGTAACTGAACGACCTGACTTTTGCCCATTGACGTATTATATCTAAGGACTGGCCTTACGGGCAATAAGAATGGGCATCATATATCTAAATTAAAGTCACACCACAGCACACTTTCATTTATAAATAGTCTGTCAAGCCATTTCTACCAGTAGAAAAAAGCGGCAAAGAAACCTCAATATAATTTTTGAAGACCTATCCATAGATAGTAGATACCCCACACGTATGGGTTTGATGAAAAAAAAAATTTTGAGTTTCAGTTCTAAGTATGGGGAACCCTCGAAATTTATTGTTTTTTTTTTCTATTTTTGTGTGAAAATCTTAATGCAGTTCACAGAATACATCTACTTACCAAGTTTCAACAGTATAGTTCTTATAAACAGACATGACGAATCCATAAGGGTTCCGTTTTTTGCCATTTGGCTACGGAACCCTAAACATATGTATTATACAGTGGACCTGGATAATTGCAATCTCAAGGGACCGGCCATTTTTTGTCAATTAACCAGGTTTTTCATTTAAGCAGGTCGCGTCAATTAACGAGGTTCAAAAAATCGTTGTGTCAATTATAGAGGTTGCGTTCTGACAAATTTCTTTTATGGAGGCGCAAATAACCATTTAAAGTAGATTTACATGCTTACGTTCTGGGTTTCTGGTCTATATATTGCTTCTGTCTATACTTGCACTTTTATACTACATTAATTACCACTTTATTTTCTTATCATTTGGGTTTAAAAAATTCCCTTGAATTGTAAAAGAAAGTTTAAAGTTTTATTAGAATGTAAAAAGCATACCTACTTTGTTTTTTATTGATCAAAACTATTTCACCTACTACAGGCTGTGATAGATACCCAATAAATAAATTGAATTCTGGATGGAGATATAAATAAAATGATCATTGCTATTAAAATATTGTTTCTGCTGTCTACAAGTACATTATTTCAATTACAGAGGTAATAAGTAAGACTCGTTTCAATAATAGAGGTAAAAACAAGAGCATAAATAACGGATTTTTTTAGCACAGTGTCAATTATAGAGGTCTTAAGTTGCGATGTGGTCAATTATAGAGGCAAAATTACGAAAAGCACTAAAATATAAATTGCAATTATAGAGGTTCCAAAATTTCAATTATAGAGGCCTTTTGGTCTCAAGGGACCGGGACCGGACTTTTGGTTGCAATTATTGAGGTTTTCCATTTATCCAGGTGCCAATTAACCAGGTTTCACTGTATTTTTGTTTGCAGGCGAAGTGTCAGTGTCTATAACGCCACCTGTCGGAGAACTTATGCGAGCGGTCACCATGTCAGAAGCGCGATGGGACACTGAACAGAAAAGACTTCGCGGCATGACCGAGGTAAGACAGTTTAGACGTACGTGAACTCTAGATGGCAGCACAGATGCACAACCCATGATGACCCATCAGGGCGGCTACCGCGAAAACCGAAATTCGCAAATTGCGGGGATCTTTCTCTTTTACGCCATTGAAGGCGTAATTAGAGTGACAGAGAAAAATGCCTACAATTGACGATTTTCGGTATTGGCGGTAGCCCTACAGAATCCTCAATAGGGAATATTACGCAAAACACTACGTAGAGAGCGTCACTAGGCCAATCACATCGCCTACCGTGAAACACGACAATTGAAAGTTCGGTTTCTGCCTCTCTATCACTCTTGCCTATTCGATCGATAGAGAGGCAGATAAAGACATTTCGATTTTTGCGTTTCGCGATTGGCCACCTGTAAACCAACCGCCTTGATGCATCAATGTCATAGTGAAAACTTGTCAAAAAACTTTTTAAGGCCTAGTATGTATAAGTTACTCTATGGTTTACTAAACGAGTTAGTGCTGCACGTGTCCATGGGCGTCGATAATCACTTACCATCAGGCGATTCCGTTTGCTCGTTTGCCTCCTATATCATTAATAAAAACCGGGCAAGTGCGAGTCGGACTCGCGCACGAAAAGTTCCGTACCATAATGCAAAAAAAAAACAAAAAAAAAGCAAAAAAAAACAGTCACCCATCCAAGTACTGACCCCGCCCGACGTTGCTTAACTTTGGTCAAAAATCACGTTTGTTGTATGGGAGCCCCATTTAAATCTTTATTTTATTCTGTTTTTAGTATTTGTTGTTATAGCGGCTACAGAAATACATCATCTGTGAAAATTTCAACTGTCTAGCTATCACGGTTCGTGAGATACAGCCTGGTGACAGACGGACGGACGGACGGACGGACAGCGAAGTCTTAGTAATAGGGTCCCGTTTTACCCTTTGGGTACGGAACCCTAAAAACTAGTCGTCACTTTTTCGCCGTAGACTAGGAATCCTCTAGACCGAGTTTAGAGCAATTATTTCATGCAACCAATGATGCCAAAAATGCGGGGGTGCGCGGGACGAGGTGAGCGAAGTCCCGTGCCGTGATTGGTCCGTTCAAAGACACGGACGTCACACGAAGACACTTTCGACTGGAACATGGAGTAAAATTACCGTATGCGTGGCAGAGGGGGTAGCGCGACTATGCTAAGTCTGGAGGATGTTTTGTCTGTGCTTTTTCGCATAGTATAATGGACATCTATTTTAGTTTCCTTACTTTCCATTTCAGTGCGATAAAAAAGCGGCGAAGCTGGAAGATGCTGCGGCGATCTGCAAACGCGTTTTCGAAACGGCGAATGTGGCGGCCATCACGGCAGAAGGGGAATTCCTGAGGTAACGGAATATGGGCTGTTTTAAGAGCCAACAGGAGTGGTCATTTCTCCATACAAACGTACTCGACTGTTTCCTCCGTGGGTTTTGATGCTAGAGCAATGATTTTTTCAAACCAGATTAATATTGTCAATATCTGTGTCGGACCGTTTTGCTTTTTTGATATTTTTGTTTTTTAAGGCGCTAGAGCCCTTCAAAAATGGCCTAATTGACTATGCCGCAATGAGAGGCGTATAGTACATATTCAAAACTGATATCAATTAGTCAAAAAAGCAAAACGGTTCGACACAGATAATTTCATAATCATTTAGATTTCCAAGTTTGGTTAAGATTGGTTAAGTTTTGGAGGAGGAAACAGTCGAATACGAAACCTCGATTTTTGAGATTTTTACGCGGGATTTTTCGCTTTGTCCTTATCGCACTAGTTTTAGGAGCCGCTTCCGTTAGCGAGACGGGTATATTTACCTAAAATATTTTAAACTCAGCTCCTGTTTCGTCTTAATACTGCGTTAACCCTTTAACCGCCAGAGTCTTATATATAAGACATTACATATCTAGCTCATTTCGCCACAGTCTGATAAATAAGACAAAGATCTGATTTGGTTTTTAAGGCACATTTATAACTCCCGTAACTATGCCAACCTTACTCTGCGTGGTACAATTACTGTCGGTGGCGACACGAGCACGCTCGATCAAAAATTGCTGGCGGTTAAGAGGTAACGTCGATTTTGTTAGGAAACAGATGTGTCTCGTTTATTTATCCTTTTTAGTTATTGCTTATCTCTAACAATTACCTCTTTAAAGAACTCTACTTCTTCGACGTTATATTGTTAATACAGTCAGCAGCAGAAGTTGCTAAGCGGACGAGGTGTTCAAAATTACCTTGACACGTTTTTATGCTTTTAACAGTCGCGCCAAGATCATTTGAACACCTCGCTCGCTTAGCAACTTCTGCTGTTCTACAAGTAAATATTCGCTCGATACAAGTATTCCAATTCTAAAAAGCGCTGGTGGCCTAGCGGTGAGAGCGTGCGACTTGCAATCTGGAGGTCGCGGGTTCAAACCCCGGCTGAGACCAATGAGTTTTTCGGAACTTATGTACGAAGTATCATTTGATATTTGAAATGAAATGAAAATGAAATGAAATGAAATATTTATTTCAGACACCAAGTATCCATATTTTTGTCTACAAAACTAAGTATTAGTAGTATTAGTAGGTAACAAAGAAATATAAAAACTATACAGATAAACTCTAATATTAGTGTTAGTAAAACATATAATGCTCATTGGACCGAACATGCATTGTCATCCAGTGAGTTATAAGAGGGCTATCGACCCTTTCCGCAATCACCTTCAGGAGTCTGTTGGTGCTGCCCCGCACGCGTTGCCACAGGGACGCCACCCTTTTGCGCAGCACTGCGTGGAAGCCGTCTGTGCTCCACTCGGCGAACATCCCCGACGCGCTGCATCGCCAGGGCAGCCCCAACAAACCCCTGAAGGCGTTGTTGTACTGGACACGCAGAGCACTAAACGTTTTTTTGGTGTAGTTGCTCCACAGGTTGCACGTGTACAGGTTTTGGCAGTATGTTTTGAATAGTGTAATCTTTACCTCACGGGAACAACGTGCAAACCTGCGTGACAACATGTTACCCCTAACCGATAGTGCTCTGCGTTCCCTTTCAACGTCTTCATCATCTTTGAGAGTGTCTGTGACCCAATGGCCCAAATATTTAAATTTTGTAACAGTCTGAAGAGGAGAACCGTCTAGACTAATAGGTGGTATGGAATATGTTTTAGTACCAGATTTAAAGACTAAGATCTCACTCTTCTTGACATTATATTTGAGCCCGTGGGCCACAACATATCTCTCACATATATCCAACAAGATTTTTAATGCGTTTATTGAGGGGCTCAGCAGCACCATATCGTCGGCATAGCTAATATTATTAACAAAACAGCCGTCCACCGAACAACCTACACCAGCACTGCTGAGCTCCTCAATCAACCCATTAACATAAAGATTAAAAAGTGTGGGCGACGTTAACCCTCCCTGTCTCACACCACACTTCATTTTATAAGGGTCTGAGTATCCCCCCGCCCATCTCACAATATTTATTTGATGGTCATACCAAAACTCAAACATATTTATTACCTCATCTGGTAAACTAGTCCCATTGCGTAACTTGTGCCATAACAACTTGTAAGATACTAGGTCAAATGCCTTCGACAAGTCCAAGAAACATGCAAAAACTGGCGTGTTCCGCTTAGTGTAATATTGAACAGTATGCTTAAGACATAGTATAGCCGATTCAGTTGAAAGTCCGGGTCGAAAACCGAACTGGGCGTCATGTAGGTTGATATGTCTATTCAGATACGTGTTAAGCACACTGTCCAATACCTTCGCCAGTATAGTTGCCAACGAGATTGGTCTATAGTTGGACTTGTCGGAGGCATCACCAGTCTTATTTTTTATAACGGGGACCACAATGGTCTTCATGAGGTCTTCAGGTAAATAGTTATGGCGAATACAAAATGTGTAGAACATCGCAAGAATCCTGGGAAGATGAGCACCCGCATGTTGCAGATGCTCGATGCTATTTACCAGTCGCTTTTCGGTGAATGAAAACATCGTGAGGAAACCGGACTAATCCCAATACGGCCTAGTTTACCCTCTGAGGGCCTACCGCGAACCACGTTCGACGTGTTGCCTCTCTGTCGCACTTGTAAATTCGTACGTAAGTGTGACAGGGAGGCAACACGTCGAACGTGGTTCGCGGTAGGCCCTCTGGGTTGGAAGGTCAGATGGCAGTCGCTTTCGTAAAAACTAGAGCCTACTTCAAATCATGGGATTAGTTGTCAAGCGGACCCCAGGCTCTCGTGAGCCGTGGCGAAATGCCGGGATAACGCGAGGAAGAAGACAAGTATTCAAAATAATTGCTTCTTGAACTCTGGGGATAGATAAACTAATATTTTACACCTTTTTCCTCAGATTTGCCGGCCGTATGATGTCATCTCAAGATCTGGTGTTGCTCTCAGTGAGGATCGACTCGGATTCGACCAGGGTCACTGCGAACTGTCCCAACATGGCAATCGCTTCGCTATTAGCCAATCAGGTGGCACAGGCTTTCAATACGTAAATTAATAACTTGTCAACCGGGCTAAATGCGTCACTTGAGGTAAATGCGTCCTTTAAACGTTTCTTCTAAATGTAACGTTTTAGAACTATTGCAACCTTATATTCGAAGTGTGGTCACTGAACTTTTAGTGTAGACGGCTATAATATTTATAATATGTTGCGTTTGGAAGATATCTTCAAAAGACACATTTACCCCAAGAGACGCATATATCCCGGTTAACCCTATATCAAATTTTAATGAATCCATGAGTCAGTAATTGAGTCTTTTTTGTAAAAAACAAACTCGTTTGATGCCAGCTGTTACCGTGGTCTGTATTATTTTTTCAATAGTCTAACACGTTCAATACCACTAAGTGCTACGGGTTACGCTCGTAGCGCGTAGCCACGGTTTCGTCGTATGTAGCGCGTAGTCGCTACGAACAGTGTACCCGACAGTCGGGTTCTTGGTGTTGAATGTGCTAATATACAGCGAGACGGTTGTAACAAACCCAAATGCAAACAGCAAGAAGTCGTTTTTTTTTTCGGTACTCCTACAATGTAGTACATTCAATATACCCCACTTACTGCAGTTGAATGCTATTTTTATTTTATTTAGGTACTGCAATTAATATTTCAATATTATAAAGGCAAATGTAACCATAGAGATAGATAGCAAATCTGAATAAAACACATTTTGGATTAAGATGTAATCTATATTATAAAACGAAATATATCACTATGTATAACATAATTTTTCTTTTATTTAACCTAGAAATTACACGATTTTGTCTGCTTAACTTTTGTTCTTAATTAAATTAATCGTTTACGGTGTTTTAATATTATTTCATAAACCGTGGGACTTTTTAGTACCACAGTATAATTGTGACGTTCCACGACAAAAGGTACCTTATGGCGGCTGGCGCTTACGTCGCATAACACCGCAAAAATGTTGGAGCGACGTTAATAATAGCGTAAGCGCCAACCGCCATAAGGTACCTTTACCGGTGGGACGTCACAATTAATTAATTATGTATATTGTATAAGAACGTTTTTCTCTAACATACGCCAACATATTGACGCTATGTTCCTTATAATAGACCAGGAAACAAAGCTCAAGCTGATTTAGACGGCGCGCGAACTCGCATGCGATTTTAGTTACATTGCGGACTGCTGGTTACGCCCAATTCAACCGACCAATCAAAACCCGCAATGTAATGAAACTCGTATGCGAGTTCTCGCATCGTCTAAATGACCTCTAAGTGTGTATGTACTGTCGCTATCAGATATATTGAAGCGGCCAAGCTATTCACAAATATCTGAATGAAGCATTATTTACGTGCAAGAATTATATATTTGATATATCTGATAGCGGCTGTACAAAATATCAGACAACAGATCACCAAAGAACTTTGTACAAAAATGCCATTTAACATGTAAACGTTCAATACATTAGTAACATTGTACTTATCTAACCTCCTAAGTCCTGAGTTCCTTTAAAAAGAACAATTTAATATCGAATTCTGAACTATACTGGAATAAAAGGCTCCAAATTCAAAACTGCAATAATGACTCTGGGTAGGAGGCTAACATCAAATTCTAAGGCAGTGTTAGACATTAGATCAATATCCTGATCTCTAATATTTGACCGCAGGCCAAAACCAACTCCTTCGTTGATAACTCGTAAATTTATAGGATATATTTAAATACCGGGCGTGGCCTGTAGTATGAGCAAAAAATTAAACTGTAGGCTGTACTCCTCATACTGACCAACATTTGTTAAGCGACTTTTAAAAATAACTTCTGGTTTGATTATTAATACACTTTAAAGTTTATTCTAAAACGCAATGTATTGCGAATTTTGTTATGTTTAAGGCGTGACAAGCAACGTCAATCACAATGACATGGCGTGGCGATGGCGTGCATTGAAGATAATATTTATTTTGTATGAAAAATAGGGAGTCTAAATACTTCATAACTTTTAAAAGTTGTTGAACAAATGTGTCACCATTTGAGGAGTACAGTTTATGTTTTAATTATTTGCTCGTGTTACAGGCCACACCCGGTATAGTGAAGACTCGTGAACGCCAGCTGCCACTTCTTAAAGGAATTTGTGACAACCCACAGGTAAATGTTATGGCGGATGGCGCTTACGACGCGTAGCAGCGTATTTGTACTGGAGCGTCGTAAAAACAGCGTAAGCGCCAGCCGCCATGAGGTATCTTTTCCCGTGGCACGTCACATTTGTTTCTGGCCTTGGGCATATACTTACTGCTAGTTAAGCAAGTGAATAATGTATTCACTTTCCATTCCATATTATTAAATAAAACGAAACTAAAATCGAGTTTCGACGATTAAAGAAAATGACAAAAAAACATGAACCGATTATTCGTCCATTGGGGTACTATCGCCCACACTGTTAACTGTGCATCGGTGGAACTTATGCCTTTTGTAATAAGGTCCACCGATGCACAGTTAGGCGTGTTGCTGTTTGTAGGTACCTACAGCATTTTGAATCTACGACTGAAACACAAAACTGCCTAAATAGTGAATAGAATCAGGCGTTACTTTGCGGAAATCCATATTAATTAAAACCAAAATATTACTTTGCTAATCCGCGTAAAAGAACAAGCAAGTATAACGCAAACTAGATTAACACGTTATCTTTTACGCGGATTAGCAAAGTAATATTTTGGTTTTAACAAAACTGCCTGCTGCCTTTTAAAACTAATTTAGCTTAAAGTACAAATCATTCGAGAAACTTAAGTAAATTAAATTACAAAATAAATAAACATAGCATACCTTCGAGCAACACCGTGAAGGGAGTCTGCATTCGCACTATTTCCCCTCTGCCGAGGCACATTGCCCAACTGGGCATGCACACAACTAACGCGGTGCGTGTTGTGACCCATCCTTACACATAAGAGATCGAGGTGTGCAAGGTCTTTGACGTGTGTCATTTTCTATGTATTTGTGTCGTCATTACAGATTGGATTTTGTATATGGTGAGCATGGTATAATAATATACTCCGCCTGGTACTCTCTTCGTCTTTTCGTGGTCACGTGACTGACACAAGCCTACGTCATCATGCGACAGCGCTATATGATAGTATGCGATAGCGCTATGTTTAGTTTTAAGACCAGTTAATTTATGTCTCTTCCTAATTCCTTTGTGTACAATAAATATTTTTTACTTTTATATATAGCGGCCATGTTATTGTGACGTAGGCTTGTGTCACTCTGGGAAGAGAAGACCATGTTTTATTAGACTATGATGGTGAGTGAGAAGTGCGACTGTGTGGCACGTTTCCCCCCGCAAATAATGGCAGAACGATTTGTACGGTAAGATATCGCTTCCGACGTGTCGGAAGCCGGTGTTGCTCGAAGGTATACCTACATACCATTCAGTAGCGAATTTGCAGTATTTGCCGCCCTAGGCCCCAGGCCCTGTAGCCGCCCCTTTCTCAACACCCGTCATATTTCTTGTTACCATCAGATAATTTTTTGTCGCAATTTGCCGCCCCTAAATATCTTGCCGCCCTAGGCCCGGGCCTACTGGGCCTTAGGGCAAATCCGCCACTGATACCATTAGGTAATGCCGAAGTACTGTTAGTATTCGAGAAAAATAGTAAAATAGGTAATTTTTGTTGGTAAACCACTACATCTTGGCAAAAAAGAGTAGAAATTAAAAAGTGGCAACACTGTAGTGTCGTCCTTTTCAAACCAATATGTATGAGAAAACGGGACGACACTACAGTGTTGCCAGTTTTTAATTTCTACTCTTATTTTCCAAGCTGTAAAATAATGTCTTCTAGGATTTCGTTTTCCAAAGGCTGGTAAGTATCAATAATAGCTTGTGTGTGAGGACAAAAATTACCCATTCTATTTAAATATTTCCCTAATCTTTATATTAAAAGGCTGGGAAATATACAGTCCATTTATTCTTTTAGGGCGCTAACACTATCCTAACACGACGGATCCGACCACTCAATAGCGGGCAAACAAGTCTTACCGCGAAAAACGAAGTATTTTTTATCTACGTCTCTATCGCGCGTATTAGAGCAAAAGAGAGGCAGATAAAGAAAATATGTTATTTGCGGTTCTGTAGTACTCGATAAAACAAGCATTAATCTCTTCGAAACGACATGTCTAACATCCTCACATTTTGCATTTTCTTACCCCCCTTATTCATAAACGCGCTACAAACTTCAATTAGGTAATATTCGTTTGTCTTTATCTGTCATTTTGACTTATGTATTTGTAAGAAAGGGATAAAACATAATTTAAATAAATAAGCGGATATGATGGTCGTTCTTGTCTACGTGAAAAAAGGCGGTGTTAAAAGGTGACAGTTATTTTATCACGTGGATAAAGTCATCCATAATACGCCGGCACGCCCGTAAAGTTTTATGAATAAAGCCCGTTTGCACCATCCCACTAATCCGGGGTTAGGCGGTTAAACCGTTAACCTAGTGTCAAATTGTACTGGTAAACATAGCAACTCCAGGTTTAACTGGTTAACCCCGGGTTAGTCGAATGGTGCAAATGGGCCTAAGGGGGTTGGGTTATAGTTTTATGTATTATTTCTTGCTCAAATTAGTGCGGGGGGAAATGGCCCCACCCCGACGTGACCCCCAGCCCGTAAGTGGGGTTGTTCATCACGATCCTCGGTCTTTTGTTGACGTCATCGTGGTGCAAATGGTGTTCGTGCATGATTGGCTGGTGCTGCGTGACTTGTGTGTGTGTGTGGGGTTGTTGGTGGAGCATGTGTGTGGGCTGGGGGGGTGGGGGGCGCTCCTCGACGGGCTTCTTTCGTTTTTTACCGCAGTCCGGGGTTACCTGGTGACAAACAAGCCAAAAAGGTAATAAATCTTTAACGGCTCAACCTAACCCGAACCAGTTAATTGCATAGAGGTACAATAATATATAGAGATGACACGGGGGAGGGGCCAAACGACCGAACGAGATGCACTTATAGAAATTTCAGTAGGAGTAGCAGAGAAAGCGGTATTATTGCTTGTCCTTGTCACAGTCTCACTTTTTGTTTGTTCCCCACCAAAATTTTAGTATGGTTTATAGTGAGCAACAAATAACCCGACCGAATTACGTAGATTGTTTTTGGCATGTTGTCAGGAATGTCAAAACGTGTTTTTAATATTATGCGTATGTTTTGTCCCTCACGGAGGCACGCGTATCTATGTAATACTAGGTCTATGGTTAAATTGGTTAATTGTAAAAATTCATGCTTCTAATTTGACAGCGGATGTAGATGGCGCTGTAGGGCTCCGTAGGTACACTTTGCGGTAACTTTGATTGTCAAAATTTGATTTTTGACAATAGACAGAAAACATAGGTACCGGGTGTGGCCTGTAATACGAGCATAATATTAAACTGTAGGCTGTACTCCTCATACTGACCAACATTTGTTCAGCAACTTTTAAAAATAGCGTGTTTAATACACTTTAAAGTTTATTTTAAGACGCAATGCATTGCGAATTTTGTTATATTTAAGGCGTGACAAGCAACGTCAATCACAATGGCGTGGCGATGGCGTCCATTGAAGATAATATTTATTTTGTATGAAAAATAGGGACTACATAATTTTTTAAAGTTGTTGGACAAAAGTGTCACCGTTTGAGGAATACAATCCATGTTTTAATTATTTGCTCGTGTTACAGGCCACACCCCGTAATTGGGACAGCATCTTTTTCAGCTGACAATATCGGTCGCAATTTTTTTTTTTCAATGCGAATTAACTTTTTATCTTACCTTCCGTTCATTCCAAAGATGATCCACTAGCAGCTGTCTCGCTTGCACTCCCTTCGGGTCTTCAACCTGCTTCCTCGAGACCGGACTATTGGCCACTTTTTGCTTCATGGCTTCTAGTCGTTCCTCGGTCTGTGTCAGAGGTGCGACGGGGAGTCCCCGACGGTTGCAGAGATTATGGAGCATGCAGCATGCCACTATCATGTTGGTCACTATGGAAAAATATTATTTTTTTATTTTACAGATATTTTTTTCCTAGCCTATATTATCGTGTCCCACTCCCACTGCTAGGTAAAAGCCTCTCCCTTCAGACAGGGCTGAATGAACGCGATACGCGATCGACAGCCCGCCTGCTTCCGGCCGGGCGTCCTTACACTACATCTACTACATCTAAAGGCCCCTTGTCTTCCATGACTCCCGACATAGCGCCTACTCTGGCCAACTGGCCAAAAAAAAACAGTATATCTGTAAAAATCTTTCTCAGTAGTAAAAATCTTTCTCAGTAACTACTGAGAATGATTTTTTACAGATATACTGCATAATTATTTTCCATCGTATTTTCACGTAAACTTATGAACGTGTCTTTGCTATTTCAGTCAGTCTCGGTACAAAAAGTACTGAGGTTGACTGAAGCAGAATGATAAATACGAACGTTTCCGAGAAAATACGATGGAAAACAATTATGATTAGTCCGTCATCGCTCCTGGTTCCCGCCCGGGCCAGGTGGCATTGACATTGATTGCACATGACGTTAAAAAAAGGTGTGAAGTGTGAAACATGATGATGATGCATTCCTGTTATCCCTCATTAGGGACATAGGGCTCGCAGAAGAATCCTCCATTTGTCACGATCTTGAGCGGCTACTTCCAGCTCTTTCCAGCCGAGACCAGTTGAGCCAGCCTCCTCAACTGATCGCCTCCATGTAGTACGAGGCCTCCCCGACCGTCTACTGCCAGCCATAGACTAGGAATCCTCTAGACGGAGTTTAGAGCAATTATTTCATGCAACCGATGATGCCAAAAATGCGGGGGTGCGCGGGACGAGGTGAGCGAAGTCCCGTGCCGTGATTGGTCCGTTCAAACGACGAACGAGTTCACGGACGTCACACAAAGACACTTTCGACTCGAATATGGAGTAAAATTACCGTATGCGTGGCAGAGGGGATAGCGCGACTATGCTAAGTCTGGAGGATGTTTTGTCTGTGCAAATGGCTGTCCGGCCTACGTAACACGCGTCCGATCCAACGCCATTTCCTTTCAAGGATTTCCCGTTCTATGGGTTTCTGCTCAGTAGACATGCGCGAAACAGTGCTTCGAAAAGTGATGCTATATCACATCACTTTTCCGAACACGTAATGGTACACTGAGATATCACATCACTCATCACTCGAAACATGACCCGAACGTGAAACAGCGCGCGGGCGCGCGCGAGATGGCCACATTACAGTTATCTACTCAATTACGCAGCGCATCCACGGCACTCTAGTGATTCTATGGCGTCTCGGATATAATAAATAAATAAATAAACAGCCTATATACAGTATATACACAAATCAAATTTCTACACTCATATGCACTAATCCACAATTAAATTACGGGATAAACAAGTAATAAGTCGTACTTAGCGCCGCGAACCGCGAAAGTCAACCAAACATTTCACAACAATAATAAAAAACGGTTTTGTTTTCGTCAACTTCAAAATCTCAAACAACTTACTCGATTTAGCCGCGTCCTTCTCTTCTTATAAGAAAACATTTTAAACTCTACGCGGACGCATTAGAGTTTTAAATCTATTGCAGATGCAGAAAATCTTATTCGTAAGAATATTAGTGAAATTTGCGACTACTTAAACGCACAGCGGCGATCGGCCGAGCGGACCGATCCGAATTATTCCGAAGACAGCCGAAAGCATCGCAGAGCGAGAGCGACCGAGCGCTGAGATCGAGTGCGAGTGAGATAACAAAGCAATCATGGCATGGCGAACAAACATGACACTATCACAAGTGGCATTACACATTACGCGCTCTGTGAGTAGACTTTAACTGACCATTTATATCGGCGCGTCAACCTAAGTGGAATTGAATCCATTTCGCGCGCTTCGGCCGGTCGTTGGCGCTCGCGTGGTCGCGCGCTCGGCGCTCGGCTCGCGTGATGCGTAATGTTTGAAGTAATGGTTGATTTCTCGGAGTGACGAGTAATGGCATATTACGTGTTCGAGAGATATCTCATTTGTGATATTACGAGCATTACTTACACATGTCTACTGCTCAGTCATCTACCATAGTCTGACGTTTAAAATGTTAAACATAGATGGCGATAACTGTATAATTTTGAATGTGGTTTTTACTTACCAGTATTAGGGTCGTACTGCTTGTTACAAGTAGCTAGCAGACACTTCCATCTACTCTTCAGCTGTTTAATGGCCTCCAGCATGACGCTGTGTGTCTGTGTGTGTACGGTCCAGTAGTACTTAACTTACCAGTATTAGGGTCGTACTGCTTGTTACAAGTAGCTTGCAGACACTTCCATCTACTCTTCAGCTGTTTAATGGCCTCCAGCATGACGCTGTGTGTCTGTGTGTGTACGGTCCAGTAGTACTTAACTTACCAGTATTAGGGTCGTACTGCTTGTTACAAGTAGCTTGCAGACACTTCCATCTACTCTTCAGCTGTTTAATGGCCTCCAGCATGACGCTGTGTGTCTGTGTGTGTACGGTCCAGTAGTACTTAACTTACCAGTATTAGGGTCGTACTGCTTGTTACAAGTAGCTTGCAGACACTTCCATCTACTCTTCAGCTGTTTAATGGCCTCCAGCATGACGCTGTGTGTCTGTGTGTGTACGGTCCAGTAGTACTTAACTTACCAGTATTAGGGTCGTACTGCTTGTTACAAGTAGCTTGCAGACACTTCCATCTACTCTTCAGCTGTTTAATGGCCTCGAGTATGACGCTGTGTGTCAGTGTATGTACGGTCGAGTAGTACTTACCAGTATTAGGGTCGTACTGCTTGTTACAAGTAGCTTGCAGACACTTCCATCTACTCTTCAGCTGTTTAATGGCCTCGAGTATGACGCTGTGTGTCTGTGTGAGTACGGTCGAGTAGTACTTACCAGTATTAGGGTCGTACTGCTTGTTACAAGTAGCTTGCAGACACTTCCATCTACTCTTCAGCTGTTTAATGGCCTCGAGTATGACGCTGTGTGTCTGTGTGAGTACGGTCGAGTAGTACTTACCAGTATTAGGGTCGTACTGCTTGTTACAAGTAGCTTGCAGACACTTCCATCTACTCTTCAGCTGTTTGATGGCCTCGAGTATGACGCTGTGTGTCTGTGTGTGTACGGTCGAGTAGTACTTCTCGGGTGACACGGGGGACTTCTTCGTGATCTTGGGTATGGGGGTCATTATGTAGGGCTTTTGGGAGTAATGTGGGCCGCCTGGAAAAGAGGTTAATTTTAATGCGTGTATTTTTATCATTACTCACTATGTGCCTGACTGGCGACTATAGGATACTTGTACTTAGGTAGGGCATACTGAAAATTCCTGGACTGACCACTATACTTGGTTTTTTTAGCATTAGAAATTAGGTAATCAATCTTGACGTGTCTTTTAATTGAAAAACACATTTTAAAAATAAGTTACGGCAAATATGTAACAATTATGAATCTAATACCAACATTTATATTCTTCTGCTTTCATAAGTAATAGTTATTGATTTTTAAAAAGCGTTTTTCAATTAAAATACATGCCAAGATCGCTTACCTTCTTTCAAGTTCTTTCTAATGCTAAAAAAAACGAACTATAAGAAAAAATAAGTCTTCTCATATATCAGATTCCATAAACTTTCAGTCTGGCCCTCGTACAGTCACCACACGGGATTGTTATGCCATATAGGGTGCTTCCTAAATTGGAGATTCTATAGCGTAAGTACTGAACAACCAATTTAACTGGGACCCTAAATGGCGCAACAATTGCGGAGCGTGATGGTACAGTCGCCATCAGATATATCGGAGCGGCCAAGGTGCTCACAAATATCTGAACACGTCTCTATTGTCAAGGCGTTAGAGTGCGTGTCGTGTAAGAACGCCGTGCGTTATCGTTACTTGTATTTCCGTCACCACTCACTTCGCACAAAGCGATATATTAAGGGATGTGTAGACAGATTTTTAGTTTCCTTAAGATAAATTAAAATAGTTTCAGAGAAAAAAAAAGATCTAGGTATAGCTAGATCGTATTACAGTGAAGGAAAAACATCGTGATTATCCCAGTAAGGCGTTTTTCCCCACCAGGTGAAAAGCTATGGCAAAAAGGTACAGTGCTATGAGCCTATGAATCAAATCTCCAATTTTAAGATACCAAAGCTTACCGATAAGCCAGCACTGCTCTCCGGAATTGTTAAGGCTCTCGAGATCATTTTTGACCGCATGCTGGTTGAGTATAGTGTCATGTGAGTGCATCCCGCCGGGGATCGCGTCCACGCTGATGATGTTGAGGTCGCTGTCGCAAATCTGAAGTAAAAATCAGTAAGAATTTTAATCGAGGCCCACAAGCTAACCTTCTAGCCGGTAGTGACCCTGCCTCCGAAACAGGAGGTACCAGGTTCAAATCCTAGTAAGGGCATTTATTTATTTGCGTGTTCATCGCAGATATTTATTCCTGAGTTATGGATATTTTTATCTAAGTATGTATTTATCTATATATTATGTGCACCATGTACAATAAATTAATTAAGTATGTTTATCTTCCATGGGAAAGTATAACTAGAAATAACACAGTAATTTATATTCATTTTATCTACTATATAATAATTATATTGGAAAAAGCTTATAATATGGTTCATTTAGTAGTGTTTAGTTTTACAATTACATAATTAGCCATAATTACTACAGGGAGCGAGCATTCGCGCGAGGGAATTTCCTGGCGCACAAAACCTGTATAGACAGACAGACAGCGCCTGTATAGACATTAGAAGTGCCTCGGCCGAGGCAGCGCGCGCGAGGCACGTGTACACTGGCCTTTTTGTGCGCGAGGAAATTGCCTCTTGCGTATGCTCGCTCTGTGTGGACCCGCTATTCACATAAATATTTTGAGTTTTATTGTCATTCAGCTTTGGCCATACTCACAATCTGTGCCTTCTTGGAGTGATATGACTTGTTGAAATGGCTCTTCTGGTCCACATCGGGCCGCGCTATGGGCACGTGCGTGCACTCTATGCAGCCCACTACATTTGGGACTCCATACTTCATGTAGAACCTTCAAAAAGATATACACAGTTAACATTTTCAATGGCATTTACTCAATAGATAAGTAGTGCAAACCAGCAAGAAAATGCTGCCAGCATTGATGAAACCCTTTGGTTTTAGATTCAGATATTAAGTTTTTCAATACTAACAATAAAATAATCTGTATAAGTATGAACATATCTATGATGTCAATTTTAAGCCAGGTCCAGATGGTTGTAACGTATAATGTATCACAAATTTTATTACGTCACACATTTAATGGTTGGAAAGAGGATGGATGGATGACCCCAAGTTGCATATACAAATCTTAAAGACACATTTAATTATAATTAATGCATAAAAAATCTTTTCCTTTACAAACAAAATTTTTGCTATAAACAAAAAAGGTTTGTCTCACATTTCATATTCTACCAAAGCACATACTTACCTAGCTTTAAGATTATCCCTCTCCACTCTCAGATGTGGGAAGTGTATGTATTTCTTCACTAGAGCCGGATTGTTCAAGGCCTCCGTAACTTGTGTCACGGCTGATAACACGAAGTACTGGGTTATGTTCGGGTCCGTCTTTCCGTGGATTGACTTCTGGTATTTGCCCGTTGCGAAGAATGCTAGAGCTGCCATTACCTGAAATATAAATTTGTATATTTCTCTTTTGCAGGCCATCATGGAAACAAGCCTTTCATAATTAAATTACAGAACATTGTACAGTGGCTCTACTCTTGCGTAACCTGGATCTTTCTTCTTATTGTTAGAGTCAAAGCTTTTAGTCACAATGCATATTTTTCAATACTGACACAAAGTTTAAGTAAATAGTTGAGTAATGTAGTTGAGGAGTGAGTAAATAGGTGAGTGAACCGGCAATCCAAACATGTGGGTTCAGTCCCACATTGACAGTTAATCATCCTTGATTTTTTTCATTGTGATTGATATCTGTACATACAATTTATAGTTGCATAGTAGTTGATAAATGAATAAAGTTTGTTCATAATCAAACATTTAGCCTACAGATAAACCAGTGCAAACAAAACAAGCAAATAAGCCAAAATATATAATCCGTTTTTTTTAGCATTAGAAAGAACTTCGCAGAAGTAAGCTTGTGGTTCCAAATCCGGCACTTTTAGCGGTAATAATTTGAGGTAAATTATATGTATTGACCATGCAACATTACATAATTCAATAATTATTAACAATTAAAGAGCCTGATAAAAACTGCATGCTTGCTTCTGTGGAGTTCTTTCTAATGCTAAAAAAACCGTACTATAGTTTTGAAACTTGTCAGTTCGGTTAAAACATATACACAACAAACCTTGCTCTCCACGGAGAACTCAATAGACTTAGTAGATTCAGGCATCACAGGCTTCAACTCTTCAATCAACCCGCGCGCCAAATCCTTTGATAATCTATACGTCTCTATAAACGTTGGGTCAGGCAGATCAAACGGGTCAGTTTCCGCGGGCTTTGACCTCTTTTCCTGCACCATAGGCTCTTCTGCAGCCTTCTGCTGATTCATCTGCTCAGATTTATCCTTTAACTGAGTGTAAACTCCTTTCTCTAAGCCCCGATGGTCGGGATGAGGGGTCTGATGATGCTTTTGCGTTTGCGGCGCGTCCCATTTTAGGAGTTCGAAAATCTCTGGCTCCTCGTCTACGACGGATATGTAGCCTTCTTCTGGTGGCTTTTCAGCCATGGTTTGAGAGGAATAAGTTGGTTTTAATTGTAATAGAAATAGAAATGCAGCTTGCATAGATTGACAACCATGACGTTATGACGTTAAGCGCTGTGTTGCCAGGTTGCGTATAGATAAAAATTTCTACAGTTTCTACACTAAAAAATTTAATGCTGTTGTGTAGAAAGAGAAGAGTCGTGGGATTTGAGGGCGCGCCAGTGCTATTTTATGGTTTTTGCTATGCTGACAACACTGGTCACGTGATTATAGTACGACACTAAAGGTCATGATACTTGAATCCCTTTTGTTCCGGTTTTTTACCACGGCTTACTAAACGGAGCCTGGTGGTGGTGTCGGCTCGTCAACTCAATCCTCTGATTTAGCGCATGCACTAGTTTTCTTTTTAAAACACACTTGTTTTTATGTCTCAGATACTAAAAAGTGATAGTGCGTTTGACAAAACTGCTAAAACTAGTTAAGAATCTGCCCAATACAACTGTAATTTTAGTACCAAACAAGATAGAGTCTCATTTATGTACTGCCTAATCTGTGCACTCCAACAGTTATTAAAACCGGATAGATCGGGTAGAAATTGGGCAATAGAACTGTAATTTTATCTGGGATATATTTCACCCATTGTAAACTTGACTTGTAATGTATGTGTACATTATTAACATACCCCGGCCGGCGAGAGCAAAAATGCGTCTGCTCCTAGTGCTTAATTAAATATCGACTATTCTATCGACATATGGATGTCGATAGAATAGTCGACTTTTAATTAAGCACATTTTTTTTTTAAACTGAGCCATTAGTATTTGTTATTTATTTCAACTTGATACCTCCACGCGTTTCTAAGAATAACCCTAAAACAATTTTCTATCAACATAAAATTATTATTATTATAAAGTTATTCACAATAAGTATCAGAATGTGTTGAAGAAGAAAGTTGGCATTTTAACTTTAAACAATTTAAATAAATTGATATCTGGCAGAGAAGTGGAACTACCTAATACAGAACAAATTCATAATCACTATGAATTATTTCGTTTTGCTCCGATTACTACAGTAGATTTAGAACGGTCCTTTAGTTGGATGAAATGGATTTTATCGGCAAGGCGAAGGAGTTTAAAATCAGAAAATATAGAAAAAATGCTAATTGTACATTACGAAAATTACATAAAATACTGAATAAATACAAACACTTGGTTTTAATTTTGTTTACAACAATAATTAATACTTCTGCATATCATAACGGTGGTCCAGTATATCGTGTTGTTTTTATCGACATCGACCAAAGTGTGTGTCCTCGCACTATTAAGCTGTCAACGCATTTTTGCTCTCGCCGGCCGGGGTATGATTATTAATAATAAATATGAATATGAATAAAAATAGTACATAAGTAGGTAGGCCTTAAATATTGGGATATGTCCGGTTCTCTCATCTCACGATATTTTACTTCGCCGAAAAGTCACTGCTAAATATGAAATATAATTTGGTAACTAACAGAACCTACAAATAAAGAAATATTTTATTATAAAAAGTTTTAGTCAGAACCTAGTAAACGAACTTACAAATAAAGAAATATTTTATTAGAAAAAGTTTTATTCTTTGTAATCGAAGTCCAAATTAAAATATTCAATATCACTTATGTTTGAGCCAGCTTCAGAACAACCAGGGACATTCATAGAACTGGATGTGCTTGAATCCGGCACGTAGATTACGAATTCTTGCATATCACCTACTTAGCGGTCTTTTATTCGAGATACCGTAGGTACTTTTACACAATCCTGAAAAAGAAATTACATATAAATATGCATAAAATGGCAAGTATCAAGACTATTTGTCAGTTATTTTAAAGATCATGAATGACCTGCATATTTATGAAAATTAATATATTTTGAATGAATATACTTACCGATTATGTACCGGAGACAAGTTACTTAGGGGGCTTATTAAATAGGTAATTATTTAATTTTATAAACAACATCAATACCCGCGAATAGCGGAAACACGTTCTGCGACTTTTTGTAAGTCGATAGTCAGCTTTTAGCCGTTTTCTTCCCGCTGACAAAACCGAACAATGTTAAATATAATTTTCCTTGTGGTTTTATGTACAGTTTTATCGTGTTTTGAAAATATTTTATACATAAAACTTGCGGTTTTTGTTAATAAAAATATACAATGACAAAAGTTTGTTTACTTTTTACAAGACAGGTGTCAAAGGTTTGATTGCCATATAAAATTTAAAATGTTAGTTCCCGTTTCTGCCACGACTCTTCTCTTTCCGCACAGACTCTAGTTGGTCAAACCAAATTTGTCAGTAAATAAGAATAAAAAAACTATACGACTCATCCTTTTCTTTTGGGTGCTAGTACTAGTGTAAGACAAAGATAGTATGATTCTCTCTATCTGTTTGAAATGAGACAGTCCTTTGACAAACTTTAAGTATTATCCTTTGTAACTTAAGTATACTTGGTCAAGCAAATCTTGTCAGTAGAAAAAGGCGGTAAATTTAAAAAATGTAGGCGCGAAGGATTATAATCTCATAGAAAATTTGAATTTCGCGCCTTTTTCTACTGACAAGATTTGCATGACCAAGATATGTAACATATCTTATATAACCTAAGTAATTATAGTCTGTCAAACAACTTTGTCGGTAGAAAAACTCAAATTTTCTATGGGACGATAACTCTTCGTACCTATTTTTAAATTTGCCGCTTTATTCTACTGACGGAAATGGCTTGACAGACTATAGTGTCCATCAATTAGTAATTATAGCATACCACGATGACTGTATGAACTCTGTCCGCCCATCCCCACATATTTTGGCAAATAGAAGCCATTGAAAGTACCTACCCATGAGTCACATGGAGCGCCAGACGGGCGCCCTGTCTGGGGCCACCATTGCATATATTATGTACCTATATGTAACAATTAAGGCCATAAACATAATATGTACCTTTTTGCGACGAGATAAGATCTATCATCGAGTTAGTATATAAGTACGTTTGGGAACTATATTGAAAAATTTACCGATGAGTCACTAGTGCAGTAGTGAAATCTGATCCCTACCCTACGTGATCTCTACTTCAGGCTTACAGCGCTAAACCAATTTAGATGAGATTTGGTATGGAGATAGAGTTAGACTAAGACAAGTCTGCAACTATTTTGAAAGCACACGCCACACTCAGTGCAAATGGTATTTTAAACCTCAAACTTCTATGAAATTATGACGTCCCTACCTAATAACACTTGCACTGCGTGTGCTATCAAAATCGTTGCAGACTTTTCTTGGTCTAACTCTAGTTACACTCTTTAACTGTTAGAAATCCGGAAAGGACGTGGGGTACTTTTTATCAATCATCATCATAATCATCATTCCACGCAGACGAAGTTCCGGGCAGAAGAAATGAATTTATATGACACATACAAAAAAGAACCATAATGTCATGGCAATGGGGATTATAGTAGGTATTTGTAAGTAGGAATCGCGATTTCGGGGTTGGTCCCATAATAAAAGTTGCTCAGTATTATCCCAAAACCTCGCTGGCAACGGGAATGCAATTATTTTTCAGCCACCGTGTATATTCGAATCCTCCAACCCGCACTTTGACCAGTGTGGAAAATTGGGAACTTAATATACTTAATCCAATTAAAAACACTTAGGTACCTATCTAGGAAAGTTCTTGGGATTAGGTCGCCTTTACGATGTTTTTCTTTCACCGAAACTCTTAGGTTTTCACAGATATTTATTTACCTAAGATAATTGTTCTAGAACAAGAAGAGAAGGTAAGATATTATAAACATAATAAAATTTACTTATCTCGATATAATTAACTATTTAAAGTACTTATCATTAATTACAGGCAAATAATTAAAATCAGTACAGTATTTTCACTTCCTATATCTTCACCGTGCCGCCATCAGAGGAGCTACCGCGAAAACCGTTTTTCGCAAAATGCGGGGATCTTTCTCTTTTACTCCAATGAAGGCGTAATTAGAGTGACAAAGAAAAATGCCTGCAATTTGCGAACTTCGATTTTCGCAGTTATAGCCCAGGCGTGGCTCACTCCGCGATTTCGTCGCTTCGCAACAAGTAGCTAATAAAATCACATAGACAGATCTACATTAAAAAAACATGGCAAAAACATAATCCGGTCTGCGTGTAGCCGAGTAAAAACAGTCTCGATGAAGATTTGGAAACTATACTTAGATGGTCAAGCAAATCTTGTCAGTAGAAAAAGGCGCAAAACTCAAATTTTTCTATGAGACGATATCCCTTCGCGTCTACATTTTTCAAATTTGCCGCGTTTTTCTACTGACGAGATCTGCTTGACCAAGTAAAATAAAAAAATTAACTGCCAACGTTTTCGTAGCGCTACGCTCGTAGGTAATCGCAACGTTTTCCCGCTTTGTATATAAAGGAAACCGACTTCGACCAGAGGACCCGCCGAGCGAGTCCAGCCACTCAAAATAGTTCAATACCATTAGGTATAGTCGTGCAAGTTCGTAGAACGTTGCCAATTTGTAAAAATTCTCGAAAATTTCACAATTTTGGGAACTTTTCATCGGAAAATCAGTAATTTCATAGACATACACACCGAAGCCCGCGTAAAAAAATATACCCAATGCTTACACTTAGTATGTATAGCGGTCAAGCAAATCTTGTCAGTACAAAAAAAAGAAATTCAAATTTTTTATGGAACGATATCCCTTCGCGCCTATATTTTTCAAATTTGCCGCCTTTTTCTACTGACAAGATCTGCTTGACCAAGTATTTGTATTAGCAGTTATAGTACTGGTTATAAACATATTTGCTAACCATGAGTTTGGTTCCAACTTCGGTTCAGTTCAGTGTACCGCCGCCCCCGAAGACGGGATGACGTATCGGCGCCGCGCCTTTATTTACATTTTTGATTAACTGTATACTATCACGTGTTATGTTCACGATCGTAACTAGGTGAGTGGCTGAATGCTGAATGTGCTCGTCAGAGTTCGATGAGATTAAAAAGTTTGTGGCGGTTTTTGAAATTGGAATGTTTGTGGGTTAGGCTAAGGTATGGTGCACATTGTTGGGACGCTAAGTTTTTTTAGTTTTTTACGCTAATTTTATTTGGGGGTGTCGGGATTGTAAGGTTAGGTCTAAAGTGGAAGTTTAACCCCAATAGAAAATAAAAATCAAACTTATCAGTGACATTTTAAGATAGATTTGTGATAAGTTTCACTAGATGTTTTGCGAATTCACCCGAGTGTTTGACCGGTATTATTTTGGTCTGGTTTGGAGAAATAGGTAGTTTGGGAACTGAAGACCTACCGCGAACCACGTTCGACGTGTTGCCTCTCTGTCGCACTTGTGAATTCGTTCGGAAGGCAACAAAAACGTGGTTCTCGCTAGGTGCTATGAATTCGAGTTAATTTCCGTGTGTACAGGGCCTTATTGTGACATTTAGATTAGGACGCATTATTTAAATTTAGACCGTTTTAATTGCGCTATTATAGGAGTTAGTGTTCGACACTTTAGTTACGTACCTAGTGTAGGGGAGACCGAGGTAAGTTGTGACAGAGGAGAGTTGTGATATCGTCGATTTTTTGGAATCTATTAACTAAAAACTAAGTCGCAACAGTGTGCATTTGTTAGCTCGTAACTTGAACTAACAAACGCGCGCTATTGCGACCTAGTTTCTAGTTAATAGATTCCAAAAAATCGACGATGTTCCAACTCTCCTCTGTCACAACTCACCTCAGTCTCCCCTACCTACCATGAGTTGGCGTAGGTATATATGGCATTTATAGTTCATTTTTTTTAGCATTAGAAAGAACTCCACAGAAGCAAGCGTGCAGTTTTTATCAGGTTCTTTAATTGTTAATAATTATTGAATTATCTAATGTAGCATGGTCAATACATATAATTTACTTCAAATTATTACCGCTAAAAGTGCCGGATTTGGAACCACAAGCTTACTTCTGCGAAGTTCTTTCTAATGCTAAAAAAAACGGACTATACGTTAGCGTCTGCGAGAACGCGATCGTATTTCCTCTCCATCACACCAATCCATCAGTGCAAGAGAGATGTATTACCTACTGCGATCGAGTTTACTCAGTCGCTAACGTAAACGACAAGTGTCAACTCCTGGTACGGCTACTATTGGGAATATTACGCGAAACTCTGCGTAGGGGGCGCCTAGACCTTAACCAACCGCCTTGATGCATCAATGTCATATTTTATAACTTGTCAAAAAACAGTTTAAGGCACAGTACTATGTATAAGTTACTCTATGGTTTACTAGCTAGCTTAGTGCTGCACTCTGGCGGCAGAACATTGCAGTAATACCCACTATTTAATCACTCAATAGTACAATGCATAATGTCGAGACGGCCAGCGACAATTGTCAACAGTTCAAGGTCAACTGATAACGTTATACAGCCGACGCATAGGTACTTACTAATTTATTGTCGGAATCGTTATGATTTTTTATTATGTAATGAAATAATGATTTTGGTGCTCTGAATGTCACTTGTTACTTGTAAAGCGTGAGTTTTTTTGTTGCCATGGTAACTTTCTACTGGGTCAATCTTTAAATGACATTTAAATTGACCAAATATGTATTTTTTGGAGTGGATAACGATAAAGATACTTACGGCGTGATTCGGGAAATGAATTAGAGATTAACTAGATACGATATAGTAATGATATTATCTTCACTATTTTATATCTAGTGAATCTCTAATTCATTTCCCGAATCGCGGCGCCAGCCGCCTAAGGTACCTTTTGCAGTGGAACGTCGAAAGAAAACTACACCGGCTCCAACACTACACCTATCTCTAGAGAAGATTTAAGCCCCCCCTCAATTGGAGGAGGGTATCCCAATATGGGACTGGCAACAAACTCAGCGGGACACATCTTTTCAAAACGTTACATCTTATAAAATAAGAAAAAATACAATTTAAATTACTGTTGTACGAAATATCATTTGATATTTTTATACCCTAGCTTTTCGGTGAAAGAAAACATCGTGAGGAAACCTGCATACATCACATCACAAATCTGCAAAGAAATTCAAAGATGTATGTGAAGTACCCAATCCGCATTGGGCTAGCGTGGAGACTATAGCCCAAGCCCTCTCGCGCATGAGAGGAGGCCTGTGCCCAGCAGTGGGATGTATATAGGCTGAAATTATTATTTTATTACGTATATTATACCCGTATGTGTATCAGATCATACAAATACGTAGCTCTTTCAGATTGTATGTACATGCAATACAAGCATTCATACTTCTGTATTTTCTTATTCTTGCTTCATAGAAACTGTTTTATTCTTATGCAAATTGCATGATGTCACGCACGTGTGCATGCCATTATAGAAAAACACCTATTGTTACTAAAGTCTACGTAATTTAGACAAATATAAAACAAATGCTGTCGGCACAATTCGAACAATGCTTATAAGATATCACACCGAGACGATACAGGTCTGTCAGTATCAAGAGTGATATTTCTTCAAACGAAAACGTTAGTTTTGACACCTGTCGGTATGGTATCGGTTTGACATTTTATAAAAATTGTTCGAATTGGGCCGTATTTATTTTACCGACACATGGAGTGCTCAAGGAATTTTAGTTCAATAATAAAAACAAATTCATAACAAAATAAACTATAACTTGTGTGTACCTACCTAATAGGTAGGTATTTGATTTAATACGGTATCAACCATAGCATGAAAATGATAATGCAGACATAACATAACAATCATACATTTATAACAATACCCAATGTGCAACATCCGTGACAATTACGAGTAAATAGTTATTTGTTTTACAAGGGGGCAAAGTTGTTGTTTAACCGATCGTGCTAATATTGATACCCGAGCAAGCGAAAGATTCCAAAATTGCTCTCGCTAAGCTAGTGGTTCGAAAAATGGAATCTTGAGCGTTGCGAGGGTTACAAAGCACGAGGGTTAAACAAAATTTGCTCCCGAGTGAAACACAAAATGTTTCACCGCACCAACCCAAAGCAAATATTAAATGTAAAATTTCAAACAAAATCAAATCCAAATGAATGTAATTAAATATTTATCATCCAAAATCATCATTTAAAACTCAATTCAACCAGCAAACATAAGAAAACAACTCAAAATTTTCATTTGTTTACTTTGCCTCACATGTGAATAAAATGCAACTTTGCTATCAGTTTTTGAAGTACAAAAGCGGAAAGGCTTACTTCCGAGCTGGTGTGGTGAAAACAAAATTTACTCTCATTGATAATGTTGAAAATAGGTAATACAAAAAGACACGAGTTAACAGACTTATCAGGCCGCGTAGCCAAGATGCCAATCGCTTACGCTCCGTAGCGATCGAAACGCAACTGTCACTGTCGCGCTAATATGGAAGAGGGATAGAGAGACATTATGCTTTTCGTTGTCGAAGCGATAGCGATTGTAACCTCGGCTAGGCCGGCTGGCAAGCCAAGTAAGCCAACAACTGAGTCTATCTTGTCATTAATTAAGTACAATTAATAATTACTACTATTACGGTGCATAATTTCGCTAAATGAGTCGAGGGCATACCAATGACGTCATGGTACATTAATCGCCATGATGGGATAGGCCCGACCTTGACCGCTTTAGACTTTTAATATAGGTTGTCCTTAGTTTATTTTTCCATATTCTGATCTAAAAAATTAAATAATGTTATAACATTGTAAATTATAAGTCAGATGCCTGGCACAGTTATATAATTAAAGACTATCCCCCTTATTCATAAATATTTACGGGTCCGATTTAGTTAAATTATGTTTTATCCCTGCCTTACAAATGCATAAGTCAAAATGACAGATAAGGACAAACGATTATTAGCTAATTAGCGCGATTATTAGTTATAATAAATACTTATAATAAATATTGTACCATCATCCGCCGTAAAAGTTCATGGTGACTTTATCAATGATTGCATTCATAATATTTCCATGCGATTTCGAAGTTCGCTGTACCCACTGACTGTTTATTATTGATCCTTGAACTGGGTGGATCAATTGTTTTGTGTTGCTATTCTTTTCGTTGTCCAGGACCACTATTCGACAAACGACGTTTGACGTATCGCGTTGATTTCCCGTTAATGTGGGAAAATCATAAGTTCTCGAATACGGACAATGTTGAGTCAAGATTAGCAATCCACAGTTAGGTGATAACGAAAAGAAACCGAGCTACCCCGAGTTTAGAGTTGAGTTTTGGTTGTACAAAATGATATTATCCACAGTGGATCGAATCAATACATGATAGAATCAACATGCAATATAATCAACAGTTGATTTGACGTAGATGCGAAATCTTACAGTTGTACATGTCGAATTTGGCCCCAGGGGACAATAATGTGTTAGACAGAATGTTGTATCACGTCCTACTAAATGCTTAGTAGAAGGCCCATTATGGAAAGAAGGGGTTTAAGTACCATACGTGATAACTACCATACCCTGTGGTCCATGGAAACGTAGCCATGGCAACGAGTATCATGAAAAAGTTTAGTTGAACTACTTAAATGATTAATTATATTAATTATAAACCGTTCTTTTGTTTCAGACCGCATTTACCTGAACCATATGAAACAAGTCACATTCTGTCTGTGTATCTTTAGAAAATGGTAGACGAGCATGAGTCGAGTAAAGATAATGGAAACCCAGTAGAAAAGAACATGGACGCAACCGAAGCTGCAGCTGGCTTGGAAGATAAGAAAGATCTCGACAAAATAAACTCCATCAAATCAAACGGACATGACTTAGCTGCTCAATACACTAAAGCTGATGGTGATGAGTCACCAGTTGATCGGGTGAAATTTGTAGGAATAGGAGATGATGATAGCATCTGTTCCGATGAGTCAAGTGAAGAAGACAAGCTCCCACCAATTCCAGATGGTGGATGGGGCTGGGTAGTTGTAATCTCTGCGTTTCTAGTCTCTGCCTGTGCCGATGGCTTGGCATTTTCTTTTGGATTACTTCACGAAGAATTTACTTCCTACTTCGAAACCACGCAATCAAAGACATCTTTGATTGGAAGCTTGTTCATAGCTACTCCGTTGCTAGCTGGACCAATTATGAGCGCTTTAGTAGACCGATATGGTTGCAGAATAATGACTATGTTGGCTGGAGTCCTTTCCACGATTGGATTCCTTCTGGCTTCAGTGAGCAATTCTGTTGAAGTACTCTGTCTAACTTTCGGTTTTCTGAGTGGATTAGCTATGGGCATTTTATACGTAACTGCTGTCGTATCAGTAGCGTTCTGGTTCGACAAACGAAGAAACTTGGCGGTATCTTTAGCTTCGTGCGGGATAGGATTCGGCACATTGTTATACTCACCGATGACGAATTATTTTCTATATTTATATGATTGGAGGAATACTATAGTGTTATTAGCTGGTACTTTGTTAAATATGTGTGTTTGTGGAGCTCTGATGAGAAATCCTGAATGGTTGGAGATAAAAATGAAGCGTGAGAGGAAAGAGAGGAAGTTATCAAGATCAAAGTCTGGAAGATCGTCCAGTAATAGCTCTGCTGGCTCTACCGGAGGAGAGTCGGTGTTTTTAAATGCTGAAGAGATTAGAGACTTGCTGAAGAGTGGAAAAAGCCCCGAGTACATTTTATCCACCTTGGCTACGACTATAGCAGAGGCTGAACAGTTAGAAGCTACTACTCAGATGAACGCGGATCAGGCGTTCCAAAGAAGAATGCATTCAGCGATTCATCTACCTACATTTGTACAGCAAAACGAAAAGGTGCCAGCGGAAGTAATTGAAAAACTGATGTCCAATAAGCGCCTGTATAACATAATACTCCAAAACTATCCAGATGTATTGACGAGAAGAAAATCTGAAGTCAATATTGCTATAGAAACACTGACGGAAGCTAAAAACGAACCAGCTCAACTACCAGTAACTATCAAAGTCAAGAAACCTAAGCATGAATCGGAAACTAAGAAATCTGAAGAGAAAATAAATGAAGAAAATAAGGCTGAAGAAAAAGTGGGATCAAGTAGCGCTCTGACAGCGAGTAATATTAAATTATTGCAAGATAAATCTAAGCACAAACCTCATACTCACCATACGCATGCGTCACACAATATGCCGCAAACTAACTGGTTTTCGAGACAAATATCCACGGATCATCACTATCTAAGAGAAATGCATCTGACCAGAAATACGTTGATGCATAGAGGAGCCATGCTCAATATACCGAGGTACAAGCTTCGGGCCTCTTCGCTTCCTGACATTTATCGGAATTCGATGTGGTCTCTTGCGTCAGAATCGGACGATGAAATGGTAAGCTATTCCTATTTATAAATTTTTTTCATAACTAAAATGTTTCACCATATAACTACTGACGAATGTAATATTTCACAACTTAAAACAAGAGCACGGAAAAATAATACAAAAGTTAAGATCCGGTTTGAAGGATCATTAACAAAAGATGCATTTAGAAATAAGAATTATTAGGGTTTAAGATAGAAATAGGTACGTGTTTCTTCCTTCCTATTCGCGATTCAATCCAATATGAATCCTTGACATAATATATTAATTAGGTATCACTTTTGATGTAATTTACATTTACATCTTTGTCTTTTGTGAAACAATCTTCACCTTTAATGTTTTTACACAGACGTCATATTTTTTGTTTCCTCAGATGTGGTATGATCGCTTCTTCGAGACCATGAAGTCCATGTTCGACTTCCGCATGTTCACCGAGTTCCACTTCCTCATGTTCAACCTGGCCTCCCTCATCCTCTCGGTGTGGTTCATCGTGCCGTACTTCTTCCTCAAGTCCTATATGACGGACAGCGGCGTTGAGGGCGGTGCTGTTATGATTAGCATCATTGGAGTCGCTAGCAGCATCGGGATTGTAAGTAGATTTATATTCAACCTGACCTCCCTCATCCTCTCGGTGTGGTTCATCGTGCCGTACTTCTCCCTCAAGTCCTATATGACGGATAGCGGCGTTGAGGGCGGTGCTGTGATGATTAGCATCATTGGAGTCGCTAGCAGCATCGGGATTGTAAGTAGATTTATGTTCATCCTGGCCTCCCTCATCTTCTCGGTGTGGTTCATCGTGCCGTACTTCTTCCTCAAGTCCTATATGACGGACAGCGGCGTTGAGGGCGGTGCTGTGATGATTAGCATCATTGGAGTCGCTAGCAGCATCGGGATTGTAAGTAGATTTATGTTCAACCTGACCTCCCTCATCCTCTTGGTGTGGTTCATCGTGCCGTACTTCTTCCTCAAGTCCTATATGACGGACAGCGGCGTTGAGGGCGGTGCTGTGATGATTAGCATCATTGGAGTCGCTAGCAGCATTGGGATTGTAAGTAGATTTATGTTCAACCTGGCCTCCCTCATCCTCTCGGTGTGGTTCATCGTGCCGTACTTCTTCCTCAAGTCCTATATGACGGACAGCGGCGTTGAGGGCGGTGCTGTGATGATTAGCATCATTGGAGTCGCTAGCAGCATTGGGATTGTAAGTAGATTTAAAATTATTTATATAATAATTGCATTACATTATACATTCTTAAGCTATAAATGCTTTGAATGATTCACGGTTTGTTTCACTAGATTACGGTTAATATCCCAGTCGATTTAAGTCTAGTGATTCTTAATTAAGCTATGTTACATAAATACATAGTATGACCGTCTGTTACAAAAATTATCATGCATAGGTATTCGTACGTATAATCAAGGTAAAATGAAAAAAAACGCAATGAATCAATTTTGATAAAAATAGAATTAACCACTAGAACCTGCTTTCAATAAAAAAAAAACATCATGCAAATCACCTAACCCCTTTAAAAGCTACGGTCAAACTTACGACTCTTTTGCGTCGGGGGTTAGACATAAACATTTTTCAAGCATAAATTTTTTGTGTGTATTTAATACCTCATTGGGTTTAACAATCGAAGACTCAAATTAACATGCCATTTTTCCTTACGACGACTTGATAACGTCGATTTCTAAATAAATATCATGGTTTGCAACCAATAAATGATTATGATTTAAAATGTTTACGTTCCTCAGGTCGTCCTTGGCTGGGCCGGCGACCAGACCTGGATCAATGTGACCAAGACCTACGCGGTCTGCCTCATCATCTGCGGTCTCTCCGTCGCCGCCTACCCTCCCTTCATCAAGAACTATTGGGCGCTGACTGTCATCTCGGCGGTCTTCGGGCTATCCTTCGCCAGCTCCTATTCTTACACGCCCGCCATATTGATGGAGCTGATGCCGATCGATCACTTCACTGTGGCTTATGGGTTGATTCTGTTGAGTCAGGGAATTGGACATCTTGTGGGGCCGCCTATTGGAGGTTCGTTTAATTTGTTCTTGAACTAGTATAAATATAAGTTCAAAACATGATTACTGAAAAATTGCGCTATTAAAAGTATGAAATGAGGCGCTCGGACTAGAGCGCACATAGCGCGCCCCTTTCATGGGGCTTAGCGCTTAGCTCGACTTTATCAGTGTGAGAGCGTTCAAGGTGCATGACAATATTGACGTTCGCAGCGCGCCCCTTATTTTATCAGTGTAAGAGCGCCGAAGGCGCCCGGCATTAAAGCGCGCACAGCGCGCCCCTTAAGTGAAATTTAGCCCTATTTTGTCAGTATGAAGACGTTGAAGATAATCGATGAACCTTCTCAGATACGTAATTTCACATACGTAATTTTAAATGAAAAGTTTTAAATAGCTCCAATACTAAAATAAATAAAATTAAATAGGTACTTAAATTTACTATGAACTACCTACGAGTACCTAAACAAAAGTAACACAACAGCGCAAATTATAATATCGGCCTTCCTGTCCCATTAATTATAAATAATGGACATTATGGACAACAGGACAACCATTTATAATTAGTGCCAGGGGGGAAGTAATTTTCTAACATCATGAGGACAAATTATGAGTACCTATTATGACATTTATACTGCTAATTGTTTAGGTATAGGGTACGAGCCCCGATGCATGTTTTCGTCTAGTGAGACCATTTTTTGAGGTTCTCGCGTTTGTTCAAAAATTATGTTTTTGTTTAAAAATTACTAATATTTAATGCTTATCCTAATGTAATTTAATTTTATATGATAATACTCTGCAATAACTAAATCCAAACACAAGAAATACCGTTTGTACTGAAAGGAAAAAAAACATGTTTTTTTATTTTTTTATTGACGGGTAGGATTACAACATATGTGAAAAGGGTGGTTACTAGGGAAAGCAATAGGGCTCTGCCAATGTACTGACAATTTTGTTTCGAGCCCATGCATGCAGCAGTGCTGTAGGAGAGGACAATATGATTTGGACAACGTTATTGAAAAGTCTTTTTTTTCAGCAATAAAAGTCTCATGCAATTTTATTACACGATCAAAATAAACTACATTAAACATTGCTATTATGGTTCCCATTACTGGGTCATTTTATGTTCATGTGTAAAATTTATTAAAATAAACAAAATTTTTGCGTGGAACTAGACGAAATAATTTGCATCGGGGCTCGTAGTAGTTTAATATCATGGAATTTCGAGTTATTTCCTATGTAGGTACTCGAATACACCTTTAGAATAACCCTAGTCAAATCAATTTCTTTTTTAGAACTGTCAAAACGATTTGCTAATATGGAATTCATATGAAAACGAATGTAGTGACGTGAATGTAATGATAATAAAAAGTACGTGAGTTGACCGTGAAACTCACGTACTTTTTATATTTCAGTCCAAGTTATTAAATAGAAATTGTGTTTAAAAATAACTGCTGTCTATGTTTTTCTAATAATTATCTGGTGCTTTATTTAATGCACGGTGTGCAATCATTTATTTATTTGAATAATAATAAATAAATAATGAAATATTATAGGACATTTTTTACACAAATTGCCCTAAGCCCCACGATAAGCTCAAGAAGGCTTGTGTTGTGGGTACTTAGACAACGATATATATAATATATAAATACTTACATATGTATATAGAAAACAACCACGACTCGGGAACAAATATCTGTGTCATCATACAAATAAATGCCCTTACCAGGATTCGAACCCGGAACCATCGGCTTCATAGGCAGGGTCACTATTCAGACTGGTCGTCGATGTAAAGTAGAGGAAACATCCCTATTGTTCCAGGGATGCTCTTCGACGTGACAGGAACGTGGGACCTGACGTTCTACGTCGGCGGCCTGTGGTTGGTCATCTCCGGTGTGTGCGTGGCCGTGATCGCGTACACGAAGGACCTGCGCATGTGTGGGAGCGCCCCGCTGCTGAAGGAGGCTGAGGAGAAGAGCGAGAGCGGCGTTGATGTGTGAGAGATACACGATACTACACAAAATAACTACACAAAATTTCAAGCCAAGTGGTACAGCTTGGCAAGAAAGAGTAGAAATTAAAAATGTGGCAACACTGTAGTGTCTTCCCTTTCACACCAATTTATATAAGAAAACGGGACGACACTACAATGTTGCAACTTTTTAATTTCTACTCTTTTTTGCCAAGCTGTAATTATTTACCTTATGGTGTAATTTCGTTTGGGCCAAGTCTTCTAAAGTTAAAATATTTTACTTACTTAATAAAAGGTATGTACGGTCAGCCAAGAAAGTGGTCTACCACTTTTCGACTCTATCATCTGATTGATAGAGTCGAAAAGTGGTAGACCACTTTCTTGGCTGACCGTACCTTCTACGAGTAGTAGTTATATTCCATATTGTACCAAATGAAATTACAATGAAAAAAATAATATGGTATTTTTATGTAACTCCGTTTATTCGTAAAGTAAATCTCATTTAAGCATAACAATTTATTGAAGTATTTTGTAATAGTAATTGTATTCAATTTTAGATGTTTTTACAAAAATGTATATTGTAATTTATTGTATTCTAGTATGAATCAAGTGCAATGTAATAAATAATAATTACGTATACATATATATTATGTCTAAATGTGTATTATACAGCTAGACCAATTTAAATATTTTCCTACAATTGTTTTACTCAAGCATAAAACTGTACCTAACAGCATACCGTGTGTGGCCTGTAATATTAGCAAAAAATTAAACTGTAGGCTGTACTCCTCATAGTGACCAACATTTGTTCAGCGACTTTTAAAAATAACTTGTGGTTTGATTTTTAATACACTTTAAAGTTTATTCTAAGACGCAATGTATTGCGAATTCTGTTATATTTAAGGCGTGACAAGCAACGTCAATCACAATGATATGGCGTAGCTATGGCGTCCATTGAATATAATATTTATTTTGTATGAAAAATAGGGAGTCTAAATACTTCATTATTTTTAAAAGTTGTTGAACAAAAGTGTCACCGTTTCAGGAGTACAATCTATGTTTTAATTATTTGCTCATGTTACAGGCCACACCCGGTATATGTTAAAATATTATATATGTAGTATTGACTGCCAATGTTATACTTATATTAAACAATTTTTAATAAATCAATATTTTTCAAATCATATTAACATTTTTATTCAATACTTTCACGAAAAATTAAAATATACAGCCAATGTTAAAATATTTCACATTTCTTTATAAAAAAACCTTTTTCTGACCTTTTTAGGGCGAAATTAGACATGGACCCATTCTGATTTTAACAACTTATTAACAAAACAACAAAAACAAAAGGGACTCAATTTCACCGCAATATGAGTGATTTTTGAAAGATATTCGATATTACCCCAATCACGAAACTACTCCTTACCTTACACATTTTAATTACACAATAATAATACGACGAACGACTAAAAAATATTACATCTTGAGGAAAAAACCCCACGCAAATTCATAAAACTAACCCAAAATATCCCACGAGTAGGTAAAACATGGTATAAAAAAATATCTTAACAAGGGAAATTTCTTAAGACATATGTGAACACTTTATTTAACCGGAATATTTATCAAATCATACCTAGATTAAGTTTCTTCAACATTTAAAATGGCTAGTAACTTAAACAAATAAACAAAAAAGAATTTTTAAGAAAAAAAAACCTACTTCCATGGGGGCCGATGAAAGATTATTGTAGATGGTACACTATGTAGAAAAGGAGGTAAAACCACCCACTTTTCTACTAGCATTTCGTTTCTGTATAATGGCTCCTCTACAGGATGGGCCAACGCCGGCCACTCCAAGGGACGCAGCCATGCGGTAGAATGAGATAGCAATATCACTTGCTCCCTCTAACGCATAAATGCGTCCCTTGGAGTGGCCGGGGTTGGCCCATCGTGAAGAGGAGCCATGAGGGTCGTAGTTCTAGCCTAACCTAACCCACTCCTCAGATAGCAGTTCGGTTCTGTGCGGATCACAGTTCGAACCTAATCAAACCCACTTTTCAAGTAGCATTTCGTTTCTGTAAGGCTCGCAGTTCTAACCTAACCTAATCCTTGTTCGGTTCTGTGAGGATCGCAGTTCAAACCTAACCTAACCCACTTAATGGCACATGCCGTGCGGTGTACGGGGGTTTAAGCGGGAGGGGCTAGTAAGATTGGCATCATCGTACTTTATACCTACATTAATTTTATGGCAGGTAATCATAGTTGTTTATTTAGTTATAAGGTATCATAGCGGTTTTCTGGGTCAAGGTCCGGGTCCGAGTCCGGGTCCGAGTCCGGTGTAAGCTGCAGGGGAACAATGTAGACTGCGGGGTAATTTAAACTAATCGAAATATCTTCCATGTTTTACATTACAAGCCTTGGCACAAGAAATATGACGATTACTCCACCGACAAAAGCAACGCTCTTAATTTAAGATGATGATGATGATGATGAGATACCAGAGAAAATGTAGTCAACTAAATAAAATATAAAAAGGTATTTATTTAGCTGACTACATTTTCTCTGGTATCTCATCATCATCATCATCATCTTACATTAAGAGCGTTGCTTTTGTCGGTGGAGTAATCGTCATATTTCTTGTGCCAAGACTTGTAATGTAAAACATGGAAGATATTTCGATTAGTTTAAATTACCCCGCAGTCTAAATTGCCCCCCCGCACCTTACAGTAACCTTGCAGACAACTGCTTAATAAATCATAGTCACGAGCAGTTTTATTTGTTTATTTTCAGTAAAATACCGACCCAGTTAAATATAACAATAGGTGTATAGTCGGACCGTAAAAAGTCTGCAGCGATTTTGATAGCCCACGTACTGCAAGTGCAATTTTAAACGTCAAACTTCTGTCAAATTATGACGTACAAATAACGCTACGTTGGCTATCAAATCCGCTGCAGACTTTTATTGGTATACCTATATATAATTATTATACATATGGGGCTGTCCATAAATTACGTCATCGATTTTTGACGATTCTGACCCCCCCCCCCTATAATCATCCAAAAATCGTGCTTCAAATGACCCCATTTCCTCCTACTTCATGCTATCGTCATCCGATGTCCAGACCCCCCCCCCTAATTTGAAATGACGTTATTTATGAATAGCCCCTACGTAGTAGGAACGTCAGGTATTTTAATTTGGTTTATCTCAAACAACTTCGCCGCTCTATCTCACATCATCAGTGTTTTTCCCCCCTACTGTTTGCTGTAACTATTTTAGTCTGATCTTGGGTAAATAATGTTGTTTGGATAATGTATTTGTGGAGATAAAAACGGATTTAAGTGTCGTACTGATTAGAATTGCACGAATTATGCATTAAAATGGTGCGTAATAAATACTTACTGAAAATATTATGGTCTGACATTAACCTTGATTATGTAATCATCGTCATCATATATTTAAGAGTATGACTGTTGTCGGTGGAGCAATTTCCATGTTTGGCGGTCCTCTGCCTTTGACAGCCCAAACCCATGATAGGCGACTGATAATGTGTGTAAGGAGTAAGAAGAAATGACGAAGAAATATAATTTTAAAAATGTTATGTATAATAAATACAGGATCAGATGTAGTGGATAATTATTTTCCATCGTATTTTCATTTCAATCAGTCTTGGTACAAAAAGCCGGCCAAGTGTGAGTTGGACTTGCGTTTCAAGGGTTTCCGTACATTAAGTACGACTCACGCTTGACTGCACATATCTAATAGGTTTTCCTGTCATCTATAGGTAAAGAACTATTTTGTGTATCTTTTTTCAAAATCTTAGTAGTTTCGGAAATAAAGGTGGAGGAATGGTAATTTTTTGGCTATTTTTTAAATAACTTCGAAACCCTGTATTTCTAAGATTACCTAAAATAAACGAATAAGTATGAAATAAAATTCAATGCAACCTTATACTGACAACTTTATTGAAGGGAACAACATTACGATAGTTTTGTCAACAACAACAATAGAGTACATTGAGCGGTGAATTCTGGGCGGGGACAGGGGGAGCAAAAATGCATTTTGCACCCTACAGAAATTTCAGGGCGACTTTATAGAAAAAACCGGGCAAGTGCGAGTCGGACTCGCGCACGAAGGGTTCCGTACCATAATGCAAAAAACAAAAACAAAAAAAAAAGCAAAAAAAACGGTCACCCATCCAAGTACTGACCACTCCCGACGTTGCTTAACTTTGGTCAAAAATCACGTTTGTTGTATGGGAGCCCCATTTAAATCTTTATTTTATTCTGTTTTTAGTATTTGTTGTTATAGCGGCAACAGAAATACATCATCTGTGAAAATTTCAACTGTCTAGCTATCACGGTTCGTGAGATACAGCCTGGTGACAGACGGACGGACGGACGGACGGACAGCGAAGTCTTAGTAATAGGGTCCCGTTTTACCCTTTGGGTACGGAACCCTAAAAATATCAAACTCTTATCTCACAAACTTGCATAAACTTAAATTTGCTCTAAAAATTAAAATGTGCTATACCGGGTGTGGCCTGTAACACGAGCAAATAATTAAAACATAGATTGTACTCCTCAAACGGTGACACTTTTGTTCAACAACTTTGAAAAATTATGAAGTATTTAGACTCCCTATTTTTCATACAAAATAAATATTATCTTCAATGGACGCCATCGCCACGCCATATCATTGTGATTGACGTTGCTTGTCACGTCTTAAACATAACAAAATTCGCAATACATTGCGTCTTAGAATAAACTTTAAAGTGTATTAAAAATCAAACCACACGTTATTTTTAAAAGTCGCTGAACAAATGTTAGTCAGTATGAGGAGTACAGCGTACGGTTTAATTTTTTGCTCATATTACAGGCCACACCCGGTATAAACTTAACGTTTCTTTATAATGACATTAATGACTTTTGATTTGACTAAGTATGATTTCGTTAGCTAAATAGTTTTAAAACTATTGTTATGTATAAGTATTACACATTCGCTCCCCTCTGCCCTCGCTACGAACTAAACAACTTTAAATATATTTTAAAACTTAATACTTTATTTTGTGCTAGGTGATGAAGAATAAAGATTTTAACAATTTTTTTCTTGTTTATTTGATATTATAATATATGATATGAAAGTAATTTAGACATATTTATTGTAACATAATGTCTAATGAGAGCTAATATTTGACTTCCACTGACAATATCTTGGAAAATCTTTATTTTCAGCTGGTGAGATTAAATTCAATCTCATATTTTGTCACAAGACAAAATATAAAAAAAAAACTGGAGAGAAATTGTGCAACACAAAATAGTGATGCGATCGGCACCAATTTTATCAATTTGACAATGCATGTTATGGTAGAGACAGGTGATATGATAACCCTACTAGTTAAGCGATCATTTTGCATGCAAAAGTACATATATACTCACTTTATTAATGAATTCCATTCATAAAGTGGGTATATAGGTATGCATCTTTGTAGTTTGCTGCACCGTAAATTCATCTATCAGGCGCCTATTTTAACACTTGACAGTTGTCATGTGACAATTTCCTATCAATTACTGTGGCGGTAGCGGGGTCGTACCATGTCTGTCACGTTCTAACAAGTATGTAAGTGCGAAAGTGACGGACACTGTGCCAGGCGATAAAAATTCAACCATGCTGCCACCGCTGGGTTAGTAAGTATCGATGGTATTAACTACCGTAAATGTTCACTTGTTGTCAGCAATGGGCGGTGAATTATCATTGTCAGATGACAATTGTCAGCGTGGTGGAACAGGCGCCAGAAAATAACAAAGAAATGTCAGTGACTTACCACCAAATGACGGTTGTCAAGTTATTGAAAAAGGGACATGGCGATAAAATTTAGATCACATATTAGCTCCCACTGACATCCTACTTCACAACATTCATTTCATACAATTATTTAACACCGTTGCTAGAAATATCCAGGAATGTAACTGTAACTTTGAAAATAAGTATTGTCGAGGTCACTAACACCGTTTATAACAGTGAAATGTTCATAAGTGTTTCAAATACAATCAACTTGACAGTTCACAACAAGATTATGCCTCTTTAAAGATACATGTTTGGTTATCGGCACCAGAATTGAGGTTACGCACACAAGTCTCACAACAACGTGTCATACGATGGCAGCGAGATTTTAATATTTTAGTATTCTTTTAAATTATCGATATCGATAGCAGGTTCAACGAACATCTGCTACGTCACTATCACTACACCTTATAAAACAAAAACGCGCCGCGTCTGTATGTCTGTATGTTCGCGATAAACTCAAAAACTACTAAACGGATTTTCATGCAGATGCAATCAAGGAGAGGGATTCGGTACTTTCGTGAGGAAGGTTTAGGGCCCCCCCACATCTAGCGTCTTTCGAGCGTCGGCGTCTGTCGGCGTCTGGTCAGCGCTATGGAAAATGTTGCGCGCGTAGTTGCGTCGACACTGCGTCGACGTTGCGTCGAGCAGCGGCCATAGAATTGTAGACGCCGACGCTCGAAAAACTCCAGATGTGGGGGGGCCCTTTAGTGTATAATTTGTTAAGTATATAATTGTTAAGGTTTTGTGTACATTCGATGAATTAAAGGTCTGAAGCAAAAAAAAATAAAAATATTATATAAATATTGTATATAACATATACAAAAAAGCACAAAACAAAGGCTCGCTAGCAGGAAATAAAATCAAGATAAGTAATTTATCTTAGGTATTCGTAAATTTACTGTGTTTTTGGAACTTGTTCTCTGTAGGTATAGTGTAATATGTTACTGTGTGTTACACCTCGATTCTCCTGCCGAAACCCTAACTAATAAACATACCTCGCAATCGAGCTAGCAAAACCGTAGCAAATGACAGTTGAATGTAAAGGTTAGCATTCATATGTCATGAATCATCATCATGATAACATAATCACTATTTTTTAAATTTTAAAGTTAAATTTGTGTTTCAGGAAAGTAAATTATTAAATTACTTCTTTAAATTTTTATTTATTTGATCTCAATTTGTTTACTCTTAATTTGAAATACAAAATAAATTCTACCTACTTATAACGTAATGATGTGTGTACAGCACAAGGATGTAAATACCTTATTTAGCGTAATCACACGCAAACAGATCTTAAATAATTAATTTAAAACATAGTTTTTGTATTTGACTTAGTAAATACGTATATATGCGTCAACCTTAATGTGCATTTGTGCAACTGCTACGGTTTTGCTAGCTCGATTGCGAGGTATGCTAATAAACCCTAATTGGATAACATTTTTTCTAATTAACATAACTAAATAAAGCTTAACAACAGATGTTTACAGTTGTGCTTTTGTTATTTAGTTACTTACTAACAATACATAGACTCAGATTGACAATTTTATTGCAGTCAGAAAAAAAGATGACCATGTTTTTTCCTAATGACGAAATGACGATATCCATAGTGGGTTTAGTAGAAATCGTGAGGGAACGATAATACATTGCACCTACAGTGCGTACTAACAGAAATTCTAAATAAAAGTCTTATTTGTAAATGCTCGCATTTTTATTGCTTGTCACTATGCCTGTCACGTTATAGCAAGTATGTAAGTGCGAAAGTCACAGGCATAGTGACAGGCGATAAAAATGCAACAATGCTGCCACCGCTGCTTAGGAATAAACATGTATTTCTTATTCAATAAGTTTATTCATAAATTAACAGTTTCAAGAAAACACATGTGTAGTAGGTATTCGCCGAAAATATCCTGGTTTCCAGTTGACAGTTGAGCAAAGTTCAAAGTTATTTTTTCTAGAACATTGTCAATGAAATTGTCACTTTTACGTTATCTTTTTGATTGGCAGATGATTTGAATCCATCATTACCTACAGAAAAGGGGCCTTATTCACATGGAGCATAAGGACCCTTTTCTGATGGAAAGCCACATTTGTATTAAAACTATCTGTCAAGCATAAGTTTAAAGTCTAATGGTAAACGCATTATAGCTCGTTAAAATTTGTTTCACAGAATATCATGATGGTCATAGATTTTTTGTGAAAAACCTTGAACGTTATTTAATAGTGTACTTGATAAAGACATTGACAAATAGTAATGTGCTCATATCCTGTATATAATAATATTTCTGACATACAATAAATACATATTCTACAGAAACTATACATCAAAGGAAATTTCTTAGCATTACTTACAAAAAATACTCTTTCCAATATAATTCTGCAAGCACCTACATCCTTTTGTATTTTTTTGATCCTATACAAAATATATCGAATTTTTAATTAACTAAATTTTTCACATATACCTAATAAGAAAGTCCGTTAAATTTAATAGAAATATTGCCGGTCAAACAAGTTTTTCAGTAGAAAAAGGCGCGATATTCAATTTTTTATGGGACGATAAGTTATCGTTGATAACTTGCCGCTCTTTTCTACTGACGGAAATGGCTTGACAGACTATAAATCTTTCTTTATTGTTAAGGCGTCGCAATGGGAGATAGTATTATTATTTACGACAATAATACGCTTAAAAAGCTTTGTGCATAAGATGTTTCTCGGGTTTTTAACACTTTAATGAAAGATTATTTTTTACACCTTTGCTGTGACCAAAAACGCCAGTCTACACACACTATTATTATATTTTATATTTTCTTTCGCCTTAACTTAACAATCAAAGGTTGAGCTTTTTTAACCTTTTAACCGCCGTAGACTGATAAGACATAATTATAAAATCGGGCTCATTTCGCCGCGGTCTGATAAATAAGACAAAACTGCGTGTAACTTCGTACCGCCAGCGACACGAGCACGCTCGATGAAAAATTCTATGGCGGTTAAAAGGTTAAAGATGTTTTTCTAAAGAATTATATTTAATGTATTTAGAATTAAAGTGGAGAGGTAGATCAAGAGTTGCTTAAACATTCAAAATTACTATCAAAACTCCTTATTGGATATTCATAAGAGATTTTAAAATCGAAGCGTACAGTAATTTATTAATTATATTCATAAGTTTTATCTAGCTGATATAATAAGTAAATATTCTGTTATTAAATAACGAAAATACTCTTCAGATATTAACTACTTCAATATATTTATTATACTAATAACTATTTAAAAGATATAAAGTGGTATTAAATTACACGGGAAGACGTTTTTATAAATAAATATACACAAAAAGCTTAAGATACAACTTTACCATTAAATTTAAAACGTAAATAACAAAGAGGATATGATCTTGATACGTGATAATACTTCAAAATTGTGCTGAAGACGAGTGAAATAATTAAATAAACCACCAAATTCTATAAACAGCCACTGTTTTATCTACAATTACAACGATTCCTTAACCTAAGACAAAAATCCTTAACCTTATAACCTTTTAGTTCGGCTCATGTTGGGAACAAGAGGAACGAATTGGATAAGTCACGTCCACAGTTAGGTGTACCTTTTAAAAATAGTATTGGTAATTTTCTAGAAGGTATACAAATAAAGAATATGAATATATATATAAATTAAAAAACACTCGAAATTTCATTGTTAAAGAAAATTATAAAAAATAAATTAAAACGTTAAGTACATCATTTAATTCATAAATTATTTTTATATTTAGATACTTTTTCGGGAACCGAGGCGAGGTAATTTATTTTGTCGATAAAATAGGCCGAACTACTTTAATATTTATGTGCAAATTTCAGCAGCGGTATTAGGGCTACCCCACATTTAGCGTCTTTCGAGCGTCGGCGTCTACAACTCTATGGCCGCTGCTCGACGCAACTGCGCAGCGACGTCATTTTCCATAGCGCTGACCAGACGCCGACGCTCGAAATACGCTAAATGTGGGGTGGCCCTTAGGTACACCCATCCTTGGAACAAACAACGAGAACGCATGGGAAACTTACAATACAATATAACACTAACATTAAATGACATAGAAAAGGTCGTAGAAAAAGACTTAAAGACATCTATTCTCACTTGAAATCACGTTAGGTTACATCGACATCATACAATTTTCATCCACTAGTGACCCTTTTTTAGTGGTTTAATTTTAAAAGATAAGAATATTAGCTTTGGCGTATTTATTAGTAGTGTAAAACGTAGTGTAATACTTACTAATATTGTTAGAATTTTAATTACCTATATTATTTATAGTTCAGGTAACGTTTAGAAGATTATAAATTTGGGTCACCATTTTAGGTTCATATCTCAATTTAACAACTTTTCTAAAACAACTAAAAATACTAATATTTAATTTATGCAGATAGTTTTCTACATAAATTAGTATATAAACATTTAAGTAAGTTGACTATCTCGCTAACTTGACAATTGTCAGCTAACCTGCCAATAAAGATATTGATTGTACCTGCTAACATTATTTTACCGGCCAGAGATGGTACTTAATTGTACAGTCAAGGAATTTAAATTCCGACCCATTTCGTACTTTGTCACAGTGACAACCGTATGAGGTCTCTAGCGGCTTTCATATTGATTGTCACTGTGACAAAGTACGAAATGGGTCGGAATTTAAATTCCTTGACTGTACAGTGTCCGGCGACGATTGTCAGTTATTGATATACTAGTTACTTGATATAAATCAGCGGAGGTAGCATGGTAGGATTTTTATAGCCTGTCACTATGCCTGTCACTTTCACACTTACATAGGTACTTGTCAGAACGTGACAGGCATGGTGACAGGCAATAAAAATGCGACCATGCTATCACCGCAGTAGGGCTAAGATGTTCAGTTATTTTATCATGCCTGTCACGTTCTAACAAGTATGTAAGTGCGAAAGTGACGCATGACACGACAAGTGATAAAAATCTGGAGTCAACAGGCATGATAAAACAACGGGATTACAACAAGAGTGTATAATTAAGCAGTCGAATAGACGAGTAATATATACAATAACAACCATGTTAACGAGTAACAGACAACCTTAATCACTAACTTAATTTTAGTCATTGAAATGTAATTTGAAAGATCACTGTGTATCAATTTACCTTGAAAACTGATCAATTGATATATTTACAGATGTAGTGCATAATTGTTTTCCATCGTATTATCTCGGAAACGTTCGTATTTGTCATCCTACTTCAGTCAACCTCACTACTTTTTGTACCGACTCTCGGCGCGATTCGGGAAATGAATTAGAGATGCACTAGATATGAAATAGTAAAGATATGTGACGTTCCACGGCAAAAGGTACCATTGCCCCGACTGAATATTGGAGCGGCGTTAATAATAAGCGTAAGCGCCAGCCGCCATAAGTTACCTTTTGTCGTGGAACGTCACATATCTTTACTATTTCATATCTAGTGAATGTCTAACGGCGCGATATCTTAAAGTTCGAATCGCGCCGTCTGACTTAAATAGCAAGACACGTTCGCGATTCGTACGTTTCCACGATGGAAAATAATTATGCACTACATCTGTATTTGTATTAGGAGTAAATTTACAAGTAAATTCTTACTTAAATTGTTGACCATTTGTAATGTTTCGTTCGGTACGAGCTTGAAAACCCCGGAATTTTATTTTATGTCACATGTACTAATCAGTGTGAGCAATTTTCAAAGTCGTATCATAACCGTAACAAATTATAATTATGAATCGGCCTCTATTACTGTTTTATTTTTTTATTTATTCTCCGTTGTAATTGTACTTATTAAATACTTAATATAATTACGTACATGATCAAACTGTTTGTCAATTTAGCAGCGTTTTAGAATATCTGTTCATAATTTTTGTAATCATAACATTTAATATAATTAATGAGTTTTGTTGCTATATTCAGACTGTATTTGATATATTATAAGTTTATTACGATTATAATAATTTGGAAATATAATTTACCCACTTTATTACTGTGATATGTTTTATATTAATGGTACAGTCAAGGAATTTAAATTCCGACCCATTTCGTACTTTGTCACAGTGACAATCAATATGAAAGCCGCTAGAGACCTCATACGGTTGTCACTGTGACAAAGTACGAAATGGGTCGGAATTTAAATTCCTTGACTGTAGTTTAACTAATTGACAATGACAGTATTTTACAAAAATATAGCAAGAGGTAAATGGCATTAGTAAAATGTGCAGTCATTAACTCATTAAAATATACATTATATTTCAAATAATACAGTTAGGTACGTACTATGTACGGTATCTCCATTGTTTATTTATGTGCCTACATATAGTTTTATTTTCATGTATTTTTTAAATCAAAATTTAATGTTAAGTGCTCTTTTATTGAAAATCGTAGTAAAGGGTTTTAATTTTTCATAAAATATATCGAGTCTTTTTTTTTTTTTTTTCCTAGCCTATTTCAGTGTCCCACTGCTGGGCAAAGGCCTCTCCCCTTAATTTCCACGACTCCCGATTTGGTGCTTCCTCCGGCCAGTTGTTCAGGAAGCTGTCCAGGTCATCTCGCCATCTCCGTTTGGGCCTGCCGCGGCCACGTCCCTCTACCGGCATCCACTTGGTGGCTAAGCTAGCCCACCTCTCCGGATGCATGCGGTAGACGTGACCGGCCCAGTCCCATTTGAGCCTAGCGGTTTTCTCGCCTACGTCAGCAATGCGGGTTTTGAAGCGCAGCGTGGTGTTTCTTATGTGATCAGTTAGTTTAACACCTAGAATACTGCGCTCCATGGCGCGTTGGCAAACCTTCAGTTTGGACTTCTGAATCTCTGTGAGTGACCAAGTTTGAGCGCCGTAGGTTAGAACAGGCAGAATACATATGTCAACGAGTTTGCGCTTCAGTGACATAGGAAGGTCGCCCTTCATCAGCTCCTTCATGGACCAGTAGCTCTTCCAGGCATTTTGAACACGGCGCTCAACTTCCTTGTCTTGCCTGTTACTGAAAGAGACTAGCTGGCCCAAGTAGATGTACTCGTCAACATAGTGTATAATCTGCCCGTCCACCTCGACACTACTACGTTCCTTGCTATTGGTCATCACTTGAGTCTTTGCGCGATTCATATCGAGTCTTTAGTTATTCTATATTTAGGTTGTCACGGTTATAGACGGTTACAATAATTAAATATTCTAACACATTTTTATGTTATTATTAATAGTTAATACTCATATGTGACATTAATAACATAATTTTCATGTCTAATCCGATAAGCATAATCGTTCTGATAATATTGTCTTAATTTTAAAACATACCTACAGTTTTATTTTATTTTATATTTCTCACTTTGTATAATACATTACAACGCATTAACTACTAGGTACTACTTTTTTCTTAATTATATCTATTAGAGTGCACGTCTTAGAATTTTAGTCATAAGTTTAAGAATCTTTCTGACATTTCTTATACCAATTACTTATTGTTTTACTGCAGTTTGGTACCTCTCCTTATTTTGCATTTTGACAGTAGTAATTGAGATAGTCATGAGTTTTATCTAGAACAGGTACCAAACTGCATTGAAACAGAACAAATAATCATTCGCGGTCGACTATTAGGTGTATTCGAATTTTTAATTAATCTGTTTCCGATACGATCTGTTTGCGATATGATACTGATCTGTTAATGTTGAGTGACGTTTTTGATTGAAGAGATGTCACTTTTGACACTGACAAATCAATATAATATTGTAAACAAATCGAATAATTAAAATTCGAAAACTCCTGTAAAATTCAACCGCATGGTTGTATATACAGGGCGTCCCACGGCTATGCCACATGGAGGGAAAGTACCCTAAATATTGTAGATGGAACATTTTACTGAAAGAAGACATTATTTTAATTTAAAAAACAATTTAAACTGCATTCATAGATTTTTAAATAATTACATGGTTGAACCGGGAATCGAACCCGCCGCACGAGAAAAAAATCACCCTGTAGCTTTATCATACCGATCGAAAGGCTTGATCATAAGGATTATTTTTTGCTAAATAACATAGTGTCGGAAATAAAAGGAAGCCCATGAATTTTAACATTTTTAATTCAAAATTAATCAATTTAATTTATCAAATGCTCAAAATGTAGTCTCATTCTGTTGAATACAAAGCCGCACTCTTTTGATTATTTCGCTAAATTTCACATCAAATGTTAAAATTCATGGTCTTCCTTTTGTTTCTGACACTACTTATGTTCTTTAGCAAAAAATAATCCTTATGATCAAGCCTTTCGATCGGTATGATAAAGCTACAGATGATTTTTTTTCTCGTGTGGCGGGTTCGATTCCCGGTTCAAGCATGTAATTATTTAAAAATCTATGTATGCAGTATAAATTGTTTTTTAAATTAAAATAATGTCTTCTTTCAATAATATTTAGAGTACTTTCCCTCCATGTGGCATAGCCGTGGGACGCCCTGTATATATATACTTTTCATATACATATTTACGTACGATCTACGTTTGACGTTAACGAAGACCGCCATTGATTCGAACAATTTGAAAACAATATGGCGGTCGGTGTCAGCGTCGAGTGTGCTTGATGGAGCGAGCGTTCCATGGTTCTCGGGTCCAGTGGCGTAACTAGGTATACCCTGCATATTTAGGTACTTAAATAAAAGTAAACAAATAATTTCTAAATTATCGGGTGGTTATAAAATTTATTGATTAACCAACCATATACAAAACCACCTGGAGCAGTCACTGAACGACTTGACTTTAACCTACATTATTTGAACATGTAATGTTTTCACCTACCCTCAACTGGCTTAAGAAGCCAGTCATTAGATTTTGTTTACTCTTTTTTAAATACTTAAGGATACAGGCGAGCGGCGAGCGCGAGCGAAGAGCGTGGAAAAAGTGGCCACACTCTTAAGGGAGCCCGCAGGAGTCAACCTTATTACCTCGGGAATATACTTTGAAAGGGCCTCACAGATGTGACTTCGCTCACGACTAGATTTGTTCACGTTACGTCACTGCTCGGGTCTATCACACTGTCTCAGTGTACCCGGAGTTAGCCGCGCGTCCTAGCGCTCGGGCCGCAGGGGCGCGAGCGCGGCGAGGGACGCGCGCCGCCGGCGCTAGGAGGCGGGCGACGCGGGCGCCGCCGAGTGCGAGTGCAGCCCGGCCGCCGAGCCGCGCGCCACGCGGGGCTCCAGCTCCAGCGAGAGCGTGTATTGACGCTCTTCGGGGATCACGAGGTTGCGGTCGAGGAGGAAGTCGCAGACCTGAAAATAAACATAATTTATTTAAAACACGTATTTCATGGTTCTTCTTCTTTCCAGTCGTATCCTCATTGCTGAGGGTCGTGATTACCGACGCTCAATACCACTTTCTTCCGAGCACTCCTATCCTGCGCCATTTGCAGGCAGGTCTGGGCCTCGGGTCCACATAGTTACATTCATATAAAACAAAGACTTAAAAATAGTGACGGGTTACCCCTGTGTTTCAGGCGTGAAATATGGCAAACGTTGTTCAAGCTAATTAATTTTCACTTACAAAAAAAACAATTATAATTTAGCAACTAATACTATAATACATTTATCGTAATAATTAAAAAATAGAATTATTTATCCTGTTGTAAATCCCGTCATAAAATCCTGATAAAATTTAAAAAATATTGCTGTACCTATAAGATCAGCACGGCAACACTGCAGCTCCTGCAGTGTTGCCATATTAAGAAATCGGCTTCCTACCCTTAGGCCCCATTCGCACGGCAGCTTTTTCAACGCGTGTTAAAAAAGCGTTTGAATGACACAAATGGATAAGTACATGTGTATTTATTCATACGACAACCGTTGTGGCGCTTTTTATCAAGCGTTGTTGGATTTTCGACTTTAAGCCTTAAACCGTTAAATCCAATTTAGAGTGCGGACAGATACAAGCGCTTTTTTAACGCGCGTTGAAAAAGCTGTCGTGCGAATGGGGGGCTTATTGGATAAACATTTAAGTTATTGGATTAGGTACTGGTTCCCTGTCGGTCTCTGGTGTCAGTACAGGTACGTTATTCGAATATTTTGTGTGCCTTGTTGTTTCTGATTACTTTGGTTACATACTGCACAATTTAAAAAAGTCACTAAAGTTGCAAGCAAGCAAGTTAGCAAGCTGAAGTGGCAATGGGCAGGCCACATTGCACGCAGAGTAGATGGCCGATGGGGTCGAAAAGTGCTCGAGTGGAGACCACGGACTAGCAAGCGCAGCATAGGACGTCCACCCACAAGATGGACAGACGACCTTGTTAAGGTCGCCGGAAGACGCTGGATGCGGGTCGCTTCCAACCGGCACGTATGGAGTTCCAAGAGGGAGGCCTATGTTCAGCAGTGGACGTCTTAAGGCTGAGATGATGATGATGATGAATAAAGTTGACTTACTTTTGGGATATGATCTATCTTGTACGGTGTTTGCTGGAAGTTTCTTATTTCTCGAATAACATGCGCAATCTGAAATGTACGAAAGTTAAATGTTAGCGTAAAGATGTTTCGAAAGATTAACATACTTTTAAATGTACTTCATTCATTATTCTTTATTCTTTAAATATTTAATATATAATTTTTTTCAATAAACATTTTGGCGATGATCAATCAGAAAATAATGAGGTCTCATAGGCCTCGGACTTCGAGCAACACGAGAAGGGAGTCGGCATTGGCATTATTTCCCCTCTACCGAAGCACATGCCCAACTGGGCATGCACACAACAAAAAAAAATAGCGCGGTGCGTGTTGTCACTCATCCGTACGACACAAAAAGAGATCGAGGTGTGCAAAGATTTGTCTTTGACGTGTGTTATTTTTGTGTGGTCATCCATTCTGTAATTGGATTTTATATGTAGTGAGTGAGGAGTGGGACTCGTTCCCCCCCCCCCCCTTCCCCCGTAAAAAATGGCATAACAATTTGTACGGTAAGATATCGCTTGGGCTCCCTTCCGACGTGTCGGAAGCCGGTGTTGCTCGAAGGCCTTGGATAATTTAGTTCAAATGTATAACAACAGCAATTTTCTTATACCTACACTTACCATGCGCATCTTGGAAAAGTTGAGCAGGCCATCAGGGGTGTAATTGGTTGTGCCCTCGTCAATGAAAGAGAGGTCCGAGAGGTACATTCCCAGGTACGGGATGCACGGCGGATCGCATCTGTAAGCAATTTTTCATATCTCATGCATTCTGGAAAGTGTGTTTGTTATAAAAAGTGTGCAGAAAATGACACGTACACTCCTTATATATTAACAAACACACATCTGTACGAAGATAGCAAATATAATGAAATTACTATTAAATAATTTATATGTTACAGATTTTCAAAATTAGGTACTGACCTGTGAAGGGCGTCTCGTAAAATTCTGAACCGACATTCAGACGATATGATTGTCTGCATCTTTTCTATCGTATGTTTGCTCTGAAAAAAAAATGATGGAATAAAACTGCTGCTTGAATAATAAACCGGGCAAGTGCGAGTCAGACTCGCGCACAGAGGGTTCCGTACCATAATTAAAAAAAAAGGCAAAAAAAACGGTCACCCATCCAAGTAAATACTGACCCCGCCCGACGTTGCTTAACTTCCGTCACAAATCACGTTTGTTGTATGGGAGCCCCACTTAAGGCGCTCTTATAGTTGAGCTTTACGTTTCCGAGGGGGTGAAGCAGACGAGTGGTAGAACAGGCGGGCGGGCGCCCCGCGCGCCCCGCCGCACCATTCCCGCGCAGCACGTCTACATCCTTATTCTGGCGCCATCGGTATTCTGAATATTCTGATTTGTCAGTTCCGGGATTTTTTCCGGCAATTAATATCGAATAAGGTTTATTAACAAATTCGTATTTTAATGAGTATTTAATGAAATTATATACAATATGAGAGTATACCCCGACAAACTAAGAACCTAATCAAATTATACCCAATTATTATGAGACAGAAATTGGTACTTACTTACCTTAAAAATAGAATAGAGTAAGACCAAGAAAATTCTGCAAGGATTTTGATTGCACACGCAGTGCAAGTGTTATTTTGAACGACAAACCTTTATGAAATTATGATTAACACTTGCACTGCGTGTGCAATCAAAATCGTCGCAGACTTGGTCTAATTCTAGAAGTCAATTTCGGGCAAGTAGGTATTGAAAATAAGGAAGAATACTGTAGTTCGTTTATTTTAGCATTAGAAAGTACTTGAAAGAAGGTAACCGATCTTGACATGTCTTTTAATTGAAAAGCGCTTTTTAAAAATCAGTAACTATTACATATGAAAGCTTATTTTATATATTAGGACTTTTATTTTATATAAAATCAATCAACATTTGGCATGATGTGTCACATCCCCGTAGCTGCAGGCGTCCATAGCCTATGGTGAATGTGGGTCGTATGCTTGCTTGCCACCAGTGTGGTATATAAAAACAGTATTTTTTGGAATAAATTTCCCATATCGCACGGTACGGCCTTGGCGGAAATAAGGTAGAAGTACTAGTGCTCAACGCTGCACTAGTATTCGACACGGGCACTTTATGTCAAAGTGACAAGAACTAAATTTGACTACAGAAAGATCGTCGCCGTTCAAATTTAACCTATATTACTTAACATAAATTATAGTGTGTAGCTTTCAAATAGAGCTCAACGGCTAATCCTATTGTCTATTGTTAAGGGGCTGTCCATAAATTACGTCATCGATTTTTGACGATTTTAGACCCCCCCCCCCCTTATAATCATCCAAAAATCATGCTCCAAATGACCCCATTTCCTCCTACTTCATGCTACCGTCATCCGATGTCCAGACCCCCCCCCCATTTGAAATGACGTAATTTATGAATAGCCCCTAAGTAAAACCGCACGTGCTACTTACCTGCAAAAAAGGGTCTTAATTATTTTATTTGGCACCTGAGCGCGGGCTAGGCCAACGCTCAAAAAACCAGTGTAGGTGCGCTCTCCGATAACGCGCCTTTGTTACGCATCTCGATGACACATTTTAAACTGGTTCTGTAGCGTTCGACTCGCCGGCACTCAGTAACCGAAGTACGTATTTTTTATGCAGGTGGCACGAGCGGTTTTACTTAACAATAGACAATAGGATTAGCCGTCGAGCTCTATTTGAAAGCTACACACTATACCTTGTCAAATACTAGTGCAGCGTCGAGCACTAGTACTTCTACCTTACCTAATATTAAACACGAAACCATTTTAGGCATTTTTCGACCACTTCCCTTAAAACACATGTAGGTAACTCGGAAACTAAAAGCGGTGAAATGGTTACCACCATACACTAAACACTCCCACATAGGTATTTGAATCCCGTACACATATGTTTAAAAATGATTCAATTTGATTAATTTAATAGCCTTTAATAAAATATGTTTACACAATTTATCAATCGTGACTGAATTCCGGATTGGTTAGATGGGTGTGTGCCTTTGCTTCCCAACTTGTTATAAATTGACAATATGACGGGCGAATGTCTGAAATGTCACAATAATTAAGAATTATTTTGCTTTTCTTCGTAAGTATGTTGAAAAACATTGTGTGTATAACATATTTGCATATTTATACAGTGGTTACCCATTTTATGAAACGTCCAGTAAACTAGCATAGGTCCGACGCTGGCAGTGGCCACGGGCGTACTGGCGCGGGGAATGGGCGCAAGGTATTGCCGCGTAGGGTGTAATTTAGTAGGCATAAGTTGAATTCATAAAATTATGAATGAAAAGATTAACGTATCGATAAAAGGACCAGTAATAACGAAGATTTACTTAAAAGCTATCGAATGAGGTAAGTTTCATATCCATTTTCGTCGTAGTACTTCTAAAATATGGATCAAAAGACAGCTTTAAGCATGTTTTCAACTTAAGATTCTATCGAGAAAATAATGAGCCGTTGTGTTTCTGACAAGCAATAACGTAGTTCAAGGACTAAAGTTATACATACTAGAAAATCATGCTTAAAATCCTTGTAAAAGTCTGTAAATATGGTTACAAAAAAGCGCATTTTACTACACACCGCGCCTTAAATCTTTATTTTATTCTATTTTTAGTATTTGTTGTTATAGAGGCAACAGAAATACATCATCTGTGAAAATGTCAACTGTACTAGTGTACAACTGTCTAGCTATCACGGTTCGTGAGATACAGCCTGGTGACAGACGGACGGACGGACAGCAGAGTCTTAGTAATAAGGTCCTGTTTTACCCTTTGGGTACGGAACCCTAAAAACCATTTGTTCAAGATATTACGATACCTGACTGTATTTGATGCGCGATGACAATGACTACCTTCCAAAAATGAACATCCACGCAAACGGTGAACTTACAGTTTTGGAGACCTTCTCCCAAGTCTTCTTGAAAGGATAAGGATACTCCAATGTGTTGGACAGTGCAGCTACAGGTCCGTGCTAGATGCTAGAGCCTTCTAACGGACAACTTGTGGCGCCTCCTCTAGCTGTCACTGCCAACGTCGTGCCATAATAATCTAACAGGTGGCGTTAGGGAGGTAGAACGCACCAAGGGCCCAACCTTTTCTGTTCTCTTTCACGACGCAGCAACTAGTATCATTTCTCTCTCCTCGCTCTTTTAAAATGCCGTTTGTCAAAAAAGGACAACCATACTGTTGACAAGGTGGACTTCAAATCAAGTGTTGCCTTTCTTGATGCGCCCAGGCTGTGTATGTGTGCGTAAAAGCGTATATGTGTGCTCTTTTAGGGATGTGAAAAGTCGATTTTAATCATGTTATATATCGAGAAACGCTACACAGCGGAACGAAATAGCGATTAATTGAAGCTTCAATATCTTCGTTAAACATAAACATAATTGAAATGCTAATGGATAATGAATATATTATAATATAATAATATAATTCAATTATTGCGGAACACCTATTTTAGGAGGTATTTATGTGTTTTAAATAAATATCTGAACTTTCCCTTGGTTCCCTGCTGGGGCGTGACTATAAAATTGTGATCTGATAACCACAATAAAGAATAAAAGCGTTTTTGGTCATTTTAGGCATTTGAAGTAAAATTAAAATTGCAAGAAATGTCGATAGTTTATCGATATGACTTCATCGACATGGCTACAGCAACGTGGGCCTCATTGTTAATCGTACACTAAACAAAAGTGGCAACAGTGACAGCTCGCTGAGACACCGTCTATATATATATATTATGTCTATGGAACGCACAAACTGCTAAGAAGATACTACGTCTAAAACGCAATTAGTATGAGACATACATCGCGTTTACGGAGTTATAACGTCAGTTTCTATATATATATAACTTCCGACCAACTCTCAATGGACTTCGGTCCCCAGGCATAACATCCGCCTGGAGAGAGTACTCTCTACTGCCTCCCTATTTTCTACAAACTTACAGTTTTGGAAACCTTCTCCCAAGTCTTCTTAAGGCGATACACGGATGTGTTGGAGAGTGCAGCGCACACTTGCAGCACACCGTTGAAGTTATGGAGACAACGCGCGATGTCGGCTACTGCTGCCCACTTTTCAATGGCGGCCACGCGTCCTAGAAAAAACAAGTTTAGCAATAAACGAATGATTTTATTGCTGACATCCGTTATAACTTCCGTTTCAAACATAACGGAACCGGAACAGAAACGGATGTGTAATACCAAATGGAAGTTCCGCGGAAACGGAACCGGAGCTCCGTAACATCCCTGTGAAGTTATTACTGAACAAAATACACGAAATCGAGCGGTCGATTTTCAAAAATCGGCGCCCTGAATGAGCTTCTTTGACGAAAGAGAAATGGTTGTAATTTACTTTCTACTTTGCCTTTCTTAAGCTATGCTGATGCTCCCCAGCATTCATTCGCTTTGTAACTAGCCGTAAGCCCTATCTATAAATATAAAACATTTAAGTAGTAAAAAGCCTTTATTATGAAATTGAATTAGTTTTTATTCATACTTCAATAATTATAAATATCAAAGTAAAACATCTGAAAACAACGCCATCTCTGGGCCGCGGGGGGAATTAAGATCATAACAAGCTACGTATTGCTCATCGAACCATTATTAATGTTCAAGTAGTTGCGTGAGAAATTACATAGATGGCTCTGGGGTATGATGAAATCATAGTCAATCAAAAATAAACCTTAAGTGTGAGATACAAGGACTACACGAATAAACGTGTCGTTTTAGACCATTAGATCTGAAGTATCAAATGCCCGACAATGAGCGAGTCCGAGGTATTTTATCAAACAAAATTAAGTCTTAAGTAAAAAGGCGTAAGGATTACATCTGAAAATTATAATCTGGATTTATAGGTAAATCATTGACGAATAGGTATAATTCTAAGAATCAGATGTCGCCGTTAGGGAGTCCGACTTACGAAGGAGCGCAGGTGTGCCTATAGCTCGGACATGATTCTTGGAAGAGATGTCGGGGTTAGGTATTTTACGCAGATGCAGCGCAGGTGTGCTTGTAACTCGGACATAATTCTTGGAGAAAATGTCGGGGTTAAGCAGGTGCGACACAGGTGCTATGTCCGTATTAGCGTGTCCAAGATAGGGAAAAATCATATAAAAGGGCTGAGAGGAGAGGTCGCGAGTTTAGTTTATCTTCAGCATCCGGACCGACACCTGACTTTGGTTTTCATAAAGTGCGTCAAAATTACTGGTGAGTGGAAAAACTCTGTTCATTTTTCTAAGTGTTTGGCTTTATCGAGGAAAAGACTATGTCTTTGTCTCATAGAGTTAATATTTGGAATTCGTATCTTTGTTTGGCGTTGTGGAGACAATTTTATGTTTCCATAATGTTTAAGCTTGGGTATTGTCGAGCGGAGTGTTTTCACTTTGCTATTAATTTTTAATAGGAGTTTTGTAATGAAGGTTTAGGGTCTAGTGAATACTCTGGTGATGTTGTCTATCGCTGGCTTTCGAGGACGAATGTTTTCGGAAGGCTAGAGTTAGAAGATGTGTTATTGTTCGGACAGTGCGGGGTCAATACTTCGTAACGTTGGAATTTAATGCATCTGTACTGAGTATTTCACTATCATTTTGGGCCTTCTTGACATAGTAATCAATTAGATTCAGTTTAGTTATTTGTTATAAATATAATGTCTATTATATGACATTATTATTGAATAATTAAGGTTAATTGTTTCAAAATTGTACCTGAAAACTCCTAGACTATTTTTATATATTTCGAAACCAAATCAGTGTCTAGACAGACAGTTTGTCTAGCCTTTCATCTGTTATCCTAACGGTGACAAACGATGGATGGAAGGAGGTTTTTCCTATTTACCAAGATGAGGGTTGTCTTGGGGCTTATCTTTTTACCTACATAGAAAGCCAAATATCTCTCCCTCCTTGGTCTACCGATGTCCAGCTGTAGCTAGTAAAATGGGAGATTTCACGTGTGAATCATCTGGAGTAATCCGGGCCCATTTGAAACCTACAGTATTCGGGGACCTCGTATATTAAATATATTTATTTATACCATTCTTAGACACAATAGGGTCGTCCTACCCGAGTTGCCTCCCGGTCTTTGTACCAAATGCCTCGGGAGGGGGCAATAACTCGAGCCTATAGGTTGAAATTCTCAGAATCGCTCGCTGAATGATTACAGCTTCTCGTAGGGACTACACTTGCGTATATTCCAAAGTACCAGGTCAATGGTAAGAATGAACTGTGCTTTGGTTATACTAGATTAGGGACAGTGGTTAGAGTTAGGGTAGAATCACACACTCATTTGTTGTTTTTTTAGGGTTCTTTTAGTTCTAGTTTATAAAATTGATATGGTTGATATAATAATAATATATTTATCTTTAAGGGTTTAAAAATATGGTTTCTTTATCCTAAAATATGTGTGTTTAAAAGGTGAAGGTTCTACTGTCTAAATCTTCCTATTTTCTAATTTATATGGGGATCATTAACGGTTTTATAACATTTCTATTTTATATTTCTGGTTTACTGGTGTGGGGACGAGGTACTGAGTGGTTCAATCAGGTTTTCATGATCAATACTTAAATATCAAGCTGGGTTTAGGAGTACAGGCTGGTCTGAGATGGACGGATCGAAGATTAGTTCTGTTTTAGGGACCCCTTTGGCAAGACAAGAGTAGTTCAATGGGAAAAGTTGAGTGAAATAATGCTCATCTTGATATTTCAGTTTCAATAAACATAATAATTAGCAAATAAACTCGGTACTTTGTTTATACATCTAGAGAACTAGGAATTCTGACTATATTATCAGTTCTGGGGAATGAGACTAAAGGGATTAGTATCCCTAGCTTTTGAATATAAAAAAGATAAGTAATTTTGATGACTGATGGATACTTTGGCACTTCTTTCCATCGTCATCTAGGTGCGCATAGGTTCCGGAGTGCTGGTCAAAGCCCGTCTGGCTAGAGGTAGGGTAGGTGATCCGATTGATATTGTTATCGGACTAAGAGCTCCCAGACCTGCATCGAAATATGGAGGCAGTATGTGTGAGTAAATCACACGTCGTTTAGAAGATGATAGTTAAATATAATTATCCTTAAAATGCTAGGGAGTAAATGAGCTTACCTCAGGAGTGCTGCCTCTATAGTACCCCGGGAGCTTAATAGGCGTAGCAGGATTTTACCAAAAACATTTTTAAATTCATATTATATTCATACCATTCGAATACTTAACAATAACAATAATATCTTGCCTTGAAATTTGTTCAATATACTGTGTCTGAGATTCAATTAAAATACCCTTCAGATTATTCTTTAATATCATAATAAAACATATCTTCAGTACCATAATTATCTTCTTACAATCTAGGTAAAGTAAAATGATATTGGAGTCCAAAATATAGCGGTTACTCATTAAAGAATCTAGGGTATCTCGGTTCACTTCAGAGGGGTCCTAACTACTAGACTAGACGATCACGTGGCCAATTATTAGTGTAATTAGGGAAATATGTATTTATATATTTATTTATATAGGTTAAGAGGGGTGGAGGGTGACATTTTGAATGCCGTGACCAGTATGTAAAATGTGCCATAGGGTACATTTTGGTGCAGTGACCATGGGATCTAAAGTATACCTTTCTTAGGATACATTTTGGATACCAAGGTTACTAAATTATATAATAGAAAGTAAAAGTAGCCTTTCGGGCTACATTTTGTTGCAAGTGAAATTGGAGTGTGTACGCTATGTTTTGGACTCTTAAGAAAAATATTTCCCTTACTTTTAACTAAAAAGACAAAAATTTACTTCATTATTTAATAATTAAGGCCTTAAATACATTTCTTCAGTTTCAGTCTTGGTTGAGGGTAGTGTCCTTAGAGATACTGCTTTCTAGGAGGTGCCTTTCTTTCATTTTCTTTCAACATTCAGTCATGGTCAGGGACATTTAGGAACATTCTTCATTTTCTAACTGCTAGTGTATCATGTATCTGAGAAATAAAAAAAAAACATACATTAGTTGAATAAGAATTGACTTATTTTAAGCATAAATAGGAAATTTACTCGTAGGTTAACATTTAAGATAAGATAAGACAGGATAGCTTATACCTAAGTCATATCATGTAAGAGTATTTTAGTTTAAATAATGAGGGGGTGAAACTTATTGCATTAGCCACAAGTAGGAAGTGCAATAGACTGATGATGAGCGGTGGGGAATAAAACACTTCAAAATTACAGTGGTCTAAAGGAATGGGGGTGAAGCCCAACTTTCTTATAAGTAGCAACGCAAATGTGACACTACATTTGATAGCTAGTGCTTAGTTTACAACAGTTAGGATGGAATTAAACGGGGGTGAACATTCACAAAACATGTTCCAAAAGTTTCTTATCGTTAGGTGCATTGATTTTCACTTTCACTAGGTATACATCAGCATAGTATTTCATAAATGCTTGCCTTTCATACCATAGTAGTAGGCTAGTAGGTAACAGATCATTGGTTCATTAAATAAATTAAATAAATTCATTTTGTTGAGTACATCATCATCTCATCATTTCAAGTCAGGGGCTGACCAGATTGATCTGACATATATGTACTATGTATAGTTAGTAGTTAAGATAGTTTATGATAACAGTAACAGACTCTCATACACTACTGTAGGATAAGAAGTGTAGGTAGGTGTGTGTATAAATATTTATCTACATACTCTTCGATATGGAACCCTAAGTCACAACATTTATCAAGTATGGAGCTGAAATATGTAGTTTACTGTTTATAGTTATTGCTAATATCAACTAGAGCCAAGCCTCTTAGACATTATCACAGCTGCTCAAATAATTTCATGAAAATCGATTAAGATATTTAACACGCTAAGCAGCGCGCATACAAAATCATTAGTAGTATGGATACATAATATTATCTTAGGTGACTTAGAATTATAGTACTGCTCTTGATTGTAGTCGAATTAGTATACAGTTGGTTTAAGCTATATATATATATAGTACCTACACATAGATAAGAATAACGCAGGGATCATTTTTTCTGTCTGTCGAGCAGCCATTGTTTCAGCAAAATTCTTGAAATACCGCCATTAAACAGGAGTCTTCAAAATATCTGTAGTGGCCAGGCCCATGGTCGTCTGAAATAAAATAGACAAGTATTAGAAAATTCAGAGAATAGAGTACAATTAGTAGCTTTAGATTTTCTTCTCCTTAGAGTCAGTTTCAGTCGGGCAATATATCAAAATGTTTCTTAAAAACATCCATTCGCGGGGGTGCGTTATTATTTTCGATACAAAATAAAAATATACTTAAACATATCCAATGGAAGTATTTGGATTTATAATGTAAAAGTAGGCAGTACTGAAGTCTTCCTAAATCCAAAAAAGTTTGAGAATCTTTGTCTTACGGGACATATTTCCATAAGCTAGGTCTTAAATAAGCTAGATTAAGTTTACTTAAGTTAAAATAATTAGAATAGGATATGCAAAGCTAAAGAGGGGGTTCATCTCTCCACTCTTCCAACGGGAACTCTCCGCTCAGGCTTTTGAAATATTTGTGTCTGTCACAAGTCATGAGATTTTTAGTTTATAATGAGTTTTTTATTTAAGTAAAGAAATAAATACCTGTCATGACACTGGAGACAGTCTGTAGATGTAGGTTGTAGGTAGGTAAATTGTTACTGCAGAGCGATGCCAGTTCTCGGAACACTGGAATTGGATATGTGAAAAAGTTAGTTAAAGTAGGGTTTATTTAAGAAAACCTATTTATAAGTATCATTAAAAGTGTTTACTATTTACTACAGGTAGGGTCTTCATAGTCAAGATAAGAAAAAAATCAATTAACTTATTTTTGAGAGCAATGAAAATTTTCCTAAGTTTGTTTTTCAAGGTACATATGTATGTTTACAGTTGCTTTCTAGTAGCATGAGTGTTATACTACTTACTTGGAGATTGACGAAAGACTTGCAAGAGCCCCATGAATGTAATAAACATTGGGAATTTGCACCGCTCTACTTAAAGTTTCACTGGCGGCTACCGGCAACCATTTTTGTTTGCTGGAAATTAAAACATATACTGTAAGATTTATTGCAGTAAAAAGAATAATTATGACAGAACTAGGTTTGGACCCTCATATTTTGCATAATTTACCGAACAACTGCGGAATCCTTTTCAAAAGAAAATACATATTTAGTAACAAATTTTCTTTAACACACTAGAAGTCCTATTTATTTTTAGCTGTCTTTATCAAATAATTATGGTTTCTATGATATATTGCACTTCCAAATTCAGGAAACTTGTAGTTCATGAAAAATAGTAGAGATGCAACGGATAGTTGTTTGGCCGGATACCGGATACCGGATATCCGGCCTGGACACTGGTCGAATATCCGGTATCCGGCCGCCGGATATTCGGCCGGCGGAACTACACCTACATTTCGGTTTTTCAAGTGCGCATTCTGCAGGTTTGACCTGTTTCCTAGTAAACCTTCGCGCGGACTCATTTCTAGGTTTGAAATGAGTGCGCATGCAAGTCAAAGGAATGATTAAATTGTTTTAAAATAATAAACAAGTACGATTATGACCGTGTCTGTTACTTAAATCGAATTTGTTTACTCCGAAATCAAGCAATGTTACTATCCGGTATCCGGCCGGATAGAAGGTCACTATCCGGTATCCGGCCGGATAGTAAAATAATGGCCGGATAGGCCGGATACCGGATAGTAACCGGATATCCGGTGCATCTCTAAAAAATAGAGTCTTTTCCAAGGAGAAATTTAGAATAACAATATTTATTAAATTCCCAATACAGTAAGACTGAACCAGAGAGTAGATGTCTAATAGCAGAAATGTCATACTTACATTTTACAGTTGTTTGGTTTCATCAAAAATAGCAAAGGAGTCTCCAAAGTGTAATTTCAATTCCTTTTCGTGATGATTTGCGCATACCAGCATTCACTTTTTTAGAGTTGTCAGTTTGCTGAAAAACCAAACATAGCTTGTAAATCTTATTACAATAGAAAAAGTGTAGTGAAACACTATTACTACATTGGGTAGACAACATATGTATAACAAAAACAACATGTAATTCTTACATACAATAGAAATTTTGGTCCCTTTCAGTTTTCAAAAAAAAGAAATGTGTTTGTTGCTGAACAAAGAATAAAAATAAGGCGACACAACACATTAGGCGTAAGCATTATAACATAGGTCAATTTAAAATCAATTATTTTCAGTTACCTGATATTCTGGCAAGTTTAACAACCTTTTAACTGTTAAATAAAGGAACAAGTAAAAACCTTACCTTGTTTTGAGGAAGTTTCCACATTTAAGTCATTTCATGCACATTATCAACAGCTAGACTCATTTACACATCCTTGTACTAGACAGTTTGTACACTGGATCGTAGTTAAAAGCACTAGGTTCACCCATCGTTTGACGAAAAAAGTACAAGTTTCTAGGGGGAGCATTGGCCATGTAATGTTTCTGAATTCCCACATCATTTGTTTTCTACAGAATCTGCAATGTTGCAATATTATTAAACCCATAAGAGCGCTCTCAGAGGCAATCTTTGCTTTATATTTCAAATTTGGTCCGTCTGGGTAATTTTGTTGTCTGAATCATCCACGAAACAACGTCACATCGTAAACAGAGTTTGGTTCTCAACGTTTCCTGGATGTATTGGTATTTGAATAGTATTACACCGGTAACTGAGGTAACTTTGAATAATATATAACATCACAAACAATAATTATGAAGAGAATGAACGTCGTTAAAAGAAAAAAAATACAACTTTATCAGGTTGACAGCTTGACAGTCGCGGGAGTTGCCATAGACAAATCACTTAAGCAGCGTTCCGATTCAGTCTAGAATAACTTGTGATTTGAAGCTATTAAATTGATAATTAAATTGTTCTCATTGTATTTATATGTTTTTATCATCAAATTGATAATGACGTACAAATTATGTACTTGAATAATAAAGTATTTCCTTTTTCAAATTTAATTACTTGCGCCATCTATTGGAAACTTACTTACAAACAAACAATACCCGACCAAATTGCGTGAGTTGTGTTTTGTATGTTGCCGGGAATATTAAAGCGTGTTTTTGATTTTGTCGCATTATACTTCCAAGCGCACACGCACCATGTTGCCAGGGATATTAAAGCGTGTTTTTGATTTCACTTTATACTCACGGACGCACGCGCACCTTTAGAAAAATATATTATCTATGCAAAAAGGCGAGTCTACACTGTCGATTTCTTGCGGCTTTGGAAAATGTAGGCGCGATGAGTTGTCGCCCCATAGAAAGTTTGAATTTCGCACCTTTTCTGCTGACAAACGTGTTTGACTGCCTATAGCTTCAATTTTGACAGTTCATACGATTACTTATTCTGTGGCTCAGTCAGTGTTTTATTTAACTTGCTAAATAAACAGAGCGCGTTTTTACGGATAAATTATTGTTTTGTGAGAAAGTGTAATGTTATTTAATTGAAATTACGTTAAAATGAGTATAATTTATGATCATTGCTGTGCGCGAGTGACAAGATTTACTAGATTTAGTGAGTTTTGTGATTTTATTTGACTTTCAAAGTGATGAAACTTGAGCAAGTGATTACAACTACTTGGAAATCTGTGGCATTGCTGAAAATAACAACAAAGACGTGCTACAGCTGGCTAACGCGTTCAAGCAACTGCTGGACCACGCAATCTGGAGATATTCAAGAATATAGGAAGAAGAAACCTTATCGGACTGGAATCCATCAACCTGCGTTTCGGCATGTACTTGACTTGAATCACGGTTTCCCTGTGCGACAGTAAACACGACGAATGATGTGTGGTTGCTTCAATAAAGGCTTGAGATATAGGCGGAGAAGAAGAAAGCAAGGTGTACTTTGGATAATCGCTGACACAACGCTGTATAACTATAATGGAAGTTTATAAAACATTCAAAGAACTCGTCCTCTTTGCAAGTATTTTTGAAATCAAATGGTGATTGATTGCACGGGTCAAGAACGAAGACAAAGGATCTTCTAGGTGCAGGTGATACAGGACAATTTCTCATGGAACTTCAGGAAACTCAGTATGTATTCTTTTATTTTCTTATTTGTCTGCTTTGGTCTAAAAGTATATTACCTACCTAACCCTTATTTTATAACTAAGAACAGCTGTAAAAATAAATACAAGGGTAATTAAATAAATGTAATTATATTAGGAACACATAGGTATTTAACTATTTAGTGTACCTAGACGTCTAAAATAGTATTACGGTTCGAATTTCTTTTAAATAAGTTGATGTGTCAAACACATTACACATTTTAAAGTGTAAATAGAGATCTTAGCTAGGTACATGATCTGTAACACCATATTGTAACATCCCCATACTGTACCAATGCAAATAAATAATATCTGATTCTGATTCTTATAATTGTAATTAAGTGAAGTGAGAACCTGAAATAACTACATTCAAATTAAGTAAGTTCAAGTGGGTGTGTTACAGTGTGTGTGTGTGTGTGTTGTGACACTTCAGAAAGTTTTGACTACTTTAGTCACATTCGAATTGCTTGCTGACAACTGGATAATTTTGACAAGATGTGGACAAGATGGAGGCAAGTAGGATCTTGTAGCCGGTCTCCTAGCAGCTAGTATGATCAAGTAACTACAATCCCTGGATTTTCTGTTGAAAAACGCCCTGATAAGGACTGCATAGAATTTCAAGACACAGTTTTAGAGATGGAGATGCCGACCAAGAAGACATATGTAGACGTGTGACTTCAAAAGTATTGTAATATTTTTTTTATTTTCTTTGCTAATAAACAATCAAAACTTTATACTTTTCAAACTCTTAAGGTTTTGTTGTATTCTCCTAAGGGGTACTCAAAATCAGGCGAGTAACTGAGGGTATGTTTTGTGTAAAAACTGTTGTAGTTTTCAAAACCCTCTTATTTTATTTATTTATAGTCTTATTTCAGAGTTCATTTTTTTTATATACTGTATCTACAGTTTTCCTTAATCTACATTCTACGGTAACCGCTTCTGTGTGCCTTTGGGCAAAGGCCTCCCCCAATCTTCTCATTATCAACTAAGTCCTTCTAGCCATCGGACCATCTTTTTATGCCCTCTAGGATGCCAGAGTGTTCTAATAGTATGTCCAGCCCACTATTTGGCTATTTCAAAACCCTCTTAAACATGAATGAATACTTGATTTTTATTTTTTTTAACATTAAAATTGTAAAGTTGTGTGTGCATATTTATGTGTACATTGAGAGCAATGTCAATGTGACATGTCAATGACCTTTAGGGAAAAATGCATTATAAAACAAATCGTTATTTGAGTAAATTTAGCAGCATATATGGTAGGTTGCTAATATTTATGATTCATCATCATCATCATCATCCAAATTATAAATGGCATATAGTTTTCTTTTTCTCTGTAAGCATGGTTTGAAATATTTTGGCTTTTCATTAGGCTACTCGTATAGAGGCAACGTACAAGTAGAGTCAATATTTATGATTTTAAATTTATGAACCATTGATGATTGATTGTTAGTAGTCTGTATATTTCTGCGTTTGTTTATTGCATAGTACGTTGTCGAAATTGCGTTTTGCACGACATTAATGAGTGAAAGTCGGTAAAGTAAATTACAAAAAGTCATCATGAAATATGAGTGCAGTTCTATTTGTACATGTTAATTGATTTTAATACCTACTTAATTAAAGTACTTTGGAGTATTATAAAAAAAAAAAGGAATCAAATGAAAGAATGAAAGCAGATTTTTTTAGAAGCATATAAAACTAAAAATAAAGGGCTAGTCTTGGGTTAGGATAGGTTGAGCGAGTTTTTTTTTTCATATTCATATGAATATGTAATTTTAAATATAAGTTTCTATTTTATTTTTTTTCATTTTGATTACTAATCGGGGCGTTGGCTGTCTGTATTAATCGAGTGAAAGAGCGGTAGAGGAAGGATGAATGGTGAATTGAGTGATTATGGTTATGAGTTTAAGAGGATTGTATGTGAGGGATGTATATAAGATGACGGATACTCAGTGGATGAATGAATATTTTTTAGAAAGAATGGATTGATGCAGATAGACAAAGGCTAGAGCGTAATCAGACTGGATTTGTCGGTATTTGCAGGGGAACAAACAGGGGAGGGTATGGGATACACAACTAGCTACAAAATTATTATCAGTAGGTTAAAATCCATTGGATTCTACCCGTTTAAAGGGGTATTTTTTTGTAGCTATTACTCGACAAGGTATGCGAACTATTTCAAAAACCACACACTCATTTTGGATGAGATATATCTGACACTCGACATATTTTATGGGCTGGGAGCGTCCAGAACGGACGAGGCTCTTACAAGAGATTAATTAAATACGATTATATGTTGTTGTCTTCAATATGAGGCATAATAATTAGTAAATATTTTGTTTTATTTGACTTAATTAAATTATTTTTGGTTCAAACAATCTCTACCGTACCATATTGAGGTACTTACTTGTGTCAATTTTAAGTTTGTTTCCATAAAAAAAAAATGTACACACCCAAATAAACTTAAGGTCGGTATATTTTATTCAAGTATGAGACACGCGCCAAGAAAACGTGGCTGAGGGTGATAAAGCAATGAAATTTGGTTTGAATTTTGGCAATGGAATTTGAAAGCTTCGTACTTATAAAAATTAAAGGTCTCTTCGTTTTGCGAGGGGGTTTTTGTTGTCTCAGCAGATGCTATTCTACGGAACTGTACGGTCCCATTCGTGTAGAGGCAAGAGCAATACTCGAGGCGACCGGGTTGAGCTAGCAAGAACGGGTTAACTAGTAGCCTGCCAAACCCACAATTTGGTATTGCTGGTGGAGCGGGGAGACTGGGGAAAAGGCTATCATTGCTCATTGACAGGATTCTGATGAACTTATTTCAGAGCTGAGTCACTAACAGTCATTTAGTAATGGAATACACACTACACGATTAATTGGGGAGGGAAAGCATCGACAAGTCTAGAAATAGATTTAAGTTTCCATAGCTCATTCTTGTGATCCATTATAAAAACTGAAATCTATTGGGGGTGGATGTAACTAGCCGTAAGCCCTATCTATAAATATAAAACATTTAAGTAGTAAAAAGCCTTTATTATGAAATTGAATTAGTTTTTATTCATACTTCAATAATTATAAATATCAAAGTAAAACATCTGAAAACAACGCCATCTCTGGGCCGCGGGGGGAATTAAGATCATAACAAGCTACGTATTGCTCATCGAACCATTATTAATGTTCAAGTAGTTGCGTGAGAAATTACATAGATGGCTCTGGGGTATGATGAAATCATAGTCAATCAAAAATAAACCTTAAGTGTGAGATACAAGGACTACACGAATAAACGTGTCGTTTTAGACCATTAGATCTGAAGTATCAAATGCCCGACAATGAGCGAGTCCGAGGTATTTTATCAAACAAAATTAAGTCTTAAGTAAAAAGGCGTAAGGATTACATCTGAAAATTATAATCTGGATTTATAGGTAAATCATTGACGAATAGGTATAATTCTAAGAATCAGATGTCGCCGTTAGGGAGTCCGACTTACGAAGGAGCGCAGGTGTGCCTATAGCTCGGACATGATTCTTGGAAGAGATGTCGGGGTTAGGTATTTTACGCAGATGCAGCGCAGGTGTGCTTGTAACTCGGACATAATTCTTGGAGAAAATGTCGGGGTTAAGCAGGTGCGACACAGGTGCTATGTCCGTATTAGCGTGTCCAAGATAGGGAAAAATCATATAAAAGGGCTGAGAGGAGAGGTCGCGAGTTTAGTTTATCTTCAGCATCCGGACCGACACCTGACTTTGGTTTTCATAAAGTGCGTCAAAATTACTGGTGAGTGGAAAAACTCTGTTCATTTTTCTAAGTGTTTGGCTTTATCGAGGAAAAGACTATGTCTTTGTCTCATAGAGTTAATATTTGGAATTCGTATCTTTGTTTGGCGTTGTGGAGACAATTTTATGTTTCCATAATGTTTAAGCTTGGGTATTGTCGAGCGGAGTGTTTTCACTTTGCTATTAATTTTTAATAGGAGTTTTGTAATGAAGGTTTAGGGTCTAGTGAATACTCTGGTGATGTTGTCTATCGCTGGCTTTCGAGGACGAATGTTTTCGGAAGGCTAGAGTTAGAAGATGTGTTATTGTTCGGACAGTGCGGGGTCAATACTTCGTAACGTTGGAATTTAATGCATCTGTACTGAGTATTTCACTATCATTTTGGGCCTTCTTGACATAGTAATCAATTAGATTCAGTTTAGTTATTTGTTATAAATATAATGTCTATTATATGACATTATTATTGAATAATTAAGGTTAATTGTTTCAAAATTGTACCTGAAAACTCCTAGACTATTTTTATATATTTCGAAACCAAATCAGTGTCTAGACAGACAGTTTGTCTAGCCTTTCATCTGTTATCCTAACGGTGACAAACGATGGATGGAAGGAGGTTTTTCCTATTTACCAAGATGAGGGTTGTCTTGGGGCTTATCTTTTTACCTACATAGAAAGCCAAATATCTCTCCCTCCTTGGTCTACCGATGTCCAGCTGTAGCTAGTAAAATGGGAGATTTCACGTGTGAATCATCTGGAGTAATCCGGGCCCATTTGAAACCTACAGTATTCGGGGACCTCGTATATTAAATATATTTATTTATACCATTCTTAGACACAATAGGGTCGTCCTACCCGAGTTGCCTCCCGGTCTTTGTACCAAATGCCTCGGGGGGGGGGGCAATAACTCGAGCCTATAGGTTGAAATTCTCAGAATCGCTCGCTGAATGATTACAGCTTCTCGTAGGGACTACACTTGCGTATATTCCAAAGTACCAGGTCAATGGTAAGAATGAACTGTGCTTTGGTTATACTAGATTAGGGACAGTGGTTAGAGTTAGGGTAGAATCACACACTCATTTGTTGTTTTTTTAGGGTTCTTTTAGTTCTAGTTTATAAAATTGATATGGTTGATATAATAATAATATATTTATCTTTAAGGGTTTAAAAATATGGTTTCTTTATCCTAAAATATGTGTGTTTAAAAGGTGAAGGTTCTACTGTCTAAATCTTCCTATTTTCTAATTTATATGGGGATCATTAACGGTTTTATAACATTTCTATTTTATATTTCTGGTTTACTGGTGTGGGGACGAGGTACTGAGTGGTTCAATCAGGTTTTCATGATCAATACTTAAATATCAAGCTGGGTTTAGGAGTACAGGCTGGTCTGAGATGGACGGATCGAAGATTAGTTCTGTTTTAGGGACCCCTTTGGCAAGACAAGAGTAGTTCAATGGGAAAAGTTGAGTGAAATAATGCTCATCTTGATATTTCAGTTTCAATAAACATAATAATTAGCAAATAAACTCGGTACTTTGTTTATACATCTAGAGAACTAGGAATTCTGACTATATTATCAGTTCTGGGGAATGAGACTAAAGGGATTAGTATCCCTAGCTTTTGAATATAAAAAAGATAAGTAATTTTGATGACTGATGGATACTTTGGCACTTCTTTCCATCGTCATCTAGGTGCGCATAGGTTCCGGAGTGCTGGTCAAAGCCCGTCTGGCTAGAGGTAGGGTAGGTGATCCGATTGATATTGTTATCGGACTAAGAGCTCCCAGACCTGCATCGAAATATGGAGGCAGTATGTGTGAGTAAATCACACGTCGTTTAGAAGATGATAGTTAAATATAATTATCCTTAAAATGCTAGGGAGTAAATGAGCTTACCTCAGGAGTGCTGCCTCTATAGTACCCCGGGAGCTTAATAGGCGTAGCAGGATTTTACCAAAAACATTTTTAAATTCATATTATATTCATACCATTCGAATACTTAACAATAACAATAATATCTTGCCTTGAAATTTGTTCAATATACTGTGTCTGAGATTCAATTAAAATACCCTTCAGATTATTCTTTAATATCATAATAAAACATATCTTCAGTACCATAATTATCTTCTTACAATCTAGGTAAAGTAAAATGATATTGGAGTCCAAAATATAGCGGTTACTCATTAAAGAATCTAGGGTATCTCGGTTCACTTCAGAGGGGTCCTAACTACTAGACTAGACGATCACGTGGCCAATTATTAGTGTAATTAGGGAAATATGTATTTATATATTTATTTATATAGGTTAAGAGGGGTGGAGGGTGACAGCTTTTTTACTTTCCAAAGGGGCCTCAATTTCTTATGTGTGGGGACACACACACACATAACATTTTTCTACTATGATCTTCTATTTATTATGGGTAATTAAATATACTGTTACTGTCTGTCCTTCGGGGCCCCCTGAGGAACGGGCCCCGTGTGCCCTGATGGTAAAGACGGTACTGCACGATGTGCACGGACCTTCTGTGCTCCAGGCCCTGCGTAGAATTCGGGCTTCCAACTTCACGTTTAATTTAAATAAAAATCGAAGAAGTTTCACATAAAGATGTATTAGGTTTCACTTTGGAAATGCGCACCTGCTAAAGTATATTTCTTGAGGATTTCCGAGATGACGAGGTTGGAGATGTGATTGAAGTGTGACGTCATCAGCAGGATGTGTGGCGCTCGCTCGGCCTTGTCGGCCTTCGTCCACGCTTGCCCCAGGAATTCTCTGAGGGATTACAAAAAAATCTTCCTTATACAGTATGTAAACTAACGAAAAACATTCACTCAAAACCGTTAATGTGTAGGTCACACTGAGCAACTTTTACTATGGCGCCAACACCGAAATTGTGAAAAGAAAAATTTGGTTGTTTCATACATTTTGCTGGTCTAACATTGAAATTTTCTATGGGGGAGTAATTTTTTTTTCGCGATTTCGGGGTTGGTGCTATAGTAAAAATTGCTCAGTGTGACTCATTCATTAACGGGCTTGAGTAAATTTTTTTCTTTAATTTACATACTGTATAGCATAGGCCACATGAAACCTTAGTTTTCTGCAAATTTGAGGTTTTTTCAAGAGACAGGACTAATAGGTCGGCGGTCGGCGGTCGGCAACCCGCACCCGCATGCGACCCGCAAACCTCTCCTTTGCGGCCCGCGAGCTTCTCTAGCTATTTTATAATATTGAAAAACTACAATATCTGAAAATTCTTAATGTTACATTCACACCCTCCAGTTGGATTCAAGCTACCCTTCCGATAAAATATGGTGGTCTTGGTATCCGTTTGACGGGCAGTCTAGCTCTGCCGGCCTTTTTATCGTCTGCCTATGGCTCGCTCACCCTCATTGGCGGTATATTACGTATCCCTTCAACCGCTAATGTGTCGGTGTCGTGCCTGGGGGACGCTGAATCGGTTTGGCGGGCAGACCACCCTGTCGAACGGGTACCAGAGGAGAAATCCAGCCAAGCAGCTTGGGACACCATTACCATAAAAATGCACCACCAATGCCTTTTCCAGAGCTGCGACAACGACCACGAACGGGCGAGGTTACTGGCCGTTTCAGAAAAAGAATCTGGGCATTGGCTGCACGCACTTCCGTCGCGAAACCTTGGCTCAACCCTAGAGCCATCAGCCTTGCGAATCGCTGTTTGCCTCCGCCTGGGCTTAAAGGTATGCGAGCCACACGCGTATAGGCGGTGCGCCCAACCGGTGGATGCGTTGGGGCGGCACGGTCTGTACTGCCAAATGAGTGCAGGGCGACTTTACCGGCATGGCACTCTGAATGACCTGATCCACCGCGCTCTTAGCACCGCTTCCTTACCCGCGACTTTGGAGCCGTCAGGCCTCTCTGCCACCGACGGCAAGAGACCGGATGGCTGCACTCTGGTCCCTTGGAGCCTTGGCCGTCCTTTGGCGTGGGACGCTACCTGCGTCGATACACTGGCCCCGTCCCACGTCGAAGGGTCTGCTCGGAAGCCCGGGACCGCCGCGGACCAGGCCCAGACTCTCAAGCGCCGCAAATACGCTTTCCTAATGAACGAGTACGAGTTTGCGACGCTTGCAATGGAAACGCCGGGCCCATGGTCGACTGACACAAAAAAATTCATAAAAGAAGTGTCGGTCCGGCTAATAGGTGTCTCGGGCGACCACAGAGCAGGCTCCTTCTTTGCCCAGCGTTTAAGTCTGGCGGTGCAAAGGGGCAACGCCGCCAGCATCCTTGGCACCATTCCAGAGGCAGGAGACTTTGGTGAGGTTTTTTATATTTAATTCGTGGTTTAGTTTAGTTTTAGTATAAGTTAGTCAGTAAGCTAGATTAGTTAGTAGTTTTATGTTAATATTGTAGTGAAAATTATAATTTATTAGTTAAAAAAAAAAATAAAAAATAAAATATCTGATAAAGTCATAAATATTAACAAAGTGCGGCCCGCGTCAACATCAGTAACTACTATTTGGCCCTCGGCTGCTAAAAGGTTGCCGACCGCTGGGTTAAAGGGTCGGTGACATGTGTACGAGTATGTATGGAATATTTATGCAATCCTAGTTTTTAACTTTGGATCAACTGCTGATAAAAATTTTCAAAGATTGACGCTAATATAGAAACGGAGACAGGTAACATTAAAATATAAATTAAATTATATTTAATGAAATTTACGGGTCCAACTCGATTAAATTTCATTATTTTACAAATTTTCAGACGTTTCTGCTAGACTAGCTGTGGCCACAGAAGAACCAGTCTACATATATTTGTACAAAACGCGAGAATTTACACTTTAGAGTGTTATATAAATTTAATTCTCCTTACTCGCTGTGAATGGAGCTAAAGATTTGGTAGTCCAAATACGTCATTTGCTCAGCTATCTCCAGTGCTGACAGAGTCTCCACGCTTTCTTTAGTCGGTACCTGCCAAAATAAAGAGTAAAATAATTACAATGACAAAAAATACTATGAGAATGCAGAGGTTGACAATAATATCTATAATAATGACAGCGAAAATAATCGTAAAACCGATCACGGTAATGAGCATGCCAATGATTAATATGATAATGATGTCGTAGATGATGCTTTTACCGAAGGTGAACTGAAAATCGCTTACGAATTTTGTCACGTTATCTATATATAAAATACAATATGTATAATAATAAATATGAAGATAAAGATAAAGATATTGATGACAATGACGGCGATGATAGTGATGATAATAGTAATGATGATTTAAATAATGAAGACACTGATGATATTAAACATAATGACAATGGTAATAAAGATAACCTATTGCTATATATATTGCTATATTTGCTTTTTATGTATGCTTTCTTTATGTGCTTTTTCTATCTTCTGTGCTTACTCTGACTTTCTCTTCAACTGTAATGTGCTGTGCTTTGTACTCTTACTTCTTTCCTTTGTGTTTGTGACTCTTGTGTGCCGTTATTTGACAATATATAATTAATGTGGAACTAGCTTGTTTCTCTTATCTCGCTAGTCTAGTTCACCACAGTAGTAATGGTACTTACTGGAGGCGGAGCAAACAGAGCCTTCAAATCCACTGCCCTGTCAGGTGACCGTTCCAACAGCCTCAGCAGCTGAGCAGCCGCCTTGTGTTCGGCTGGCAACAGTCCTGGACTGGCCTCGATCTCCTTCAGGAAGTCCATGGTGAGGCCGCGAAGACGCTCGTCTGACCAGAAGTCGGAGGAGTGCTTGGAGATCCAGTGCCTGATCGTGATAAGACAAGATAAATAGGTTAATGTGAATGTGTTGTTCGAATATAGTCCTTATTTACGACGAACATGTACTTCAGATCTTTATTTATACCTATGTATGTTCAGAAACGAAACAATTGACATTAAGTTCTCGTTCTATAACAAAGAGGACAGGCAAACTATAGATGGTCAAGCAAATCTTGTCAGTAGAAAAAGGCACGAAATTCAACTTTTCTATGAGACGATATCCCTTCGCGCCTATATTTTTCAAATTTGCCGCATTTTTCTACTGACAAGATCTGCTTGGCCATCTATATTTAATAAATTCCTTTGAGTTTTCGCGTCTGACAACAATTTGATGTGTGATACTATTGACACATATTGATATGCAACCTGTATGGGTTGTATCAAATTGTTAATTTCAATCTTTGCACAAAATGCTAAGCTATTTCTTTTTAGTTCCTCTTAATTCCGGCTCCAAATAATTTTGACGACGGTGTCCAATGACCATGAAACTACTTATGTTTTCTCTCTATCCTTTTTAGGGTTCCGTACCCAAAGGGTAAAACGGGACCCTATTACTAAGACTTCGATGTCCGTCCGTCCGTCCGTCCGTCCGTCTGTCACCAGGCTGTATCTCACGAACCGTGATAGCTAGACAGTTGAAATTTTCACAGATGATGTATTTATGTTGCCGCTATAACAACAAATACTAAAAACAGAATAAAATAAAGATTTAAATGGAGCTCCCATATGTACAACAAACGTGATTTTTGACCAAAGTTAAGCAACGTCGGGAGTGGGTTCGATGGGTGACCGTTTTTTTTTGCTTTTTTTTGTTTTTTTTTTTTGCATTATAGTACGGAACCCTTCGTGCGCGAGTCCGACTCGCACTTGCCCGGTTTTTTTATCTTATTTTGTTAACCTATCCTAAAATTCTGCTAGAGTTAGACCAAGATAAGTCTGCAACTATTTTGATAGCATATATACGCAGTGCAAGTGTTATTTATATACGTCCTAATTTCATAGAAGTTTGACATTTAAAATAACTCTATCAAAATCGTTGCAAAATTTTCTTGATCTAACTCTAAAGCTTTAAAAAAAAGTCTAAAGTAGCGCTGTCTTGTGTCGGAGGCCAAGTCTCATTTTTGGGGCTGAGCCAACGGAGTAAGTAAGTAAGTAACTCTAAAGTGCTCACCTCAGCACATTCAACACTCGCATAGTAGCAGCGGTAGATATAACCGAGTCCCGTCTAGTCTGCGGCGGCGACGTAGTTGGCGGCGACCGAGGGTTCGACGAAGCCGACGTGGCCACGGCAAACGCAACCGCTGCCGTTGACGTACTGCTCCTACATATTGAAAACTCCATTAGAGAGAAAGAGAAGATACACGGGATCTGAGAGACTAGGGGCTTGTGCACAAATCACGCGAGGTTCGATAGGGGGAGGGGAGGTCACGAAAAAATCACGATAGATCACGTTGGGGGAGGGGGGTATAACGAACCCTCACGTGTATTTTTCTACAGTGAACGAAACTAAGTAAAACCTACCACATGAGTATATAGATACTTTTTCTCGGTCTCGTTAAACATAAATCTTCACTGTCAACTTCAAAATAGCGAGTCTATTTAAAGAAAATAGAAAAATAAACAAGATTTTCTACATGCAATACTAAACATCTTAAAATTAGGTCGACTGAAAAAATTTCAAAAAAATACACGTGAGGTTGTGTGGGGGAGGGGGGGTTGCCAAAAACCTCACCAAATATCACCAAGGGGGAGGGGGGGGGCAAAAAGTAGCCGAAAACACCTCGCGTGATTTGTGCACAACCCCTAGCCAAGATGACCGTATATTGACTAACGCCAATCGACAACGGAAAAAGAAAAGGAAAATAGACGTGAGCATTTCACACACAATACAACAAATTCTTAGTTTATTTCCGAAAATTTTACAAGTTACATTTCATACTGACCACACGCGGCAAGGCCTTTCCCGTGAAGAAAATCATGCCGTTGACACAAAGATCAGGTAATTTAAGTTTCGTTTGGCGTTTTCTATAAACGGTTGTCAACTGGCTAGATCCCTTAATAACAGATAATGGTTAAAAGTGCGGGCTGTAGGTTACCTAGGAACATTCCGATAAAAAGGTTAACCTTCGGGTGTTTATGGTTTTCTACTATGCTCAAATAGGGAGTTGGCATCAGTCTCAAATGGCTACACTTACCTGAGCAATATCCTTTGAGTATATCCGAAAATATACGCCAAATACACCGGCTCAAAAACTTAAAATACTTTGTTCTTTGACACACTGACCACTCTGACCAGTGAAATAACGAAACCCAATTATACATTTTATATTTTATTTCATTTGAATTTGAAGCTGTTATTAAAAGTTTTTATTAAATAGTTCAGAATTAAGCTGTTTTATTTCGTTTTTCCGGGAGTCCGCTGGATGCGGGTGGCGCAAGACCGGTCATTGTGGCACTCTTTAGGGGAGGCCTAGGTCCAGCAGTGGACGTCATCTGGCTGATATGATGATGATGATTTCATTTTTGGTTAAAATAGTTCGCCAAAGAAGACATCTCGCTGAGCATCATGATGCGTTGATGAGCACAAAATTATTTGGGTTATAGGAGTAAAATAGTAATGACGTCAAATTTTTTTTTTATATTTGTGCGTAGTTTCCTAGATAGCCATTTTAGTTTGTTAAAGCCTGACGTAGAATTTATTAGGTGATCATAAGGACACAGAATTTACTAGAATGTTTAGAAAAAACTTTTAAGTTTGAAACTGAACGGATATTGTTAGAGGTGAAAAGATAGAAAGCAAAATAAAGATTAGAATAAATTACGTAACGCTATAAATAATGAACTAACTACTACATGCATAGAGAAAAAGACAAATAGATAGAAAATGTAAAATTAAAAACGATTTAAGTTCATGCATATATTGATTTAGTCAAGAATTTATTTAAAGGAGATATAATGAATCACAAATCACAATACATGGACGGTTTCTTAAATAGATAATTTTTAATCAATCATGACGCAAAAACCTCAAAGATATCAATCGTTCAGGCGTTTACATCAATGAAAAGGATATGATTAAATCGTGCCAATTTTCTACGAATTTCATAAATATTTTTACATACAAATATCCGAATTGTGTTAGTTCCTGTTTTCTGATTTTGATGGCGTGAGGCTTGTGACAGTTGTGACTGAGGACCATGTAGGAAAAGTTAACACAAGTTTGATAAAGAACAAGAAGATGGAAGCTAATGTAGACTGAATTGCTGTCGACGTGATAGCGGTTGAGTACATAAGCAGATTCGAAGTCAAAAGTAAAACGTGTGGTGAGTTCTGTTCAAAGTGTAGTTCGGTGTGCCCTGTCTACTACATCAATCGAGGACCATACATAAAAATCTTAAAAAGGGCAAAATTCTAAAAATTCTAAAGAAGCGTAATTTCAAAGTCGTCCTCTACGGCCGCTCTAAAAGCCTGCAGTCTACGAGTTACCTCTCAACCACTCACCACAACGGGTCTTTTCCAAAGCTGTTAAACGAATACCAATTGAATTATTCAGATTTTTTATTTCTAAGCAATTTTATCGCGCGACTGACGTCACGATCCGACCCGTAATTGTGTGCAAGTTATTTAAAAATTGTGATTGTTCAATTTTAGAAAAGTTACATGCCACAACATTGAGATTTGAATAAGCTCTCAATTTGTGCTGAACAATAATTAGTAAATCGATAAAGTTATGAATAAGAGAGATGATGATAATGGTAGAAACATTAATAGGTTAGTCGTACCTCCTGTGAGACTGGCGGAACGACGTAATGACCACTCCTGCCTTGGATTGACTCGTTTCACGGCGATAATTCTGGAAAGGTGTAGAAAACAATAAGATATGGTGGGCCACCTGTACCATTGGCGCTTTCCGCTACGAAGCTGAAAAATACGTTAGCAGCTTCGAACGTAGAGTGTAGTTCGCGCTGGCAATAAATGTATTTAGAGCGTAATATTATGCATCAGAAAAAAATACCTGTACTTGGGACACCTGCGAAGTGACAGAGGAGCGTGGCTCCGAGCCACCCCAGTAGCGCCGCCTCTCGCTGTTGATGGACGAATTGGTGAAGCGACGTTCGCTGCCAAAGAAATCGAGACATTAGGTGAGATTTTTGGTTCATACACAATAAGCGGGTCAAAAAAATTTAAGTTGAAAAGTGGAGAGAAAAAGAGCATAATACCAATAATTGACTCTCGGCATCACCTTTATTGAACTATCATAAAAAGCGGTTAATAATATGACTCTGCTGAAACTTGCTGCTATAACTTCAGTTGGGGCTTGAAATGGATTCAATGGCATACCTGACTGAGCGCCTTGGTGTGTAGCGTCCTGTATCCGACGCCCGACGGCTCTCTTCAGCGGCGGCAGCAGCAGCCTCCCGAGCACCCTCGGAGCGGCGCCGCGCCTCTGACGCCGACGTCGTTGCTGGCAGCAGGCGCCGTGGACTTTGCGACATTGTTCGGACTCGCTGAGAAACGAATAAGGGATTTGGATATGACTGTTTCATGTGATGAGTAGGCTCATTTAATATTTTTTAATACTACGTCGCACCGATTCCCTATTGTTAAGTAAAGCGCTAATGTAGTAAAGCATACTTACTAAGGTACTAAGGTAAGCAAGCCTATGATGCTCGTGTTAAAAAGGGTCAGCAAAGATTCTTCTTTCAAATAGTATCAGAATTAAGAATGAAATCTTAATTTCTTTATTTTCTTTCTCAAGGCATTTATCTCGGAAACGATCAAACACCACTTTGAGCTCTGGGTACCTATTAGTCTATTCTCAGAACCATTACCTTCAAATATCATGTGATTGATGTATTTAATGCGATCTTTGTCAAATTATTGTTCCACCGTCGGACCTTCCTAAAAGATACTTACCTCCGAAAATCTCTGGCATGTCTTAAACTTCTCCCCTTTCTTATTTTCTCATGTTTCTCCTCCTTGTTCTTAATATCCTCATCGCTCTGTTCCACCAGCTCTATGCTCTCATCTTTCATGATGGCTGCTACCGTATTAATGTCCTTGGAGTCTATCCGCTATATCTAATATAAATATGTTTTTCTTACATAAACTTACCTCTGAAAACCTCTGCGATATTTTAAACTTCTCCTCTTTCTTATTCTTCTCCTGTTCCTCCTCCTTATACTTGATATCTTCATCGCTCTGTTCCACCAGCTCAATACTCTCATCTTTCATGATGGCTGCGGCCGCGTCATTGTCCTTGGTCGGGGACTTCCGGGCCTTGGGGTCCGGGGGTTCGGGGCTGGACTTCTTTGGGGTCCCCACTAGGGTCACTGAGCTTATGCCGCCAGGGGATGTGGGGGTCGTACCTTTAAATATATATTTGTTTAGTGTACCAGGCCCCTATTTCACCAACGTGACAGGTCCGACAATTGTCGACATCACTGTTACTGACGTCACAGGCTACGGTACAGGTTAGGCTACGGTAACCGCTTACCATCAGACGGGCGGTGTGGTTGTTTGCCACCAACATGTTAATTTAAAAAAACTCCACTATATCGCCAGTTAATAAGTACTTATTTTGGGAAGCTAATGACAATTGTCACAAGAAATACGACAATTGTCACGAAATTCCGACACAGAACTCATTTGCTGGCAAGAATTACCGAAGTTCTTTGAAATCTTGTGACAATTGTCATCATTATCATCATAAACATCGCAAGAGAAATACCTGTTTTTGCCGATATAATAAAGTTTTTTTTAAATAATACAATGATGGTGATAAACAGGAATACGGCCCGCCCGATGGTAAGCGATAACCGTAGCCCATGGATGCCTGTGACGTCAGCAACAATGAGACTTGTCGATTTGTCGCACCTGTCACGTTGGTGAAATAGGGGCCGGTCAACCAAACACTAATAGTTGACAAAATGGTTATTGAGAAATGAAAAGGAGGGTTACCTTTCAAAGTCTCATTGCTAGAAGACGTGGCCATTATCTTTGGGATGGTTAAAAGACTGTTGTCTTTTTCTTCTTTTTCCTCCTCCTTTTGTAAGCATGGTTAGAAACCGATAAGAACATTAATCAGTAACATCATTTTACTTACGCTGTTTGCTTATTTGCATGCGTATTTAAGTTATTTATATACCATATACCCGCGTATTTAATTTTTAAACATCATAGTCGAAACAGTACCCCAGGGTTAACCAACCTTTAACCTTCCTTTGACACTTTTGACAGGTGCTTTTCTTCTTAGTTGCCTAACTCCAAATTAAATTCAAAGGTGATAAAACACAGGTGTAAATAATTGACTTACCTTGCATACGCTTATTGAAGAAGTCCGTCGTGATGGCGCCATTAAATATGGTGACAGCTTATCGTCTTCCTCGCCTGCGTAAAAATTAAACGCGTTTAGTTCCTATCTTTATTAGAACATAATAAGGATGAATAAAGTGGTATATAATTAGGAAAAAGGCTTAGTGTAAACTTACTTTTTAACCTCGAAGGTTTCCAATGCCAATCTCTTTCACTGAATTCAGATCCATAACCTGAAATTAAATAAATTATATTTAAAAGAATGAATGAATTTCACCCAAACCCACTTCAACATTTGACAGACAAATAATAAACAACATTTTTACATTTAATATGAGAAGAAAGTAGATGGTCTACGAATATGTAAATTATTATGTAACAGCTGCAGAAAGTTTACAATAAGTTGGGCAAATTATCGGAACTACAAATCTCATAAAAATTCAAGAAAGATTAATTTAGAAACAGTATCTGCGTAAATTTTTGGGAGAGATTTCTTTGTGGAAAGATTCAATTTGGGATCATAAGCCGGCACATTAATGGAGGGAACTTGCCTGATACAGAGCTGGCCGCGCTGGTCTTCCGCGTGGCATCAGGCGGTGGAGCCAGCTCCAACTCCTGGGCTGACTGCTCGTAGAAGACCTGCTTCAGAGCCTCGAGGACCGTCACGCCGTCGGTGAACACGCGGTATGTCAGTAGAAACGTGTTTAGAAAGTCCACGGAGAGGAAGCGGAGATCTGGAAAAAGGAAAGTTTCCGCGTTCAAGTATTTTTAGAGTAAGGCAGATGAATCTTGTGGTAACACTTTAAAATAATGATCATTGAATGGACTGTTTGTTTTTATAGTTATGGCTATGGATTGGACATAGGGGTTATTCGTAAATTACGTCATTTCAAATTCTGGAGGGGTCTGGACATCGGATGATGGTAGCATGACGTAGGAGGAAACGGCGTCATTCGAAGCATGATTTTGGATGATTTTAGGGAGGGAGGGGGGGGGGGGGCAAAAATCGATGACCTAATTTATGGACAGCCCCATACTTAGAATTTAATTATTGTATCATATTGAGTAATACAGCAAAATATTGTCAATTATTGTAAACTATTATAATTTTTAACCATAAAATCCAACAGACGTATTATAAAAAAACACTGAATGACCATGATAAAGTGAGTTTGATGAAGTGACTACCATACTAAATATACATGTTGGACATTATCTACGTAAGATTGCATGGTGGAAGACATAGCTGGAATAAAATGTGTATCTCTCACCAGTAAGCCGCTGTAGAAGTCGTTGCGGGGTGGCCGATCTGATCTGTGGCACCTTGCATGAATTCAGTGTCCTGAAAAATTACATTTGTATTGTGCAAAACAAAATTAAATGAGAATTAATGAGAGTTTTCTCTTTCTTTATCGTTCCCTCACAATTATGACAAACACAACGCTTCATATGCCGCTATGATGACATATCATCCTAAAAATCCATGCTCTTCAAATGTGGTGCTGGTTTCATAAGACTAGATACCTGCTGAACCGTATGTCGACGTCATCAGTCAACAGAACTCGGTCGGAGCGGCAGGCGGGCAGACTGGACTAGATAGACTAGATACCTGCTGAACCGTATGTCGACGTCTTCAGTGAACAGAGCTCGGTCGGAGCGGCAGGCGGGCAGACTGGACTAGATAGACTAGATACCTGCTGAACCGTATGTCGACGTCATCAGTGAACAGAACTCGGTCGGAGCGCCAGGCGGGCAGACCGGACTAGATAGACTAGATACCTGCTGAACCGTATGTCGACGTCTTCAGTGAACAGAGCTCGGTCGGAGCGGCAGGCGGGCAGACTGGACTAGATAGACTAGATACCTGCTGAACCGTATGTCGACGTCATCAGTGAACAGAACTCGGTCGGAGCGCCAGGCGGGCAGACCGGACTAGATAGACTAGATACCTGCTGAACCGTATGTCGACGTCATCAGTGAACAGGGCTCGGTCGGAGCGGCGGCGAGCAGACTGGACTAGGTAGACTAGATACCTGCTGAACCGTATGTCGACGTCATCAGTGAACAGAGCTCGGTCGGATCGGCAGGCAGGCAGACTGGCGGAGGCGGCACCACACGAACCGCAAGCTCTAAGCAGCTCTGTCAACGCGGCGCTCTCCATACACTGCGCTAGTTCGGAGGTCCAGGCTGCTTTCTCTTCGAGAGTCGCTGCCACTGTTTATACATTGACAGTATATTGATAAACAAAGGCAACACATTAAAGTCAAGCATTCACCGGTTGGAAGGTGCAACATAAATAAATAAAAATAAATTAATCGGGTGTGTCGTCCGCTCGGTAGGAGCTCGACCGGCTGACTGATAGGTATGGGATATATGACATGCATATACAAATGACGGACATATTAAAAATGTTTAAAGATATCCTATGAATTCTTTAAATGTAAGCTCCTCAAACGATGGATCTGCGTAACCTTCAGACTCCCATATTAAAAAATAATAATTAGACATTTACTTCAAAACTGAAAAAAATGTTTTTACAATGTCAGAACATCAACTTCTCATTCTGTCACTATTTACTGCCCACAACATCAATATAAGGTTGGTATTCCATCTGGCCAAAATGTTGGTCCAATGTGTATTTACGTCTCACATTATGCTTAATGAGAAAGTGAGACGCAATGCACATTGGACAAAGAAGTTGGACAAATGGAAATACCTCCCTAAGAAAGCATTGGAACACACAAAAGCAACAGACCTGGCGGTCTAGCATGTTGCGTTCTCGCGCGCGAGAATTCAGTGTCCTGTCGTCACTATTTACTGCCCACAACATCAATATAAGGTTGGTATTTCATCTGGCCAAAATGATGGTCCAATGTGTATTTACGTCTCACATTATGCTTAATGAGAAAGTGAGACGCAATGCACATTGGACAAAGAAGTTGGACAAATGGAAATACCTCCCTAAGAAAGCATTGGAACACACAAAAGCAACAGACCTGGCGGTCTAGCATGTTGCGTTCTCGCGCGCGAGACCATACTGGAAGTCGCGCTACATGTATAGAGCCGCGCGTGAGAAGGCATGTCATGCTATCAGTTCTGACGTTAATATACTTACCTAAGTGTGCACAGATCTGTTCTCCCTTGACTTCAACGAGAATCTTGAAGTCTTTCCCTTGATAGAGGTCGCCTCCTGGGGATGAACAGACGGATGTAGAATCTGGAAACGAACAAAAGTAATTTTGTTGTAACTGACGATGTTTTTATTTGGCTGAGATAAGTGATTCTAGGTCTCCCTTCTTCTCTTGTCTTTTCAATCCTGACTTCCAGGATGTTTAGCAAAAAGTTATCATGCCGTATAAGGTGTCCTAACATCATGCCTCTCCTATTTCTTATTGCGTTTAACAAGCATCGCTTTTCTCCTATCATAATTAGGACATCTTCATTTGTCTTCCTTACTTTGAGGAAAATAAAAGACTGGCACAAGAAAGAAATGATTGGCGATTACTCCACCGACAAGAGCAAAGCCCTTAAGTTATGATGATGATGTCGATGTTAGCAATTTAAAGCACGTCTTGTGCTGTTAATGTTTTTTGAAGTTCTGCCAGATAGAAGAGATAATTGGATGACGTTAACCTATGATAAAGTATTTGATATTGTAGTGGTGATTGTATTTTACAAGCAGAAACAAATTTCATGTTGATTGATCCAAAACTTTTGATTCAATTTTTTTAAAGTTATCGCAATTTTTAATGTTAAACGCCTAGAACATGTGTGTGGTAAAAAATATGATCTGAAGGAGAGCTGACACATACAACTGATCATTTATAAGATCCAGTTCTCCTCCTAACTCTGATGTTAAGGATCCCAAGATCTTGAGTAAGTTGGAAGCCTCTCAAGATCTTCAGTAAGATCAGATGGAAGGTGATGTTGGATGAATTAATCTTGGAAACATACCATCATCATCATGACTGCTAGGATCTTCAACCAGTAATGCGTCATGCAGTGGCAGCCTTCCAGTTGGTGGTAGATGCAGTCTTCCTCCAGTAGCCCTGGTGCTGAGGAGTAGGTGGTTACTGAATAGGAACGCTTGGCGGGCTTGGAGTGAAGCTCGACGGCCTTTGCCGACCACTTGTGAAATCGTCCCTGGGGAAAAAGATAGTCAAATGATAATATCAGATATAACTTTAAAGAATAGCTTGACAGTGACGTCACATATTCTGCATTTCATATAAATTCCGTGATGGCTAATCGCAGCGGCATAGAGTGAACTAATTTAGCCGTAGGCGAAGTCGCATCTGCGAGGCCGATTTCTTTCACAGTGCCCGAAGGGGCCTCGCGTCGCGCCCCAAGGGGGGCCTTGCGCGAGGCCCACGGCCCACTTCGCCCACGCCTAGCTACGACACTGGCTAATCGTTTTGACTGTTAGAAAAAGAATCTGATTTGACTAAAGCAAAATCCCATTTAATTTTTGTCTCGAATATCAATAGTTACGTGCATGAAACCGCGTTCAATTGTCCACATTAGTCGCTATGGACAGCTTACAGTCCGTTAACTCTCAGAACCTTCGTTTTTCGGGTAAAATCGGACGTAATCGCGATATAGAAAATGACAGTGCCTTATCTTACTGATTTATTTGCCTACCTTTTGTGAGTTAATAAGAAAGCAGAACAGCAGTAAGTATCATCTTCAAATGTTACCGCCGATACCCGAAGGTCAAGGTCATTCTTAGAGTGGACGGACTGTACTTGACTCAAACTGCCGTATTCGAACTTCAAGATATTCACAAGAGACGACACGTAGGTACCAGATCCATTCTAGATACGTTATAGTTAAACGTCCATACAACAATATATAAAAAAAACAACAAAAACTTAAGACTAGCTTAAGCCTAGTCAAACAGTCCCCCCCGAGTTGTCCCTGGCGCAAAGGTATCCATCACATATATAGTTATAGTTTAGATAGCAACTAGTTCTCTTTTGCAGCGCAATTCGGGCAACCAATGTCACTTTTACGTTAGATAGAGTAAGATATCTATTAGATGTGAATTGGATCTCTAAGTCATATCCTGTGGAAATCGTTAAAGAGTATCTTCAGAATCATCAAATGTCAAAATTTGACAGGTTAGATCTTAAAACATATCGTTATCGTATCTTGGTGATGTCTAATCTAAAAGATTTAGATTTAAAAAGATTTGGATTTAGTTAAAAAAAAATCTAAAAGATATCTAATAGATGTCTATTACAAAATCCGAATCGGGCCCAAAATCCACTAAGCTCAAAAAATATAATAAGAAACCACGTGATTCACATTTTTAAATAAAGATGCATGCTCCACGTGAAAATTCAGGGACAATGCATTTTGCATGTATGTAATTGCAATACTTTCAAGGTATGTTTTAGGGCGGGGCACATTGCCCGTAGAACCGATGGCCGTTGGGGCGGAAATGTTCACGAGTGGCGACCACGTACCGGAAGGCGCAGCGTGGGTACTGGGTAGACCCCCCACAAGGTGGACTGACGACCGTGACGTATAGGTCGCGGGAGTCCGCTCTCTTTGGGAGGCCTATGACCAGCAAGATGATGTTGATGATGATGATGTTTTTGTGTCCTATTACCTTGTCTGATGAAGACTTGGTTGACGTCGAGCAGAATGTCGCAGCCCTCGATGATCATGCGCTCCACGGCTAGGTTCTTGCGCAGGTTTTCTGTCTCGCTTACCTGACAATAACATAGACCTTACAGTCCAACATCTTAAGATTTAAATAAAATCTGTGGCCCCAGTGAAAAAGGGTACAAGTCTCACGCAGCTTAGAAGTAAAAGGGTATAGGTGTTACTTGGAACTTATACCCTTTTAAAACCGCGCTGCCCGAGACATGTACCTTTTTTCACTAGGGACACAGAAATAATAATAAGATTTAAGTTTAAATTCGATCTTAATATGTTACCTACATAGTTAGGTACAGGTACAGCTTAAATCAGTCGGTCGATAATAAGCGGCCCGCGAGCCTCCCTAGCTATTTCGTATGTAATATCGACAAACGACGATGTCTGATAAAGTCATACACAAATATTAAAAAAAGTGCGGCCCGCGTCAACTTCGGTAACTAAGTACTATTTGGCCCTTAGCAGCTAAAAAGTTGCCGAACGCTGGCTTAAATTATACCTACTGCCAAATCCATAAGACTCTCTTAAATATTGTATGACAAAGTTTCTCCTCTAATGTTAACTCCATGATCTTTGACCCAGCAAGTGATTTTTAATTATAATTTTATTATTCAGACACTGCGCCATATCATGTTAGGTATATTTCTGTGAGTTTTCTTATACCTGTATGTGTATATTGTGTTTATGATTGTCTGTTCTAAAAACAGGAAAAATCATCAATACACACGATTAACCTGTTCGACTTTGAAATTCTCTGCCTCTTGACCTAAGGTGCGCTCAGTCTCCTAACTATTTTAAGAGACTACTTAAAATCCATTTCTTATCTCTTCCTTAATACTTTTATCTGGTTACTCTTTCTCCATGGCTGGTACTGTTATATAAGGTTTCTTTCATTGCGTTTGCAACAAGTTTCCGCTACCCAAAGGTTGTCTGAAAGAGATCTTTTTAGCGATAAAACCTGTTGTTTACCTCTGCTTGTGTTTCTGTTTTCTTCTGTACTGTCTTCTTTTATAAAAGATTGACAGAAATACAAGCAGAGGTAAAATGAGGTGTGCAATAAAGAGTATTGTACCGTAGACCGGGGTGACTCTGGAAAATTTGGGGTTACTTTGATAGATTTAAAACGGCCATAGAATTACCATTATTCATTATTTACTGAAAATGTTCCTGTAACTAGTTAGATTACTATATATTCATATTCACCTACTGTTAAAAATCTCGCATAAATATATATTATGGCTTAAAAACTAGAATTTAAAAGTTGCCCCTTCATTTGAAAGTCACCCCGGTCAATGGTATTGTATAAATGCCTTGAAATCAATGTGCCTCACCTCGTCGTGCATTTGCCTGGAAAGTTCTTCTAGTTGCGCACGCGCATGCTGCAGGCTGCGGCGCTCCACGTGGTCGTGCGGCGTGTGCGCCAGCAGCTCGTGCAGGGTTATTATGTACCGAGGAATCTGAATTAAAGGCATTTATTATCTTGTTCGAATAACCATTATTAGAGTTCAGTATAGGTATCGGATTCTAAATACTATTTTTGGGCGTTATCATATCCAGTTATCCAATCCAAGAGGACTTAAAAAGAACGCAGTAGGTATGAGATATTTGGGTCGTAGAACTTTGATTGTAAATTTATATTTACGGCTCGGCCACGACATCGAGCGACTTGCGACGGCGGGAGCGATAACCATAGGTTGGAGCGAAAGGTCCGATCGCTGTGTCACGCTCCAACCTATGGTTATCGCTCCCACTGTCGCAAGTAGCTCGATGTCGTGGCCGAGCCCTTAGAGACAGACATACCTAAGCAGTCCAGGAAAACATTATTACACACTGCGTTTAATGCAAGGAAAAGTATGTCAAAATTCACACTAAAAAGAGATACATCCCTGCTTTGCAACTTTCTTACACAGGTTTCCACCGCGTATTAAAACCTTAGATAAGGTACTCGTAAAAGTACTAGTGCTCGACATGCTAATGGCCAGTAGATGACACCCTGCTGTCACCTCTATTGACAATGACTTAAGTTTCAAGATGACATGTACTGGGACCGCGTCGAGCACCAGTACGTTTACCTTACGTGGTATTCGTCTTGTGTCGCCCCATTCGTTTATCGTTAAGCTCATTCTACATTGAAAGCCACCGACGATTGTAACGAATGTAGAATGGGTGACGAAAGCAGAATAGGACTAATTTAAGAACTTGACGAAAAACGAATGGGACGACCCAAGACGATACCCCTTACTTCTTACTTCTACAGAAGGCTTTCATTAGCCTTGTAACTAAGCCAACACTACAACTTTCTGGTACCAACATACCTGATGCATAGGATACGTCAAGAAAGTCTCCAACGACCGTCCCTGACACGCTGGCTTGCTTTCCAACCTCGCCAGCAACGTGGCAAACGGCTGGCTCTGCTTGCACTCTGTCAGCACTTGCAGCGAGTAATGGTGGTTCCTCACATACTCCTGGTAGATCGTCAGCATTGGCAGCAACATGTCAAACAGGTCCCCTGTGGACACGCCTACCGTCTGATTGTTTGATTGACAGTTCTGGAGGGGTAGCTACGACGACACCAAATGCCATGCTAGCTTCCAGGCTATGAGGGGGTCTCATTTACTGGCCGCCTACATTATAATATTCAGATCGATTTACAATATTTAGTTGTCAAGCGGACCCCAGGCTCTCTTGAGCCGTGGCGAAATGCCGGGATAACGCGAGGAAGAAGAAGAAGATCGATTTACAATATTTTCTTCTCTAGGTGTTTTCTATGTATTTAAGTATTGGATTTTTATTAGTGCATACAAACTTAATACCTACAAACAAGAATAGGTTAGAATAGAATAGAAACACATTTAATCAAGTAGGATTTTACAATCTCTATTGCTCTTTTTTTCTTTTCTTATTACAGTGACAATGACAGATTTCTCTTGGATTTTATATTAGTTTTTAATGGAACAGTTGACACGTCAAGGGTTTTGATAATAGTTTTACCCAGACGTGGACAAATACAGTAACTCGAGATAAAATACACACGTTTATAAGCATGAAACGCTTGAGAAAATGTACATTTAAGTCTTGTCATCATTGGTTATTCAAATTGGTATAGAAACACTTTGTGTCCAAAGAACGTACCTATCTGTGGTTCTATACTAAATATGTTTTTTCTTTTCTTATTACAGTTCCAATGACAGATTTCTCTTGGATTTTATATTAGTTTTTAATGGAACAGTTGACACGTCAAGGGTTTTGATAATAGTTTTACCCAGACGTGGACAAATACAGTAACTCGAGATAAAATACACTCGTTTACAAGCATGAAATGCTTGAGAAAATGTACATTTAAGTCTTGTCATCATTGGTTATTCAAATTGGTATAGAAACACTTTGTGTCCAAAGAACGTACCTATCTGTGGAGCATTTCTATACTAAATATGTTTTCTGATAAAATGTACGGAATATGATTATCACTGTTGTAGATAGTTTAATAGCGGCCAAGATAATAAATAAATGATGGCGGTTTCGTTAACCCGCGCTTTGCATTCAGCTAAAGTAAGGAAGGTTATGAACGCCAAAGGATGCCATTTAAACTGACACGGGACCACTTTACACTGACAGAAAAAATACATTAGGGAGTTATGCAGGGTTATACTCTTAAAATAGTCATATTTGGAAACGCCAGTATTTCGGGTATACGAAATGGGGTCGGTCTAACATTTGTATTAAGGACGCTTGCTACATTGGCATTCACTATGGATTCAAGATCACTGGGACACATTAACATCAACAATATTTATTAAATTCAATTTTTAGGTCTTTATTTCTGAGCTTCGCCATGCTGCGCTACTCTATTATCTATGTCGTCTAATCTACCTACCTACTCTAAGATATACAAATATCAAAATTTGTATACATAATACCTTACTGACTAATAATTCTACATTCTACGCGGCAAAATCAATATTTCTACTCATTTGTTATTGAAAAATAATTGATATACCTACATTGCATATTATGATTAATTAATATAAATACATAGCTAAACAAAAATACACTTTTAATTTATTAATGTCAAGGTAAATATTAAAATCAAACAAATGTACCTGAAGGTTTGAAATCCAATTAAAATGCTATAACTACGCGTATATTTAATTTTCTAAATAATTAATTTCTACTACCAACACAAAGTCACGCTATCTAAATACTGTTAGGCTGTTACTTGAACAAACAGCTACACATAACTATAATAGTTATATGACATAACTAACTAATAATGTATGCAAGTTTTAGTTACTCGATATAAGTAAGTATACTGTTATATATAGGTATCTATTATACTGTGGTGTATTTTTTTAGGTGATACAAGTATGTGTACGTGATTATATTATACTGACTGCTATGATCACCATTTACAATGGAAGTAACTATGAAATAAAAGAAATTTATCTCCGTTTCCATACAATTGTCGAATTTAGTATGGATCACCTAAACTAGTTATTATTTGTGATTTCAGTGTTGCTCTCATAAAAAAATGGTTCACAGTAAAGGATGACGGCTCAATTCGGCAAATGAATTAGAGATTAAGTAGATACGATATATGTAGTAAAGATTATCTTTACTATATCGTATCTACTTAATCTAGTTAATCTCTAATTCATTTCCCGAATCGCGCCGCAACTCACGTTAGACCGTGCCGTGTCCGGGCCGGAGCTTCCGCTTACTTTTACGGCCCGGACACGGTGAGGTCTAATGTGAGTCATCCTTAATGAGTACAGTCACGTATGTATATCTTGTATCACCTAAACATTACACGTCGTATATTATATCTACTGTTAAACAACCTATGTTTCCACACAATGCTCTGAACAAAATTGTCTTGCAGGCAAAATTAAACGTTAAACACTAACTTAAGTTTATTAGACAACAGCTACACACTATTTTCTAATTCCTGAAGACACATAAGGGCACCCACAGTTTTATTACGTTCAAGATAAATAAATACTTGCATAAAAAGCTTTCTATGGCATCAAAATGCAAAAGAAAGCTTTAGTTCTGTATTTTTGTGTTTTAGGTTCAAAATCCTAGGCTTAATTTTGTCAGCGCATTAGTGGACCTGAACTTATTTTTCTTTATTAGTTTGTATTTAATTAATAGCAGTATTTTGCTAAAACACCAAAAGTAGACATCAGTTACTTGGTGCTTTGATGATACACCATTTCCATTGAAGGATTGGTCATGCTTTTGCAAGCTTGTTTCACTATTAATCAAAATTGGTTTTCCATCAGACTCATTGAAAAGCAATATTTGTAACATTGGGTCGTTAAATGTGATTTTCCTTTGGTTTATTTGGTTATTAAATTAGTTTTATAAGGGAGCGATGGAAAAACAATTTTAAATCATGCTGTTGGAGAATAGCTTTAACGGCTCTCCATTTTCAGTATTATCTTTTCAAAATTGTCCATCTTCTACGCAACGTCTGACTTCTTCAATTTTTAGTAGGAACGGCGAATGAAAGCTACTTGTAGATAGCCTTCTTCTAGACTCTATATGAAAAGACAGTCACATTCACTATATTACATCCACAACCTTATTAAAAATGTAGAATTCCTATTTCATGTGAAGTCAATTATAGTAATCGCTGCTATACAAATTAAAAGCCCATCAACGTGCTCACTAGCGCCACTGCTAAATAATTGTACAATAATTTATATATCTATCGTTAAATACAGGGTGATTCAGGAGACGTGAGCAGGACTAACACTGCACATTTCGTAAATAATAAGCAACTGTCTCGTATCAGTATTAGTGAGGTTAACGTTAATTTTCTAGTCGTGTTGAAAAAAAAAGTTATTAATTTATTTACGACATGAATGGTCACCCTACAATTAGAATACTAAACTACCGATATTCTGTGTCAAATTGAATGTCATCACGGTCTAGTTACTTTTGAAAACTCGTATCTCACTCAAGTTTGACAGTTTATTTTCTTTGTAATCATAATGCCGTCATTACGGTTAAAGAGGTTTTATGTTTATTACTTAGGTCTTGTAGGGTAACCATGATTGTAGACAGTTAAATTTGCCCTCACCAAAAAGTTAAAAATAGGAAAAAGTGTCGTTGTTTCACCTAAATACGACGGTGATCGATCAATTATCAGTTACTGAGTGTGCAGGATTAGTCCTGCTCATGTCTCATGAATCACCCTGTATGAAAAGACAGTCACCTTTTCTATATTACATGTAATCCACAACCTTATTGAAAATTTAGAATTCGTATTTCAATTAAAGTCAATTATAGTAATTGCTGCTATACACATTAAGAGCCCATCAACGTGCTCACTAGCGCCACTGCTAAATAATTGTAATTATTTAAATATCTATCGTTAAATTTAAATAATCACAATTATTCACCTGTGGTGCTAGTGACGTTGATGGGCTCTGAAGCTTGTTTCATAGAAATCATTGTTTTACATTTATAATATTTACAGAATTTCTAGAATGACTTGTTTCAATCTGTTGCGTAGACGACAGACAGACACGCATGCATCAAAAATCCATGGCATCTCACCTAATACGAGCGTGGGCCAAGACTCCATGCGAGACGTGAGGCCCTTGAAGAAGATCTGGTGGAGGAAGAGCACCGTCTCGCTGTTAAGGAAGATGGAGTTGACGTCCTCGTGGGTGCAGGGGGGCTTCTTGGAGCTGGCCGCCATTTTGAAGGGACGGAGGAAGCAGGTTACCTGGGGAGAAATCAAGTTGATACATTATAATACTTATATTTGAATGTATACGTTGCTACTTTTAGTCCCACTTAATATGAAATACGACACCATCGACACGAGAAGAAAAAGATTAAAGAGTATGCTGGAAAATACCTTTTTCTCTTCCATTTAGAATTTATAACATGTCGATAAACACGTCAACATACGCCTTGGAATGTTTAGTTTTTCGGACAATGCAAAGAAACTGATTTCCAAAGTGACACTATCAAATTTGTAATTATCATGATCAGAGCAACAATCAGCTGCATCGAATGGTCAAAACTATGAATAGAGTTGCTTTTAAAATTTAGGTAAGCTTGTAATAGGGGAGGGTGAGCTCTGGGTAAGTGGTCCAGAACCCCCAAGATCTACCTACTTAAAAATTCAAAAATGATTACGGCTAACTACGAGCATAGATAGGGTCGTGGTTTCTGCCACTATGGAGTGAGAATAGATATCCAAATATTTAAAGTAGGACGCCAGGATACTATACTCATCAAACGTATGACATATCCAAATGAAAATACAAATTTATTTACTAAATACTTTTATTCACTTTACATCACAATAAGACCTGCTGCGGCCTCGAGACTTAACATTTAAATTACGTACCGTAACTATTACTAATTAAATTTAACTTAAGTACATCTCAGGCATATTTGGGCCTGTAATACACACAAAATCCTACATAGGAATTGCAGGTTTCATATTAATAATAGAATTTACCATGTAGAAGGTTCACGTTAAAAAGAAATTCAGACTTAAATATTGTTTATCCTTTCCAGCAAAGGAACACAGTCACTAATGTAAATATAAGTTTTTAACTCACAGTTTTATCGTATAAACACTTCACCTCGAGTCCAAAAATTAAGTGGAGAAGACGGCTTCCCCTCTAGCATGGTGCGACACCACCCTAGATCTTCCAAAAGCCATAGGGCCAATAAGGGACCAAGAAGGCAAGCCAAGGGCCAAGCCAAGGCAAGAAGTAGGCCTAGCCAAAGGACAGGCCTAGCCAAAAGAACCCGGTTTCTAAGCCGAGTCCCTTATATTAGACACCAGACGTGGCGACGTAGGCGCACGCGGTGAAACAAAATGATGTCTCATCTTTGTCAAGGGATTGCAAGTTGGTTTGAAAGAGGTGAAAAGGTTATGCCGCCATTACCGGCGCATAGGAAGCTAGGTTAATCATATTTTGGGCCAAGCCCATGAATTAATTGCCGACATGATGTACAAATTACGTCTTACATCTTGTCTCGAAAGATAGTAATGATGAAGCGAAATTGGAAATGGCAAAAGCCACAGACAAAGTGGTGAATGGAAAACCTCCCATTCAATGACATCGCAACTGACCGGATCCAATTTACAGAAACCCGAAGTCACCAAAAATAAAAAGAATTACTAATTTCGAAAGCTAAAAATAAGGACATTATTTATAACTACGAATTGCAAAATATAAAAGAACACATACCAAATGTTTATTCATAAATACTCTTTATGTATGACTGATTGTCTGTGCAAAACCACAGACAACAAACCAACTGTCATTGACGTACGTCAATGTTTATTACGACAATAACAACACCGATTCAACCCGTATTACCAAGTCAAAGCTATTTATATGTAGTGTAACCATGTACAAATGTATTTCAATTGTGAAATGTGTAAACTCCAAAGAAAACAAGGTATTTATGTCCCAGCACAATGCAGGAACGAACAATGGATGCGCTAAATGCGACGATTTATAGATGATTGATGACCTACCATTCCGGTAAGTTTTATCCTCTAAATATAGCCAAAAGCGTATATGTGAGGATTAAAAACAACATTTCTGGTCTCCGACCTTGACCTATCTACTCTAATACTCGTGTAGAACGTATATTAACCACCAAATTCTTATCAAACAAACATCTACTTTTCTAACCTATAAAGTATCTATCTACAATAACATTCAGACGTTTATAACACTGGGTGGCTACCCTAAAGTGTTACGGTACGTATTTTAAATGTTAAGTCTCGAGGCCGCAGCAGGTCTTATAGTGATGTAAAGTGAATAAAAGTATTTAGTAAATAAATTTGTATTTTCATTTGGATATGTCATACGTTTGATGAGTATAGTATCCTGGCGTCCTACTTTAAATATTTGGATATCTATTCTCACTCCATAGTGGCAGAAACCACGACCCTATCTATGCTCGTAGTTAGCCGTAATCATTTTTGAATTTTTAAGTAGGTAGATCTTGGGGGTTCTGGACCACTTACCCAGAGCTCACCCTCCCCTATTACAGTGTTGTGTTTTTGGAAAAAAAAATTTTTTTTTTTAATTTATACGTCTAATATGAAGTTACACCTTAACCTACCAAACTTAACCCCGAGAACACAGATAATCCGTAAAGAAAACACCTTATGACAAAAATTATACCTATGACTTGGTGAATGGCCAATTCAACCAAGGAAAACTAACAACTAATTTTGATCCGGGTCTACTTATTCCTAGTGAACACTTACCTAAATCTAGAAGATGATGTCAAAGACGGCAACCCGAAAAATAACTTTCCCTTTATTAAAGAAATTGCCTATCACCGACAAAGGTGGAACTAAGTAAAGAGCTGCATCATCTAGCCAATACACAATTCCTATATCGACAAACAAAAGTTTAGTCACAGTTTATTGAGAACGTAGTCTCGTTTCACGATTTAATAACGTTTTATAGAGTAGTCCCACTTAAGGGTTTATAAGTAAAGTAAGTTTCTGTAGTTTATTCAGATTATTTATTGTTTTATGTCTTTATAAGGACATATCAAGATTAAGATTGGTCCGTATGCATCCGGTACCAATATATATAGAATCAAATACATGGAACAATTACCCGGTCTGATGAAAACAAGCTTGCGCCAGGCTGCATTCAGTTCAGTAGGTAAGTTCAGTATTTTGTATCATATAGGATATTTCAAATTTAAATATTGAGCCAACAAGTGAAAAGACGAGTACCGCTACGAAGACGGCTCGGCTTCACCAGGACGTACAATATCTTTTATATGAAAGTTACCTAGAAGTTTTCCTTCTAAGGATTTTAAAGAGTATAGAAGAGGACTTAATTTTTTATGAATGACACACTTGTCATAACGGGGCGCTAATTTAGCGGAGAAATGTTTTGCTGCATTTGACAATGGGAAACATCTCTTATAAACTATTTGCCCTTCTTCTAGTTCTACGTGACGCTTCCTCATGTTGTAATACCTAGCATTACGTTCATGGGAGGCGATCAACGAGTTACGCACTTTTTGAAATATAGTTTTGAGCTCTTTAAGTTTTTCAGAAAACTCACCGCTGGTATCTAATTCGAGCGCGTTTTGATCTATAGGACCTTCACTATTATAAAGAGAACCATCTAGAATCATCTGACGACCATGTGTTAGAAAATACGGTGTATCTTTAGTTACTTCGTGACGAGCTGTATTTAATGCACATTGTATTTCCGATATGTTCTTATCCCAGTTACGGTGATCAGAACGCACGTATGAAGCAATAGTTCTTACAAGTTCACGGTTCACTCGTTCCGTTTGATTCGTCTGAGGATGATATCTAGGGTTATAGAAAATATGAGGGACATTATATTTGGACATTAAGTCTCGAAAGTCTTTTGAAGTAAATTGAACACCATTGTCGCAGAATATATATTTAGGAACCCCATGTATAAGAAATATCCCTTTTTCCATACACTTAACTATAGCTTTCGCAGTTATGTTGCGTAGTGGAAACAAAGTCACATACTTACTGAAATAATCAGCACATACAAAAAGATACTGATTTCTCAAATAAGACGGAGGAAAGGGACCAAGAATATCACAAGATATGGCTTCGCCTGGTGACGATATACGTCGGGGATTACCCATCAAGCCAGGACGAGCTAAATTAACAGGTTTATAAGTTTTACAAATTTCACAAGAATCGACGTATTCTTTCACGTCTTGAAACAACGTAGGCCAATAATATAAGTCCGCTATTTTGGAATGGGTTTTAGCCACGCCAAAATGACCGGCAGTAGGATCATCATGATACTTATTTAAGATTTCATTTCGGTGCTCATAAGGGAGTACCAGCTTCCAGTCAAATTGAGCTGTCAGACGATACTTATTCTTAGAGTAACGGAAAAGTTTATTATTTTCAATTTTAAAGTTTGGAAAGAGAGAAGGTTTTTCAGATACCTTTTTATATATATCAAGATACCAAGGGTCTTGAATAGTAACAGAATTTATAGAACTGACATGAATACGAGAAAGACAGTCAGGTATGACATGTTCTTTTCCCTTCCGATGAATAATTTCAAAGTTAAATTGACTTAATCTACACGCCCATCGATTTAATCGTCCAGTAGGGTTTTTCAAGTTTTGGAACCATTTTAAAGATGCATGATCAGTTATAATATAGCATTTTCTCCCTTCTACATATGCACGAAATTGCTCGAGACCATAAATCACAGCTAAGAGTTCGCGCTCAGTAGCCGAATAGTTCGTCTCTGGTTGGTTAAGTGTACGGCTGCAGTATGCGATCGGATGATCGATCCCATTATAAGACTGAGTCAAGACCGCGCCTACGGCGTAAGAAGATGCATCCGTATGTATATAGAAGCTTTCATTAAAGTTAGGGCATTTAAGAATAGGAGAAGAAACTAAGGCAGATTTAAGTATGTTAAAAGAATCGTTAACTTCATTTGTCCATTCAAATTTTACTTTCTTACTCGTTAAGCGAGATAAGGGACGAGCTATCTTTGCGAAATTATAAATGAAACGACGGTACCAACCGCACATTCCAAGAAAACGTTTAATATCCTTAGCATCTTTAGGCGTAGGAAAATTTAAAATTACATCAATTTTAGATGGATCGGTTCGCAGACCGTATCTATCAACTAAATATCCTAGATATTTCAGTTCACTCCTACAGAAGGATGACTTTTTCATATTAATAGTTAAATTTGCTGATTTTAATTTTTCAAAAACCGCTTTAAGTAATCTTATGTGTTCATCGAAATCGGAAGTACAAATAATTATGTCATCAATATAACAGAAGACTTTGTGATCAAAATGTGAAGTAAAGAGGTTATCCATGAGACGTTGCATAGTCGCAGAAGCGCCTACCAAACCAAAACACATTCTATTATAGTGGAATAACCCTTTTCCTGGTACAGTAAAACTAGTTTTCTCCTTGGAGTCTTCACTAAGAGGAATCTGATGATATGCCGCACTCAAATCAAGAGAGGTAAGGAATTTCGCATCGCGTAAATTATCCAGTATGTATTGAACATGTGGTACGGGATACGCATCAGATTTTGAAACTGCGTTTACTTTTCTACTATCTAAACAAAGTCTTAAGTCTCCGTTAGGTTTTTCCACCATAACGACAGGAGAATTCCATGGGGAATGAGAAGGTTCGACAATTCCTTCTTTCAGCATACGATCTACCTCTTTAGCTAGTGCAGCTTGTTTAAAAGGACTAAGTCGATAATATTTTTGTTTTATCGGAGGAGTATCTCCGGTATTTATAACATGTTCAATTAAGTGAGTCTTTCCCAAACCAACCTTATCAGTATCAATTTGATCAAAAAGAGATTTAGTAGCCACAAGTCGAGACTTTTGTTCAGAAGATAAAGAGTCATAAGTAGTAAGTCCTGTCTCTGACGGTAAAGCGTCAAGACTAGCAATATAATGAGAATCAGTTTTTTCTATATCAGTAATGAGGCCTGGAGCTAATCCATAGGCTCTCCAAAAGTTTAAACCAAGTACCATTGGAGTGGCAATCTCCGGTTGAATATTAAAGTGTATAAGTTTAACTTGACCTTTATAATTTACTGGTAAAACCATATATTCAGTAGATACGATTCGATGATCGTCAGCTACGTTCACCATAACAGGTTTCATATGTTTTTGAATAGGAATCCCACCTGTGGCGAATACTAAATGGCTGTTGTGGCCCAGGAAACTAACACTGGCACCACAATCTAACAATGCCTTGAAATTCAAGTTAAGTATATTCAATAGCGCATATACCCTATTGTCTCCCTTTGGAGGATTAAAGAAAATCGTCTTTTCTGCGCGATAGGGAGCAGAAGGTCGACATTTATTATTAACAGAAAAGACCTTATTTAGTTTTTTGTCTTGGAGTTACATTTAACACATTCGGGAGTTTTCACCCCTTTTTCTCCACATTTAAAGCAAACGATATCTCTAGAGCTCTTGCACTCTTTAGTGTTATGGTTGGACCTACCACATCTAAAACATTTTAGTTGAGAAGAGCTTTGTGCTACCGTAGCAACAAAGTTTCTGGAAGAATTAGGAAAACGAGACTGGAAGGACTTATTCCTAGGTTCAACGTTCTTTGGTGGATGTTCTGATGAAGAATTATTTGACTGGTTTGATAAAACCGGTTCACGAAATTGTTTAGCCTTAACCTGAGCTAGTTCGATGCGCTTACACAACGACTTCAACTGCTCAATCGATCCTATGTCATGTAAAGCTAAATCTTTGGAATACTCCGGACGAATGTTTCTCATCATAGTATCCAGCTTCTCTTGTTCAGGAACCTCTTTTGCAAGACGCTCATACATTCCTAGAATGGTCGATACGAAATAAACAATAGTTTCAGACTTGGCTTGAGTCCTAGCCCGTATTTCCTGTAACAACTGATGATCCAAATCAGGTATATCAAATTCATCTTGTAAAGCCGCGGTGACTTCTTTATAAGTAGTAAGTTTCGTACGTTGCGACCGGAACCACGACAACGCAGGACCTTCGAGAATCTCAGGAAAACCTCTATATATTCGGCTTTCAGAAATTCTTCTAGCATCTCGCAACTCTTCGAGGCGAGACAGGAAAGTACGAACACAAGTGTCACCTTTAAATTTCAAATTTAAAGAATTTATATTAAAAGTCTTATCCGTTTTGTAAATAATCTCCCTAACAATACGAGATTCGTTAGGAGATTGAAAGTCATCATCCGAACCAGACGACGCAGAAGAGCCTTGCTCATTCAACCGATCCAATAAAGAAGTAATTAACGCTTTCAACAGAAGTACCGCTTCGGTCTCCTGAGGCAACCGTGAAATACGACACAATAGATATTTGCAACGCGAGGATAGCCTGTCGATCGCCGCTGCTGATAATTCTCCTTTTGCTTCTAACTCTATCTCCTCTACCTTATGCTGACAGAGTTCTAATTCGGAAGCTTCATTACTTATTACCCAGTCCGGGAACTTTAAACTACCCTTTTTGGCTAAATCTGCAGTCTGTTTTAAAGCTTGACACAGACTGGATCTACGTGAGATGGGATTAACCGGAAGTCTGCGAATCGCTAATTCATGTGACATTTCGTCTTTATGTAAATGGGTGATTTTACAACCCGCTTTTATGAAATCCATTTTTCAAGATTGATATGTAATATCAGAAGTAAGTCAGTATAGAGTTATAATATTTTAAAGATAAGTTAAAATTTTATAAGATTTTAACCCTTTTAAAGTATTTTAAAATATTGAGAAAATCTCTTTAAGTATAGCTAATTATTTAGCGTATAAAGTATAGCTTTATTTATAAGTTGGTTAAATTTATAAGTTTAACCTCCAACACAAACAACACTTTCAAACAACAACTTGCAATTCCCTTTACATATAAAAACCTTAATACTAAAATATTTCTAAAATGTTTCACTTGGAAATGTCATACTCCATAGGCCATACGTTGGGCACGCCACTGTAATAGGGGAGGGTGAGCTCTGGGTAAGTGGTCCAGAACCCCCAAGATCTACCTACTTAAAAATTCAAAAATGATTACGGCTAACTACGAGCATAGATAGGGTCGTGGTTTCTGCCACTATGGAGTGAGAATAGATATCCAAATATTTAAAGTAGGACGCCAGGATACTATACTCATCAAACGTATGACATATCCAAATGAAAATACAAATTTATTTACTAAATACTTTTATTCACTTTACATCACAATAAGACCTGCTGCGGCCTCGAGACTTAACATTTAAATTACGTACCGTAACTATTACTAATTAAATTTAACTTAAGTACATCTCAGGCATATTTGGGCCTGTAATACACACAAAATCCTACATAGGAATTGCAGGTTTCATATTAATAATAGAATTTACCATGTAGAAGGTTCACGTTAAAAAGAAATTCAGACTTAAATATTGTTTATCCTTTCCAGCAAAGGAACACAGTCACTAATGTAAATATAAGTTTTTAACTCACAGTTTTATCGTATAAACACTTCACCTCGAGTCCAAAAATTAAGGGGAGAAGACGGCTTCCCCTCTAGCATGGTGCGACACCACCCTAGATCTTCCAAAAGCCATAGGGCCAATAAGGGACCAAGAAGGCAAGCCAAGGGCCAAGCCAAGGCAAGAAGTAGGCCTAGCCAAAGGACAGGCCTAGCCAAAAGAACCCGGTTTCTAAGCCGAGTCCCTTATATTAGACACCAGACGTGGCGACGTAGGCGCACGCGGTGAAACAAAATGATGTCTCATCTTTGTCAAGGGATTGCAAGTTGGTTTGAAAGAGGTGAAAAGGTTATGCCGCCATTACCGGCGCATAGGAAGCTAGGTTAATCATATTTTGGGCCAAGCCCATGAATTAATTGCCGACATGATGTACAAATTACGTCTTACATCTTGTCTCGAAAGATAGTAATGATGAAGCGAAATTGGAAATGGCAAAAGCCACAGACAAAGTGGTGAATGGAAAACCTCCCATTCAATGACATCGCAACTGACCGGATCCAATTTACAGAAACCCGAAGTCACCAAAAATAAAAAGAATTACTAATTTCGAAAGCTAAAAATAAGGACATTATTTATAACTACGAATTGCAAAATATAAAAGAACACATACCAAATGTTTATTCATAAATACTCTTTATGTATGACTGATTGTCTGTGCAAAACCACAGACAACAAACCAACTGTCATTGACGTACGTCAATGTTTATTACGACAATAACAACACCGATTCAACCCGTATTACCAAGTCAAAGCTATTTATATGTAGTGTAACCATGTACAAATGTATTTCAATTGTGAAATGTGTAAACTCCAAAGAAAACAAGGTATTTATGTCCCAGCACAATGCAGGAACGAACAATGGATGCGCTAAATGCGACGATTTATAGATGATTGATGACCTACCATTCCGGTAAGTTTTATCCTCTAAATATAGCCAAAAGCGTATATGTGAGGATTAAAAACAACATTTCTGGTCTCCGACCTTGACCTATCTACTCTAATACTCGTGTAGAACGTATATTAACCACCAAATTCTTATCAAACAAACATCTACTTTTCTAACCTATAAAGTATCTATCTACAATAACATTCAGACGTTTATAACACTGGGTGGCTACCCTAAAGTGTTACAAGCTACATCTTGGTGGTATGCACTTAAATGATACCAACATTTTTTTTTCGTTACAGCTTACCAATATTTCCATTTGTTCCAGATATTCTTCCTCTGCTTCAACCATTTTGAAGACCAAGCTGAAAGCAAAAAATATATTAACATCCTACAAACAGGAATCATTATAACTATAATAAGTACACGTTAATGATATAACTTCTTCTACTTTCCTTATGCGCACTGCCAAGGAATGGAATTCCTTGCCGGCGTCTATATTTCCGTGTTCTTATAACCCGGCAACCTTCAAATCAAGAGTGAACAGGCACCTTCTGGGCGAGCTCGCTCCATCGTAGGCCACGTCTACGCCTCGGCTAGTCTGTGGCCATGAGTAAGCCCATTCATAATATATATAAAAAAAAAACCAGTAGCAAAGAGTTGTTTCGAGAACAGAAATCTGCATAAACTCCCATTCCCCTGATAAAACTGTCTATACAGAAGGGACAATTTAAACTTAGCACGTTAGCGGACCATATATGAATGGGAGTAATAAGCTCTTTTACTGCCTAGGGTAGTAAACAAAATATCATTGTTATGTTCGGATGTTTTCCCATCCATTCAATGCGATTTTTCACTCAGATGCTGACTACCTATTTCCTAATCATTGGCCCTTACGTCTAAAATGCAGACGGTTTATAGTATAACTCTGGGGAGACACCGTTATTGGTGGCTTGGTGCCCGAGACTATCGTGGTCTAGATGAAAACTACTTAGAATTAGGTGGTTTAAAAAACCAACGTTACTGTACCTGTTTCTCTTCCGCATGCTTTCAGCGTGAGGGCTCTTGATGTACTGGTCGACAATCTGCTTCCATCGCCGACGGCACAGCCAGCCTCGGAAGAAGCTCTGAAAATTTCCTTTGATATATTTTTCTGTTTTAAAGATATACTTACTGAGGCCAAAGAGCGACGAAAAAGAGTCTATACCTGAACTGTCCAAAAACTTTCTTAGTATGAGTAACATAAGGCATGTAGGTATTGCAGGTATTTTCTATAGACATGATACCTACAATATATTGACTTTAAGGATTAATTTTCCTTGTAGATTCTTCGAGGCATGTTCAAATCTACTTCTATCAAATACGTATGATTAGTAAAATGTACGTACCCAAATTGTACGTCCTCAGAAAAGACGTCCATTTTCCGGTACAATTTGACACGTGGGTGAATCAACTTTTTCTTGTCACTAGTTGCCATGGTTACGGTCTCCTGGGTCACTCTTAAAATACTAGTTATTTCGTATTTAAATGAACCAAACCTGAATTTTTTGGTAGTCTTTATAACCTTATAAGCATACGTCGGACTCCAGCGGGCATTTTCGTGGCATATCAGAATGATAGGTAAGGTTCGCCAATCAACCAATTCACTTTCGAGTATTTGTACTTAGTATTTGGTACCTAGTATTTATAATGTGAAATTCCAAATATCATAGCAACTAACTGCGTTATTTATAAACGTACTTGGACTACACATAAGTCAAAATGGCGAAAAAGTTCGTTTGGCTTTATTCGTCACTCAGACAATTGCAGCTGTGAGAAAGGAACAAAACAAATGAGTTAACTGGACATGTCAAGTTCTATGAACATGGCTATCTTACAAATACTAGGTACATTATAATACTCGTAAGTTAAGATTTTTTTGTAAACCTTACCTTGCCCCCTATAGTCCGACGTGTGCTTATAAGGCCTTTCCATAATCTTTTCAAAGCACGTTTGTAGAACATTGTACAGCAGCTCTTCTATGGAACTATGCCACTATTGTCTCCTGGCTGATGGGATAGAATAACAACAAGAAATAGTTGATCGACCCACATACCAGGATATCAGTAACTGTGATACCTGGACTTTCTTAATTTTGCGCAGCTCCGCCGGGTCGATGTCTGGCGAGTGGCTGGGGGACGTGGTGGCGGACTCCGTGCGGGCCGGCTGCTCGTGCTCCTTCTTGTAAGTGCACAGCTGTCAAAAAACAAAACTTATTGTAGATTATACACGGTGTAACATGAGTAAACCGAATAATTTTAACAGCGTATTCCTGATCATATTAACATATCATATTTAGAGACAAAAATGTCCAATAAACTTTTTTGAAATTCGCCTAGTTTCAGAGATATTATTAATTAAAACAAAAAACAAGTTTTTATTGTTACATGGTGTATAAGGCCTTTTTGATGGTGATGTTGCTGCTATGGGACATAGTCTAAATATCCTTATTGATAGATGTCAAAAAGTGACAAGTAGGTAAGAATTTGTGAATAATATGTTCTACGAAAAAAAAATTTAAAAATCAATTTTAAGTGACAAGTTTACCAATAACATTTATTTTTTATGTACAAATACATTTAAAAAATTGAAAAAAAAACAAAAAAAAAATTTTTTTGGCGAAATTGACCTACTCATATTAAATTTTTTCCTTCTCCTCAGAAATGCGTGGTTAAAATTATTCGGTTTCCTCATGTTACACCGTGTAGTGTCATCATCATTGGCCGGTCGGTCACATCAATAAGATGATGGTTTAAACAGCGTCTATATTAAGAGGGCGGCACTTCCGCAAATGACTATTAAGTCCAATGCGAGAGCGGCAGCCGCGACCGCATAGCTGGCAGGAGAATGCCGTGCCCGGTGCCCGGTATAGTGTAAACACACCAATAATCGACATTTTAACACCCAATATTCGACACCTTGCTGTCAACTTTATTGCTATGAAATTATGATTGAAAATGTCGATTTATTGGAGCTGTGTCGGGCACTGGAGCCTCTACGTTATAATTAGAGCATGTAAAGTAACCCATTTCGTAAATGTCTTGTCAGTTCCTGGAAAATTAATAGTTTCGGTGATGGAATAGGTATATCTCGCCCAGAGTCAGAGTATTTGTAAAGCTAATCTCAACGTACCTCAGTCCAGCGTACTGCCACCGAAATGTCCTCTCACCCTCAACCACTATCAGGCGGAATTGCTCCTGTATTTGTAAAGTTGAGCTCAACCTACCTTAGTTCTCAGCTTTTTGACCTCGCTGTTCGACTCATCGCAATGTTGAGCGTACTGCCACCGAGATGTCCTCTCACCATCAACCACTAGCAGGTGAATTGCTCCTGCATTTGTCAAGCTAAGCTCAGCCTACCTCAGTCCTCAGCTTTTTGACTTCGCTGCTTAATTCATCGCACTGTTGAGCGTACTGCCACCAAGATGTCCTCTTGCTCTCAACCTCTAACCTAACCTCAACATACCTCAGTTCTCAGCTTTTTGACCTCGCTGCTCAACTCATCGCACTGTTGAGCATACTGCCACCGGGATGTCCTCTCGCTCTCAACCACCTGCAGCAGGTGTAGCTGCTTCTGTTCCAGCTCTTCCTTTTGCAGAAGCAGCTTGTTAAAGCTGGGGACAAAGAAATGTAAGTTTCACAAATGGAAAAAATATCGCTGTTATTTCTGAAATTAAAATGAGGTTGTTTGGCCATGTCAAAAGAAGGCCGCCTGAATACGCAGGCAATAGAGCCCTTAGCTTCACCTTACCAGGCCCAAACAGGAGGGGCAAACCAAGGCAGCGGTGGCGTAACGTCATCGCCAAAGATTTAAACGTGTGGGATAGCGGAAACCGATGTCGAGGATAGAGCGAAGTGGAAGGAGAAAAACCGGGCAAGTGCGAGTCGGACTCGCGCACGAAGGGTTCCGTACCATAAAGCAAAAAAAATAACGGAAAAAATGCAAAAAGAAAACGGTCACCCATCCAAGTACTGACCACGCCCGACGTTGCTTAACTTTGGTCAAAAATCACGTTTGCTGTATGGGAGCCCCACTTAAATCTTTATTTTATTTAGTTTTTAGTATTTGTTGTTATAGCGGCAACAGAAATACATCATCTGTGAAAATTTCAACTGTCTAGCTATCACGGTTCGTGAGATACAGCCTGGTGACAGACAGACGGACGGACAGACGGACAGCTAAGTCTTAGTAATAGGGTCCCGTTTTACCCTTTGGGTACGGAACCCTAAAAAGTAGGAAAGCGGACCCCGTCACAGTACGGGACGAACGCTAGGAGGATGATGATGATTTTTGAAATTAAAAATTAGAGATTTTTAAATGTCAGGCGATGTGACTAGAGTGACTAAAAACACGTAAGTTAAGTCGTAAAATTGTGCTTCCAATATTGTACCTACGAAGAATTTTATGAAAGTAAAAGTCATAAATCATAATTTAATCATAAATTCAAAGGAACATTCTTCGGTCAAAGGAGAAGCATTTTGTTACATAAGTAAGTTATCAGCAGGTTTATATAAGAGTAAAAAGTTACCCTCTTTTGTTTAGAAGTAGCTTTGTAACGCAAAACATCAGCGGCCTTACCATGATGTTTGCAATAATTGGAGAAAACTGGGGCCTCCTCACCATGATGTCTTTATTGCGATTCTGTTTAGGACCTAAACTTATATAGAGTTAGACCAAAAAAGTCTGCAGCGATTCTGATAGCTCACGAAGTGCAAGTGTTATTTATAAGTCATAATTTCATAGAAGTTTGACGTTTAAAATAACACTTGCACTGCGTCGGCTATCAATATCGCTGCAGACTTTTTGGTCTAACTCTATATAAGTTTAGGTCCTAAACAGAATCGCAATAAAGACATCATGGTGAGGAGGCCCCAGTTTTCTCCCATTATTGCAAACAATAAAGGTACGTATTTATTACTGGCACAAAACATAACTAACTAGGTATATACTAGTTAAGTTATGAAACCAGCAGAAAAATGTTCTGAAAAATTAATTCAGACAGCTACAAATATGTATTTTAAATTATTCACCCCATGTGGCCAGTTACATTTAAATGTTTCCAACCAGTTATGAGCAATTTTAATTGCTTTCATTGAAAAATAAACCTTATAACAAGTGCTTATGGCTCAAAGTAGAAACATATCTTTCCTCACGCAAGGCTTGATTAATATTTAACTAGACAAAATGCCCGTGTTATGTACAGCGCTACCAACTTTAACTTTGCTGGTGAGCAAAACGAGAACTAACATAATTTCATACCAATTTGACGCATTTGTAAGAGTGTAGCGATTTTTGCGGCTACAATTTAAGTTTGTTTTCAGATTCTCATACGATTCATCAAAGATGGTGGACAGAGATTGTACCGGTAATATTTTTAATGGCTGTATCCGTGTGCTTTTCTGCTAATTAAGGGTGTTACTGTTGAGGTTTATATGTACTATTTTTCCATACCTAACGGATGTTTTTGAATTGAAAACTTCTTTAGCGGCGCTGGGCACTTTTTGAGGTTGGGAAAAAATGATAAACTTGAGACAGCGTAACGCGATGGCCACTCATTTAGATAGCATTTAAATCAATACAGATAAACTCAATGACATTACATGAAAAAGGTTCTAATCTTGTACGGGTTGAAATACAAGTGATCTAAGATCCCACATATATGGTCGACCTTCACCAATCTGTCTGACGAATGAAACTGAAAATATGAATAAATAAATAGGGTTGCCTAAAGAAATATGGTCAAGGCTATTTTTAATAAATTTTTGAAAAAAAATTGGTTTCGGCTTTCACCGATTTTTCTGACGAACGAACTAAGTTTCAATGGAAAGTATACAACTTGTACAACATAAATCAACTAGGTTGCCTATCTTTTTCCGGTCACTATTATGTGATTGCCGTGTTTAAAGAGGTGATTTTTTTATCGATAATTGCACTCATCTGTCTGACGCTTGAATTATACATCAAAATAATGGTAATTTCATTACAAATACAATGGTATAGGGTTGCCTGCGAAAATCCGGTCAGAAATAAGGGTTGCCAGGCTTTAATTAAAATAAGAAGGGAAGACTTTTAACGATAACTCATAAACGGCTTAACTGATCAAGTTTGTTTTAATTTTATTTGATTGAGTTTTTTAAACAATATTTTCATGATTTTTGGTCAGATGGTTCAAAAGTTAGAAAGAAAAACTTTTTTTTTTCTTTCTAAACTCTAATTAATTTCCCGAATCGCGGCGCCAGCTGCCATAAGGTACCTTTTGCAGTGGAACGTCATAATATCTTTACTATTTCATATCTAGTGAGTCTCTAATTTATTTCCCGAATCGAGCCGTACGTTTGAAATGTCTTGGGCCAAACTGTTTAAGTAAGTACAAATTGATTGTGTAGCTAGGTACTAAATTCTTAGGTAATAAGTAGGTGATAAAAATGCCAAAACGCGATGTGTGACGTGCTCAAAAACATTGTATACCGATTACCGGGTGTGGACTGTAATGTGAGCAAAAAATTTAACTGTAAGCTGTACTCCTCATACTGACCAACATTTGTTCATCAACTTTTAAAAATAACTTGTGGTTTGATTTTTAATACACTTTAAAGTTTATTCTAAGACGCAATGTATTGCGAATTTTGCTATGTTTAAGGCGTGACAAGCAACGTCAATCACAATGATATGGCGTGGCGATGGCGTCCATTGAAGATAATATTTATTTTGTATGAAAAATAGGGAGTCTAAATACTTAATATTTTTTAAAAGTTCTTGAACAAAATTGTCATCCTTTGAGGAGTACAATCTATGTTTTAATTATTTGCTCGTGTTACAGGCCACACCCGGTATAATATATGTCTTTATATGACAGATATGATTGACGTGTTGTTCTATTCGCTACTAAATGGATATTAAGAACCCATCAACGTGTACACTAGCGCCACTGCCAAATAATCGTGATTACTTAAATTTAACGACAGGTTAAATGCCGGTCGTTAAATTTAAATAATTACGACATTTAGCAGTGGCGCTATTGTGCACGTTGATGGGCTCTAAAGGTGCTGGTGACGCATAGCAACAGAGTGACATCTATTTCAGGACACAATCGAGACTGTTTACACTCACTTGCGGGGCTTCGCCGATAACGACGTAAATAGATACAAAAACAAACTCGGTAACAGCAAATTTAATCGAATGAGCCATTGCGCCCTCATCTGAAAACCGCTTATAAAATCGTCGCTAGAGGCGCTAGTGTAGCGTGAGGTCTCCAAATTGTCAATGGTCACTGATTCAGAAGGGCTACCGCGTAAACCGAAATTCGTAAATTGCGGGATCTTTCTCTTTTACTCCAATGAAGGCGTAATTAGAGTGACGGAGAAAGATGCCCGCAATTCGCGAACTTCGATTTTCGCGGTTATAGCCCTGCACGGATATGATGGTCGTTCTTGTCTATGTGACAAAACGGTATAAAACGGTAAACGGTGAACTGATAAAACGGTATCTGTCACATTCTATCCCGCGGCAGGCGTGGCTCACTCCGCGATTTCGTCACTTCGCTACAGGTAGCTAACACTCGTTCGACCCCAATTTTGGGGTTTGCCATAAGCCGCGCGTGGCGCTGTCGCCTCCTAGCGGCCATATCTGTGCTGATCGTAACAGACGCGTTTTGTTATAGAGTGAGTCTCTGTACCCAGTACTATTATTTATTCTGTGCCCGCGGTGTTAGAAAGTGACAGTTACTTTATCACGTGGATAAACGTGGATAAAGCCATCTATGATACGCCGACTGGGTGGGTACGCGCGTTTATTGCAATTGTAATTATACTTAGGTTAAGGTTAAGGCTTTTCTTGGTTTTTATTTTGTTTGAAATTTTTGTAATACGAGTTTAACGGGTTATTTATTGAAGATGAGTTACGTTACTGCTCAATGAGTGTCAGCAATATGCTTACTATACACCGTGTTTTTATTGAATTCCGTTAACTTCGGGGTATGGTTAATTACGTTTAAGAGAACTAAATGGCATAGTTAATTTTCAAAAATAAATTTTTTTTTTGCTTTTTTGACAAAAAAAAATTAAGTTTAAAAAGTAATTAAATGTAGCATATAGCGTTGTTGTAACACGGGCTTTATATTTAACTCAACCAAACAATTGAAACCTGTGACATATCAATGTCATTTCGAACATCGATCGACCGAGATTGTACTTAAGTTTAGTAGCAAATGCATGAACTCATTCTAAACACTAATGAATATGTAAACCGGCCCTAAGGCAAGTGTACACGCTTGTAGAGGCCTTATAGGAAAAAAAAAATTGATTATCTCCGAAATGGAGTTAATTAGAATATCGGTGTCTTTGAGAAAGTTACTTGATTTTAGCTCAGGAATGCACCCCTTAAATTAACGGAAATAAAAAAAAAACACGGTGTATACTCTTTGGTGTCAGTAGTTTATAATATTAAAGTATTCCCTATAAATTTCCCTAAATATCCGATTTACGGTACCTACACGGAGTACACGGTACACGTGCAAGACATAGGCAAATGCCATGAATAAAATTATAAATAAATAAATTATATTTGCAAAAGTTCCAAGCAAAATCTCTTTCATTAAAAACGGGTAACTGGCAACCCTATCGGCGGATACATCGAGAATCAGCATGTAAAATACTTTCCACCCGAGAGGGAATCCATCAATTTTACGCCATCCAGACCATCTGCGATCGAAACGCGAGCGTGAATCGTACTTACGGTTTAGCTACGACATTGCGCGACTGGCTTGGCGGCTGGCGGAAAACTGTAGGTGGGAACGAAAGGTCCGGTCGCTGTATCTCACTCCAACCTATGGTTGTCGCCTTAGCTGAAGCCAGTCGCGCAATGTCGTGGCCAGACCGTTACAATTAGATATTTTCTGGTATTAAGTAGTATGTAAATGTTTTACAGTTTTATCAATTTTTCCGTCGGCCGGTCTCTGATAAAAAACCGGACACCGGGTTCCGTACTTTTTAGTGTTTGTTGTTATAGCGGCAACAGAATACATCATCTGTGAAAATTACAACTTTCTAGCTATCACGGTTCATGAGATACAGTCTGGTGGCAGACAGACAGTGGAGACTTAATAATAGAGTCTCGTTTGTACTCTTGGGGTAAGGAACGCTAAAATACCATATTTAATACCGGGTATGGTCTATAACATGAGCAAATAATTAAAACATAGATTGTACTCCTCAAACGGTGACACTTTTGTTCAACAACTTTAAAAAATTATGAAGTATTTAGACTCCCTATTTTTCATACAAAATAAATATTATCTTCAATGGACGCCATCGCCACGCCATATCATTGTGATTGACGTTGCTTGTTACGCCAACAACAAAATTCGCAATACATTGCGTCTTTGAATAAACTTTAAAGTGTATTAAAAATCAAACCACAAGTTATTTTTAAAAGTTGCTGAACAAATGTTCGTCAGTATGAGGAGTACAGCCTACAGTTTAATTTTTTGCTCGTATTACAGGCCACCCAGTACCAAAATTGCCGGGCCAAATTGGATACAAGTGGCCAAGGATCGAGATACATGGAGGGCTTTGGAGGAGGCCTTCACCTGTGAACACAGGGTTCTTGAATAACTATTTAAAAAATAAATAAAATAAGTATGTAAACAAATTTTAAAAATGTTCATGAAATAAAAGGCTTTTTTTTATTATTTATTATTACAGGCCACACCCGGTATATCTGCTCACATATTAAACGTACACACTAGCCGCTTGCCTAATAAAGGCTGACACACATTCCGCGCAGAATGGCGCACATAAAGAATAATGAGCGCGAAATGAGGGACTCCCCTCCGAATTCCTCGTCCCGGTTAATGAGACTTGGCTGTACGTGTCGAAAGTGTCGCGACCGACACTTATTAAACGAGGAAACACTTTGTAGCATATCAAAGTCTCTGTAAAGACTTTGATACGCTACTCGATACTAGATGTCTCTCGTGATGGCGACTCATCATCTCAGCCATAAGACGTCCACTGCTGAAAATAGGCCTCCCCCTTTTATGGGGGGTGAATGCGATAATCGCCACGTTTGGCAGGCGGGTTGGCGATCGCAGTCGAGTAGACCGAATTTGAGGGACGCTGCTGCCCGTCCACCGGTGGTCTCTATCGGAGTGCGACTCACGAAAACTGTATTAAACAACAATTTACAACTAATATTAGAAGCAGAAGGGGTTGAAAATAAAAGTTCCGGTTAACCGGGTTATAATATTAGCTGATAATTGTTGAGCATTAGACTTTTGGACCCGGGTATGTCCTTAAACTACGTCCAAGACCACCAGTGGACGGGCAGCAGCGTCCTTCAAATTCGGTGTACTCGACTGCGATCGCCAACCCGCCTGATGCCAAGCGTGGCGATTATGGCATTCACCCCCCATCCGGCACGTATGGAGGTCCAGGGGGGAGGCCTATGTTCAGCAGTGGACGTCTTATGGCTGAGATGATGATGATGATGATTAGACTTTTCGGTCAACGCGACATCTATTGTCAAGTAGCGGTACTGATAATTTTGCTAGATGTCGACTACAAAAATAATAGTCGTTTTTGTACCAAAACTGATGTATGGAGTGAGCACTCTATGTACTTTTTCTTTATGATTTTTTCTCTGTCCAAGTACGGAACCCTAATAAAAAAACAAATGTAAACGTATCATCAAAAGGTAAGTAAACATAGCAGCTTGAACGTTGTACCCATTGTTATTTGTGTTGTACGAGCCGCAACGGAAATTACATCTCTTGAGGCTGATTGTGCTTTAACAATTTGATACGGTTTTGATCTCATTTTGATACAGCCTTAGGTCGTATCAAAGGCGACTCACACGCACCAATCCCATAGTTTATAAATCTGTGTAGTTTTAGATTTTTAGTCCTAGCTAACCTAACATTTAAGTAAAATTGTCAATCGGTTATAACACTCTTTTGTACAACTCCTGTTATTGGTCCCCGTGATACAGGCGTGCCTAGTGCGTACCAAAGTTAATCTTTTAGAATTGTAAACTTTTAGGCAATATATATTTTTCATTTTCATTTTCATTTTTTCAATCTCACATCATCACCTCTCTGGGCTTAATACAAAAAATAATTGAAGAAATATAAATTATATTATGTTTTCTCCGTGACAAAGCCCCAAACAAAAATTTTTGTTCGTCACTATTCAACTGTGGATCAGATATATATATGTAACAGCACAAAATTACAGGACGTTGTAAATGGCCTGAATCGCTTCGAGAAAAGGATGGTACGGCCGTGCCTCTTTATTTTGCTCGACTTGGCGGGGGCACTGCCGTGCCCCCAGATGTAGAAGAGTTGGTTAGCCGAATACGCAGGCAATAGAGCCCTTAGCTTCGTTGCCTTATCAGGCCCAAACAGGAGGGGCAAACCAAGGAAACGGTGGCGTAACGTCGCCAAAGATTTAAACGTGTGGATTAGCGGAAACCGATGTCCAGACCGCGTAGCCAAGATGCCGATCGCTTACGCTCCGTAGCGATCGAAACGCAACTGTCACTTTCGCACTAATATGGAAGAGTGATAGAGAGACATAATGCTTTTCGTTGTCGAAGCGATAGCGATTGTAACCTTGGCTAGGCCGGCTGGATAGAGCGAAGTGGAAGGAGGAAAGTAGGAAAGCGGACCGCCGCGTCACAGTACGGGACAAACACTAGTGCCACTACCACCAGTTTTGGCATTGAGATATTCACTCACGTCTAAGTTACTTAATACTTTCTATGCATCTCGCTCGTACTCGCATATTGGTGCAAGCGAGATGTATAGAAAGTAATTTACGTAGACGCGAGCTAATATGTCAATGTCAAAACTGGTGGTAGTCGTATAGGAGGATGATGAGACGAGTTGTTTTTTTTTCTTTGAGAATGCCTGGCTTATGCGGTCGTATCAAAATAAAATGAAAACATATCAAATGGTAATGTGCAATCGGCCTCCTTATTTGTTTACCGCGGCCTGAAAGCACGAATATACTCGCTTAATTTTGAACTCTACGGGAATTTCATAAAATTCAATTCAGCTTGGAAATATTAAACAAAAAAGGAAACTCAACTTTTTTTAGTCATGCATACACAAGCGTTTTCATTAGATTGCTTTGATTAAACAAAGTCCCCCGCTGTCTATCTGTTTTTGTGTGTGTATGTTTGTTCGCGATAAACTCAAAAACTACTGAACGGATTGTCATGCTATTTTCACCTATCAATAGAGTAATTCTTGTGGAAGGTTTCAGTGTATAATTTGTTAACCCGTGCGACGCCGGGGCGGGATGCTAGTACACAATATTACCCACTGACATTACATCAGCGTACCTATTGAACTCGAAACTGTTATTTTCCGCTATCCAACCCTGAAATAAGGGATTACAGATATGGGGTAGTAGAGCAAGGCCGGGTTATACCCGGAAAACCGGGTACCGATGGGAAATTGTTCGATGCTTGTTAATTAAAGTTGACAAGCGAAATATAGAGTATTAATTTGTTATAAGTCATAAAGTTCTCGACAAATTTCGCTCGACATGTTTCGATCCATTACGAGCAAAAGGTATTTAAGTACCTTTTGCTCTGTAAGGCTACGAAATCAGAAAGGGAATAAGTTTTTGGCAATTTTAGTACAAGCTTTTATCGCTGACTGTACTTTTCTTTCCACAGGCAACTAATCTAATGCTCATCGAAACAATTCTAAAAACCCCAAACACAATTAGGTTTCGTTGTTTTATCACATAGTCCCTATGGCTACCTCCGGTGTCCATCATCAGATCAGCTCGAAGACACCATAATATTGGATTGTCATAGAAAATGATATGTCGAACGCCTCGGCCCGGGCACGGCCCGGTCTAGCGTGAGTCATCCGTAATCCTTAGCAAACGAACGCTTTGAAGTATTTCCACCCGTTTGCGCCCAAGGGACGAAATGTACTCTCAAGGATCTCAAGGGACTCAATCAGTGAGGAAATGGAGCTTCGTTATATTTGGTCATTTTGGTTGCTTAGTTAAGAGCCAACAGGAGTGGTCATTTCTCCATACAAACCTACTCGACTGTTTCCTACGTGGGTTTTGATGCTAAAGCGATGATTTTTTCAACACAGATTAATATTGTCAATATCTGTGTCGGACCGTTTTGCTTTTTTTGATATTTTTGTTTTTTAAGGCCCTTCAAAAATGGCCAAAATGGCCTCATTGACTATGCCGCAATGAGAGGCGTAGTATTCAAAACTGATATTATCAATTAGCCAAAAAAGCAAAACGGTCCGAGTCCGTCCGACACCGATAATTTCATAATCATTTAGATTTTCAAATTTGGTTACGATTGATTAAAGAGTTTTGGAGGAGGAAACAGTCGAGTACAAAACCTCGATTTTTGAGATTTTTACGCAGGATTTTTCGCCTTGTCCTTATCGCACTCACTAATCGCACTAGTTTTAGGAGTCGCTTCCGTTAGCGAGACGGGTATATTTACCTAAAATATTTAAAACTCCGCTCCTGTTTCGTCTTAAAGATTCGGTGTGTGATTTTAGGAGAGTTAGTAAAACGTAATACAAATAACTAGTATTTCAAGCATAATGAATTAAAATTGGTAAAGTGCATCATTCTAATCAATTCACTGTCAGTAGTAATGTCATTTCTAGCGTCATTACTTTGACATAACTCCAATACTGACGAAAATTATTTAAATAACCTTCATTACTTGCCGTCATTCCTTCATGTCAATCCCTACACTATCAGTAAATACGTCATTCCATCAAAGTAATGTCAGTATTCATGATAGTGTCTGGCCCATATTACAGTTACATAAACGGATCAATGATAAAACTAATAAAATGCAGAGTTAAAAATTTAAATAAAATCTGTAAAGATGATGATGATGTGAAAAAGATATTTTTCGCTGTCTGGTCATACCTATATGGTACTAGTTAATAATAATAATGTAATGGAAAATATTTCGATAAGTTGAAATTTCCTGCAGTCGACATTACTGCACCTTATTACCTACAGATTTTGACATTTCAATTTAATTTGTTATAGAACAAATTAAATTTCCCCAATTAGTGCGCGTGAGATGCATATGTATCGTAGCAATCAAGGAGGCTGATTCTGATTTAAGAAATGTTAAAGGTTTTGGACTTAATTTAATACGACATTGACATTCGCTCTGGCTGTTCACACTGCCGGCGAGAACACTCGCTCTACTAGTTTGTCGCCGCAATAAGATAAAACTAGCTCAGCGGTACTCGCTCGGCGATGCTCGTTTCGTAGTTAGAACTCAAGCAGCGAGACCAATCAGTCTGCGTGTTCGGCTACGCTGCACCGCCCCAGCGAGTGACGCGAGTAATAGCCCGTCGCACTCGAACACGCCTATAGCCGAGTGACAAAACTATTGGAGCTAACACTCGCTTCTCGCCGCTCGCCCACTCGTTTCTAGTTTATCGTTCTACTCGCTTCGCTCATCGTCGGCGGTGGGACAAGTGGCTTGCATAATTATTCGAGCGACAAAGAGGCACATAACAAAATTTCGATGTTCGCTTTTCCCGATAGACCCTTGTTAACAAACCGCCTTGATGCATCAATGTCATATTTTACTGTCTGTGAAAACTTGTCAAAAAACAGTTTAAGTTACGTCTATGGTTTACTAGAGGCGATATTTTCCTTCACCGATAAGCTAGTGTCACAGCCTATTTTCTCGGAAACTACTGGACCAATTAAGTTGAAATTTGGTACACATATGTAAATAAGTGACCCAAAGATGGACATGTTTTTTTTATAATTTTAAAATACATAGGTTCGAAATTATTGAAGAAAATAGCCAAAAAAAGACCATTCCCCCCCTTTATCTCCGAAACTACTGGGTCTAAAATTTTGAAAAAAAAACACAAAATAGTTCTTTACCTATAGATGACAGGAAAACCTATTAAAAATGTGTAGTCAGGCGTAAGTCGGACTTATGTACGGAACCCTAGAAACGCGAGTCCGACTCGCACTTGGCCGGTTTTTTTTAAAGTAGTCACGACATGTCCCATATCTCTTATGTCAGTAATTTAAGAACTACGGAACATATTTTTGAAAGGTTAATAATATATGCACCCATATTTTTACACTTGACTGCACTATCGGAATAGGCCTCCAAGTTTAATTTAGTAATGTACAAGCAATTAAATAGCGCTTCCATTTTGTAGCTGCTAACGTCAACGTCAAATATTTTATTTTCTCCGAAAATATTTTTATTTAATAATCTAATTCTTTTATTCTAAATTTACGTCTACAAATTCAACAAAATGCAGCCTTCATGTGGGAAATGTGGCGGTAAAGCAGCCCCCAGGAAGTTTTTAGAGTGCTCGGGTTGCAATGTTCGGTTCTGTCTGGAATGTTTGGAAGAAATGGGAGTAGCTTACAAGCGTTATTCCTTGATGACAATCGAAAACCGCATGAGCTGGAAGTGCCGCTTTTGCTGCGTTAAATCGGTCAAGCCACCCACTATGAACAAACAAAAGAAATCGATGAGCCCGGCGAATAAATCTACCTCATCCAACACTCCATCCGTCAGTTCCCCCCGATCTTGCACTGCCGACACTGGTAAAGAAAATGTATCTTTCAACTCTAATTGCTTCACCCTAGTGCCACATAATCCGCCAATTACTGAGAGTACTGACATCGACGTCATCGCACGGCTCACTTCGGAAATAAAGCTATTGCGTAATGACTTAAACACACAGCTAACCAAGCTCTCTGAGACCGTCACAAAGTGCACGGATAAACTAGCTCTGTTCGAAAACAGGCTAACAACGGCTGAAACTAAAATTAAACTGCTGGAAGAGCAGAAACTTGTTAATCACTTTCTTCAACAGAGAGTCAGTGAGCTTGAAGAGCAACTCAACAACCAGGAGCAAATTTCTACCCAAAACGAGATCGAGATTATGGGTGTCAATGAATCACCCCAAGAAAATCCGGTGCATCTAGCGTTATGTGTTGCAGCAAAGATTGGATTAGCTCTGAAAGAAGAGGACGTAGATTCCGTGACCAGAGTTGGCTTCCGCCGTAAACCCAACGACTCACACGATTCGGGCAATACCAGACCTCGGCCTCTGGTAGTTCGCCTGCTACGACGTACCAAACGCAACGCATTTCTACAAGCTGGCAAATCTAGACACAACATAACGTCCGCTGACATCCAGGTAGCTGGTCCTCCACAAAAGCTTTTCTTCAATGAAAGGCTTACAAAGTCTAACCGGCTGTTATTTCGTGCCGCCCGTACCCGATCTAGACAATCCGGGTACAAATTCTGCTGGACCAAACACGGTTCCATATTTATTAGAAAGCAAGAAGGCAATGCTGCGATCCGGATTCGTCGCGTCGCAGACCTTGACCGATGTTTTGGTTGCCACACGAGCTCCGCTGCCGAGAAGTCCCAGGATGTCTCCTGGTCAGAAGCAGAAAATATGCAGCTTGAATATCCCTGACTTCCACCTTCTTACAACATTTTTGCGCTATTTTATTTACTATTACTCACTTCTAATGTTATTTTTCATATGTTCTTCTCTTAATCATGTTATATATTTATACACTTCATATACACTTCACAAATTTTACACCACACTAAAACAAGGAGCAGCGAGTAAAATCCAGGTAAGCTACTTAGGAGCGATGTCTGTATGGTATTTCATTATTTTTGTTTTTCGTTTCTATTTAAACTCCATAGATGGCGTTACTTGAGTTAGACAATGTTCTGGACAACGACCTGGCTATTGATTGTCACGCACTCGAAGTCCTTGAAAACTGTCAACAGTATCTCACCCCTAATTATAGTTTTAAATTGGCAGCCCTAAACATAAGAAGTCTCCAACGTAACTTCGATTCCTTCTTTGTGACATTAAATAGAATAAATATTGAGTTCGACATTATCATTCTTACCGAATGTTGGTTAAATGATTCTACGGTTATAGATTTACTTCCTAACTACCAAATGTTCCATACTACAAGGGTAATAAATAAAAGTGGTGGAGTCGTTGCGTATGTAAACAACCGTCTATCGGTAACCTGCACCGAACCACCTATCGACGACGCAAACTGTCTTGCTTTAAATATCGAGGGCCAAACTTCAGTTTTTGGCGTTTACCGGTCTCCTTCCTTTTCTGATTCAAGCTTATTTTTGAACTCCTTAGACGCTTTTCTCAATATTACAAACTCACGCCAAATTATCATAGCTGGCGATTTAAATATTGACATCTCCGATAACGCTATGCCCTCCCATCATAACCTACCAGATTATCTGAACCTTATGTCGGCCTACGGGTTTTTACCTGCGATTACTAAACCCACGAGGGACAATGCGTGTCTGGACCATATTTTTATTAAGGCCGCGGTTGATTCGATAGGTATTGTTTGTAAATGCTCCGTAACTGATCATGATATTGTTATGGCTGGCCTCAAGTGTCCTACACAAAATTCTCATAACAGAAATCGCTGGGTGCTAAAAACGGACTACAAATTAATCGCTCAAGAGCTGTCGGAGGTCGACTGGAGTCCTATTTCTAATAGTAGCGATGTTAACACTGCAGCTAACTACTTCAACACTATCATATGCTCTGCAATTAAAAATAACACGAAAAAGATAAAACTTAGCCGTGCTAAATTCAATATTAAGCCTTGGGTAACACCTGGGGTAATTAGGTGCTTAAAACACAGAGATAAACTCCATAGGGACTCAAGAGCCTCTCCTAACAATCCGATCACACATAAAATATACACCCGCTACAGAAACTTCTGTAACAACTTATTATATAATTTAAAAATCGAATTTCAGAACAAGCAAATACAAGAAAATAGAGATAAACCTAAAAAATTATGGAAAACAATTAAGACTATATGCCAATTTTCAAACAATATAAACGATGCCACCCACTTAACCAAATCTGGAAACTCCGCTCAAGAATCCCTTGATTTGTGTAATACTCACTTTACAACGGTAGGTAGTAATTTAGCTGATCAGATATTGTTCAAACTCGCGGAATCTCAACATAGTCTAGCTGACAAGTTTGTTCGCTCACATAGCACCCCACACTCATTTTTCATGCAGCCAACCGATATTTTTGAGGTAGATAGCCTTATTAGGCAACTTAAGTCTGACAGAGCTCCTGGATACGATGGCATTAAACCTTTACTAATTAAGGAAATAAAAGAGGTAATCCTTGAGCCTTTTGTCTGTCTCTGCAACCTTAGTCTAGAAAAAGGATACTTCCCTGACTGCTGGAAGTTAGCTATAGTCTCCCCGATTCACAAATCCGGCCCAAAAGATCTACCCACTAACTACAGACCCATCTCTCTCTTATGCATTTTCTCTAAAATTTTAGAAAAAATTGTAAATATTCGTCTCGTAAACTATTTAGAGAAACACTCACTGTTGTCAGAACATCAGTTTGGTTTCAGACGCGGCAAGTCGACTGAAGATGCCGTTCTTACTCTCACAAACATGATCTCTGGTCATCTAGATGCCGGTAAATGCTGTATAGGGGTATTCCTTGACCTGGCGAAGGCCTTCGACACCGTCTCAATTCCCATTCTTCTCAAGAAATTAGAAGCTCTCGGAATACGAGGCTCTGCACATGACTGGTTTTCCAGCTACCTAACAAATAGACAGCAATCAGTTAAGATTGGGGAATCAACAAGCAGCAGATCTGACATCTACTTCGGCGTCCCACAGGGCAGTATTCTCGGTCCCTCGCTTTTCATTACATACATTAATGACCTTCTTCAAACCACTATCCCAAACTCTGAATTCATCTGCTATGCTGATGACACCGTAGCTCTTTTTAGTGGTAATACTTGGGAGGAAACATACTTGTCAGCTGAGACAGGACTATCATTAGTATCGAAATGGTTGGATCACAATCTTCTCACTCTGAACATGAACAAAAGCTATCACATCCCATTCTCAAAGACATCAGTCTCCTCTGCTCCTCTCACATACCACCTAAAGTTACATTCCTGTGATACAAATAACTTAATCTGCTCATGTGGGTCCATAAGTAGATGCAGCACCGTCAAGTATCTGGGCCTTATCGTTGATGAACACCTTTCTTTTAAGCAACACTTGACTGGTCTATCCAAAAAAGTTAGAAAAATAATTTATTTAGTGAAACGGCTGCGGGACTGTTCACCTCTAAGTGTCCTTCGCGTTGTCTACCATGCCCTGTGCCAATCTGTTATACAATATTGTATTGCAGTTTGGGGCAGCGCAGGTAAGACGGCTCTCCTCGAACTAGAGCGTGCGCAGCGTGCTGTCATCAAAGTCATGCTAAGAAAACCTTTTAGATTTCCTACCGACTTGCTGTATAATGAAACGGGCATCCTCAGAGTCAGACAATTATTTATTTTCAGTGCAGTATGTAGAGTTCATAAAAGTATTACAAATTTACCGATAAGAGACCTCATAATGAGCAGACGTATATACAGAGTCCCGGTACCTGCTGTCCATACATCTCACGCCAAGAGGTCTGCTTCCCATATGCACCCATTTATATATAACTCTGTTTGCAAAATTATCGATCTAAAAACATGTACCTTATCAAATGTTAAATCCAAACTCAAAAAATGGTTTGTGACCCTATCCTACAATGATACGGAAAATATAATATGTTCTAATGTTTAGGTCTGACTTACTCGCTCTCCTACACCTTTCACTCACACACACACATACACACACATTCACACGCACGCACACACACACACACACATATACACACCCTAAAAGCATAAGCCTTATCACCCTCTCTCACACATCATTTTAACTAGGTTTAGTTACTGTTACCTACTCTTTTGTAAGCCCCAAGATACAGGCTCAGCCTAGTTTGGGGCTTACCGGACACCTTTGTGCATGTGTATTTTATTATAAATAAAAATTATTCTATTCTATTCTATTCTATTCTATTCTATTCATATGCAAGTTTCGTAGCACTTTGGTAATTGCTACGAGCGTAGGCCGTAGCAGATCACTCGGCTTCGTAGGCACACTGCCGTATTCGAACTTCAAGATATTCACAAGAGACGACACGTACTAGATACGTTATAGTTTAGATATCAACTAGTTCTCTTTTGCAGCGCAATTCGGGCAGCCGATGTCACTTTTACGTTAGATAGAGTAAGATATCTATCTATTAGATCTGAATTAGATCTCTTAGCCATATCCTGTGGAAATCGTTCAAAAGTATCTCCAGAATCGCGCAAATGTCAAATTTGACAGGTTAGATCTTAAACTTATCGTTATCGTATCAGAGTGATATCTAAAAGATATCTAATAGATGTCTATTTCAAAATCCGAATTGGGCCCATAGGTACCTACAAATAATAATACAGCCTTACTAATATTCTACGCCCCAAAACGTTGCTGGTCACAAGCCTCTTTTGATACAAAATAGATTAACATAAATTCTTTTTGAAATTAGGTAAAAATTACTGTCTCATTTACTCCCCAAAAGTGTCCCCTATGTTTAAAATTCATTCATTTACGTTACATGTCCTTCTTTGGGTCATAGACTGTGTGTACCAAATTTCAACATAATTGGTTCAGTAGTTTCGGAGAAAATAGCCTGTGACAGACGGACAACCAGACGCACGAGTGATAAGGGTTCCGTTATTTCCTTTTGAGGTGCGGAAGCCTAAAGATAATTAAAACGAATTAAACTTTAACTCACCCACAAGATGGACGGACGACCTTGTTAAAGCCGCCGGAAGACGCTGGATGCGGGTGGCTTCCAACCGGTACGAATGGAGGTCCAAGGGGGAGGCCTATGTTCAGCAGTGGACGTCTTATGGCTGAGATGATGATGATGATGATGAAACTTTAACTGCTATAAACCGTAGTTAGGATTTGGAAGGCCGACGGGACCTCGGCAACAGGGATTAGGGTCACAACCCTGACCCCAACCCTCTCTACAGGAGCTCAGTTGTGATTCGCATTTCGCGCATACCAAAATATTAACTGACAAAAATAATTACGGCTCGATTAACGACCATCATATCGGTTCTTGTCTACGTGACAACGTGATAAAACGGTATCCGACACTTTCAATCGCGCTCTGTTACTTAAAAAGTGACGGATATTTGTCTTGTGGATAAAGCCGTCCTAGGCCTGTGATACTGATATGGAATCTTTTCATTCAGCCCATTGTAGTGCGAAAAAATAAGTAAATAAATAGGGAATATTAGGCAAAGCTCTGCGTAGGTGGCACCTTTGTGGCACATACAGTAAACAAACCACATTGACACATCACACGTCACGTCAATCACATGACCTACCGCGAAACAAGAAAATCGAAATTTCGTTATCTAATCTCTTTGTCACTCTTGCATATTCGAGCGATAAAGAGGCAGATAACTAAATTTAGATTTTCGCGTTTACCCTTGTTAACAAACCGCCTTGATGCATCAATGTCATATTTTATTGTCCGTGAAAACTTGTCAAAAACCAGTTTAAGGCACAGTATGTATAAGTTAGTCTATGAATTTACTGAGTCGGTAGTGCTGCACTCTGGCGGCAGAACATTGCAGTAATATCCCCTATTACCGTTGTATTACCGTATCAACTGCACATTCTGTTGTTTTTGTGTTTATTTTACGTGTCAATGGGTACACTGAAAATCAGCGTCGTAACACTACTTATGTGCTGCGACACACGCATGCTGAGTGTTATCCTTTTCATGAACTACTCGCAGTACTGTAACTTCAAATTTACCTAGATTTACTCGTAAGCCTATTTTAATATTGTTGTCTATGTGTGTTTCAAATAAAAGCATCATTCAGTCATTCAATAACAATTGGTGGGACGACATCGACGCATTTTACAGCGACTGGCGGGAGCATGGGACAAAACATAGCCTGTTAAAAAAATTGTAGTGCACCACTACTAGGATAAATCCCCCGCTTTTCTTTTGGTTTCGTACCTGGATGACAGCGGCCTCCATTTTTCTATTTATATCCATTCCGATTTGAAGGACGACTGTGAATGGGATATATTTTTCTCTCTTCATAATACCATAAAGTTGCACCAAGAAAAGTCTGCAGCGGATTTGATAGCCCGCGCAGTGTAATTGTTATTTAAGTATACGTCAGAATTTCACTGCGTGGGCTATCAAAATCGCTGCAGACTTTTCACGGTCTGACTATACCTACTCGGATCTTCCATCAGAAGGAAAATTCTTAATAATTGCAATTCTTTATCAAGCAACCCCTCCTCCTTCTCAAAATCAACAATAATCACAGGAAACTTAGCATGAAGAAAAAAGAAAGTCAATTTCAAAAACATCCCGTAATAATACAGTAACGCAGAAGGGATGGAGCGGAAATAGTAGATTGTTAACCAAGGGTTGAAAGGCACCCATTTCTGTCGAGGTAGTTTGGCGCTCGAACGCAGTGAGAGCGCCAATAGTCCGAGACAGAAATGGTGCCTTTCACCCGAGTTAAACACTCTACTTTTCATATCGAATGCGAGGAAACCAAACAAGACATGGCAATTTCGCAAAATCAGTAATGGAAGTACCTAATAGATCTACGGACATGATTTATTTTCCTTAGGACTTACTTGCAATCGGAGACTTTACATATGTGAAGATTAATAACCCCTAGCGAAAATCATTTAGAAATGATGCAATATTTACGAAAACACACATTTTATAACAAACTGCAGTAATTTTAAAATGATTTGTTCATTATAGTATGAAAATCAGCGGGATTGCCTCTTACTTTTTAATTTTATACTTTTTCGTTCTAAAAGCCGCAATAGACTACCGGACCGCATCGCGACATTGATGCGCCGCACCGTAATAACATAATAAAGTATTTTAAATATTAAATAACAATTTAATTTATATTATACGTAATTTTTATCTTGTATTTTATTTTATTTTCATGAATATAGTGCTAAATAACTTTAAAAATCAATTTAATATCGTACAAACGTTTAACTGTGGCTGTCTAAGATTCTGCCTTTGCTCATTTACGCAAGTGTATGGTTTAAAAAAATATTTTTGGTGTAATCCTTTTGGTTCCCGCCTTATGAAATCGAGTAAATAGAATTCAACGAAAGAAATCAAGAATAATTTGTTTTTAACAATTCACTTACATCGTTTTTTATAAAAAAAGGATCAACGTGGGATTAGTAACATTAAACAATTACCAATTGTTCCAGGCGAGGAAATAAAGACACTATTTTTCCATTTTGTTTCCACCCAGTTGTTCGTGGAACGGGGACGCAGAGGAGTACACCACTTTTCTGCACTAGAGCATAAACGTATCACTTTCTGCGCACCTTTTAGAACATCAACGACCCACTTTCAGAGCATGAGATATGAAAATAAACAAATTGCAAGCGGCAGCGGGTCAGGGTTGCGGCCTTAATCTCAGGTTGCCGTGGTTACCCGGCTTGCCGGATATAAGTTACGGGAATTATGGTATTTTGGGCCTAGTTTGTTATGAGAAGACGGGCTTTCGAAATTAGAGTGTATTGACTTGCGCTCCACTCACTATCAGTATAATGTCATTATTTTGACATTTCTTCAAAAATATTAAAAATGTTTAATAACTTCATTATCGTCCATCATTCTTTCTGTCATTTCTGATTCCATCATTCTAACCAATTCACTGTCAGTATAGTTAATGTCATTTCTAGTATTATTACTTTGACATAACTCCAATACTGACGGAAATTATTAAAATAAACTTCATTACTTGCCGTCATTCCTTCATGACACTCCCTACACTATCACTAAAAACGTCATTCCGTCAAAGTAATGTCAGTATCCATGATAGTGTCGGGGCCGTAACTAAGAGTGCGTTTTGAGACTAGTGCATTCGCCACCGGAAAGATAGAAATGAGAGAATACCTTCATTGGTGGGCCCTGTAAAACTGTTAATTATTAAATTGCCCAGAGAATTTGCATCGCCATTCAGCGCGGCAATGCCACCAGCCTTCTGGGCACCCTGCCATCCGGCGCTGAGCGAGCTCCCATTTTTTAATTGTAAATATGTGTTTATAGAGTTGAGTTTTAATTTTAATGTTTAGTTTAAGTATTTATTTTGTTAATACTGTTTTGCTTTCAATAAAACCCCCATTTGAAAAACTACCAGAAAAGTCACCATGAAAAAATGCGAAGTTAATTTTAAACCCGTAATTGTAACGCAGAAGCGATGGAGCGGCAAATAAACAGAGCGCACGCGGCAGCGGGTCAGGGTTGCGGCCTTAATCTCAGGTTGCCGTGGTTACCTGGTCAACCGGCTTGCCCGGATACATGTTACGGGAATTATGTGTCTACCTAAATATAAGTCCACAGAAATCCGAATTAGGTAGGATGAACTAGGATATACTTACTGCCGTATTCGAACTTCAAGATATTCACAAGAGACGACACGTAGGTACTAGATCTATTCTAGATACGTTATAGTTCAACTAGTTCTCTTTGGCAGCGCAATTCGGGCAACCAGTGTCACTTTTACGTTAGATAGAGTAAGATATATATTAGATGTGAATTAGATCTCTAAGTCATATCCTGTGGAAATCGTTCAATAGTATGTACCTATCTCCAGAATCGCGCAAATGGCAAATTTGACAGGTTAGATCTTAAACATACCGTTATCGTATTTTGGTGATGTAGAGTTAGGAATTTTGGTGGCATTGGGTGAACATAGAGCAATGGAGTCGTTATTATATTTTTTTTTGATTGAATGAATGAATGAATAAATGATTGATAAATGATAAGATAAATCAATAATGCATAATAAAATTTATTAGTTACATACAACTTGTAGCCTAACTTGTATGTATAATTTATATTACAAACCTATTTCTTCTTTTTGGTTGACCAAAAAGTCCCGGCAACCAACTCTTGTATCATTGACGTTATGTTTCTGTCAAGTTCGACAAATCAGAAATATTTTCATTAATTTGTGAGAAGTAACGCAATTTCGTTTTATCTTCAACATAATTTACATAACGAAATAGAATGAGTTCTCCGCAAACTGAAACAATTCTGCGATGGATTGAACTATACCAAGAACTTACTTATAGCGAAGAGAGCAATTCTATCTTTTGTTCGGCATGTAACGTACGTCTCACGCAGATGAAAAAGTACAATATACTAAAACATATTAATAGCAAATCACCATAGACTGAACTGCGGCGACCAAGATGGCTTTGTTTATGACTTGTGCATATTTCTGATTGCGTGCAATATTCCGTGGAATAGGGTAAATCACCCGGAGTTTCGGAAGTTTTTCGATAAATATATTTGCTGCAAATGCACAAATAACAAAAAGTTACCCGAACAAAGTCTTTTGAGAAAAGTATATTTGTCAAGAATATACGCGACTATAGTTAACAAAATAAGATTCACATTTTTCAATTGCAATTTATGGTTAACTATAGATGAAACACTTGACGCTCTTGGGAATCCTGTTGTAAATGTAATTGTGAAATCTTTGGAAGACAATTTACAAAAACCTTATTTGTTAGCTTGTAAAGTTGTGACCCTAGTTAATGCCAATACAATTGCTTCTATAGTTGACGAAAGTTTAAGGTTTTTATGGGAAGATAACTACACAGTTAATATAAATAAATTCTTGATCTTTTGCACAGACAGTGCCGCATATATGATTGCCGCTGGTAAAATTTTAAAGAAGACATATTTGAACGTTAAACATGTAACTTGTTTAGCTCACGGTCTACATAGAGTCGCGGAGCAAATTCGATCGGAAAACAGTTTAGTAAATACTTTGATATCAAATGTCAAAAAAATTTTTTTGAAATCCCCTCATCGCATCCGAACTTTTAGGCAATATGCTCCGAACATACCGTTACCACCAGAACCAGTGGTTACTAGATGGGGCACCTGGTTAGAAGCTAGTTTTTATTATGCTACCTACTTTGAAGATATAAAACGCATTGTAATGCGGTTAAATAGTAGGGATGCTATGGCAATCAGAGAGGTTCAAGCTTTATTTGGCCATAGAAATTTAAAAAACAAGTTGGATTTTATAAAAAACTGCTATAGCATTATACCAGAATCAATTAATCAATTAGAGTGTACACATATTCCAATCCATGAATCGTTCCTAATAACTGACATCGTAAGGAGTACATTGGCATTGCATGGAACTGAAACTGTACGAAATAAGTTAGAACTTGTATTAAATAGAAGTCCGGACTTTGACGTAGTGAGAGACATGGTTGATTTTGGCAATCATGCTCAAATTCTGAGGAATGCTACGTTAACATCGGTGGACGTAGAGAGATCTTTCTCGACACACAAATGGATTTTTCACAAGTTGAGAAATCGTATAACGCCAGGGAATATGGAACAAATTGCCATAGTGTATGCTTTTCATAATCTTGACAACCATTTCACATCAGATGAAGATAACATGCAAGATTTTGAAACTTTAATTCCAGTTGCAAGTTGTTCAAGGTCTTGAATACATAATCATTTTAGTTAAATAGTAAAATTTATTTACATGTAATATTTTGAAATCTACATAATATATGGCTTTATCATTCAGTTATTCATTTATTCAAATAAAAAAAATACAATGGCGACTCCACTGCACTACTTGTGCTAAAAATGCCACCAGAATCCTAACCCTAGATGTCTAATAGATGTCTATATTTCATAATCCGAATCGGGCCCATAGAGCTAAGGATCCCTATTCGACAAGCGACGTTTGACGTATCGTGTTGTTCTCCCGTTGATGTGGGAAAAATTATAAGTTCTCGAATACGTACAATGTCAAAATTTGACATTAACAATCCACAGTTAGGGTGACAAGCAAACGAAACAGAACCACCCTTAGTTTAGAGTTGAGTTTTGGTTGTACCAAATGATATTATCCACCGTTGATGGAATCAACACTCAGTATGCAATAAAATCAAATGTTAATTGACTTGACGTGGATGCAAAATCTGACAGTTGTACATGTCGATTTTGGCCCAAGTTTTCATAACGTTAGAATGCCAAATGTCAGCTTCTTAAATTTATCAGAAGTATTAAAAAAATAGCATCGCGCACAAGACATTTTTCTGGAATGCTCCAGAAGAGCTCTAGGTAACAAAAAGAAAAAGAAATATAATTAGGGAAGTAAAAAACATTGAAATTTAATGCTCAGGCCGCGTAGCCATGATGCCAATCGCTTACGCTCTGTAGCGATCGAAACGCAACTGGCACTGTCGCAATATGGAAGAGTGATAGAGAGACATAATGCTTTTCGTTGTCGCAGCGATAGCGATTGTAACCTTGGCTAGGCCGGCTGGTTCCTGTGACAGGATATAATGTGATACATCAATTAAAATGATTAGATGAAAGTATCGAACAAGCAACCTTCAGCTTTTACACCCCTGGATTCTGAGGGGCTACCGCGAAAACCGAAATTCGCAAATTGCGGGGATCTTTCTCTTTTACTCCAACGAAGGCGTAATTAGAGTGACAGAGAAAAATCCCCGCAATTTGCGAACTTCGATTTTCGCAGTTATAGCCATGGGGGCCTACCGTCAACCACGTTCGACGTGTTGCCTCTCTATCGCACTTGTAAATTCGTACGTAAGTGTGACAGGGCAACACGTCCTCTGGCTATTGGTTAAGTATAGTATTTTTCCTTAACCGGAAATATACCAGAATACATACAATATAGGTCAGGGCTGCGTCCTTCCACATTTTCCATGGCGGGCTGATATTTATGTCGGTTACCGAGCCAAGAAAACGGTAAAAACCAGTAGAAAGTGATCTCCAAATACACGTCGGTGTTACTGGAGTTTTTAATGAATTATTACCAGGGAGATAACACACAATTGTAGTAGGATATATGAATTCTTTACCATTTTACTCGAGAGCAATGATAAAATTCGCAGAAACAATATATTTGCAAGTTACGCAGACGTTAGCGAATATGTCATTGTCAAACTTAGGGCTTTTTCTCAAGAATTCTCGAGACGAGAAATCTCGAGAAATTTGTCCTAAGTCGAGACGAGAGAAAAAACCCTACCTATGCCTCGAGAACTCGCGAAATAAATGTCTGGTGATAAGCAAAAAGAAAACACATAACACGTGGTATGTCTATAGTGTGTTTCTTTAGGTAGTTAAATTTTTTTTACATATTTTGGTCGAGAATTCCCGTGCCTCGAGAAATTAAAAAGGTCGAGAAACCAGAAACTCTAGTCAAACTCGTGGTAAAGGTTGCCCGTTTCACAGGTACCAAACTGGAAAGGTTCTGCACCCGTGGAACAGCGATCGATAGGATTCAATTACCTGCTGGAAACCTTAAACGTTCAATTTGCAATTATTTTACACAAAACGACCAATTCTGATAAGGAAATGTTGGTATTGAATTGGAAAAGGAATGATGAAAGAATCGAATATAGGTACCCTTAGACTAGGAATCCTCTAGACTGAGTTTAGAGCAATTATTTCATGCAACCGATGATGCCAAAAATGCGGGGGTGCGCGGGACGAGATGAGCGAAGTCCCATCCCGTGCCGTGATTGGTCCGTTCAAAGACACGGACGTCACATAAGGACACTTTCGACTCGAACATGGAGTAAAATTACCGTATGCGTGGCAGAGGAGGTAGCGTGACTATGCTCAGTCTGGTGGATGTCTTGTCTGTGGTAGGTACCTAAATAAAATAAGCAGTCTTGAATTATCATATATATAAAATTGAAAAACCAGAACGGGATAAAAAACGAGAGAAGAAGCGAGATGGCGCCTTACAAATTTCTAAAAAAGTTTTTGACACGTTTCTCGAATACGACGCACGTATGATAAGAAAAAACTGTTCCAATCTATTATCTAAATATGAGAATATAACTAGAACATAAAATTTATCGCTTTCGATGCGTATTTAATTTACAATTAAGCAAATGAAATTTTCAAAATAACTTTATTCGGCCATCTCTCGGCAACTCTCGGTTGCTTTCGTTTGGCGGTGCTACAGATTAGACCAAATAATCCGTAAGTTAAAGTAAACTAAATTATGTTTGTCATGTTGGTATACGGGTATTTCTGAGTTTTTTTACACGAAGTAAAATAAAAAGTGCTGCCAACCTCAACCTTAGTCTACGCCCATACGAGTGACTTATGCCATATATGACATCAATCAAATTAATATTGTCATATTATAAATAATTTGTATTTTGTGGTTTTAAATTTCTTTTTAAAACAAATTTAAAACAACAAAGTTTTTTGATAGCAAGTTATAACGTAGGTAGATAAAGTGCATGTTCAGATATTTTTGAGCGACCAGATGAAAATAAGCAAATGTACAGTCAGCAGTCAGCCAAATATCGTAACTTTATATATAACTTTATTGCCATAGAAATAAGGATGTGTTCCGATATAGTGGCGAAATATTGAGAGACCACAGCGGCTCGGATACTGAGAGAATGGGAGAGGATCGTGCCGAGAGCGAAGGTACTTGGGACAACAAAATGGGAGATAGCCGATCGACGGAGACGCCTAAGGTACCGCTGAAACAACGTAGTTGCTCGAGACCTGCTCAACCTCCGCCATGCCGACTGGCGAGAGCTATCGCAAGACCGAGAAACATGGCGTGATATGGTGTCGGCCAGGACTAACCTTGCGTCACCGTACCTAGCCGTAGTAAGTAATGTTATAATATCCATAAAGGGAAATGGGGAGTACGTTTGTATCATGGTATAATAATATACTCCGCCTGGTACTCTCTTCCCTTCTTTTCGTGGTCACATGACTGACACAAGTCTACGTCATCATGCGACAGCGCTATATGATATTGATAATATGCGATAGCGCTATATAAAGTGGCAATGTTATTGTGACGTAGGCTTGTGTCACTCTGTCTGGGAAGAGAAGACCATGTTTTATTAGACTAAGGTTTGTATCAAAAGGCGATTTATGGGCGGTGGTCGTCCATATTATTCTTAAGGCGGTAATTAATCTAATGAACTTTTTTGCAACTAGGCTTTAATACAACACAACTAGGCTTTAACACAACATAAAATAAATAATAATTTTATGTTGAAACAAGTTTTAAATAAATACCTACGTAGATGAAAAAATACAATATTGCCTTTTATCAAATCACATCATTTTTTGAGAAATTTGCGGACTAAGTTATCCAAATAACGGCTACAATTTAATAAGAAATGGATATCACAGTTATAAACCCTGGCAGGATTGAATACATAATAATGTCGGTATTTCAATGTACATAAAACAAACTCTTTATTTCATTTACGCGAGCGGAGCTGCGGGCCCGTCTAGTTTACAATATGAGTGGTGATAATTGCTATAACTGTTCCAAATTTTAGGTATCTACGTCAAACGGTTTCTGAGAAACACGCATTTAATTGATTTGCAAGACCGAAGTGATCCCATAAGGGCCCCCCCACATCTGGCGTCTTTAGAGCGTCGGCGTCTACAATTCTATGGCCGACGTCGACGCAACGTCGACGCAGCGTCGACGCAACTGCGTAGCGACGTCATTTTCCATAGCGCTGGACCGACGCCGACAGACGCCGACGTTCGAAAGACGCCAGATGTGCCCCCCCCCCCCCCCTAAGTGTTCCGTGAACAATGTTTTGTACGGAACACTAAAAATGGAATATTTTACGCATGTAGGTGTAAGCATAGAGAAAAAAATACATAGAGTGCTCACTCCATATGTCAGTTTTGGTACCGAAACGACTATTAGGGGTCATCCATTAATTACGTCACACGTTTAGGGGGAGGGAGGGGGTCAAGAAAATGTGACATATTGTGACATGGGGGAGGGGGGAGACACAAACTTTGTGACGTCACTTTAACTTCATCAGTAACCGAAAATTTATTTAAATTATTTAGTACGCTGTACATTTAAATAACAAGTTTTTAAAACAAAAATAGTTTATAATCGTTTAATTTTCTTTCCTAAGCAGTTTTGGGTTATAAAATTACTAATATTTATATCGTCAAAAATATTTTGATAAAATATTAATAATACTTAGGTACTTACTTAATTCGATTTGGCGATTTCGTAGAAAAAATGTGACGTCACACTAGGGGGGGAGGGGTTTGCCAAATGTGACCAAGTGTGACAAGGGGGGGGAGGGGTAAAAAAACCTAGAAATTGGTGTGACGTAATTAATGGATGACCCCTTATTTTCGTAGTCGACATCTAGAATCGAGTAGCGGAATTATCAGTAGATGTTCGACGACCAGTCTGGCCTAAAGGGTAGTGACCCTGCCTATGAAGCCGATGGTCCCGGGTTCGAATCCTGGTAAGGGCATTTATTTGTATGATGATACAGATATTTGTTCCCGAGTCGTGGTTATTTTCTATACAGGGTGATTCATGAGACGTGAGCAGGACTAATCCTGCACATTCAGTAACTAATAATTGATCGATCACCGTCGTATTTAGGCGAAACCACAACAGTTTTTCCTATTTTTTAACTTTTTAGTGAGGGTTAGTTTAATTGTCTACAATCATGGTCACCCTACAAGACCTAATCACTGAACATAAAAACTTTTTAACCGTAATGACAGCGTTATGATTACGAAGAAAATAACTGTCAAACTTGAGGGAGATACGAGTTTTCAAAAGTAACCAGACCGTGATGACAGTGATGACATTAAATTTGACACAGAGTATCGGTAGTTTAGTATTGTAATTTTAGGGTGACCATGCATGTCGTAAATAAATTAATAACTTTTTTTTTCAACTTGACTAGAAAATTAACGTTTATCTCACTAATACTGATACGAAACAGTTGCTTATAATTTACGAAATGCGCAGTGTTAGTCCTGCTCACGTCTCCTGAATCACCCTGTATACATATGTAAGTATTTATATATTATACACCGTGAAATTTTAGTGGTTGTTTTCCCGCGGCAGGGCGATTTGCTATCGGTAGTACTTTCGAATTATGATAGACAAACTTATAAATAAACTGTTTTCCAAAAAAAAAAATTACAAAAAAATAACCTAAACTCGAACAAGCGAAAAACAATAGTAGCACACTAAAACTGCAAGTCGACGACAGTTCCCGATATTGTAAACAGATAAACAAATAAACATGCACATGTTACTTTTTTAAACTGTGTAACAGGCTAGTGCTTTACTGTTTGACAACTGAAATTAAAATTTACTTAGACTGTTCCTTCACGATTAACAGTTGAAATAAAACCTTTTTATTAGTTTGATCTTGCCAGTTACGTTGTGTCAACTTTGGTAAATCGAATAATTACATCCTCTTCGCTTATTAAACTAATGTGATAACAGATCCTGTCAATGTCATCACTGCTATTTCTAGTAAAATGGATCGACATTACGAATATTCTAATTTAGAGTACGTCGCGATGGTGCAGCTGTACGCTAGGGCTAACTACGACTCCCACGCCGCCCGGCGACTTTACGCGGAACCGGACCATTTACAGTCGCTGCGTCTTCGGGAGATTTTAAACCCCTAAGTTCCACACGGACGAACAATTGTCGCCGCCACACAGCGGCTGCTTAACCACGGGCAGTTTCAAACGCCAGCACATGCACAGGGCAGAGGTGATTGTGTATTGAATGTGGCGGATTGCAGTTCGAACAATTATTGCGGTATCGGGAAGATTAAGTGTTTGTTTAAGTTTTTGATCATTAAAAGCTTGATCTTAACTTGTTATGTTTACTTTTAAGGATCTGCAAACTAACTGCACGTAAAATGTGTGAAGGAAAAATAAATGGAACTACTTTTTAGGTTATTTTGTTTCAAATTAGGTAGGTACTACTGCAGTGCTACTACTGGTGTTAGGTCACATTCGAGTTTCGTTCGACACATTTATAAATCTGGCATTTCTGCACATTATTAAAAAAAAAGATTACACGTCGACTGTATATCGATAGCAGAATCATTTCGTTGCGGGAAAACAACCACTAAAATTTCACGGTGTATATATCGTTGTCTGAGTAGCCACAACACATGCCCTCTTGAGCTTACCGTGTGGCTTAGGGCAATTTGTGTAAAAATGTCCTATGATATTTATTACGTTGCAACGACCGAAAAGTCCCCCTCCCCTGCAAAAATCGGCAGACTGTTTTGTACAGAAATTTACAGACAAGGCGTCTCCGTTTGGTTATATCCTCTAAGGTTCAAGCCACAACACACCACTTGTTGTCGAACCTTCACCGATGGAACCAATTACGTGAGTACTCGCTGTGACAGTTCATTAATTGCTGGGCAAGTTTGCATACTGCTATCCTCACAAGCCTTTGGCACAGATTACTTGGTAGATGGAGCATTTTTTTGCGATTTTTTCCTATAAAAATGTCGATAAAGGTAACAAAATAAAGCCTGACCAGTAATATACGATCATTGTCAAGAGGGCGCTGTTTTTCTCATGTATAGGTGACAGTTCAGTATAGTATGTAAAAATTAGTTCCAGTGAAATTCCGCAACATGGTGCGTGATCAATTGATCATTTATATTCCTGGTCAGGCTTTAAATTCGCGATAGACCCGATTGTAAAACTATTTAACATTGTGTTCAAAACGCGAAAGTTTTAAATGTTAATAAAAAATTTGATTCCCATACAAAAAATATGAAAGATTTTCAAAGCTTTTTCAAGTAGAAATTTCCCCAATTCGTAAACATTCCGACATAAAATCAGTATTCATGATGAAAATAATTTGCCGTTGTCACTTTAGCTTGTGCTCATAGAACCGGGCCGTGTCTGTTATGTCATAGAAAAGTGAGCGCCGGAAGCTCTGGCCCGGACACGGCCCGGTCTAACGTGGGTCATTAGTGGTCTGTTTGTTACGATTATTACTATAAGTCAAAAATATCGCTATTGTTGCCAGAATAAAAACCCGCCTATTTTAGAATATTTTTCAAACCGGAAGGGTACGATGATAAATGTAAATTCTATACAATTCTGAGACATTTGGCATTTTATGTTATAAATTAAATTGTATGGAGATGACATTTATCATCGTACCTTTCCAGATTGCAAAACCAATATAAAGTTAGACCGTAAAAAGTCTGCAGCGATTCTAATAGCCCACGCAGTGCAAGTGTCATTTTAAACGTCAAACTTCTATGAAATCATGACGTATAAATAACACTTACACTGCGTGGGCTATCTAATCCGCTGCAGACTTTTATTGGGGCGACTATAAACCCTTTAATATGCGGTATCTATTAGGCAATAGTCCATGTAAGTCTGTGAACCGATCGATATGTCACCGTCACTCCAATTACTTGCTTGCTTCCTGCGTATGTTAAATAATATTATCAAAATATAATATTTATATCAGTTTCCATATTCGCATACAAAATGTTTTGAAATAATAAGTACCTTATTTTTAGGGTTCCGTAGTCAACTAGGAATTGAATTGGAAAAGGAATATTTATAATAGTTTCGCCATGTCCGTCTGTCTGTCTGTCCATCGGTCCGGGGCTTTGCTCCTTAATCGTTAGTGCTAGAAAGCTGCAATTTGGCATGGATATATACCTACATTAATAAATCCAACAATGTACAAAAAATTAAAAATTAAAAATCCGGCTCAAAAATTTCCCGGTTTATGTTATTCGTTTGAGTCTATATAACAATATAGACCAACCGCATAACAAAAAATAAAAAAAATAGTTTTCAAATTTCTTATATATTTGAAATTAAAAATACCCATATTTGTACAGGTTTCTTCTCACTTGATGGTCTCACAGGAAGATGGAAGCCACCAGCAACATTACATGCTGAGATGGGGCCATTTCGTGGCACTTTAATCGTATTTCGTGTTTGCTTTTATATTAAGTATTCTATTCTATTCTATTGAACACAATTGACATTGTTTATGAATAAATATCTTGTATCTTCTATTGATCTATTCTATTCTATTTACATCTACTATTGTGAAATCGCCAATACCATATGTTTGTTGTGTCAAAATTAAGATGCAAATAGAAAAAAATAGAATGGAATGAAATAGAAAATAGAATGGAAGGCGCAGCGTGGGTAGGCCCCCCACAAGGTGGACTGACGACCTGGTAAAGGTCGCGGGAGTCCGCTGGATGCGGGTGGCGCAAGTCCTGTCATTGTGGCACTCTTCGGGGGAGGCCTATGTCCAGCATTGGACGTCCTCTGGCTGATATGATGATGATGATGATGAATATAGTTTGTTTTTTTAGCATTAGAAAGAACTCCACAAAAGCAAGCGTGCAGTTTTTATCAGGCTCTTTAAAAATTGTTAATAATTATTGAATTATCTAATGTAGCATTGGTCAATCAATACATATAATTTACTTCAAATTATTACCGCTATAAGTGTCGGATTTGGAACCACAAGCTTACTTCTGCGAAGTTCTTTCTAATGCTAAAAAACAAACATTAGAAAATAATGGAAGACCTTTTTATAGGCCCCCGGGTGGGTTAAAGGTTAAAGTTCCACTATCAATATTTCTTCCGCCGTCGTTTGACATCATTTATGCAATATGCACACTCGTTACAGAAGCCATCCGCTCGGAATAGACTGAGAACAACCCCTATAAATAATCTAACTACTCGGAATACTGTTAGATTTCAAGGGCTTATTAGTTATTTATTGACGTCGTAGAAGAGGTAACGGGTTTCAGGGTTTTGTAAGGGTTTTTAGGGTTCCGTACCCAAAGGGTAAAACGGGACCCTATTACTAAGACTTCGCTGTCCGTCCGTCCGTCCGTCCGTCTGTCACCAGGCTGTATCTCACGAACCGTGATAGCTAGACAGTTGAAATTTTCACAGATGATGTATTTCTGTTGCCGCTATAACAACAAATACTAAAAACAGAATAAAATAAAGATTTAAATGGGGCTTCCATACAACAAACGTGATTTTTGACCAAAGTTAAGCAACGTCGGGAGGGGTCAGTACTTGGATGGGTGACCGTTTTTTTTTTTTTTTTTGCTTTATGGTACGGAACCCTTCGTGCGCGAGTCAGACTCGCACTTGCCCGGTTTTTTTACAGTAGATACGGCGCTACTTTACCGCCCTATGGCACAGAATAACTAAATGATAGTACTAGGTGCAGAAGACTTATTCTCTAACAATCTATCTAATCCGCACAAATATGGCCGCTAGGTGGCGACAGCGCCACGCGCGGCTTATGGCAAACCCCAAAATTGGGGTCGAACAGATGCACTTTTAGCTACCTGTAGCAAAGCGACGAAATCGCGGAGTGAGCCACGCCTGCCTAGGGTGGGATTAAGGTCAATACGTGCATATTTCGAAAATAGAAAGGGTCATGTGTACTGTAAAACGTTGTATAATACACGTGCGAAAAGGTCCCCAACTCGTGTCGATATAAAACACTCCATGATTCTTCTCTTTTCGCACAGACTCTACCTTATGTTTCTTTCAGCTGTCAAACTAAGATAATATTACACTATCTGCCGTATTCGAACTTTAAGATATTCACAAAAGACGACACATTCTAGATCCATTCTAGATACGTTATTGTTTAAATATCAACTAGTTCTCTTTTGCAACGCAATTCGGGCAACCAATGTCACTTTTACGTTAGATAGAGTAAGATATCTCTATTAGATGTGAATTAGATCTCTAAGTCATATCCTGTGGAAAGCGTTCAAGAGTATCTCCAGAATCGCGCAAATGTCAAATTTGACAGGTTAGATCTTAAACATATCGTTATCGTATCTTGTAGGCCAAGCAATAAGAAGTTATAGAGGGAAATGCTAGGAACATAATTTTTGACTCCGTAGCTTTGTTTGGACTAGTTAGGAGGTGAACATATCAAAAGTCCCCGGCCGTAGCCCCGGTGCTGGGGGGTAGAGGGGGGAAAGAAGGTCTCATTTTTCGGTTTTTCACTTATATCTTGGAAACTTTGCGTCTTAGCGACATGATTACTAAGACAAATCAAAAGCTGATAAAATTTGTTACAAGTTTTATTCAGTCAAGTTTTTCGATATCTTGAATAGTTTTTGAGATATCCGCTCTTGAATGTTTATTTAGGGCTTTCAATTTTATCTTGATATCTACATTAGTGAAGCTCTTAGGCCGTGTTTGGTATCATTTTCGTATAAGTCAGGGGTGCTGAATTCATTTTTGGTATCACTTTGATACCATTCCTAAGAAAAAACATATAAACTTTAAACAAATACCTTTTTTTTTAAATTCCTCTTCACGCTTAAACCGCTCAACCGATTTAATTCAAATTTGGTGTACAGATATTTCGAGTCCCAAGACAGGACATAAGATACTTTTTATCTCAATAATCATCCTTTAAAGTTGTGAAATGGAGTATGGGGGGAATTCTACTTCGTCGACGAAACTGAGTTCCTGAGGTTAATACTGCTTAAGGTAAGGTTTGAAGTCATGATTGGTATCATTTTCATCTAAATCACAGATGTATACCATCCTAAATTTCATCTAAACCGGTTCAGTGGTTATTGACTCTCCATACAAACTTCCACCCCACTTTTCACACCCTCAAAAGATGTTTTTGGTTATAAAAACTATCTTATGTCCTGTGTCGAGACTGAAACTATTTCTATACCAAATTTCAACGAAATTGGTTCAGCGGTTTAAGCGTGAAGAGGTATTTAAAAAAATATGTTTTTTTAAATTTTGGTTTTACTTCGAAATAGTGTCAAAGTGATATCATAAATGAATTCAGCACCCCCGATTTATACGAAAATGATACCAAACATGGCCTAACAGCTTCACTGATGTAGATATTAAGATAAAATTATAATTCCTAAATAAACTTTCAAGAGCGGGTATCTCAAAAACTATTCAAGATATCGAAAAACTTGACTGGATAAAACTTGTAACTAATTTTATCAGCTTTCGGTTTGTCTTAGTAGTCATGTCGCTAAGACGCAAAGTTTCCAAGATATCAATGAAAAACCGAAAAATTCGACCTACTTACCCCCCTCTACCCCCTAGCACCGGGGCTACAGCCGGGGACTTTTGATATGTTCACCTCCTAACTAGTCCAAACAAAGTTACGGAGTCAAAAATTGTGTTCCTAGCATTTCCCTCTACAACGTTTTTTGAGCATTCATTTCCTGACCTATTGGTGATGTCTAAAAGATGTCTAATAGATGTCTATTTCATAATCCGAATCGGGCCTTAGGGGTCAGCCATTAATTATGTCACACGTTTACTACGTTTAGGGGGTGAGAGTCAAGTAAATGTGACATGTTGTGACATGGGGGAGGGGGGAGTCACAAACATTGTGACGTCATTTTCTTCATCACTATTCATCAGTAACCGAAAATTAATTAACATTTTTTTATTCGCTGTACATTTAAATAATGAGGTTTTGGATGTAGGTAATTTTCGTTCCTAATTGGTTTTGTGTTATAAAATTACTAATATTTCTTTTACGTAAAATATTTTTTATTAAAAAAATAATGCCGAGTCAGTATTGCCGATTTCGTTGAAACCAAAATTGCCTAAAATGTGACGTCACACCAGGTGGGGAGAGATTTGCAAAATGTGACCAAGTGTGACAAGGAGGGGGGGAGGGGTCAAAAAACCTAGAAATTCATGTGACGTAATTAATGGATGATCCCTTGTCTCAGTATGCATATATTATGTACTGATACCTATGTCTACGCTTGGAGGCATGTAAATATTGTCGCAGGGAACGTTTGCTCAGCAAACAGACGGTCGAGTGATCTCAGATTGGCACCAGATTGCCGCTAAATTGCCTCGCCACTGCTTCAGCTGTGTCAATATAACGTGGAGTGGAATGCAAACTAATATAACAACTTATTGCGTCACAGATATAAATCTGATCATAACATTCTTTAGGTATTTTCTAATTCTCTAAATTGGTCAAAGGGTCTAGCCGTGTTTGTATGGGGCATCGGCCCCAGAAGCCAAATTGATTGCCGTTTTGCCAATTTATTAGGCCAGATGTAAGATGCTATTTCACCAAAAAAAATTACCCTAAAATGCTGCAGGTTTTTGAGAAATTAAAAATAAAAGAAATTTGGTTTTAATTTTTTTTTTTATCTGAACTACCGAACCGATTTTTTTGTAACTTATACACATTATGTAAGTAATCTAGATGAATTATTAAAAAAAAATGGAGTTTCAAATATCCTTATAACTAGAAAATTTATTTAATATAAACAAAATAAAAACAATTATAAACTAAAATTAAAACTACATAAAGCTACAATTAAAATAACTACTAAACTAAAATAACCTATAAATAAAAATAACCTATAAATAAAAAACTGGCTCCAGTTCAGTGCCTTGGGGCAGGGTGCCAAGAAGGCTGGCGGCATTGCCGCGCTGGACGGCAATACCAATGCGTTGCGCAAGGTATGAGCCAGCCCTCTTGTCAATTATAACTAGTAATATTTTCACTTTTAATTTTTCAAAAATTTTTTTTTTATATTTCCGAAATAGGGACACCCACCAATTTTGGGTATTTTATGTATAAATTAATGTTCTATAACATATATTTTTTTCAAAAATATTAATTTGGCTCAACAGGGTAAAAATACCGTATGTATGTATGTAATGTATGAACAGACACAACTGGGAGAACTCCCGGTCCCATATCGACCACCGCGCCGCTCTGTACGAATTTGAATTTCGAACGTAACAAATTGCTAAAATGGACTATAATATAATCTATAATAACCGCATACAGCCAATAATAATAATATTATTATTATTGGCTTGCGGCTTGGTTGTCGTCGCGTCACGAAATTAAAAAACCGGCCAAGTGCGATTAGGACTCGCGTTTCTAGGGTTCCGTACATAAGTCCGACTCACGCTTGACTGCACATTTCTAATAGGTTTTCCTGTCATCTATAGGTAAAAAACTATTTTGAGTATTTTTTCAAAATTTTAGACCCAGTAGTTTCGGAATTAAAGGGGGGGGAATGGTAATTTTTTGGCTATTTACTTAAATAACTTCGAACCTATGTATTTTAAAATTATATAAAAATATGTCCATCTTTGGGTCACGAATTTACATATGTGTACCAAATTTCGACTTAATTGGTCCAGTAGTTTCCGAGAAAATAGGCTGTGACAGACGGACAGACAGACAGACGCATGAGTGATCCTATAAGAGCTTACGTTTTCCTCTAAGGACAGCGGGCTTTTTTCTATATAATCAATCGCATATTCTCGAAGCCGTTTGCAGATATTGCTAAGAACGTATAGTTAGACCGTAAAAAGTCTGCAGCGATGTTGATAGCCCACGCAGTGCAAGTGTCATTTTAAACGTCAAACTTCTATGAAATTATGACGTATACTTAACACTTACACTGCGTGGGCTATCAAATCCGCTGCAGACTTTGTTTGGTTCGACTTTAGTAATGTAACGATCTTGGAGATTTTGAAAATATTTTGTGTATAATCTCCTTTTTTTCCATTGCAAGATCAATATCAACGCAGCTCATATTAAAATGGAACTTTTTAGTGAGCCGTGTTTCCCGCCTTTTTAATTTTTAATTTCGTGACACGACGACAAGCAGGCCGCATACAGCCAATAATAATACAGTCCATTTTAGCAATTTGTTACGTTCGTAATTCAAATTCGTACAGAGCGGCGCGGTGGTCGATATGGGACCGGGAGTTCTCCCGGTTGTGTCTGTTCATACATTACATACATACATACGGTATTTTTACCCTGTTGAGCCAAATGAATATTTTTGAAAAAAATATATGTTATAGAACATTAATTTATACATATAATACCCAAAATTGGTGGGTGTCCCTATTTCGTTACGCACACGCAAGCCGGTGTGGCTCGGCCTTTAATTTCATTCGATAGCGTGACGATAGCGTGCGTGTTTGCGTTATGTCTATTTTGTATGGGATTTAAAAAGCGCGCCAAACGGGATGTTTTGGTAACTCAAAATCCCATACAAAATGACACTTATCGCAAACGCGTACGTCACGTCACAATATATATCTCACCTGATTTTGAACTTTATTTCAAAGTGGGGTAATTTTGCATAATTTCTGACACCCTTATGCCTTATGCCAAGAGACGGAAAAAGGAATGATGGTAGACAAAAAATGAGATGGGATGTCGAATTCAGGCAGGTGTGCCTGGAGCCTTGTGGAGAAGACAGGCTCTGGACAGGGACGCGTGGAGGAATATGGGAGAGGCCTAAGGGCAACCAGACAAAACGTCTGCGGAGAAAGGCTAGCAGTAAGCAGTACCTAAGTAAGCAGTATGGACCCGGGTATGTCCTTTAAACTACGTCCAAGACCACCGGTGGACGGGCAGCAGCGTCCCTCAAATTCGGTGTACTCGACTGCGATCGCCAACCCGCCTGCCAAGCGTGGCGATTATGGCATTCGCCCCCCATAAGGGGAGGCCTATGTTCAGCAGTGGACGTCTTATGGCTGAGATGATGATGATGAAGTAAGCAGTATACCCTATAAAGGATTAAGGGGGTATGGGTTATAAGGGTCATAAGGGGGAAGTGAGCAAAAACTAACCTGGCCTCTCGTATGGCGTCGACCCAGTGCACGCAGTCGACCTCCGAAGCGGCGCGTAGCTCATACTGCCGCTGACTCTCGCGGCGGTAGGTGATTGTGAAGCAAAACTGCAACACATTACTCGATTAGCACATAGGTATCGCCCACACTGTTAACTGACAGTTCGTATACTTTGGGATCATCCCTTAATTACGTCACATGAATTTTTAGATTTTTTGACCCCTCCTCCCCTCCTTGTCACACTTGGTCACATTTTGCAAATCCCTCCCCCTCTTGGTGTGACGTCACATTTTAGGCAATTTTGTTTTCAACGAAATCGGCAATACTAACTCGGCATTAATTTTTTAATAAAAAAATATTTTTGGTAAAAGAAATATTAGTAATTTTATAACACGAAACCAATTAGGAACGAAAATTACCTAAACGTGTGACGTAATTAATGGATGACCCCTTTATTACAAAAGGCATAAGGTCCATCAATGGACAGGATGGTGTTAAGCAAAAATAAGTCATCCCTCATCCATTTTTCAATAAAATGTCAACCTTATGCGTCAATATTTTGAGTTGACATCTTATTGAAAAATTAATGTGGGTTGACACATTATTGCGTATCAGCATCCAGTTAAGAGTGATGCTGTTTGTACGATACCTACCTATACCTATAAATACCTATAATTATTATCTATAGGTATGTATTAGGTACCTAAGTTGCTGAAACTTTTCAAAAAGTTGGAAGAGCTCTCGAAAATTTCATAAAAAATACACAGGACGATTTATGGTATACATTCCATTTGCCCATCATTCCTAAATATATAAACATATTTAATTACACAAACGGGTCTACCGCGATATAATTTCATTCTCGAATTGTGGTCTTTCCGTGACCACAGCTGGTGCAACTCAGCTGAAACGTCGGAATTTAAGGTAAAAACAGTGAAATTATATCGCGGTAGACCCGTTTGTGTAATTATGTGTACAAAACGCGAGAGTTTGAAGTGTTATGGTACTATACAGGGTGGAAACATAAGTCGGGCCCTGGAGGGAAACTACCTTAAATCCTTAAGCTGGCTCATTTTACTTAAAGAAGACATTCATTTATTTTTAAAAAGAAACAAAACTGCATCAAAGTAATTTTCTTTTTTTCTTCAATTTGGTTTGCCTAAAAAAATCTTAAGTACTAAATATTAGATTTTATGGATATTTTGTACGACAGACGAGTGTAAGACCTAATGTTTCTTGGAGAAATGTTATCATTAACATTAACTGTATCGACTAGTAGAATAAAATTGCGAGTTTTTATTTTTTCGAATTTTTAGTCGGTTCGAGTCCCGGGCGAGACAAGCGAGTTTTAGAAAATCTTTGAATGCAGTTTTGTTTCTTTATAAAAATAAAGGAATGTCTCCTTTAAGTAAAATGAGCCAGCTTAAGGATTTAAGGTAGTTTCCCTCCAGGGCCCGACTTATCTTTCCACCCTGTATAAAGATGAGAATAAATTGAAAACTCACCCCCACAGGAGCCCTCTCTAGCGGCTTGCTGAGGCGTTCGCAGTAAGAGCCCTCCAGAAGAAGGACCCCCGTTGGCCGACTGTTGTTTTCCGACTCGTAGTAGAACAGCAAGTTCTGTTGGCAAACAAATCATTTCTTTACACTTCTGTTTGACATTATCAAACTGCACAACGGGACTTAATCGCGTATTTAAGTTTTAAGATTTACCTCCAACGTTTCGAGGACGGCGTTGTCCCCGTGGTCTCGGTGGGTGAGTCTTCTCCGAGACCACGGGGACAACGCCGTCCTCGAAACGTTGGAGGTAAATCTTAAAACTTAAATACGCGATTAAGTCCCGTTGTGCAGTTTGATAATGTTTAATAATCGTGAAAGTTTAAATCAGTGACTTCTATTTGAGTTTGTTTTAGATTTAGGTACTAACTGTTAATTTAAGATAAAAGATAAGAGCGCACCGCCAACAAACTGTTGTACAGTTTGGCGAAATTTTTGTTACTGTTTATGTTTGTTTTTATATAACAATAAATTAAAAAAAAAAATTACGGACCAATTCGAATAATGCTTATAAGATATTGATATTGATATTGATATTTATTGAAATCAAATTTTACAGCATTACAGCTAACACCAATGCACTGTAAAATCAAGTAGTAAAATTAAGTACCTAAGATGTCACAGCGATACGATACCGATCTGTCAGTGTCAATAGTGACATTTTTGGTTGAAGAAATCGTATAATTTAGGGACGCGGAATTCAGTTTTGATATAACCTTTTCGTAAAAAAATAGATTTTCGCACAAAAAATATAAAAACGCTATGTCATTTTTTGTTACAATTTTGGTCTTTACAAACTGTGACGATTTTCACTTTCTAAAAAACTGGACAATTTTGCCCATTTACTCCTTATTTGAAAAGTATCATATTGCATGTTATTCGCAGTGACGATCAGCCGTGAGATTCAGAGAGAACAGTACAGCTGCCAAGTTTATTGCACTTTTAGCACCACCCAGGGGTCACGTGTAGGGTAGCGGTGGGTAACTTCCTACGGACGTGGTGCAATATTGACCCCCGTGCAGTATCATATTCAAATAGACATTCATAATTTTTTTTAAATTATAACATAGAAATATAATATTTTGTATTATACCTACGTATAAGTTAGACCGTAAAAAGTCTGCAGCGATTTTGATATCCCACGCAGTGCAAGTGTCATATTAAACGTCAAACTTCTATGAAATTATGACGTATTAATAACACTTACACTGCGTGGGCTATCAAATCCGCTGCAGACTTTTATTGGTGTGACTATAGTAATATACCTAATAAAAAAACCACATAGTGGAGCAAAGGCCCCAGTTTACGGTATTTTTCGGACTTGAGGCAGAATGCCACGCTATGCGCCATAAGTGCGACCATCATGTAAGTATTAAAGGTAAGTAGACATAAAGTTTCCCATCCGAGAAATGGCGAAAAACTTTATCGTTTTTAGGGTTCCGTACCCAAAGGGTAAAACGGGACCCTATTACTAAGACTTCGCTGTCCGTCCGTCCGTCCGTCCGTCCGTCCGTCTGTCTGTCACCAGGCTGTATCTCACGAACCGTGATAGCTAGACAGTTGAAATTTTCACAGATGATGTATTTCTGTTGCCGCTATAACAACAAATACAGAATAAAATAAAGATTTAAATGGGGCTCCCATGCAACAAACGTGATTTTTGACCAAAGTTAAGCAACGTCGGGCGTGGTCAGTATTTGGATGGGTGACCGTTTTCTTTTTGCATTTTTTCTCGTTTTTTTTTCGCTTTATGGTACGGAACCCTTCGTGCGCGAGTCCTACTCGCACTTGCCCGGTTTTTTTTATCACACATTAAGTGGGTACCATACCACTTTATCATATTTTAACGAGTGGCCAGTTTATCGATACTTGAGTGCAATATTAACATGGGTATAAAAATATCCTGTAATCCAATATGGCGGTAACTAGGCGGAAATAGGACAGTTCCCTGAGGACATGTCTGTATAATATATGGCCTCGTAACTGCAAATACCTACGCTCCCGGGAAAATGTTTTTGGCAAAAAAAAATATTTTTTAGTACAAGCTTTTATCACTGACTGTATACTTTTCTTTCCACAGGCAACTAACAATTGGGAAAAACGACTGCTAATAACAATAAGTAGTTATTTGTTTTACAAGGGGGCAAAGTTGTTGTTTAACCGCTCGTGCTAATATTAAGAATAAGAATAAGAATAAGAATAAGAATAAGAGATGTTTATTAGCACAAATATTGATACCCGTGCAAGCGAAAGATTCCAAAATTGAACCACGGGCGTAGCGAGAAGTTCGACAAATGGAATCTTGAGCGTTGCGAGGGTTTCAAAGCACGAGGGTTAAAAAAAATTGCCCTCGAGTGAAACACAAAATTTTTCACCACACCAACCCGAAGCAAATATTAAATGTAAAATATCAAACAAAATCAAACCAAAACAAATCCAAGAATGTTATTAAATATTTATCATCTAAAATCATCTTTTAAAAGTCAATTCTACCAGCAAACATAGTGGTGTAGTGAAAAATATTTTATTCATTTCTTGTATTTTACATATTTGATTTCTTTAGAAAGATAAGTCTCCTTCTTCCTTGCGTTATCCCGGCATTTTGCCACGGCTCACGGGAGCCTGGGGTCCGCTTAACAACTAATCCCGAGAAAGGCACTAGTTTTTACGAAAGCGACTGCCATCTGACCTTCCAACCCGGAGGGGAAACTAGAGACCTTATTGGGATTAGTCCGGTTTCCTCACGATGTTTCCTCACCGAAAAGCGACTGGTAAATATCAAATGATATTTCGTTCGTTAGAGATTTCGTACATAAGTCCCGTAAAACTCATTGCTTCATTTCTTTAGATAAGTAAAATAATTTCATTTGGTAAAACACCCAAATCCTTTATTTTCATCGAGACACCGAGGTCGTATGATTTAACAAACACCTAACCTTTTCCCTTCACATTTGAACTCCCAAAACGTGAACACAGGAACGCACTTCCACATTTATTCTTGGAAGACTCATTGGAGATTCTTTGTCGCGTGCGTGTAGGGTTACCAGATAACAGGAATTTTTCTAACATGTCAGGAATTTTGGCCTTTTGTCAGGAATGGGAACGGAAAACGAAAATGTCAGGATTTTTGTGTATTGATAGACTTTTTTATTAAGTACCTTTTTTATTTACTTAAATTAATCCAAAAACATTGTAAAAAAATAATAAACCACCCAAACACACATAAATAACAAAGGTTAATAATAAGGTTGTCTGGAAGAGATCGCTTTTTAGCGATAAGACCGCTTGTTGTTTAACCTCTTCTTCCTGTATTATTTGTATTGTTTTCTGTAATGAGGTGTGCAATAAAGAGTATTTGTATTGTATTGTATAAATAACAAATCCACTGAACTTATCAATATCTTCGTAATTATTCATTAACATATTTTTACTCAAGCATACATACGCATACTTTAGAAATCGAAATCATGTGTAATATTCGCATTTGCAAAGATTTTATCGGGTGGCCATCGCTAACGGCTAGTCAAAAATATGAATGTCAGGAAAATATTCGGAAGTCAGGAATTTTGTCAGGAAATTCTAAATTTCTATCTGGTAACCTTACGCGCGTGTCAGGGAAAAGGGAAGTAATAAAAGATTTTTAACCTCGTAAGAACCAGGACAATTTTGGCGCTGTTGAAATTGGAACTTTCTTTTATTTCTATATGAGTGCAATATTAACATGGGTATAAAAATATCCTGTAATCCAATAGGACAGTTCCCTGAGGACATGTCTGTATAATATATGGCCTCGTTACTGCAAATACCTACGCTCCCGAGAAAATGTTTTTGGCAAAAAAATATTTTTTAGTACAAGCTTTTATCACTGACTGTATACTTTTCTTTCCACAGGCAACTAGCAATTGGGAAAAACAATTGCTAATTGTTAATAATATAGGATGACAAGCGATGTAAACCGTTCGTAATGTCTCTAATAGCTTTAGCTGTCATCTTCACTTTGACAGATATGCAATCCGTTCTCTTTGGTTCTAGACACCGGACGTCCAAAACTCGAATTTAATTTGTACTCGTACAAGTACACGGGGCATACGAGGTTAACGAGGTTCATACGAGGGAGGCCTATTATAAGGCGGAGGGAATATATTTCCCACCTGATTTTGAACTTTATTTTAAAGCGATAGGGTTCAATTTTGCATAATTCTTGACATTCTTATGCCTAAAGGATTAATGTCTCAACTTTATGAAGTTGCAATTTATGAGTCATTCTTAAATATTCCGCGTTTCTAACATTCGATAATTTGTATTTATTTTCTGTATAATTTTTTCTCATTCCACGGGTATCGACCGACTATTAAATCTAATATGTATTTCGACGACCTGTCTGGCCTAGTGGGTAGTGACCCTGCCTATAAAGCCGATGGTCCCGGGTTCGAATCCTGGTAAGGGCATTTATTTGTATTATGATACAGATATTTGTTCCTGAGTCATGGTTGTTTTCTATGTATTTGAGAATCTATATATTATATATATATTTGTCTCAGTACCCACAATACAAGCCTTCTTGAGCTTACCGTGGTGCTTAGTCAATTTGTGTAAAAAATGTCCTATAATATTTATTTATTTATGTACCTTCCTTTAAACGAGCAATTCTTGTTTATTTATTTATTTAAATATTTCGGGGATCTCGGAAACGGCTTTAACGATTTCGATGAAATTTACTACTTATATGGGGGTTTTCGGGGGCGATAAATCGATCTAGCTAGGTAATGAGGTGAAGAATCCGAATCTTACTTTTGATACCGAGGGTTTTGATAAATTTATATTGATGACCAAGTGTACAGTCGCCATCAGATATATCGGAGCGGCCGAGGTGCTCAAAAATATCTGAACACTCACTCTAGCGCTTTGACAATAGAGGCGTGCTCAGATATTTGTGAGCGTCTTGGCCGCTCAGATATATCTGATGGCGACTGTACCTACACTTGGTTCAAGGTCATAGAGTACCTACTCTATGACCTTGACCTTGAACTACCGTTTAACCACAAAACCCAGCCCTGACCTGACAGTGAACTTTCTAAACACCATTAAATATGCCTACAACACACCATAAATAGGTATTTGTAACAAATGTCACGCAAATAGATCGTAAACGGATAGATAGCGATAGGTGGACTAAATGAGGCATACTCTGATTTTTAAATCTGTTATGGTTATGATATTCACATGTATGATACTAATAGTGCGCGCGAATTGCACTGCGATTGCTTATTGGACTGCATTGTGCATGTGGTCAAGCAGCCTTGCTGCAGCAGTAACGTTGTGCTGCAGTACTGCTAAAGTAATTTGAGAAAACGTACCTGGTAGAGCACGAACCATCGGAGCTGCCATTTTGTGTTGTCCGAGCTCCGCTTGTGGAGGTACCCGGCCTGAAACAATTGAAAGCTATTAAATGTTAGTTTTTTATGATTTTGGAGGGTAATGGTATGCAATTACCGTCGCCTGTGGACACCTGCAATGCCAGAGGGGTGTGGGCCACCTGGAGGGTGGCCTTTGATATGGCAGTACGTTCTTTCGTTGAAGCTTTTAGTCATAAATAATATCACGGGTCACAGTTAATTCCATAGAGAGAGTGTCGAGCTGGCCATCGTTGCTGCCAGCGCTGGATCTTCGGCTCCAACATCCTGGATCTGCAGACAGCTAGTCAACTATACCTGTATGTGGTCGTACTAGGCCCACTTAGAGAGAGCGGTGAGCTGGCCATCATTGATGCTGATGGAATGCAAGATTTTGGGGCTAAGCAGCCAAAATTTTTACATGTTACCGTGATATCTATGAGGATTTCTCCTTGGAAGCCCTAAGAATTTTACTAACCTAACCTAACTATCAGAATCATAAAGGGGCCCACTGATTAACAGTCCGCCGGACGGTATCGGCCTGTCAGTTGTTCGGAACTCTCAAAATTTTGTTCTAACTGACAGGCCAATACCGTCCGGCGGACTGTTAATTAGTGGGCCCCTTAAGAATATATGTGACGTCCAACGGCAAAAGGTACCTTATGGCGGTTGGCGCTTATTATTATTGCGGCGCTATGCGACGTAATCGCCAGCCGCCATAAGGTACCTTTTGCCGTGGAACGTCATATAGGTATATCTACAGAGTAATAAGCAGTGCTATTACGAGTATGGCTGGTGTAGTCTTCTGTAAAGTGGAGGTACCTACTTCTCCTGTTGCTCCAAATTCGAGCGAATGACTTTTCGCTGTGGTCTAAGAGCGTTATCACATTGTTCGATTCGATATCGGAGGTCGGAAGGAAGTTAAATGTAAGATATTTGGTCCAATATGTATTTCCGTCTCACATTTTGCTTAATGAGAGAGTGAGACTCAATGCATATTAGACAAAGATCTTAAACAAGTAGAATACCACCCGAAGAGAAAAATTGAGTCTCCGGGTTGTCAGGAACCTCCGGGACGTCAAGGCTGGGCCAGGCCCGCACCGTGCCACACCCGAGCCCCGGTGATCACAATCATGTGATCACCGGGGCTCGGGTGTGGCAGCAGGCGCAGAGAGCATCAGCTCTCTATAGAAAACGAAGCTTTGGAAGCTCCTGCCCCGCCATGCCCCGGTCTAGCGTGAGTCATCATCCTTTAGTCTGTATTTATTTATGCATTTAATAAATCATTATTACTAAACAACGATAAATAACGCAAAAAGGTGGACTTAACGCCAATGGCACTCTCCTGCAGCTGTTTTTGTCATAAGCCATTCCGACATCTGATATCGGAAAGGCGTTTCCGATAAATATAGCAATGTCGGAGCTCCCCGTCAGCTGTCGGACCGATAATATTTGTTTGTGTGCGTATGTGTAGGGATAATGCTTGTTGTAGTGTGCGTGACCGCTAAAGATGGCGCGCGGGCGCGCCCCCGCGGCCTGTGTGCCTACCGCGAACCACATTGGACGTGTTGCCTCTCTGTTGCACTTGTAAATTCGTGCGTAAGTGTGACAGGGAGGCAACACGTCGAACGTGGTTCGCGGTAAGCCCTCTGACTACCCGGATGTAGGATCCTACATCTGATATCGGAACTCTCTTTTGGATTGAAGTAGGTTTGCATCCTGGATCAGAGGATAAATTGTCCACATTACCTGTATGTGGTCGTACTGCGCCCGCTCGGAGAGAGCGATGAGCTGGCCATCATTCACGCGGATGGAGCGCTGGATCTTGGGGCTCAGCATCATGGATCTGGAGACAAATGGGATGAAAGATTTATTTTAGCGCCTATTTACAAAAAAAAAATGTTTTTTCCTATTGTGTTACCATTTCTCCATATACTTTGTATGGCGTTAACAAAAAGGAAAGGTTGAAAAATGTAAGGAAATTTTAGGACGTTTTTTTCCTATAATGATGAAAAGAGCTCGCCATCCTGACGAGAAATAACACAAGAGTGGTAAAAAGGTCACAATATATAAAAAAGGCAAAAAATAAAAGGAACTCTCAGGTGCAACAACAAAATTGCAAGCGACAAAATTCTTGGCTATCGGTGGAATTGTGAAAAAAAATATCACGTGCCTATGTTGCTTTCTATAGTTCGTTTTTTTAGCATTAGAAAGAACTTTAAAGAACTTTAACTTTAATTGTATTATTTAACGTAATATATAAATGTGTTATCAACTTTAAATAAGATAAGCGAATTTGACATGTCTTTTAATTGAAAAACGCTTTTTAAAAATCAGTAACTATTACTTATGAAAGCAGAAGAATATAAATGATCGTTTTATATTCATAATTGATACATATTTGCCGTAACTTATTTATTAAAAGACACATCATAGATTGTTAACCTTATTTCTAATGCTAAAAAAACTAACTATAATAGTGCGGTAAAGTAGCACCATATATTATGTGCCTACCACCTACAGTAAATAGGTGCTTCTAAAAATTATGCGCTCTATGATTAATTTCCATCAAATTCATTTCTATAACAATTAAGTATAGTGAATTTTTCATAAAGTCTATTGAGAGAGCAAAATGGGGACTACGTTTGTGTGGATCAGCGGTCCTCCGCTTTCCTCTTAAGACGAAATAGGAGCTGAGTTTTAAATATTTTAGGTAAATAGGTATACCCGTCTCGCTAACGGAAGCGGCTCCTTGCGTAAAAATCTCAAAAATCGAGGTTTCGTACTCGACTGTTTCCTCCTCCAAAACATAACTAATCGTTACCAAATTTGGAAATCTAAATGACTATGAAATTATCTGTGTCAGACCGTTTTGCTTTTTTGGCTAATTGATATCAGTTTGAATACTACGCCTCTCATTGCGGCATAGTCAATGAGGCCATTTTGGCCATTTTTGAAGGGCTCTAGCGCTTTAAAAAACAAAAATATCAAAAAGAGCAAAACGGTCCGACACAGATATTGACAATATTAATCTGTGTTGAAAAAATCATTGCTCTAGCATCAAAACACACGGAGGAAACAGTCGAGTGCTACGTTTGTATGGAGAAAAACTACTCCTGTTGGCTCTTAAAGCCTCTTGTATTTAAAGCGCCAACGTTACGAGCCAACTTTGAGTCCTTTGTATATTGAGAAAGTTTAATGTTTGCCGGATAAATTGCTCTTTGAGATCCGACTTTTCAAAGATGGCAGTGATTGCTTTTTAGGGTTCCGTGCCTAAGGGTAAAAACGGGACCCTATTACTAAGATTCCGCTGTCCGTCCGTCTATCTGCCCGTCTGTCTGTCACCAGGCTGTATCTCATGAATCATGACAGTTGAAATTTTCACAGATGTATTTCTGTTGCTGCTATAACAACAAATACTAAAAAGTACGGAACCCTCGGTGGGTGAGTCCGACTCGCACTTGGCCGGTTTTTTTGTGTAGCTGTACAATTGAACTTGTAACTGAGAGAATGTTATACGTTAGTATACTTATATACCTACTCGTATTATATATAATATCATATTTTTTCAGTATTATTCAAGTTTAAAATATTAAACAGCACAGTTCAAAATGTATGAGAAATCAACATCAATTCGCACATCGGAGCTTTTTTGAGATGTGATTACCTATGTTACAAATACTATATTTTGAAAAAAATCTCCACAAAATATGTCATATTTTTTCTATATAGGTACTCGTAACATAGAAAATTTTAACTCGGATTAGTTAGTATTAAAATAGAAAAATAAACAAAATCATTAATTCCCACACTTGAGATTTTTTAATATGCTATTTATTTCTGAAACATATACGAGCTCATTATATATTTATATTTTCCTCCTAGCTTAACACCAAACTCTGCCCCCAATAATTTTCGTTAGTAAAAATATTTTTTACATAAAAATAACAACTTGTGTACATAACAGTTATCATGTTAATTAAGCTCTGTATATTTATTATATTCTACAAAAAATCTCCCACATAATAATTTATGTGGGAGATTTTTTGTCCATTTAATTACTACCTATTTTTGTTTTGAAAATATTTTTGGTTTCGAAAAAATTTATAGTTAAAAATTTAATAATTTAGACGTCAATGACGTCTGATCAGACAAGGTCAAATATGATAAATAACCTTAAAATCTCAAAAATCTGATTACTTTCCTCGTAATTTAAGTAAATCGTACAGGTGTAATTAGGTTACATACCTATATAATTCAGGGCTCGGAACCGGTATTTTTAAAAAACCCCGAATCAGACCAATATTTTGAATTATTTTATGCTCTTTACTTAAGACTGGATCATGTATTTAGGTAACGAATTTGTGTTATCAGATTGTCCAATTAAAAAATAAATAATAAACCAAAGAACGAAAAAGAACGTAATAATACCGGTATTTTTGTATGGAGCAAATACCGGTTTCCGAGCCCTGATATAATTACTGTAGAAGTAACATATAAAAGAATAATAAAATGAATCCGTCAGTAATAAATAATAAACGCAGACGTGAAATCAACGGAAAACGAGTTATATATTGCCAAAAAATAGGCAATGAACAAAAATAACATTATATAAACAAAGTTGAGGGTAGGTTACTTAAAATAATAAAATATTGACATTATTCTTATACTTACATTTACTTAACAACAGAATTCATATTCCACATTTGACAATTACAATCCATTCACTTCACACAACACGAAGAAACAACAACATGTCAAGAATCACAACTTATACACACTAGAATAAAGACAACATGAAACACAACCATTAAATTTACAAGCGCCTGTTGATAACGTCAGCGCAACAAGTCACGAGCGTCGCTTTGCTATGATATAGTTGCAGGCGTTTATGTGCGGATCGCGTTCAGTCGGCGGCCGCGGTGCGACTGGGGCCCGGTGCTGGCACCTGTAGCTTAATCGACCGTTCCGCGCGTGCGTGCCCTTGATGACGTACGAAAAACTTACTGGGAGCTACGAATTTAGTGGAGAAACCAATAAAAGATAACTGGAGTTAGACCAAGAATATTCTGCAGCGATTTTGATAGCCCACGCAGTGCAAGTGTATATTTTCGTACGTCATACGTCATAATTTCATAGAAGTTTGACGTTTAAAATAATACATGCACTGCGTGGACGCCGTGGACTATCAAAATCGCTGCAGACTTTTCTAGGTCTGAATCTATATCCACAACGCAAATGCAGAATAAGCTATAGGTATTTAGGCTGCGATTTCACCAGATATGTGCGAGGATGCATAAGAAGGGTGTGTTTGTTAAGAACCATTAGAATCTCTACACGCCGAGCGAGGGACACTAATGAAGTGATTCTATTTATTCTCATAATATTAAATTACATAAATTTAAATTACTAAAAGACATAAACAGGAATATAAAACTAAAACTAACTACAATTAAAATAACTAAAACTAAAAATTAAAAATACCTATCAAAATTTGGTGCCTTCGGGAGGGTGCCCTGCCCAACACAAAGTGATTCTACTGTTTCTTAACCAAGGCTCGGAACCGGTTTTTTCTTCATACATTAAATACCGGTATTATTACGTTCTTTTTCGTTCTTTCGTTTATTATTTAATTTTTGATGGGTCAATCTAATAATACGAAGGCGTTACCTAAATACATGATTCAGTCCTACGGAAAGAGCATAAAATTATTAAAAATATTGGGCTATTTTGGGATATAAAAAACCGGTTCTGAGCCCTATTTTTAACACACATCGCTCGCTATTTAATTTTATTATGGCTAGGTATGGACTGTGGCTGAATGGCTGCATGAAGCTGACTATGTTATGTTAAATAAGTTTTTAAATAATTAAATAACTATGTTAGATAGGTCTTGCCATTTGTTGGCATAGACTAGGGAGCTAAATTCTAATTTGTTATGGTTTTGATAGGACCTTGACGATCGTCTTGGTGATTGGTGCGCATATCACGCAAAACTATCACTTTATTTGCATGCATTAGCTTGAGCTATCTTTATTGTCGTGTCAAAACCATTTGAAAATCGTAACACATTATTTAATCTTGACGACCAGTCTGGCCTAGTGGGTAGTGACCCTGCCTGTGAAGCCGATGGTCCTGGGTTCAAATCCCAGTAAGGGCATTTATTTGTGTGATGACACAGATATTTGTTCCTGAGTCATGGCTGTTTTCTATGTATTTAAGTACATATTTATATATTATATATATCGTTGTCTGAGTACCCACAACACAAGCCTTCTTGAGCTTACTGTGGGACTTAGTCAATCTGTGTAAGAACGTCTTATAATATTTATTAAAAAAAAAAATCTAATTCAGCCCAAAAAGGATAGATAGTAAGTACATAATAGAGTGGTCCTGTCATAGCAAATTTTGTAGTCACAATAAATTTACTGCCATCTATCGACATACGACTAAAACTCAAAATGAAAACGTATTAAATTATCAAGAAAATGTATAATTATATATGGATAAATGATTTTAGTATTTTTATATCATTTTGATCCATGTTAATTCATTGATATGTATGTGTTAAAATTGTTAAATATGAAACGGTGTCGTCACGCTATCTAGCCGAGCATAGGCCAAAGGGTTACATATCAGAATACCGAAAATCGGTTTACCTAATATTGAATCACCTATGCTCGTTTCACCTATTTTTTTAAATACCTAATGATCAATTAACCTAAGCTCATAACACCTAATGAACGAATTGCCTATTGCACGTTTCACCTACAATTGGTTTACCTAAGCTCAGAATACCTATGCTCGATTTACCTAAAGTTGAAACACCTAATACTCGAAATACCTAAAGCTAATATACCTAATACACGAAACACCTAATGTTGATATACCTAACGCACAAAATACTTAAACTCGGTATACCTAATGATCGAATTGCCTAAAGTTAACATGCCTACTGCACGAATTACCTAAAGTTGGTATACCTAATGATCGAATTACCTAAAGTTAACATACCTAATGAACGAAATACCTAAATTCGATACACCTAATGCACGAAATACCTGAAGTCGATGCACTTAATGAACGAAATATGTACCTAAAATCAAAAATATACATAATTATTATTTAGTAGAATATTATTTTAGCCAAATCATTCAATTGGCTTAATATTTTTTATTATAATATAAGGTCTTGCCATTTGCCAGAGTCGAGATAGGTGCGACGACGAGCAAAGCGAGGAGGAGCGTGTTAGGTTAACTGCGACCAAATACTCCAAACTGTGCCAAAACCGACTTTTATTTCATCGTCATGATGTTAACTTACAAAAATTAAGTTTTTGATAAGATAAGATAACTAATTTTGTATTAGACTTACAAAATCATTCTACTACCTAAAAAGTAGCGTTTCAAAAAGTGTATTTTTAAGTTGCTCTGTCTCGGGCTAGGCAGTATCGTATGATATGAATTTTGTACTAGGTATATAAACTTTAGGTATTCCGTGCATTAGTTATATCGACATTAGGTAATTCGTTCAGGAAGTATATCAACTTTAGGTATTTCGTGCGATAGGTTTAACAGTTTTAGGTATTTCGTCCAATAGGTAAATCAAGTTTAGGTGCATAGTTCATTAAGTATATCAGCTTTAGGTGTATCGTCCATTAGGTATATCAGCTATAGGTGATACGTGCAATAGGTATAATAGCTTTAGGTGAAACGTGCAGTAGGGTAAACGTGCATTAGGTATATCGTGCATTAGGTGTTTCGTCCATTAGGTTATTTGAGCTTAGGTATTATAAACTTAGGTCAGTCAATGTTTAGGTAAAATGATCGATAGGTAATTTAAAAATAGGTGAATCAAGCATAGGTGTTTCAACATTAGGTAAATCAGTTTTCGGTATTCTGATATGTAACCGGCCAAAGGTGTGTGCGGCATCTATCCGAGAATTACTTTTTCTTGATTTCCGAGGCACGTTTTATCCTTAGACTTTATTCATCTTATACGAAGTAACATATGTCTTTGATCAGGCTGCGTACCCCTATAACTGCAAAACGTAATTCAAGACCAAAAAAGTAAGAAAGGTTGCCACTTTTTTAAACAAATAAATAAATAAAAGTACTTTTTTAAATTGTAGGAGTAAAATTACTAATGAATAAATTATCTTAGAGTGATTATTTATCAAAAGGAATTTACAATTTTAGAAACAAATTATTGCAACGGCAACATTGTCTCACTTTTTGGTCTTGAATTACGTTTTGTAGAGTGTAAATTTCATTCTATAGTGTGAACAGCGCGCTAAGCAGGACGTTTTGGAAACTCAATTTCCCAAATCCTCGAATTTTATTATCATAACCCGTTCTACTGGCGTCAGAAGTAGCGGAGATGTGACATGAAATTTAAGTGTAAATTATTAGGTAACATTACTGTCAGAGACATTTCTTGTCAATGTAATTTTCGAAAGTTGAAATATGTCACAGTTACGGCACAAAACAGATAGGTACAGAAATCAATCTACATACAAAGTGCGCTCGAGCAACGCACACATAGACACTGCTCACGGACACGATATCTCGGACCGGTTGGGACCACTGCGAGCGCGAGTGCCATCCGCTTGAGACACGCGTCTGTGAACTTTTTGTGCAATAATGGAGAAACAAAAAAAAAATATTTTAACTGTTCAGTAGATGGTTGTTTAAATTCAACATTAAACGGTGAATTAGCGTTTATTAAACTACTAGTTTAACAATGACATTAAAATAAAAATATTTTAGTTATTATTAATTTATATTATATTACCATTCTTCCCGTTCCATCCTCAACAATGAATCAAACAACTAGATACGAGCTGATACGAGTGCCACTACCACGATAGTTTTTTGTGCATAAGCTATATAGTTAACAACCCTAGAGCGACCGCCGAGCGTAGGTATGAAAAGTGAAGTACATACATGTGATTGACTTCTGTACCTATCTGTTTTGTGGTTACGGTAATGTATGTAAAATGTTTCAGAAATTGCCCATCGCTATTCGCGTCACGCTATCGAATGTAATTTACACTAGGGGTATGAACAGCAACACTCCATTAGTGGACCTTATGCCTTTTGTAATAAGGGCTATTTGTAATAACCGCGAAAATCGAAGTTCGCAAATTACGGGCATTTTTCTCTGTCACTCTCATTACGCCTTCATTGGAGTAAAAGAGAAAGATCCCCTCAATTTGCGAATTTCGGTTTTCACGGTAGCCCCTAAGGTCCACCGATGGACAGTTAACAGTGTGGGCGATGGTTCTACGGTTACCGCGAAAACCGAAATTCGCAAATTGCGGGGATCTTTCTCTTTTACTCCAACGAAGGCGTAATTAGAGTGACAGAGGAAAATCCCCGCAATTTACGAACTTTGATTTTCGCGTTTATAGCCCAGACATTTCGTAGCTCCGCGCTCGGTCAGCGTTAGCGCTAGACAGTATCCGAGCGGACATAATGATACGCAGCATATTTTTAATTTACTCCCCCCACCCCCCCTCAATAGGTACATATTTAATGCTGCTGCTTATTTTTAATTTTTTTGATACCATGACACTGGCAAACAAGTTTTCAGCCTGTCTGATGGTAAGCAGTCACCGTAGTCTATGACGCCTGCAACTCCAGGGGTGTTAGGCTGCGTTTCCACCTAAGATGTGAGAGGGATAAGGAGATTAAGAACCGATAGAATCACTTCAGTTACCTACAGTCGTTCAGCGCAGCTCTAATCAGTAATATGTATTCTATTGGTTTTAACAAACACATGGATCCCTCGCTGGCGGTGCAGATCCTGGTACATATCTGGTAGAAACGCAGCCTTACATACGCGTTTTCGACCCTTTAAAAACCATACACTCGTTTTTTGAAGAACTCCATACTATAGCTATATTGTTGTGTGTGTAATTGTTTTGGTCATTAAAGTTTAACGAAGTCGATCGAAAATCCACTTACAAATTTTCTCGATTTACTTAAGTAACCTAACCTAAAGTTTCGTATTCTAATCAGAATAGGAGCCCTATTCAGATTTAACAGCTTAGTACGGATTTGACCTTATTTTGATACGACCTTGAAGAACGCTCGCTCTGGGTCAGGGTCGTATCAAAACCGGTCGTATTAATGTATAAATTCAATCAATGTGTAAATCGGGTTTACAGGGGTCTATTTATACCTACATAGTTTTGGCTATAGCATTTCGAAAGCGCCGCATTGGATGTCCCTTGCTCAGCCCTTGCTGCGTTTTAAGGACTGCGCCAAACGCGATATGGTCGCTTTTGATATCGATAGGGACACTTGTGAGGAACTCGCATCAGATCGCGATGGATGGAGGGGTACCATCGCGAAAGGTCGCGAAATCCACGACAACGCATGGTTCCAAGACCTTGCCCGAAAACGCGCAGAGGCACAATCCACCTGATGATGCCGACATGACTCCCTGCTTCAGCTGCCATAAATGCGGTCGCAAATGCCGGTCCCGCATTGGCTTATACAGCCACGAGAGACGTTGTTCCTCGCTAACAGACGCTGCATAAATCATCTATCAAGATGCTAAAGGCCTGAATGGATGATGATAGTTTTGGCACAGAATTGCAGATGGAGCTTACAAAATGGTTTCAAATTTTAGTTGCACGAGAGGACTTCCTTTGTCCTATAGGGAGCGTGCATGAACTAAGTATAAGGGGCAGCATAGGAGCCGTCAAATTTTTGGCGCGAGGCGTAAATGTGAAGTTTATGCTTCCGGTGTAGCCCACAAGATGGCAGAATCTACTATGTACAAGAAAACGTACGAGAACAGTAGTAGATGGTAGAACTAGCTTTGGCAATGTACATGTTTGTTTCCGATTTAGGCCATAAGATGGCAGACCCCGCGCACGGTCCCTGTATATTAAGGCCCCAGTACACAATGGGCCATCGCCGGCCACTCCAAGGGACGCAGCCTTGCGGTAGAATGAGATAGCAATATCTCTTGCTCCCTCTAACGCATAAATGCGTCCCTTGGAGTGGCCGGCGATGGCCCATTGTGTACTGGGGCCTTTATACTTTATTCATACTTCTCTTTGTTCCTCCCTTATAGGATATAACCAACGGAGACGCCATGTCTATAATTTTCGGTACAAAATAGTCTGCCGTTTTTTGCGGGGGAGGGGCACATCAAATGTATAGGTACGTCATGTCAGATAAACGTCAGTCCATACATGTGGTTGACCATTGGCCGCCTATTTTCGACAGAGGGGAACGCCTGTTAATGGCCACTCCGTTTGGTTATATTCTCTAAGGTTCCTCCCTATGCTCTATGCTCACTATGCGCAATTTACTCTGTGTGCAATAGGTTCAAATATATTTTTTAATATGCGTTCATGGTAGTTTTTGGAAGTAAAGTACTGGCAACATTTTTTTTTCATTTCGCTCACTGTCACTTGTGTCATAAATAAAACTAAAATTTGTCGAGACATTTCGTACATAAATAAACAAAACTCTCGGTCATTACAATCCCAAATTGACACCAATTTATTCCAATGTTCACGTAATAGTTATCAGGACGTCAATTTAGGTTCCAGTTGCGAATTCGCCCGGCATTTTCGACTGATATGTGTGACGGGTGAAGTTTATAATGGCTCCTGTGTTTAAGAATGATGTAGTAAATAGATTGCTTAACGTGAGGCTGGACGATGGGGGGAACGGGGATGAGGTTCCGCCGCAGAACATGCTGCCATCTAACCAGCAGGCGAGGCAAGGGAGCAATGCGCCTGACGAAGAAAGCGGGCCGTCTTGCGAGCCGATCGCGTCGTCGTCTGCAATCGAGAATCTTCAACCTACGAACAGCAGCGGCGGCCGATTACACAACTGGCAAGCGACCAAAACGACCGTCAAGGAACGCCTGTCCTTTCTCTTCAACAACGAAATATTGTGCGACGTCCATTTTATCGTGGGTAGGGAGGCGAACCAGCAAGTTATACCCGCACACAAGTTCGTCCTCTCCGTCGGCAGTGCGGTCTTCGATGTGATGTTCAATGGCGTCCTAGCGACCAAATCTGACGAAGTAGAGCTACCCGATGTGGAGCCGGCGGCGTTCCTCCATTTACTTAAGTTCCTATACTCGGATGAAGTTCGGATTGGTCCGGAGAGTGTTATGACAACTCTGTACACTGCTAAGAAGTATGCGGTAGCCGCTTTAGAGGAGCATTGCGTGGATTTTTTAAAGAGTAACTTGGGTACGGACAATGCTTTCCTGTTATTGACACAGGCGCGGCTGTTTGACGAGCCGCAACTAGCTGCGCTCTGCTTGGAGATGATAGATAAAAATACAGCTGACGCTTTAAATGCTGAAGGTTTTACTGATATTGATCAAGACACCTTGAATGCAGTTTTAGAAAGGTAAATTATTTTTAACTGTATGTATGCATGGAATAGGATACTATGTTTGTGTTATCAAATTTTTATGTTTCTATTAAAATAAATAAAATAATAACTTGCAATTCAGTCTATTCACTCTTTATGTTGATTTTTATTATAAGAAGTCACCACTGTTTAGTTTTGTGTGACAAAAAAAAGACAAATATTTTAACTCCAACTTTTATTTAATAATAATCATTATAATTAGGTCTAGATCAAATAAATTACATTGATTATAATTGAATTATTCATCATTCAATTGATTAAATAAGATAAATGCCAAATCTAGACTGTTCCCTCATACTATTTCAACACAATTTATTTTAACAACTATTTCACCAACAAGATTTAAAAAGCATATTTTGTGATTTCAGGGACACCCTACGCATCAGAGAAGCCAAAATATTCTCAGCGGTACTGCGCTGGTCAGAGGCTGAGTGCATCCGTAGACAACTCCCTGTAACCCCCACCAACCAACGCACATCACTAGGACGAGCCTTCAACGCCATCCGTTTCCCCCTTATGTCTGTAGAAGAATTTGCAATGGGCCCCGCACAGAGTGGTCTACTCGATGACCGTGAAATAGTTCAACTGTTTCTTTATTTTACCGTAAACCCTAAACCAAATGTTGGGTTTCTAGACACACCAAGATGTTGTATGACAGGGAAGGAGTTAACGGTGAACAGGTTTCCGCAGACGGAGTCTAGATGGGGTTACAGTGGGACTACTGACCGGATCAGGTTTACGGTGGACCAAAGAATATTTGTAGTTGGTTTTGGACTGTATGGGTCGTATTTCGGACCGACGGAGTATGAAGTACATCTGCAGGTTGGTTAAACACTTTTCCTGTTGAAAGAAAAGTACAGTCAACGATAAAAGCTTGTACAGTCACGCTCCGTGATTGTTGAGCCATTTAGGTTCTAGCTAAATTGGACATTCCTTAGCGCAGGTATTGAATAACCAATTTAGTTAGGACCATGTTAGGACACTAAGGGCTCATTTAGAGTATTTAGACGATGCGAGAACTCGTATGGGAGTTTCATTAAATTGCGGTTTTTGATCGGTCGGTTAAATTGTGTCGCTTAGCTTCAAACTCGGGTAAATCCATTCGACCCTCTCAGCAAATATCTACCCTATTACCTCTTCCTAATGCCAAAATCGCATAATCTGACGGATGGATTTACCCGAGTTTGAAGTTAAGCGACTCAATTGGACGTAACCAACAGTCCGCAATGTAACTAAAATCGCATGCGAGTTCGCGTGCCGTCTAAATCAGCCCTTAGTGGCATAACAATCGCGGGGCGTTACCATCACGCCCCGCGATTGAATGTTTTGCCTACCAAAAATGAATGTTTTTTTTTTTTATTATGAATGGGCTTACTCATGGCCACAGACTAGCCGAGGCGTAGACGTGGCCTACGATGGAGCGAGCTCGCCCAGAAGGTGTCTGTTCACTCTTGATTTGAAGGTTGCCGGGTTTTGCGAAAAACAAGTGTTAACGCCTCGTCTTTGCTCGGGAATGTTCGGGAGCCGTCGCCGGCGCCGTGCGTGGTGCGGGGCGCGGGCAGCGGGGCCGGCGGCGGCGGCCATGCTCTCAGCAATCTTGCGACGGACGGTCGTGCCCGTCCGCTTACAGTGCATGATATCTTAACATCTACTATGTATCACCAAAGTTAATTATTATACGAGCATGTGTCATTTAACTCACCTCATCCACGACCCCAAGATCTTCTCGTCCACCCCTATATGCGTGGACAACAAGAAATCAAGATAATTAGATGTGTAGGCAATTGGCACACTTTTTCTGAAAAAAAAACAATGTTTTTTTCACCTCAGCAGCTCGAACAAGGGTACTTTGCTTCTTAAAAGCAAAATGCGATTTTGCTCACTGAGTGAGACAAAATGTCATTCTAGTGACCTTTATGGTCAAATGTCATTTCAACATGCGGGGTCGATAAGTTCGATATACTTGGGTTCTATTATCTCTGTCCCTCTAGGTATGTTCTCACTGCTTAGGGTGAAAAATTTTGTGTACTACACGAGATCAAAGTTATTTACGTCTCGTGCGCTTTTGAATCCCTTACTACGCTCAAGATTCTAAATTAGATTCACTCGCTACGCTCGTGAATCTATTATAGAATCTTTCGCTTGCACGGGACTCAAAATAAGCACTCGAAGAAATATCAAACTTTGATCACTTGTTGTACAAATAACTATCGTACTTTTCAGATAATTCACCTAGCAACAAAGAAAGTATGCGGCTCCAACACAACGACGTTCTGTTGCGACGGCACCGACGACACCTTCCGCGCCATGTTCAAGGAGCCTGTCGAGATACTGCCCAACACTTCTTACATCGCGTCTGCTAAACTCAAGGTACATATCCATTCATACCTACTTTATCTTTCGTCTTGAGCGAAGCGTCTAACCTAGACTCATCATCATCATCTCAGCCTATATACGCCCCACTGCTGGGCCTCCTCTCATGCGCGAGAGGGCTTGGGCTATAGTCCCCACGCTAGCCCAATGCGGATTGGGGACTTCACATACACCTTTGAATTTCTTCGCAGATGTATGCAGGTTTCCTCACGATGTTTTCCTTCACCGAAAAGCTAGTGGTAAATATCAAATGATATTTCGTACATAAGTATCGAAAAACTCATTGGTACGAGCCAGGATTTGAACCCGCGACCTCCGGATTGTAAGTCAGACGTCATATCGACTCCGCCACCACTGCTTCTAACTTACTGCTGCTTACACTGCTAACCTAGACTATGACCGTTAAACTGAGTGAAGTTTACTCATTAATGCCCGCTTTCCACCAAATGGTAATGAGCGGAATTGCAGAACTAAGATATTGGTATCTGAGTAAAAATGTTTTCACCCTTATCACCTGGGCAATAGAGTCCACCGCCGCGCTCGCCCGGCGGTGTACGAATATTACACTGCAACAATTAATTTACTTGCTTCGACTCTATTGCCTAGGTAATAAGGGTGGCGACATTTTCACTAAAATATCAATATCTCAGTTTTGTAATGGGCACCAAGTGGAATTCCGCTTTGTGCCCATAGAACGAAATGAAGTACATAGTTTTTGGACCAGGCTCCATACTTACAAAGTTACCCATGGTCCTTTTATGCCGTCGGCCATATTTCGCCTAGCACCGCTACTGCTTGCAAGATAAGATAAAGATATTTTCCATGTAGGCATATTACAATGCGCTTATGGACTTCGAATAAAGCTACACCGGCTCCAACCCTACACCTCTGTCTCGAGAAGATTTAATCCCCCCTCAATTGGAGGAGGGTATCCCAATATGGGACCGGCAACAAACTCGGCGGGACACATCTTTTCAAAACATTATATTATCTTATTACATCTTATATATCATTCTCACCCAAAACTGCCCATTTCCAGGGCACAGATTCGTACTACGGCACCAAAGGTCTCCGCCGCGTGACGGTGGACTGCAACAACGGGGAAAAGGTAGTCTTCCAGTTCTCGTACGCGGCCGGCAATAATAACGGGACTTCGGTCGAGGACGGTCAGATACCCGCCATCATATTCTACATATAAGCAGAGAAAAACCACAGATTATATTTGTTCCAAACTAGTGATCCAAAGGGCTCGAGCCTTTTAGCTCTTTTTTTAGGGCTCGCGTCATCTCTTGACGCCTAAAAGGCTAAACGCCTGTTTAGCTCTTTAGCCCCCGAGCCTAGTTCTGTTTAAGAGCCTACGCTATTTAAGAGATGAGGCGAGCCCTAAAAAAAGAGCTGCAAAGGCTCTTTTCGATCACTATTCCAAACACAAAATTAAAATTTAAAAAGACGAATTCATACTATGAATTATCTCAGGTGATTTTTTCGGGCTCGGACCCTAATGTGTTAAACAAAAGGTATTGTTTCCTTTATGCAGTGGTTATAATGCTTACTGCTAATAGCCCCGACATAAGTAACGGGAACAAGCCCGTTTAAAAAGCAAATTTACCGTTCTAATCATATGGTTCAGATTTATGAAACAGCCCATTCGGAGATAACACGTTTTTGTTATCTCCAAAAACAAGACCACCTGATTGTTCTCTGAACAAGCTATCATATGAATTTGAACCTTAATACTATCACGATAGTTGCTTTTTAAACGACATGGTTACTTTGGCGCGTGCCGCTCTTAAAAGAAACAAATTCTTTTGTTTAACGGATTAGCACCCGAACTCGAAAAAATCATCTGAGATAATTCATACTATACTAAGAAGCTGATTTTCTAACGCGCCGATTTTCTCGTGTACGCGTCATGAACACATTCGCAACTGTGACTATGTGTGGGTTCGAAATTCTTCTAGTCACGAAGTCAGTTTTGTCTTTTCTGTTTTTTTTTGTTTTGGAACCAAACTCTGGACTATGGTGTATCATCCGGTCCGCTCGTTAGATTATAATCATTAGATAAAATCGTAAAAGCTAAAAAAGCATCGTTGACAAAAAATATTGCCGCGAGAACCGGGTCATAGGAAAATAAACCTTATGACCTAAGTCGTAGATCGATTATCATACGTCTCTCTCTACGCATTCTGTCTCATTTCAACGAGCTGTGCACTGTTTATCAAAAGCTTGTAGCTTGTAATACAAGTGGAAGTCCCTTTCTAACAAAAGCTGTCAAAAAGGGACTTCCACTTGCATTACAAGTTACAAGCTTTTGATAAACAGAGCACTAGTATTTAAAAAGTACGTGAATTGACGTCAATGTGCAATGGATTTTGTTACGTAGAACATTAATCAAATTATTTATTTTTCACCTCAGCAGCTCGAACAAGGGTACTTTGCTCACTTAGTGAGACAGTATGAGTGAGCAAAATCGTACTTTGCTCACTGAGTGAGACAAAATGTCATTCAAGTGACTTTTATAGTCAAATGTCATTTCAACATGCGGGGTCTAATACAAGTTCGATATACTTGGGTTCTATTATCTCTGTCCCTCTAGGTATGTTCTCACTGCTTAGTGTGAAAAATTTTGTGTACTACACGAGATCAAAGTTATTTACATCTCGTGCGCTTTTGAATCCCTTACTACGCTCAAGATTCTAAATTAGATTCACGAGCGTAGCGAGTATTATAGAATCTTTCGCTTGCACGGGACTCAAAATAAGCACTCGAAGAAATATCAAACTTTGATCTCTTGTTGTACAAATAACTATTCAAAATGCGAGGAGCGAATGTTATGAATTTTAATACATTATATGATTTAGAACTCCTGATATAAATTTATGTTTTTGTACATACTTCCAATTATTTATACGCTTTTTTTGAAAAAATATATTTTTTTAATGCTACAATTTCTGTGATTTTTATGTTATTTCTACTCGGATCACTTTTTAATACTAATAGAACATTAATTAAATATCCCGAAGTTTTTTGTTATATTGAACCGCAGAGAAAGCTTTCAAAAATGTATTTAAAATGTGTTTTTCTCTTGAACTGAGTAGAAATAACAATGTTGTAGTAAAAGCAAAAATATTTGTCCAGTCAGCAGCAGAAGTTGCTAAGGGGTTATCCATTAATTACATCACACGTTTAGGGGGAGGGAGGGGGTCAAGAAAATGTGACATATTGTGACATGGGGGAGGGGGTAGGCACAAACTTTGTGACGTCACTTTAGCTTTATCAGTAACCGAAAATTTATTGAAATTATTTTATTCGCTATACATTTAAATAACAAGTTTTTAAAACGATAATCGGCTTTATTCGTTTAATTTTCTTTCCTAGACAGTTTTGGGTTATGAAATTACTAATATTTATATCGTCAAAAATATTTTGATAAAATACGTCACACTAGGGGGGAAGGGTTTGCCAAATGTGACCAAGTGTGATAAGGAGGGGGGGAGGGGTCAAAAAAGCTAGAAATTCGTGTGACGTAATTAATGGATGACCCCTAAGCGGGCGAAGTGTTCAAAATTATGACTCGACTTTATTGTTAAGAAAATAAGAGCGTGTAAAGGTAATTTTGAACACATCGCCCGCTTAGCAACTTTTGCTGCTGTCTGTTCAAAGAAAATAGCTTGATGATTCCTTTCATGAGCATAATCGTCATACCTTTAAGACGAAACAGGAGCTGAGTTTTAAATATTTTAGGTAAATATACCCGTCTCGCTAACGGCTCCTAAAACTAGTGCGATAAGGACAAGGCGAAACATCCTGCGTAAAAATCTCAAAAATCCAGGTTTCGTACTCGACTGTTTCCTCCTCCAAAACTTAACCAATCGTAACCAAATTGGAAATCTAAATGATTATGAAATTATCTGTGTCGGATTGTTTTGCTTTTTTGGCTAATTGATATCAGCTTTACATACTACGCCTCTCATTGCGGCATAGTCAATGAGGCCATTTTGGCCATTTCTGAAGGGCTCTAGCGCCTTAAGAAACAAAAATATCAAAAAAAGCAAAACGGTCCGACACAGATATTGACAATATTAATCTGTGTTGAAAAAATTATTGCTCTAGCATCAAAACTCACGGAGGAAAAAGCTGAGTAAGTTTGTATGGAGAAATGACCACTCCTGTTGGCTCTTATTTTATAGAAGTAACAGTGACTGAAATATCTAAACATTACCCACCTCACTAAAATTATAGTTCCTTTGATCGTGATTGCATACATGTGTCTGACCATGGGGCTTTAATTCCAGGGCTTGATTTTACTCGCTAAACTGAGCTACTTTTACTATGGGACCAACTCTAAAATCGGGGAAAATTTTTTGGCTTTTCCATAGAAAACGTCGACATCTGATCAGCCAAAATGTATGAAAGAGTAAAAAAAAAATCAGGATTTCGGGGCTGGTGCCATAATAAAAGTAGCTTAGTTTAGCGAGTATAATCGTGCCCTGGATTTAAAGCCCGATGGTCAGTAACACCCTGTATAACATTTAACATATCAAATCAACACAGATTTTCAGTTTTCTTTGGTACCAATATAATAAGAAATGATAAGTGTGTATAATATTATTGTATCGCTTTTAAACAGTGTCACAAAAATGCATGTACAGTCAGAGTAATATAGTAGGTAGCATCCAAAGTATTCAAATAGTTCGGTACCTATACCATATTGTTTGTATGCGGTACCGAAACTATTTGAATACTTTGGATGCTACCTACTATACGACTCTGACTGTACCTAAATGTTAAAAATACCTAATAACTAGAGATGCAACGGATAGTTGTTTGGCCGGATACCGGATACCAGATATTCGGCCTGATCATCGGGCGAATATCCTGTATCCGGCCGCCGAATATTCGGCCAGCGCAGCGGAACTATACCTACATTTCGGTTTTTCAGGTGCGCATTCTGCAGGTTTGACCTGTTTCCTAGTAAACGTTCGCGCGGACTCATTTCTAGGTTCGATATGAGTGCGCGTGCATGTCAGTGAAATGATTAAATTGTTTTAAAATAATAACAAGTACGATTATGACCGTGTCTGTTTCTTAAATCCAATTTGTTTACTCCGAAATCAAGCAATGTTACTATCCGGTATCCGGCCGGATAGTAAAATAATGGCCGGATACCGGATAGTAACCGGATATCCGGTGCATCTCTACTAATAACCAATATTTAATTTTAAAAAAATACATAGATTTTATGGGGAAATTAAGAATTTTGTTATAGCCCGTATTTATTTTCATGAATAAAAAACATCAATTGACTATATCGTTTTATTGTATGTATGAAAAAAAACATAGAAAAACCGTACAAAGAAAAATAACGTATCTTGGACACTTTCCGGGTGTATTATTTGATGCCAACGATGCGTGAGATAATCTTGGAATTGAGATCTAAATCCTAACAGTAGGTACAGTCACCTGCAATAATATGTTACACAACAAAGGCCGCTAAAATATCTGACACGATCTTATTTGTAGAGCCATAAGAGCGTGTCACATATTTTTGCGGCCTTCGAAGAGTAACATATATTATTGCAGGTGACTGTACATTACGATACAAGTGCGAGAAACATGTATTACCTATTCGCACATGTATCGTAGGTACAGTCATCAGCAATAGTATCTTACACAACTAGGGCCGCAAAAATATATGACGCGCTCTTATTGCGCTCCAAATAAGAACGTGTCACATATTTTTGCGGCCCTAGTTGTGTAAGATACTATTGCTGATGACTGTACAAGGTTTTCCAGTACATATGGCCCTTTAAATTTCCGACATAGTTGCGAAATGTGCTAATTATCGCACTAGTAAGGTAGCACCATATGTACTCGTACCTACTGTAAAATTATATTATTAATGATCTATGTATTTTAAAAGAGTATTTTGTATAGATTAGGCGATAGTAATAAACAAATGTACACTATTTGTGTTTTATTCAGTAGTTTAGTTTTATTGGCAACAAATAAACAACTTCGTACTCATTGGATTGGTCATGTTGTTTACAGATGTAGCTAGCGTGGGTGGCACCCGGTGCGGAAATTGTGGGTGCCACCCCAAAATTCAATCAAAAATGAAAAATAAAGAGTAATTGTAATTTATGTTAAATACAGTAGCGATCAAAAGTATTTTGACAAACGAACTTCTTTCAATATGTTTATGAATAGGGTATATATTTAATCATTACGTTACGATTATATTTTATTCACCTTTCATCTGTTACGTTTCCACTTAGATTACTAAAACTAAACAACAGACTTAGAATTAAAACTGATAATTTGCGCTACAGGTAGATCAAAAGTATTTTGACACTTTAATGAAATGCTTTTGCTGAACTGGCAAGACGGTTAAAAAAAAACATTTCATTAATATTTAATGGCATATCCTCTGGCTTTCCTCACAGCAGTAAATCGAGACGGCATAGAGTCCCCTAACTTCTGTATATGATCATATAGTATGTTCGCCCATTCTGACTGAAGACCTTGGAAAAAACCCCATTGTTTGAATTATTTCTGCACCTCACACTGGACGATCCAACGCTTTCTATGAAAGCTCTATAGCATTAAGATCAGTACCTTGACTAGGCCACTCAAAAACCTAGATTTTTTTACATTAAAGAAGCCTTTACATGACCGGATTTGTGTTTGAGGTCGTTATCATGCTGAAAAACCCAGCGAAGTGGCATATTTTCTTTTGTATATGGTATCATTTGTGTGTAGAGTAAATTTTCATATACATATCGATCCATTATCCCATCAATTCGTACGGGAGGCCCGACTCCATGGCGAGAAAAATATCGCCAAGCCATTACGTTAGGGCCACCAATGCCACCAGGCTAGACTGGGTGGGTACCTGGTATCGCACAACGTGTCTTTTGTTATTTAGACGACGCACATACTTGATACCATCCGACGACATTAAATTAAACTTGTTTTCGTCACTCCATAAAGTTTTTGAGCAATCGGAACTTGTCCACAACTTGTCACGAATCGCGAATGCTAATTGGGATACCTTATTCTTTGTTGAAATATGTATATTTTTTTTAATGGGCGTCGACCATGTAATCCATGCTCTATTAAGAGTAGTTTAATAGTAAAAACAACAACCTTTACGTTATAGTTTTTTTTTAGTTAATTTTTAATTGTTACTTTACGCTTCCATGGGTGTTCTACTGAAATCTTTTTTATTACACGATCAGTTGTAGAAGTCGTTTTTCCAGGACAACCGCTTCTATGCTTATTTGTGATGCAGTTTCGAGCCTTGAACTGCTTATTCCAGACAGAAATCAGATGCAGTGATACACCAAAAGTCCGCGAAACCTCAGCTTGCTACTTATCTTTCTAAAGTGCAGCCGCACCAGCTTGCTTGAAATCGTTCGAATATGCTTTATGTTTGGCATATTAAGAGAAGTATTCAGATGTAATTACTTCCAAAATATTTAAATTCTGCGGCTCTGTTCTCAAAAAAATTGTAAAAAAGAACCGTGTCAAAATACTTTAGAACCCGTAAATTGTCATTTTTTGTTGCCAAGTTTATATTTTCATTCGATGAAACTAAGCTTTTTACGTGTTTCAAGAAGCTTTTAAGCCATTGATTAAATTATCAAAAATTCATTTGGAAAAACTAATATGTTTCATACAATACCAAAGTTATTATCATTGTCAAAATACTTTTGGTCGCTACTGTAGCTCAGGATTTACTCCATCGCTTTCATTTTACATGATTTTACGAATTTTTATAGGTGGCAGTGGCACTAATGATGTTCACGGTTGGGTGTCACCCCTAAATGGGTGACACCCGGGGCGCCCCCCCCCCCCCCCTAGCTACTCCATTGACTACATCTGTAGGATCATGCGCCATGTCAAACTACCTATTTCAATAATACAAACACACCAGTCACACACATTTTATACTGAGCAAATTTGTACTTTATCAGGACGCAATAAGACTTAATTTCGATCACGAGCAGCCTGTCTCGTTCTGCCATTCCTCGTGCGTCTTGCTCAAATTCACTATTTAAATGTTAGACATAATCCTCCTCCCAGCCATACAAATGAAAAACCCAAAATTTGCCACTGAAGTTTGAACCTATAGTACAGGGAATAGAGTTGATTTTTATTTGTTTGAGAATTTAGCGAAACAAAAGAAATTCAACTCTATTCCAATTTAATATGGTTAGCAAATTTGTACTTTATGTGTACGCAATAAGACTTAATTTCGATCACGAGCAGCCTGTCTCGTTCTGCCATTCCTCGTGTCTCTTGCTCTAATTCGCAATTTAAATGTTTCAATAAAACACACCAGTCCGACAGTATACGGTACCTATTGAGCAAATTTGTACTTTATCAGGACGCAATAAGACTTAATTTCGATCACGAGCAGCCTGTCTCGTTCTGCCAATCCTCGTGCGTCTTGCTCTAATTCACTATTTAAATGTTAGACATAATCCTCCTAAGGCCCAGCCATACAAATGAAAAACCCATATTTTGCCACTGAAGTTTGAACCTATAGTATACGGAATAGAGTTGATTTTTATTTGTTTGAGAATTTAGCGAACCAAAAGAAATGCAACTCTGTTCCAATTGAATATGGTAAGCAAATTTGTATTTTATCAGGACGCAATAAGACTTAATTTCGATCACGAGCAGCCTGTCTCGTTCTGCCAACCCTCGTGCGTCTTGCTCTAATTCACAATTTAAATGTTAGACATAATCCATGAAAAACCCAAAATTTGCCACTGAAGTTTGAACCTATAGTACAGGGAATAGAGTTGATTTTTATTTGTTTCAGAATTTAGCGAACCAAAAGAATGCAACTCTATTCCAATTGAATAGGTTAGCAAATTTGCACTTTATGTGTACGGAATAAGACTTAATTTCGATCACGAGCAGCCTGTCTCGTTCTGCCATGCCTCGTGCCTCTTGCTCAAGTTCCTGGAGACGGGTTTCGTCTTGTCTATGGCAGTCAAAATGGCGGCGAGGTCGAGACGGTTTCCACCAACGGAATGTTTGTTTCCTGAAGAAAAAATGTTTCGTGAGTTGCGGATTTGCTCAACATGGGCAAGATAAATTGAAAGTTAATTAAAATCAGAACTGGACTCTAAAATCAGAAGCGCTTGTGGCCTAGCGGTAAGAGCTAGCGACTTGCAATCCGGAGGTCGCGGGTTCAAACCCCGGCTCGTACCAATGAGTTTTTCGGAACTTATGTACGAAATATCATTCGATATTTACCAGTCGCTTTTCGGTGAAGGAAAACATCGTGAGGAACCCGGACTAATCCCAATGCCTAGTTTCCCCTCTGGGTTGGAAGGTCAGATGGCAGTCGCTTTCGTAAAAACTAGTGCCTACGTCAATTCATGGGATTAGTTGTCAAGCGGACCCCAGGCTCCCATGAGCCGTGGCAAAAATATCGGGATAACGCGAGGAAGAAGAACTGGACTCGGGGATGCTACAACTTATAGTCTGGCAAACACAACTAGTCATCAGTAAGAACCAGGAAAATGAAACTCATCCCTTTCTTTTGGGTGCTAGTACTATCGTAAGACAAAGACAGTATGATTCTCTCTGGAATGAGACAGTCCTGGGCCAAACTATACCTTTCCCCATATTGGGTAGCATCATCCTAACGCCTGCCATGAGCGCCTCCTTGCATACCAATTTCACATCGCTGCCCGAATACCCCTCGGTTCTCTTGGCCAGGTCCTGAAAAATGCGTATGAAGGGATGAAATGAGAACTGAAATGAATGTGTTCGTAAGTTTGTCTCTGGTTACAATTCTCGGGCGTCTCTTTGTCTCTATCTATCCGTTTGCACATTCAAGTGGAAACTTCGAATTTCAAGATTCGCAGTAATCCCTCAGAGCCGGTAGTCGCACGAGCGCTTTTACAACGCGCGTTAAACAGCGTTCTTATGACAATATTAATGGATACATGTATATTTTATTCATACGATGGCGGTGGCGCTTTTTATCAAGCGTTATTGGATTTTCGACTTCAAGCGTTGGTCGTTAAATCGAATTCAAGCGCTTTTTTGACGCGCGTTGAAAAAGCGCTCGTGGAATGAGAGCTAATAATTGCTCGAAGCAATGCTGAGCCGAACGGAGCCGAGTTTGCCCGAAGGTGTCGTAACTTTCATACATACGGTGAGATACGGGGCCGCATCAGGACCGAGGAACAGTGAGAACAGCTCAGCTCGAGTCTTGTGGTCTGGCAGGGGGATGTAGATACGTTTTTCCAGGCGACGCAGCATGGCTGGGTCGATGTCCCTGTGAAGATAGAAGGATGATAAAATTTGATGTCACCGGCAGGATGGAATCGATATCATTAACCGGCATTGGAACTGCTCGTCGCTCTCTGCTATTCGCCTGTTGAATATTGAAATACTTCCCACTATGCATGGACCTCTCTAAGGCCAGTGTCACCACCTCATCGATGAAGATTATTGAGGGGGCGTAGTGGGAGGTTTATGATTGTGGTAATAGAAAGGGAAGACGAACCAGGGCATGTTAGAGTTGGCGAGCAGGAACACGATGCCTTCCCTCTCGCTCACGCCATCCAGCTCAGTCAGGAGCTGAGCCTTCAGTCGCCGTGACGCCTCGTGTTCGCCAGGCATGGACCTCTCTGAGGCCAGTGTCTCCACCTCATCGATGAAGATTATAGAGGGAGCGTAATAAGACGCCATTTCGAAGAGTACCTGAAACAAGCGAAAGAAAGATATTTTTTTAGATTATGAACCTAAAGATGAAGTTATTTTCAAACAAAGCTGTATGCTGCTGCAGTTAAATTCTTGCTTAACTAAATGAGAGTATATATTAACTTATGTGAAATGCATAAAATATAGTGAATAAGATATAGCTAATCAAGAAGCTGAAGATGGTATCCTCCACGAGTAGATCGTAAGTTTTTTTTTTATTGGCAAAAGGTAAACATTTGACCACAATCTCACCTGATGGTAAGTGCCGATGCAGTCTAGGATGGTAAGTAAATGGAGGAGGAGGGAACAATCATATGTTACACACTCATTACCACTAGATTGCAAATAGGTAAAAGTACCTATACCTACTAGGGAAAACACCGTCTACGAAATGGTAAGCAATCTCAAAGCATTTGCTAGGTTCCTTGGAGGAGCTGTGGTGTTAGAATAGTTCTACTCCCTTTGACGCACAGAGTTACAACAATAGTACATCCACAAATTTCCAAGGAAATAATAACCTGCCTTGACGATCCGTCCGGAGTCCCCCCGCCACTTGGTGACGATCGTGCTCGGTGAAGAACGCGCAGTGGCTCTCATTGGCCACGGCGCGCGCCAGCCGAGTCTTGCCTGTCCCTGGGGGGCCGTGTAGAAGATACTTACTTTCACGATCCGTTCAGAGTCCCCCCGCCACTTGGTGACGACGGTGCTCGGCTGCACGTTGAAGAACGTGCACCGGCTCTCGTTGGGCACAGCGCGCGCCAGCAGAGTCTTGCCCGTGCCCGGGGGGCCGTGTAGAAGATACTTACTTTCACGATCCGTTCAGAGTCCCCCCGCCACTTGGTGACGACCGTGCTGGGCTGGACGTTGAAGAACGTGCACCGGCTCTCGTTGGCCACGGCGCGCGCCAGCAGAGTCTTGCCCGTGCCCGGGGGGCCGTGTAGAAGATACTTACTTTCACGATCCGTTCAGAGTCCCCCCGCCACTTGGTGACGACCGTGCTGGGCTGGACGTTGAAGAACGTGCACCGGCTCTCGTTGGCCACGGCGCGCGCCAGCAGAGTCTTGCCCGTGCCCGGGGGGCCGTGTAGAAGATACTTACTTTCACGATCCGTTCAGAGTCCCCCCGCCACTTGGTGACGACCGTGCTGGGCTGGACGTTGAAGAACGTGCACCGGCTCTCGTTGGCCACGGCGCGCGCCAGCAGAGTCTTGCCCGTGCCCGGGGGGCCGTGTAGAAGATACTTACTTTCACGATCCGTTCAGAGTCCCCCCGCCACTTGGTGACGACCGTGCTGGGCTGGACGTTGAAGAACGTGCACCGGCTCTCGTTGGCCACGGCGCGCGCCAGCAGAGTCTTGCCCGTGCCCGGGGGGCCGTGTAGAAGATACTTACTTTCACGATCCGTTCAGAGTCCCCCCGCCACTTGGTGACGACCGTGCTGGGCTGGACGTTGAAGAACGTGCACCGGCTCTCGTTGGCCACGGCGCGCGCCAGCAGAGTCTTGCCCGTGCCCGGGGGGCCGTGTAGAAGATACTTACTTTCACGATCCGTTCAGAGTCCCCCCGCCACTTGGTGACGACCGTGCTGGGCTGGACGTTGAAGAACGTGCACCGGCTCTCGTTGGCCACGGCGCGCGCCAGCAGAGTCTTGCCCGTGCCCGGGGGGCCGTGTAGAAGATACTTACTTTCACGATCCGTTCAGAGTCCCCCCGCCACTTGGTGACGACCGTGCTCGGCTGCACGTTGAAGAACGTGCACCGGCTCTCGTTGGCCACGGCGCGCGCCAGCAGAGTCTTGCCCGTGCCCGGGGGGCCGTGTAGAAGATACTTACTTTCACGATCCGTTCAGAGTCCCCCCGCCACTTGGTGACGACCGTGCTCGGCTGCACGTTGAAGAACGTGCACCGGCTCTCGTTGGCCACGGCGCGCGCCAGCAGAGTCTTGCCCGTGCCCGGGGGGCCGTGTAGAAGATACTTACTTTCACGATCCGTTCAGAGTCCCCCCGCCACTTGGTGACGACCGTGCTGGGCTGGACGTTGAAGAACGTGCACCGGCTCTCGTTGGCCACGGCGCGCGCCAGCAGAGTCTTGCCCGTGCCCGGGGGGCCGTGTAGAAGATACTTACTTTCACGATCCGTTCAGAGTCCCCCCGCCACTTGGTGACGACCGTGCTGGGCTGGACGTTGAAGAACGTGCACCGGCTCTCGTTGGCCACGGCGCGCGCCAGCAGAGTCTTGCCCGTGCCCGGGGGGCCGTGTAGAAGATACTTACTTTCACGATCCGTTCAGAGTCCCCCCGCCACTTGGTGACGACCGTGCTCGGCTGCACGTTGAAGAACGTGCACCGGCTCTCGTTGGCCACGGCGCGCGCCAGCAGAGTCTTGCCCGTGCCCGGGGGGCCGTGTAGAAGATACTTACTTTCACGATCCGTTCAGAGTCCCCCCGCCACTTGGTGACGACCGTGCTCGGCTGCACGTTGAAGAACGTGCACCGGCTCTCGTTGGCCACGGCGCGCGCCAGCAGAGTCTTGCCCGTGCCCGGGGGGCCGTGTAGAAGATACTTACTTTCACGATCCGTTCAGAGTCCCCCCGCCACTTGGTGACGACCGTGCTCGGCTGCACGTTGAAGAACGTGCACCGGCTCTCGTTGGCCACGGCGCGCGCCAGCAGAGTCTTGCCCGTGCCCGGGGGGCCGTGTAGAAGATACTTACTTTCACGATCCGTTCAGAGTCCCCCCGCCACTTGGTGACGACCGTGCTCGGCTGCACGTTGAAGAACGTGCACCGGCTCTCGTTGGCCACGGCGCGCGCCAGCAGAGTCTTGCCCGTGCCCGGGGGGCCGTGTAGAAGAACGCCGCGCCAGGGCTCCAGGAGACCAGTGAATACTTCTGGGTGTCTGAAACAATAGTTATTTGTACAACAAGAGATCAAAGTTTGATATTTCTTCGAGTGCTTATTTTGAGTCCCGTGCAAGCGAAAGATTCTATAATAGATTCACGAGCGTAGCGAGTGAATCTAATTTAGAATCTTGAGCGTAGTAAGGAATTCAAAAGCGTACGAGATGAAAATAACTTTGATCTCGTGTAGTACACAAAATGTTTCACCCTAAGCAGTGAGAACATACCTAGAGGGACAGAGATAATAGAACCCAAGTATATCGCACTTGTATTAGACCCCGCATGTTGAAATGACATTTGACTATAAAAGTCACTTGAATGACATTTTGTCTCACTCAGTGAGCAAAATGCGATTTTGCTCACTCATACTGTCTCACTAAGTGAGCAAAATCACATTTTGCTCACTGTTTTTAAGAAGCAAAGTACCCTTGTTCGAGCTGCTGAGGTGAAATAGTCATTTGTTTTACAAGGGGGCAAAGTTGTTGTTTAACCGCTCGTGCTAATATTGATGCCCGAGCAAGCGAAAGATTCCAAAATTGAACCAAGAACGTAGCAAGTGGTTCGAAAAATGGAATCTGGACGTTGCGGGGGTTTCAAATCACGAGGGTAACATGTCTCACGAAAGCGCAGAATACGAGTATGTGCCTATTATATGTGGATGGTGGATGGGTAATATTTTGTATCATGTTCATGTGCTGTCGTGGGTATGGAACACGACAACACATGCATTTGATACCTGGCGTCAAAACTGCTAAGCAGACTCTTTTCATGTAAGTGTCAACCGCTTCGTATGACTTAATAAGCATAAGTTATCCAAACAAATTAAACCCATCATAAATCCGTTTAGGTATGGGTTGAGCTTTTTCAAAGCTTTCACTTGTTTTACCTGACAGGATAAACAACAGACTCCATCAACAAGCTCTTTGCTTCCCCCAGCCCCTTGATATCGTCCCAGCTAACGTTCGCCGGCTTGATGATATCCTGGTACAAGTCTTCGACCAGCTGCTTCTTTTCCGGAGACGCCCGGGCCAGGAATGTTGACAGGGATTTCAGTTCTATGGATGGTATGCTTGGATAGTCCTATAGAAACAAAAACATATTATGTATAAATAGAATACAATTTTTATTAAAGATTCATGGATCTTACTACTTGGACATGGACATATTTAGAGGAACGCAAAAAAGAAGGTTTAATTACTTTATGGATTACAGCACCTAAAGTAAAAACTATAGGGTCTGTGCGGAAAGAGAAGAGTCGTAGAATGTATGGGCTGATGGGCTCCCATACATTTCACGACTCTTCTCTTTCCGCACAGATCCTAGTAATGAAACTTTTTTTTTGCGTTCCTCTAAATTGGTACACGAGTGTAGTTATAAAGTCTAATTAAAAAACCAAGCGTCTAACTTTGACAGCTGAAGAATATGGCTATGTACAGTCGCCACCATCAGATATAATATATCTGAGCGGCCAAGCTGTTCACAATATCTGAGCGCGCACTCTAACGCCTTGAAAATAGAAGCGCGTTCAGATATTTGCGAGCGCCTTAGCCGCTCCGATATATATGATGGCGACTGTACGGCGCTACCCATATGTTTGTGGCAACTGAATTTTCTAACATTAACATTTCTGTCACTTGAAAATATCAAGAATTTGATTATTGTCTGCATTACATTGTCCACCATATAGTCTGTATCTTTAGGTATTTAAAAAAAGTAAACAAACAATTTGTACATTTTCGGGTAGTTATAAAATTTATTGGTTAACCGATCAATTACAATACCGCCTGGATCAGTCACTGAACGACCTGACTTTAACCTACATTATTTGATCGTCTAATGTTTTCATCTACCCTCAACTGGCTTAAGGAGCCATTTGAATGAGGATAGATTTTGTTTACTTTTATTTAAATACCTAAAGATACAGAGTATAGGCCTCTGTTACAAGAACCACACCTGTTTAGCCAAACCGAGTTGCGTGACCGTGACATCAGGCAGCGAGATCTCAAGAGGCCCAAGGGGCTCGGGCTCCGGCCTCAGCCTCGCCTGTCTCGTCGGAGGCCTGCGGGGCGCCGGCGGCGACACCTGGCGGAGGAACTGAGGCTGCTTGTTGAAGCGGGATAGGTAGTAACTTGTGTAGTCCTAAAAATGGAAAAAAGAGTTCTAAATTGGAATTGTATTGATTTTTGCAGGTGCTTATGGTGAGATTAAATTTAAAATATTCGGTTAAGACAAGCGCCAACAGATTGCTCAATCAAGTTATTGGTATTCATCAAAGCATGGTATTTATAAAATTCACTCACTTCGGTTGAGAATACTAGTTTAGGGTAAGTCTAGAAATTTACTACAATCCGTACCTATCTATCGTACGGACGACAAAATGCAGATTAAATTTAGCTGGAAGAAGAGCGTTGACAGTTACCTAAATAATGTAAAAGATTTAATATGAGTAGGTAAAGTACGAGTTCACAACAAGATCTTTACAAACTATAAGATATTTACAGTAAATATATTATTGGATCGTTGGCTTGTAGAGATGTTTTTGAACTCGACCCACACTTATATGATTGATAGTACTTAGTCTTCGCCAGCGAAAATTTAATTTAAGTACCTAGCTCTCTAGTGCTAAAAGCTCTTCATGGATATAAAAACGTTATGAGATGAGTGAAAGTTTAGCTCATCTGAGAATCTTGCCAACTAAAGTTTCAGAGGGAACAGGAAAACTTACTTAGCTTGAGAATTTTATTATCTTTAAAACTGCAAAGTTGATGAGAATATACCTACAAGATAGAACCTCATCAACTAGGTAAAGAGATTACTTACGGCGATGGTACCTACAAAATTAAATAGAATATTTTCGTTCAGAACGGATATGATTGCCGTTTTTGTCTATGCGACAACGTGATAAAACGGTGTCCATATATAACTTCAACGGTGTTTATATATCCCGGTCGATATGAGTCTAGTGAAACTAACCGTTAATCATTTAAAACTATAATTTACTTAAATACTTAGGCGATAATACTTTAGAAGAAAGGCTTTTTAGTCTTGAATAATTTTACGGTTTAGACTCACTTGTTTTTAGTTACTCGCGCGACAGGTTCGCAGAGCCTAGGTCTCCTTTCTCAAGCACGGACAGTGCGAGCAGCGTTCACGACGGCCGTGTATCGCGTACACTTTTAGTCGTTATTATCATGTCGCGATTTCATATTGACACGTTTATAATATAGATAATGCCTTAAATTTCGACTCTGCCAATAAATAATATATTGCATACGACACATATGACGCTCTAACATCACCCAAAATCTAAAAGTCATAACTCTGTGTCTCGTAAATGGATTTAGAGCCTTTTGGGTGTAAAAAGGTTATGCCAGTTTAGGCAAACCGCCAACCGGTGTGAATGTCGCTGGGATATCATAAAGCCGTCATCTTATACAATTTAATACGTTTTGAGATTATGACGTGACCTTAATTCATGTGGCTGCGAATATCTCGAAATTTTGATGCGAATAAGTACCTAATACTCAGTAAGAATGAGCTACAAAAATCTATTAGTAAAGGGGCCCAAAGATTCCCAGGTTCGCCGGACGATATCAGCCTGTCAGTTAAACGCAAAAGGTAATCTGTGGGCCCATTAACACTGTTTACGGACTATCGGTGGACCCTATGCCTTTGAGGTTCACGAATTGTCACACTATTAGGGTCATGCATGTCGTAAATAAATTAATAACATTTTTTTTTCAACACGACTAGAAAATTAACGTTAACTTCACTAATACTGATACGAAAGAGTTGCTTATAATTTACGAAATGCGCAGTTTTAGTCCTGCTTACGTCTCCTGAATCAACCTGTATATTCAAGATGCAAATATAAGTGTTGAAGCCATTACCCTCATCTGTGACGGTAGGGTATTCCCGTTAAACGGTTCAGTGTGATTGGTGCTCTCGTGCGGAACGGAACAGTTCACTGAACACTGCACTGCGGGGGTTGGATACCGAATATACAAATATGTGTCAGTTCTTTAACTGACACATATTTGTATTGTTTGAATATACAGGTCGAGGTGTAACTTTTTACATATAGGGTGAAAATATCTGGACCGAGCTTTGCTCGGAAAATATATAAAAGCTCAAAAATGCGCGTTTTCCCAGAGATCTAGCTAGATCAATTTTTCGCCCCGAAAACCCCCGTAAGTATAGCAAATTTCATCGGAAACGTTAGAGCCGTTTTCGAGATCCCCGAAAATATAAATAAACAACTCTGGGTTGGAAGGTCGAAGCAGTCGCTTTCGTAAAAACTACTTAAGAGCGCTCTTACAAGAAAAGTCGAAATAATGCAAAATTGATGATACTAGTCGACGAAATTCAGGACTTTGTGCTCATTATTAGAAACAATGAGTACTGTTCCAGTAAAAGCGTCTTCTTATCTTTTTAAATATCGTTTTAAATATTAGAAAAAGGACTTATTAAATTAGTAATGATTTTTTTTCTGATGGTCGTTTCCCAAAAACCCCATGAAGACCTGAACGGCAAGCTCTTATTTGGAAATGTTGAGAAGTTTACTTTGCTAAACCTGGCTATTTTGTATTACTAATACCCTGTACTTTAGGCTTATCAAACGATATTTGTCCTACATACCTTTGAGAAAGAGAAAATCAAAGTAAAACGAACTCAATTTTCTCTCCGAAACAAGTGTCAATTCCTACGCTAATTCTCGGGATTAAATAGTTACCGAATAAGCTGTGAGCCGTAAAAAATGACGGGATAACGCGAGGAAAATTATGATTACTGCTGACTAATCAATTTTTAAAATAGTTTAAGTTTGGTAACTATGGAGATAAAATCAATAGTTTTATTTATTTTATTTATTTAGAAATTTAATTCAGGCAACAAGGCCCATATTACAAATACCTTACAGACTAACATACATAATGTATTTTATAAACTTAAAACTAAACCGGAACACCACGCTGCGCGAAAAAACCCGTATTGCTGACATCGGAGAGAAGACTGCTAGGCTCAAATGGGACTGGGCCGGTCACGTCTGTCGCATGCATCCAGACAGATGGGCTAGTGTAGCTACCAAGTGGATGCCAAAAGGAGAGCGCGGACGCGGAAGGCCCAGACGGAGATGGCGGGATGACCTAGACACCTTTCTCAGTAACTGGCCAGAGCAGGCGCTATGTCGGGAGTCGTGGAAGACAAGGGGAGAGGCCTTTGCCCAGCAGTGGGACACCTTAATAGGCTAGCAAAAAAAAAACTAAACACTACCTATTTAGTCGACAAAACGGCGTGGCTCCGTTGTATCGGCTGCTCTTGTGTCGGATCCGGCAGTTTGCCCCGGAACCTCCGAAACACGACACCTTTCGGCCAGAAGACTCCAGAAGGCTTTCGGACTTTTACCTGCATGATGATGTCCAGGTCTATATTGTCACAAACTTCGTACTCCGCCGTAAGACTTGCTTCCTCCGCCATGGCGTCAGCCGCGTGGAACAGACCTTCGGCTCTCAGGTAGCTGTGGACCAGGTACCGGAGGATCCGCTTGCGAGACCGGAAGAGGGACTCTTTCTGTTTAAACACAATAACGACAAGTTTCATGTAAATTCATCATCATCATCTCAGCCATAAGACGTCCACTGTTGAACATAGGCCTCCCCCTTCGGGGGGGTGAATGCCATGATCGCCACGCTTGGCAGGCGGGTTGGCGATCGCAGTCGAGTACCTACACCGAATTTGAGGGACGCTGCTGCCCGTCCACCGGTGGTCTTGAACGTAGTTTAAGGACATACCCGGGTCCATGTAAACTGCTTAAATTTAATAAATAAGTATTCGTACAATATTATTCAAATGTTGTATTACATAGTTGGTGCAAAAGTGTCATAAAACTCATAAAATCAAAGTAAATAAATAAGTGGTCCATTACCACCCAGGCTCATATATTATCTCTATTTTTCATAAATATAAACGTATTGCAACAATTATAACAGTAGGGGGGCTCGGGGGCTCCACAAGGACCACAAGGAGCCCAACAAACGCCTAAGGCAGGCCACAGGTGACCCTCGCGCGGGCATCTTTCTCGCTCAAAGATTGGCCATAGCAATCCAGCGCGGGAACGATGCCTGCGTGATGGGCACCTTACCAAGGGCGCAAAATTTTTGATAGGTATTTTTAATTTTTAGCTTTAGCTTATAGTTAATTTTAGTTTTGTATTCATTTTATAACACTTATTTTACAATAAATGAGTTTTCTCCATTATAACAGAACTTACCGCCTCCATCTTCCTCATTTGACTCATCGGCCTATTTATGACTCCGGACATGATCGCTTATTTACTGAATTAACCACAATATTCTCAGTATATATAAGTTACTCTATGCACAATATCAATACAATAACAATAAACAAGTACAAAATTGGGAAATGACAATATTTGGTTGCTAGGGGTTGTTTGGTAACCAAGCAACCGTTAGGGTTGGTCGATGTTGTAGCGCGTTCTTTCCAAAGAGTTTATGCCCCCTCTGTGTATTTTTAATAACAAAAAAACCGGGCAAGTGCGAGTCGGACTCGCGCACGAAGGGTTCCGTACCATAATGCAAAAAAAAAAAACAAAAATAAAGCAAAAAAAAAAAACGGTCACCCATCCAAGTACTGACCCCTCCCGACGTTGCTTAACTTTGATCAAAAATCACGTTTGTTGTATGGGAGCCCCATTTAAATCTTTATTTTATTCTGTTTTTAGTATTTGTTGTTATAGCGGCAACAGAAATACATCATCTGTGAAAATTTCAACTGTCTAGCTATCACGGTTCGTGAGATACAGCCTGGTGACAGACGGACGGACGGACGGACGGACGGACCCTTTGGGTACGGAACCCTAAAAACGAGGTAAATTAAAACTAAATACGATGTAATACATTAATTACATCGTATCGTATAATTCTAATTTTAATATAATTCTTTTTCGCAACCATAAATAAATAATAATCCTTTTTTGTAGACTGTTATGTTTTATTACACCCTATGTCAGTGTCAATGAATTCAGCGAAATTTTGGTTTGGCATTTCACAAACAATAATTATTAAAATAAAATTTAGCATCGCATTTAGCGGTATTTATTCTTATTTATGTTTATTTCAAATGCTCAGATACTACAACGAGCAGTGGCGGATTTGCCCTAAGGCCCCGTAGCAGGCGTGGCTCACTCCGCGATATCGTCGCTTTGCTACAGGTAGCTAAAAGTACTCGTACATCCGTTCGACCCCAATTTTGGGGTTTGCCATAAGCCGCGCGTGGCGCTGTCGCCACCTAGCGGCCATATCTGTGCTGATCGTGACAGACGCGTTTTGTTAGAGAGTGAGTCTTCTGTACCTAGTACTATTATTTATTCTGTGCCTGTAGGTCCGGGCCTAGAGCGGCAAGATATTAGAGGCGGCAGCAAAGTGGCAGTGTAATAGATGGGTGCTGAGAAAGGGGCGGCTAGTAGTTACAACAAGGCATGGGGCCTAGGGCGGCCAACACTGCAAAACCGCCACTGACAACGAGGGTTCTTGTGTGGCAACCGGATACTAGAATATAGTACATACAAGAGAGAGCCTTAAAAAAATGAACAAATTTTTGACCAATTATATTATAAATATAATAAAATTATACCAATGGTCAAACACCAAGGAATTATTGGATGGAAGTAGTGCAAGATTAGCTGTTATGAAGACCTAGTGGCGACCTATAGGTACCTAAGGAAGTAGTGGACCTCTTTCCGATGATATCAAGAGACCTATGTGGATATGTGGGACCCGGGTATGTCCTTAAACTACGTCCAAGGCCACCGGTGGACGGGCAGCAGCGTCCCTCAAATTCGGTGTACTCGACTGCGATCGCCAACCGGCCTGCCAAGCGTGGCGATTATGGCATTCACCCCCCGTCATAAGGGGGAGGCCTATGTTCAGCAGTGGACGTCTTATGGCTGAGATGATGATGATGATGATGATCTGGATACAGTAGTAGTGCAGTGCAGAGCCCGCATCGGTTCGTTCAGTCACAAGAAAAGATGCAACTCTCGGAATACACAGCAGCTGTAATAAACTTCTGAGAAGGATGTAATGGCTGGGGTGAAGATGATGTGGTGGATGCAGAGGACGTCTATTGGAAGAAGGGCAGCAGTGGTAAGTTTTAGCAACTCTGTAATTATTTTTCTAAATTTTGTTTCAGAAGAAGTTTCGTGACCACTTCTTGTGAGTTCGCTTATTACTCCAAGCAGAGTTACATTATTAATTTTTAAATCAAATCCGTTGCTACAGGAATTCTAAGCCCTAATCATCATTCTCTTGCCCTTGTCCCATTCACTTGGGGTCGGCGCAGCATGTCTTTCTCTTCCAAATCTCTCTGTCGCCCGTCATTTCATCATTCACTTGCGCTCGTTTCATATCATCTCTCACACAGTCCATCCACCTTTTTCTCGGTTTTTCTTTCCTCGTACTTCCCTCCACATTCATTCGTAATACCTTTCTCGTCACATGACTTTCATCCCTCCGCATCACATGCCCGTACCACGCTAGGCGAATTCTAAGCCCTAACACCAATATTTCGATCAAATGCATTATTAACAGTTTTGTTACAACAGTTAAAGCAATTCAGCGTCAACTACTACCGAGTTTAATTAAAGGAAATGTTCTTTAGAGCCGGTAATGAAGCTGGGATGTAACAATTACAAGCCGTAAGGCCGCCTTTTTAATTACTCTGGATGCCAAGGGCTGTAATTGTGGTCGCTTGCAGCTTCAAATCAGCGACGGAATTTACGGCCCAATTCGAACAAGGCTTATAAGATGTCACAGCGATACGATACCGATATGTCAGTGTCAAGATACGTTTTTGGTTGAAGAAATGTTAATACGTCATAACTTCATAGATAAATAAATAAATAAGTATTATAGGACATTCTTACACAGATTGACTAAGTCCCACAGTAAGCTCAAGAAGGCTTGTGTTGTGGGTACTCAGACAACGATATATATATATATATTATAGAAATACTTAAATACATAGAAAACACCCATGACTCAGGAACAAATATCTGTATCATCATACAAATTAATGCCCTTACTGGGATTCGAACCCAGGACCATCGGCTTCGCAGGCAGGGTCACTACCCACTAGGCCAGACCGGTCGTCAAATAGAAGTTTGACGTTTTAAATAACACTTGCACTGCGTGTGCTATCAAAATCGTTGCAGACTTTTCATGGTCTACATCTAGGGTAGTTTTTATCAATCATCATTATTTCATGCAGGCAAACTGCCGAATTCGAACTTCAAGATATTCACAAGAGACGACACGTACTAGATCCATTCTAGATACGTTATAGTTTAGATATCAACTGGTTCTCTTTTGCAGCGCAATTCGGGCAACCAATGTCACTTTTACGTTAGATAAGTAATATATCTATTAGATGTGAATTAGATCTCTAAGGCCCACTTGCATCATTCCACTAACCCGGGGTTAAGCGGTTAAACTGTTAACCTAGTGTCAAATTGTATGGCTAACCATGGAAACTCCTGGTTTAACCGGTTAACCGCGGGTTAGTGGAATGGTGCAAGTGGGCCTAAGTCATATCCTGTGGAAATCGTTCAAGAGTATCGGCGCAATTAGAACTTTAAGATATCGCGCCCTTAGACATTCACTAGATATGAAATAGCAAAGATATGTGACGGTCCACGAAAAAAGGTACCTTATGGCGGCTGGCGCTTACGCTCATTATTAACGCCGCTCCAATATTCAATCGGGGCAATGGTACCTTTTGGCGTGGAACGTCACATATCTTTACTATATCTTATCTAGTGCATCTCTAATTTATTTCCCGAATCGCGCCGTATGTCCAGAATCGCGCAAATGTCAAATTTGACAGGTTAGATCTTAAACATATCGTTATCGTATCTTGGTGATGTCTAGAAGATGTCTAATAGATGTCTATTTCATAATCCGAATCGGGCCCAAATTCTAGTTTACAACATTTGTCGTTGTTAATATGCGCGCGGTCATAGAGAAAAAAGTACATAGAGTGCTCACTCCATACCTCAGTTAATTTTAGTACCAAAACGACTATTATTTTCGTAGTCGATATCTAGCATCGAGTAGCGGAATTATCAGTACTGTTACTTGACAGTACTGTTGCAGCGACCGAATACTCAACAATTTGCAGCTATTAAGGGGCTGTCCATAAATTACGTCATCGATTTTTGACGATTTTTGACCCCCCCCCCCCCTTTCCTCCTATAATCATCCAAAAATCATGCTTCAAATGACCCCATTTCCTCCTACTTCATGCTATAACCGGATTAACCGGAACTCTATTTTCAACTACTTCTACATCTATACTTCGTTTTTTTTAGCATTAGAAATTAGGTAAACAATCTTGATGTGTCTTTTAATTGAAAAACACGTTTTAAAAATAAGTCACGGCAAATATGTAACAATTATGAATCTAATACGATCATTTATATTCTTCTGCTTTCATAAGTAATAGTTTTTGATTTTTAAAAAGCGTTTTTCAATTAAAAGACATGTCAAGATCGCTTACCTTCTTGCAAGTTCTTTCTAATGCTAAAAAAACGAACTATAATAGTTGTTAATTAATATTACTTGTAAATTGTTGTTCTTACTATAATTCTCTATCGCGCGGTATAGTTAAGTCGCATGCAGCACAATTTTCGTGGGGTCATTCTTCAGCTCTATTAGTTAGACCAGCGGTCGGCAACCTTTTAGCAACCAAGGGCCACATAGATAGTAGTTAACGAAGTTGACGCGGGCCGCACCTTGGTAATATTTGTGACTTTAGCAGACATTTTCGTTTGTCAATATTACATACAAAATTGCCAGAGTGGCTCGCGGGCCGCATGCGGCCCGCTGGCCGTCTGTTGCCGTCCGCTGAGATAGACTATATACACCGTGTTTTTTTTGATTTCCGTTAATTTCAAGGGTGCATTCCTGAGCTTAAATCAAGTAACTTTCCCATAGACACGGATATTCTAATTAACTCCATTTCGGAGATAATCAATAATTTATTTTTTTCTTATAAGGCCTCTACAAGGGTGTACACTTGTCTTAGGGCCAGTTTACATATTGATTAGTGTTTAGAATGAGTTCATACATTTGATACTAAACTTAAGTACAATCTCGGTCGATCAATGTTCGAAATGACATTGATATGTCATAGATTTCAATTGTTTGGTTGAGTTAAATGTAATGCCCGTGCTACAACAACGCTATATGCTACATTTAATTATTTTTTAAAGATAATTTTTATGAATAAAAAAACAAAAAAAATATTTTTCTTTTTCAAAATTAACTATGCCATTTAGTTATCTTAAACGTACTTAACCATACCCCGAAGTTAACGGAATTCAATAAAAACACGGTGTATATAGTTTAGTCTGGCCATCGCTAGGCTAGTCTGCAAGTCATGTCAGTTAAGCCAGCGGCAATATGTCGGCCCTGTCGGAGGTAATAAGTAATAAAATACAGCGGGTCGCGGCTTCGGTGCCGGCTGAATACGAATGCCCTTTTTAGCACTTCACGCGCTGACCGCTTAGCGCCATGTTTAGGGTTCCTAAGGAAATACCTATAGTAGTGTACCCTATGATGGGCGTGGAACCAGTAATGGGACAAAAAACCACAAATCCTGTAAAATAAGTGTCTAAAAGTAGTTTATAAACACTGCCTGTATATTATCATAAATAAGAGTCCTAGAGCTGTTTCAGTTTGAAGTTTCATTAAATTTGGTTGTTTTTTAAGAAATTGGCGTCAACCCAAAAGTTGTCGTGTCACTGAAAAAAAATACCACTACGAATTCTTAACAACTTCGCTAAGAGAGGTGAGTTAATTTATTAAATTTTAATTAATTAATACTTGATGAAAACTAAAATGTGTTTTGTTAATTGCATTTACCATGAGATAAGGTATACAACATACTATGTTGTGAGTCCACAGATGTAAAAAAATAGTGGTATTTGGCCCAATCCCATTATAGGAGCTGTGAAACTGCATACCTCCTATAATGGGAAATTTACATAATGATGCTTGCCATGCCATCATTTCATGTTTAAACAATACAGAAGTAAAATGTAGTTACGAAATATGTCAACCAGGAGGTATGCTCGGACTTCGGATAAATTAATATCGTTTTTTAGTGTGGGTCAAATCTTGGTAGCCGAGTTTGAGCCACTTGCCCGTTTTCCGATTGAGTTGAAATTTTGTATTCGTAATTAAATATGCAAATCGGATGATAATGCAATATTATGATAACATGGACCAGATCTGACGACCTATTTCAATATTTTATACTGATAGAGCAGTGTCCATTACTGGGGGGCCCATTACTGGAGTTTTGGTGTCCATGACTGGAGAAAAATAGCATAGTTTTAATTTGTTAAGTATGTGGAAACTCATTGCAGTATCTTTGATACAACACGCCTGAAACATGAAAAACGGGTAGGACTTTCATCTTTCAATACGCTAAGCGGTAGACCATTCACATGTATTAGGGAAATATCACAAATACTCCAAATTCCCTCTTAAATGTCCCATGACTGGTGCTGTTACTATATATGTATAAATTATTAGCATCAACTAAGCTGGTACCTACAGGTAAATATAACATTATTTATCTTTCTTGTACAGTCAAGTAACAATATGGGGGCATACAATATACTCAACAATATGTCCCATCGTAATTAATTCGGTGACATTAAGAGCTATGGGACATATATTTGAGCTTGAGCATGAATGCACCCATTATTTTTACACTTGACTGTAATACTTACTAAGTTATAACCATGCTTTATAAGAAGCTGACAATGGAGTAATTAACTTCGAATTTATCGTTCATAAAAGAATTGGCACCAAGGAACTAAGACTGCGGTGAAAATGTGCTAGCAATAACCTACAATCTAAGCTCAGCCGCAAATGGTATAACGGATACTTCACAACGTCGTATCTGATACAAACCTTCGTTGCAAACTCAACTTAAACTACGACTAAATAAAGTTTACTTTCCAACACATTTGAATACAAAGATATGAAGTTACGAAAACCAGCGGTCGATCGACATACAAAGTTACTAATGCCGTTCTCAAAGCCGCTATTGCCAAAGTTCTATTCATTTTTGTACTAGAAATTGTTAGAGGTGTGTTTGCAAGCCGCAAAGTTAAGTTGGCGCTAGTTTCAGGAGTGAATTGGCACTTTTCTCTGTTAGAAAACATTTTAATTGACTTAGGAGCCGATATTAATTTTTCCACTCTCGATATTGCGGATTTTATAGACTTTTATGTTCAAAATGATGGAGAAAAAATAAGACAAAGTTAAGTTTTATGCGGAAACTAAACTCAAAATATATTTTGTCTTGTAAATATCTACAAAAAATATAGCCATTAAAGTAAATAAAGTTTAGTAACCTGAAAGAAATAAATAAGCATAATTTACGCAGTTCAAAAATCTTTAATAATTATTTTTTGGCTATGGGCGTGGCTCAAAAGGAAATAATCCATGCAAAAAAATCCGTGCGCATTTTAAAAATGGTTACCTACATAATAAGTATCTAGAGTTAGACCAACATAAGTCTGCAACAATTTTGATAGCACACGCAGCGCAAGTGTAATGTTGTTTATACGTCATAATTTCATAGCAGTTGAACGTTTAAAATAACACTTGCACTGCGTGCTATCAAAATCGTTGCAGACTTATGTTGATCTAACTCTACATATCATGTATTGTTTATTATTTAAGACATTTATTCTCATAAGAATATGCATTATTCACTTAAAATGAGAATACAAAGGACCCCGCAGCAAACATAGGGAAAAAGTGGTTTCAGTTAAATCTCACGAAATTTTAGTATGATATTAATTTGGCTCTTGTGATTATTTTTTTGTATGGGCACAACCCTCTAAGAAGTATACTTTCAGAAATAATTAATATAATTGTTTCATACAAAATATGTGTTTGTTAACCATTTTTACGTAATTCCTCCTTCTGACAGTTGGTGGCTGCATCTTATAACGTCAGTAACTGTCAGTGCGTGTCATAACATAACAAAATAACGATTTTAGAAAACATGTCGCGTAAATGGAAAATTATATACTTGATTATTTCTGAAAGTAGACTTCTGAGAGAGTTGTGCCCATACAAAAAAATAATCAGGGGAGCCAAATTAACATCATACTAAAATTTCGTGAGATTTAACTGAAACCACTTTTTCCCTATGTTTGCTGCGGGGTCCTTTAACTCAAGCCTTGTTCGGACTAGGCTAGTATTTTAGTCTAGTGGCGAGTAATTTAGTAGCTAAACTATTCGCTACTGCCTAATGAACTCGACTAAATCGACAGGTTCGGACTTGTTTAGCCGGCGACCGAGTGAGCACGGACGCGTGGTGGGGGGTGCTACTCGCTACTAAACTACTAAAAAAAATAGAATAAAATGGATTGACTCGACTAAATTACTTACTAATCCACTCGACTAATTTTTTGGTGTTCAGACACGTTTAGCTACTAAATTACTCGCCACTAGACTAAAATACTAGCCTAGTCCGAACAAGGCTTTAATGCTATACAATAACTTTGTGTAGGTATTATTATGTTTTTGCATCTCAAGGAAACACGAGTAAATTCGTATAGTTATTTATGTAACCATTTTTAAAATGCGCACGGTTTTTTTGCAGTCTTTGTGTAACTCTAATACATTTGCCATAAATCATAATACTTCAGTGCATGACGAATAATAAGCCTTAGTAGAAAGCTTTTTAAACATAAATCACTGACATTTTAAAATTCACAAACATTCCAATTTCCTGACAAAATGGATACATTGGATACACAAACTCAAACGGATGTCGAGTCGAGTGCGCTCGAAGCATACTAACCGGCCAATTCGAATATTAATTATTCGATCTGTTTCCGATATGATACTGATCTGTTATAGTGTCAAAAGTTACGCTTTTGGTTGAAGAAATGTCACTTTTGACACTGACAGATGCACTATCATATCGGAAACAGATCGAATAACCAAATCTTGAATTGGCCTGTTACATTTAACTTACCAGTTTTGCATCTTATGTCTTTGATGTAAGGTTTAAAATTGGTTAACGGTTTATTTAGTGTACGTAAGACTTATTTTCTGCATAGTATATCTCACTCAATTGCTTTGTACGAATATCAGCCGTGTGTGGTTATAATAAGGTTTAGATTAGTGTGTGATGTGAGAGAAAGATATGAGGTTGCGATAATGATTTATTAGAATGAAAATGGTTTCTCTTAGAGTTGCGGTGCAGAGTGGAGTATTAATGGTAATGTAAAATCTATCTATAAATAGGTACCTATACTATGAACCACGGTCTGCAAAAAATATTTCAATTTCAAAATAATATTTGTAGAAGGGTTTGGCCCTTTACCACATACGAAGCCATATGGCGGATATGATATTCAACTCTATTGACAGCTATTAAAGTTCAAATTTAGACAAATATTTTTTTACATGTAGCCCCCTAGTACGGATAGGGGGGGGGGGTCATATCACAATCCATTTTTGGAGTTACCCAATATTCTGAACTTTTTGGAATTACTCGAATACACCGTATACCTTCCATTCAGTGTACCCATCAAGTTTGAAAAATACTATAAAGAGGAATCTAACGAAACGTTAAACGCGTTAAAATGCATAAAAACATTTGTGCTAAAGTGTATGTAAGTAAATAAGTTTTCCAAAAATATAATTATGTATTATGTAGGTATTTATGATCGCTGTTTAGCGATAAGTCCGTCTGTTAATTGTTACCTACACCGTGAAACTCCAATGTATTTTCTGCATCTTTTATTTTGTAGTGTGCAATTAATAATAGTTATTTGTTTTACAAGGGGGCAAAGTTGTTGTTTAACCGCTCGTGCTAATATTGATACCCGAGCGAGCGAAAGATTCCAAAATTGAACCACGAGCGTAGCGAGTGGTTCGAAAAATGGAATCTTGAGCGTTGTGAGGGTTTCAAAGCACGAGGGTTAAACAAAATTTGCCCCCGAGTGAAACACAAAATTTTTCACCACACCAATCCGAAGCAAATATTAAATGTAAAATATCAAACAAAATCAAACCAAATCAAATCCAAATAAATGTTATTAAATATTTATCATCCAAAGTCATCATTTAAAAGTCAATTGTTCAAAATTTGCATTTGATTACTTTGCCTCACATGTGAATAAAATGCAACTTTGCTATTAGTTTTTGAAGTGCAAAGTAAGACTTTCCGCTGGTGTGGTGAAAAGTATTTTATTATTAGTATTTTTTTTTTAGTTTTTTTTTTGCATTTAATTCAACACATTACGCTCCTTTCTTCACCAGTCGGATAAGTATGAAGAACATTACGATGCGTAATAGCTACACCTAAACCTAACCACAGAATAAATAATATTATACCGTACAGAAAGGTCACTTCCTACAAAACCGAAGTTTGACAGTGAATCAGGGACGAATCATGGATGTAATGTATGGCACTATCCCTTTCGGCTATTTAGGGTTGTCAAAATTCAAGTCATCATCCTATCTGTGGTCGTGCAAATTAATTTCTGACCTATTTCGTACCGTATATAGATAAATCACAATTAGATTTAGCAGAATAGAATTAAGTATACCTCTGTCAGCGCGCGCGCAACGAGCGACGAGGCGGGCGGCGCGATCAGTGCACGAGTTGCAGTCGCCGCGAGCACTCGAGCCTGAGGAAGGACCCCCGACGGGCCCGAAACATGTCGCCAATAGCGACAAAAAATTCAAGCGAGTGAAACCGTTGTCGTATAAACAAACTAAGTATACCTACCTAAAAAGGTGCATTGCAATTTGTACACGGAGATTTGGACATATTTCATTCGTCCAGAAACTCATTAACAGAATAGTAGGATGTTTATTAACATTATAACAGTGACAATCAATATGAAAGTCGCTAAAGACTTCGAACTCGTCACTACACCTTATAAAACACATTGTTAACGCTAGTACTCACTATAACAAGGTACAGTCAAGGAATTTAAATTCTGACCCATTTCGTACTTTGTCACAGTGACAATCAATATTATAGTGTTTGTTAAATTAGTAGTTATGTAACTATGTAACACCTAAACATAAACACCGGCTCGGCAATGCCCTCGCAAACACAATATAACTTCACTTCCACAACAGCAATCGTACAGCCCGCGGCCATCGTACCATAGACAGTGACAGTTACTTTTTTATGGCATTGCAGCCAACACAAGGACACACGAGACGGCGTATGTATGCTATTTAAGCTACTCGCATAATCGCATACACTACATCCCTCCCTTGAAGTTAAATTAGATAATTAACAACAAGAGCTTTATGACCACAGCAAATATATTACTAGGTACAATACTAGAATCAGTCTTCCAAATTAAACAGTAACGAAACATATTATATGTACTTTTGAAACAGATAAATCAGGTACATATTATATTTATAAAGTATGAAAGTACATACTAATTAACAGCATTACAACCACAACCCAGAAACAAATAACCAAATCATGGCACATTAAATCACAGCTACATTCGCTCATTATCACTATCATTGTGTTCTCTATTAGTTCCTTCTTCCTGATCGTTCCTCTGAACATCTTCCCACTTTTCAGATGAACCATATTCCTTCTGAGTATCTGCCCTGTTACATAATTCTCCACAGATACATCACCTCTATTAAAACTCTGTACAGTATGAGGTGTTGGGTTGTAGTTCGATCTGAATTTATTTCCTTTATCCATATTCTTAACATATATACTCTATCTCTTTCAGCTAGACTCATACTCTTACCCCTTTTCTTTTTGTATCTTCGCTCACGCACATCCAGATCAACATCAGTGCTTTTAAGTCTATCAATCGATGGAAGTTTGTTCCTGTTCTGCCATCTAATGAACAGTTTTTTTTCTGTGGATGAATGAGGCTGTACCTACATACATTAATACGCTAATATAATATAATTTATATCTTAATAGGTACATTAGGTACTCCATTAGACTTTCTTGAAAGTCCTTTGTCTCCATCCTAAATGACTAAATTTGAAACATTTCACTCATTCATATAGGGCCAACATAAGTACTAAACAATGATATTACACTCTACACAGAACGATCAAAACTCCTCCCTTACAACCTGCTAGAGCTGTCTGAATTCAAACTTCAACATTTATTCAGCAAATAGGCCACAAGGGCATTTTTACACGTGAACATGAATTTACATACAAGCAAAAATAATAACAATACATCAACAATTTTATAAAATACAACTAACTGCAACTACCAATTCAAACGAATGTAGGAAATTAACATAGCTAGCAGTTGTAAGCTTAGGAAATGGTTGTGACGTGACATATTCATATGAAATTTGGTTGTGATGGACGTTTGGTTAATTGCTCTAGCTTCTAAACTATTCAAGGTTTCCAATTTTTGTACAGTAATAAGGTTCGGTTTACAACCAGAATTAACCAGCAATATTTGTCAATCAATACATATTAAAAAATGTAACCTACTTCTTCTCTAGCTTTTTTGTTTCCTCTTGTGTTCATATTTGAGTGCCTTTTCATACCACAGAATTGGCGAAAATGTCCCATTTTTCCACATATAAAACAAGTTTTTCCTAGTGTAGGGCAATCTTTGTAATGCATTTAATGATTTTTATTTCCACAACGTCCACAAGAGTTTATATTATTATTGATGTGTGTCCCTTCCCTTTTAGTTCTGTAAGTACCATATATTTTATTATTTCTATTGACTCTATTGTAAATAGCATTAACTTCTTCGTCTTCTTGTTTCTAATCTAGGTTTCCTTGTTTTTATCCTCGTATATGTATTTCTAATTTATCAGTGACGTCCGCCGCGTTCAGATATTATGAACAATGACCTCTTCCATCTCTCCCATTTGCTGCCGATGGAACTTCGGTCGCCTTCCAAATCTAACCCTTCCAGGGTCAGCGATGGTTGTTGATCATGATATCTATGTAATCACTTTAATGCAACCTGAAATATCAAATTTGTTGGTAACCAATAGGTGACCCATCAGACTGTTCTCAATTTAATGAAGGTTGTCAACCCGTTCCAATTTAATGGAGGTATTCATCTGAACTACCAGACCTTTTCCAATTTAATGGGGGCTGTCAACCCATTCCAATTTAATGGAGGCATTAATTTGAACTACCAGACATTTTCCAATTTAATGGCGGCTGTCAACCCATTCCAATTTAATGGAGGCATTCATTTGAACTACCAGACATTTTCCAATTTAATGGCGGCTGTCAACCCAGACATTTTCCAATTTAATGGCGGCTGTCAACCCATTCCAATTTAATGGAGGCATTCATTTGAACTACCAGACATTTTCCAATTTAATGGCGGCTGTCAACCCAGACATTTTCCAATTTAATGGCGGCTGTCAACCCATTCCAATTTAATGGAGGCATTCATTTGAACTACCAGACATTTTCCAATTTAATGGCGGCTGTCAACCCATTCCAATTTAATGGAGGCATTCATTTGAACTACCAGACATTTTCCAATTTAATGGCGGCTGTCAACCCAGACATTTTCCAATTTAATGGCGGCTGTCAACCCATTCCAATTTAATGGAGGCATTCATTTGAACTACCAGACATTTTCCAATTTAATGGCGGCTGTCAACCCAGACATTTTCCAATTTAATGGCGGCTGTCAACCCAGACATTTTCCAATTTAATGGCGGCTGTCAACCCATTCCAATTTAATGGAGGCATTCATTTGAACTACCAGACATTTTCCAATTTAATGGCGGTTATGTTAATCAATTCCAATTATATGGAGGTTATGTTATATCATAATTCACATTTTTTTATTTTTTTTTTATTTATCACAATTCAAAACAAAGTCTATATGCCACTTCCCGTCTTCATAACGAGACCAGCTCGATGGCACCACAATACCACATTGCCACCCAACATACACATGCATGTGGTGTTCAAGCTTATTCGAACAATGATAAAAGGGTCCAATTTATCTGGCAAGTTTGACCCCTACAAACATACATACATAGTTACAACATACATAGTTATATCATATTTATTTATTTCTTTATTTCAAGGCGAGGTAACAAAATGTAAAATGGATACATATGTATATCTTACCTTGCAAGTTAAATAAAAGTAAAATAAATGTTTACTTATTATTTGAGACAAACCCATTTCAACCAAAATAGAACATTTATACCTTGATTCCTATTTCACCATCATCATCATCATCATCATAGGCCTTTTCACTTTATGGTGTCACCGGTGAAACACCGTTTTTTGGTGGCTGAATAGACCGATGCGAGACCAACATGGTCTACTACAGGTTCGACAAGAGAAGTTTGTGGAAACCGGTACTGAGACACCTTGTCGTCCTTTTTTTTTTACCTCTTATCAGCGAGTGTGGCGAACCATTTCGGTTTCATTACAAAACTAGCGACCCTCCACAACATGTTTGCGCCATTCTGTCCGCTGTTCACTGTCAGTTAAGTTGAAATTTAAAAAATATGCAGTACATGTTTCTTATGGTGTGATTATTTAGAGGCTCACTGTGTAATTATAATTCATCAGATAATAGATATGTATGGAACTCACAGAAAATATTGTTTCTTACACCCATATGGTATGACCCATATACAGTTAATGAAATGATTTGCCTTAATTAGACCAGTGTTTTAAATACTGTATTCTTATAATATAATTACCATTAAAATAAATGTTTTTATAACAACCCGGGAATCATTTTGTATCTGTAGGTAACTAGCAGTACTTGTCTTGTCATTATGAGTGAATATGGACAACTTATTTTTTAACTACTTAATAGCAGGAGGAAAGAAAAACTACAAGTTAAATGCAATGTTAACGTATAAATGTAATAAGATTGTAGAAATCCCAGAATGAAACACTGTTACTAGGTATTTACGCTGTCCAGGTTCCTTACTTTGTTTATATACGAGCCGGGTAAACAAACCTCGCATTTGCATTAAAAACCCCAATTACATCATAATGTATGGAATTTAATGTTACAAACGATCGAATATATTGTAAAAATAATGTTTTGTATACGAAGCTACGCAAAATAACGAAATAATTTTAATTTTGGAATGCAATTATAACTTTAATTTTGTACAGAGACCGGTGATCCCCTTCCTTGAGATTTTAGCATTAAAGCTTACCTTTTTCTCGTCGCCACTTATAGTGTTTGTTAAATTAGTAGTTATGTAACTATGTAACACCTAAACATAAACACCGGCTCGGCAATGCCCTCGCAAACACAATATAACTTCACTTCCACAACAGCAATCGTACAGCCCGCGGCCATCGTACCATAGACAGTGACAGTTACTTTTTTATGGCATTGCAGCCAACACAAGGACACACGAGACGGCGTATGTATGCTATTTAAGCTACTCGCATAATCGCATACACTACAAATATGAAAGCCGCTAGAGACCTCATATGGTTAGGGAGGCGAATAGGGGAATTTTCGGCAATACTCGAGCGTGGCAGTTTAAGATATGAGAGATACCTTAGACCTAATAGAACAACCTTGTAAAGTATTTAGCTCTATATGTAGTGACGCGCGCCTAGGATAGACGATCAGATTAGTAAAAAAAAATGGATAGTCTGAAATACTCGAGCGCGTCAGATTAAGATATTGGGGGTTGATTTTAGTGTTTAAAGACTAAATTTAACTAATCTGACGATAAGTCCTTGACGCCGCCGAGTTATAGGGTCGCGAACTTGTAAAAAAAAAACGTTAATCCGGCATTCTCGAGCGCGATTTTTTTATTTTTTATCTTGAAGAATATAATCTAAAACTTACTAAAAATACAAAATCTGCCGGTTTCCGCATGACCGGAAGTGTGGAGGAGCCATTTCGTCTTCCTAAAGCCCCCTCCAGACTATGTGCGTGAATCGCGGCGCGACGTCGCGGAGCGAACATACCGCGAAGTTGACGTATGACTCCACACTCGCACACTTCACGGCGATTTCGCAGTTTGGTTTGCGGCAATATGGCGGAAAAGCATCAGCTGATCGAGTTTAACTGTTAGTTATCTATGGCATCATACGTGATTTAGCTGTTTTTCCATTTTGTTTTATTGTAAAACCTTAAAATATAGCTGCTTAATATAATATAATCATAATATAATTCATATTTATCTTGCCACAGAGGAGCCAAAATATTGTGTAATGTGGAGTCTTGCAAGTTCGCGCTTCGCGTCTCCTTTGACGCGGGCCGAAATACCGACAAAAAACGGAGAACAAGGCGCGAAGGCGTGAACAATCTGCGAAATCGACGCCACACTTGCGTTCGCGGCTTCGCCCGCGATTCACGCGCATAGTCTGGAGGGGGCTTAAGAACGCGTTGCGGCATATAAGTCGCGAACGATACATTTTACAACAAAAAAAGTTTAAATAAACAAAAAAGGTAATTTTATTTTACACAAAAAAGGTCTCTTTACATTTTTGTCCAAAGTTAAAACTTTTTGACTTGAAGCATCATAAAAACTCAAACTCCCGGTTTTTTGAGTATATCTCGAAAACTGAGGGTGTTAAAAAAAATTGATATGAAATAACGATGATTAAATTATGTGACTTTTATTATATCTCAAAATTTTTTTTTTCTAAAGCTTCTCGACAATTTTCGTGGACTCGGAAAAAGTTACGCGTATCTGTATACAAAAGTATTATTAACATGTACAGTTTCATGTATGTCTATTATTCAATAGCCTGTTGATCCTCAAATTGTTTTTTGGACGTACCGTAAGCAAAACGAAGTGAAGAATTGAAGCAAAAAAGAGGAATTTGCCATAAACATGTAATACAGACTGAGCGCTTCGCGGAAATATGCCGTTCTACCAGTATTTTTCCTTTATTTCGCAACATTGCTGGTGGGGAAAGAAGCGGTAGAAGGGAATTAATTTTCGGTACACCCTAATATATATATATATGTTTATGGTCCCCTAACGTAGACCTATGTGCCCTCAGTATGACGCCGATGAAGAGAGAGAAAAGACCCGACGGTATATTTCTCGAATGTACAATTATAATCCAATTTTTATATCATTTCATTTTTTTATAGAATAAATAATACACTTCGTACTACATTTCATCTACATTTACGTTGGTTGTATCTATCGCTTTATTGTCATTCTTAAATTCCCCGTTTTATCAAGGAGAAAGAAAGGAAAAAAAAGAAACCAAAAAACCTTTTTCGGTCAGATTAAGAGAACCCACCAACATTTTTGTCAGATTAAAAAAATATGCTTTCAGGATACCGAGATAAACCTCCCCTATGAAAATCTGACGCGCTCGAGTATTTCAAAAAAACTTCTTTTTTTTGCATTTTCAAAAATTCATCGTAACTTATCGTCACGCCGAAATCGTCAGTTTTTTTAAAGGAAGCTTCCTTGGGGCCTATTTAACACCCCTTCCGAAAATCTGACGCGCTCGAGTATTTTTTTTTTTTGCATTTTTGACTACTTTATATGCCTACCCCCACCACGCAAACTGGCAGATTAGTATACCGTTGTTATCAGAGGCACTCGGGGCATACGTAGTATGAATATCTGACTCGCTCGAGAATGCCCAAGTAACTGTTTTTTTTAACATTTTTGAAAAACCGTACACGCCAAACCCACCGCTAAAATGGTTTTTGCCATACGAGCTTTTCTTTTCGAAATTATTTTATCTTTCGATTTTGATTAGGTCTCGTCGGCGCCGTTGAATTACGCCAGTTATCTAGCTACCTCGCCTCCCTAACTAATACGGTTGTCACTGTGACAAAGTACGAAATGGGAAAAATTCCTTGACTGTACAAAAACGGTCGGATATTAAATACTTTTTTCACTGTCCCTAATTCAAATAACGAAAACAATTTCAATTCAATAATTTAGTTAGGTGACAATTTGTTCTTACAACTCCCAATTTCCCGCACTACCGCCTTTGTGTCCCTACGGAACCTCTTATTGAATGTCACGCCTCACTGCCCGAGTTAAGGATGATTCACGTTAGACCGGCCCGTGTCCGGGCCGGAGCTTCCGGCGCTTACTTTTCTGACTTTTGTGACATGACAGGCGATCACGTGATGCTTTCCGTAGAAAACGATGTGCCGGGCAGCTCCGGCCCGGACACGGCCCGGTCTAACGTGAGTCATCCTTTATACGCGGTCTCACTGACGTGTGAGCGAGACAGCTATGCACGGATATAGCGTTGTCCCGCTCGCACACCGGAGCGGCGTGCATTCAATGTTAAGACCGCCATAACGAGGGTCTCTGGGGTAGGACTAATATGATTTACTAATATTAGGCTTGCCGGGTAAAAATAACACTAGGTTTTTAGGATCCTTCGTAAATATTTTAGGTCCTGCGGAGATAACGGTTTCTAAAAAAGGACGCACCAAAAATAATTAGAAGAACTTTAACCCTAACTTTTTTCGTAAAAATAACCTCCTTTGTCACAGTCGGTTGAAAATATTGTCAATACTGATGTGCAATAATATGTTACACAGCGAAGGCCACAAAAATATCTGACACGATCTTATTTGTAGAGCCATGAGAGCGTGTCACATATTTTTGCGGCCTTCGAAGAGTAACATATTATTGCAGGTGACTTTACATATTTTTAGGTAGGAAAGTTTCCAAGTGTCCGAAATTTTCGTATTGAAAATTTCTATTTTCGCAATAACAGTTCATGAAGAGTCCGTCTTGGGGCCCGATTCGGATTTTGAAATAGACATCTAATAGATATCTTTTAGACATCACCAAGATACGATAACGACATGTTTAAGATCTAACCTGTCAAATTTGACATTCTGACTCGCGATTCTGGAGATACTCTTGAACGATTTCCACAGGATAATATGACTTAGAGATCCAATTCGCATCTAATAATAGATATCTTACTCTACCTAACGTAAAAGTGACATTGGTTGCCCGAATTGCTCTGCAAAAGAGAACTAGTTGATATCTAAACTACCTATAACGTATCTAGAATGGATCTAGTACGTGTCGTCTCTTGTGAATATCTTGAAGTTCGAATACGGCAGTTGGTTAATTTTGCACGGATTTGAACAGAACAAATGAGTGTCAATACAAACGTAAATTTTCATATAAATAAATAAATAAATAAATAAATAAATATTTTAGGACATTCTTACACAGATTGACTAAGTCCCACAGTAAGCTCAAGAAGGCTTGTGTTGTGGGTACTCAGATAACGATATATATAATATACAAATACATACTTAAATACATAGAAAACACCCATGACTCAGGAACAAATATCTGTATCATCATACAAATAAATGCCCTTACTGGGATTCGAACCCAGGACCATCGGCTTCGCAGGCAGGGTCACTACCCACTAGGCCAGACCGGTCGTCAAATATAACTTTGACATTGCCATACTTTATCATTACAAATGCCTTGCATAGTTATCTAGGTCAGACTCTAAAACTATTATTACAGTCGAATCGGGCCCTTATTAGCCTCAGCGTGGCATAGAAAAATGCGTGCCAAATAGGTCTAGAGGGCAAACCAGTAATAAACCTCCTTTAAACAAAAAAAGCTGAGAGCACTTTCACCTTCTCCCATTGGTCACGGCAGGACTCTTATTACTGGAGGCTAATTCGAAACTTAAAAACGTCAACATGATTTGTTACTGACATGATTGGAACTTGATGCGATAAGCATGATTGAGATATCGCATAAATATATCTTTGGCAGTAGCAGGCGTGGCTCACTCCGCGATTTCGTCGCTTTGCTACAGGTAGCTAAAAAAGTACATCCGTTCCACACCAATTTTGGGGAAAGCCATTAGCCGCGCGTGGCGCTGTCGCCACCTAGCGGCCATATCTGTCCTGATCGTAACAGACGCGTTTTGTTAGAGAGTGAGTCTTCAGTACCTAGTACTATTATTTATTCTGTGGCAGTAGCGAGTCGTAGCATAATATTCGCAATCAAATCACAAAACAAAGTGCCCCGCCGCATCTGTCTATGTGTGTGTATGTTTGCTCTCGATAAACTCAAAAACTACTGAACGGATCATGCGGTTTTCACCTATCAATAGAGAGGTTTTTGAGGTAGGTTCAGGTGTATAATTTGTTAACCCGTGCGAAGCCGGGGCGGGTCGCTAGTCAATACTAAGTCAAGTTGTGATTCTTTTATTTGGAATAGTGTTCTTTATAACTGGTAATAATAGGAAATATGCGGTTTGATTAGGGCACGCAACACGCGACTGCTGACATTGACACGCCATGTGTTGCTATCGGTTAATATAACCTTTTATTACAAGCTTTTAAGGGGCCCACTGATTACCAGTTCGCCGGACGATATCGGCCTGTCAGTTAGAACAAAATTTTGACAGTTACGAACAACTGACAGGCCGATACCGGCCGGCGGACTGTTAATCAGTGGGCCCCTTTATTTAGCTATCCCGTTGTCTGTCTGTAATCAAATCTTGCAAGTTAAATTTGATCCACTTCCCGGTTTCTAATTGAGCTGAAATTTTGCATGCATGTATAAATCAGATGACAATGCAATATTATGGTACCATCGAGCTGATCTGATGATGGAGACAGGAGGTGGCCATAGGAACTCTGTGATGAAACAACGCAACCTAATTGTGTTAGGGGTTTTTAGAATTGTCTCGATGAGTATTAGTTGTCTGTTGTAAGAAAAGTACAGTCAGCGATAGAAGCTTGTACCAAAAATGAAATTTTTGCCAACTACTAATACTCATCGAGACAATTCTAAAACCCCTAATACAATTAGGTTGCGCTTTTCATCACAGAATTCCTATGGCCACCTCCTGACTCCATCATCAGATCAGGTCGATGGTACCATAATATTGCATGGCCATCCGATTTATATATGCATGCAAAATTTCAGCTCAATCGGAAACCGGGAAGTGGATCAAATTTAACTTGCAAGATTTGATTATATACAGACAGACAGACAACGGTCAGGTGAAACTAAATAAAAGCTTGTAAAATGGCAAAAAATAAAAGAAACGCTCATTTAAGGGGCCCACTGATTAACAGTCCGCCGGCCGGTATCGGCCTGTCAGTTGTTCGGAACTGTCAAAATTTTGTTCTAACTGACAGGCTGACACCGCCCGGCGGACTGTTAATCAGTGGGCCCCTTTAGATTCACGAAGATACAGAGGTTAAAAGTGAAATCTAGAGGGTAAATCTGTCCTTAAATCTTACTCCTTTACATTGCGGTTTATTTGATTACGGCGAGTGAAGACGTGAGCACTAAACTCCATTAATAATGTTTATAGAGAAGGGCACGTCTCCTGAGGCTGCTTACTCCGAGAATAGGGACAGCCCCTATTGTTTAGATGTTTTTATTTTCACGTTTGAGTAGGTACCGTAAAACCACCCAAATATACTGTTTTCATTGAATTCCGGGTAACTTGGCTTAACGTAACTTCGGGGTATAGAAAACTAAATGGCATAGTTCGTTGAAAAAACCGGGCAAGTGCGAGTCGGACTCGCGCACGAAGGGTTCCGTACCATAATGCAAAAAACGGCAAAATAAAACGGTCACCCATCCAAGTACTGACGCCGCCCGACGTTGCTTAACTTCGGTCAAAAATCACGTTTGTTGTATGGGAGCCCCACTTAAATCTTTATTTTATTCTATTTTTAGTATTTGTTGTTATAGAGGCAACAGAAATACATCAACTGTGAAAATTTCGACTGTCGGACGGACGGACAGCAGAGTCTTAGTTATAGGGTCCCGTTTTACCCTATGGGTACGGAACCCTAAAAAAACAACGGGTTGCACTCCGGGAGTGCCGACAGAAGTGAAAACTCAATGACTAGTCCAAAATGTCTGCAGCACTATGTATAATTGACCCATCCTCCTTTCTATTGAAAAACTTTAGTTCCGAAATTGCTGGTCAGTGAGCTTGTTTAAAATTCGAAATTCAAATTTGTAGCGTTAATTGTTTAAAATTCGAATGGAAATTGTAAAGTTACCTTGCAGACCTCGCATCTAAATATATTTGGACAGGATATTTTGAGTTTTATTCACCAGTACTAGAGTTCACTTTTATTAGCTATTTCATCAAAATGTAGCTTAATTGAATAATATTTGAGTGATATAAAGATAGAATGTAACTGTGAGATTCTCGTATTTCAACCCGCACAAGGTTAGAACCTTTTTCATGTAATGTCATTGAGTTTTTCTTTATTCTCTTCAACGTAATTAACGTAAAAATGGACTGGCTGCAGAGATAAAGTGCATAAAGTCGGTATGCGGGTGGCCTTTTATCTGCACCTGACCGTATATAATTTTACATCAGCACCTTTAAGACATGTATAAAAGTTAAATAAGTATTTTACCCACTCTATTTTTAATATATTTTCATAACCTCCACCCGCCCAGAGACCTATAAAAAGGTCTCCCGTTCCATTCTAATTTGAACTTTGTGTTGACAAAATAAAATTTCATTTTGCTTGGCAAGGTTTGACGTATGGGCGGCTAGAGGATTGGTAGCGAAGACCCGAAGCCCCGTACCCCGTAACCCAGTGCACGGTCGCAGTGCCGCAGTCGGGGGCGCGGGGCAGTCGGCAGTCTGCGTACGGCATGCTTACCGCTCAGACATGGCGGCCGGCACGCTCGCGCTCGCGGTCTCGCTGCTCGCTGCGTTTGCCGGTGAGTTTACGTTCTTTTTTTGAAAAAAAAAATGTGGATGCGTTCGGAAACTATTGTAGTTTATAAAAATAGCGAGGGAATTTAATCTTCCACCAACACATGTTGGTGGAAGATTAAAAAAATGGATTTGTTTGTTTATATGCGTTCGGTTATAAAGATGTAAATAATGTAATTTAGGGACGAAAAAAATTAACTTACTGTCAAAAAGAAAAGTGATTCATTTAAATGCAAATTCATGAACGTGGATCATTTTCGCTAAATGATATATGTCCATTTAATATTTTAATATTATTTATACTGCTTGCAGCAAAAGTGGATTCTCGATTATTAAAGATATAGCTCTGGGTGATTGTGAAATTTGTATATTTACAGTTTTATTTACATGATTCTGTGAGTGTCATAAACATAACGTCCCAGTCTCCCCCCCCCCCCCCCCCAGTTACAATTAATTCGGATTCTTCTATTGTTCAAAAAATACTAAATGCTAATGAATTTACAATAAAAAATACTATATGCGCTCATAAAATAAATTGTTATTTTAATCGATTTTAAACTGTTGTGAGACATACTAACATTGAATAATATACAATGTTAGATGTTATGTTTTTAATGTTAGGTAGGTATGCTCCCATGAAGATTAAAGTACTAAATACAAAAAAAATATACCGTTATGTAAATAATATTCGTATGAAATGAAATAAAATTTACAAAATCAATACAATGAAAAAAACTATGACTGATGTAAAAAGAAATAAAATAAAAACCTCTTGGCAAAATTATCAACACCTATGTTTCAAAGCGTTTTAATATATTTTGAGCGTTTCGTTTTGATATAGATAATACATATATAACGCATTTATTAGCACATAAAATTGTAAGTACATATGTATAATTTAAAACTTAGAAAATATACCTTATAAATAATATTTTAGGCTCAGTGATGTTTGTTTCTAAGTTAATTTATTTAAAATTAATAACAATTTCCCCACACCACAAATAAATATTAATTTCTAAGCGTCATTTAGGATAGGTATGGTTTTCAAAAGCAAAGAAATATAATTAAAGTGAAAACTATTAGAGACGTCCTGACGTGACCTATATATGCATAGTTTGGCACAAATCACCTAATTTAGGAGACAGTACGTCGACGCTAAATACAATTACACAATTTTGTACTTTAATACATTGCAATAGGACGAAAAATGTTTACATATTAGTGAAGGTGCTGATAATTGCCGTAGAGCGTAACCCGCGGTTCCAACTTTAAAAAAAACTCGTGCTTCGTTTGTTTTGATTGAAATCCAGGAAGCCGGTTCTGATTTAAAAAATTTTTACGGTTTTAATTTTGTTTTGACACGAGTTTGACGTTAGCTCGACGCTGATTGATGTGAGCGAAATTAACTACGACATTAAGTCGTTTTTACGGTATTACGAAATTTAATATGACTCAAGAATAATGTATGAATACGGTTCATTATTAAATAAATAAATATTACAGGACATTCTTAAATTACACAGATTGACCAAGTCCCACAGTAAGCTCAAGGAGGCTTGTGTTGTGGGTACTCAGACAACGATATATATATATATATATATCTAAATATGTACTTAAATACATAGAAAACAACCACAGACAGGGTCACTACCCACTAAGCCAGACGGGTCGCCATACTAGATATTGAAACGATATGGAATAGATGTGTCAGTGTCAAACAAGTGTCAAAAGTGACGTTTTTGTTTGTAGAAATGTCAATTTTGACACTTGTTTGACACTGACATATCTAATCCATATCGTTTCAATATCTAGTATTTGACGTATCTCATTGTTCGAATACGGCTGTACGTGTGTACATAGGTAATATAACAACTGCGGCATGAAAGTGAATCCAATGTCACCGCTATATGCTTTGCGGCACGCTCGGTCTTAACCACCGCATTCCATTCGTTTTAAAATTCAATAACTGACCTAAAACCGATGTCAGTCGACATAGTACAAATTGTTTGTGGTGTTCAGTGTGACTACCACTATAGTTCGTTTTTTTAGCATTAGAAATAAGGTAAACAATCTTGATGTGTCTTTTAATTGAAAAACACATTTTAAAAATAAGTCACGGCAAATATGTAACAATTATGAATCTAATTCGATTATTTATATTTTTCTGCTTTCATAAGTAATAGATACTGATTTTTAAAAAGCGTTTTTCAATTAAATGACATGTCAAGATCGCTTCCCTTCTTTCAAGTTCTTTCTAATGCTAAAAAAACGAACTATAGTTTAGCACTGTTATAAACGCTGTCGAGAAGGTAACTTACTTTCTATGCATCTCGCTCGTACTTCATATTAGATAGTGACAGGAGATATGGCAATTTTTTGAAATTCTCAAAATCAGCGCTTTCATTATGATATATAACACGATATAGTTTGAAAAACTTTATTTTTTAAGCCCCCAACAGTGGACCCCATGTTTAAAATAATTTGTTTACGTTACATGTCCGGGTCACTAATTTCCAGTGTACAGTCAAGGAATTTAAATTCCGACCCATTTCGTACTTTGTCACAGTGACAACCGTATGAGGTCTCTAGCGGCTTTCATATTGATTGTCACTGTGACAAAGTACGAAATGGGTCGGAATTTAAATTCCTTGACTGTACCAAATTTCAACTTAATTGATCCAGTAGTTTCCCAGAAAATAGGCTGTGACCGACAGACAGACAGACAGACGCACGAGTGATCCTATAAGAGTTCAGTTTTTTCTCTTGAGATATGGGACTTTAAAAAAGTAACTTATTTTACGTAACTCACAAGTAAATGTGATGATTACCAATTGTAATACTAGGATAAACATTATTATGTATTCGACAAATGTGCCGACCCACCGGTAAAGGTACCTTATGGTGGTTGGCGCTTACGCTATTATTAACGTCGCTCCAATATTATTGCGGCGCTATGCGACGTAAGCGCCAGCCGCCATAAGGTTTTGCAGTGGAACGTCACAAATAAAAACAATTAACACAGTTCGAATGGTTCACAATTACAAAGTAAAGAATATAATGTTGTTTGCTTCCATTTTATCGGAGCGTGTGCGTGTTTCATAAAATTGTGAGTTATTTCATTATTTTCTCAGTCGGCTGGTGTATTCATTTCTGTTTGAGTGTGTTCTGTGATTAAATATGAGGAAGTTAATTAAATCGAAAGCCTGTTGTATTTTTGTTCAGGTAATGTACAGTCAGCAGCAAAAGTCGCTAAGCGGCCGAGGTGTTCAAAATGATCTAGACGCGACTTTATTGTTAAGAGAATAAGAGCGTGTCAAGGTAATTTGGAACACCTCGCCCGCTTAGCAACTTCTGCTGCTGACTGTACAGTATTATCAGTCAAATCACATGAAACCTTTTATAATGATGATTTAGCTTATATACGTCCTGCTGCTGGGCACAGGCCTCCTCTCAAGCACGAGGGAGGTACCTTTTTCTGTGGAACGTCACATATCTTTACAATCGGCTCGATTCGAAAAATGAATTAGATTTCTACTAGACTTCAACAAGTTACGATATGATTAATTTAAAGATATGTGTAAGTATTATGATTTATCCAAGTCACATTTAGTCGATATCTAATGTAGATCTAGATGATCTCTAAATCGTCTCTAGATCTTGTGATTATCTCGAAATCCGAATAGGCGTGTCAGTGTTAAATTAATGAATAGTGTAAACAAGATATAAAAACGTTTTGTCGGCTTTTTTCAACCACAAACAAAAGTTAAAACCTCTACACGTCACAGTTGTTAGCGTAGAGGGTCTACGAAATCCCTACCCAGAAGCGCTACGAGCGCCGCTACGAGAATTCGCTACGCCGTCGTAGCACATCCTGCAATATCGGACAGGCCACGCAACGCACCAAAGGCATATAACTCTTAAATCAATTGGCTATCGTAAAATTAATGTACCTATATGTCAAATATAGCTTTTTTTAATTTTTTTTTTATAATCACTGCTCAAAACCTCGTGTAAAAAAAAACAACACAGCATATTTTCTTTTCCCATCTGTTTCAACTTCAAGCCTCATTAATTTACAAAAAACACCCCTTACATCAAGAAACGCTAATTTGCAACAATTTATTTCAATAATTTGCCATTCAAAACTGAGTTCTATTACTTGTAGTCAAGGTTTAAGTCTGAATTCGTGTTGTTATCGTTAACAATTCTTTGTTAGCCAATTACTTATGCGAGATATCGAACCGTGGCAGGATGCCAAATGGGGCAGTCCTTGCTCATTCGTAAAAAAAAATTGTCAGCGGTGGGACAGAGACTAGTGTTATTTGACCCCCAGATTCGTAACAAAGTTAACCGACCGATTAGAACTTTAACGGCGCGATCCGGGAAATGATTTAGAGATTCACTAGATATGAAATAGTAAAGATATGTGACATTCCACGGTAAAAGGTACCCTTGCCCCGGCTGAATATTGGGGCGGCGTTAATAATAGCGTAAGCGCCAGCCGCCAAAAGGTACCTTCTTACGTGGAACGTCACATATCTTTACTATTTCATATCTAGTGAATCTCTAAATCATTTCCCGAATCGCACCGTAAGATACGTCAATTAATAGATCTAGAAACGATATGGATTAGATGTGTCAGTGTCAAAAGTGACGTTTTTGTTTCAAGAAACGTCACATTTGACACTGACATATCTAATCCATATCGTTTCTAGATCTATTAACTGACGTAAAAAGTTCGAATCGGGCCGATAGACATTAGACATATGTAGCGATATAGGTTATCATCATCATCTCCTGGCCGTTTTCGGCTACAGCGACTGCGTTTCTACCGCTGAGAGCGTCGCTGGTACGCTCTCAGGTGACTGACGTAGCCAATCTTTGCAGCTAATGTGCGGCCACACTCGCTGCAGGTCCCCTCAGCTCCCCTCCGACGTAATTATACGTGATGGCCACAGGTCTGGCCTTTAGCTCATACCATTTTTAGGCCATAAGGTAAACTCACTAGTGCTCGACATACTAATGCCCAATAGATGACACCTTAATGTCACCTCTATTGACAATGACTTAAGTTTCGAGATGACATGTACTGGGACTGCGTCGAACACCAGTACGTTTACCTTAGTATGTGTAAAGTCAAAGGCAGTTTAAGCAAAGAGAATTTAGTATAGAGGCGGATTGTAAAAGTAATTTTTGTAGACACAGTAAATTTACTGCCATCTTTCGACAGAAGATTAAAACTTTTAGAACGCCATTTGACTTCGATCCTTGTTCTTTCACTGATATGTGTTTGTTAAATGTCAAAAAGTGTCGCCATCTAAACGAGCATAGGCCAAAGGTATGGCGCCATCTAAAGATATACCATAGCCATACCTTTGGCCTATGCTCGTGTACATGGCGACACTTTTGACATTTGGGCATTTCTTTTTAAAGTACTCGTACCAAAAATGTTTGTGTTAGAATTGGGAAGTTTTATATTATTTCTAATCAGAATCACGAACTTTTCCATTTTTACTGAGAAAAAAATAGTGCCCACTATTTTTGGCCCGTTTGGTTACGGTTTTCAATACAACCTTCTATGACCGTAACAAATCGGACCATTAAAAATTGCATACAATTTTGGAAACACTTTCTTTTCATATGAGGATCGAAAGAGCTCGTGATTCTGTCTGAAAAAATATAAAAAGGGGGTACAACTTTAAATAGAAATGCCTATTTAACAAATTTAAAAGTTTTAATCATGAGATCATGACCCATTTTTATTCACTCTAATTGTATTATACTGGCCGGAGTAAGAACAAAGAATACTTATCTTCGTGAACATGCTTTCGTTAACTACGACACAGAGGTAAAGACGAACCGAAATAGGTCAAAGCAGCTGTTTCTTTTTCTTATGAACGTCACAAAGTTTGGGAAGCGTTGTTGGCCGGTTTGTTTTCCCTGTTATGAGGTTTTTGTGCGTGATGTAACAAATACCGTGTGAGTAGTAAACACTGTTAGCTCATATGAGATAAATAAATGGTATTGTATTGTATTGTATTGTAAAATGATATTGCTATAGGATAAAAGTTTTTGTATAGCTCGAGATAATTGTTTACAAATGTAAATGTGACTCCGCTGTCCGTCTGTCTGTCTGTCACCAGGCTGTACAGTCAACGGTAAAAACGGTGTACAAATCATTTCAAAAATATGTCCCATAACTCTTATGTCAGTGAATTAAGAACAATGGGACATATTTTTGAGTAAGTTGTCTACACCCATATTTTTACCGTTGACTGTACCTCATGACCCCGTGATAGCTGGACAGTTGAAATTTTCACAGATGATGTACCTATTTCTGTTGCCGCTATAACAACTAATACTAAAAACAGAATATAATAAATATTTAAGTGGGGCTCCCATACAACAAACGTGATTTTTTGCCGTAATGGTACGGAACCCTTCGTGCACGCGATCCACTCGCACTTGGCTGGTTTTTAGGGTTCATACCCAAAGGGTAAAACGGGACCTTTTTTTTTATTATGAATGGACTTACTCATGGCCACAGACTAGCCGAGGCGTAGACGTGGCCTACGGTGGCCCTATTACTAAGACTTCGCTGTCCGTCCGTCCGTCCGTCCGTCCGTCCGTCTGTCACCAGGCTGTATCTCACGAACCGTGATAGCTAGACAGTTGAAATTTTCACAGATGATGTATTTCTGTTGCCGCTATAACAACAAATACTAAAAACAGAATAAAATAAAGATTTAAATGGGGCTCCCATACAACAAACGTGATTATTGACCAAAGTAAAGCAACGTCGGGAGTGGTCAGTACTTGGGTGACCGTTTTCCTTTTGCATTTTTTCCGTTTTTTTTTTTTTTGCTTTATGGTACGGAACCCTTCGTGCGCGAGTCCTACTCGCACTTGCCCGGTTTTATTTATAAAGTAGGTACCTATAAAAATCGACTCCCTAACGCAAATATTACCACCTAAGGTTCACCAAAAAGTTACAAAGGCTTTATATCCTGTCAAGATATTATAAAATACGGCTTGATGTTCAACTTAATGGCTGTTTATTCTCACCCCACAGGCCGATTCAGATTTAAGAACTTGTAACGGTTTTGATTTTATTTTAATACTACCTTAAAGATCGCTTACGCTAATGGTGCATGCGAAATGAAGTGAAAGTAGATAGATAGATAGATAAACCATTTATTCGCTTGCCACAATACTATAATTTTGTCAAAAAAATAGAAACAATAACAATACCAATAATAAAAAAAAAGAACAAGAAGCATCAATAAGAGGTAGATTTGCTGTGTGCGTTGCAGCAAAGCAAAAGGGTTCTGGCTCAGTGATACTTACGCTCCACTCTTTCGGGTGAAGCACTGATAATTCTGCTAGAACCCAGATAACGGACATATTTTCGATGAACAAAAAATAATAATACGAGTATATTAATATACAATAGCACTGATTGACTAGCACGTTATCTTTTTACGCGCATTAGCAAAGTAATATTTTGGTTTTAATTAGACTGTTTTGTACAGAAAATGACAGCCAAGGCCTCTCCAGTTACTAAATACTCGAAAGCTTCGATGCATGAAGCTGATATTTTGCTAACCCCGTTATTTATCAATGTCGCAATTCATTGATAATAGGTTTGGCAAAACTATAATATCGTAGAGAATCCTGGCTAACTTCACCGGTGGTGCCCAACTTCGAAAATTATTCAATCTTTTATAAATTTTAATATAAGTATAATAATATTCGATTCGGGAAATGATTTAGAGATTCACTAGATATGAAATAGTTAAGATATGTGATGTTCCACGGTAAAAGGTACCATTGCCCCGGCTGAATATTGGAGCGGCGTTAATAATAGCGTAAGCGCCAGCCGCCAATAAGGTACCTTTTGCCGTGGAACGTCACATATCTTTACTATTTCATATCTAGTGAATCTCTAATTTATTTCCCGAATCACGCCGATAAGCAAATATACATTGAAAAATTTAGGATAGAAAAGGGGTTTCAATCGATGTGTGGAAGGGCGGCTTCGAAATTTTGATAATCTGGTGCTTTGCGGTGAAGTAGTTCTATTCGGGGTGAGGTGGAACGTGTCTGTTCTGTATGAAATACTACTTATTCCGTGCTCAGAGTTAAATGGAGGTAATTATGAACGGTAATTAATATCATTTTTCATAGAGGTCGCTCGTAAATTGAATATTTCCGGTGCCATTCAGTTAATCAAAATGATATTTAACCCGTGGATAAAATACTTAATATGAATAATATGTGTAGCACCAGATGTACTGAAATATCCTTAAATTGATTGTTCACACTTGCGCTATGGCGCTACTTACCCATATTACTTTACAAAATGGTTAGGTATATAATGTAAAGAGTGCAACCTAGCAGGAGGACACCATGGGCAATGGAAACACTTTCTTAGATTGCTCTTTTAATACGTTTTTAAAGAATTTACATGAATCATCAACAACTATTCTAGGTAGCTGCCTCCCATCGAACTACCATACCATCGAACTGCCTAACATCGAGCTGCAAGTAAACTACGGTCGTTTCTCAAAAAGTTGGCACCGCCAGGTTAACGTTAACGTTTTTCAAAAATTTTGCATTTTCGTATTTTTAGTGTTCCGTACAAAACTTTGTTTACGGAACACTTATGGGATCACTTCGGTCTTGCAAATCAGTTAAATACGTTTTTCTCAGAGACCGTTTGACATAGATACCTAAAATTTGGAACAGTTATAGCAATTACCACCACTCATATTGTGAATAAGTCAAAACTGCTTATTTCTTATTAAAGGGGGAAATTTAGGGGGTTGAGAGGGGTAGGCTGAAACTTTTTTCATTTGTAAGAATCGTGTGGGGTACCATTAGAAAGCTTGCAAAAAATTGAGTCGATGGACTGATTTTGACTTCATTTTAGACTGCAATAGTTTCGTCAAAAAATGCATTTAAAGTTGCAAGTTTTCATACAAAAATTTTCACCTCTGTCCTGGCGATTTTCGCGAAAACTATAGCTAACAGGCAGCTGACCAGTCAATACCCAACTTAAAGAAGCATGGAGACGGCGGGAAAATTATCAGCTTAACTTTATCTTTATTAGTTTTTCAACTGCAGCTTGACCTTTGGTTGCTTAGGGCTAGCTAACTGATGCTTACACTGGTCAATTCATATTAGGCGAGAAACATCCTTAGTTAAAACTTTGGCATTGAAATTTATGACTTACGTCTTTGACATAAAGTTTAATTCTGCTTGCTTATTTTTGTGGGATATTTAATTTTATCTTAATAGCCTACTATAAGTATGAGAGAGATCTACAAAATACGACCTTATTATATTGCAAATAAGTTTCAATTTCGAACGGGCTTTCCAAGCAATGGACTAGCATCTCAAAAATCTGAAAAATTCAAATTAAGAATTCCGTTCTTGACTGTCGTTGTGTTTTTTTTTCCACAATAGGACACATAGAGTTAGTAAGGCGTATAGAGATAATAAAGTCATTTAATATTTATGAACAGCTTTGGCCTCATGTATAGATTTTATTGAGAGTATCTGATTCGTCGAAACAATATACACAATATTCCTTTTCATTAAGTACCATTACATTTCTGTATTAATTGTATAATTATAATATCTATTAATTATATTCAGTACTTATGTATATTTTTGAACGGATCGGTGAGCAACAAGATTCAGGGCTATAACCGCGAAAATAAAAATTCGCAAATTGCGAGCATTTTTCTCTGTCACTCTAATTACGCCTTCATTGGAGTAAAAGAGAAAGATCCCCGCAAATTGCGAATTTCGGTTTACGCGGTAGCCCCTCAGTCCTGTTACGAGAAAATAATTTTGGAAGACATTAATAAATAGTACCTATATGACAGTTAAATATCACAGTTTTTTAGAAACAAAGGTAAAATTGACGAAATATTTAAAGTAAGCCGATCTTGTTTTTTAGCAGTTCTAAATAATATTAAAGTCTATATATATGGCATAGAACTAGAAACAAAATCAAATAAAAAATAATAATGAGTTCTAAATTCAAATTGAAGGAGTTATGTTACATTTTAAGGTATTATAGGCCAAGCGCGCACCACGATATAAATTTTTGCGACACGATTTTAGAATCGCGCTGTAATATATCGCAGAAAATTCACTGCGCGCACTGCGATGAAAATGAAAAAGTCGACCAGTCGCTTGTCATGAAACGTGTCTTTAATATGCGATTGCTGTATGACTGGTGATCCCCGTCTATTTCCATAATTAAATGGTCAACATCTAGCGTCTCATTTTGAGACTCCATTGGAGGTGCAGGTGCCGAGATGTTGGGGTTTGGAGAGCGAAATGCCGACTGAGGTCCGGCCGGGGTGCGATTTTATTATCATAGTGCGCGCGGGGCCATACAACTCCGCATGCTGCAATTCACTTTGCGACAATCGCGTCGCGAACAATTGCGGAAAAATGTGACAAATCACAATTTAAAAATCGCTGCGATTTTTTTGTCGCATATGCGCGCACTAACATATAAACACATACGTTGCATTTCTGCGACAAAATTATCGCAGGACAAAAAACCGTGGTGCGCGCTTGGCCTTACTCTAAATTATTATAATACATCAAGCATTCGCGAGATGCTCGACTTCGGTATTCAAACACAAAGCAATAGTACAAGAATCTAACTAAATGCAAAGGCCGAAGGAGCGATTCGAAGATCCGAAGCGTCCGACAGACGCGCGCCTCCCGTAACTTTTCCAAGTATTTTTAAGTACAAGTGTCTAAGTCGCAAAATCCAAAGGCTGAAGTCGCATTGGGCCGAAGGTCCGAAGCATCCAGGAGGTCAGTTCTAAACACAGGTAATTAATACAAGTGTCTAAATGCGAAGGCCGGAGGCCGAGCTCCGCGTAGGGCCGAAGGCCCGACGCCTGCAAGATGTCAGTGGTTAAACACAGAACTGACAGCCTGGACGCTTCGGGCCTTCGGCCCTACGCGGAGCTCGGCCTTCGGCTTTCGCATTTAGACACTTGTACTATTGTTCTGTGTTAAAGCACTGACATCCTGGACGCTTCGGGCCTTCGGGCTACGCGGAGGTCGGCCTTTGGCCTTCACATTTAGACACTTGTACTATTGCTCTGTGCTAAAGCGATGACATTTTGCTAAAGCTCGGCCTTCGGCCTTCGCACTTAGACACTTTGTACTATTGTTCTGTGTGTGTAGTTGAATACGGTACCCTAAAAAGAGGCAAACAACCTCTGTAAAATGTAACGATGCGAGCGGTACGGCTACCATCAGTTTGGCATTGACATAAACGCTACCGTGGGCGTGAACGTAATTTACTTTCTATGCATCTCGCTCGTACTGACATATTAGTGCGAAAGAGATAGACCTATAGGAAGTAAATTACGTTCACGATATCGTTTATGTCAATGCCAAACTGATGGTAGCCGTACGGAACACTAATTGCCTCGAGCTATCTCGGACTTGGCCAAATTATTTTTTATTGGGATTGTTAAAAGGCAACTTTAACTATTAGAAAATGTGGAAGGGAAGCAATTCCTTCAATTAGTTTAGGAGATATAGGCGTTTGAAATTCAGGTTAATGATATCAAGGACAGGTGAAAGATATTTTGTCTCCAGGTTATCGATAGTAGAAGCAGGTTATCGAGAAATAAGTACAAATTCCAATGAAAATATTGACAGGTTATCGAGAGGCGTCATTAACCTGTGTCCGTTGCCGTTAACCTGGTTTCTTGTCATCGGTCACCTGTAATGAGTGTCATCCACCTGTCCACCACATCATTTTCAATGCCTTCTAAAAATAATCGAAAAATGTGTCATCTTCTGTAAAAAGGGACATTATTGTCCACCATGATGATTAAAATTTTGGATTCTGACCCACCTCACCTTCGATTCGATTCCCAATTTAACAACAAGTTTCTGTGAATAAGTAAACATTCAATCTTACTGTCTATTCACCCTGGCAGTACCTAGTGGAACTCAGGTTTGGTGCAACATAGGCACATGCAGTTTTGGTCATCCAACTCGTCTTGGTGAGCACTTGGGAGAGCAGAACTCAAGATAGAGCTGATGCTGGACCATCGCAGTACCTAGTGGAACTCAGGTTTGGTGCAACATAGACACACGCTGTTTTGGTCATCCAACACGTCTTGATGAACACTTGGAAAAGTGGTTACTAAGATAGAGCTGATGCTGAACCCTCGCAGTACCTAGTGGAACTCAGGTTTGGTGCAACATAGACACACGCTGTTTTGGCCATTCGACACGTCTTGATGAGCACTTGGGAAAGCAGTACCCAAGATACAGCTGATGCTGAACCCTCGCAGCACCTAGTGGAACTCAGGTTTGGTGCAACATAGACACACGCTGTTTTGGTCATTCGACACGTTTTGATGAGGACTTGGGAGGGCAGTACCCAAGATCGAGCTGATGCTGAACCCTCGCAGCACCTAGTGGAACTCAGGTTTGGTGCAACATAGACACACGCTGTTTTGGTCATCCAACACGTCTTGATGAGCACTTGGAAGAGCAGTACCCAAGATAGAGCTGATGCTGAACCCTCGCAGTAACTAGTGGAACTCAGGTTTGGTGCAACATAGACACACGCTGTTTTGGGCATTCGACACGTTTTGATGAGGACTTGGGAGGGCAGTACCCAAGATAGAGCTGATGCTGAACCCTCGCAGCACCTAGTGGAACTCAGGTTTGGTGCAACATAGACACATGCTGTTTTGGTCATCCAACACGTCTTGATGAGCACTTGGAAGAGCAGTACCCAAGATAGAGCTGATGCTGAACCCTCGCAGCACCTAGTGGAACTCAGGTTTGGTGCAACATAGACACACACTGTTTTAGTCATCCAACACGTCTTGATGAGCACTTGAGAGAGCAGTACCCCAGATAGAGCTGATGCTGAACCCTCGCAGTACCTAGTGGAACTCAGTTTTGGTGCAACATAGACACACGCTGTTCTGGTCATTCGACACGTCTTGATGAGGACTTGGGAGGGCAGTACCCAAGATACAGCTGATGCTGAACCCTCGCAGTACCTAGTGGAACTCAGGTTTGGTGCAACATAGACACACGCTGTTTTGGTCATCCAACACGTCTTGATGAACACTTGGAAAAGTGGTTACTAAGATAGAGCTGATGCTGAACCCTCGCAGTACCTAGTGGAACTCAGGTTTGGTGCAACATAGACACACGCTGTTTTGGCCATTCGACACGTCTTGATGAGCACTTGGGAAAGCAGTACCCAAGATAGAGCTGATGCTGAACCCTCGCAGTACCTACTGGAACTCAGGTTTGATGCAACATAGACACATGCTGTTTTGGTCATTCGACACGTCTTGATGAGCACTTGGGAGCGCAGTACCCAAGATAGAGCTGATGTTGAACCCTCGCAGTACCTAGTGGAACTCAGGTTTGGTGCAAGGTCAGGTCAGGTTAGGTCCGGGTTCAGGTTCAGATAAGAGCCGGGATCCAGGTCCAGGTCCGACTCCGGGTTTGAGTCTAGGTCCGGGTCCGAGTCACAGTCCGGGTCCGAGTCCGGGCCCGAGTCTGGGTCCGGGTCCCAGCCCCAGTCCCAATCCAAGTCAAAATCTAAATCGCCAAACGTGTACTATGCATCGTTGAAGAGTTCTGTTCTAATCATCATCAGCAGTTCCACTTCATCAAATGCGACAGTTTTTAATGAAAATGCTTGATTTTCTGATGTAAATCCAAAAGTCACTATACGCATGCCTTTAAGGTTTGAGGAGTTCCCTCGATTCCTCATGGATCCCATCATCAGAACTCGAGATTGACAAAAATGCAGCTTATAAACTTATCTTGCTTAACAAACATAACGAAGAGGACAAATCGCCAAACGTGAACTATGCATCGTTGAAGAGTTCCGTTCTGATCTTCATCAGCAGTTCCACTTCATCCAATGTCACTTTTGTGAATGTATATGCTTGATTTGTAAATAAAAACACAAAAATCACTATATGTATGCCTTTAAGATTTGAGGAGTTCCCTCGATTCCTCATGGATCCCATCATCAGAACTCGAGATTGACAAAAATGCAGCTTATAAACTTATCTTGCTTAACAAACATAACGAAGAGGACAAATCGCCAAACGTGAACTATGCGTCGTTGAAGAGTTTCGTTCTGATCTTCATCAGCAGTTCCACTTCATCCAATGTCACTTTTGTGAATGTATATGCTTGATTTGTAAATAAAAACACAAAAATCACTATATGTATGCCTTTAAGATTTGAGGTGTTCCCTCGATTCTTCATAGATCCCATCATCAGAACTGGGTTTTGACAAGAACGGGACTAATCTGCATATACTTATACTTTTTACAAAACATTTTAATATATGTCTAAAACTAAAAACCCTCATAAGGTACCTTTTCCCGTGGGACGTCACAAATCTAGTTTGAGTATATGTAACGTGGATTTTAAATAATTATCGATCACCTGTCATATGGCAGGTGAAGGACGCTTCGTTCACCTGCCATTGCATCATTCACCTGACTTTTTTGGACAGGTTAACGAGACTTAAGACAAAAGTACAAAAATTTCAATAATATGCAGTTTTAACAGACAGGATAGTTTTTATTCCTAAATTAACACACAAAAGCGATATAACCGCTATATAATTATATAGTTACGAGTATTAGTTGTGGTATCAGTGACATTAACCTGCCGCAAAATCTCATCCACCTGGCAGTTTTAGCCAGGTGGACGATATGCAGGTGATGGGGAAAATGGCAGTTATATCGCGAATACACAAAATGTATTAGCTTGATGAACTCCATACTTAGGCATATAAAACTAAACTATTGTTTACGTTACATATCTTGATAGTAATGCGATAGGTTACATAATTAGCAAGATATCGACTCCAGGATAAAGAGTACTTACCCATTACAAACTCCAATTTCCGATACTTTGTCGTTTGTGTTTTATTTGCGAAGCACAATAACCACGTCTTCGTCCTACCAGGTGATAGCTGATGAGTGACGGCTTCAGCTCGTGCGGAGTGAGACGGGAAAGGTGCGGTGGGGGTTATTCAATCGTCGTGAATGTGACGCGCCAGGTGACTGTTAAGAATTGCCTTGGACAAACTTTGAAGCCGAATAACTTAAAATATAAGTATAATATTGTTATGCGATAGTAATACTTTAAAACTTAAGGATATATGTTAATAAAATACGGTAATGCCGTTAAATTAAGTTAATATTTTGTGTGGTTTTCATAGCTCGGAACATCAGTACCTCGCGTTGGGACACGGCAGGTTAACGGATAAACGTAGTTACAATATTTTTTTTTGTAGTCAATATTTATTAAATTTTTTTCAAAGTATTAGGCCTCTGTGTAAAAAGTCTCTCTAAATATGTATTAATTTTTTATATATATAAATAGTACATAACGAAAAAAAAGTTCTAACATAAACCTATTTACAGGTGGCGGTGCCAACTTTTTGAGAAACGACCCTACCTACATGTGTCGGCGACAAGTCAAGCGAAGTCGAGCGATTTCACTTGACATAGTTAATCTGGCGATACCGAGAGACTTAATTCGGTAGCGACATCAGGCGAAGTTGTGCTAATTGCTGTTGACATATTGTCGACATCGCACGACTTTAAACACACTCTAGCGACATGTAACACGCTGGCGACACGTGCCGTGGTACATTTGGTCGCCCGGTGTATTCCTCTGGCTTTAACTCTTGAAAATCTAACTATATGCGTTCACTGTTGAAAGTAGAGACCTGAGCTCTCCGAAACAACTCGCACAAGCCACACCGGCTTGCGTGTGCATGACGTGCGCGTGTGCGTGCGCTAAAATGTTGGAGCCGCACACGCACACGTCACGCAAGCGGTGTGCCATCTCTCATAAGGATCTGTATACTACAACGCCGCACGCGCACGCAGCCAGTGTGCACAGGCCTTAACTATCACTCGCCAAAAATGAATCGACTCAAGCCAAATATAATGTACGTAACTATATTGACTAAGTACTGCTACAGACATTCAGAGGTATAATACCCAGACGACCTACCTGTAACGCAGTCAATCTACTACACATCCATAATTGAGAACCCTAACTATGGCAACCTCACATAATTTTCAATACATGCGAATTAGAATCTTATTCACTTAGTGGAAGGTTCAATTTTAACAAAGAAAGTTAACGTACGAGTAAACAAGCGTAAATGATGCGTAATGACAGAGCAAAGGGAAAGTAAAAGTAAAACACTAAGTAAAAAACCGGGCAAGTGCGAGTCGGACTCGCGCACGAAGGGTTCCGTACCATAATGCAAAAAACGGCAAAAAAAAAACGATCACCCATCCAAGTACTGACCCCGCCCGACGTTGCCTTAACTTTGGTCAAAAATCACGTTTGTTGTATGGGAGCCCCAGTTAAATCTTTATTTTATTCTGTTTTAAGTATTTGTTGTTATAGCGGCAACAGAAATACATCATCTGTGAAAATTTCAACTGTCTAGCTATAACGGTTCGTGAGATACAGCCTGGTGACAGACGGACGGACGGACGGACGGACGGACGGACAGCGAAGTCTTAGTAATAAGGTCCCGTTTTACCCTTTGGGTCCGGAACCCTAATAAGGTCCCGTTTTACCCTTTGGGTACGGAACCCTAAAAATGAGGCCAATATTTTATATTAAAAACAATTCGATGAATGTCACAAGGTGGTCACCTCGTGAAAATGTCAGTTTAGGTTCTGTTTAATACGCTCTAATCCGGGCTATCTAACACACCCCGTCACCTACAATTATTAATACATACTAGAGATGTCCCGAATAGTGTTTTTGGCCGAATACCGAATATTCGGCCCCTCTCTCGGCCGAAGCGCCGAATATTCGGCATGACATGCGAACCATTTTGAGTCACAATTATTATGTAAACCGTTCGCCAACAAAGCACAACGTTTGCTAAGATACTTGTTCAACAGAATTAATGAATGTACTTCGAGTCAATCAAATCAGACCCATGATAGAAATAAAATATTTGTATAATCAACAAATGCTCAAAAAGGGTCTTCGTATTTAACAACTTTCCAGGAATACATTTTTAATATTAGGTACCTACCTATATTTTGATTATTTTACTGTGAAATTTTTATTTTTAGGTAGGTGCAACAGATATTCGGTATTCGGCCGAATAGTAGGCAACATTAGGCCAAACACCGAATAGTTGTACCGAATATTTATAGCATCTCTAATACACACCTAACACAAATTAGCTTATATAGCGGCCTACTAGCCGGTAATCGGTAACGCCGTTGCCTATTTCAAAGAGGTCCAAACCCTGGTATAGCCTATTATTTGTATGTTCATCACATCAACTATATTTGTTTCTGGATTATGGGTGTTTTCTATGTATATTAAGTATTTATTTATGGATATAACTATATATATATTGCCGTCTAGTACCTAAGACTCTTATTGAACCCTTAGTGAGCTTAACTGTGGGACCGTGGGACGTGAAAATAGACTACTCAATATACTCTGGTAATTACTTATCACTTGCGTAGCCCTAGGGAGCGAGTGAAAGCAATAAGCAAAGCACTTAGTGCTCAAGCGATGTAAGATGTATGTGGTGTAATTGAATACGTAAGCATATAATTAGAGGGTTTAGTATTTATTGGAGTTGCTTTAAAGGCGTGTCCAGATGGGGACAATTTTCCATTCCATTCCATATCCAGAGAGGAAAATGAGAACTACGTTGCATTGTAAAGCGGTCGTCCATTATCCTCTTAATATTCCTTTATTGCAAACAACTCTTAAAATACCTAACTTAATACCACCGTTACATGCGAGTAGCTAAATGTTATTATTGTGATGTATTTTCTTTTCTCAAAGTATTTGTGTAATGATCTACATATCGGAAATAGGAATTGCCTGACTCAGCTTTTTTGACGACCTCGGCAAGCCTCGCCCCGTCTACCTGTTTAGCCAATTAGCCTCATGCGTGACTTTTTTTTTAAATCATTATCCATGAACAGTAATAGCTACACGATTGAAATTTTCACAGATGATGTATTTCTGTTGCCGCTATAACAACAAATACTAAAAACAAAATAAAATAAATATTTAAGTGGAATTTACACACAATAAATGTGAATTTTTTGCCGTTTTTTGCGTAATGGTACGGAACACTTCGTGCGCGAGTCCGATCCGCACTTGGCCGGTTTTTTATTTGTAAGTTAAACTGTATTTCTTTATTTTTGAAGTATAAAGAGGTAGTATTATGTAAAGCGGGCCACAGACCATCAGTTTTAACTGCACAGTTTTAACTGTTCAGTCAAACTGTTCAGTTAAAACGTACGTGTGTAGGCAAATCTTGAACTGTGCAGTTGAACTGACGATATAATCGAAATTTCATTAGATAAAGTTTTAACTGAACAGTTAAAACTGTGCAGTTAAAACTGATGGTCTGTGGCCCGCTTAAAGGTGAGCATAATAATATAACATAGAGTTCCATTCCTGTTTGCCGGTAACAAAACAAACCATCGTTTCACACAAACTACGTTGTTAGCTAACTAACAACAACTACGAGTAACAACTTAGATACAAGTTCCGCCGGGAGCCACGTATGAATAATTAATCTCCTTTCAATTACACTTAATGTCTGAATAATTTCTTATCTATTTTACTATTACATCGAGCCTGTTGTCAATTTATAGGCTTCGCACGGGTAAACCATAACAAATGATACACTTAAACCTTCCTCAAAAATCCTACTGGTAGCTGAAAACCCCATGAAAATTCGTTTAGTTTTAGTTTAGCAGTTTTTGAGTTTATCGCTTACATACAGACAGACTCGGCGGAGGAATTTGTTTTATAACATGTATGAAAGCAAATATTAAATGAATTTCAATTGTTTTTTAATTAATCTTTATTGCATAAAAGAATAGTAAATTGTAAAATATAGTAATTGCTGAAAACTGATTTAGATGAAGTTTGATATGGAGAATGTTCGAGGCCCGAGGAAAGGACATAGGCATGGTTTTTATCATAAGGATTTTCCTTTGCTAACAACAAATCACTGCTGCATTCGAACTTCAAGATATTCACAAGAGACGACACGTACTAGGTCCATTCTAGATACGCTATAGTTTAGATATTAACTAGTTCTATTTTACAGAGCAATTCAGGCAACCAATGCCACTTTTATTTACGTTAGATAGAGTAAGATATCTATTAGATGTGAATTGGATCTCTAAGTCATATCCTGTGGAAATCGTTCAAGAGTATCTCCAGAATCGAGCAAATGTGAAATTTTACAGGTTAGATCTTAAACATATCGTTATCGTATCTTGATGATGTCTAAAAGATATCTAATAGATGTCTATTTCAAAATCCGAATCGAGCCCTCAGTCTTAACTAAACTAATGAATCACTTTTAGTCCACCTGTCGATGATGTCGCTTTAACATAAACTATTGTCATTAGTTTGAAATCTCTGTTAAAGCTGTCTGTTTGATGAAGTTTAATAAATAACAACAGGCTTCCTATAAATCAGTGTTTTTCAAACTTTATGGTGTGACGGCCCTTTATGACCAACGTTTTTGTATCTATGTATATGGAGTCTGTGCGGTCTGTGGTTCCCCCTGGGGGTCGCGACCCACAGTTTGAAAAACACTGCTATAAATGAAACTGAATTATGTTTTGGTACTCGCTAATGCTTGACAATCCAGAATGTAATAATTACGTGCCAGAGAGGTTCTACGATAGAGGTGTTTCATAAAACGTAGCCAGTTGAACTTGAAAAAAATTCAAAAGATACGACACAAGAAGATACAAGAACAGCGATTAAAACAAAATTATAGATGCGCTCAACCAAGCTCAGAAGTTGAAATGGCGGCCGAGCCGGACTTGTGGCATGGGCATGACTTATAAATACCGCAGATGGACAAAAAACGTCACTCTATAGGCCCTCCATGCAAGCACGAGGACATCATAAAAATAGCTGGACCAAACTGGCATCAAACAGCAATTCTGCCGTATGAAGTGGTATTATGGCCCTGTAAAATAAGGCTTGGACACTCTGAGGTGTGTGGCCAAGGTTAATGTTTGTCCAAGCCTTATTTTACAGGGCCATAATACCACTTCACGTATTCAAACTTCAAGATATTCACAAGAGACGACACGTACTAGATCCATTCTAGATACGTTATAGTTTAGATGTCAATAACTAGTTCTTTTTGCGGTGCAATTCGGGCAACCAATGTCACTTTTACGTTAGATAGAGTAAGATATCTATTAGATGTGAATTAGATCTCTAAGTCATATCCTGTGGAAATCGTTCAAGAGTATCTCCAGAATCGCGCAAATGTCAAATTTGACAGGATAGATCTTAAACATATCGTTATCGTATCTTGGTGATGTCTAATAGATGTCTATTTCAAAATGGCAAACTTTGGAAGAGGCCTTCACCTGAGAGGGGCTCCTGTTACGTTCAAATTATGTAGTAAATATGTATTTATAAAATAAATAAATAAATAAATATTATAAGACATTCTTACACAGATTGACTAAGTCCCACAGTAAGCTCAAGAAGGCTTGTGTTGTGGGTACTCAGACAACGATATATATAATACACAAATACTTAAATACATAGAAAACACCCATGACTCAGGAACAAATATCTGTATCATCATACAAATAAATGCCCTTACTGGGATTCGAACCCAGGACCATCGGCTTCGCAGGCAGGGTCACTACCCACTAGGCCAGACCGGTCGTCACAAACTAACAATTCAAAACAATTTAAGCATAAAACAAAAATGAATTTACTAACCATCATAAAGTAAGAAATTTACCTTTAGCGGGAAATAAAAGGCTTTTTTTTTAAATGCTTGACAATATTACTTTTGTCTCTACGATAGTGTCGCTACGAGCAGTTTACATATGGCAATAATGTCCGTACGTCATATAAGAAAAGGTTCGTATCGGTCATATCAACGACAAATTTCTTGCATCTTAACCAATATTTTGTACTATGGCAAAATGTTTTCGTCTCGTTTACTTCGGTATTATAATGACTTTCAACATCTGTTGTCAAATCTCCTTACCAGTAAAATAAATTAGTACCACTGAAAATCCGCAACACGACGAAGGTCAAATAAATCTTGTTAGGGTATACTGGCTATTGTCCAGTAAGATAGCGGCCCTAGCTGTCAACTGAGTCAGTTCCATGAATTGTATACCTAACCAAGGATAAATAGACCTATTCGGATTTCGAGATAATCACAAGATCTAAAGACGTTTTAGAGATCAACCAGATCTACAGTAGATATCGACTAGATCTGACTTGGATATCTAAGAAGTCATAACTTGTCGAAATCGTTCAAGAGGACCTCCAGAATCGCGGAAACGTCAAATTTGACATTATCTATCTTACAAATATCTTTAACTTATCCGTATCGTAACTTGTTGTATAGCAGAAATCTAATTCATTTTCCGAATCGAGCCGAGTGTCAACCGAGTCAGTTCCATGAATTGTATAACCAAGGATAATGTCTGGCTTAAATTAGAGCATTGTTTCCCAGATATAATTACTAATTCAACCACCAATTACCATCTACCTATTCTACCTCCACGTTGGAATTGTGACGCAGCATTTGTATTTCAGAATTCTAGATTATTTGTTCCGTTTGTAAACCTAGCAGGCCCCAATTTCACCACGGTGACAGGTGCGACAATTGTAAATCATCACTGTTGCTGACGTCACAGGCATCTATGGGCTACAGTTACCGCTTACCATCGGGCGGGCCGTATTCCTGTTTGCCACCATCATTGTATTATTAAAAAAAACTTTATTATATCGGAAAAAACAGATATTTCTCTTGCTAAGTTTATGACAATTGTCACAAGAAACACGACAATTGTCACGAAATTCTGACATATAATATAACTCATTTCCTGTCAAAATTCACCAACAATTCTACAAATATGTCGACTAGAAAAAATTCTTCTTGTTTCACAACATAATTGTAATACATACAATTGTAGCAAACTGCCTGTCATCTTTGTAAGTATTTCTATAGAAAATATTTTATAAATATGTCACCTGTCGCTTGTCAATTGTCGCTCGACATATGTCACTGACAATTGTAGCCGTGGTGAAATTGGGGCCTGGCCGATTCAAACGTACACTGACATCAGCCGGCGTATTATGGATGGCTTTATCGACGTGATTAAATAACTGTCACTTTTTAACACCATGGGATAGAAAGTGACGGACACCGTTTTATCACGCTGTCACGTAGACAAGAACGACCATCATATCCGTACAGCCTGATATCTGAATGATGTTATTTAGTTATCGTGCGTCTCGCTCGTCCCAATACATGTACGGACAAGTACAAGTGAAATGCACGAGCTTAACTTGGTTTGTATGGCGGCAGCTATATTCGTGTTATTCTTAATAACAGTACTTATTACTTCTGTTCTCGAAGTATCACATAATGTCGGCTTTTACGCATCACTTTTTTCTTATAAAATGAAGTCCCCGCCGCGTTTGTCTGTATATGTATGTTCGCGATAAACTCAAAACTACTAAACGGATTTTCATGCGGTTTTCACCTGTCAATAGAGTGATTCTGAAGGGACGTTTAGGCTAATAGAGAACCGATTTAGGTATAGTACAGTCATTATAGATTTTGACCCGTGAATAATTAGTTCTTGGATTTTTTTTTCGTAGGTCCCTCGGGGGGGTCACTGGGAGTGTAAATTCAGAAAGTAGGCTGAATCAGGCTCCTGCGTATATTCGAAAAATGGTTTTTTTTTCCAAAAAACGGTTTTTCTTCAATAACTCGGCCATTTTTGATTTTACAGTAAAACCGTAAGGACAAAAATTGTAGGAAATTTGATTCTCTACAAGTTAGTCCAGTCATTATATCCAAAAAACCGACCCTTTCCGTGAATAATCAGTTCTTGGATTTTTTTTTCGTACGTCCCTCGGGGTAATCACTGGGAGTGTAAATTCAAAAAGTAGACTGAATCAGGGTCCTGTGTATATTCGAAACGGTTTTTCTTGAATAACTCGCTCATTTGTGATTTTACAGTAAAACCGCGAGGACAAAAATTGTTCAGAATTTGATTCTCTACAACTTTGTTTCCCCTTCATTTATGCCATAAAGCGTGGAACATAGGAGATAATGATAATATTTTTATTTGTCGCGTTTTTCAGGTTTAATTTCTAAAATATCGATTTTGGGGAAAAAAGGTGGGAACCAAAATTGTTCAGAATTTGATTTTCTACAAGTTTAGTCCTCTTCATTTATGTCGTAAAGTTGAAAATAAACGAGATGTTTAAAGTATTTTGAATTTGTCGCTTTATTAAAATTTTATTTCCAAACTATCGATCCTAGAAGAAAAATTGTGAGGACTAAACTTGTAGAGAATCAAATTTTCTAAAATTTTTGTTCTCACGGTTTTACTGTAAAATAAAAAATGACCGAGTTATTCAAGAAAAACCGTTTTTCGAATATGCACAGGACCCTGATTCAGTCTACTTTTTGAATTTACACTCCCAGTGATGCCCTCGAGGGGCGTACGAAAAAAAAATCCAAGAACTGATTATTCACGGGAAGGGTCGGTTTTTTGGATATAATGACTGGACTAACTTGTAGAGAATCAAATTTCCTACAGTTTTTGTCCTTACGGTTTTACTGTAAAATCAAAAATGGCCGAGATATTGAAGAAATACTGTTTTTTTGGAAAAAAACCATTTTTCGAATATACGCAGGAGCCTGATTCAGCCTACTTTTTGAATTTACACTCCCAGTGACCCCCCCGAGGGACCTACGAAAAAAAAAACCAAGAACTAATTATTCACGGGTAGGGTCGGTTTTTTGGATATAATGACCGTACTAGTAGGTATTGTAGGTAATAAGGATGACGACATTTTGACTAAAATACCAATATCTCAGTTCTGCAATGGAATTCCGCTTGGTGTCCATAGATCGAAATGAGGTTCATAGAAATACCTATCTAGGTAACGACCTAATTGTCAACTCTGTTGGTTTTTGGACCATTTTGACGCATAGTTCTTTGTTCAGGTTTTGTGTAACCCGTGCGAAGTCGGGGCGGGCCGCTAGTATAGTATAAAATGAGTGCCTCCGATAATGATGTGTTTATAAAACAGGCACACCACTTTCCGCACAAGGGTGCTCCAGGGAACTAGCGCAGTGCAGGTTAAAATAAGTACTCGGCCGCGTTTACCGCACAAGAGAGCGGGGCTAGAGGTTTTTCTGTTCCGTATTAATAACAGCCGAAAATGCAGTCCGCTTAATGGCGTATTTTATTTATTTATCACATATAATAAAAGAACTATAATGAAAGCGTTCGCTGACAGTCCAGTCACTTGAAATAATATGTGACATTCCATGGGAAAAGGTACCTGGAGGCGCCGCATTAGTATTAGACGTCATTAATAAAAGCGTAAGTGCTAACCGCCATAAAGTACCTTTACCCGAGTAACGTCACATATCGTCAGGTGACAACCAAAACTCACTAATTACTCGTACCACTACAAGTTCATAGCCATAGTGAACCGTATTAGTACCATAATAAGGTTGATTTTTATTTAATATTTTTTAATTAGTGAGTTTTGGTTGTCACCTGACTATGATGTTAACTTATACAACGAAGGCCGCAAAAATATCAGACACAATCTTATTTTTAGAGCCATAAGAGCGTGACACATATTTTTGAAACGGAGACCTTCGCTAACTCTCGGTAAATGAAGCTACGAGTTATAAATTCGATGTCTGCCCTTATTTCTAATTTTTGACCGAACGAATGTTTCCGTTTAAACTTGCTTAAAAAGAACCAAACTCGTATCAAAATAAAATGAAAACACATACAAATTGGTGAAACAGAATCGGCTCCTACGAAATCTGATTACAGCTTTCGGGTTCGCGGATACTCGTGTGTTTGTAAATTGTTAAAACAAATGAGAGCCGAGAGCAATTAGTGCATGTTGATTCGATTTGTGGGAGGTTGGGAGTTTTATTGAAAATGTACGAATTTTGTGCTTTATATAAACTTTTTTTAACAGTCAGAGTTATCGTTCAGTTATTATTCTAAAAATATCCTTCAGAAAACTAACTGGAGACTAAATTACAACTATGGCAAATAAAATAAATACTTATTTTATTAAATCAATATCATTATTTGTATTTTTGAAGTAGTCGCACTTATCACTTTTTTTTAGCAGCGCTGTGCACTTTTTGTGATGGGGAAAAAATGTTAAACTCGCGACAGGTCACGTGACCGACAGATTCGACAGATTGAAAATTCGTAAGACGGACACGTGACCTGATCGAAAAATTGTTACTATGTCATTGAGTTTTCACTTCTGCCGGCACTCCCGGAGTGCAACCCGTTGTTTTTTATAATTTATTTAGCCGATTAGAGTATCCCACTGCTGGGTAAAGACGTCCCTTATAACCCTTTAAACTCTCGCGTTTTGTACACACATTTAATTGCACAAACGGGTCCACCGCGATATAATTTCATTGTTTTTACCTTAAATTCCGACGTTTCAGCTGAGTTGCACCAGGGAGAAACAATGAAATTATATCTCAGTAGACTCGTTTGGGTAATTAAATAAAGGCCTCCCCTCTTTCCCGTCAATTGGTTCTGTCCATTGACCATTCCCGCCACTCCATACACAATTAAACAGTTTTTATTTTTTATTTTTCCCACATACCTAAGTACTAGGACCCGGGTATGTCCTTAAACTACGTCTAAGACCACCGGTGGACGGGCAGCAGCGTCCCTCAAATTCGGTGTACTCGACTGCGATCGCCAACCCGCCTGCCAAGCGTGGCGATTATGGCATTCACCCCCCATAACAAGGGGGAGGCCTATGTTCAGCAGTGGACGTCTTATGGCTGAGATGAAGTACTAGCTCTCAGTCACTCAACTGGACAAATGCACAGCTGGCTTCATACATTAGTATTGCCTTAGTCTATAATCCGTCATAACACGTGTACCGTGTACCGTGTGTGTGTGTACGTGTACACAGGAGTCACGCGACGCGACCGTTGATGCCTTTACTTATACTTTACCGTGGACGTCACGTCAACGACACGATTTACCGTAAAGCCGACCACTGACTAACATGCCGCCGGACGATATCGGCCTGTCAGTTAGAACAAAAATTTGACAGTTCCGAACAACTGACCGACCGATATCGTCCGGCGGACAGTTAGTGGTCGGCTTCACGATACATTCGGTTAAAATTTACCACGGTAACAGCCTAAGCTCGGAAAAACGCCCGTCGTTACAAGCTTTTATTTAGTTTCACCTGACCGTTGTCTGCCTGTCTGTAATCAAATCTTGCAAGTTAAATTTGATCCACTTCCCGGTTTCCGATTGAGCTGAAATTTTGCATGCATGTATAAATCGGATGATAATGCAATATTATGGTACCATCGAGCTGATCTGATGATGGAGACAGGAGGTGGTCATAGGAACTCTGTGATGAAACAACGCAACCTAATTGTGATAGAGATTTTTAGAATGTCTCGATGAGTATTAGTTGTCTGTCGTAAAGAAAAGTACAGTCAGCGATAAAAGCTTGTAAAAAATATGAAATATTTGCCAAAAACTTATTTTGGAAACAACCATAACTTAGTACCCATTTATGAGTCGAAAATTTTCGTTCACAGTCTACCCTAGTCCAATTATTTATTTAAGGTCACCATAAATCGTGTCTTCCTCGGTAAAGTATAAAAGCTACTAATGACATGAATCACTCGAGCGTAGGCATTCGTCGCGTGCTTAGCAAGGACTAGGTATTCAATTATCGATATCGGTATGTAGGTAACCTAGTTGAGAAATAAAAATGAAAATATTCTTTTGGTTTTTGTCAAGGTTTGTTACAGGTCTTCTTTTAAGCAAGAATTATGCTCTTGGCATCATGTAGACATTTTGATCTCAAAATCAGTCATATTGGATGAACGGTGAAGTAAATAAAGATATCGAAAAATCGGGGAACGTACATAAAAAAGCAAAAAAAAAAAACAACTGGTTGCACTCCGGGCGTGCCGGCAGAAGTGAAAACTCAATGACATTGTAGCAGTTTTTCGATCAGGTCACGTGTCCGTCTTACGAAGCGTCTTACGTCTTACGCTGTCGCGAGTTTAACATTTTTCCCCATCACGAAATCTTACGTCTTACGGACACGTGACCTGTCGCGAGTTTAACATTTTTTCTCCGTCACAAAAAGTACACAGCACCGCTAAAGAAGTTTTCACTACAAAAAAGTTAGACCTCACCCTCCTTTTTATAGTTATTTAATAGTTAGTAAAGATACGTAGGTATTGAATATCGCGTGTTGGTATTGGTACTTAATGACCCGATACTCGAATTACTGAGCATTATTAATGAGAGTGAGGTAATGACGCTGTTAAGCTATTATATTGAATTGAGTCGGTTTCAGTACGCTTGCTGTTTTATTATTCAGGAGAGTTTTGCAGCTGTTCGTACCGCCTGGCAAAATAGAGTAGATATTAAAAAGTGGCAACACTGTAGTATCGTCCCTTTCAAATCAATTTATATAAGAGAACGGGACGACACTACAGTGTTGCCACTTTTTAATGTCTACTCTTTTTGCCAAGCTGTAGGGTGTTCTTTGTTCACATACATGGCTTTGTCATGTCATGGAAAAACAATTTTCACATGCCTTATGTAAATTTATAACATCCACAGTACAGTAACATATGTTCTTGTGAATAAACGTTTATTCGTTCATTCATTCATTCATTTATTCATTGCTTCGAAATATGGAAAAGTCTTTACCTACCTCGCGCGTCGAATTATGGTCCCCATAACAGTTCATTTTGCCACGAAATTTTTCGCCACGAGGAAAGGACAGCATCATGTACAATCATAATTATGGTTACCCACCGTTCCTCTTTCACCTTGAAACCCTCACTCTCCTGTAGATACTTTTATACATATTCTGTTTCAATCGTACCCAGTCTACCCTATCCACCGTTAACAGCCATAAAACGGCATTTAATTTAATGGATCCTCCAAATTGAGGGTTAAGTAGAGTTGACACCAAAGACAATAGAGCCACTTTAACTGTAAAGGGTAGACATAGACGATAAAAGCAACTATGTGTAAGAAGATGGATGGACGGACAAGATTGATCGCACGTCGCTATGACGAGCGATCGTGAAATGGTGCGCTTATATATTTATATGTATCTATTGACCCCGTTTTAACTATATCCTCCTAAGTCCTGAGTTCCTTTAAAAAGAACAAATTAAAATTTAATTTTGAACTATGATGGAATAAAAGAAGATTCCAAATTTAAAACTGCTAAAATGACTCTGGGTCTTAAGACAAAACAGGTTTAAGTACCTATTAGTTCAATCATTATAGATTTTGACCCGTGAATAATTAAATTTCAAAAAAGTGACAAATTCAAAACATTTTCATCATCTCGTTTATTTTCAACTTTACGGCATAGGTAAATGAAGAGGACTAAACTTGCAGAGAATCAAATTTTGAAATTGTCGCTTTTTTTTAATTTAATTTCCCAAATTATCAATCCTAGAAGAAAAATTGTGAGGAGCAAACTTGTAGAGAAAAAAATTTTTGTCCTCACGGTTTTACTGTAAAATCAAAAATGGCCGAGTTATTCAAGAAAAACCGTTTTTCGAATATACGCAGGAGCCTGATTCAGTCTACTTTTTGAATTTACACTCCCAGTGACCCCCCCGAGGGACCTACGAAAAAAAAATCCAAGATCTAATTATTCACGGATAGGGTCGGTTTTTTTGATATAATGACTGAACTATATAGGTTCTTTGATTTCAGATCGTCTGAATCAGATGGAAACAAATTGAATAATAATTGAAGAAATATCTAAAGGGGCCCACTGATTAATATTCCGCCGGACGGTATCGGCCTGTCAGTTAGAACAAAATTTTGACAGTTCCGAACAACTACTGACAGGCCGTCCTCCGGCGGACTGTTGAACAGTGGGCCCCATTCGACTCAAAAACAAGACCGAAGTGATCCCATAAGTGTTCCGTAAACAAAGTTTTATACGGAACACTAAAAATAAAGTAATTAAACGCTTTTGCTTTTATCATTTGAATTCTATGGTTTTATCCACAAAACACATATAAATAAGGTTGCGTTTCCACCAGAGATGTGCGAGGGTGAGTATATATCTAGGACTGTTTGTTAACAACCAAATGGAATATTGTCTACTAGAGCTGCGCTGAGCGAGGATAGGTAAATTAAGGCCTGATTCGAATTCAATCTGCCAAATTGAAAACCCTATTAATGGTACTGAAGCTAGCTGAATCAAGATTTGTTTTTCCATAATTTATTGAAAATTTGTTTAAAAATTGTTATTTATAAGTAAATTCATCATTTTCCATTTCTTCCCGCTCCTGTCGTTAGTTTTGTTGTATGCCCTCCATCATACATCCGACAGTGTTTTTTGACAGTTTCTTAGTTTGAGTCCTATCAAGAACAATGTTTATTTTGAAATATTATATTGCATATAGTTTTTGTTGTTTTAACGAACTAATTCCTTGGACACTCCACTCCATACCGTTCAATAGGTCAATACTGTGGGACTTTGTTGAATCAAGTTTTTTGGTCCGATTTCGAGGGTACTGGCTTAAGCATGCTGATTGCCTCATAAACATCGTGGATCATCTCCAAATATTATCAAAGTAATATTGGAAATCCGCATTATTAAACTAAAGCTGCGAACCATTTCTTTTAGTGATGTTGGTGTCGATTTCTCTGTCGAAAAGTAACCAATGCCCGGTAACTGACACCACATCGACGAAATTCCTGATACGCCAGATATTTGAAGATATGTCTAGATCCTCATTGTTTCATGGATATTGCAATGAAATTACCTTTCAGTATTGGTATAATATTAGGTAACAGGTTATGTTGGAAATTAGTTATGTGCAAGTTTCTTCCATACTTATCAAGTTTTTGACAGCAATTTGGCGCCTAATTAAAAAGACGGCGGCGTTTATTTGATTTTTTTGATCATCTTAGAATTGATAAAAAAAAATTTTTTTGGTATAATAATTTTGTGATTCTGATAATTATAATGTCGTAGTGTATATATAAAGTAAGCTAGAAAATATCCAAGAAAAATCACTCTGAATTTGTCAAATTTGTTTCGAATCAGGCCTTAAGTGATTATATTGGCTCTTCACAAAAACATCTTTTGAATTTTAATGTAAAAAATAAAAGTTCTCTGAAAAGGACTCAAGTCTCTACAAAAAAACTCGGGTTTCTAACAAGTTGAAAAGAACTTGAGTCACAGAATAAATAATAGTACTAAGTACAGAAGACTCACTCTCTAACAAAACGCGTCTGTTACGATCAGCACAGATATGGCCGCTAGGTGGCGATAGCGCAGGCTTATGGCAAACCCCAAAATTGGGGCCGAACGGATGTACTTTTAGCTACCTGTAGCAAAGCGACGAAATCGCGGAGTGAGACACGCCTGCTCAAGTTTCAACTGAATTATAAGAGTCTGAAAAACTGACTCGAGTTTTAAAGCAGAGGAATCAAACGACTTGAGTCTTAGCCAACACTAGTCTGTGCAGAGTTAGCTTCCGACTCTTAAATACGACTCTAGCCGTTAAAAATAGCGGATACATAATCCGAAGGGAGTAAATTGCACTTAACTTCGGATTTCGCTTTACTCTAGAGACGATCCAAACTGCAGTGTATTCGGTTTCTTAATTTATTACCCGTCTTCTGAAATTCTTTAATATATTGGTCTCGAAGGAAATTAACGTTGGTACTTTTAGGACGATAAACGTTCTCTAATAACGATCATGTCCTCAGTCTTGTTAAAACAAGAAGATAGATGTATGATTATATTTTTCCTATAATATTTATGATAATGTTATTAATATGTAAAATAATCACAATTTTTCGTTGGTAAATTTCAGAGATAAGGGGGGGGGGCTGGTATTGTTTTTTACATTTTCCTCACACGACTGACGGACAGACTCGCACCTTTAAGGGTTCCTTTTGTACCTTTTTGGTACAGAACCCTAAAAAGAGCTAAGAATCCACAAAATGGGCCACTGTGGCCGGGAGCTTTGCCCGTAAAGGCCGAACTCTCAAAAAATCATCTCGTATTCTTGTTTCTCGTAGTCTTCCAGAGGTTAGAGGCTAGAGGCAAATGATTTAACGTTGAACTTTCTTACATTTTATACTATGTTGTGTTGATTAAATATTTTCGTTAAAGTATGCACATCTAGCTCCTTTGCTTCTAACAATAAAGTGTTTTATATCCTTGATTTGCTCAAACTAGGCCTTATTTTACTTCGCCAAAAAGTTTATAGCTTTCGCTATCTTTAAAAATGTATTACCACACTCTGTTTATAAGCCTCTCGATTTTAAGTATTCGGAGATCGTATTGGACGTCATTTGCAAATGGCCACTTAGTGCACTTTGGCTAAAACCGGTCCGAATCCAATTCTGTCCGTCTCGGTCCACAGTCAAGATCAACTATTTTTGTCGAACGGAAAGGCAAAATCTAAAATAGCATTATGACCACTTTGTCGTGATATTTCGTATTAAGATTAGTGCATTTATATCGGTCGCCAAGGTAAAATAGGTCATAAGTTGCATGTGTTTGTTTGACACCACGTGGGAGTCGCTTTACGAGCAGATGCATATATGTCCTCGTCTAGTCATATCAGAGCATTATCTAAAGTTCTTCCAACTGTACAAAAATAAAGGTTTAGATAAAAAAAACAATAATGTTCTACTTTTATTATGAAAATATTCTACAGTGAAAAAAAAAGAAAATTATTTACAAAAAATACCAATACCAATTGTACGAAGCGTTCAGTATGAATTGCACGTTTCTTAAGACCATTTTTTTTTAATAATGCAATCTTTGCAATATTTTTTGTAAATAATTACATTTTTTTTACTGGAGAATTTTTTTCTATATAAAAGTGAAACATTAATACGATCACAATAAACCGAATTAAACATTGACGTATATGTATACTCGTATCAGGACGGGCCTTACGGGCACTGAAAATGGTACCTACTAGTTCAGCGGTGTCACTCACGAATTCGAGCCAATTGTGCAGTCTAAAGCAACTAGTTGCGAGTGGTCTTTTTGCATGAAATAGTCATTTTATATGAACTAGAGTTAGTTACTAGAGGACCTAGAGGTACTATTACTTATTCCATTCTTATTATAGTGGAGGTCAAGGTTTTGCTTTTGAATTACCGTAAAACCCCGTCAACGGAATCACCCACTTAACCCAAGTAACATAAACTTTAATTAGAAGCTAAAACAACACCGTTAAACCTAAGGATCCTAGTAATAGGCTATGTTTAGATAAGGCTTATGTCTGTAAGTAATAGTTGTTACTTACGACTTTTTGTGGGCGTGAATTGTAAAAAGCCTGAACGTGTTTAAGAGTGGAAACCTAAACAAATATAGTTTCGTTTTAACGATGTTCTAAAACGTATGTACTTACCTACCTACGCTAAGGAAATATAACCTCTAGCCGCCCAGAAAACTATAAAAAGGTCTCCTGTTCGATTCTAATTTGAACTTTGTTATGACATAATAAAATTTCATTTTGCTTGGCAAGGTTTGACGTATGGGCGGCTAGGTTATATTTTTTTAGACAAAACGACTAGGATAGTGCCCGTCCATCAGAGTTTCGCTTAAGAAAGCTACACTTTTACCACGAAAGGGGATGACGTATACGTACGACGTCACGTGACAGCTTCTTAGCAAAGAAGATTTAGACTATAAAGAATATAGTGAAAGTAATGATGTACCTAGCCGCTGTAAATTTACTGCCATCTTTCGACACAAATGATTAACACTTTTAGAACGCCATTCGACTTTATACCTTATTTTTCACTGATATGTGTTAACTTGTTAAATATTAATTATTAACCCTTAAATTGGCATTGTGCATCACAGTGTACGTTAGTTAGTAAAAATTCCTGTCGTAAACATATCTAATTTCCTAAGCTTTTATTAACAGAAACTACTTAATAATGATGTTATCAATAGTAATTAAATATGTGATATGGCATAAAATTAAAATTAACGTCGCTATCAAAAAATCTGTTCGAAGCGGCGACGCTCGCCAGTACCTCTAATAAGTTTTATTAAATTTTAACAACTTTTCTGTAGGCAAGTGATGATTATTATGTTTTGTGTTTCATAAGAAAATGGTAAAGTATATGAATAATTGGTCATTTTGTGTGCATAAGGCATAATAATAAAGATAATCACTGATAAATTGGAATGTACACCACGGTTACCGTTGACAAGTTTGTAAAGATGTACTTACATTCAACTACGGTAACCACCGTGTACGTTGCCAACCTATCTGTACTTAACTTTTGTTTTGAATCTATCGATTTTACGTGTCCTTGTTTATTTAAAATATTTTTAAGCAGAATGGTTTCCTTTCTTTGTCTGTAGTATTTAACACTATGTAGATCGCATAAGATTTTAGCTTTAATTCACGTAAAAAATGTATGTTCTGATTATGAATCAGATTCCGATGAGGAACCAACGCGCATTCAAACAATACTATTCTGACGATAGCCCTGATCCACCTTCTATAAATTCTTCTTTGGAGCGATTAAATTTGCTAGACAGCTTGTCGGACGAGGATGAGGTCGATAAATATAATCAAGCACGATTTAATTCCGAAAGCACGTTGATTCTCTTTCGAGCGTATTAGAGTTCTACACTCTCCATCTACAGTTATTTATGATGCTTTGCCTACACTACACTTGAACACTCATCGCCATTAACTACATACTAGGGCAACAAGAGGTTCATATAAACACGTGAAATGTACCAGCCTGAAAAAAAACAGAATTAGATACAGCTTTAGGTTACTTTTAGAACTTCCGGTTTGAGCTATTCGAAGGACATTGTAAAGCGACGAAGATTGGTAACCGATGAAATGAAAGTTGAGAAACTGTGCCATAAGAAAAAAAAATACAAAAGGCTCTGAAATAGCGTCCTAGAGTTACAGACAGTCTTTGGTTTAACAACATGGGGCATTTTCCTGAGAGTGGACCGTAAAATGTACACTACTACAGGGATAGACAAAATTTTATAGCGTCAAATGCCATATGCTCCTTTGTTTAATTGTCGGAGAAACAAAAAAACTAAATTGCTTTTAACAATTTCACACTAAATTATGTTTTTTCATAATAATTTACGTTAATTTTTATATAATATTTTACTGGCTTCTTGGCAGCGGTAACCAGCGTGTACATAGAACAATGTTACTTTTCTTGATATAAAATTGGCAACGTGCATGGTGATGTACATAGATTTTCTGAAAAACCGATAATACTGGATTTTTTCAAACATTTTTCTGTAGACCCCCAGACGGTATTAAATAAAGGTATGCTACTATATTACTTGTTTTTACAAATTTTTACTCTTGCCAATTTAAGGGTTAACGCCATTTGCCAATAGGCTAAAGGTATTGTGCAATGTTTTCGAGCGATGGCATGGACCAAACAATGGAACTGTTACAATTATAGAGTAGGTAGGTAGGTAGAGGTAGGTAACTACTTTATGCAATCTGTTTAATTACGGAGGCAAACATAAGAAAAACATCAAAATCAAATTTCATGTAACTAATAAAATAACTAAAAAGTTTCATAATTTCAATTATAGAGGACCTTTGGTTCCAAAGGACCAGAACCAGAGCTTTGGTTGCAACTATTGAGGTTTTCCATTTATCCAAGTAACCAATTAACCAGGTTTCACTGTAGTAGTAAAATATAGGTTTACATTTTTTGCCTTATTACAAAGGAATAAGGTCCAAAAGTGCAAACATTATCTTTGACGTCGACAGTCCATTTTGAGGAAAAAATTAAACTAGTTGAAAAACACGAAACTGAAGGCTCTCGACTGACAACAGATGACGGCCAACAGGCCACCGGCCGGCTATCTGATAATGTGTGTGTAAATTGGCCTGCAGGCCACGGACTGTCCGGCAGATATCTGTCGACGCTGACCGGAATCGACGAGCCGTAGTCCGAATAGCCGTCAGTCCAAAATCTGAAATAGAACTGTTAATGCGTGGCCTGCTGCGGTTAACTGACAGGCTAACATCGTCCGGCGAACTGTCAATTTGTAGGGATCTGTCAAAATTATATCAGACTATTGCCGGCAGGCGGCCGTACGGTGGGAAAATGACGACTCGTCTGTTGTCGCAGAGGTGGCAGCAGACCATTGCCGGCCGGCAATAATCGCTTAAGCCGACCACTGACTAACAGTCCGCCGGACGATATCGGCCGGTCAGTTGTTCGGAGCTGTCAAATTTTTGTTCTAACTGACAGGCCGATATCGTCCGGCGGCCTGTTAGTCAGTGGTCGGCTTTATGTTTGTGGACGTTATTGGTCTAGGACGGCAGGTCGCCCGATAAGGCCAGAGACTGCAGGCGGACTGGTAATCAGTGGGCCCCTTAACAAGTTAACACCAAACGTCGGACTATAGGGGGCAGTATGAGGGCAAGGTAAGGTATAATGTACCTAGTATTTTTAACATAGTTAATTAAATTAGTTACCCGTTATCATTATCAGACTATTCAATCTTATTTTTATTCAAAATTTAAAGGATATAAAAAAAATAAACACCTAACTAACGTACAGCCTTCGAGCCGTGTTCATAGAACTTGACATGCCCAGTTAACTCATTTGTTTTGTTCCTTTCTACAGCTGCAATTGTCTGAGTGACGGATGAAGTCAAACGAACTTTTTCGCCATTTTGGGTTATGTGTAGTCCAAGTACGTTTATAAATAACGCAGTTAGTTGCTATGATATTTGGAATTTCAGATTATAAATACTAGGTACCAAATACTAAGTACAAATACTCGAAAGTGAATTGATTGATTTGCGAACCTTACCTATCATTCTGACATGCCACGAAAATGCCCGCTGGAGTCCGACGTATGGTTAATATAACACAAATCAGTGAAATAATAATGATCAAAGTCAAATGGCGTTCTAGATACCTACAGTTTTAATCTTCTGTCGAATGATGGCAGTAAATGTACTATAGCTACATACATAATTTACCACGACAGTTAAGTAACTCTCTATTTCAAATTCTCTTTGATATTAGCAAAAGGGATTTAGACTGGAGTAATATTGTCACAGTAAATTATGTAGCCACTGTAAATTTACTGCCATCTTTCGACACACATGATTAACACTTTTAGAACGCCTTTTGACTTTGATCATTATTCTTTCACTGATATATGTTAAATTTGATAAATGTCTAAAAGTATCGCCATCAACTCGAGAGTAGGCCAAAGGAATGGCGCCATCGCTCGAAAAGATGGCACCATACCTTTGGCCTATCGTATCGTATCGTGGAAGTAATTTTAACACTACACTTTGCCGCTCGATATTAACCTCAGTGCAGATCATTACCAGTAACGCAATGCGGAGAGCACTCACTTTCCTGCGACGGCAAGGCGGGATTCCACCAGTGTGCGGCACAAGCATTTTTGTACTGAATATGCTTGTGCTAGACATAGCTATACATACCTAGCATATTCACATTATCTGTTCTTGTGGACCACTAATGTCAAAAAGAAGTACCTACCTAGGGCGACACATAGTGCAACCCTATGAGGTAAAGAACATTACGGCACAAAGAATCTGGAACTTTCTGGATGCAACGGGCATTAGTAATGAACTTTAAAGGGCCGTCAATTGATAATAGATCAATGTTGTCGATGCGGCACTCAAAGGTCCACAAGACCCCAATAATAAATAAGCATACCTATGACACCTGTCTAATGAAAGTACAGTCACCTGCAATAATATATTACACAACGAAGGCAGCAAAAATATCTGACCCGAACTTATTTGTAGAGCCATAAGAGCATGTCACATATTTTTGCGGCCGTCGAAGAGTAACATATTATTGCAGGTGACTGTACCTACTAAAAACCTCATATTTTCAACGTTCAGAAGTTACAATATTTTGGTTAACTCCCACCTCGCTCGTTTATAAATGGAAATAAACATTCTCTTGAAAAACCAGCGGCACTGCATTGGAGCATCAGGATTTTAGGATTTAAAACCTACGTATTGTGACGTTAAAAATGTAAATGTATTCAGTGCAGCTTTTAAGCCGCGATTTAGTATTGTAAGTAGAGATGCACCGGATATTCGGTTACTATCCGGTGTCCAGCCTATCCTGCCATTAATTTAATATCCGGTCGGATACCGGATAGTGACCAACTATGTGGCCGGATACCGAATAGGAACTTTGCTTGATATCGGAGTAAACAAAATTGGATTTAAGAAACAGCCACGATCATAATCTAATCGTTATTATTTTAATACAATTTAAAGATTCCACAGACATGCCAGCGCACTCATTTCGAACCTAGAAATGAGTCCGCGCGAACGTCCACTACGAAACAGGTAAAAATCTGCACAATGCGCACCTGAAAACCGAAGTGTAGGTACAGTTCCGCCGGCCGAATATTCGGCGGCCGGATACCGAATCCGGTATCCGGCCAAACAACTATCCGTTGCATCTCTAATTGTAAGTCGACTTTCATTGTGTATTTGCGTTTTAGTGGCGATATTTTAATAGGCGGTCTGGCAGCTAAAATAAATCTTTTTTTTATAATGAAGTCGTAATAAAACTGAAAATAGGTCTGAATTATTGACCAAACGAGTGAAGGTCACCGTTTCAGCTTGGGGGCAATGCTTTCGTATTGTCAGTGTCAAACTCGTGGTAAGGATATAAGTAGGTCAGATTTCTGAACTCATTCTCCAGAAATTTGATAAGAGTTTGATAACTTCCTGGATATTTCGTCGATTCAAATTTGAAAATAGCGGAACCATCGGAGTCGCGAAGTCTACAGAGGGCCTACCGCGAACCATGTTCGACGTGTTGCCTCCCTGTCACACTTGCGTACGAACTTACAAGTGTGACAGGGAGGCAACACGTCGAACCTAGTTGTCGGTAGGCTCTCGGGTCACAAAGTCACTAGAGGTTTTACAATCTTCCCCTCCTCCTCATCGCTTTTGCATTTTACAACCGAAATCACAGAATATATAATAGTACTAGGTACAGAAGACTCACTCTCTAACAAAACGCGTCTGTCACGGTCAGGACAGATATGGCCGCTAGGTGGCGACAGTGCCACGCGCGGCTTATGGCAAACCCCAACATTGAGGCCGAACGGATAGAGTTTTAGCTACCTGTAGCAAAGCGACGAAATCGCCGAGTGAGCCACGCCTGCCGAAATGCGATTCTGCGAGATATGCGTATGAATGAGAGAAAATGGTGATTTCTTACCACTTATTAGAGTGAGCAAAGTGCCTTTTTGCGTTCATATTCATGTACCTACTCAATAAAATTACTTAAAGTTAGTAAGTATAACGGGTTAGCACTGATTGACTAGCACGTTATCTTTTACGCGGATTAGCAAAGTAATATTTTGGTTTTAATTAAAGTTAGACCAAAAAAAGTCTGCAGAGATTTTTAGAGCCTACGCAGTGCTAGTGTTATTTTAAACGTCATACTCCTATGAAATTATGACGTATAATTAATACTTGCACTGCGTGGGCTATCAAAATCGCTGCAGACTTTTCTTAGTCTAAGTCTAGGTATATACGTATGTTCGAGCGGACAAGAATTGCTTTAAATAAATTAGTTGTGAAGGCAACTCGCACATAATCCAATATAGCAGTAAACAGCCGCGGCTTGCTTAATTGGTTTAAATTTTAATTTAACAGGATTATATTCTTTCATGGCATTGTACACGAGACTTATGGACTTAAAGAAAACATGACATCGAAGTTCATACTAGGATTGAAAATTCTGGAAAAAAACAAATCGTTTTTTTGTTGACGTTTTAAATTATCATTTTTTCCGTATTTTTCAATTTTTGGGAAAGAAATGAAACTTTTTTTAAATTAACGACAGCGTCAAAGACAATAGACTTTTTCACAAACGATCGCCAGCCAGCATTTAGATAATAAAACACACGACTAAGCAGGTGTAGTTACCTAAACTATGGATTAAAAATAAATGGATAATTTTACAAGTTCTTTTCAAAGTGCGTTTTTTTCCGTTTTATTTCCGATTTTTTTGTTTTTTTTCGGTTACACTGAGTTATAAACTGAGAGACATTGTTTTTTCCGAGTAAAACTTAACAAAACATGGCTTTTAGAAAAAAACCGGAATTTTTCCGGATTTTTTCAACCCTAGTTCATACTAAATAGACCTTGATTTTACATCACAGACAAGAAATTACCATCCGTATAGCCTCCTCCAGACTATGCGCGTGAATCGCGGGCGAAGCCGCGAATGCGAGTGTGGCGTCGATTTCGCAGATTGTTCACGCCTTCGCGCCTTGTTCTCCGTTTTTTGTCGGTATTTCGGCCCGCATCAAAGGAGACGCGAAGCGCGAACTTGCAAGACTCCACATTACACAATATTTTGGCTCCTCTGTGGCAAGATAAATATGAATGATATTATGATTATATTATATTAAGTAGCAAAATTTTACGGTTTTACAATAAAACAAAATGGAAAAACAGCTAAATTACGTATGATGCCATAGATAACTAACAGTTAAACTCGATCAGCTGATGCTTTTCCGCCATATTGCCGCAAACCAAACTGCGAAATCGCCGTGAAGTGTGCGAGTGTGGAGTCATTCGTCAACTTCGCGATATGTTCGCTCCGCGACGTCGCGCCGCGATTCACGCACATAGTCTGGAGGGGGCTTTTCGTCCAACCAATATGGAGGCCAATTCATAAGCCCCCTCCAGACTATGCGCGTGAATCGCGGGCGAAGCCGCGAACGCGAGTGTGGAGTCGATTTCGCTGTCTGCGAAAATCGACGCCACACTCGCGTTCGCGGCTTCGCGCCGCGATTCGCGCACGAGTGTGGAGGAGCAAATAGATACCAAAATGATATCGATATATAGTGCGATACCTATCAAATAGTAGAAATTAAATAAAATGGAACTATTTTTTTTCCGTACGTACTAAATTGTTGCCATGTTTAAACATTTTACGTCAAAAATGTGTTACATGGCGCCCTTAATAATTTTCTATTTCTTGTCGGACTATAACTGGGGGCCTAGCCAAAATGATAGTCGTTTGCAGAAAACGAAACGCTAGCTATCTATCTCTCTAACACTCTTTCATATTAGTGCGATAGAGACAGATAGCTGGCGTTTCGGTTTCGGCAAACCACTGCTATCTTGTCTAGGCCCCCATGTCATTCAATTATTGTGCATTTCGCTGGTACTTGTCTGTACATGTATTGGCGCCGGCGAGATGCCAACTAACATCATTATCATTCTGACGTCAGTGTACAGTCAGCGTCAGAGAAACGTGACCCCCCTGATTTTAAAACTATAGCTCACACGGCAACGTCGAAACATTAGTTCAACATCGCCACAGCTGTATCAAGCATCATATTATTTCAAAAAGTCATTTTTCCCTTTTGTCTCCAACCGTTGTTGGGAATCGATCCTCGGACCTCGCGGCTGTTATTAAGACTACATCATGTTCTTACATTAGTCCGTCACTTATACCATTGAGCCACCGAACACATATTATTACTTGCGAAAATATGAATCACTATCGTCAAATCGTAGAGGTGGAAGTTACTCGTATGTCGATGCGTCCTTGTCTTAGTCATAGATACTTAATATAGTCTTGTCTTTGTTTATTATTATTTCTCTACCCTCATATCCGAATCCGAAAGTGAGTAATAACATCTTTAACTAAATATGTGTTTAGGTTGAATTTAGTATGATTATCCCGTTTCGCATTTTTAAATTACAATTGAGTTTTAGGGTAACTTTGTAATAATTCGCATCCGCCGCAAATCATTACCGTCATCGTTACGTCTATTCTAGGTGTGCCGAAGTAGTAACGTTGTTACATATTATTCTCGACTTGTCCGAAAACTTGTGTCAACTGAGTTTTAAAATGGTTCGATTAAACTCTTTTATGAGATCGAAAATTGTAGTGCTTCGGGAACAAAACCAGAGTATTAAAAAAATTGCACGAGAAATGAAAATAGCGGTGAGTTATTTAGAGTTTACTCCATTTCATTGGCCATGTTTTGTTAATAGACCTATTAAGTTTAAATTGTGTTTTTTTATTTGCAGAGGAACACGGTTCGCAAATTGGCTAAGGCGGTATGAAAGAACGGGTGACTTTAAAGAAGATCGGCAAGGCCCTCGTCCTTCTGCCTACACAGAGGAATCTCAGCGGCACCGTAGTATTGTGCAAATTCATACCGACGCTCCATTTACTACAACTCGCTCAACAGCTGAGACATTTGGGGTCATCTCTTAGCACTGTCAGAAGACATTTGCACGCTGCCCAGATACACCATTATAAACCAGCAAAAAAAATAAGTTTGTTTAATAAGCATCGCGACGATCGTCTTAGTTTTGCCAAAAAATATTAGGATTTCGATTGGGAGAAGCATTTAACGTGTCTTTACATTTAAAACACTTTTGAAAAATAAGTTATAGTTAGTAAATATGTTACAGTTATGTAGCAAGGATATATAGGTATTACATTACTTTGGTTTCATAAATAATAGTTACTTTTTGTTAGAAGCGTTATTCCATAACAAGACTTGTCAAGATTGTTAACCCTTTTTCTAATGCTAAAAACAAGGTATACGAGTAGGTAAGTGTTGTGTTTCCTAAAATTGTGGTAACGTGACAGGAGATGAATATTGTTATCGCTGGCCGATAACATGCTGTTTCTCTCTGAAACGTAGTTAATGGCTCGCAAGGTTAGAATATCTTCGCGTTTTATACATACCCATTATTAATCAAACCCAATATTTATATATAGTTATCTGTTATGCAACTGCATAATAGATATTAGTAACTACTAATCACGCGCGATTCGACATTCAAAATATATCCTGTCTGGACTTTCATGACTCAGTCATTCTGATGGTGTAAGGCAAAGACAATATACAGCCACCAGCCTATATTCAATAGACAGTATCCTAGGGATTTCCCCTCCGGTTCCCTCCTATTACTTGCTATTACTTATTAAGACAGCTATAATCGCAGCCTATGTAACATACCACAATTTTAATTAACTCACACTATAATATTGTTGTTTACAATGCAGCTGTTATGCAAAGATAAAATACCAATAAAATACAGTGTTTTTAAGATTGTTTTTATTTTATTTTTGCCTTTTTCTACTATAATATTTGATATTACCCGTATTTAGTTTCCAATAGTTCTGAACTTAACAAAACAAAGAAAAAACCAAAAAGATTCTAACGCTTTGGATCGGTCTCGAACCCGGTTTCTTAGGATCTTAAGTCCGCTTATGAAACCACACAGCTACGCAAACATTACGTGTGATGACGAAATTATTGTACAGTTTCTATACTGATACTAGGGGGGTCACGTCTCTCTGACGCTGACTGTACGTTTGAACTAGCCTGTTCGGCCGTGTATTCATTTTAACAATCATAACAAAAACACTTTTTTCACCACACCAGCTCGGAAAAGCTTACTTTGCACTTCGAAAACTGATAGCAAAGATGCAGTTTACTCGTATTCACATGTGAGGCAAAGTAATCAAATGCAAATCTTATGTTTGCTGGTAGAATAGACTTTTAAATCATGATTTTGGATGATAAATACATATTTAATAACATTTATTTGGATTTGATTTTGTTTGATATTTTACATTTAATATTTACTTCGGGTTGGTGTGGTGAAAAATTTTGTGTTTCACTTGGGGGCAAATTTTGCTTAACCCTCGTGCTTTGAAACCCTCGCAACGCTCAAGATTTCATTTTTCGAACCACTCGCTACGCTCGTGGTGTAATTTCGAAATCTTTCGCTTGCTCGGGTATCAATACTAGCACGAACGGTTAAACAAAAACTTTGCCCCCTTGTAAAACAAATAACTATTCATAAAGTTTGTTAAAAACAATCACACCTTTGTCACCAATAAAACTAAAATATCCGTTTGCGTCACTAAACGTTCTTATAAACTATCTTTCTTAGTATCTATTAAACGGCTCAGCCTGTGCCAAATGAAATGACATAAAATTATTTTAGAAATTTATTGGGCTCAATTCAGTTTCAATAACTTGTTAAGATTTTGATCTTATTTTGGTACAACCTTGAAGAGTGTTTACGCCGATGCATATGAAATGAAGAGTCGTGAGATGTGCGCCTCACCTAGTAGTATACCCTATAATGGACGTGGAACCAGTAATGGGACAAAAAAACATAATTCCTCTAAAATAAGTATCTAAAAGTAGTTTATAAACACTGGCTGTATATTATCATAAATAAGAGTCCTAGAGCTGTTTCAGTTTGAAGTTTCATTAAATTTGGTTGCTTTTTAAGAAATTGGCGTCAACTCAAAAGTTGTCGTGTCACTGAAAAAAAATACCACTACGAATTCTTCTTAACAACTTCGCTAAGAGAGGTGAGTTAATTTATTAAATTTCAATTAATTAATACTTGATGAAAACTAGCATGTGTTTTGTTAATTGCATTTACCATGAGATAAGGTATACAACACACTTATGTTGTGACTCCACAGATGTAAAAAAATAGTGGTATTTGGCCCAATCCCATTATAGGAGCTGTAAAACTGCGTACCTCCTATGATGGGACAATTGACAGAATGATGCTTGCCATGCCATAATTTCATGTTTAAACAATACAGAATTAAAATGTAGTTACGAAATATGTCAATCAGGAGGTATTCTCGGACTTCGGATAAATTAATATCGTTTTCCAAACTTTTATTTAACTTGCCCTGTTAGTTAGTGTGCGTCCAATCTTGGTAGCTGAATTTGAACCACTTTTCGATTTCCGATTCAGTTGAAATTTTGTGTAAGTACTTAATTAAGTATGCAAATCGGATGATAATGCAATATTATGATAACATGGACCTAATCTGATGATGGAGACAGGAGGTGGCCATGGGAACTTTATCGCAATAAATCCTAAGTAATTGTGTTTGGGTATATTAGAATTGTCTCGATGGATCTAATACAATAATAATTGGCTGTGGATAGAAAAATACATTCAGCGATAAAAGCTTATACCAAAAATTGATTTTTTTGCCGTAACTTATTCCCCATTTCAATATTTTATACTGATAGAACAATGTCCATTATAGGGGGCCCATTACTGGATCCACGTCCATTACCGGGGGCCCATTACTGGAGCTTTGGTGTCCATGACTGGAGAAAAAAAGCATAGTTTTAATTTGTTAAATATGTGGAAACTAATTGCTGTAACTTTCATACAACACGCCTAAAACATGAAAGACAGATAGGACTTTCATCTTTTAACACGCTAAGCGGTAGACCATTTACATGTATACGAGAAATATCATAAATACTCCAAATTTCCTCTTAAATGTCCCATGACTGGTGCTGTTACTATAGTTCGTTTTTTTTTAGCATTAGAAATAAGGTTTGATGTGTCTTTTAATTGAAAAACACGTTTTCACGTGGCAAATATGTAACAATTATGAATCCAATACGATTATTTATATTCCTCTGCTTTCATAAGTAATAGTTACTGATTTTTAAAAAGCGTATTTCAATTAAAAGATTTGTAAGATAATTATGTCATAATCGCTTACCTTCTTTCTAATGGTAAAATAACGAACTATAGACGGTCATATCAAAACAATACCATTTTGAATCCAAAACAAATTGTCTAAATTAGAATCGATCTCCTGGACGAACATCTATAATTACAACCTTTTAGTAAAAAAAGCGAATTTTCCACTGTTTCTTCCATATAGATATTCGTTTTTTTTTAAACGACGGTACCTATCAATTGTAAAAAAAAAATATCATCGCTTAGGCATATTATCACCATTTGGGTTTGATACGCCATTTAGGGTCCTAATAGCTAAATTGGTTGTTCCATACTTACGCTATGGTTTGTCTAAATGGCGTAGCAATTACGGAGCGTGACTGTAAATTCATCTGACTGGCCTTAAACCCTGTTGTAATAATCCTACTACCACCTTAGGTCAAGCAATAAGAAGTTATAGAGGGAAATGCTAGGAACACAATTTTTGACTACGTAGGTAACTTTGTTTGGACTTGTTAGGAGGTGAACATATCAAAAGTCCCCGGCCGTAGCCCCGGTGCTGGGGGGTAGAGGGGGAAAGAAGGTCTCATTTTTCGGTTTTTCACTTATATCTTGGAAATTTTGCGTCTTAGCGACATGACTACTAAGACAAACCAAAAGCTGATAAAATTTGTTACAAGTTTTATTCAGTCAAGTTTTTCGATATCTTGAATAGTTTTTGAGATATCCGCTCTTGAAAGTTTATTTAGGGATTTCAATTTTATCTTGATATCTACATTAGTGACGCTGCTAGACCGTATTTGGTATCATTTTCGTATAAATTTCGTATATGTTTTTTCTTAGGAATGGTGTCAATGTGATACCATAAATGAATTCAGCACCCCCGATTTATACGAAAATGATACCAAACATGGCCTAACAGCTTCACTGACGTAGATATCAAGATAAAATTAAAATCCCTAAATAAACTTTCAAGAGCGGGTATCTCAAAAACTATTCATGATATCGAAAAACTTGATAGGATAAAACTTGTAACTAATTTTATCAGCTTTCGGTTTGTCTTAGTAGTCATGTCGCTAAGACGCAAAGTTTCCAAGATATCAATGAAAAACCGAAAAATTCGACCTTCTTACCCCCCTCTACCCCCCAGCAGCGGGGCTACAGCGGGGGACTTTTGATATGTTCACCTCCTAACTAGTCCAAACAAAGTTACGGAGTCAAAAATTGTGTTCCTAGCATTTCCCTCTACAACGTTTATTGAGCATTCATTTCTTAACCTACCGGACACAAATTAGTATACAGTAAGTAATTATATAAATACATACATTATAATATTTTTGTATTCAAGTACGCTTTGGTTTATTATCCTTACTTTTATTCAAACATATCCAACCCAATATATTGGACACCGCCAAAACGCACAAAAAAATAATGAGAGAGTAAAGTGTCCGAAAAATTGAAATTGCTCACAAAAAACTACGTCCATGGTAATCGCCCATTCTCCCCCGACTAACTTTATATTACTATCTAACAAAAACGGGCAATGTTTCGGGAAAATTGGCCTAGTTAATAAGACAGCCGGCTGTACGTACAGTTGCCATCAGATATATCGGAGCGGTCAAGTTACTCACAAATATCTGAACACGCCTCTATTGTCAGGGGGTTAGAGTGCGTGTTCAGATATTGTGAACACCTTGGCCGCTCCGATATATCTGATGGTGACTGTACGTCCACAAAAAGTGATAGATTGAGGATAGGTACTCGTTGATTGAATACCGTGGTTTGCATAAAGGGCACTTTACAGATGGTCATCATAATCATTTATAAGAGTAACTGCCGTATTCGAACTTCAAGATATTCACAAGAGACGATACGTACTAGATCCGTTCTAGATACGTTATAGTTTAGATATCAACTTCTCTTTTACAGCGCAATTCGGGCAACCAATGTCACTTTTACGTTAGATAGCGTAAGGTATCTATTACATGTGAATTGGATCTCTAAGTCATATCCTGAGGAAATCGTTTAGGAGTATCTCCAGAATCGCCCAAATGTCAAATTTGACAGGTTAGATCTTAAACATATCGTTATCGTATCTTGGTGATGTCTAAAAGATATCTAATAGATTTCTATTTCAAAATCCGATTCGGGCCTTTAGACTCTTGTCGGTGGAGCGATTTCCATGCAAGTCGGTCCTCTGCCTTCTCTGAATTGAATTTCGAGCCTTTTTCTAATGACAATATTTGATTGACCGTCTATACAGGGTGATTCCGGGGTCGTGGAGCAAGCGATCAAGGCATGATACACAAGCCCATACTGAACAACTTTTACTATGGGACCAACTCCGAAATCGCGAAAAAAAAATTGGTAGTTTCATACATTTCGGCCGATCACTGTATTATGCCTTGATCGCTGGCTTTACTATGGGACCAAATCCGAAATCGCGAAAAAAAACTGGCCTTCCCATAGAACACGACAACATGTGATCGGCCGAAATGTATGAAACTACCAATTTTTTTTTTCGCGATTTCGGAGTTGGTCCCATAGTAAAAGTTGTTCAGTATGGGCTTGTGTATCATGCCTTGATCGCTTGCTCCACGACCCCGGAATCACCCTGTATATGGAAAATAATGAGTTTACAGATGGTGCCAGCTTAGTATTTTCTGTTAAATCTGTAAGAGACGGGCGTGCCGGACCGCGTCCTTGGTCCAGTCCGAAGCCTGTTCAATCGTATGGAAGTTGGTCCGCCGTACGTCCATTAAGGACGAAGCTATAGTGTAGTGCTAAGCTATAGTGAGAGAGAGAAAGAGACATGCTGGGCGAAACAAGATCACGGTCCGGTACAGCCATCTGTAAGAACTCTTAATCCTACCAATCGTGTTAATTAAATCCTCAGACTTATATCGACCGGGATATATGAACCGTGATTACCTTATGTATTGTTTTCGAGCTCCCGACATTTCGACGCAGTTACATGCATCTTGTTCACGGGTAACTGACTAACCATTAATCATTCAAAACTGTGATTGTGTTAAATCCTTGTTTTTTTTTTGAAATTTATGGCCTAGAGCCCTTTAGCCTTTAGCCCTTTAGCCGTGAACCTCGTGTTCATCTTCAGGGTTTTGAGGGGCCCATTGATTAACAGTCCGCCGGACGGTATCGGCCTGTCAGTGGTTCAGAACTGTCAAAATTTTGTTCTGACAGGCCGATACCGTCCGGCGGACTTGTTAATCAGTGGACCCCTTAAGGCAGCTTATTTATTTATATACTTACATAACATACGTTTGTTTTCGCCGCCGCTGATCCAAACGCGATAAGCACACCGGTGTGAAGGAAGCCTTAACTCACATTAGCATATAGACGGAACTAAAGCCGGGCTTAACGTCTGAATGGCATTAACCCGAGTGTGGAACGCCTTTAAATTAAGACTGTCAGGCCAATTCGAACGTAGGTACACTAACATCACAGAAAGATTTATTATACTCATCCTACTTGCTTCTCCTCAGTGCTGAGGGGCGAGACCTTCTAGTGGAGCACATGACTCATATTTTTTATACTACGTAGTATGTCGGTGGAATACAAATATGCATACCATCTGATAGAGTCTGTGCGGAAAGAGAAGAGTCGTGGCAGAAACGGGAACTAACATTTTAAATTTTATATGGCAATCAAACCTTTGACACCTGTCTTGTAAAAAGTAAACAAACTTCTGTCAATGTATATTTTTATTAACAAAAACCGCAAGTTTTATGTATAAAAAAATTTCAAAACACGATAAAACCGTACATAAAACCACAAGGAAAATTATATTTAACATTGTTCGGTTTTGTCAGCGGGAAGAAAACGGCTAAAAGCCGACTATCGACTTACAAAAAGTCGCGGAACGTGTTTCCGCTATTCGCGGGTATTGATGATGTATTTAATATTAAATAATTACCTATTTAATAAGCCCCCTAAGTAACTTGTCTCCGGTACATAATCGGTAAGTATATTCATTCAAAATATATTAATTTTCATAAATATGCAGGTCATTCATGATCTTTAAAATAACTGACAAATAGTCTTGATACTTGCCATTTTATGCATATTTATATGTAATTTCTTTTTCAGGATTGTGTAAAAGTACCTACGGTATCTCGAATAAAAGACCGCTAAGTAGGTGATATGCAAGAATTCGTAATCTACGTGCCGGATTCAAGCACATCCAGTTCAGATGAAAATAGTTCTATGAGTGTCCCTGGTTGTTTTGAAGCTAGCTCAAACATAAGTGACATTGAATATTTTAATTCAGACTTCGATTACAAAGAATAAAACTTTTTCTAATAAAATATTTATTTATTTGTAGGTTCTGTTAGTTACGAAATTATATTTCATATTTAGCAGTGACTTTTCGGCGAAGTAAAATATCGTGAGATGAGAGAACCGGACATATACCAATAAGGCCTACCTACTTATGCACTATTTTAATTCATATTCATATTTATTATTAATAATGTACACATACATTACAAGTCAAGTTTACAATGGGTGAAATATATCCCAGATAAAATTACAGTTCTATTGCCCAATTTCTACCCGATCTACCCGGTTTTAATAACTGTTGGACTGCACAGATTAGGCAGTACATAAATGAGACTCGTATCTTGTTTGGTACTAAAATTACAGTTGTATTGGACAGATTCTTAAATAGTTTTAGCAGTTTTGTCAATCGCAGTCACTTTTTAGTATCTGAGATATAAAAACAAGTGTGTTTTAAAAAGAAAACTAGTGCCTGCGCTAAATCAGAGGATTGAGTTGACGAGCCGACACCACCACCAGGCTCCGTTTAGTAAGCCGTGGTAATAAACCGGAACCACAGAATAAATAATAGTACTACCGTACAGAAAGGAAGCTTCCTACAAAACCGAAGTTTGACAGCGGTTCAGGGTCGAATCATGCTATCCCTTTCTAATACATGGCACTATCCCTTTCGGCTAATTAGGGTTGTCAAAATTCAAGTGATTATCTTATCTGTGGTCGTGCACGCAAAAGGAAGTCAAGTGGTGCCAACCCTAATAATTGCTCGGAGCAATGCTGAGCCGAGCGGAGCCGAGTTTGGCCGAAGTCAGGAGCTTCGCACCCCTGCCGGAACAAAAGGGATTCAAGTATCATGACCTTTAGTGTCGTACTATAATCACGTGACCAGTGTTGTCAGCATAGCAAAAACCATAAAATAGCACTGGCGCGCCCTCAAATCCCACGACTCTTCTCTTTCCGCACAGACTCTAGTAACAATCACCGTACCCTATGGACGGCTACAACTCCAGGGGTGTTATCTACATGCGCTTTGCAGACCGTTCAAAAACCTGTACAGTCCTTTTTTAAAGAACCTCATACAGCATTTCGAGAAAACCTCGGCATCTGAATGACGTTATTTAGTTATCCTGCGTCTCGCCCGCACTGATACATGTTCAAGCGACTCAAGATAACTGAATGACATCAGTTAGATGGCATAATGGCATTCTAATGTCAGTGTACGTTCGAATTGGCCTGTGTTTAGCAACGCTCTAATAGGATAATGTTCGTACTGAAATTTAAGCACAGAAGCAGCTTGTTGAAGTTTGTTTAGGTACAGGAGTTTCACACTGGCTTACTTCTAGTGCAGTGGTCGGATTTAATTAATAAATATAATAGGATAATCTTACACAAACCGACTTAGTCCCCCAGTAAATTTAATAAGGCTTGTGTTTTGTGTTGTGGGTACTAGACGAGGGAAGCCGTTAAATGTAAAAAACCGGACAAGTGCGAGTCGTATTCGCGCACGAAGGGTTCCGTACCATTACGCAAAAACGGCAAAAATATCATGTTTATTGTATGGGAGCCCCACTTAAAATATTTATTTTATTCTGATTTTAGTATTTGTTGTTATGGCGGCTAAGAAATACAGGGTTAAGTAAGAAATACATCATCTGTGAAAGTTTCAACTGCCTAGCTATCACGGTTCATGAGATAAGTACAGCCTGGTGACAGACAGACGGACAGCGAAGTCTTAGTAATAAGGTCCTGTTTTTTAACCCTTTGGGTACGGAACCCTAAAAAGAACACATTTCATATCATCATTAAAGGTGTTCATTATTTTGCACCAAAGATACACACGAAAAGTTTCGTACGACGACAACGACAACAACGACAACAACAACAACAACAACGACGACAACGAGTTAAAGATTGTGTGCACACGTAAGATAAAGTAGAACCTGAAATCTGTGTATCCTTATACAGCACCCGTTGGCCCGTGTACGTAATGGCTGTCATTTATTATTTCGGTACTAGGGTGTATTCCAATAGCTTAAGACGAAACAGGAGCTGAGTTTTAAATATTTTAGGTAAATATACCCGTCTCGCTAACGGAAGCGGCACCTAAAAGTAGTGCGATAAGGACAAGGCGAAAAATCCTGCGTAAAAATCTCAAAAATCGAGGTTTCGTACTCCTCTGTTTCCTCCTCCAAAACTTAACCAATCGTAAACAAATTTGGAAATCTAAATGATTATGAAATTATCTGTGTCGGACCGTTTTGCTTTTTTGGCTAATTGATATCAGTTTTGAATGCCACGCCTCTCATTGCGGCATAGTCAATTAGGCCATTTTGGCCATTTTTGAAGGGCTCTAGCGCCTTAAAAAACAATAATATCAAAAAAAGCAAAACGGTCCGGCACAGATATTGATAATATTAATCTGTGTTGAAAAAATCATTGCTCTAGCTTCAAAAACCACGGAGGACAACTAGGAGTACGTTTGTATGGAGAAATGACCACTCCTGTTGGCTCTTAAGAAACTAAGTACTTAGTTTCGACGACGACGACGACGACCTAGGTACTACAGTTACTGTACCTACGCGGATGGACCTTATGCCTTTTGTAATAAGGTCCACCGATGTACAGTTAGCAGTGTTGCTGTTTATACCAAATCGACTCGTGTCGCCGAGCAGTGGGATACTCAAATCGGATAAGAAAAAAAAACAACACTCCGGGAGTGCCGGCATATGTGAAAACTCAATGAATGTCTGCAGCACTATGTATAATTGAGGTTAACGCCATCTAGCGTTATTTCGTCGCATTACTTGAAACCCCTAAGCACATCACTGTGAGTACTAGAGTTATATTGGTACCAGTTTGAGGGAAACTCACTAGATGGCATTTAAATCAATAAAGAAAAACTCATTGTAACAGTGTCCGTCACACGTGACGTCACGTGTTACGTCTTACGGTCACGTGACACCTGTTACGAGTTTAACATTTTTTCCCCATCACAAAAAGTGCACAGCGCCGCTAAAGAAGTTTTCACTTCAAAAAAACTAGAGTGGGATTGGTAGAGTTAGACCAAGACAAGTCTGCAACGGTATTGATAGCACGCGCAATGGAAGTGTTATTTTAAACGTCAAACTGCTTTGAAATTATGACGTATAAATAAAATCGTTGCAGACTTGTCTTGGTCTAACTATATAACACTGATATATATCTTTAGGTATTTTAAATAAAAGTAAACAAAATCTACCCTCAAGCAAAATCAGCGAAAAAGGCAGTCACCGTTTAGTCGCTAGCGTTCACATCTCTTGATAAAAAAAATTATAATAAATGTCATTATTATCCCAAAGAGTGTGTTTACAACGAATCACCCTTGAAAATCTGAAATATTTTACAATATAATAAATACACTTATGCAAAGTTGTACCTAAAACGAGATGAACGAGTGTCAGCGTTTAGTAAAATTTGTATAAAAAAATCGATGCTCATGCTATAAAATCGAGTGATTTCGAAAGCCAGATAACTGGACTACAACGAATCAGGCTTTTCCTATTTTTCCTCTTAAAGGCTACAGAGAAATTCAATCGTAAACGTAAACTTTCGTAAAATTTCCATACATCCGCCATATCTGTCAAATTCTCCTTTCAATCAGATGCCCGCTGGGCTTGGTTCAAAGCGGACGCGTACCAGGATCTCCCAGTTTGACAGTTTGAAATTCATATCCGTATACGAATGATGATACCAGTGAAAAACTGTGTTCAAAATAAATAGGGTAAATAAATAACGTCACACGGAGATCTAGAGTCATTAAAATTTCGACATCTTTTTATTCACAAGTCATAATACTTAAAAAATATAACAAATTATTTAATAAAATATATGAATACAACCAAATCAGTGTAATTAGCTTCTTCCTAATTCACTTAAAATGAAAAAAGTTTGAAGATTTGTTATTTCTTATTGGAATAAATTTTCATTGTGCTGGTATTCATGTTACGTCATTTTAAAAACATATATGACATAATGTCAATATACTAGATAAACAATTTATCAACAAAATTCTTCACATTTTAGCCTAAGCAATATAAATTATTAAAATTTTATTTATGAAGACGGAGCAATGTTGTTCACATAATTTCAGCAATAAAATTCTTAGTTTCAACTAGTTCTGTTGCTATTCTAAGAGCTATCACGAGCTCTGAAAGTTAATTCAATGATATATCATCAAGAAATTGAAATCAAGACTCGACCTGCAGTCTCAGCGAGTTTTTGTGGCTATATTATCAGTTGAAAGAACAATATTTAAAGCCAATACCAGCAGTGGTCTGTTTTACGAGTACCTATATTGGTTTCATGTGACGATGTTTATATAAATGTATCTATCAAACAACAACGTGCTTTTATTTCATTGATATTCGGTGCAAAACGATAACTCAGTAACGAAATAAAATTATGAGAAATGCCTTTGGTTTTTTTCAGTGAACGTTTATATTTATGAGGTCGTTTATAGGTAAGGTCTTATGTCTTATCAGCGTGGCTTTGGCCTTTGGACATTTTTGTAATGCTTTGTAATAAGATAGGTGAGGTATCTACTTATATCCCTAATTGTAATAACCTTTTTTGAAATGAATTACAATTTAATTATTTAAATAAAAAAGTGGTCCACAATAATATACATCCGTTCGGTCCGCTAAAATAATATAAGTGCCCTTCATAATATTAAGTAGGTATATTTAAGATTAACAATCAGTAAACATCATTAATTACAAATTGGGTGAGATATTTCCGACATAAAACCTAAAGGTAAAAGTACAATTTGCTAAGTAAACTGTCAATCTACATTAATTATTATAATAGATAGACTCTTAGAGGTCAGCTTACTGAAGATTATGAACAACATATAGGTTCTTTCTAAATAAAATACAATTTGTTTTTCCATGACTCATGTAGGCCTTATTTTACTAGACCATTTAAATTAAAGATGAAATTAATTCATGATAAAAGGTAATAAGGCCCGGTAATATTCTCTGTTATTCTTGAACTTGCACTATGACTCAGACACTGACACTGACAGTGCAAGTAACAAGGCCCGGCTCCGAACCAACATGGTATGGTTTTTTTATAAAACGTGTATTTTTCAAAAGCGCCGGAATATTATTATAACTATTTTGGTATATGAAGAAACATGAACAAATGAGAAATCTATATTGAATTGAATTGGTAATAATATCCTGATTATTTATAAAACTATTTCAGTTAAAATAAAGGTGGGCCTTATATGCCTCACCTAACCCTATTCGTTCACATTTAGATCCTATAGCTATATTTGGTCACTTTGGCCGTCACTATCTATTTGATACCGATTGTACTAACAATTAAAAGTACAGCTCATATGTACTTTTTCCTGTACTGAAACCTATAAGGTATGCCCACCAAATACGCTCATAAGAACGATATATTCGATAGATATAGGCTATGAACTATCTAATGATATACAGGGTGTAATCGTTAAGTGTAGCCAGGCTATAATTCCGTAAATATAACAGATATCAGAAAACTTCAAATTGATATCGAAAGTGCGTTACCCAATGAGTAAAATTACATTAATAACTTTTTTTAAATAAAAACAGAAATATCCCAGACATTAACTCTACTCTAAGACATTAACTCACAAACCCTCCCATACATTTAGTACGACGACTCACCCTTCAAAGAACGTTGGTGTCGTAAGAGATAAAACTGCTTGAGATTCATTATTTGCGATGATAAACTGTAATAAAATAATAAAACTACCGTTTATGAAATAACAGATTTATTATTTAAAATAATAAAACTACCGTTTATGAAATAATAGATTTATTATTTCATAAACGGTAGTTTTATTATTTTATTACAGTGAGGGGTGAGTCGTCGTACTAAATGTATGGGAGGGTTTGACGTTAATGTTTGGGATATTTCTGCTTTTATTTAAAAAAGTTATTAGGAATCATCCATTAATTACGTCACATTAATTTCTAGGTTTTTTGACCCCTGAGGGGGCTCCTTGTCACACTTGGTCACATTTTACAACTCCCTCCCCACCTGGTGTGACGTCACATTTTAGGTAATTTTGTTTTCAACGAAATGGGCAGTACTAACTCGGCATTATTTAAAAAAAAAATATTTTTGGTAAAATAAATATATATAATTTTATAACACAAAACCAATTAGGAACGAAAATTACCTACATACTTCCAAAACCTCATTATTTAAATGTACTGCGAATAAAAAAATATAAATTAATTTTCGGTTACTGATGAATAGTGATGAAGTTAAAGTGACGTCACAGTGTTTGTGACTCCCCCTCCCCATGTCACAACATGTCACATTTTCTTGACCCCCTCCCCCCCAAAACATGTGACGTAATTAATGGATGACCCCTTAATGTAATTTTACTCATTGGGTAACGCACTTTCGATAACAATTTGAAGTTTTCTGATATCTGTTATATTTACGAAATTATAGCCTGGCTACACTTAACGATTACGCCCTGTATAAGTTACTTCGGGACGCGTCATGGTCATGGCCCAGAACCCATACTATCCGGGACACAGTTCTTTAATATTATGTGGGGCTAAAAAGGCCCTCTGTCAGTGCAGGTGACAAGGCCCGGTCCCGGGCCTTATTGAACGTATGAGATGGAATAGTAAATTTAAATATTTTAATATAGGTAATTATGAGTTTTTTTATTTCCCGATGAGTTTTAAGTAAGCATCACTTACTGACTTATAAAAGTATAAGCGTAGTACCTGCATTCTATTAGATGTTTTTAAAGCCTTATTATCAATAGAGCTTTAAAAATTAAGTTATAAGTAAAATATAATAAGCGTGTTTAGTTGTAAAAATATGTTACAAGACCTATATATAACTAATGAAGGGATAATTTTAGATATAAGTAGTTCACTTCGAGTAGGTAAAATAGACGATTTCTTATATCTTTAATAATAAAACTCCTAGTTTTAATTTGGTCTATGTCTACAAACCGCATACCTACCATCGCACACCACCACACTGTTAACTGACAGTTCGTAAACCTTATTACAAAAGGCATAAGGTCTACCGATGGACAGTTAAGAGCGTCGCCGTTTGTACCTATCTTAATACAAAAGTCAACAACGAAAATAAATAATTACCTAATACGTCACATACCTATGACATGACATGAACAAACAAGGAAAGCTATATATAAAAAGTGTTTTTTCTCTGTCTTCTCACAAAGGAAAGTTTGACAGTTTTAATTCCTCAAAGGAGGTCAGTAGTTAACACTAAACTCGAAACAGCACCTTTAAAAAAACATTAGGGGTCACTGACCTGTCCCAGTAAATTGAGGTAGTGTGCGTGAGCTGCGTTTGTGCGTGAAATGGGGTAATTTGACAGAATCTGAAAATTTACCCTCCTCTACGCCCTCTTAAGCCAATTGAGGGTAGATGAAAACATTACACGGTCAAATAATGTAAGTTAAAGTCAGGTCGTTCCGCGACTGATCCAGGCGGTTTTGTAATTGGTCGGTTAACCAATAAATGTTATAACTACCCGAAAATGTACAAATTGTTTGTTTACTTTTATTTAAATACCTAAAGATATAGAATGTAGTCTAGTAGTTGGTACTGACAAATGGTTTGCCAAACTCCGACCTCTACTTAGAGGTCAGAGTTTGGCTGGTCCATCTAAGCGGTCTCGCCCGCTCGGTTGACAATAGGAACATGGCCTGTACTGACGCAGGGGTAACCTCCAACTATTTCAGGCTGCGCCCATTTCCTACGATAATCTGACGCATTTGTTTTTAAAATGTTCCACTTTGTTTATTATCGATTGTGATACTTTTAGTATATACATCAAACATCATGATAGTAGGACGTATAGTAGGACTTTATTTGATGTACAGTCACCTGCAATAATATGGTACTCTTCGAAGGCCACATATGTTCGTGACACATATTTTTGCGGCATTCGTTGTGTTGTGTAACATATTATTGCAGACTGTACATCAAATAAACTCCTACTATACGTGCTATAGGGCTGGTACAGACGGACTGCACCCTGACTGCAACTTGCATGGGAACTGCACGCCGACGTTGCAGTTAGCATGCAGTCGGTGTGCAGTTCCCATGCAAATTGCAATCGGGTTGCAGTACATCTGTATTGGCCCTTAGTGACCTTTGTCTACGAATGGAAGCCGTAGTATATATAGTAACTAAGGTATAAATAGGTATAAAACTTACATAAGTCCTCGCTTCTTTGTGCCTAATTAATATGAAGTAATGTGTTCCTATGATTGACTGGTAGATAATAAATCTTGTATTTTATGATATAAAGTTAAAATAAATAAATATGTCGGAGAACGCCTGAATCGTGTATATTTTGATTTACTTGCGTATGTATGTTAAAATTCTTTAAATTAGCGTTGCGTTCTTATATTAAATTTTGTTAGTAGTAGTAGCAGTTGCACCGCCCACAATCTCTCTGCTTTGCCTTAAGGTTGACTGGTAGAGAATGCTTTTGGCATTAAGTCCGCCTTTTGTACGATAAGTTTTCTTTTGTGCAATAAAGTTTAAATAAATAAATATAAATAAACGCCTGAATTGTGCCACCTATCGCCTTTAAGAGGCGTTTTATCACGCAGTCTTTGACAAATAGAGCAAACTAGGGTGTTACAGAACACCTGAGTGGCGTTCGACGCAGTTCCGCCAAGGCGTCATAGAGTGCGCTATCAAAACAAATAAAATCCAGAACAATTGAAGTTAGGGTCTCCCCAAATATATCGACGCGCATTCGGCAAAAGCCGATAGGAAAAAGCTTTATGTCCGCGCAATAAGAGCGAAAAACCGGTCGACGCGTCCGGCGTCGTCGGCCGTCGCGAGCCGAGCCAAACGACGACTTTTTCGCTCTTATTGCGCGGACATAAAGCTTTTTCCTATCGTATTTTGCCGATTCCGCGTCGACATATCTAGGGGAACCCTTATGCTGTCAATCAATCTTCAGAAGGGAACGATGAGAACTAATGGGAGAAGATGACGTCTGTGGCGGTTCCTGGGTCTAATCCACTGGTTTGCTTTGGATAAGATGTGTAACGTGTGCTATGATTTGTAATCAGTCTTGTCCAGTAAAGACTGTGAGTTGAATAACGTATTTCATTTAAAGCCCTCGTCATCCACGATTGAAGGTCCTGATGTGCGTCAGATTTTATGATACGGGCTAGAAAGCTTCTAAATCGCATTCTAACATCACCCATCTCTTTTCAGCATGCGTAGAAGAGGACTGCATAGACTGGGAGGGCAAGTCCATCCCGCATGGTCTGCTGTACGTGCCGGGGCCCGGCGTGTGCTCGTTGTGTGTGTGCTACCACTCTGAGCCGATGTGGTGCAAGGCCATCTACTGTGATCCACCCTATGTAAGTAATATATACTACTATATGTCTACTAGACCAGGAAGTACAATCTCTGTCACGCACAGCTTGTGGCGCAGTAGTGTTGCAATAGCGCTGTCTCTGTCACTATACTGAGGATTGCATAGACTGGGAGGACAAGGCCATCCCACATGGTCTGCTGTACGTCCCGGGGCCCAGCGTGTGCTCGTTATGCGTGTGTTACCACTCTGAGCCGATGTGGTGCAAGGCCATCTACTGTGAATACTGTGATCCACCCTATGTAAGTACTTAGGTATATATACTGCCGTATTCGAACATCAAGATATTCACAAGAGACGACACGTACTAGATACATTCTAGATACGTTATAGTTTAGATATCAACTAGTTCTCTTTTGCAGCGCAATTCGGGCAACCAATGTCACTTTTACGTTAGATAGAGTAAGATATTTATATTAGATGTGAATTGGATCTCTAAGTCATATCCTGTGGAAATCGTTCAAGAGTATCTCCAGAATTGCGCAAATGTCAAATTTGACAGGTTAGATCTTAAACATATCGTTATCGTATCTTGGTGATGTCTACAAGATATCTAATAGATGTCTATTTCAAAATCCGAATCGGGCCCATAGTCCTCCTCATCGTTTTCGATGACGGCGATCCTAAATAAACATTATGGACAACGGTCTAGTGACGTGAGCCCTAATGTGGCAGGCCAGGCCGAATTCGCTCTTAAATACTGTATTGCACGCGTGACAATATAGTTAGCCAGCTGCGTTGAACGTGTACACGTTGGAGGGCTTAGGTATGTCTTTCCGTAATGGTGTGGGCACGTCCTTCGAATGGATCACCGCTTGCCTAAAGCTGTTCTCTCCTCTGAGTTGGCTATGGGTAAGCGGAAGCACGGTGGCAGGCGTGGCTCACTCCGCGATATCGTCGCTTTGCTACAGGTAGCTAAAAGTACATCCGTTCCACACCAATTTTGGTGGCAAGCCATAAGCCGCGCGTGGCGCTATCGCCACCTAGCGGCCATATTTGTCCTGATCGTAACGGACGCGTTTTGTTAGAGAGTGAGTCTTCTGTGCCTAGTACTATTATTTATTCTGTGACGGTGGTCAGCACCAGCGCTACAAGGACTTGCTCAAACGAAATAAGCGCTTGCGCCATCGACCCTGAGCGTTGGGAGGAGCTTGCAGGAAGAAAGTCATTTTGGCGTTCTACCATCCATAACGGTGTCAAAACATTTGAAGATAACCGCCTCACAAGCCCATACAAAACTTAGATAGGTATGAAAAATTAAAATGAAAAATGAAAATTGTTTAGGTTGTATAGTAGACAATTAGGATATTTTCGATCTTTACTACCAGGTAGGTATATCTGAAGCAGTGGTGGCCGAGTGGATATGACGCCTGACTTTCAATCCGGAGGTCGCGGGTTCAAATCCTGGCTCGTACCAATGAGTTTTTCGGAACTTATGTACGAAATATCATTTGATATTTACCACTAGCTTTTCGGTGAAGGAAAACATCGTGAGGAAACCTGCATACATCTGCGAAGAAATTCAAAGGTGTCTGTGAAGACCCCAATCCGCATTGGGCTAGCGTGGGGACTATAGCCCAAGCCCTCTCGTGCATGAGAGGAGGCCTGTGCTCAGCAGTGGGACGTAATATAGGCTGAAATGATGATGATGATGATGATGAGATATATCTGAAGGTTTTTGGCGGGAGATATTGTAATAAAATAGGTAGGTACTATTTTTCGCCATCTTGTAGAACCATATCTGTAATATCGTAGTTATGCACCTGGAAATGCTAATTGCTTCACCATCCCGCATAGCGGCGCTTTCATCGCTTGTCCCGGGGAAACTTTAATAGAATTAGTTTTTCTTGTAAAGCGTGGACTAGGTAGGTACAGTCAGCAGCAGAAGTTGCTAAGCGGGCGAGGTGTTCAAAATTACCTTGACACGCTCTTATTCTCGCGTCAAGATCATTTTGAGCACCTAGCCCGCTTAGCAACTTCTGCTGCTGACTGTACGAGTATTACTTTACGTCAAGGAACTTTCATGGTTTCAATTCCACCCGGAAATTAAACAAAGTTATACTTATAATTAGTAGCTTAGGTACCGTATAAAAAGCTCTCTCCTTTGGTCTAAAATTAACTCGACTTTGTTCTGGTCTGATTGTCATTTTTATGTCGTAGTTTCAAGACTAAATGTTTTATGCATGAAAGAAAAAGTCGGACAAAAAAAAGGACATTGATATTGATACTTATGGAATTGCATATTGAACTCGTGGTCCACAGTTGTAGTACTGGACTGGACTATAGTTGGGAGTATTACAGTTCCTCGAAAAATGCAAAAAAAAATTTGACAATTAGTCTGTTTTAATTAGTAGTTTTAACTAATATAAACTTAATTTTTTGTATTTATGTACTTACTTTATTTCTTTAGACCAAATTATTTATTAATTAGTAATAGGGTTTTCCTACTAGTCAAATCAGTTACTTTTTTAGAGCTGTCAAAACGATTTGCTAATATGGAATTTATATGAAACATTACATCGTGACGTCACGGTCAACTCACCTACTTTTTATATTTCTATCCGATTTATTAAATAGAAATTGTGTTTAAAAATAACTTCTATTTGTGTTTTTGTAATAATTATCTGGTGCTTTATTTCATGCATGGTGTAAAATAACTTATTTTAAATACAGGATAATACCCTATTGAAACAGAAATAGTTATATATTTGTTTTACAAGGGGGAAAGGCAAAATTGTTCCAAAATTGGACCACCAGCATCAGCAAGTAATTCAAAAAGTGGAATCTTGGGCATTGCGAGAACATTACAAATCAAATCCGAATGAATGCTATTAAATATTATAATTCAATATCATCACTAAAAAGTCCAGTCAACATGAGTAGATAAACAACAAAAAAAATTTATCAAATCACTTTGCCATAGATTTTGTTCTCGTAGATAAAATGAACCTTGCTATTTAACTGTTTTTGAAGGGATAAATGCTGCAAACATCGTACATCCTCTATTCAATGTTACTGTTAAGATTAAAAGACCATTTCAATGGGTCTGTATTGGTTCTCAAATAGTTTTAAGTCATAATGTATTGTTTGTCCGAATTTTCGTTAGTCATAATTGGTTTTTCTCAGAAACGCGTAACTTTTCAGGATTGCCATAAAACAAACCTAACCTAACCTATCTATAAAATAACCTTACGAAAATCCTGAAAAGTTAACGGTTTCAGTTTTATGACTAACGATAATATGACAAACAATACATTATGACTTAAAACTTTATGGGAAACAAAGAGACCTCCATTTCAATATCTTCTGCATATGACGTGTTCAATTTAAAAAGCAGTAGAGTAAGTAAGTCGCCATTTTATATTCATAACGCACCAGAGAGCAGTGCCAAAAATGTCTGGAATCCGGAATAGGCTCTGATTATCGAATACTTTTCAATGCGAGGTCTTGTGAAGTTGAAAAAAAAAATACTATGCAAGTATGCAGAAAGGCAAACATGTAGAGATCGGAATTTTCATGGCAAAACATAAGACTGTCGCAATGTAGCTAGTGTTAGAAACATTTTTATCGATATCGGTATTTGTGTAATAGAAAAAAAATACGGTTCACCAAATAAAAAAAGTTTAATACAATATCTATTTAAGGTAAAATTTGGATGAAATTCTAAAGAAACAGAATGGAATTTCTTCTTCTAAATCCACGTCAGTACAAACGTGCTATTTGTAGATTATAGATATTATTAAAGTACCTACCTATTTAAGGTAATACGGTAAAATTACCATGCTTATTGTACAGTCAGCAACAGAAGTTGTTAAGCGGCGGAAGTGTTCAAAATTACCTTGACACGTTCTTATTCTCTTAACAATAAAGTCGCGTATGTTAAAATTGTTAAATATGGAACGGTGTTGTCACGCCATCTAGCCGAGAATAGGCTAAAGGTGTGTGCGGCATCTATTCGAGATTGACTTTTTCTTGAATTCCGAGGCACGTTTTTTCCATAGATTTTATTCGTCTTATACGATGTTACATAATATGTCTTTGTTATTATTATTAGATATCTCACTTCCGTACGAATTTACAAGTGCGACAGAGAGGCAACACGTACTCGGTTCGCGGTAGGCCCTCTGTTTCTTGTGTAGGTACCTACCCTAGCTCCACTTAACCCTTTCCCATATTCCCTTAAATAAGAGTTAAGGGTTAACTCTTATATCACCACCCTATACGATAAATAAGGCCCGAGAAATAGTGTGTCAAGTCTAAAACTAGGTCATCATCATCATCATTTCAGCCTATATACGTCCCACTGCTGGGCACGGGCCTCCTCTCATGCGCGAGAGGGCTTGGGCTATAGTCCCCACGCTAGCCCAATGCGGATTGGGGACTTCACAAATACCTTTGAATTTCTTCGCAGATGTATGCAGGTTTCCTCATGATGTTTTCCTTCACCGAAAAGCTAGTGGTAAATATCAAATGATATTTCGTACGTAAGTTTCGAAAAACTCATTGGTACGACCCAGGATTTGAACCCGCGACCTCCGGATTGAAAGTCAGACGTCCAATCGGCCACCACTGCTTCTAAAACTAGGTAATTTATGTATAACCGCTATCACAGATTAAAAAATAAAATTGGAATGACCGATTTAATACACTGACTGTGGGCCATATTTTTTTGTCGATTTTATGTTTTTGTCAGCAATAGGGAATATTAGGCGAAACTCTGCGTAGGGGGCGCTACTACCAGTACTATATCACAATCTGGGGGTCTACAAGAAAATCGAAATTTCGTTATCTAACATCTCTATCAGTCTTGGATATTCGAGCGATAAAGAGGAAGATAATTAAATTTAGATTTTCACATTTCCCGGTAGGCCCTTGTTAACAAACCGCCTTGATGCATCAATGTCATATTTTATTGTCTGTGAAAACTTTTCAAAAAACAGTTTAGGCACAGTATGTATAAGTTTCTCTATGGTTTACTAGCTAGCTTAGTGCTGCACTCTGGCGGCAGAACATTGCAGTTGATAAAATTTGGTCGGAATGAAGAGCTCATTCTGGTCGGAATAAACACGAAATCCCAATTTGGGACAAACAAATATACTTATGTAAATTCCCGTTACAATAATTCCATACATTTTCGTTACTCAGAAAAATAGTGCTTATAAGGGAATATTACGCAAAACTCTGCGTAGAGGGCGTCACTAGCACAATCTCAGGGCCTACCGCGAAACACGAAAATCGAAAGTTATGTTTCTGCCTCTCTATCACTCTTGCCTTTTCGATGGATAGAGAGGCAGATAACGAAATTTATATTTTCGCGTTTTGCGGTAGGCCACCTGTAAACAAACCGCCTTGATGCATCAATGTCATAGTGAAAACTTGTCAAAAAACTGTTTAAGGCCTAGTATGTATAAGTTACTCTATGGTTTACTATGTGCACTAGTGCTGCACTCTGGCGGCAGAACATTGCAGTAATACTCCCTATTTGTACAAAATAAAAAACTATATCTATTCTCACCTATGTATTTACCAAATTTTATCGAAATCGTACAATAAAAACAACAAAAAAATATAGAAAATAAAATAAAACGAAATGTGTTATTTATTTTATTTCATAATCGTCATAAACCAATGGCACACAATTTTCATAAGAAAATAAAAAAAAGAATCTTAAAAATAAAATCGCTATTCTACTCTATCTTAGTTTAGTCATAATATTCGGCGCGATTTGGGAAATGAATTAGAGATTCACTAGATATGAAATTTAATAGTAAATATATGTGACGTTCCACGGCAAAAGGTACTTTATGGCGGCTGGCACTTACGCTATTATTAACGCCGCTCCAATATTCGACATATTCATATGCCGGGGCAATGGTACCTTTTGCCGTGGAACGTCACATATCTTTACTATTTCATATCTAGTGAATCTCTAAATGATTTCCCGAATCGCGCTGATTGTCATCAAATTAAGCCCTAACTGGCGACAAGTTAACTTTTTTTTTACAAATCATAGCACTTTTACACGAGACCATAACCCAAGGGAATCAATAATACAGCCAGGGCTATAATGTACGCAAATGGGCTTTGGGGCTTCTTTCTCTGTCACTCTAATTACGCGTTCATTGGAGTGAAAGAGAAAAATCCTCGCGATTTGCGAATTTCGGTCTTCGCGGTATTAGCATCAATAGTAACGGTTGAGATTACGCGTCAAAAGTATTGTCTATTATATTAGCTATGCTAAACATTTACCCCCTTATGCCCACTTGCACCATCCCACTAACCCGGGGTTAACCAGTTAAACCTAATAACCTAATGTTAAATTGTACTGGTAACCATGGTTACTCCAGGTTTAACCGGTTAACCCCGGGTTAGTAGAATGGTGCAAGTGGGCCTTAAATTCGTAAAACTTTACGGGCAAGATTTAGTTAAATTATGTTTTATCCCTTTCTTACAAATACATAAGTCGAAATGACAGATAAAGACAAACGATTATTAGCTAATTGAGATTTGTAGCGCGTTTATGAATAAGGGGGTTAGTGTGGAAGACAGTTTTGAAGATACATATATTCATATTATGATATTAGTAGTAGAGGATGTCAGATATTTTTGGCGCATTGTCTCATCCGATCCTATAGGTAGATGCTGCTTACGGATAACATTAGAGTACCAGACAAGACATATAAAAATAACATGGCAACTGGAACAGTCTCCACCAGTAAGATATTTCTTAACTGACCAAAGCCTTTATTAACTAATGTCCTACTCACATTAATTGCTTGATCACCATGAATATTAGATATTTAGTTATTATTATTACATATTCTTAGATGTTTTCCAGTGGCTTTATCATATCTCGTAGGCAAATCAAAATAGTGTGTTTGTGACCACGTATCCCATTTATTTGTTGATATCAACCAATCCCTAACAACGTCATTTAACGTCAAATTTGGATTGTCTGTAATCATATCTATGACATGCATCCTCTTAAGTCCCTCTATTCCAAGTATAACTTTATCATATGTGATGTAGCTATCCTTCATGCGATAAAAGACACCTTCACTCAAATGTTTAACAACAGGGTGCTCGTCAGCAGCCCCCGGTACAACTTCTATAACAGTCTCCTGGTATATCTCTGCAACCCGCTTCAGCTCACTGTTGAGCTTGCTGATCTGGTCCGGACTGAAATATGTCGGAGATATCTGGACAGTTTTCTGTTTGCTGGCTGTACTAGCTTCAATAGGTAACTTTTTTTCTACGAAGTTCTTGACGAGTTCTTTCATTTGCGTCATTTCAGACTTGTTCGTTTCCGCGTTTGATTTGATTTCAGTACAAATGGAAATTAATTTGTCACTTTTGTCAGTCTGTTCTTGATTAACCACATTTCTTGCATCTTTATTTGAATCTATGAAATCTTTTAATAGTTTCTTAACTTCTTCAGTTTGAGACTGATTCGAGTCTGTAATTCGTTTCAATTCAGCATTGATCTGGTTGATCTGTTCTGTACTGAAATAAGTTGGTGAATTCTGAATAGTCTCTTGTTGTCGAACTGTGCTCGCAGCTTCCTCAGTAAGGGTTTTGATTGCTGTTTCAATATTTTTGATTGATTCTCTCAGATCGTTCATGTCAGACTGATATAGGTTAGTTATTTTATTTAATTTGTCTTCAAGCTTGCATGTCTGCTCTGTGTTTAAATAAGCAGTGGACATCTCAGCAGCATATTGTTTGCAGAGCGGACAGTTTGGAATCCGAATTGGTTGATCTGTTTCTTCTATCTCCTTACTGATGATTTCTCCTAATTCAGTTGTAAATTCCGGCGTTTCAATTTGGTCATTATTTTTACGCTCGTTTTCGCTATTTAACTCTGACTCTTCCATTAATTTTACTGTCGATGGAATGAGAAGTCCCGTTACTTTTGTATTTTCTATAATTTTCTCAGATTTTCTACCGAAAACTTCTGTCTTCTTCTTATCGTCAATATCAGATTTGTAGGGAATTATAGTTCCTTCTGAAATGATCTCGGACTCGTCGTTACCAAAAAGTACCATATTGTTCTTTTTAACTTGCTGTTCAAGCCTTTGTATAGTCACAAGTACCTTAGGTAAGTCTGCTGTTCTTTCATCCATGAGATTTAGCTTTTCATTCAAGTCCCTATTAACAGTGTGGAAATTCCTCATGTATTCTTTTTGATCAGCTAAATCACGTTGCATTTGTCTCATCATCTCCATAATATTAGCAGCCATGTTTTGTTCAGTTCAGCTCTTGCCCTTATACCACCTTCACCACCTCACCTGGAAATCAAAATGAACAATTAATAGACAGTAAGTGCAATCACCACACGGGAATGTTACACCATTTAGGGTTCTAGCTAAACTGTACAATCCATAGCGAAAGTATGGAACAACCAATTTAGCTAGGACTATTAATGGCGTAACAATCGCGGATGGTACCTACGAGCCCTGCGGCACTATATCGCTGGCTCAATATGACAGGGTTCTATCAGAGATATATATAACTCCGTATAAGATAAATAAAGTCTAAGAAAAAAACGTGCCTCGGACGGCCAAGCAAAAGTCATTCTCGAATAGATGGCGCCATTACCTTTGGCCTATTCTCGGCTAGATGGCGGTAACGACACCGTTTGGTATTTAACAATTTTAACACATATCAGTGAAAGAACATGGGTCAGTATGGAGCAATAAAAACCGGGCAAGTGCGAGTCGGACTCGCGCACGAAGGGTTCCGTACCATAATGCAAAAAAAAAAACAAAAAAAAGCAAAAAAAAAAACGGTCACCCATCCAAGTACTGACCACTCCCGACGTTGCTTAACTTTGATCAAAAATCACAGTTTGTTGTATGGGAGCCCCATTTAAATCTTTATTTTATTCTGTTTTTAGTATTTGTTGTTATAGCGGCAACAGAAATACATCATCTGTGAAAATTTCAACTGCCTAGCTATCACGGTTCGTGAGATACAGCCTGGTGACAGACGGACGGACGGACGGACAGCGAAGTCTTAGTGATAGGGTCCCGTTTTACCCTTTGGGTACGGAACCCTAAAAATTAAGAATCATTTATCCGTAAACATATTTTGATTATTTTATACATTTTCAATTTTACTTTAAGTTTTAATCGTGTGTCGATAGATGGCAGGAAATGTACCGTGACTACAAAATTGACAATGACAGGACCCCTCTATACTATCTATTCTTTTTGGTTCTATGTTTCACTTTTATCGAACTCAAATTTGAACATTGTCATAATGACATTAAGTCGAATTTCAACTATCTTGAAAATGTTACACAGCACCCTGTAATATTGGGCCAGCGATAATATATATGATGACGTGATGACTAGTTGCGGGATCTATTTTTAAAACCGGGCAAGTCCGAGTCTGACTCGCGCACCGAGGGTTCGTTTTCCATACAAACTTTGAACAGTTTTACTTTTCTTTTTTTATTTGAATGCATTCAGTAACCGACCAAATTGTACAAATACAAGTACATATGATATTATGTAAGCCGATGACCCAAAGATGGACGTGTAACGTAGGTAAACAAGTTGCCAAAAGTGAAAACAAATTGGTAATATAGGTATGTAAGTATGTAGGTACCTACATTGTGCAACGAGGAGAGTAAGAACATTTTGCAAACGGGATCTATAGATTCACGACAGCCGCAGGTGAATTAAAGACTCGAGTTTGCAATATTTTTACCCTCGGAGTTACACACAATGTACTTCATCACACTTGCAAAGAAAAAACTAAATTTAAGCGAAATAATTCTTGTGACATTTCAGACACTCGTCCGCCATATTGTCATTTTTGACTGGTCCTGGCATAAAGGCCACAGACCCATCCGGCATTCAGCTACTATGTGTTTGAAAATTGTGTAATAATATTTTAAACTGCTATTAAATTAATCAAATGAAACCTTTTTGAACATAGACATGACAAATAAATTATAAACGCTAGTATTTAGAATGTAATACCCATTGTATATCTTGACTTTTAACAAGTATTTTACTTAGAAAGCCCGCTCCACACTCGTGCGCGAATCGCGGCGCGAAGCCGCGAACGTGAGTGTGGTGTGGAGTCGATTACGCTGATCTGCGATCTTGACTCCACACTCGCGTTCGCGGCTTCGCGCCGCGATTCGCGCACGAGTGTCTGGAGCGGGCTGAACAGTTAGAACCTACTATTGGTTCGTATGAGTTAGAGTCAGACCAAGAAAAGTCTGCAGCGGATTTGATATCCCACGCAGTGCAATTGTTATTTTAAACGTCAATCTTCTATGAAATTATGACGTATAAATAACATTTGCACTGCGTGGGCTATCAAATCTGCTGCAGACTTTTCTTGGTCCGACTCTAGTAACATAATTAAAAAAAGCTACACTACAACTCTTGTGGGAGTAAAATGGACTTTAGCTCCCGCTGCGATTGGGTAAAATAGCACGCAAGTGTGTTGAAAACTTGAAATATAGTTTTACACTAAATGTATCGTCTATAACAATACTTATGTTATTTTATATGAAAATAGGCGGAAATGGACAACGCAACGGTACGGAAACCTTGGGGCTTTTCTGACTCACAGCTTTTTTTTCCTGCTTTCTGGAGTTCCGTACCCAAAGGGTAAAAACAGGACCCTATTACTAAGACTCCGCTGTCCGTCTGTCTGTCTGTCCGTCTATCTCTCTGTCACCAAGCTGTATCTCATGAACCGTGATAGCTAGGCAGTTGACATTTTCCTGTCCTGCCCTGATGTTCTTCTTTGTTAGTTTTTTTTTAAGTGGCTACGTATTATTTTAGAATATGGTAAGTATTATGTAAGTTATTAAATAATGACCTAATCATGTGATATAATTCATATAATTATGCTACGAAATGGGTTTGTAATAGATAATTACATAATTATAATACCGGTCATTATTAATTTCCGAAGATTCATTTCATTAGTATCCACGTATGATCAGTATCCACATTAATATAATATTAATTTAATAAAACTCTGCATAAATCCGGTCCGGATAGAAAATCAATTATCTACAGAATGGTCTTCAGCGATGTAAAAAATAAATGACAGCAACTTAGTAGGTACCTATTTAAAACCGGCCAAGTTCGAGTCGGACTTGCACACGAAGGGTTCCTTACCATTACGCAAAAAACGGCAAAAAATCACGTTAGTTGTACGGGAGCCCCACTTAAATATTTATTTTATTCTGTTTTTAGTATTTGTTACTACATTAGCAGCAACAGCATCATCATCATCATCAGCATACATCATCTGTGAAAATTTCAACTGTCTAGCTATCACAGTTCATGAGATACAGCCTGGTAATAGACAGACATACGGACAGAGGAGTCTTAGTCATAGGGTCCCGTTTTTACCCTTCGGGTACGGAACCCTAAATAAAACAAGACTAAAGAACAATGTGAACATGTACCAAAAGAAAAGTACTTATAGTCCGTTTGGCCGTTAGCTTTTACCTGTGATTGTAAATTTTTTAAAACACATTCAGTCCAAATAATCCTTTCACTTTTCGCACACTTCTTGTGATTAGAGATTCGTTATCATCTTGAAGATCTTTTTAGGGTTCCGTACCCAAAGGGTAAAACGGGACCCTATTACTAAGACTTCGCTGGCCATCCGTCCGTCCGTCCGTCCGTCTGTCCGTCTGTCTGTCACCAGGCTGTATCTCACGAACCGTGATAGCTAGACAGTTGAAATTTTCACAGATGATGTATTTCTGTTGCCGCTATAACAACAAATACTAAAAACAGAATAAAATAAAGATTTAAGTGGGGCTCCCATACAGCAAACGTGATTTTTGACCAAAGTTAAGCAACGTCGGGCGTGGTCAGTACTTGGATGGGTGACCGTTTTCTTTTTGCATTTTTTTCCGTTTTTTTTTGCTTTATGGTACGGAGCCCTTCGTGCGCGAGTCCGACTCGCACTTGCCCGGTTTTTTTTAAAACGGAGACACTTTTTAGAACGTTTTGCATTACAACTTGATTTAAAAAGAAAAGGGTAGAATATAAACTCGCAGACAAAGTTGCGTTCCGTTTTACGTGATGTTGATATTGCATGCATAGGTATATGTACTTATTAATAATAAAAATTTAATCAGGAATCGTTAAAAAACTCGTTCGAAGATAGATATTATAAAAGGAATTGTTGGTCAAATAATGTGTTAATAAATTACTCATTATATTTTATTAATTGTATTGAAAATTGTACACCCTCTTCGAAATAAGATGTAGATATAACGTTTATATTGAACAGGTAAATAAAAAAAATTAAAGATAAGATGAATTTAAATTCTCTCGTTAGTTTTTAGTAACACTATAGAATCAATTAAAATTTGCTAACAATATTTTAATGTAGCTTCATAGCTTAGGGTTTTTCTGTATATTTTTTCTGTTATGTTATTGTTTCAATTTGTCCGTCACATTGAAATAAGTTGATGAAATTGTTAGAATAATCGCAAATAATAAATACATATAATTACAATTATTTATGTAATTTTCATTAAAAACACGAATAATGCGAAAATAAACTTAAAATATAAAAAAAATACCATGATTCACCAAAATTTAGAGTAATAATATAAAAAAAAATCCAATTACTGGAAAAGCTCTTGGTTTAAAGGACGGATCCAAGCCGTTTTAAAAAAAATACAAATATTCTTTATTACACGAAAAATATTTCTAAAAGTAGGTACATATATACGGTTAACTTAACACCCTTGTTAGTACCAAAAATAATATATACCTGCTAAATGGTAGGTAGTCAGCCGTGGGCACAATTCACTAAACTGCTTTAATCCGAAAAAAGATCCACAAATATGTATTAATAAACTATTTGGTTTAGCAAATAAACACCACGTCTTCGTGGCCCAAGGCAATGCTCTACTGTGGTAACAATACCGAGTGTTTGTTATCTGCGACATTAGAGCAAGCTTTATCGATTTCTAAGAACGAGTATATCCATCTCTATCGCTCTCACTGCGAGCATGATTTGAACGACAGAGACGAGACATGTGCGCCGGCGCAGGTATGTGCTGACGGGGTAGTACTGAGGGTCTACCGCGAACACCGCAGTTCGCTAATTGCGGGCATCTCTCTCTTTTACTCCAATTAGAGTGACAAAGAAAAATTACCACAATTTGCGAACTTCGGTGTTCGCGGTAGGCCCTCTGTATGGTTTAGAAAGTGCGTGTGAATTTTAGAGTTTAAACCATAATGATTAGCTACACTATTTTTCGGGTAAGGCAATGCAAACAGATAAAATAAATAAAAAAGATGCATGGCCTTCTATCAGTAAAATCAAAGAACTACCTTATGTAACTCCGTATAGTCCGTATTAAGATAAGTAAAGTCTAACCCCCTTAGAGTTAGACCGTAAAAAATCTGCAGCGATTTTGATAGCCCACGCAGTGCAAGTGTCATTTTAAACGTCAAACTTCTATGAAATTATGACGTATAAGTAACACTTCCACTGCGTGGGCTATCAAATCCGCTGCAGACTTTTATTGGTGCGACTATATTCATAACACTTTACGGGCCTGATTTAGTTAAATTATGTTTTATCCCTTTCTTACAAATTATTAAGTCAAAATGGCAGATAAGGACAAACGATTATTAGCTAATTGAGGTTTGTAGCGCGTTTATGAATAAGGTGGTAAAAGAAAATAGTGTGTAGGTGTAGAGGCTTATTATTCATTTTATTTTTTTAATATTGTAATTTAATTTTCATTATTCAAAAGAGATTGTAAAATCCTACTTGTGTAAATGGTTTTTTTTACTTTACTTTAGACTTACAGGTCAATTCGACAGTACACTGACATCAGAATAATATATGTGACGTTCCACAGCAAAAAGTACCTTATGGCGGCTGGCGCTTACGTCGCATAGCACCGCAATAATATTAGAGCGGCGTTAATAATAGCGTAAGCGCCAACCGCCATAAGGTACCTTTACCCGTGGGACGTCACATATATCTCAATGATGTCATATATTTAGTTGTCGTGCTTTTCGCTCGTACCTGCCGTACATGTATTGGCGCGAGCGAGACGAAAGATAACTAAATGATATCATTTAGATGTAGGCGTCAGTGTACGTTCGAATTGGTCTGTTAGGGTAGGTACACTGGCGTTCAAAAGTGCATGGATAGATGTCGACCGTAATGCCTTAGTATTACGGTTGAAACATATGTCTATGCACTTTTGAACGCCAGTGTACATGAAGCAGGGAGACGCGGGGAATTACAAATACTACAATACATAAGGCCCGATAAATAGTGTAGGGTCAACCATTTGTTACACGGGTTATACATAAGTAATTGATATTTAACTGATATTTTGACACATCCGTCAGGAATACTTGAAAATTTGCGCCCCTCCTAATATATGGGTACACGAAAATACCGCCACGGAACAGAAAAACTGATTATTAACCTGTCAGTCAGTGGTTAAGCAAAGGCACGTTTGTCCAATAAAACAAAATATTAATAGTTTCTTAAAAAATTATTTATTCATTAATCGTCAAGTATCTATTACATTTTAACATTTTACATTAATATAAAAGAAGTTGTCACCTGGAGGTAAAAATCTTGAATGTAAACAATGAAGAGAGCAACTTTTACACGAAAAAAAAAACGTTTCTTTATTTTTGAAAAGAAACAAAACTGCATTTAGAGATATTTAAATATAATCACCTGTACTTTTATGGCACCAATCGATAGTGCCAATAAATAAACATGCAATTCATGCTAATTTTTTTTTTTTTTTATTTAGGCATCAAACAGTCTTGTACAAAAACTTATATAATAATATTATATGTGTTAATAGACCTTGAGTGCCCTATCTTAATAAAACAATTTTTAATCTAAGTGTAGGAGCAGTAAGCGGAAAACAAAGTTATCATTAAATAACAAAGTTATCAATGAGTGCATAAATTATACTAACTAATATACATAAGTTATTTTCAATTATACCTATTTTATCGTTAATTATCGTTACCTACTTAAATATACAGTTTGTTATTGTTTATAATTTCAATTTAAAGTGAGTAATAATTTGTTTTTTAATACTTTCACAGGTTTTATACGAAAATAGATCAATGTGGGATACATTTATATTATAATAATTGAGACAACGGTTGAAATAAGAATTTGAGCAATATTTTGTACGAGAGAAAGGGATAGCAAATAGTTTCTTATGGCGTGCAGTGCGTTGAGGTGTCTTAAATAATAACCTACCAAGAAGTGAGGGGGAGTCAATAAAGCTGTTAATGATTTTGTAAAGAAACATTATATCAAACTGTGCTCGACGATCTTCAAGTGTCAGCAATCCATAGTGAGAAAGACTGTTTTTATATGAGTTCCGACCCCGTCCCATACGGAAGTCGATGGACTTAAGAAATTTCTTTTGCACACGTTCTATCCTATTGATATGACACTTAAAGAAAGGGTTCCAAATGATACACGCAAAATCTAGGATTGATCTGACTAAACTGTAGTATAATATCCTGTATGTCATTTCGTGTTGAAAAGGCTTACAAACCCTTAATATAAAACCAAGTTGTTTGTAAGCCCTTTGAACAACAAGATCTATGTGATTATTAAATGTAAGTTTATCATCTATTATAACCCCAAGGTCACGGACCTTATCAACCCTGTTTATGTGTTGATTATTTAATATGTAATTATATGTTATTGGATTTTTATTACGTGTAAATGTGACAATGTTGCACTTATCAGGATTAAGAAATAGTTGATTACTCTCACAATATGCAGACAGAGAATTAATATCGGCTTGAAGGTCGCAACAATCATTGACTGTGTTAATAATCTTAAAAATTTTTGCATCATCAGCATATAACAGGTGATGACTGCTGCTAACTACATCACCAATATTATTTATATAAAGTGTAAACAGCAGTGGACCGAGATGCGACCCTTGCGGGACACCTGAAGGAATGTAAAGAAAATCTGACATGAAACCTTTGATCGAAACGGCTTGTGAGCGATTTGTGATGTATGACATGATCCATCGGAACAAGTCGCCATGTATTCCGGCACTCCAGAGCAGAGAGAAATTAAATCAAGTAGTAGTTAAACTCTTGAGGCCTTCCATAAGGAGTCCACGTCGTTACAGAGGATAGCTTTCATCACGGATGTCATCATATATGCAGACGATGTCGCGATCAGACACTAGCAAAAAAACAAATATGTACCTAGATAAATAAAATTATTACAACGATTCTAATGGTACTAAGTTGCCATCCTTGTCACGCGCATGTGGAGCACTAACATTGTATTTTTCTATAACGGCGTTCCATTTCATTAACTCTTTACGAGTCTTCCACCATTCACAAATAACTTCAACCAAAGTTAAATCTGGATATTCTGTAATCATATCTATGACATCCGATCTTTTAAGACCACTGCATCCGAGCTTTAAATTAAAAAACTGGTTAGGGTCATCACGCTCTTTATATATTACACCCTTTCTTAATTGTTTCATGACAGGGTGCTCATCAGCAGCCCCCGGTACAACTTCTATAACAGTGAACATGTCGGTCCCCTGATATATCTCTGCAACACGCTTCAACTCACTGTTGAGCTTGCTGATCTGGTCCGGACTGAAGTATGTCGGAGATATCTGAACAGTCTTCTGTTTGCTAACGCCACTTACAGTTTCTTCGACATTAACACGCAATTTAGTCGCTACATCTTTTATTAGTTCTTTAATTTCCCTCATATCAGACTGATTTGTACCCGTCGTTTGCTTTAATTCAGTACAAATAGAAAATAGCTGACTGGTGTCCTTGGTTGTATTTATTTCTTTAGTATTCTCATTCCACACTTTACTTGTTAATTTCTTCCATCTCTCGCATCAATTTGGCAATAAACTGGTTGAAATTTTCTGTTGTAAAATAAGTTGATGGTATCTGGATAGCTCCTTGTTCACGGATAGTACTTACAGACTCTTTAATTGGGATTTTACTTGTTTCTATCAAACTCTTTATTAAATCTTTAACTTCTTCCGTTTCGGATTGATTTATGTCTGTGACTCGTTTAAGTTCAGCATTAAGTTGATTGATCTGTTCAATACTGAAATATGTTGAGAATGTCTGTGCAGTATCTTGTTGCTGGGCTGTGTTTTCTGCTTTTTCAACACACATTTTAATCATTGCTTCAAAATTCTTAATTGACTGCCTCAAATTCTCCATGTCTGACGAATACACGTCAGTTATTCGGTCAAGTTTATCATTGAGCTTACTGATATGATCTGCGTTTATAATAGTAGTGAATATTTTATCAAAATTCTGTTTGCAGAGTCGACAGTTCGAACTTTCTTCAATAGGCGTTTGTTTTATTGCTACAAAATCTTTTATCAACTGTTTCATTTCCTTTAGTTCATTACGAAAATAGTCTGTATTTTGCCCTTTATCATCATAATTTAGATTTATTTCTTCGACTTGTACTACTTCAGAATTTTTATATTCAGTTAACTCGGTATTTTCAATGTTTGTTTCGAATTTACTCTTGAAAGAGCCTGGCTTCTCCATCTCATCAGGTATATAGGACATAGCAGTTTTTTCTTCCAAGTTGGTGTGAGTCTCATCATTTCCGAACAACACCATATTATTCTTTTTAACTTCTTGTTCAAGCCTTTCTATAGTCATTAGAATTTGTTGTTGCTCGTTATTTTTATCTAGGTTATTTATTTTTTCTTCCATGAGTGTAAACTTTTCATTCAAGTTCTGATTTATGACATGTAAATTCCTCATATACTGTTTTTGATCAGTTAAATCACGTTGAATTTGTTTCAATATTTCCATGATATTAGCAGCCATGTTTTGCTGCACGTGGCGCCACCTAGAAAGGAAAATACATAATTATATAATTTATTAAATTAAACACACACAGAGTGCTACGTACAGACAGACACACATAACGGTGAAACTTATAACACTCCTCTTTTTGGGTATGCAATTTAACTTTTTAAATTATTAATAGCCGTAGAGTTGCAGTTTTCATACGCAAATAAGTAAAATGTAAAAATAACATTAAAAGATGATTTACGTTAGACCGGGCCGTGTCCGGGCCGGAGCTTCCAGTGCTTACTTTATTTCTATGATATGACAGGCGATCACGTGATGCTTTCCATAGAAAACGATGCGCCGGAAGCTCCGGCCCGGGCACGGCCCGGTCTAACGTGAGTCATCCTTTAATGTAAATTAAGTGGTAATTTGTATAGTCATCTGGTAATAACCAGTAGCCTTACCACGAGTTTGACACTGTAAATTTAATAAGAGTTTAAGGTCAAACTCGTAATAAGGCTGCTGTACCACGATAATATGTATTTAATTTAATAAACGACAGTTTGACAGCTTGTTGAAAATCTGCAGACGGACGTGAAAACCATGAAAGACGAACATACCTCACTCTCACTTTTTGAAAATATAAAAATAAATAAATAAATATTATAAGACGTTCTTACACAGATTGACTAAGTCCCACAGTAAGCTCAAGAAGGCTTGTGTTGTGGGTACTCAGACAACGATATATATAATATATAAATATGTACTTAAATACATAGAAAACAGCCATGACTCAGGAACAAATATCTGTGTCATCACACAAATAAATGCCCTTACTGGGATTCGAACCCAGGACCATCGGCTTCACAGGCAGGGTCACTACCCACTAGGCCAGACTGGTCGTCTGTATTTTAAATATGTATTTTAAACTGCTATTAAATTAATCAAATCAAACCTTTTTAAACATAGACATGACAAATAAATTATTAACGCTAGTATTTAGAAAGTAAAACGTCTATAACTATTTATTATTGTTTCTTAATAATCAAAGTAGGTACCTACCTACTATCATAAGTCATAACATCATGCTATGTACATTAGGGTGGGTCACTCGTGTATGGAGAAAAAAAAAGTATTAGTTATTCTTCGGGCACAGTTACAAAAAGTTGCGTAATAATGCCAATAAACAGTATTTCAAATTATTCTGTAATCGGAATTCATTTTCTGCCTCCGGATCGATTTCAAAGTTTTCATATAAATATTGTTGTATTTTGTATGGTCTGCTGAGTATATTTCTGTATCGTCTCTTTATTCAAACTTTAGCTAAAAAGTTATACCATTTTTAGCTTGAAATAGCATGGTAAAGGTTCAGAGCCAATAAATAAATAAAAAAGTACTCAAAAAGAAACTTTTTTTTTCATAATGTCCATACATTTGACAAAAACTTTCACTAATATCCGGAGGCAGTAAAATTAAAGCTAAAAATAAAATAAAAATATGTGCAATAATGAATTACCAAATGGCACCTTTTTTTAACTGTGCCCCCTATGAAATAAAAAAAAAGTAAAAATGACCCACCCTAATGTACATATATACAAAGTCGCGGGCACGAGATAGGTAGTTATCTGATATTTCTGGAAGTAAACGCACACAGAAGTTTAAATTAAATAAAATACAAATATTTGAAGAATTTTTTGCACCTGAATTGAACAAATGGAAAGCAAAATGATATACTAAGTCTATATTTAGGGTTCCGTACCTCAAAAGGAAAGAAACGGAACCCTTATAGTCTACTCGTGCGTCTGTCTGTCCGTCTGTCACAGCCTATTGCCTACAGTGCCAACTGGACCAATTAAGTTGATGTACACATATGTAAATTAGTGACCCAAAGATGGACATGTAACGTAAACAAAAGATTTGGGGGCCACTTTTGGGGGGTAAATGAGAAGTTAAAAAATAAAGTTTTTCAAACTATACCGTGTTATATGTATGTATATCAAATGAAAGAGCTCATTTTTAGAATTTCAAAGGTATTTTTTTTTATATTTTTAAAATACATAAGTTAGAAGTTATTTAAGAAAATAGCCAAAAAATAAAAAAAACCGGCCAAGTGCGAGTCGGACTCGCACACGAAGGGTTCCGTACCATTATCTATAAAAACGGTCACCCATCCAAGTACTGACCCCGCCCGACGAGCCCGAAATTTCAGCTGTCTAGCTATCACAGATCACGAGATACAGCCTGGTGACAGACGGACGGACGGACAGCGGAGTCTTAGTAATAGGGTCCCGTAAACCCTTTGGGTACGGAACCCTAATGACCATTCCGCCCCCTTTATCTTTGAAACTACTGGGACTAAAATTTTGAAAAAAGTACCAAAAAATAGTTCTTTACCTATAGATGAGACGAAAACCTATTAGAAATGTGCAGTCAAGCGTGAGTCGGACTTTATGTACGGAACCCTTGAAACGCGAGTCCGACTCGCACTTGACCGGTTTTGTAGCTAATATATGTATTATGGAACGCTCATTGGTTTCTTGCATGAAAAATGTATGGTGTTAATTGGCGTAGTACTATAAAGTAAAAAAAAAACAAGACTATAGAACAATGTAAACACGTACCAAAGGAAAAGTATGGTCCGTTTGGCCGTTAGCTTTTACCTGTGATTGTAATATTTATAAAACACATTCAGTCCAAATAATCCTTTCACTTTTCGCACACTTCTTGAGTTTAGAGATTCGTTATTATCCTGAAGATATTTCACACACTTTGACACCTTTTTTTGCATTACAACTCGATCTACGGAAAAGGGTAGAATATAAACTCGCAGACAACTTTGCGTTCCGTTTTACTTGTTGTCGATATTGCATAGATACAGAAGGCCTACCGTGAGCCACGTTGGACGTCTTGCCTCCCTGTCACACTTACGTACGAATTTACAAGTGCGACAGAGAGGCAACACGTCGAAGTTGACTCGCGGTCGGCCCTCAGTACAGTATATAAATTTAACATTAACTTAATATAACATTTGCTTACTATTTATTAAAAAAACACATGTTCCATTGGAAAATGTTGACCTACTATGAAATAAATATAATGTATAATATTAAACAAATAAACAAACTTAATAGCGAGGTGGATTTAAATAAATAAATAATTAAGTACCTATTTATTGGAAAATTTTACACAGATCGACCTAGCCCCACAGTAAGCTCAATAAAAACGAATAATTAATTTTTGGTTACACAATAGAATCGATTCATTTTTAAACTTAAAATGTCAACAATAATGCAAATTCGCGAAAATGAATGACCGTGATTCTCCAAATTCGCCAGTAATAAGTAATAATAGGTATAAAAAGAATCCCAAATATTGGAAAACCTCTTGGCTTAAAGCACTCGCATCCAGGCCTTGTCATTGTAAAAAAATACTGCAAAACCTGCAGAGAACTCAGCACGTCCACTTTAACTTTCTACAAAAACAAATGAAATTTACCTGCATTTTTAAACGAAAAGTATTTATAAGAGTACATAGTGTCATAGAGATATAAGTAAGTAGGTACTTAAGCATAGAGTGTCCATACAAAGTTAAAACCTATTTATGAGAAATTTTAACTGAGCTTTGTGAAAAATTATCTATAATAAGGTTTTAGCTTACTAAGAATTAAGTTTTAAGCAAGTTTTAAACTTATTAGCTATACATTTTACCATACCTCTCATACAACATGTATGTATGGAGTGAGCAAAAATGACATCTTTCCCTGATTCAATTCAGATGCAAAAATATTATACAAATCTGACAAAGAAAAAACGTCTCTATCCTCATTGAATTAAAGTTCAATTCTATTTGTCAGCTGTAACTGTTCTTTCTCGAACTATGTCATGGGATACTATGACTACAGGTAATGGTTATAAGGTTGGTTTTAGATTGTAAAATGTATAGGAAAATATAGGTACCGTAATGCAATGTTTCTTTGATTGTTTCTGTCTCAAAGAATATTTGGTTTCATAATAGAAAATCTTTGTGATAATCCTAGTGATATCATCTGACTCGATCATCATCATCATCATCATCATATTGCTTCATCATGCTTATGTACTTATTTTTATTTCTCTATGATACTGTAAACATCCCTGTTAATACCAAAAAAATATTTACCTATTTACCTGCTAAATGGAACGGTCAGTCCTGGGCACAAGTCCTGGGCTGGATGAATTCACAAACTTCTCCTATCCCAAGGAAATACCACAAACATATTAAGCTAACTATGTATTTGGAGTAGCAAATAAATACCACGTCTTAGCGAGCCCAGACAATGGTGTACTGTGATAACAATACCGAGTGTTTGTCATTCATAATCTGCGACATTAGGGCGAGCTTAATCGAATTCGAAGAACGAGTATCTCCATCTCTATCGATCTCACTGCGAACATGATTTGAATGACAGAGACGAGGTGGTTGCGCCGGCGCAGGAATGTGCTGACGGGGTAGTACTGAGGGAGTGAGGGCCTACCGCGAACACCGCAGTTCGCAAATTTCGGGCATCTTTCTCTTTTACTCCAATTAAGGCGTAATTAGAGTGATAAAGAAAAATGTTCAATGTGACGTTCCACAGCAAAAAGTACCTTATGGCGGCTGGCGCTTACGTCGCATAGCACCGCAATAATATTAGAGCGGCGTTAATAATAGCGTAAGCGCCAACCGCCATAAGGTACCTTTACCCGTGGGACGTCACAAATACAACATACTTAAAAAAACTTTTAAAATAAGGCATATAAAAAAAACAAAACAAAAGAATGGAAAAAAAAAAAAAAAAAAAGATGAAATAAAATAAATAAAAAACAAAACATATGGGGAGAGTCTTGGCCGGGTCGGGATTTGAACTCTAGTAACGTAGTCTTATTACACTCCCAATCAATGACAGGCGTGGCTCACTCTGCGATTTCGTCGCTTTGCTACAGGTAGCTAAAAGTGCATCCGTTCGGCCCCAATTTTGGGGTTTGCCATAAGCCGCGCGTGGCGCTGTCGCCACCTAGCGGCCATATCTGTGCTGATCGTATCAGACGCGTTTTGTTAGGGAGTGAGTCTTCTGTACCTACTACCTAGTACTATTATTTATTCTGTGTCAATGATTGGAGCCACGGGGCTGTTTTAGCATATTTACATGATGGCGAAACATGCCAACTTATTCGCACAATCCCATTACTCTCAAAATTGTCAAGTTTTTATTATATTTATATTTTACATTATTGGCTACTTGTAGACAAACGTAAAGGTTACGACCACGTTGCCGTTTTCAAGCGGAATGGCAACGTAGCGCGGGAAATAACTGGAAATCCGTCCTTACCTCTTAGCTCCTAAGAAAGTTATGAGTATTAAGCCTCCTCCACACTCGTGCGCGAATCGCGGCGCGAAGCCGCGAACGTGAGTGTGGCGTCGATTTTCGCAGACAGCGAAATCGACTCCACACTCGCGTTCGCGGCTTCGCCCGCGATTCACGCGCGTAGTCTGGAGGGGGCTTTATGATTAAAATTTTACTTTTTATATTTCAAAATGGTTAAATTACCGAGAGAGGCGAGAGAAAAATCTAATGGCCCAGTAGAGTATGTTCGTTTGTTCGTGTTATTCTCTCACTCTCACTGTCCGTAAGCGTGAGCGAGATGGATGTGCGTGCTCGGGATCATGGATATCATGTTTCTGAATATTTATTTTTTGTATGCGTTTTAATAATAAAAAACCGGCCAAGTGCGAGTCGGACTCGCGTTCCAAGGGTTCCGTACATTACACAATTTTTAAAAATGTATTTTGTTATGTGAAACGTGAGTGAGTCTCTTTAAAAAATCCGTAGGGGTCGGATCAAAAACTAAGTAATTAAGTCCGACTCACGCTTGACTGTACATTTCTAATAGGTTTTCCTGTCATCTATAGGTATAGATCTATTTGAGGTTTTTTCAAAATTTTAGACCCAGTAGTTTCGGAGATAAAGGGGGGGGAATGGTCATTTATTGCCTATTCTCTTGAATTACTTCTAAAATGTTTATTCAAAAATTATAAAAAAAATATATTTGAGATCCTTACAATAAGCTCTTTGATTTGATATGTAATTCATGATATAGTTTGAAAAACTTTATTTTTTAATTTTCTCATTTACCCCCCAAAAGTGGGCCCCATGTTTAAAATTCATTTGTTTACGTTTCATGTCCGTATTTGGGTTACAAATTTACATATGTGTACCAAATTTCAAATTAATTGGTCCAGTAGTTCTGGAGAAAATCGATTTTCTCCAGAACTACTGGACCAATTAATTTGAAATTTCGGCTGTGACAGACGGACAGACAGACAGACAGACAGACAAACGCACGAGTGATCCTATAGGGTTCCGTTTTTTCCTTTTGAGTTACGGAACCCTAAAAAACCGGCCAAGTGCGAGTCGGACTCGCGTTTCTAGGGTACATAAGTCCGACTCACGCTTGACTGCACATTTCTAATAGGTTTTCCTGTCATCTACAGGTAAAGTACTATTTTGTGTTTGTTTTTTTCAAAATTTTAAACCCAGTAGTTTCAGAGATAAAGGGGGAGGGGGGAATGGTCATTATTTGGCTATCTTCTTAAATCACTTTGTATTTTAAAATTATAAAACAAACATGTGCATCTTTGGGTCACTAATTTACATAGGGTAGACCGGGGACAATTGAACCAGTTTTTGAATAATGGCTCCAAGTTCAGAATTTAAAGGTGCTGAACCTAAGCTGTACGTACATATGAAATAGTAGGTTATTGATCTCCTTTTTTTGGGGGTAAATGTTAATTAAGGGTAAAGGCTACTCTTCACGTTGGGCCAACGCCAACAAGGGGCGCATTTATGCGTTAGAGGGAGCAAGTGATATTGCTATCTCATTCTACCGCATGGCTGCGTCCCTCGTTGGCGTTGGCGTTGGCCCAACGTGAAGAGGAGCCTTAAATCCAGTTTTACGTCAATGATTCCTTGTGGTACATTATTAATATTAATGACAGTTAAGGTACGTTGGGAGAACTTAATTTTTTTTTTCGTCCATCTGGACAGGGGAGAACTTAAGTTACCCACAAAAAGAAAAATAACGCTGCGTTCAAATTCTGTTGTTGCAAAGCCCGCTCCACACTCGTGCGCGAACGCGAATGTGGGCGGATCTGCAGCCCCCTCCAGACTATGCGCGTGAATCGCGGGCGAAGCCGCGAACGCGAGTGTGGAGTCGATTTCGCTGTCTGCGAAAATCGACGCCACACTCACGTTCGCGGCTTCGCGCACGAGTGTGGTGGAGGCTTGCGACATCGGCTTCACGCCGCGATTCGCGCAAGAGTGTGGAGCGGGCCTAATGCAATATTCTGAGGGCCTACCGCCAACATCGAAATATCGAAAATCGTTATCTTCATCTCTAATCCTCTTTCATATTATTCTAGTAAGAGAAGGGCAGATGGCCTACCGCGAACCACGTTCGACGTGTTTCCTCTCTGTCGCACTTGTAAATTCGTACGTAAGTGTGACAGGGAGGCAACACTTCGAACGTGGTTCGCGGTAGGCCCTCTGATATGATTTTCGATTTTACAAGCTTTTTTTTAACCTGCAAATGTTTGTTTGTAAGTACCTAAAAGTATGTTTGTTCGGGTAAAATCTTGCTAAATGACCCACTTCCCGTTATTCAATTGAGCTGCAACTTCATATACAGTCATATGTAAGTTGGGTGACGGTGATGCAATATTATGGTATCATCAAGCTGATCTGTCTGGTGGAGACAAGACAGGAGGTGGCCATGGGAACTCTGTGATAAAACAACGTAACCTAATTTATGTTTGGGTTTGTTAAAATTGTCTCCACGAGTATTGCCTGTTGAAGGAAAGGTAAAAGCAGCAGCAGGTATAAACAGCGATAAAAGCTTGTTTAAAAATATTTTTACAGTACATATTGTCCTATTTTCCCGCACTAGTGCGTAAAACAGCACTTTTTGTGCGATGACAAAAGTTTAAAGGGCCATATGTGACGTCCCACGGCAAAAGGTACCTTATGGCGGCTGGCGGTTACGTCGCATAGCGCCGCAATAATATTGGAGCGGCGTTAATAATAGCGTAAGCGCCAACCGCCATAAGGTACCTTTACCCGTGGGACGTCACATATGTACTGTAAAACGTTGTACGATACACGTACGTGCGAATAGGTAATTCGCAACTCGTGTCGATTTAAAACACTCCCTTCGGTCGTGTTTTAATTTATCGCCACTCGTTTCGAATTTCCTCTTTTCTGCACTTGTATCGTAAATAACTATTTTTGTCTTTATTTTTTTTTATATGGCGGCTACTCATACGCCTGTATCCTGACTAGTCAATTTTTCGCCAATCTGATTAAATTGCCCGATCGAATCAGGACGTGCGGACGCAAACGCCAATTTGGCTCGCCGAATTCAACCGCCGATAATGACCGATAGAGTCTGGCTAGCCAAAAATTGTTGACAGATATTTCGTTGTTGTATCACCGATTGTCTATGATTTAAAAAAAAGTTAAAAGTCAGTTGTCAATTTATGTCATTCCTTTAAATTTTTTGCGGTTTATAAGGGGTTTATTTTAAATAATATTAATAATTTCTATACTGAGTGAGGTTCGCAAACCATTATTTAAGCTCGTACTCGTAAATAATTACGACAATGTGCGAAGTCGACGTGTAGCGTTGTATAACGAAAAACTGCAATGTTTACAACTCCTAACCAAATGTAAACAAATTAGGAGGTTGGTGCTCTATAAACATTTTGATACTTTAAGTACTAGTTCTAACATTTGCCTATTACTTTGATTAAGTACGTGATTTCATTAATGCTTGGATCTCATAAACAGGACAAGTGCATACAGAAACGGATAAACTAAACGTTCTGAAAAATATCTATAATATCTAAATATGGAACGTAAACACATGTGTTTGTGGTTGACTGTAGTTTAAATAGTGGTAGAAATTATGTGAGCTGACTTTGAGTACACGTAAACGCTTATTTAACTTATTTCCATAGTACCTTACTTGTGCATAGAAAATCAAAAATATTGTCTAGTATCAAAACTATAATTCCTACTACACAAAGTGTGACCAGCCCAAGATTTTTTGAATTTCCCGCCAAACATTTGAGTAAAATTTCAGTAGCCAGACTCTATTAGCGATGAAATGAGGTTCGGACGCAAGAATACCAATTTGTGACGCCAGTATTTTCGTTCTGGAACATTTTTTCAGAGGCCTCTAATATCACCATAAATCTGAAATTAGTGATTGAATTGGAGATTGACGCCAATTTCATTTTAGATCAAATCGACCGATTTGATCAGTCCCGTCTGGATACCGCTTAAGCCCTCTTATGCTTAGACACGGATCCGTGCGTGTGAATTTAAATCTATTGCTTTAAATGTCAAGGTCACTTTTTCAATGATTAGTAGTAGTAGTAGTAGTAATCACTTTATTGCACACAACACAGGTTTAAGTACATAATATTTACAGAAATAAAGGTACAAAGGTATGATTATATTTGACAGGCCGCATATGAGGGGTTAAGTCGTATCCTTGTTATGCTAATGCTTGTCTAAATTGAATAGTGTACCTGCCTGTACTTATTTTATTGTATGTTGTGTGAGTAACAAATAAACTTTTTTACTTTCCAGTTCTGCAAGAACTTCCGCGTAGGCGAGCGGTGTTGCGAGTTCGAATGCCTGGACCCACCAGGCGAGGACATACGGTACCGCGAGCGGCAGCGGCTGCGGGCCCTCATACTCGCCGGCAACTCATCCGCACACCACGTTATGCCGTCGAAGGAGCTTAAATACGGCATGTCGATACTCGCCGTGGCTGTTGCTAGGCTTGTCTGAGTATAAACTAGCCAGGCCGCGTAGCCAACATGCCGATCGCTAACGCTACGAAGCGAAATGCAACTGTCACTGTCACAGTAATATGGAAGAGTGATAGAGAGACACAAAGCGATTCGATGGCGAAGCGCAAGCGATCGTCACCTTGGCTAGGCCGCCTGTAATGGCCTTTCCAAACGTCACGGTCACCGATATCGCATTCGATTTGCGATACATTGCTGCAATTTGGTCGATTGAATTCGATGCTCCCGGCAGCAAGTATCTAAAATCGCTTGCTAGCTTGGCAGGTCTGTAGAAGCCTTAATGGAAGATAACATGAAAATCATAAGCCCCCTCCAGACTATGCGCGTGAATCGCGGGCGAAGCCGCGAACACGAGTGTGGAGTCGATTTTCGCAGACAGCGAAATCGACTCAGTGTTCGAATGCATGCGATAAAGGAGTAAATGTGTATAGTGTGTGGAAGTCTAGTGAATATTTGTAATGGTGATATACCTAGGAAAGTGAAACGTACTCGTATCAACAACAGTGTTAAAGATTTGGGTAAAATTGCAGAATATAAGAGTGTTTTGGGTAGTGAAAGATTTTATGTAACGCTGGACCTAGTCTGGCAGAAGGTAACAGAAAAAATCTGAGACAGTTTTTATACATTTGCATGAATGGTGGCACATAGGTTGATAAGCAACAACAGTAGGCTATTTGTGTTGAAATAAAACATTGTTCACGATGAACGAAATGATGACGCAAGTTGAAATTGTAGATAGGGTGTGCACAGGCCTTAAAAGGTAGTCATCTGGACTATAGAGTCTGGCTAGCCAAAAATTGTTGACAGATATTTCGTTGTTGTATCACCAATTGTCTATGATTTAAAAAAAAGCTACAAGTCAGTTGTCAATTTATGTCATTCATTCAAATTGTTTTCGGTTTATAAGGGATATATTTTAAATAAAATTAATAAAGTCTATACTGAGTGTGGTCCGCAAACTATTATTTAAGCTCGTAAATAATTACGACAACGTGCGAAGTCGGCGTGTAGCGTTATGTAACGAAAAACTGCAATGTTTACAACTCCTTAACAAATGTAAACAAATTAGGAGGTGCTCTATAAATATTTTGATACTTATTAGCATTTAGCATATTTGACATAGTACTTATGTATTTTTTTTTGGTGATGGATTAATAATACGGTATTATCGAGCTATGTCTTATTTACACTACATTTCATTTTCCGCCTTGTTACAATGTTATATGGTGAGAGAGTGTTAACATATGTGTTTATCGTTGACTCTACTTTATATAGTGCTAGAAATTATGTGAGCCGACTTTGAGTGCACGTCAACGTATATTTAACCTATATCCTTAGGTGCCTTGTGTGTGCATAGAAAATCAAAAATATTTTCTAGTATCAAAACTATAATTCCTACTACACAAAGTGTGACCAGCCCTAGATTTTTTGAATTTCCCGCCAAACATTTAAGTAAAATTTCAGTAGCCAGACTCTAGTCATTCATTTCGTAAGGATAAGGATAGTCAAGAGAGATTGTTTAGTTCTACAGTTGTTGTGAGACTATTATAGGCCTTAAGCCTCCTCCACACTCGTGCGCGAATCGCGGCGCGAAGCCGCGAACGCGAGTGTGGCGTCGATTTTCGCAGACAGCGAAATCGACTCCACACTCGCGTTCGCGGCTTCGCCCGCGTTTCACGCGCATAATCTGGAGGGGGCTTTATGTTAGAGGACTTCGAGGTTAAAATCTTAGGCCTTTCACAGTCCGTCAAAAAGGTATATGTAGTGTAAACACTCTGTTTTTTGGGCAGTCGTGTAAAAATGAGTGTGTTTCTGCCTAAATATATACAAGTACCCCCCACTACTTACCCACCCAACTGTGGTCCAATTACTATAGTGTCATTCAATGGAACTTGCTATGTAAACAAACCGCCATATTAAACCGGCCAAATGATGAATTTACTAGTGACGTTTGTTTACATAGTTAGCAAGTTCTATAGAATGACACTTTAGGTATATATCTGAGTTTTTTTCTTTCATTTTTGAAGGTAGGTACTTTGCGTAAGAAATGTGTCATATAAATAATCGTCAGTACCTATAGTTCGTTTTTTTAGCATTAGAAATAAGGTAAACAATCTTGATGTGTCTTTTAAATGAAAAACACATTTTAAAAATAAGTTACGGCAAATATGTAACAATTATGAATCTAATACGATCATTTATATTCTTCTGCTTTCATAAATACTAGTTTTTAATATTTAAAAAGCGTTTTTCAATTAAGAGACATGTCAAGATCGCTTACCTTCTTCCCAGCAAACATTTTTGGTCGATATTCCGAAAAAGGCACCTATTTTAGGTCGCACAATTTAGGAGACCAAAATGAGGCACGTCGAATCGACGTCGTGGGCACGTCGAGTCGACATAAATGGGGAAAAAACGCACGTGCCGGCGACGTATTTATTGACGGTAAATTAGTGATTACAACCATTAGGTCAACACTAGGTCATGTTTCCGACGTGGATTCGACGTCGCCACGACGTGCCGCGTAGTGAAAATGTACTAATTTGGTATTCTTTACCACCTTTAGACGTGATGGCGACATATTTTTATCCATATAATTACTCTGCGAGGCAATATTTAGATGAGACGCGAAAAAGAGAAAAAGAGACACAAAGATTACGCTTATATATTCTTTTCACTCAGAAACAAAATGTCTAACAAGAAAACAACTTTAAGTTGTGCAATGATAATGGCGGCCACTAAGTCATGTAAAATAATTTAGGCCGATTACGCTGATGAAGAACGATGAAATCTAGTGCACAGAAAATTTTTTCGTGCAGTATGTTAGGTTTACATACAAAACTATCGATGGGCTTTTGAAATATTTAAGTTTTCAACATTTTATAAAATCAAAATGCATATATTTGCTTGTAATTGAGTGTTGTAATTGAATATTTGTGTGTGTGAGTGTATTGACTTGATCAAAAATATTGTTTTATTTTGAATATTAGCACAATGAAGTACCGTGCGATGGCACCATTCAAGATATAACAACTTAAATTATGCTATTTCATATTTAGCATCTCGTTATAATGAAAGAAAATGGCGGCACAACCTTATGGTATTGTTAGTACTTTACAAGTGATTTTAACTATTATGGTCGCAATTTGGTATCTATTTTAAGTAACATTTACCTAAAATTAGTAGCTAAATCGACATAAAATCAACGACCTAAAGGTCGCCGCATAAGAAATAATGACGTCGCAAATACACCTAAAATGTCTTATTAGTACATTTGACCTATTGGTCAGACTTTGCAGTTAATTTTACCTAATATTTCGACTTATTTTCAACCATTAAGTCCCTGACTTCATGGTCCCCGTATAAGAAATAATTACGTCGCATATACACCTAAAATGCCTTATTAGTACATTTGACCTATTGGTCAGGGTTCGAAGTTAATATTACCTAATATTTCGACAGATTTTCAACCATTAAGTCCCTGACTTCATGGTCTCCGTATAAGAAATAATTACGTCGCATATACACCTAAAAGGCCTTATTAGTATATTTGACCTATTGGTCAGGGTACGAAGTTAATTTTACCTAGTAATACGACTTATTTTCAACCATTAAGTCCGTGACTTCATAGTCCCGGTATAAGTAATAATTACGTCGCAAATACACCTAAAACACCTTATTAGTAGATTTGACCTATTGGTCAGTGTTTAAGGTTAATTTTACCTAATATTTTGCCTTATTTTCAACCCCTAAGTCCCTGACTTCATGGTGTATTTATGAAGTGAAATTTACGTTTTATTATCCCTATATTTTGACTTGGAAGTAAAAGTGTACAATACGTAAAATAATTGGTGACTTAGGACGTCATTTTCACTTAAATTGGTAATTTCATCTTCGAGCCTAGGAAAAAATACTTAAAATGTTTGCTGGGTTGCAAGTTCTTTCTAATGCTAAAAAAAACGAACTACATATATCTCTGTATCTTTAGGTGTTTAAATAAAAGTAAACAAATAATTTTTACATTATCGGGTAATTATAACATTTATTGGTTAACCAACCAATTACAAAACCGCCTGGATCTGTCACTGAACGACCTGACTTTAACCTACGTTATTTGATCGTGTAATGGTTTCATCTAACTAGCTTAAGGAGCCATTTGAGGGTAGACTTTGTTTACTTTATTTAAATACCTAAAGATAAGACTATATATATTTATATAAAGATATTTCAGTTTATTATGGACTTTGGGTTGGTGGTTTTACGGTATTTCGGCGTGTCTTCGTTTATTTATCTAAAACATACGATGGCTATAAAATATCAGATCCCAATGGATTTCACCGCAATCTAGCCTATAAAATAACTACAATGTAACGTACACTAAAAGTGGGTTGTAGCGAGATTGCTTTGAACAATTTGAATTGAAAAGGAAATCCCTCAGCTCTGAGCCGCGGATTATACAAGTGAATAATGTTTCAACTGTCGAAAGGAAAATGGAAATTGGAATTATACAGATTGGAAAAAATTAATGGGCCCTGGAAGGAAAGTGCCTCAAAACCTTAACTTAGTTCATTTTACTTAAAGGAAACATTTATTATTTGAAAATAGAAACAAAACTGCATTCGATTCCCGAGCGAGGCAAGCGAATTAAAAAAATCCTTGATTGCAATTTTGTTTCTTTTTAAAAATAAAAGAATGTTTCCTCTAAGTACAATGAGCTAAGCTTTTAAGGCTCATTCCCTCCAGGGGGACCATAAATATTTTCCACGCTATAAACCTATGTAGGTACAGTCAAAGAGAATTGTCTATGGTAGGTACTAAAGTACAATTTAACATGAAAGAACTCATGAAACACATTTATTTGAGAAAATATTTCACTGAACGATAGCAAACACGTTTTGGTTACAACTCAAGCAAAATGGACGCGCGTATCAAAATGAGATCACTGATATCGAAATGCGATTAAATTCGAATGGGTCTTATTCTTTCGACAGTTGCGGTGTAAACCAAGGAAATCGCAATAAACTTTTAACTATCAGTTTATGGGCCCACAAAAGCACCGTAAACTGTTGATAAACGGCTCCACAAAACTGATCCAACATGCCAAATATTTCTCTTTAGTTTAGGTACAATCGAAGTGGAAAATAGGTTTAATTCATATGATTTCCATGTCAGCCTGACAGTAGGTATTTAGTCATATGACAACCAAACCTCAACGCATGGTTGTACTGACATGTGATACTGAGTCGCTACGACCCTAATTGGGTTAGTATAGTATCACATGTGTGATACTAGGGCGCTCCACGGGTTAATAGCATGCGAAGTTTCTTAGTCACTGCTGGGTGATCAGTCCGCTATTTGTGTTTAGTGCCTAAATATTTAATTAAATTTTCGAATATAGGTTTCGATATGGTTGAGTAGGTACTGTGTACTGTAGGTAGGTACGACTACGACCGAAATGTCTTGCCGTACAGTCGCCATCAGATATATCGGAGCGGCCAAGGTGTTCACAATATCTGAACGCGCACTCTAACGCCTTGACAATAGAGGCGTGTTCAGATATTTGTGCACACCTTGGCTGCTCCGATATATCTGATGGCGACTGTACGGCAAGACATTTCGGTCGTAGTCGTACCTACCTACAGTACACACAGTACCTACTCAACCATATCGATTTGAGATACACGTGTTGGTTATAAATAAACGCCGAATTCAGTGCTAAGTAGAGATGCAACGGATAGTTGTTTGGCCGGATACCGGATACCGGATATTCGGCCTGGCCATCGGCCGAATATCTGGTATCCGCCCGCCGAATATTCAGCCAGCGGAACTATACCTACATTTCGGTTTTTCAGGTGCGCATTCTGCAGGTTTGACCTGTTTACTAGTGAACGTTCGCGCGGACACATTTTTATTCGAAATGAGCGCGTGTAAGTCAGTGGAATGTTTAAATTGTCTTAAAATAGTAAACAAGTACGATTATGATCAAGAACAGTCTTGAATTCTTAAATCCAATTAGTTAATTACTCCGAAACCAATGTTACTATCCGGTATCCGGCCGGATAGTAGGTCACTATCCGGTATCCGGCCGATTATTCAAATCATGGCCGGATAGGTCGGATACCGGATAGTAACCGAATATCCGGTACATCTCTAGTGCTAAGCCCTGACAGGCGATGGCGAAGGGTGACGATGCAAGATGCTCGGGCTTTTAATGTAGCTTAATGTACAGTCACCTGCAATAATATGTTACTCTTCGAAGGCCGCAAAAATATGTGACACGCTGTTATAGCTCTACAAATAAGATCGTGTCAGATATTTTTGCGGCCTTCGATGTGCATCATATTATTGCAGGTGACTGTACAGTATACGTACATACAGGTAGGTTTACACGCATTCATCATTTTCCTCGCGTTATCCCGGCATTATGCCACGGCTCCTGGGGTCCGCTTGGCAACTAATCCCAATAATTGGCGTAGGCACTAGTTTTTACGAAAGCTACTGCCATCTTTCCTTCCAACCCAGGGTAAACTAGGCCTTATTAGTCCGGTTTCCTCACGATGTTTCCTTCACCGAATATCAAATGATATTTAGTACATACTTATATGTGACGTCCCACGGCTAAAGGTACCTTATGGCGGTTGGCGCTTACGCTATTATTAACGCCGCTCCAATATTATTGCGGCGCTCTGCGACGTAAGCGCCGGCCGCCATAAGGTACCTTTTGCCGTGGAACGTCACATATGTATAAGTTCCGAAAAACTCATTGGTGCGACCCGGGGTTTGAACACGCGACCTTCGGATTGAAAGTCGCACGCTCTTACCGCTAGGCCAATAGCACTTACACGCAATATCTGGCTAAATAATCCCGTAAACTGGTCGTAACGGGGTAGTCTGGCAAATTTAGTCTACTTTAAAAACGTCTTGAGAAGGTACTATCAAATACTAGTCCTTTAGGGTTATAATCGCCCAAATGTATAATAAAACAAAATTTTCTCTCGAGGTCTCAAACTTGGATTATTCATCGGGCCAACATCATAAACAAGTCTGCAAAAAATCAGAACTACCAGATTTGACGCAAACGCTAAAGGCTCCGTCACACAGGCGCGTTTTACGGGGGCGCGTGAGCGGGGCGCACCGCTTTTACATATAAAAACTTCGTATTATAATAGTCCTAGGCCTTGACATTTAGCACTTTCCACTTCGACTGTACTATAAATAAAATTGTGACGTCCCACGGCAAAAGGTACCTTATGGCGACTGGCGCTTACGTCGCATAGCGCCGCAATAATTATATTGGAGCGGCGTTAATAATAGCGTAAGCACCAACCGCCATAAGGTACCTTTACCCGTGGGACGTCACAAATTATGTATTTATATTTACTCCTTAGTCTGAACTTTAATGTTTAAATATTGTGAGCAAAGTTTCGGACCAATTTTAAGTAAATACCAAGTACCTAGTTCTGTGTATCTTATTTGATTTTCGTTTTGACGTTTAAATGTGATGTGTCTGATAGAATGTGTAGAATAATAAAAAAACATAATCAGTGTTTTTCAACCTGTTTCGGGTTTGAGAAATATGTTCAATAATATGCCAAGAGGTACGAACCATGAAAAAAGTTGACAAACACTGACTTTCATAAACACTTTGGGCTTACCAAATGACATGCGAAAATAAGCTAAGCAACAAAAAAATTAAATTTCTACTTACTTACTAAGATTGCATATAAGTACTCGAGAAATTGTGGGTCGGGTACCGCCGTGACGGGGTGACCTATAGAGGTCCTGGGATATAACCGCGAAAATCGAAGTTTGCAAATTGCGGGTATCTTTCTCTGTCTCTCTAATTACGCCTTAATGGGAGTAGAAGAGAAAGACGGTGTTCGCGGTAGGCCTCCTGGAGAGCTTTGCCACTTTTTCTTTAGTATATGACCATCTATTTCAGTGTATGAAAAAGCTCCTGTTTTGTGTCATTTGAAAGCTCTGTGTTTATGTAAAAATATTATTAAGTTAGAAAAAAAAACACTTTGAAGCGCGCGGTTGTTTTTATGAGATAAACGCAGCGTTGAACTTGAACGCAAGCGTCAGCGGAATGTAGGAAATATGTGACGTCCCACGGGTAAAGGCAACCTTATGGCGGTTGGCGCTTACGCTATTTATTAACGCCGCTCCAATATGATTGCGGCGCTATGCGACATAAGCGCCGGCCGCCATAAAGTACCTTTTGCCGTGAAACGTCATGACCTCATGACTCCTCTACACGATGGGACAACGCCGGCCACTCCAAGGGACGCATTTATGCGTTAGAGGGAGCAAGTGATATCGCTATCTCATTCTACCGCATGGCTGCGTCCCTTGGAGTGGCCGACGTTGGCCCATCGTGTACAGGAGCCATAATATGCGAGTACGAGCGAGATGCATAGAAAGTAAGTTAGTAGTTAATAGAAGTGATAGTACAGTCATTATAGATTTTGATCCGTGAATAATTAGTTCTTGGATTTTTTTTTCGTAGGTCCCTCGGGGGGGTCACTGGGAGTGTAAATTCAAAAAGTAGGCTGAATCAGGCTCCTGCGTATATTCGAAAAATGGTTTTTTTTTCAAAAAAAACGGTTTTTCTTCAATAACTCGGCTATTTTTGATTTTACAGTAAAACCGTAAGGACAAAAATTGTAGGAAATTTGATTCTCTACAAGTTAGTCCAGTCATTATATCCAAAAAACCGACCCTTCCCGTGAATAATCAGTTCTTGGATTTTTTTTTGTACGTCCCACGGGGGAATCACTGGGAGTGTAAATTCAAAAAGTAGACTGAATCAGGGTCCTGTGTATATTCGAAAAACGGTTTTTCTTGAATAACTCGGTGTTTTTCGATTTTACAGTAAAACCGTGAGGACAAAAGTTTTAGAAAATTTGATTCTCTACAAGTTTGGTCCTCACAATTTTTCTTCTAGGATCGATAGTTTGGAAATAAAATTTGAAAAAAGCGACAAATTCAAAATATTTTCAACATCTCGTTTATTTTCAACTTTACGACATAAATGAAGAGGACTAAACTTGTAGAGAATTAAATTCTTAACAATTTTGGTTCCCACCTTCTTTCCCCCAAAATCGATATTTTAGAAATTAAACCTGAAAAATCAAAATATTATCATTATCACCTATGTTCCACGCTTTACAGCATAAATGAAGAGAAACAAAGTTGTAGAGAATCAAATTCTGAACAATTTTTGTCCTCACGGTTTTACTGTAAAATCAAAAATGGCCGAGTTATTCAAGAAAAACCGTTTATCGAATATACACAGGAGCCTGATTCAGTCTAATTTTTGAATTTACACTCCCAGTGACCCCCCCGAGAGACCTACGAAAAAAAATCCAAGAACTGATTATTCACGGGAAGGGTCGGTTTTTGGATATAATGACTGGACTAACTTGTAGAGAATCAAATTTCCTACAATTTTTATCCTTACTGTAACTGTAAAATCAAAAATGGCCGAGTTATTGAAGAAAAACCATTTTTTTGGAAAAAAACCATTTTTCGAATATACGCAGGAGCCTGATTCAGCCTACTTTTTGAATTTACACTCCAAGTGACCCCCCCGAGGGACCTACGAAAAAAAAATCCAAGAACTAATTATTCACGGGTAGGGTCGGTTTTTTGGATATAATGACTGTACTATGAGTGAATATGTCAATGTCAAAACTGGTGGTAGTGTACTGGTGTAAAATAAATGTGCGGCAAACACATTGCGTTTACCGCATAAAACCGCGCACTTGATAGTAAACATAGTTTACCTTAAAATAAAAACACAATATTTCTCAACTCCTTAGTTAGCAACACGAAATATACCTAGATAGACGGAAACTTATAAAAGTTGACCGTTATATTTTATTCATGAGTACGGGCCGCCTGGAGAGATGCCCGGAGGCCGATTCTGATTTTCCAATTTGTTATGGTTTTGCTGCAATGCACACAGCGTACAGCAACTATATCTACTTTTCGTGTTTAACTGTTAATCACTTAGATTGTAATTTCAGTTTTCGTTCTGTTTGAAATTTCTTTGTAAATTGTGTTTTTGCAGCAACCCATTTGGTTGCTGCAAAAAGAGAAGATACTATCAAAAATCGCCTAAATGTAAAATAAAACGAAATTTTCTCTCGAGGTCTCAAACTTGGATTATTCATCGGGCCAACATCATAAACAAGTCTGCAAAAAATCAGAACTACCGGATTGACGCAAACGCTAAACGCTCCGTCACACAGGCGCGTTTTACGGGGGCGCGTGAGCGGGGCGCGCCGCTTTTACATATAAAAACTTCGTATTATAATAGTCCTTGGCCTTGACATTTAGCACATTCCACTTCGACTGTACTATAAATAAATGTGACGTTCCACGGGAAAAGGTACCTTATGACGGTTGGCGCTTACGTCACGTAGCACCGCATTAGTATTGGAGCGTCGTTAATAATAGCGTAAGTGCCAAGTGTGCCAACCGCCATAAGGAACTCGTGGAACGTCACAAAGAAACGTATTTTCATCTTATTTTGTTACGAACCTCAGTCACCATGCGCCGCTACACCAATCAGCATAAGTCGCTAACGCTGATTGGTCCTCACGAAAGCAATCAGAACTCGTCTTATAAGGCATCTCGCTCGCGCTTAGTGGTGCGCGTGAGATGCATGTCGACATGACTCAATGTATCAAAATAAAATCATAACCGTATCAAATTGTTAAAACAGATTTCGCCTCAGGTACATCGACTATGAAATTCATTCGTGCCTCGTACTTATCTGAATTCTTGAGGCAACGGAAAAATGTAGTGTTCTTTTTATTTGGACCGATCAATATATTATGCATTACACTTTGGCTGTCTCCTGCGTTACCTTTCGACTTCATATTTTACTATTAAGTACCATAATATTTTTATTTCTTTATTCATCATTTCTCTTAGGCTAGGGTTTTTATAATATGAATATAAAAGTAAAACATAAAAACACTTACAAAACAATAAAAAATACATATAAACACATTATAAAAAACCTAACCTAGGGTGCCGCCAGCAGCGGGGCAAGGCCCAAGCTACCGGTGGTCAGGGCTGCAGAGAGAGGAACCGACGTACTATCCGCGCCGTGTCCAAGATCACCGCCTTCTGCATCTGTCCCTTGATCCAACCACCTAGCGAGAGTCTCTCGAGATGTTGGAGATATTTGGATATTTTTATTTATTGTTATTTATTTCAATGTTACTGACAATAATTACTATTAATGAAAGACAACGAAATCTGTCTTATAGCTTCTTTAGTTTTGTCTCCTGTGTTACCGAGCAAAGTGTCTGAACCAATCATTTCATGGATCGATACGTCCGAAAAATGCTACATTGATATTATTTTGGATGTTTTAATAAAGAAACTATGAAAATAATAAAATGTAGCAACTTAATATATTGATATAGAATGAACGGGTAAAAATATACACATAGCAATATAGGTATATCATGAATAAATTATAACGGTACAAAATAAAAGAATTTTAGTTAATAGATAAATATTAAATAATTCTCACTTCTAAATCCTTCACTAAGTAGTTAGATACCTCAATTGTAGCTTTAAATCTACATCATATCATCCGCTATATACTAACTAATTTAAACAAATTGTTTACCTACTTCAGACCTTTTCAGTCAAAAGTCACTTATGCATAGATAGATACAATGCACGCTAGCATATTGAAATGTTGTGTATAAAATCCGCTGCTCTTATATTTAACTCCTTACAATAAATGTTTTGCGAGGTTCATCTTAATGCAAAACAAAACTCCTTTTTTATTTCGATAAAAATTTCTATTTTTTTTTATAGCCTAAGCCCTCTCGCGCTTAGAGAGGAGGCCTGTGTCCAGCAGTGGGACGTATATAGGCTGAAGTTATTATTGTTATTAAAGATTTCTCTGCTTTTTGTATACAACTTTGACAATAATAATGAATCATAACACTTCACTTCAATGTCCTATTGCTGATATTTCTATTATTATGTTTAAATTGCATAACTTGAAAGGTTACATGTGGATTAGAGGGCTGTAATATAATTGCTAGGTTTGGAAAAAATCATGATTTAGCATATTATTTGTATATGGAGGCATTCACCGATGATTCATTGATACTGTGTATATATATATTTCATTCTCTACTAGAAAACAGCAATCAAATCTACCCTCAAAATTATGGTCACTGACGGAAGAAAATATGTGGCGTTCTATGCCTGAAGGGTCCTCATGTTCCATGTGCATAAGAACCCTTCTCTGATGGAAAGCCACGTATGAAGATGATTTCTCAACCAACGTCGATAGACTTTAGGTATTTTCTAATTAATCAATTGTGGTTTAAATTAGAAAACCTAGACTACATAATAATTATATGGCTGTTCAAAACCTGAATGTCTAGTCTAGATATATCGTCCCAGTAGCTCTGTAATGTAACTATCTAAAGTAGATAGAGGTATCAGGGTGAATCAACTTTTTAGTGTCACTCGTTGCCAAGGTTACTTTTCCTGTACTACTCTTAAAACCCTGATATAAAATCAGTATTTAAATTTACCAATCATTTTAAATACAAGCAACAATAGGCTATCTACTAAGTATGTTAGTAGAAAATCGTTACAGAACATTTTTTCTAACTGTACCATTGTTGTCTCTTGGACAACGGGAAAAAAACACAACACAAAAAAGTTGATCCACGCATAGATTATAAACGAGGTGATTGAGGGAACACCATATATAATTTGAATTGGACCATAAGTGTGATGAATTAGAGCAGGGGTCTCCATTACACACGCAAGCTGATTCTAATCGCGCACGAGAAAAGTCAGCCACTTGTTTTTCTTGAGAGTTATTTAAAATAACGTTAGTTTGCTTATTTGTGATTCAATTCTTGATGAGATGAGAAGAGGAACGAAAGGTTTTCAGTCTTAGTTCGAAGACTATGAAACTGCCATCAGCTAAAACAGAGTATTAGACTCTAAGCAAAAGAATATGGGTGACTCTGAGTATTGAATCTGTTTAAGTTGGTACTGTGTAAATACTTTAGTATCGTATTGCCCAAGAGCTTTAGACGTGGAGACCCCTGTAGTAGATGCGCTAGACATAGTTAGGCGCTTCTACATCCTTCATTCTTTGTCAAAGGGTTTAAATTCTTCTTCTTGCTGAAAAGGGCGAGTCAACTTTTTACTTCAACTTGAAATTATTCTTGATTCAACTTTTAGACCGACACTTTTCACGTCTCTGGCGTTACTAAAAATGTCTCTGGAGTTACCAAAATTTCTTTACAAACCTTACCTTTAAAAATATGATTTTCAAGAGCAAATTGTAATTCTAACACAAAATTTGTAATTGTTACATTTTTTTAACTGTATACTTATTGTCTCCTGTGTTATCTAATATAATAACTGCTTTTTAAGTCTTACCCAATTGTAACTTTTTTTAGTCTAGTATTCGGGTGATCCTAAAAGTTTAGAATTTTAAATAATTCCAAAAACTCAACAATATGGAATAATGTATTATTTTCGGAATAAGCCAACATTTTCCTATCAAGAGAATCAAGCCTATAGCCTCGACGTTATAGTTTCCCCCTTGCACTTCCAATGATAATACACAATAAGGTATGTGATATTTTGCCGGTTGTATACTTTGCATATTGTATTGATAAGAAAAAAACAGCTTTAAAGTTTGTTGTAAATAGGGTTAAGGTGCAATTTTAAATTTAATTGAATATTCAAGGTCCAAATTGTGGCAAAATGTTGCTCATTTTGATGGTTATTTGAGCTTTATGTAAAAGTTATTTTCTTAAATGATTAACTTCTTTACTAAGTGTATTTAGATAGTAACACTTTATTAAATTACCTCATGATAATAATGATTATTGCCGGCCAGAATGGAGTCATTAGAGGTCTATGCTCCATGTGGGTGGAAGTGAAATATGCATAAGACGTGAGTTGGTACAGTGGCTGTTATCACTGTTATCAGCCATTGGCTAGAAAGCGGTGCACACCTTTCGACACCCCAGAAGATAAGTAACAGATAATGCTTGGCAAAGTATGTTAAAGTGTTGCCATCTAAATATATATATATTTTTTATTAAGGTTAAATAAATGAGTTGCTTCAAGCCAAAAAGGACCAATTTATGTCAACTAAAAACAAGTTTGTTTTGAATAATTTTATAGAATTGTTTGCTAATCTAATATTATGAAATGCCTGTTGTGTTTGAGTTGAAGGCATTGAAAATGTATTTAATAGATACATTGTAAGTAATCCAAATGTAAATATTCTATGAAAATAAATTATCTTTTAACTAGCTTAAAATAAATCTTAATAAAATATATCATTGTTTTATTTGTTTCACCTTGAATGGATGAACTTTAACACTTTGACTACCGAGAACCCGCCTGGTAGGCACTCATAATGTTTGCTCAGATGCCAGACAACGGGTTCTTTTGTACGCAGATATAGACGACCGGTTTCTGGGGTAGTGCGCCGTTTATTGGCCGGTTGCGAAAGTGTTAAATTGTGAGATTAATAAATTAAGAGAAAAATATATACCGGGTGTGGCCTGTAATATGAGCAAAAAATTAAACTGTAGGCTGTACTCCTCGTACTGACCAACATTTGTTCGGCGACTTTTAAAAATAACTTGTGGTTTGATTTTTAATACACTTTAAAGTTTATTCTAAAATGCAATGTATTGCGAATTTTGTTATGTTTAAGGCGTGACCAGCAACGTCAATCACAATGATATGGCGTGGCGATGACGTCCATTGAAGATAATATTTATTTTGTATGAAAAATAGGGAGTCTTAATACTTCATAATTTTTAAAAGTTGTTGAACAAAAGTGTCACCGTTTGAGGAGTACAATCTATGTTTTAATTATTTGCTCGTGTTACAGGCCACACCCGGTATATTTCTTATCATTTCTAATTTTTGTTGACTTTACATTTTTTTTTTTTTTATTATGAATGGGCTTACTCATGGCCACAGACAGATAATTCTACAAAAATAATATAGCAACTAATTACTGCTTATCAGTGAAAACATTACGGAAACCTGATTATCCTCGAGATACAGCCCGGTGACAGACAGATGGACAATGGAGTCTTAGTTATAAGGTCCCGTTTTTACCCTTACCCAACCCTAAAAGAGCTTTGGCATAACTTACCCAACATGAGTTGCAGGAGAAGACCACAGTCATATTAAAAGTCTGTAGTCAACTTCATTAAATATTAAATATATAATATAAAATTTACAAATTATCCTTACATGTATCTTAGTCTATGGAATGTATGGCATCACCAACTGAGGCCCTTGCTTGCCAAGTCCTTTTTAGCCTCCGCAATCTCTTCTTGCAACTCTTTCGCCGCTTCTTCGCAATTATTGAACGTAAAAACTCGATACAAGATGACCGTTACCGCGTATAAGCCGAACAGAATCACAAAGATTATAGGCGATATCAATATTAGATTCATATTGGCTTCTATCACTGGGTGCTTTACGTAACCACCGACGAGGGAATACCAGACTGCTAGCACTGCTGAGAGCACCGATATCCATTCTAGTAGTTTCGTCATGATCCTGAAAAGAAAAGTTATTTTGTACAGAATAAACAACACAATCTGACGATAGCAGCTGTTTTCACTGACTATAATAACCCAAAAACAATTAGTAAAGGTGAAACATAATGAAAATAGTATAATTACTTTCTTGAATGATATTTATCACTTTATTTAACTGGAAGAAGTGGAAGATTGCAAGCAAAACATAACCTTTTCTTTTATACTTTTGACATTTGTCAAATGTCGCTGACGTTTCAGATCAATCGAGTTGTTAGTAAACACGTTATAATGCTATTTCAAGACCTTTATTTCACTGTCTTAAACAGTTACCAAACAAAAGCTATTTGAGCTCTAAAGTTCACAGCGCTAATAAGTTAGTCGCAAAACCTTGACAGCGGTTTTTATAGTAGCATAGATAGCTTATCTGTACCATTTAGAAATGTCAGTGTCAAAACAAGCTGCAGCTGTCAGCTGTCATTAATTTTATTTAGATTGCATTTCATTCTAAATACGAAGAAGTTGTAACACTTCGCTTTAAATTGTATAAAAATCTTCGTAACATTATATTTTCACTATGAACGACATAGATGATAAGTTTTACTACGTGTACAGTTCATCATTAGATCACAAATTGGAGATAAAAATGTGTGTTATCAACTTTCCCTTAAACACAACATACCTTTGTTTTTTTGTCAAGCTACAGAAACTATTCATACCTTTCTGTTTTAGAGGAACTTTAGAGGGTAAACGTGCGAAGCCAGAGTATGATAAGTTGCTCTCGGATCCCATGTTGAAGTTTTCTGGCTTGTATCAAGAAGGGTGCTCCGATCTGTACGTGAGTTGCCAAGTGTTGAGCGATGGTGTTCCCTTGGCGCTGCCAGTCACTACGTCGTACAAGGCCTTCACTAATCGATGGAAGTACGTTGATTTTTTACACAAGTATCTTTAACCTCGTGCCGCCCAATGTACATTAGGATGTACAATCAGTTTCGATGGAATGTCAACCTTAATGAAAAACAAATTAGGCAGCATTTCATTTGTCTTGTAAAATTTTCGAACAAATGAAATTCAACCCAATTAAATATACAATAAGATTCTAATTTCCTTGGCTATAATTTTGTATGGTGGGCGGCACGAGGTTAATATTGTCTTCAGTTACTGCGATAGTTACTCAATGAAATAAAACTATTAAATCTTTTTAAACTGTAAAGGGTTCGAAACGTCGGGATGTAGTATAAATTCAATATGTGATATAATCCGTTTTAATAATTTTATTTCACAAGTACCTATGTATGGGCATGTTTACATTTTGTATTGTTTTAAATAGGTAGATTCAGATGTGATAGACATTCAGTCTGATTGTCCCCTATCTTTTAATTTCCTATCAAATTTCAAAAGAGGGGTTTTCAAAGAGGTATCGTCTTGGGTCGTCCCATTCGTTTTTCGTCAAGTTCTTAAATTAGTCCTATTCTGCTTTCGTCACTCATTCTACATTGAAAGCCACCGACGATTGGAACGAATATAGAATGAGTGACGAAAGCAGAATAGGACTTATTTAAGAACTTGATGAAAAACGAATGGGACGACCCAAGACGATACCTTCAAAGATTAACATGTATATTAGTTTGTCTGTGTCATCATCTCTCCCAAATGAATGACCTTATTTAAGTGTGGATTTTTGATAAAAAAACCTTGGTGATGTGTATGAGTATAAATGTACAGTCAAGGAATTTAAATTCCGACCCATTTCGTACTTTGTCACAGTGACAATCAATATGAAAGCCGCTAGAGACCTCATACGGTTGTCACTGTGACAAAGTACGAAATGGGTCGGAATTTAAATTCCTTGACTGTACAAGTAATAGCCACAGATCATGCTACTGTATTATTGCCCATGACAATTGTATCCTTTGTCCTAGGATATCAATATCATTTGAAACTTGAGACACATACACATTAGTTTTGAACCGTAACCAAACTTGGCCGGTCTTTTATTTCATCTATAACTAAAAGTTAAACATAACACCTGAGCCTAGGTGGTAGTGAGGTAGTGACCATGCCTACGAAGTAGGAGGTCCCAGGTTCACATCCTGTTAAGGGGTCATCCATTAATTACGTCACACGTTTAGGGGGAGGGAGGGGGTCAAGAAAATGTGACATATTGTGACATGAGGGAGAGGGGAGACACAAACATTGTGACGTCACTTTAACTTCATCAGTAACCGAAAATTTATTTAAATTATTTAGTTCGCTATACATTTAAATGACAAGTTTTTAAAACGAAAATAGTTTTTAATCGTTTAATTTTCTTTCCTAAGCAGTTTTGGGTTATAAAATTACTAATATTTATATCGTCAAAAATATTTTGATAAAATATTAATAATACTTAGGTACTTACTTAATTCGATTTGGCGATTTCGTAGAAAAAATGTGACGTCACACTAGGGGAGGAGGGGTTTGCCAAATGTGACCAAGTGTGACAAGGGGGGGAGGGGTCAAAAAACCTAGAAATTGGTGTGACGTAATTAATGGATGACCCCCTAAGGGCTTTATTTGTCTGTCCATCACAGATATTTGTTATACTCCATATGTGATACTCCAGCCCTGTAGGAGTGTGTACTGTTTCTTCCGAAAATCGTTTTTTCCGGATTTATATTTTTGCCATTCGCAATTTTTCCCATTTTAATTTTTCTCGATAGCTTCCTTTTCCGATATCATATTTAACCATTCGCATATTTTCCCATTATTTTAATTTTCCAATAGCTTAATTTTCTAATAGGTTTTTTAACCATTCGCATATCGCATATAAGCTATCGAGAAAAAATAAAATGGTAAAAATTGCGAATGGGAAAAATATAAATCCGGAAAAAACGATTTTCGGAAGAAACAGTACACACTCGCTTGTAGTTACTACAGGGCCTGGGGCTTAAGGCAGCCAACACTGCAAATCCGCCACTGATGTATCTATGTTATAATTATATTGTCATCTAGTACTCACAACACAAGCCTAGCCTAGCCTTATTGAGCTTACTGTATTCTCTACTGCTTACTGTATTCTATTTGTGTAATAAAATTATGAGAGAATAATTAATATTTATTGATTGATACTTCTCTATTTTACAGTTGGAATGAATGGGTGACTCTGCCTGTATACTACAGTGACCTTCCCCGAAACGCCATGCTGGCCATGACCATATATGACTGCGCGGGCCCTGGCAAGCTCATGGTTGTGGGCGGGACAACCATATCCTTCTTTGGAAAACATGGCATGTTGAGACAGGTAGGTTTCACAATAAGGCAGCAGGTATTTTTGTCTATGGTACTAGCAGACATGGATGCAGAATTCGAATCCATTTACTCTTATAAAAGTATGAAATTTCAGAAGTTAGCAATCTTAAGAAAGGGTTAATCTTATTCGGTACAGGTGCCTTATATTACATGATTTGTTGTTGACGCAAAAACGACTCAATTTAACATACAGGGAGATTTTTATAACCTTAGACATTGAGATAACTAATTTGCTGAGTTCCCAGAGGATGTGTGAACAAGTATCAAGTAAATATTTAGTTAATTATGTGAACAATTCTGTACCTTATTGAAATGAGACAAGGTCTATTTCATGCTTAGTGTCTTTCTACTATTACTAGAGACGATGTTTCTGTCGAGGATCAGACAGAAGCTAAAGTATGGCACCTGGATAAAGTGTAGCTCACCGCTGGGCGAGTAACTATAAATATCGCCGTGCCTCTTTTATTTACACGGGAGTGCTTATCTTTTGTTCGTGTTTATAGCCGATAGCTCATAGCTCACTAGCTCGCGGTGGGACCAGTGCCTAATAGCAATCATTCAATTTGATAAGCTTAATTGCCTACATCAATTATCAGGCAATTTATTAACTCTCTCAATTCCCGAGCCAGTGATCAGTGCACCTTCGATAAACTCTTTTAAAAACAAACTCGATGAACATTTTCGTAGACTACAAAACACAAGTGGACATTGATGTGCACGTATCAGCTTTAAGCTGCCTGTGCATTTACATATAATAATAATAATAATAATTCCACCCCCCTTTACACTCTCTTTAGGGATGATTTCCGTCATGAAAACTATCCTATGTCCTTCCCCAGGACTCAAGCTATCTCTATGCCAAGTTTAAACTAAATCCGTTCCGTGGTTTAAGTGTGAAGAGGTAACAGACCAAAAAAAGGGGTAAGGGGGGGGGGGGGGGGGAAAGGGGGAGGCCTATGTTCAGCAGTGGACGTCTTATGGCTGAGATGATGATGATGATGATGACTACTATGGATAAGTACATTAAGTAATTACATTCTAAAGTGCTCTCAACCTGATAAAGCTACTAGAATCATTAATACTGCATTATTGCGAAGTCATTTAATCTTTACTGTTATGGTAATTGACATAATGGATAATGTTATTATCTCAATATGAATATTGACCTTTGTACTATTTATTAGTTTCATATTATTTGTTTTTCATTTGTACAAGTTTGTTGTTGTCACTTTGTGACTAATTTATTCTCTAACGTAGTTTTTTAGTAGGCACATTCAATTGATCCCATCTATACCTCGTTTTTTTTAGCATTAGAAATAAGGTAAACAATCATGATGTGTCTTTTAATTGAAAAACACATTTTAAAAATAAGTTACGGCAAATATGTAACAATTATGAATCTAATACGATCATTTATATTCTTCTGCTTTCATAAGTAATAGTTTTTGATTTTTAAAAGCGTTTTTCAATTAAAAGACGTGTCAAGATCGCTTACCTTCTTGCAAGTTCTTTCTAATGCTAAAAAAAAACGAACTATAAAAGAATCCACATTCTCAACCTGTAATGCAAGATTATAGTTAAATACTTCGTTTTAAGGTAACCGCGGGTATAGATTTCATCGACGTAGGTCAGGACGTTACGGTAGATGTGACCGCATGTGTCTATGCCTAGACTGTTCAATTAGACTGTCCTTGTCAATGATATGTTTAAAGTTTTAAACTAAGCACACATACCTATTGTTGAAATTTTATTGGCGTATTCCACAGCAGGCTGGGTGGTAAAGAGATGTCTCAAAACTAATGGATAACAGGCCAGAAACGACCCACGGAAAATAAAAATAGCCAAATTCCATATAGGTAATCCGACCTGATAAGGAAGCAAAGGTCGTGAGTAGAGAGACCCTTGGGTCATAATAATTGAAGTACATCATCATCATCATCATCATTCATTTAAGAGTTAGACTCTTGTCGGTGGAGCGATTTCCATGTATGTCGGTCCTCTGCCTTCTCCTTGACAGCCTGATACGACACGACGTTGAGCTTTTCCTTTACTTGATCTATGTACGTTCTCCTTGGTCTCCCCCTCCGTCTTGTTGCCTCAACTTTCCCTTCAATGATATTTTTGATAAATTCGTCGTGTCGTAGCAGGTGACCAAGCATCTTTCCTCTTCTGTTTTCTATGGTTCTCAACAAACTCCTCTTCTCTCCTACCATGCGTAAAACCTCTTCGTTTGTTTTCTTCTCCGTCCAGCTGACCTTTGCCAATCGACGCCAGCACCACATCTCAAAAGCCTCCAGCCTTTCCCTATCACGTTGCCTCATTATCCACGTTTCGCTTCCGTACAGTGCTATGCTCCAGATGTACACTTTTATGAGCCTTTTGCGTATATTGCTTGATATTCCAGCTTTAAATAGGCACTTTTTGGTGTTGAAAGCTTTTTTAGCCATCGCTATTCTGGTAGTAATATCCTGTGTACATCTGGAATCACTAGTAATTAAACTGCCTAAATATTTAAATGATTTGACCTGTTCTATGTTGCTATTGTTTAAAATTATCGGGTTTTGTCTTTGCTGTCTATTTGAGGTATTATTTGAATTCTGTTTTGAAGTCATAAGTATCTTAGTTTTGTTTATGTTAATTTTTAGGCCAAACTCGTCAAAAACTGTGTTCATTTCATTGAGTAATTCTTCAAGCTGCTTTGATGTAGATGCCAGTGCAGCGATGTCGTCAGCAAAGCGAATATACTGTACGTTTTTTCCGTTAAATTTAACTCCTCCTTTTCCAGACTCTACAAGTTTCCTGATAGCACACTCTATAAAAATATTAAAAATAAGTGGCGAAAGTGGACAACCTTGCCTTACCCCTTGCTGAATGTTTGCTTTCCTTGTCTCCTCTCCTATTTCTATAGTGCCTTCTTGATTTTTATAGAGTTCAAAAATTATTTTACGGTCTTTATAGTCTAATCCAGCTTCTTTTAAAATTCTAAACATAATTTTCCAATTGACTTTGTCGAAAGCTTTTTCCAAATCTATGAATGCTATATATGTGTTCTGATTTAAGTCTATTCTTCTATCTATAACCATTCTTAAGGCAAATATTGCTTCCCTTGTCCCTCTATTTTGACGAAATCCGTATTGATCGGCGCTTAAATATTCCTCTGTTTTGGATCTTATTCGGTTTTGAATAATTTTTAATAATATTTTACTGGCCTGTGATATTAGGCTTAAGGTTCTATGTTCTTCACATTTTTGCGTATTTCTCTTTTTTGGCAAAGTTATTATTTTGGAAGTAAGGTAATCTGTAGGAATTGTTCCAGTATCGTACATTTGGGTAGTGATTTTATAAATTTCGTCTTTAAGCAGATCACAATTAGCGTCTTTTATGAACTCTATATAAATCTTATCATTTCCTGCAGCTTTCCCGGTTTGTAAACTATTCAGTGCGTTATCAAATTCTCTCCTGATTATACACGGGCCCAAAACATTCAAGTCTACTTCTTCTTCTCTTTCAATGTCGTCGTCATTTAACCCTTCGCCTTTGTATAATTCTTCTATATACCTTTTCCAGCGTTCTGCTACTTCTTTATTATCTAGTAATATATTACCCGTTTCATCTAGTATAGCATTACTCTTTGTTTTGTAGTTTCTTTCTAATTGTCGTATAATACTATAGGCTTGGTTCATATTACCCTTTTTCATGAAATGTTCTATCTTATCACAGTTATTTACTATTTCCCTCTCTTTTGCATCTCTGCACATCGTAGTAATTCTATTTGTAAGCTTCTTATAATAACATACACTTTCACTATCTGACTTATTTTTATATTTTCTTCTCTCTATCATTAAGTCCATTATTTCCTTAGTAAGCCATTCTTTCCTAGGTGAAATCTTTTCTTTTTCTAAGCATTCCTCTGCTGTATTTATTATTATGTCACGAATATTATTCCATCTTAATTCTACATTAGTATGATGTTCATTATTATATATATTGTTTTTATAATCCTCTAATTTACTACCTATTTTATTACTAAATTGCACTTTGGTATCACTATTCTTATCTTTAAGTTTGGTGAGATCTACAATCTTGGGTTTTCTTTTTCGTCTATTCTTCTTTACTTCTAAGTTGTATGTCGCAATCAATAGGTTATGATCGGTATTTAAATCTGCTCCTGGTAGTGTTTTACACAATTGCACTTGAGATCGATATTTGTTTTTACATAATATGTAATCTATCTGATATCTGCCAATGTCTCCTGGCATTTTCCATGTATATAATCTACGTTTCGGTTGTTGGAATATTGTATTACTAATAAATAAATTATTTTCCTTACAAAATTGCACTAACCGGTCTCCCCTTTTATTTCTTTTGCCTAATCCAAATTTTCCTACAATATTATCCTCTATTCCTTCTCCTACCACCGCATTAAAATCTCCCATAACTATTAAATTGTCTTTATCTTGCACTGCATCCATTATTGTGTCTATGTTATCATATATTTTTTCAATTTCATCATCTGGATGACTGCCGGTTGGCATATAAACCTGTATAATAACAATATCATTGAGTTGTGATTTTATCTTAACAGCTGTAATTCTGTCACTATAATGTATCGTGTTCTCCACTTGTTGCCCCCATTTTTTGTTCAAGATTATTGCGGTACCATTAGAACCCTGTTTGTCTCCTGTACATATTACTCTGTATTCATCACTCCAATAATCAGCACTATTCCCCCATCTAGTCTCGCATAAACCTAATATTTCTATACCTAGTCTTTTCATTTCCAGCTTCGTCTCTTCTAATTTACCTGTAGGCAGCATCGTCCTCATATTCCACGTACCGATTTTACAAGGATTTCGCAGGATGACGACCGAGTCAGCCTTGCCCCTGACCCTGCCGGACTCGGACCGCCACGGCATGTTACTTCGTGGAAGCCCGTTGTCAAGAACCATTAACTCATTATTTTCCATTTACATTTGCTCCAAATTAGGGATTTGCAGTGTAGTGGTTTCCCCCTTGCCTTCTACACCGCAGTTTAGTAGCCGAATTGGTGTCCGCCTCCTAATGTCCAGTCAAGGGCCCTACTAGATATTCTATCCTCGGCCCCTCGCCAGTACTGATGCCACTGCTGCCTGACATCAGGGGAATGCATATTTAATGGCGGCATTGACTCGCCATGTCGTAGAACTGTCTTTGGACATTGTAGTTTTTTAATGACAAAGTCCTCCCACCGACTTTCTCACTACATCCTGTTAATCCTACCGCTGTTTGGTTGGGGACTGCTTATTCTATATATTCGCAGCTAACCATCATATCTGATGGCCGTTCCTCTATCCACCACCTGTGGACCCCAGTAGTAGCCTACAGCTCAGCCCTACCATTAAGTACATAAGTAGCACAAATAAAGAAATACAAAAGTCCAATCCACGTGTGTTCCAGAACAAATATAACTAAAACTAAACACATACAATTTCTTTCTCGTAGAGGGAAGGCTAAAATACTAGACATTAATTTTAAGGGGGACCCTGTTGATCAAGAAAAAAGTGTCAAATTCTTGGGAATCCATTTAGATGAATTAGGCGATTTTAAAACTCATGTGGAACAGGTTTGTAAGAAATTAAATAAATTCATTTTCCCACTACGAAGACTACGTGAAACTGTATCGCGAGAGGCGGCACTTGTAGCATACCATGGGTACATCATGTCTATTCTTCGTTATGGTTTGATCATATGGGGAAACTCCACTGATATGACAAAAGCATTTGTCAAACAGAAGAAATGTGTAAGAGCAATATTTTCACTAAAGCCTCTTGACTCGTGTAAACCGGTCTTTAAGCGCTACAAGCTTTTGTCTCTACCCTCTCTATATATTTATGAGATTGCCGTATTTGTCCATACAAACAAGCAATACTTTAATGAAAATGTTGATGTTATAACATACAACAATCGGATGTCAAGGCAAAAAAACCTATTGAATGTACCTAAAGCACGCCTGAAACAAACAACTCGCACGCCTTATTTTATGTGTGTTAAAATATTTAATAAAATTCCTAGCGATGTCAAAAATCTTCCTTTAACGCAATTCAAGAAAAAATTGCATATGTGGCTATGTGAATTATGTATTTACTCTATAAGCGAGTTTTTAAATGCTAAGTTTAGTAATAGGAGCTAGTTGTAGTTTAATGTAAGCATTTACATTTATTTTAGTAATAAGGCATCTTTATTTTGTGTGACTTCCAGCCACGAAATCTAGATTTTATATTTGCATGCTTAATTAAGTAGAGTATGATGGACTATATAACTAATATTGTAACAACTTATTGTAACCCATATTCCGCAAATAAACAATCATTCATTCATTCATTCAATTTTTATGAACTAGAGATAGCCGAGTGCACGACCGACGGTTCAATAAGTCGCTGATTTATGATCGATAACTCAGTTTAAGTAAACAGTAGGAATCTGCCACTCCCCCAGTTATTTTCTCAAGTCCCAGGATAGAACACGTCTTTTAAAATGCTTTTTAAACTTTCACACATTTAAACTCCTGAAAAAAGTCTTTAACATAAGTGAAAAAACGCCTAATAGCTTCTTAAAAACTTAAAAAAAAATATTGTTCCTTATGTGTTGTTTAAAAATCGAAGTAGTACTGAGAGTGTGTTCTCGTTCATACAGTGATATGTTAGTGCCCTGGCATCGTAAAAATTGGCAAAAAACTTTCAAAGTTACCTAGCACTTACTAAAGTTAAATCGTTTTGATTTTACTACCGACGCATTGAAAGCGGGTTTAGGAACAGTGCTGTTTCAGCTGATTGTGTCGTTTAGTGTCAAATATATCTAGTTTTTTAGCATATTTCAGACATTTTCGAACTTTAGCACATTAGCTCATAAACGCTGAGTAAAATAACCGTGTTTTAAAATCCTGTATCTTCAACTAAATACTACAACAACCTTTTTAAAAGCAGTAATGGGTCAATCGTTTAGTATCCTCCGTAAGAAATACTACCTATCCTTCAGAGTGAGCTTGAAGAAGTTTTCTTTCTCATTGAAAAAGGGGATGTTCGACCTCCGCGTGTGGCCGGGAGTGGAGGGGGGAGAGAAGACGCCAGGCAAGGCCCCGGACCGGGGGAAAGAGCAGATGCAGAGGTTGGCCAAGTTGGCTAAGAAACACAGGAATGGACATATGCCGAAGGTACGTTGTGTGGGATGTTTAAACTTGTAATTAACTGTGCCGTTATTGCACAAATTCAACTGACTTTCTATATTGTTATTGTGTGGCACGAGCTGAGAACATACACACACTTACACTTTTACTTCCTAATGGAGGAGCATGATTTTGTAATAGTTGTCTACTTCCAGGTGGACTGGCTGGACCGGCTCACGTTCCGCGAGATCGAGATGATTAATGAAAAGGAAAAGCGAGGATCTGACTACATGTACCTCATGATTGAGTTTCCCACCGTCCACATTGATGGTATTAACGTAAGTACTTAAGTTAGAATTAGAGGTAATTGATGTTAAAGTTTACGATTCTCCAACTGTTCCCATTAGACGACCTATTGTAAACAGTTTTTAGCGTTCCGTACCCAAAAGGTAAAACGGGACCCTATTACTAAGACTCCGCTGTCCGTCCGTCTGTCACCAGGAGGAAATTTTCACAGATGATGTATTTCGGTTGCCGCTATAACAACAAATACTAAAAAGTACGGAACCCTCGGTGGGCGAGTCCGACTCGCACTTGTCCGGTTTTTTTTATATTTTTCTCCCTTTTTAAGTAATTCCTTGCAGGTTTTTCAAGCCGGTTTTGGTCATAAGTCTATATTTGCAGCACGCGGTCGTGTACTATGAACAAGATGGCGACGAAATGTACCAGTTCCGCGCACAAGCGGAGATCGTCACAGTACCGGACCATGAGATACAGCAGGTAAGGTAAACAGGCAGTGGTCCCTTCCCTACTGATATAAATCGTCGGGTGACAAGCAAAAGTCACTAACTAACACCATTGAAATTATTGGACAATAAACCGTGTTACAAGTGTAATAAAGTGCATTGTTACTTTGATTTTTTGATAGTACTTAGTGACTTTTGCTTGTCACCCGACGAAATACCTACTTATATCAGTAGAGTATGCTGACTGTACCTACAGTCAGCATATCTATTAGATTAGCACCCATTTGTATTGTAGTGTAGGTAGCTATTTTTAACCGACTTCCAAATCTCAAAAGGAGGAGGTTATCAATTCGGTTGTACATACAAAAAGAAACATTTCTTTTTAGGGTTCCGTACCCAAAGGGTAAAACGGGACCCTATTACTAAGACTTCGCTGTCCGTCCGTCCGTCTGTCCGTCTGTCTATCACCAGGCTGTATCTCACGAACCGTGATAGCTAGACAATTGAAATTTTCACAGACGATGTACATATTTCTATTGCCGCTATAACAACAAATACTAAAAACAATAAAATAAAAATTTAAGTGGGGCTCCCTTTCAACAAACGTGATTTTTTACAGAAGTTAAGCAACGTTGGGCGGGGTCAGTACTTGGATGGGTGACCGTTATTTTTGCCTTTTTTTCGCATTATGGTACGGAACCCTTCGTGCGCGAGTCCGACTCGCACTTGCCCGGTTTTTGCTTATATTTATGCTACTTGCGATATCACTAGTTGCTATGTGACTTCGGGCATAGGTTAGTTAGCCACACGCCCGAAATACGTCATATCCATATCTTAAATAGGTTAAAGGTGATATTGATATCTTATTTACTTTCACAGTACGCAAGTTAAAATATTTATGACGTAATAATTAATTAACATTTATGTGAGCGCTAACTTCTGGTTTATTAGGGTTCCGTACCCAAAGGGTAAAACCCGGGACCCTATTACTAAGACTCCGCTGTCTGTGTGTCTGTCTGTCACCAAACGTGATTGTTTTGTAGTTTTTTTGCGTAATGGTACGGAACCCTTCGTGTGCGAGTTCGACTCGCACGTGGCCAGTTTTATTATTTGTATTACTAGTCCGGGAGCCGGCTGCATGAAACAAACCTCATCAAAAAATAGAATATACCTACCCTGTAGAGGTACCTGACATTGAGTAGATTCCAACGCACTTGGTCGGCCTAGGCTTAACCTGGCAGATTTTGTACAAATGGCAAAAACGTTGGACAAAAATTCATCAAAAAAAACCTCATCGAAAAATAGAATGAAACTTGTATGGTAGGATACCTGACCTTGAGGACAGTAAAAAAAAAGTGGTCGGCCTCACCTTAGCCTGGCAGTTTTTGCAGTCCGACCAGATTTATTGGGTCACGTGAGAGCTACAATTTACCTCATCGAAAAATAGAATGAAACAAACGGATTATAATAGCTAAAATAAGCCTGTTGACGTATGTCTTGGTCGGCCTCACCTTAACCTGGCAGTTTTTGCAGTCCGACCAGATTTATAAAAAAAATCATCAAAAATTTTTTATCGATAAATCGTATGAAACTTGTATGGTACGATAGCTGCCTTTGAGGACAGTAAAAAAAATGGTCGGCCAAATCCTGTGTTTGCAGGTTCCTGTGTCCGACCAATTTTGTGGTACCACGTGAGAGCTACAATTTACCTCATCGAAAAATAGAATGAAACAAACGGATTATAATAGCTTAAATAAGCCTGTTGACGTATGTCTTGGTCGGCCTCACCTTAACCTGGCAGATTTTGCAGTCCGGCCAAATTTATAAAAAAATCATCAAAAAAATTTTATCGAAATATCGTGTGAAACTTGTATGGTACGATAGCTGCCTTTGAGGACAGTAATAAAAAAATGGTCGGCCAAATCCTGTGTTTGCAGGTTCCTGTGTCCGACCAATTTTGTGGTACCACGTGAGAGCTACAATTTACCTCATCGAAAAATAGAATGAAACAAACGGATTATAATAGCTTACATAAGCCTGTTGACGTATGTCTTGGTCGGCCTCACCTTAACCTGGCAGTTTTTGCAATCCGACCAGATTTATAAAAAAATCATCAAAATTTTTTTATCGATAAATCGTATGAAACTTGTATGGTACGATAGCTGCCTTTGAGGACAGTAAAAAAAAAATGGTCGGCCAAATCCTGTGTTTGCAGTTCCTGTGTCCGACCAATTTTGTGGTACCACGTGAGAGCTACAATTTACCTCATCGAAAAATAGAATGAAACAAACGGATTATAATAGCTAAAATAAGCCTGTTGACGTATGTCTTGGTCGGCCTCACCTTAACCTGGCAGTTTTTGCAGTCCGACCAAATTTATGAAAAAATCATCAAAATTTTTTTATCGAAAAATCGTATGAAACTTGTATGGTACGATAGCTGCCTTTGAGGACAGTAAAAAAAAAAATGGTCGGCCAAATCCTGTGTTTGCAGGTTCCTGTGTCCGACCAATTTTGTGGTACCACGTGAGAGCTACAATTTACCTCATCGAAAAATAGAATGAAACAAACGGATTATAATAGCTTAAATAAGCCTGTTGACGTATGTCTTGGTCGGCCTCACCTTAACCTGGCAGTTTTTGCAGTCCGGCCAAATTTATAAAAAAATCATCAAAAAAATTTTATCGAAAAATCGTGTGAAACTTGTATGGTACGAAAGCTGCCTTTGAGGACAGTAATAAAAAAGTGGTTGGCCAAATCCTGTGTTGGCAGGTTCCTGTGTCCGACCAATTTTGTGGTACCACGTGAGAGCTACAATTTACCTCATCGAAAAATAGAATGAAACAAACGGATTATAATACCTAAAATAAACCTGTTGACGTATGGCTTGGTCGGCCTCACCGTAGCCTGGCAGTTTTTGCAGTCCGACCAAATTTGTGATACCACGTGACAGCTAGAATAGGACCACACATGCTGTATTCCATACGCATCATGACTTTGTGTACCTATCTGATGGGCGGGCGTATATGAAACGCCTTCTTGTACGTGCAGGTGATCCAGGTATACACCAAAGCTTAGTTTTCAATCGAACACTTGTAATATAAGAGGAAAAACTGCACGTGATCCTTCCAAAATTTAAATAAATGGTAAAATGTTCCTCCACGATGTTCTCAACGGGCATCTAGACTGCGTTGGATTGCTGTCGCAGTTAGGGCTCCGCGCTCCCACGCGCCGAACTCGTCACACCACACTATTCCATATTCCCTGTCATCGTACCAATTATGGCCAAAATTCTATTCTATTAAATTCTGAGTAGAATCGCACGTACCTATAATAAATCGTTCCAAAACATTGACCCTTTCTTCTCCTCCAGACGTGTTTTCACATCACAAATTGCAAAGCAACTTTCCTGGTAGTCACGCACTATCACACCCACTTACACACATACACCCACCCACCCACACACACACACACACACACACACACACACACACACACACACACACACACACGAACACATAAATTCCAATAAATGCATACAAACTAATAGATTCGCTCGTTTATGTAGGTACTGTATGTATTTTTATTTTACTATTTTTTATTTATTGTTTACGCAAAATTAGAGCTATACCTACTATTTTAGGATTTTTTTTCCAGTTTACAGTTATTATTAATATTTTCTCTTTTTCCTTGTACCTTAAAGACTTACAGCCGTATTCATAAACAGTTAGAGCATTGATCATCAGTTGCTGATAACCGGATGTCACAAAACGTGATTCATAAACACTTTTTAGCGCTAAACAGTTGATCATCTCTTTATTAAATCCTCGGAAAGTTACGGAGCCGAGGACCCTTCTTTATCTGTTTATTATCTGCTATTTTACAAGATGGCGGTCACGAAACAGCTGATTTTGGCAAGAGTGACAAGAGCAAGAGCAAATAGTACGTTTTGGTTAAAATCCCAAATGTGAATGGAAAACAACTTTAATATGTGCAATTACGTATTACATACCTGGATATAGTGCGAAAATGGCGCGAAACCTAAATATCCCGCTTTTTATAAGTTGTTTATGTGATTTTGTGTATGGTGATTTTCGTTTAACCAAAATATCGAAGAAGGCAACAGAATTCTATGATCGCGTAGTCGGAAAAATGCATCATAAACGGAGCGAGTTCCTCCCTCACAGCTATTAGGCGTTTGGAGAAATAGGTAAACCGCCAGATTCACTTAAATCTATGCGGGCCAGCTTCATTGCTCGCCATACAATCGCATTTTCGAAACCAAGTTTGGCTTGGCAAGTAATATAAGAGCGTTCCATGTTCCTAATTAAAAATATTTGGAGGAGTCGCCATCGTCGGACACGGCGAGGACTTACTTATATTTGTGCGTAAACCCTTTAGTTATTCGTTATTACCACTTGCCAGAAACGTTGTTTTTAATTTAAGATCAGGGTGTTCGCATTTCGCAAACTTAAATTTAATTGCATTTCTTGCGCACATTATACCTACCTATATAATATTATAGACCCTGTAAGAGTACATCAATCTCGTTCATAGTTTGCAATTGAATAACTAACCATTATACCTAATGAGATTATAATATTTACCATAAGTTAACTTGTTTTATAGACATATTTAACCGACTGTGTTTAATAAAAAATATCACAGGTAAGTAGGCACTACTTAAAAGTATCAACTTATTTACAGGTAAAAGAAGTGTGCACTCTTGTCAGTCTGGTAAAGTGATGAAAAATCTGAAAAAGTCACGGGTATATGCAGTCATTGCATAGGCAGTTTGCTCAATATTGGCTTTGAGCATAACAATTTGGCCTCCAGGTAAAAATATTGCAAGCTGAACTTTATAGAATGAAAGTTTCAACTAATTATTCAGTATGGTCATCCAGGTTGGATTCTATACCTACCTGTTCTTGACGCTAAGGTTTCCAGTGCTCCCAAAAATGCACTGTCGGCTATTTGTAACTCCGCTAGTTGCCTGTAGGCTGCAGTGCTTAATATCAGATGGGCAGCACTAAACTTGTCCTTGTCATTGTCTGGTATTCAAAAATACCTTTTAATTTTATTCTACATAAGAACCATTAATTACCAATATTATTTTTGAACTTCTTTGAACTAGGTACATAGCATGAACTTACCTATGAATATCTACTTTACTTTATATAAATTGTACACTTTCATCAGAACAATATTGCAAACACATGAATATCATAAATATGTGCAAAATAGGGTCCTACTTTCCTTTTTAGAACTCTCAAAATGATTTGCTATTATGGTATTTATATGAAAATTTATTTTCTAATAATAATCTGGTGCTTTATTTTATACATGGTATGGTGTGACATAATTTATTTTAAGTACAGGAAACATCCCTATTAGACTGCTAGATACATTTAAGATTTTATTGCATTGTAATTAGAAAAATGGAATTTTGAGTATTTCAATATGGGTACAGTCGCCTGCAAAAATATGTTACTCTTCGAAGGCTGCAAAAATGTGCAATGCTCTTATGGGCCTTTGTTGTGTAACATATTATTGCAGGTGACTGTACATCATTAATAAAAATTGTACAAACCTTAACAAGTCAAAAAATATATTTAATTAGTAAAATAAAACACCAATTAAATTAGAACAATTTTATTACTTCAACCTAAATCAAGCTAGGTTTTCATTTTGATGTTTTTTTTCTTTTAGGTTTCTTGCTGATTTCCTGCTGGGACTTGCAGTGTACGGAGTCAGTTACACTTCTCTGACCAATATTCACAGCTGTTCACAGGCCACAGCTTTTCTTCCAAAGCCTGGAGTTATTCAACAATAACAGTGGCTAATGATGGTACTTTCAGGATCTGAAAAGATGCAATAATTTGAATAAAAGTATTTTTGTATTCAACAATTTTCTTTAATTTTTAGCTTATGATATAATGGATGTACTTAAGTTAGGGTCACATGATTCAATATAGTTATGGTAACTAAGTATCATTTTAAGCTATAGACAGAGATCAATATGACTTCATTTATTATTCATTACCTATTAGGTACTATAATATGATATCATTGTACATTGACCTTGCAAACTCTCTGGAATAGATGTCCAAACTGTCTGATGAGATATAGATTAGCCAACTTAATTATAACCAACTGTACGCAGAAAACATCTTATTTTTAATCAGCAGGTACACAGTATCTATACACACACCTGTACACTGGTATTTAAATACTGCCTAATTTGTGAACCATCCTTCCTCGTAGTAAGTAGGTTGGCTAGGTGATCGAGTATAATAACCATCGCATTGTTCCATGCATAAAATAAATACCATTACAAAATTATTACTAATGACACGATGACAAGAAGTAAACTCGCGACACAACGGCTTGTTACAATAAAACATCACTTGTACATATAATTATCATTTGGTTCCATTGTATGGTTAAGAAATATAATACCTATAATAGGTAGGTACCTATGCATAATTTTAAACAAATACACCAAGCTCCACAAAGCACGGATAAATTTACCAAATTTATAAGTGTTATAACCTTTAAATAATGTCAAAGCCGTCAATGCAAGTGTCAATCTTAACATGTTCAGATACTACATTTTATGTTACGTACCTATGTCTATAATATATTATAAATAGATGGTCATGCCCAAAATTTGAACTGTACCTAGAGTTATCATCAAAATCGCTGCAGACTTTTCTTTGTCTAACTCTAAACACTGCAGGTATGTAAGGTAAACAAGAAAGTATAGGACATTGTTCATACCTGATTTAGTGAGTCTGAATGGACTTCGTTTTGTTGACCCGTTGTGAATTTCTGCCGCAACCAGAATAAATTAGTGTGAACTCATGAACCATTATTCAATGGTTCTTCTTGCGGAGGCGAGTGGGGTCTGGTACGGTATCTGGCTTCGACTTCTTCTCTTCGCTAATTATGCACTTCTCGGTTAGTTTGAAAGAACCCCACTTCTTTCGACTCCATTCCACATAATATTGAAACTAAAAGCAATAAGATATAGGTATATCAACATTGCAGTGAACTCATATTATTACTTGTTGCTGTATAAGATACTTGTCTGTAAACGTAGTTACTCACCAAGTTTTATAAAATTTCCGGCCATGCAGCAATCTTTAATTATTTTTGTGGCACAGAAGCTATTTTAATAAGAGATAATTCCGAAAATTAGTCAAAATAGTAAATCAACTTCTTCATGATATTACGATTGGCCGCTAGTGCTGCTGTCAAACTTTTTTTTTAATTTAATGTTCAGCCATATTTTAGTCTATGATGCGCCAAGATGCCAACATAACGCGTCTAATCTGCTTATTAGTTAAGAAGCCCCTAATAAACGTTTATAAATCATGGTTCTTATCAACGGCTTATTAAGCCTAAACAGCGGATTAGCTAATAAGCTGATCATTCCTCATTTAAGGATTTTTTATGAATACGGCTGTTACAAATTAAGTTATATTTACGATTCTTGTACAGCACAAGTTACAAGTCTACCCACAGATGATTTTTTATTATGTATAAATTACAGGAAGTTCTGTTATTGGCTATGCTATAAGTTCTCATGTTTTTTGTATATTATTTAATGTAAACGCTGTTGAACTTCTCAATAAATATAAATAAATAAAAATACACAAGATAACCTCACATATATTAAGTGATTATCTTATTGTTATTTCTTCGACTCGCAAAGGCGTTATGTGTCCTTCAAACCATTTGATCTTATACATTTCATCTCTTAATGTCCAGCCACAATGTGTTGCATCAAATTTGATGCAAGTGGATTCTGCCGCACACTGCCACATTGAATTTATGAAAGCCGCCCGTAACAAGCCATACGTCAACAGGGTTATTTTAGCTATTATAATCCGTTTGTTTCATTTTATTTTTCGATGTGGTAAATTGTAAATCTCACGTGGTACCACAAAATTGGTCGGAGACAGGAACCTGCCAACACAGGATTTGGCCGACCATTTTTTTTTACTGTCCTCAAAGGCAGCTATCGTACCATACAAGTTTCATACGATTTTTCTATAAAAAAAATTTGATTTTTTTTTTATATATTTGGTCGGACCGCAAAAACTGCCAGGTTAAGGTGAGTAGTGTTGAGTCGCTCACTCGTGAGGCACCTCATTTGTACCGCTCATTTTGTTAATTTGTCGCAGTACTTCATACCGCAAAAATGTCTTACATCACACCTCTATTCATTTTACTCATTTACTCGCGCGCATCACAAACACCTCTTGCCACACAAATCATTCACACACTTCAAATTTCAAAAAACTCTTATCCTTTCAATTTCACTCGCGACCCTGAAAACTCATACGCTCCTCATAACCTCGCAAAAGAGTCCCTGGATCGCGCGAGGCGCTCGAGGTGCTCACCCCTCACCCGCTCGCCGGGACTCGATACTCAAATGAAGAAACGAGTAATGGACGTAATGGTCCACACTGTCAACTGCCGAACTACAAACCTTATTGCAACGACAAAAGGTCCACCGAGAAAAGCGTTGAGTTTGTACCGCTCACCGGCTCTTTGTGACATGAATACCTCAAAATGAAACAACGAATTAGAAATATCCAAAGAGGGAGTGAGACAGACACGCGCCGTACTTCAATATCGCCTCGCGTCACCTCCGAAAATACGTTAAAAATTAAACACGAAAGACAACAAGCGTAAGCGCTGCAAGCTTTCATACATCTTACGCCTTTTTGATCCTAACTTACGTGTCAAAATGGCGCGATAAATCAATCTTCAAAACGAATTTCGACGTGTTGCTTCTCCGTCGCACTTGTAAATTCGTACGTAAGTGTGACAGGGAGGCAACATGACGAACTTGGTTCGCGGTACGCCCTCTGTATACCAGGCGGGCATTTACGAAGCTTGGTTAGAAACAGAAATCCTTTAAGTGACTAAAATATTATTGAAATATAATACGGTAGCGTACACAATTTATGATAATTTCAATAAGTTTCAAGTTTATTAAATAAAAAGTAAGTATAATTTGCATAGGTAAAATAAACATGTAGATGTAAATTATACCGATTTGAATTTGCAATACTTTTTATTAACATTCTTTGTAAACGTCTTCGAACTGACAAGTTATGATTATGACATATTTATATTTATTTTGTCCGTACTTCGTTCTAGTTCTCTAGAGCTAATTTTAGTTCTCTAATACCTAATACCTAGTAATAATTCTTATAATCATAACAAAATATGGACATAGTTTTCGCCAGTAAATATACCCGCGGATCTTCCTTGGTGCCTTATGCATGAAAAAATGAAGTGTAAATGTAGACGGTGCGGCCGGCTCGAATGGTGCTTTGTTTATGTTTATTATCATATTGATGATATTACTGTTAAATTATAGGTGGTAAGTTAGTCACTTCTATATAATAATGATTGTGAAAACATTGAATTTGTTCTCCTTAGTTTGTTAAAAATTGTGGTAGTTTTATGGTTAATAGGTACTTATGAAATATATCACTACATATTATAAAACAAAGTCCCCCGCCGCGTCTGTCTGTTTGTGGGTTTGTTTGTATGTTCGCGATAAACTTAAAAACTACTGGACGGATTTTCATGTGGTTTTCACCTATCAAAAGAGTGATTCTTGAGGAAGGTTTATGTGTATAATTTGCTAACCCGTGCGAAGCCGGGGCGGGTCGCTAGTGATTATTATACTTAAAATTATATCAAGTAGCAAGGAGGAGGTCTAAACAATCTAACAATAAAAAAGAGCTACATTAGAACAAGTTTCATAAAAGCAGCAAATTAAGTTAGGTACTTTTTCTACTCGGGTACTTTTATCTGTCATTTACATAGTCACGAACGAACATATAAGGGCATACATTATTAATACTCCTTAAAAGTCTATAGTCTATTGCCCAAAAAAGCACTTGTATCGTTTTAGAGACATTACGATACGGTAAGCTAGTGCAGAGTAGCAGGTGGCACATACCGGTACATTGCTACCAACGTGACAAACGATTGAATGCATACGGTTTTTATTAAAAAAGAAACAAATTTGTACTGAGTTCATTGCTACCAACATAATAAAAAATACTTTTATACCCTACAGCACCACGACCCTGGTGCGGTGCGGTAGTGTGTAACGGCTTTAAAAAAAACATAACCATAGACATTACTCGTTTGTTCCTCGTTTCCCGCCTGTCCCGGTAATTTCTTGTTCTTTGAGTACTTTGCGTTACTATTTGTTTTGCGTTCATAAAAAGTGTTGAAAATGGACAAAGAGGACTACGTATTGTTTCTACACCTGAAGAAATATCCGCTGCAGCACAAGCAGCGACCGAAAATTTGTTGCCTAAGTACTAAATCTCAGCACCTATACGACAAATCTTATGAGAAGTGCATGGCGTGGAGATTGGAGCAGAAAACTTCGTCATTCTCTGAAAACGTCTTTGGTGTATTTTCAAAGACTAATTGGAAGCACCGGATCAGATCTATCTTTTAAGCAAGGTTGGTATAATGTTATAAAAAATTTTGATTCACATTTTTAGGGTACACAGTACAACGAGCTATATTTATGTACATTTTATATTTTTGCATTGAAACTTAATATTATTTAATTCTCCTTTTTCTTGTTACAGGTTGCAGTAATATTTGGTATTATGGGTGCTTGTCGCAGACAAGAGCTACATACATATAGTAATACCTACTATCCAAAATTTACATTGACATTTTCATAAATAAAATTTTGTTTATATTTTTTTGTATTTTATTTAATATTGCCTACTCATAGAAAAAGCATTGTATGCAACGTTGTATAAGTAGTCAAAAAATGCTCATGGCGTATTTATTAACAATGGTCGCCTTCGGCTCACATTGTTACCCACGCCACTCACATTTTTTGACCCCTCTTATAAAACTGTTGCATAAAATACTATTATGTTCTTAGTTTGATTCTAAAATTATCTTTCTCCTAAAAGTTATATTCTTAATCTCCAGAATTGCACTCCAATGAAATATTACTACTTATTTATTTATAAAGGAAGTGATGAATACATAAATATGTATATACATTAAATATTTTTGTTGCCGTTGGAGTTAATGGAATAGTCGACGCTGAAAATATGCTAGTACCTCACCTCATTTGAAGTAAGACATTGTAACACCTCATTTTAGAAAATGAGGTACTCATACAAACTCATTTTAAATTGATGTCCTACCCATCACTAAAGGTGAGGCCGACCAAGACATACGTCAACAGGCTTATTTTAGCTATTATAATCCGTTTGTTTCATTCTATTTTTCGATGAGGTAAATTGTAGCTCTTACGTGGTACCACAAAATTGGTCGGACACAGGAACCTGCAACACAGGATTTGGCCGACCACTTTTTTTTTACTGTCCTCAAAGGCAGCTATCGTACCATACAAGTTTCATACGATTTTTCGATAAAAAATTTTTGATGATTTTTTTATAAATCTGGTCGGACTGCAAAAACTGCCTGGTTAAGGTGAGGCCGACCAAGACATACGTCAACAGGCTTATTTAAGCTATTATAATCCGTTTGTTTCATTCTATTTTTCGATGAGGTAAATTGTAGCTCTCACGTGGTACCACAAAATTGGTCGGACACAGGAACCTGCAAACACAGGATTTGGCCGACCATTTTTTTATTACTGTCCTCAAAGGCAGCTATCGTACCATACAAGTTTCATACGATTTTTCGATAAAAAAAGTTTTGATGATTTTTTCATAAATTTGGTCGGACTGCAAAAACTGCCAGGTTAAGGTGAGGCCGACCAAGACATACGTCAACAGGCTTATTTTAGCTATTATAATCCGTTTGTTTCATTCTATTTTTCGATGAGGTAAATTGTAGCTCTCACGTGGTACCACAAAATTGGTCGGACACAGGAACTGCAAACACAGGATTTGGCCGACCATTTTTTTTTTACTGTCCTCAAAGGCAGCTATCGTACCATACAAGTTTCATACGATTTATCGATAAAAAATTTTTGATGATTTTTTTATAAATCTGGTCGGATTGCAAAAACTGCCAGGTTAAGGTGAGGCCGACCAAGACATACGTCAACAGGCTTATTTAAGCTATTATAATCCGTTTGTTTCATTCTATTTTTCGATGAGGTAAATTGTAGCTCTCACGTGGTACCACAAAATTGGTCGGACACAGGAACCTGCAAACACAGGATTTGGCCGACCATTTTTTTATTACTGTCCTCAAAGGCAGCTATCGTACCATACAAGTTTCACACGATTTTTCGATAAAATTTTTTTGATGATTTTTTTATAAATTTGGCCGGACTGCAAAATCTGCCAGGTTAAGGTGAGGCCGACCAAGACATACGTCAACAGGCTTATTTAAGCTATTATAATCCGTTTGTTTCATTCTATTTTTCGATGAGGTAAATTGTAGCTCTCACGTGGTACCACAAAATTGGTCGGACACAGGAACCTGCAAACACAGGATTTGGCCGACCATTTTTTTTTACTGTCCTCAAAGGCAGCTATCGTACCATACAAGTTTCATACGATTTATCGATAAAAAAAATTTGATGATTTTTTTATAAATCTGGTCGGACTGCAAAAACTGCCAGGTTAAGGTGAGGCCGACCAAGACATACGTCAACAGGCTTATTTTAGCTATTATAATCCGTTTGTTTCATTCTATTTTTCGATGAGGTAAATTGTAGCTCTCACGTGACCCAATAAATCTGGTCGGACTGCAAAAACTGCCAGGCTAAGGTGAGGCCGACCACTTTTTTTTTACTGTCCTCAAGGTCAGGTATCCTACCTTACAAGTTTCATTCTATTTTTCGATGAGGTTTTTTTTGATGAATTTTTGTCCAACGTTTTTGCCATTTGTACAAAATCTGCCAGGTTAAGCCTAGGCCGACCAAGTGCGTTGGAATCTACTAAATGTCAGGTACCTCTACAGGGTAGGTATATTCTATTTTTTGATGAGGTTTGTTTCATGCAGCCGGCTCCCGGACTATACCTTTGATTAGGTAAACATATTAAAGAATCTTAACAATATCATAATGCAGTAGATTTCTAAATAGGTATAAAATGTAATTTGACTTATGTGTTTATAGACAATATGCAGCAATTATATGCACCTTTATTGAACTTCTTTCCAATATTCCGCTAAAACACGTCATCATCATATCAGGCCTTTATCGCCCACTTCTGAGCATAGGCCTCTCTTCTAGTAAGGACTGTATCGTTTATTATAAATACAGATAAAACCTGGTCTAACTGTTGACGTGTGTATTATTTTGTATTACTATGTTCTTAAGGTATAATCTGGGGGTATTTTTAAGACATATCTGATATAAGAATGTTTTACATTTATTTTATTTTAGGGACTTTATGATGATTTTAATACCTTCTAGCAAATGTAATTCGGACAAGCCTATCGAGCTTAATTTAAGACTATTTCACCGATTCCTTAGTACGATTTAAAGAAACAAAAGGTTAATATGCTGCCAAAATATGCCATCTAAGTGTCCTTTTCATGATTGCTCAATTGAACATCCACAGAATAAATGTGGTGTATTTTATCTTTACATGAAAACGACTTTTTATGCAACATTTTGGATTCCCGTCAATTTCTGACGCCAGGGAAATGACGGAAACAGCTAAAAGAATCTACCGAAATCCAAAGCCTAACGGACATTCATGGCGTTGAACCATGGCTAGAACAGGTCGATAGAAACGCTCCATGATGGTTATATTGTATACCAAAGTCGGGGTTGTCGTAAGTAACATGCCATATTTTCAAAAAGGCCACCAAGCACAGATCCAAAACTTTTTTTCCAACTAAAAGAAATGATTAGACTATGCCCAGATGTTTCGCTTTACGAATCATATGTAATTGCTGTTTACATAGTACGATTTTTTTTGTGTAATACTTATCTTGTTCGGAAACCGTAAATTTTCTTGTAGTATTTGTCCGAAATCGTTGTAGTTACTCGGGAGGATTGGGTAAATATTGTCCAAACCATATGCTTTACGTGATCTCCCAGGACGAAATGTTACTTATTATTAAAGCACTAATTAAACTATATGTGTAATTTTTTAATAAAAACATAATACCAGAAAAAACGGCTAAGTAAAGTTGTATTTATAATAAACGATACAGTCCTTACGCCACTTGTCCCGGTCCAGAGCTAATCTCATCGAGACACACACCTACACACACAAAACACGTACCTAATACAGTTATTCTCACGGTACTCAAATACTTTTGAGAAATGGACTAGATATGACACGGTTGTGTTGAGGTAGTTCGATTGCGAAGTAATTTTGCAAATTGCTAAAATTATCCCGCTTTCGAAGTTATCCCAAATTTATTCACCTCGCAGAGTCTGACGCCTTAATAATAAAATCCTTTTTTGACAGGAAAACTTAGTAGAAAATAAGCAGCATCGTCTAGCGCGCTCTCTCCGCGCTGGGCAAGGCGGGCAAGATGCCAAACCCACCGCCGCTGAACGCGACCAGTTGACTGCCATAGTAGCCGCACCTCCCGCTTCACCCCTCACTGGGACATACCAGGACTTGCTCTGGAAATACAGGTACACAAGTTTAAAGACAGTCTTCCATAACAGGAGAACCTAGTAGAAAATAAGCAACATCGTCTAGCTCGCTCCCTCCGCATCGGACAAGGCGGGCGAGATGCTAAACCCACCGCCGCTGAAAGCGACCAGTTGACTGCCATAGTAGCCGCACCTCCCGCTTCACCCCTCACTGGGACATGCCAAGACTTGCTCTGGAAATACAGGTACACAAGTTTAGACAGTCTTCCATAACAAGTGAACCTAGTAGAAAACAAACAGCATCGTCTAGCTCGTTCCCTTCGCATCGGACAAGGCTGGCGAGATGCCAAATCCACCGCCGCTGAACGCGACCAGATGACTGCCATAGTAGCGGCACATCCTGCTTCACCCCTCACTGAAACGTATGTTCCATACCATGACTTGTTCTGGAAATACAGGTACATATATATAGTCTTGAGCTGCATATGAGTAGATCCCCTAAATAACCACCAAAATACTGGATCGGCCTCATTCTTATCCCCCAATTCTCTATCCAATAAGGTCTTAAAATAATATAAACAAACAAAACTACGTTGTGAAATAAAACTATGGAAACGGATTATAGACTACATTGTCTCTGTCTTCTCCGTCTTTGGACATTATGCTATGGGATTATGTTATTCGGCGACTAAACTGAACGACGTGTTTGTTTTTTATGACTTTCTCTATAAATAAACTGACGGTTAGGGTTTTACAATTGGTGCCGTGAACAGGATATCTACTGATCTACATATACTTTCAAAATCCATGAATACTTTTATAATCCAATTCTGATATTGATACTAAAATGGTTTGTTTTAGATTCTACCTGTCGTCGCACCGGCGCGCGCTCACCAAGTTCCTGGAATGCGTCAACTGGAACCGACCAGGTATGTCACAACTTTCAGTCAAAATAGAGAAACATCAGGCCAATTTGGAGAAGACCCTCTACTAGCTGTTCGTATTACTGCAATGTTCTGCCGCCAGAGTGCAGCACTAATTTGTTTAGTAAACCATAGAGTAACTTATACATGCTAGGCCTTAAACAGTTTTTTGACAAATTTTCACTATGGCATTGATGCAACAAGGCGGTTTGTTTACAAGTGGCCTACCGCAGACGCGAATATCGAAATGTCTTTATCTGCCTCTCTATCGGTCGAATAGGGAAGCAAGAGTGATAGAGAGGCAGAAACCGAACTTTCGATTGTCGTGTTTCACGGTAGGCCATGTGATTGACCTAGTGACGCCCGCTACGTAGAGTTTTGCGCAATATTCTTATTCTTGTATTGTATTTTACTGCAAATACTTCACTTACAGAAGGTCAGTAAAGAAGAATGAGCGCAGCTTTTTTTTCTGACTATGTCTGACCGACGTAGGCACGTTTACACATACGACAGTAGTGAATAGAATCAGGCGTTACTTTGCGGAAATCCATATTAATTAAAACCAAAATATTACTTTGTTAATCCGCGTAAAAGATAACGTGCTAGTCAATCAGTGCTAACCCGTTATACTTACTTGCGTATTTTTTTACATGCAATTAATGTTCCCACCTCCCACCGCAAAAATAAATAGCAAATAAATATAACAAACCACCACCAAAAGAATAATACTCGACACGTGTTTCGCCTCTCTACGAGGCATAGAGATAGGGATAGAGACGAGGGATAGAGGCGGATTAGCAAAGTAATATTTTGGTTTTAATTAGATACGACAGTTTTTGCCCTATGACGGACTTCACCACATAGACTTTCCACTGTTTTGTAAAGGAAACATCGAGTGCATTTTGTCCCCTCCAATTTTACTCAGTTACTCAGATATTGAAATGTGCGTGAGTCTTACGAAAAAACAAATACTTTGTGAAAAATTGTACAGTCAACAACAGAGCTATGAATACAGGCAAAGTGTCAAAAATATGTATACAGTACTTTATTGCATGTACATTAAGGTCGTGTATACATATTTTTGGCACTTTGCCTGTATTCATAGCTCTGTTGTTGACTGTACTATGTGCGGAACCTTTAGGGCGCGAAACTAACTCGCACCTGGCTGGCTTTTTAAAATTACACATTATAGAATCAAAAATAATTTCAGAAACTAGCCTTAGAACTCGGCCTCTTTTTTGACGGTGATGTTATCGATTAATGCTTGCCCAAATTCTTGTAAAGGTAGGTACTTGTCATACCCACGGTGGGGCAAGGTGGGGCAGTTGCCCCACCCTGGTCTCTGCCCAATAAGCTAAGAATTTCTGTTTCAACCGTCGTACCCTGTTACAACGTACCCAGCCTCCCCTACTTCTGCCCCACCCCTTAAGAAATGCTGCATACGCCCATGGTACTTGTACAAGTTGTATATCAACTTTTACTTGTTTTAGCCTTGACGATATGTTCCGCTGGTTTAGTAGTAATTGTTTTAACTATACAGGGTGATTCATGAGACGTGAGCAGGACTAATCCTGCACACTCAGTAACTGATAATTGATCGATCACCGTCGTATTTAGGTGAAACAACCACACTTTTTCCTATTTTTTAACTTTTTGGCGAGGGAAAATTTAATTCTCTACAATCATGGTCACCCTACACGGCCTAATTAATAAATATAAAACCTCTTTAACCGTAATGACAGCATTATGATTATGAAGAAAATAAACTGTCATACTTGAGTGAGATACGAGTTTTCAAAAGTAACCAGACCGTGATGACATTCAATTTGACACAGAATATCGGTAGTTTAGTATTCTAACTGTAGGGTGACCATGCATGTCGTAAATAAATTAATAACTTTTTTTTTCAACACAACTAGATAATTAACGTTAACCTCACTAATACTGATACGAAACAGTTGCTTATAATTTACGAAATGCGCAGTGTTAGTCCTGCTCACGTCTCCTGAATCACCCTGTATAGTAACTCTTTATAAGTCACGCAATGAGCGATAAATAATAATGCAATGAAACCGTGCAATGCAACGCTACGCTATCTATAAACTCGTATTTGTAATTAATTAACTATCCAGCATTAAAATACAATTTACAAAATTAAAGCAGAAATATACTTAAACTTCTTTCCGCCATCGGTCTATGCGACTCATAGACTAGGAATCCTCTAGACCGAGTTCAGAGCAATTATTTCATGCAACCGATGATGCCAAAAATGCGGGGGTGCGCAAAGTCCCGTGCCGTGATTGGTCCGTTCAAAGACACACAGTTTCAGTAATTGTTTACCATCAGGCGATTCGTCTGCCTCCTCTATCATTAAAACCCGGCCAAGTGCGAGTCGGACTCGCCCACCGAGGGTTCCGTACTTTTTAGTATTTGTTGTTATAGCGGCAACAGAAATACATCATCTATGAAAATTTCAATTGTCTAGCTATCACGGTTCATGAGATACAGTCTGGTGACAGACAGACGGACAGACACACGGACGGAGTCTTAGTAATAGGGTCCCGTTTTTACCCTTTGGGTACGGAACCTTAAAAACCGCTCACATAGTTCTTTGGTCCAGAACTGACAAAATTAGAATTTAAATCTTTGTCTGACCAAAGTAAACTACTAGCTAATCTGTCTTTGCGAAGTTTGAAACAGAATAAATGTATGGTTCTGCCATTTTGAAACAGGTACAAAGGAAATCCATATTACCTATCGAACCTGCTCGCAAAATTCACATTTGTGTTTTTGAAAGATTTTTCGCCTAAGCTAAAGATTTTTCGCACAAACAGCGACGCTTCGCGGTCGCTCGCTCGAAAAATGCATAAATCGCCTAGCTCAAAGGCCTATGCCGTGGAAAACCATCGATCGTAACAAATAATTAACCTTAGTATCACTTCGCATAACTGTCGCATTAACTATATTGCACATTAATCGTCCAAATATTACACAATCCTGCATTAACTTCCAAACCTCACGTTTAACGACTTTATAAAATTTAAAAGCAACCTTATATTTTACTTATTAAAGTACATTGTTGAATACATCGGTGAAGCAAGATAAGAGGTTCTAAAAGTAATAGTTAGTGATTATACAAGATTTGGGCAACCTGACGCGTGCCAGTTTCAACCGCATTTTTTAAGAAACGAACGTGTTTAACGGTTTCTAAGTTATGAATAGTGCGGACTTTTAAAATTTTTTGAAAAAACTGTGAAGTGATTTAGGTTTTTTTTTATTGTGGCTCGGATATATGTGTTGTGTGTGGATTGTAGGAAAAAAATCAAATTTAATATTTTATTTTCCTTATTTTATTTAGTAAATTAATTGTGCTTTTGCACTTTTTGAAGTTTGGTTAAAAACCTTTGGTTTAAAGTTTTTTTTTTTTTTAAAAAGCAGAAACGTCTGCGAACATAAGTGATGCTATACTTCGTTTTTTTTGCATTAGAAATTAGGTAAACAATCTTGATGTGTCTTTTAATTGACAAACACATTTTAAAAATAAGTTACGGCAAATATGTAACAATTATGAATCTAATACGATCATTTATATTCTTTTGCTTTCATAAGTAATAGTTTTTGATTTTTAAAAAGCGTTTTTCAATTAAAAGACATGTCAAGATCGCTTACCTTCTTGCAAGTTCTTTCTAATGCTAAAAAAAAACGAACTATAAACACAAATAAGAATTGAACAAAACATTTTGCTTTGTGACAATGGGTTTTATTGGGTATTTCCGTATTGATACGAGTTTAAGAAAAGAGAGTACTCCCATCTTAAATGCCGACAACGCTCTTTTAACCCCTCTGGTGTTGCAGGATTTGCAGGCTCGTTTGCTGCTGCACTATATCATAAAACAAAGAAAATATTTAAACGATAGTTTAATTGTATTGTAAATTATGTCTATTGTTTTTTAATATGTAGTTATGGTTAGCACGTGACTAAATCAATCTTGTTTTTATTAATTATTCAGAAATAAATTTCAAAGAACCTGTTTTTTTTAAGTAAAACATATTATCTATCTATATTAGGGCTGCGGTCACCTATAAGTGTCTAAGCATCTGTTAATGTTAAATGTCCTTGTTCCTATGTAATTGTGTAGATGTATCATCCGTTGGTGATCCTTAAATAAATAAAATTAAATTAGGGTCCATCATCAAAGTTAATGTAATACATAATATTTAAAAAAATACATTAAAATAGTTAAAATACCGAACTAAACACCTAAGGTCAGGTAAGAGGAACTATGGGGGAATGTGGACACTTGTAGGGTAAATAAACAGTTAAAGATACTTAAAGATATTAAAAAAACCGGGCAAGTGCGAGTCGGACTCGCGCACGAAGGGTTCCGTACCATAATAAAAAAAAAACAAAAAAAAAGCAAAAAAAAACGGTCACCCATCCAAGTACTGACCCCTCCCGACGTTGCTTAACTTTGGTCAAAAATCACGTTTGTTGTATGGGAGCCCCATTTAAATCTTTATTTTATTCTGTTTTTAGTATTTGTTGTTATAGCGGCAACAGAAATACATCATCTGTGAAAATTTCAACTGTCTAGCTATCACGGTTCGTGAGATACAGCCTGGTGACAGACGGACGGACGGACGGACAGCGAAGCCTTAGTAATAGGGTCCCGTTTTACCCTTTGGGTACGGAACCCTAAAAACTAATATTTACGTAGAAGGACTTTTCTCATACGGTTTCTCTTACACCGACAAAAATAACGTTTCCCTTACCCCACCTGACCGTGTAGTTTTTACAATAACATACCATGTTATTTGTTACGTAGGTATTCATGCTCTATAATAGTCTATAATAAACGGATTCAAACATAAGTTTTGGCTACAGTATGACAAAAATCACCCATAGTTCTATTTTTATGGTTCCGTACCTCAAAAGGAAAAAAACGGAACCCTTATAGGATCACTCGTGCGTCTGTCTGTCTGTCTGTACCCCCCTTTTATCTCCGAAAATACTGGGTCTAAAATATTGAAAAAAATAAAATACACAAAATAGTTCTTTACCTATAGATGACAGGAAAACCTATTAGAAATGTGCAGTCAAGCGTGAGTCGGACTTAATTACTTAATTTTTGATCCGACCACGGGTTTTTATTTGAAGAAACACATTTCATTCACGTTCCACATAAAAAAATACATTGTTAAAAATTGGGTAATGTACGGAACCCTTAGAACGCGAGTCCGACTCGCACTTGACCGGTTTTTTTACACGGAACTTGAAGTACCTTTCTTCCATGCAACCTACGCTAATGCAATTGAGGTCAATATTGTTGACAAACGAGTTCGGTGCCTTTGACTTTTATTTTTAATTCTCGACCGTGAATAGTGTTGAAAACATTGCGTTACTTGTATTGAAACATTTTAGTTATACTACTCTTAACCAAAGCCGTGACCATGAGTAATGTAAATACGTCGTAAAATTAAATATAAACATCTCAATCCCTACTAATTATAATAAACGCAATTAAAATAACTCTGTCTGTCTGTCGCAAACCGAGCTGTACCTGAATTACCTGATATGCTATAAAATTCTTCACTTGCGACAAGAGAAGTCCGTTTTTAGGGTTCCGTACCCAAAGGGTAAAACGGGACCCTATTACTAAGACTCCGCTGTCCGTCAGTCCGTCACCAGGCTGTATCTCACGAACCGTGATAGCTAGACAGTTGAAATTTTCACAGATGATGTATTTCTGTTGCCGCTATAACAACAAATACTAAAAAGTACGGAACCCTCGGCGGGCGAGTCCGACTCGCACTTGTCCGGTTTTTTTAGTTCCGTAGGTCCTTTACTACTAGGAACCATCATAGTTTCGCCATGTCTGTCTGACGAATAGGGGTAATTTGCAACCATTTCCTGATAAATTAAATATTTTCGCAAATAATCGATCTAAAACAAATGTTGTTGAGTCTACAAAACGTTTTCCGGGTTAAAATAACGCATTTCTAAATACATATATACGATGTAAATAACAGAAGCCTAAAAGTCCCGACTCAAGATTTGCCAGCGAACAATGGAGCGCAGTATACTAGGAGTCCGTAGAATCGATCGGGTAAGGAACACAGAGCTGCGCTCCAAAACTGGAATCGCAGATGTGGGTGTGAAGGCCGCCAAGCTCAAGTGGGATTGGGCGGGACATATCTGTCGGATGCACCCGGACAGATGGGCCAAAATAGCGACCGAATGGGCACCACAGATCACCCGAGGCAGAGGCAGACCAAAAATGAGATGGCGAAACGACCTGGACTCATTTTGTGGCGACTAGGGGGAGCATGCACAAAGCCGAGACGAGTGGCGAAAGACAGGGGAGGCCTTTGCCCAGCAGTGGGACACAATGTAGGCTATAAAAAAAAACTGATAGTGTAAAGCTATAACATAATATCTTATCGTTTTCGGGGGCCCTTACTAGTTTTCTAGTTCTATTTCGCACTCTTACTAATTACAGGGAAGACTTTGTTGCAATTAAGATTTAATTTGTGCACTATGGTACTAATTAGAACAAAATATAAAGCTTACCTAATTAGTACTTGGTACGAGTGTACACTACGGTATCGATTAGATTATTACCGTGACTGTACCTAACACAAAAATAATTATTTTACTGTACTGGGGCCCGTTTCTAAAAAGAACAGAAAGGGACTTTGTATTACATGTTAGGGGTTGTGCACAAATCACGCGAGGTATTTTTGGCTACTTTTTGACCCCCCCTAACCCTTGGTGACATTTGGTGAGGTTTTTGGCTACCCCCCCTCCCCCCACGCAACCTCACGTGTATTTTTTTGATTTTTTTTAATTCGACCTAATTTTAAGATAAATAGTTTTGTATTTAGAAAATATATTCACAGAGAGAGGCCATGGTTGAGCGAATGAACTTGACCCTTAGTCTCGTTTCCCAGTGGGGTGGTGACAATCTGGTCACGTTCAATGCCTCCAAAACGCAGACGTGTCTATTTTCCGCAAAACGGAGTCCATTCGACCTGACTCCTTCTTTCCGGGGTGCATCTGTACCTATTGCCGACAGCCTGGAACTCCTCGGCATGGAGCTGAGTTCAGTCCTCAGCTTCGGCAGCTTCATTGAGTCTAAAGCACAAACTGCGGCCAGAAAGCTGGGCGTCCTAAATAAGGTGAAGCGATACTTCACACCTGGACAGCTTCTAACACTTTACAAAGCTCAAGTCCGGTCGTGTATGGAGTATTGCAGCCACCTGTGGGATGGCTCAGCTAAATACCAACTCGCCGCTTTGGACTCAGTGGAGCGCAGAGCCAGGAGGATGATTGGCGACAAGAAGCTAACGGCTAAGCTTCAGTCTTTGGCCCATCGGCGGAAAGTCGCCAGCCTGTCGGTATTCTACAGGTTGCACTTCGGGGAGTGTGCCCAAGAGCTACACGAGCTTATTCCACCGTCCCCATTCTACCATCGGACTTTTAGACGCACGGCCGGTTTCCATCCTTACTTGGTAGATATTCCACCAATTCGCACGAAGCGCTTTGCTTCTACTTTCCTTATGCGCACTGCCAAGGAATGGAATTCCTTGCCGGCGTCTATATTTCCGTGTTCTTATAACCCGGCAACCTTCAAATCAAGAGTGAACAGGCACCTTCTGGGCGAGCTCGCTCCATCGTAGGCCACGTCTACGCCTCGGCTAGTCTGTGGCCATGAGTAAGCCCATTCATAATAATAAAAAAAAAAATATTGTTTATTTTATATTTTCGTTAAATACATTCGCTATTTTAAAGTGCAGAGTGAAGATTTATGTTTAACGAAACCGAGAAAAGGTATTTACTCATGTGGTTGGTGTTTTTTTCTTAGTTTCGTTTACTGTAGAAACGTACACGTGAGGTTTCCTTATACCCCCCTCCTCCAACGTGATCTATCGTGAGTTTTTCGTGATCCCCCTCACCCTATCGAACCTCGCGTGATTTGTGCACGACCCCTTACAAGTTTTTGAGAAACGGGCCCCAGGTGTGTTAGTACTGTAATAGGTTAATATATATATCGTCGTCTAGTAGCCACAACGGGTCTCTATTGTTTCCCAAATAGTTTTAAGTCATAATGTATTGTTTGTCCGAATTTCCGTTCGTCATAATTGGTTTTTCTCAGAAACGCGTAACTTTTCAGGATTGCCATAAAACAAACCTAACCTAACCTAACCTATCTATAGAATAACCTTACGAAAATCCTGAAAAGTTAACGGTTTCAGTTTTATGGCTAACGATAATATGACAAACAATACATTATGACCTAAAACTTTATGGGAAACAAAGAGACCCCAGCCACAACACAAGCTTTAATGATCTTACCGTGGGACTAGGTCGATCTGTGTAAAATTGTCCTATAATATTTATTAATTTTTTATTTTATTTATTTATAACTACATATGTGAAAATTGTGAGATAGTGATGTTTTGAAGACTAATGTGAAGTGTTAAGAATGCCGCAAAAGGAAGTTAGCAATGGTATGTATTCGTTTATTTCCAAAAAAAACTCGCTATTAAAATATCAAATTTTATGTTAATATGTTATGCTATATTTTAAAATGTTGAGATTTGGTTTAAGGGGCTGGCATCCAGGTCATAAAATTCCAAAAAAAAAAACAAGAATTGACACAATTCTAGGGATTGACAGGGCAAGCTATGCTGGCGCCATCTGTAAAATACTTAACCGGCTAAGCCCATTTATAGTTTTGTAGTTGGTTCATATTAACCGTTATCTTATATGCCATATATTATTTAAAAACGTAAATGTCACGTATTTGTGATACAATTTACTCGTAGGTATATTGTGAAGTAAAAACTATAGACAAAGTAACACTTAATCGTATAAGGGGTCATCCATTAATTACATCACACGTTTAGGGGGAGGGAGGGGGTCAAGAAAATGTGACATATTGTGACATGGGGGAGGGGGGAGACACAAATTTTGTGACGTCACTTTAACTTCATCAGTAACCGAAAATTTATTTAAATTATTTTATTCGCTGTACATTTAAATAACAAGTTTTTAAAACGATAATCGTTTTTATTCGTTTAATTATCTTTCCTAAGCAGTTTTAGGTTATAAAATTACTAATATTTATATCGTCAAAAATATTTTGATAAAATATTAATAATACTTAGGTACTTACTTAATTCGATTTGGCGATTTCGTAGAAAAAATGTGACGTCACACTAGGGGGGAGGGGTTTGCCAAATGTGACCAAGTGTGACAAGGAGGGGGGAGGGGTCAAAAAACCTAGAAATTCGTGTGACGTAATTAATGGATGACCCCTAAGTCAGAGTATACATAACAGCTTAAGCAGAAGGCGCCGAACGGGCCAAACATTGAAGATAAGTAAACGTAAGCATGCCGTGCTTATGTATAAGTAATACTAAACGTGATTCATGATAGTTTCACGTAACCTTGTCTTCTCTTCAGACTAGATTCGTGACCTTCATGGAATGATAAAGCAAACAAATGAAAATATCTTAATAAGTACTTCCCTTTTAAATACTCGCATAAGTCCATCACAACGCTTTTTAGGGTTCCGTACCTCAAAAGGAAAAAATGGCACCCTTATAGGATAGCACACAAAGAAAATTCCTCTGAAACCGCACAGTTACCGTGGGCCTTATTAACTAGTCAATTGTGTAAAAATGTCCTATAGTATTTATTTATTTAGTTTCCCATTTACTTTCCAGAGTATGTCTCTACTACCCAAAGGTTGATTGAAGGAGATCGCTTTTCTGAATTTTTAGTCTTTTATAAAAAATACAATTTTTATGGCGTAATTTAGGTTAGGTATCCGCTATATTACCAAAGAGAATAAAGTCTATAGAGACGGATTGTCAAAGTAAATTATGTAGCCACTGTAAATTTACTGCCATCTTTAGACAAAACATAAAACTGCTGTTAGGACGCCATTTGACTTTGATCCTTATTCTTTTACTGATATGTGTTAACTTATTAAATATTGATATTCACGCCATCTACTCGACTATAGGCCAAAGATATGGTTCCATGTTTTCGAGCGATGGCGCCACAACCTTCAGCCTATGCTCGAGTAGATGGCGTGAATATTAATATTTAAAAAGTTAACACATATCAGTTAAAGAATAAGGATCAAAGTCAAATGGCGTTTAAACCGTTTTAATTTTCTGTCGAAAGATGGCAGTAAATGAACTGTAGCTACATAATTTACCATGACAGTAACTCTCTTACTTAATGATCAACTGTTTAACGGAGTATGTTTTCCAGCGGAGGTGCGCCAAGCCCTGTCCATGATGAAGCAATGGGCTCCCATGGACGTGGAAGACGCTTTGGAGCTCCTCACACCCAAGTTCACACACCCCGCTGTCAGGAAGTAAGTTATGAACCTTATTTTGTATGAAATAGAATTGATAACAGATTGGTTACTAATGAAGCAATGGGCTCCCATGAACTTGGAAGACGCTTTGGAGCTGCTCACACCCAAGTTCACACATCCCGCTGTCAGGAAGTAAGTTAATATGAACCTTATTTTGTATGAAATAGAATTGAAAACAGCTTGGTTACTAATGATGAAGCAATGAGTTCCCATGGTGGTTGTTTATGACGTGTCACAAGATGGCAGAACCTACAATGCACAAGAAAACGTACCTGAACTGTAGAGGGCAGCACCTTCTTTGGTGTTAAGTGTCAATGTCAAGTTTATGTTTCCGATTTAGACCACAAGATGGCAGACCCTTCAACGCGCACGGCCTCTATACCAAATGTTACCTTATTTTGTAAAAAATATGGAGCGGTTAAGTCTTTTAATGAAATATTAAGAGTAGAGATATACATGTCATTGTACAGTCACCTGCAATAATATGTTACACGACGAAGGCCGCAAAAATATCTGACACGATCTTATTTGTTGAGCCATAAGAGCGTGTCACATTTTTTTGCGGCCTTCGAAGAGTAACATATTATTGCAGGTGACTGTACCTACTCATTATGTTCATAGAGATTTTTATTTAACTCTTTTTTTTCACACACTACAGTTAGTTATAAAAGGCTTGCTACACGGTCGCCGACAAGCCCCCAGACCGCGTGGCCTTGGCCGGTCCCGGACCGTGTAGACAGTTGTTACCAACAAAATTTGACCAAAACTGACCAAGGACAGACCAAGGTCAGACGGTTAGAAGGCTTGTCGGCGACCGTGTAGCAAGCCTTTAATGCTAGTGAAAAAAAATCACGGCAGTCAAGGTGCATAGTAAAATATTGTTATTAACTTCACTTTTTACAGATACGCCATTTCGCGACTGAAGCAGGCACCAGACGAAGATTTATTGCTGTACCTCCTGCAGCTCGTACAGGCGTTGAAATACGAGGACTTCAACGAAATACACGAAGGTAGGATAATACATCACATCTAAGATATCCAAAGTAATCCATCAGTTTGACGACCAGTCTGGCCTAGTGGGTAGTGACCCTGCCTGTGAAGCCGATGGTCCTGGGTTCGAATCCCAGTAAGGGCATTTATTTGTGTGATAACACAGATATTTGTTCCTGAGTCATGGTTGTTTTCTATGTATTTAAGTACATATTTATATGTATCGTTGTCTAAGTACCCACAACACAAGCCTTCTTGAGCTTACTGTAGGACTTAGCCAATCTGTGTAAGAATGTCCTATAATATTTATTTATTTATCAGTTTCATTAATAAGGTAGAAGTACCTACTAGTGCTCGACGCTGCACTAGTATTCGACATGGGCGCTTTATGTCAAAGTGACAAGGATTAAATTTGAATACAGAAAAATCTTCTCCGTTCAAATTTAACCTATATTACTTTGACATAAAGTGCCCATGTCGAATACTACTGCAGCGTCGAGCACTAGTACCTTACCTAAGCACAAAAGGTTTTCAAAAAATATACTGGATTGATAGAGTTCATTTATAAAGTTCATGACATTATCGCGGGCAGGCCTATAATTACACCTTATAAAACAAAGTCCCCGCCGCGTCTGTCTGTGTGTACGTATGTTCGCGATAAACTTAAAAACTCCTGAACGGATTTTCATGCGCTTTTCACCTATCAATAGAGTGATTTTTGAGGAAGGTTGAGGTGTATAATTTGTTTAGGTTTTGTGTAACCCGTGCGAAACCGGGGCGGGTCGCTAGTTAGTAGTTAATGTATTGGTGACTCCCTTATTGTAGAGTACGCGCGTATATGCGGCAAAGATGTGGCCGTGTATTCGGATTCAGAAGGGCGGCTGCTGCAGAGCGGGCCGAGGGGAAGCCAAGCCAGCCTGCTTTCCACCTCTGGTAATTATTGCTCTTTTACCTCTTTGACTGCACCGTTGCATCTACATCTGCAGGAAGCCGTACATATGGCGGGTGACGGAAGCCTATGGAAGAGGCTGGTCAGCAACATTAGGACATTATGTCACGATCCTCAGCATTGAGGGAACGACTGATGATGGTGATGACCTCTTTGGCGGCCCTTATGTATTTATTAAGACCCATCAACGTGCACACTAGCGCCACTGGATTCGTCGATATCTATGAACACAAAACAAAAACGGCCGTTTTAACTTTGGACGCATAGATTGACGAATCCAGCAACATAAAAACTAGTTTGATGTGTTCGAAAGGTACTTAAATACACAATACAGTCCGTAGCGGCCCCCTTTTTTAAATATATTTCGTTAAATTTAAATAATCACGATTATTTAGCAGTGGCGCTAGTGTGCGCGTTAATGGGCTCTATCAGTCTAATAAATTTTACTATAGCGTGTTGTATAGAATAGTCATGAAAGTCAGTAGGTTAATTAACGTTATAACAAATAAATGTTTTTTCTTTACAAAATTAATTATTTGTTGATTGTAGAGTTCTCTTACAAGAAAATTGCAAAAATATTGAACTTGATGAAAATAGACTGTCACTACAATAATGTTTAAGAACCCCGGTTACAGCTGATCACCCAAAATGGGGGGAACCCCTTACAATACCGAGTACTGATATTTGAGAGAGGTACTAAAACCTGTGGCCTTTATTTTTTAACTTTGAAAAATTAAATAGAAACCATTTTTATTTATTTATTTATTTTATTTTAAACTTTATTGCACATACAAAAAGTACAACAGGCGGACTTAATGCCGGTATAGGCATTCTCTATATACCAGTCAACCATAGGGCGAAACAGAAAAGCGTCCATGTGGGTGCATTTTTCAAGCTATTTTCAGCAATTAGGGTCTGTGCGGAAAGAGAAGAGTCGTGAAATGTAGGGGAGACCATACATTCTAATCGTAGAATGTTCAGAGCCCAAACATTCTACGATTAGAATGTATGGGCTCCCCTACATTTCACGACTCTTCTCTTTCCGCACAGATTATATAATAGTTACAATATAATTTGCAGTGCTAACAGCTAGCGAGATGACGTCATCGACGATCAGCCGTCGTTCAGAAGACGACACGCTCACAGACAACACCGACAACAACAATTCTGTCGTTGACAACAATTCTTTCGGGTTTGTACAACATCTTTTTGCGTTTAACCTTTAATTCAACCCTTTGAACGTCACTCTGATAGTGCAATTAGGCTGTTGGTGTGTTAAATTTTGTGTTTCACTCGGTGGCAACATTTGTTTAACCCTCACAAGATTCAACTTTTCAAACCACTCGTTACGCTCGGGGCTCAATTTTGGGATATCTCGCTTGCTCGGGTATCAATATTAGCACGAGCGGTTAAACAAGAACTTTGCCCCTTTGTATTACAAATATAGTTGGTCAAGCAAATCTTGTCAGTAAAAAAAATCGCGAAATTCTAATTTTCTATGGGACGTTAACCCTTCGTGCCTACATTTTTTATATTTGCCGCCTTTTTCTACTCACAAGATTTTCTTGACCAACTATAACTATTAAAGTCAGTCCAAGCTAACTCAGCACGGACATGGCAAAATGACAGAGTGTGTAAGTGCCACCATTAACGTTAAATTTCTGTTCTCTTGCCTGGTTATGACTAATACTAGAGACCGTGCGCGTTGGAGGGTCTGCCATCTTGTGGCCTGAACCGGCAACATATATGCACATGTACATTGCCAAAGCAAGTGCTACCATCTACCGTTCTCGTCGGTACATTTCCTTGTATAGTAGGTACTGCCACCTTGTGGGCTACATCGGAAGCATAAACGACACATTTACGCCTCGCGCCAAAAATCTGACGGCTTCTATGCTGCCGCCTATAGTTCATACAAGGGGACTACTGTTTACTGCGCTGTAATTGGCATTTTTACAAGCTTTTATTTACTTTCACCTGACCGTTGTCTGTTTGACGGTCTGTAATCAAATCTTGCAAGTTAAATTTGATCCACTTCTCGGTTTCCGATGGAGCTGAAATTTTGCATGCATGTATCAATAGGATGACAATGCAATATTATGGTGTCATCGAGCTGATCTGATGATGGAGACCGGTGGTGGCCATAGGAACTCTGTGATAAAACAACGAAACCTAATTGTGTGTTGGTGTTTTTAGAATTGTCTCGATGAGCATTAGTTGCCTGTGGAAAGAAAAGTACTGTCAGCGGTAAAAGATTGTACCAAAAATGAAATTTTTGCCAAAAACTTATCTTATCTTTATATTACAGCGACGGCACCGACCCAACAGAAGAGCGCCTAAACCTGGCAACATTCCTCATATCTCGCGCCTGCAACAACTGCGTCCTAGCCAACTATCTCTACTGGTACCTCCTCATCGAGTGCGAGGATCGGCAGACCACGCAGGAAATGGCTATTAGGAGCATGTACCTTACTGTCATGAGGACGTTTAGTCATCAGCTCGCTAAAGGTAAAAAAACTAACAGAAAAAACTTGTCATGTATAGACAACAGGTGGAAACAATCCTTAGCAGTTCTGGCTGTCATTAAGAACAAGTCGGATAAAAATGAAGTTATCAAGGTACCAGCATCGCTTTTTTTAGTTACGGAACTATCCCATTTACGTAATAATCCCAATACACCTTTTAGTTTTTTAATTAGGGTTCCGTACCCAAAAGGTAAAAAGGGACCCTGTCACTAAGACTCCTCTGTCCGTCTGTCTGTCACCTGGCTGTATCTCATTAACCGTGATAGCTAGACATTTATAATTTTCACAAATTATGTATTCTGCTGCCGCTATAACAAATACTAAAAAAGTACGGAACCCTTGGTGGGCGAGTCCGACTCGCACTTGTCCGATTTTTGTTATTTTTTCGTGTCCTAAAGGTAAAGTGACCCACAATAATATGTCTACTATATTTCCCAGGCACCGCGGAACACCAACGCACTCGCTCCTTCCTCGCTCGCCAACAGGTCTTCATCGACAAACTAGTGAAACTCGTCAAAACCGTCACCCGCGAGAGCGGCAACCGTAACAAGAAGGCCGAACGTCTCCAACAGCTGCTAGCCGACCCCGACGCCTTCAAATTCAACTTCACCAACTTCGAACCTATGCCTTTTCCTCTAGACCCTAACGTGACTATCAAAGGAATCGTCGCTAAGAAAGCTAGTCTGTTCAAATCGGCTTTAATGCCGTCGAAGTTGACGTTTTTGACGACGGAGGGAGTGGAGTATGAAGCCATGTTTAAACATGGGGACGATTTGAGGCAGGATCAGCTGATTTTGCAGATGATTACGCTTATGGACAAGTTGTTGAGGAGGGAGAACTTGGATTTGAAGTTGACGCCTTATAAGGTTAGTTTGTTTTTCGTTGAAATGCTGTGAGTTGAGGGGTTTATATATCGTCGGGTGACAAGCAAAAGTCACTAACTAACACCATTGAAATTATTGGACTATAAACCGTGTTACAAGTGTAATAAAGTGAATTGTTACTTTAATTTTTTGATAGTACTTAGTGACTTTTGCTTGTCACCCGACGATATTTGGTATAGGCTATGTCATGCCCAATTTAAGTTCTTAGAGTGCTTCTAAAATACTTCTACAAATCTTAAAAAAAAGTTATAACTGTGCTCTTATTTGAAAATTCTGACGATATTTTAGAACGCAAAACTAATGCTGACTTAAAATACTGTCCCTTGTATAAAATGGTGTAGATAACAAAACTAAAGTATTACTTGATATCAATTAAATTTTTTTACCTATCTTAAATTATCAGTTTCACTGATTACGGGTTATCACAGCTATGTATAATCTACTTCGAACTACGGCCTTCTATTATGGGGTAATTCTATACAAATTCTTGATACTTTTACAGGTCCTAGCCACAAGCTCAAAGCACGGATTCCTCCAATTCATCGAATCAGTGACCGTGGCCGAAGCTCTAGCCACCGAGGGCACTATACAGAACTTCTTCCGGAAATATAACCCTTGTGAGGGCGCACCGTACGGGGTCAAACCGGAGACGATGGATACTTATATTAGGAGCTGCGCGGGCTATTGCGTTATTACGTATCTTTTAGGTATGTAATAATTCCTTATTTGTAATTCTTAAAATTCTTGTGTTACATGTTATAACCCACAGTTGGCCATAGTCAACAAAAGTTACAGTATGAAATTAACTTAATAAATTGTGATAAAGTTTCCTATTATTTGGTATGTACAATACATAGTCGTGGCGGTGAAACAGTTCAAACAAGTCAACATAGTTGACATATATGTCTCTATGGTTTTTCGAATGCAGGTTGGATAGTTTTACTTTGATAACTGGAAAAGTATAGTTAATTCTGAATACCTACATTTTTTTCCACAAATGGAAACTGCTGATTAATCATCAATAGGTATTCATCCCAACTCTAAATTCATACTAATGTCAGGCGTGTCTCACTCCGCGATTTCGTCGCTTTGCTACAGGTAGCTAAAAGTGCATCCGTTCGGCCCCAACTTTGGGGTTTGCCATAAGCCGCGCGTGGCGCTGTCGCCACCTAGCGGCCATATCTGTGCTGATCGTAACAGACGCGTTTTGTTAGAGAGTGAGTCTTCTGTACTTAGTACTATTATTTATTCTGTGCTAATGTATAATCAGGGGTGCGAAACTCCTTCCTTCGGGCAAACTCGGCTCCGCTCGGCTTAGCATTGCTCCGAGCAATTTGACAGAACTTGTCGTCCCTTTGCGTGCACGACCACAGATAAGATAAAGGCTTGAATTTTGACAACCCTAAATAGCCGAAAGGGATAGTGCCATATATTAGTAACGGATAGCATGATTTGACCCTGAACCGCTGTCAAACTTCAGTTTTGTAGGAAGTTTCCTTTCTGTACGGTAGTACTATTATTTATTGTGATATAATTGTGAATGTGAATCTCCAGGAGTCGGTGACCGGCACTTAGACAACCTGCTGCTGACCAAGTCCGGGGCGCTGTTCCACATCGACTTCGGCTACATCCTGGGCCGCGACCCCAAGCCGCTGCCGCCGCCCATGAAGCTGAGCAAGGAGATGGTGGAGGCCATGGGCGGGATCCATTCCGAGCATTACCAGGAGTTCAAGAAGCAGTGTTATACGGCTTTCTTGCATCTTAGGAGGTCAGTTTTTTTTTTCTTGTCGGCTGTACACGACTAAGTGCCACTTGCACCACCCACATTAACCGGTTAAACCGCTAACCCATTGTCCAATTATACTGGTAACTCCAGATTTAACCGGTTATCCCCGGGTTAGTGAATGGTGCAAGTGGCCCTAAGTGAATGGACCTGTCTTCTATAAACGACACTAACTTTTGACATCGTCTGTGAAACTGAGACTACTAGATGGTGGGCTCAAATTACGGCACTTATGCAATTAAAATTGCGCGAGGCCATGCGCTTGGCGATGAACAGAACAGAACCCTATGGAGTTACCTGGTCTTCAACAGAAGGACATGATGTCACGATCCTCAGTATTGAGGGACCGACTGAAGAAGATTAAACTGAGAACCGAAATGGCTATTGTTGGGGTCCATTCTGAGCATTATCAGGAGTTTAAAAAATTTATACGGTGTTCTTGAATCTTAGGAGGATATTTTAGTCGCTCGTCCCCTATACCCGATTAATTATAGTAACTTACACGACGCTGTCTAAGCGACTCCTACGCGGGCAGACAAATTGACTCTACCTGTCTGCGGGCAGAGACGAATTTACTCTACCTGTGTTAACCGAAAACAGATTTAGGCAGCGGTAAATGACATGAGAGTTTCGTTAAGTTGGCAGCATAATAGTTTGAATTGGTTTTACCTCGGTGGTTGACAATGTTACTGAGCCTTAGCGTTTATCAGTTGCATCCTCAGCTACCTAACCGGGTTCCACAGAAGCAAATTTACTAAAATACTAACACAATAATAATTATAGTTAATTACTGACGTGCAAATATATTGCAATTATGTTTGCAGACACGCCAACCTGATGTTGAACTTGTTCTCCCTAATGGTGGACGCTTCGGTGCCCGACATAGCCCTGGAGCCCGACAAGGCGGTCAAAAAAGTCCAAGACAAATTACGGTAAGTACATAATTCCTGGATCTATATCTGAATCCCTAAAGTCTTTTCTCCTATCTTTGCATTCCCTAATATTGTTTGTCATAGTGATCAGTTGTCCTAACACTCGTATACCCTAATTTTGGTTTCCCTATTATCGACAGGCCGATTTTTTTTTATCCTAATATGTTTTTCCCTAATGGCACTTTCCATATTGAGTATTTATCCTAATGTTATGTAGCATAATTTTTTTTTTGCCTAATTATTGTTAGTTCTATAAATTATATATCCTAACCATCATGTTACCTAATTTTACTTAGCCTATCGTTTCTTGACCTAATACTCGTATGTCCTAATTTAAATTTCCCTCCTAACCTAACCAATAGCAGCATTTCATTTTTGCGAGGATCGCAGTTCTAACCTAACCTAACCCACTTTTGTGGCAGCAGTTCGTTTTTTTGAGGGTCACAGTTCTAACCTAACCTAACCCACTTTTGTGGCAGCAGTTCGTTTTTTTGAGGGTCACAGTTCTAACATAACCTAATCCACTTTTGTGGCAGCAGTTCGTTTTTTCGAGGGTCACAGTTTTAACCTAACCTAACCCACTTTTGTGGCAACAGTTCGTTACCATTCATTATGGAAAATAATTGTTATGATAATTGATCAATAGGAAAAGTAACTGTTATGATAATAGATCATTAGTGCAATAGCCATTAGGTCAAAACAGTTAGAGCATGTTATTTTATGCCAAACATTGTTAGGGATTTCGAAAATATGGTAAAAAACTTTAGGGATCTTGATAGTTATGGTATAAATGTTTAGGACAAATGATTCTTAGGCTAACCATTACATTATGGAAAATAATCGTTATGACAATTGATTGTTAGGGCATGTGCCCATTAGGACAAACCAGTTAGAGCAAGTGACTTTAGGACAAACGTTGTTAGGGATTCAGAATGACACCCATAATTCCACACCAAACTTATACCCGCCTAGTGCGTGTATAAGAAATTTTCTGAAAAGAAACTCACTAATGGCTCAACCGATCATATTCAATATAATTTTCGTGGAAAATATTTATTAAGTCTGTGATGTGCGGAAAGAAAAGAGTCGTGGAATGTAAAGGGGCCCACAGATTACCAGTTCGCCGGACGATATAGTCAGACCATAAAAAGTCTGCAGCGATTTTGATAGCCTACGCAGTGCAAGTGTCATTTTAAAACGTCAAACTTCTATGAAATTATGACGTATAAATAACACTTACACTGCGTGAGCTATCAAATCCGCTGCAGACTTTTATTGGTGCGACTATATCAGCCCGTGTTGTACGGAGCCTTCAAATTTTGAGTTTAACTGACAGGCTGATATCGTCCGGATACATTCTATGACTTTTCTTTCTTCTTTTTTTTTCAATTTTTTTATACGTTCGGTACAAAAGTAATATAAAGTCGCACCAAACAAAGTCTGCAGCGGATTTGGTAGCCCACGCAGTGTAAGTGTTAAGTATACGTCATAATTTCATAGAAGTTTGACGTTTAAAATGACACTTGCACTGCGTGGGCTATCAAAATCGCTGCAGACTGTTTACGGGCTAACTATACTTGGTCAAGCAGATCTTGTCAGTAGAAAAAGGCGGCAAATTTGAAAAATGTAGGCACGAAGGGAGATCGTCTCATAGAAAATTTGAATTTCGCGCCTTTTTCTACTGACAAGATTTGCTTGACCGTCTATATATAGGTACATTATTTTGGACTTTCGGAACAATTATTCCCAAAAGTATTCACTACAAAAAAACGCTCCTAGCAGCCTTAATGTTATTTTTAAAGACCTATCGAATGGTATGCCACGAGTAGATTTTTAATATTTTAACAATAACTTATTTTGTTTTTAGACTGGACCTTGGCGACGAGGAAGCGGTACACTATCTTCAGAACCTCCTGGACATGTCAGTAACAGCTGTCATGGCGGTCCTAGTGGAGCAGTTCCACAAATTCGCGCAATACTGGCGTAAATAGACAGACAATACAATATACAATAGTGTCGTCCCCAGTTCGCCTGTTCAACCCACAGGCAAAAAAACCTCCAGACTGAGCATAGTCGCGCTACCCCCTCTGCCACGCATACGGTAATTTTACTCCAGGTTCGAGTCGAAAGTGTCTTTGTGTGACGTCCGTGTCTTTGAACGGACCAATCACGGCACGGGACTTCGCTCACCTAGCGGAAGCAGTTATAAAGTTGACCCAAAAATTTTTTATTAAGCTATGAGCTTCATCACATATGTTCCTTGAGTAATTCTAAGCATTTCAAGCCTGGGAGCCAATAAGAAATGTGTGTCTACTCGGATTTGTAATGGATTCAAACTTTCAACCCCTTTTTAACCCTGTTAGGGGATGAATTTTACAAAACGCTGAAATTACTTTTCCTGTCTTTTAATAATATCCCCAAATACAAAGATTCAAGTCCCGCGTTCGAAAATTTTTTTGATATCCATACAAACTTTCAACTCCTTTTTCACCACCTTAGGGGATGAATTTTCAAAAACGCTGAAATTAGTTTTCTTGTATTTTAATAATATATCGTTTTACGAAGTTTCAAATTCCTAGCTTAAAATAAAACTTGAACCCCATACAAACTTTCATCCCCTTTTTAACCCCCTTAGGGGTTGAATTTCTCAAAATCGCTTCTTATCTCTTGTACACTTTATAAATGTAATCTAGTGTGCAAATTTCAACTTTCTATCTTTTGTAGTTTCGGCTCCGCGTAGCAAAAATCTCCAACCAAATTTTTCACCTTTTTACGTTTTTCTTGTAAAATTACTATGAAATTGAAAAAACAAATATCAGCAATGAATTCTACGTCTTTGGTTTATACGAAAATGATACCAAACTTGCCCTAGTACCCACCAGGATCAGAGTAGATTTTTTTTAAAGATGACGGATGGCGGCCGTCTTTGTACCCCACCCTCCCCCCCACTTCACGCTAGAAATGCTTAGAATTACTCAAATATCAGATGTGATGAAGCTCATAGCTTAATAAAATTTTTTTGGGTCATGTATGGCAGCGTTACATAACTGACTCCAGTAACCTCGTCCCGCGCACCCCCGCATTTTTGGCATCATCGGTTGCATGAAATAATTGCTCTAAACTCGGTCTAGAGGATTCAACCCGACCACAATAGACAATTTTTGTATGCATCTATCTAATTATCATAAACTGATGCAATTGTCACTTGGTATATAGTTTTTAAAAGAAATTAAAAACGATTGAGTATAGATACCTATAGCTTGTAATCTTGTAATTTAGTATAATGCATATATTATTACGAAGTGTTGCTTGTAAGGTAATCCTTTTTGTACTGTGATAATAGTATTATAAAATAAAATATATTAATATTTTGAAATTGTTTTATTTTCACATCTATGGTTACCATATCGAACAATAATATATTCAGAGATTCTGGTTTTATGGATATTTCTCTCTTCACCAGTAGATGTAGGGGAACTGTCATTCTATAGAACTTGGTAACTATGTAAACAAACCGCCATATTGAAATTGTCGTAGAATGATAATTTACTACTTACTAGTGACTTTTGTTTACATAGTTAGCAAGTTCCGTAGAATGACACTTTACATATGGCTAATGTTTTTAATCTTCGAGAGCCAGCTCAATTACTGATATGAGATTTCACAATAAATAGGAAATAACAAGTGTTATCAACAAATCCTTTTTTAATGTACCTATATATTATCTTTGTTATCTTACAAATTACAATACAGCTTTTTTTTTTTAGGTACCTTCATTTATTTTACGTATAACACCAAGACAACAAAAATAAATAACTTATTTACATAACATAATACTTATTTGGAGCATTCCACGGACTGTCCCGTACAAACGGATTTTATTTCCTGTGTTGCGATTTTTATTTCGGCATTTTAAGCAAGCCATTATTTATCTGTGAATATTTTAACCATTTGTCATAGAAAAGAAAACTCTTATACCTGTAAATCTTCAGAAAATTCGCGTTTGTACGGGACAAACGGTAGACAATTTCATGGAATGCTCCATTTGATACATTTGCATATATTATTTACCCAGGTGATTCTATTAGACGCAAGCATAAATGTCTGAACAAAAACTTCTGCTTATATTATAAAAATAAGCTAAAATCTCGATATCTAAATATGTATAGTATACTCTCTTTCCGATTCATTTAGTGTGAAAATGATCAGTCATTTTTACTTCCCTGAAAATGTTAATATTCTTTACACAGTGACCTCACGTGTTAGCAGCCATAAGATCACCCCCGTTAGCTATGCAGTCGCTTGCCACATATATCTTGCTGCCCGTTGCTGTTTGTATGACATCGCACGCCGCTATTTCAGCATAGTTCACACCCCCGATAACATATACTAACACACTTTTAGGCTTGAGCGGAAACCCACCTACTCTAGTATCATTTTTAAGTAATTTAACTAAGTTTTTCGCATCTTTGCAACCAAAATCTAGGTCGCTTTGGGGTTTTAAGTTATCTATTTTCTCGTTAAAAGTTTCTATACCAACTTTAAAGTTCTCTACTATTTTTCCACCAACTTTTAAATCTGGTAACGCAGATAGTTTAGTTAAAATGTCTAGTAAGGAATCAGATGTCAATATAGTATTGCAAAGTGTTGCTATCAAGGGTATGTAGCCTCCATTGAAGACATATCCTGGAGACGATTTACTGGAGTCCTCAGGAGGAAGCATTTTAAGTTTGTTTGCCGTAGTTTGGAAACTGTTCTGCCATTTTGGTAATCTGTCACTTAAGTTTCCAAGATTTGAAATGTTAAGAGACAACTTTAATGTTGATGGTTGAATCAACAAACCAGCATTGATCAAATTGTTAAATACATATAAGAAATTGTATCCAAAAGCTAGTAAATACTTGTTCACTAGTGAATTATATTCGTCATAGGACAGTCCTTGTGTCAAACTTAGTAAACACATAAGCCGTAAGCTGTTGTAGATGTGTATGTCAGTGCCAAAATTCTCATCAACAAAAGTGAAGTTTGATTTCTTATTTTTGTTATTAAGCATATCTGTCTCTGTCACTTTGAGGTTCTCAAACTTATTGCTCATTTCTGAAATGATGGTTTCACAGGCTAATACATGGTTGACTAGACTTTGCTTGAAAAGTGTGACCTGTTGTAATTTTGTGGCCACAAAATGCTTAATTTCTTGTATTCCCAATGCTTTTATATCTTCATTTTTCAGCAGTTTGGCTTTTGAGCTGAGAACACTTAGTACTTCTGAGAAATGTCTATGTTTTATCTCTCCATATAGGCAATCTATTGAACTATCTAAAGTCATAATTGTAGATTTTGCTTCCGTTTTATCTTCTTCAAAGTCAAAATTCAGCTTTCCTTTCTTTATCTTAGTGTCTTTAACATTTAGCTCTAAATGTCCACAAGTAATTTTAAATATTTCACTCAGCAGTCCACTGTATGTAGCAGGAGTGAGAAGACTAGAGGCATAATCCTGGCTTCTATCAATAACTATCAGTGCACCAATTTCATTTGAACTATCTTCCGTCAAGAAATCCCTTGCATATGTTTCATTATAAACCTCAAGCATATCCAAAACACTTGCTGACAGTTTCCCAACTGAAAAAATAGCTTTAGGCCGGCCTATGACATGGAATAAACTCCACAATGACATGGAAATGCTTGACAATAAGGAATGGTTTTGCTCAACAAATAACTGCTTGAATAGAAAAGGCAGTTCTAAGCTTAGTAGCTGCTCATCTAAGGCCATTAGTTCCCAGGTAAATGGGTGCAGTTTGACTACACCATATAGGCCTCTGCTCTCTAGTAGAGAATCATAAGAGCATACTACTTTTGGTACTATTATAATGTGGAAGCAGTTCTGGTCAGCTAGGGAGGAGTTTTGGCTGAGTACAGAAGATATCTGGTCAAGGACACACTTGTACTTCTGGATGCAGGATGGGATGAAGTATACTCGGTTTGTATTTGCTGTGGGACCCAACTGCGGGTCCATTTTGTAGATTTTCTCAATACCATGTTGTCTGTAATAGAAATTAATTATTAAAAGTACACCTACACTACAATTACATCAACTAGAGCAGTAAGAAAAATGTGTATTTTAAAAGCTATGTCTAATAGGAAAAAATATTTGGGATTTTATCAGCAACAAGCAACAACAGCAAAACAATATGTTACATATGGTATGAGGAACTATTATAAAAAAAAATTGCTTATTTAGTGCCAGCACAGAAGGTTTCTTCTGCCCCCACTTTGGAATGTAAATATGCAGACAACTTTGTTAATTAAAAATATTCAATTTCTTAACCAATGATCTATCTATCTCTTACATCCAGTGTAACTTACCGTAGCCAGATGACGCCACAAATTCTTTCCAAGGGTTTGATTAGTACGGGATCAATAATTAAGTCCTTTTTATCGCCACATAGCGACAGTATCCGTTCTAATTTGCATTGAGATATGACGCTCAAAGAACTTAGTTTGAGGGAAAGTGGATGCTCCATGTTTCTGCTCATTTTATCTTTGTAAGGAGAAAGGTTGTCTTGAGTCCTAAACTTTATGCATTACGTATCAATAACATCATCTTAATTTAAGGAATAAAGACAAAACTACCGGAGAAAATATCAACAAATACACCCACACATTCCAATAAGAGAGGCAGCCGCAGCGCAGTGTCAAACTTTTGTCATTGTCAAAGTGTCAAAATGACATTGACAACATCTTTGACGTTTTAAAATGTTGCCGGGACATAATATTTATATTAAAAGTAAACCGATCAGTACAAGAGCTTTCTTGCTAGAACATTCTAAAATCTATCCATTTGAAGCATAATAATGGATAACGCTTCTTAATAAACTCATACAATTAGCCATAATGATAACATATCAAGCTACGAAAAACAATTACATCGATTTATTCAACGGTTTCAATGACAATATCCGGTCATGCGCGTAGTTGATTTGTCGCCGTCGTAATATCCTCCCCTCCGCCCCTTCACCGCGGAGCTGTCTCTCGTCGTCGTATAGCGAAAATTTGGAAATGGCTTCAAGAATTATCAGGAAAATTGTAAGTTTGTAGCTCGGTGTCCCACTTTTAACATTCCTTGCGAGTAGTGCATGTAATATTTGTTTAATCAATCCAAACAGGCCGTACGCTTTTATTCTTGCATTCCAAAAATAGACTAAGTATAGCTATGTCGAAGAATTACATAAAAGAGCTTTTGAAGCCTTTTCGTGAGAGTAAAGTGTTAGGAAGTTGGCTGAAGTGGTTCGAAGCTGGTGCCGGGGGTGGCGCCGGAGGGCATGGGGTCGCGGAAACTAAGGTTGAGTGTGGTTTTTTGTGTTATTTCTATTGTTATGTGGTTTAGAGGTTATGTGACGGATTTCTTGGTATTCTTCAGGTCCCGGTGACGAAAGTAGGGACGGCGCAGTACAGCTCGGGTGTGAAGCGGGTGACGTTAATCCCTGGTCATGGGATCGGCCCGGAGATCACCGTGGCAGTGCAGAAAATATTCGAGGCCGCGAAAGTCCCCATTGAATGGGACGAAGTGGACGTCACAGCTGTTAGGGTAAGCCCTTGCGTGTTTGTACACGAACTGGAGTGATGATTGTGAATCTGTAAACAGTAATTTGAGTGAGATTCCATAGTGATACAAATGTTGTTTGGAGACCGGTCTGGCCTAGTGGGTAGTGACCCTGCCTATGAAGCCGATGGTCCCGGGTTCGAATCCTGTTAAGGGCATTTATTTGTATTATGATACAGATATTTGTCCTGAGTCATGGTTGTTTTCTATGTATTTAAGTATTTATATATTATATTATATATATCGTTGTCTGAGTACCCACAACACAAGCCTTCTTGAGCTTACCGTGGGGCTTAGTCAATTTGTGTAAACATGTCCTATAATACTGTCCTATAATACTTACTTATGTTACTGCTTTTGGCATAATGAGACACAACCTTGGCCAAAACTATTTAAATTGAGTTTTTTTTTTAATTAAGTATTTTAAAAGTATCATGTTAATTAAATAACCATTTGGAGCAATAAAAGAAACTATATTTATTCAGAAATACTTTAAAAATGTTGCTACAATTGTACCTCAAGAAAAACATAATTTAATAAGCCTGAGCAGTATTATAGTAATGTAACTGAATATACTGTTTCAATGAAGTTGTATGATCTTCCAGGGCCCAGATGGAAAGTTCGGCATCCCCCAAAAGGCCATAGACTCGGTGAATGAGAACAAAATCGGGCTCAAGGGGCCTCTCATGACCCCCGTTGGCAAGGGTTACCGCTCCCTCAACTTGGCCCTCCGCAAGGAGTTTGACCTGTATGCCAATGTGAGGCCTTGCAAGAGTTTAGATGGGTAAGTTTTTTTTAATTCATCTTATAAGACATGTCCTCTTGTTGTTAGCAGTGTTTTACATATAAATAGGTGTGTTTTATTTATGTTTTTTTTTTGTATGTTATCAATGGACTTGCATATTTATTGCCATTGTATGAAATTGAATGGCATTCAATTAAACCTGTTCTTGAATCTTAATTTTTAATTAAATGTTAATCTTTGTTTATTTTTTTTTAAACCATTGTAATTCCAGCAAATCTTGGAATCATAACAGTTAAGATTTAAGATGAACAAATAATAATAAAAAATAAGATAAATAAGATCATGAGAGTTAAGATGCCCAGAAAACCTTTTTATTTAAGAGGATTTTTTTTTGATCTCAATTGTATTGTCTAATAATTGTACATATGATTTTTCTGAATAAGAATCAGATCACATTTTAATCAGTCAAACGGATTTTCCATTTGATTTATTGACATCATTCATTCACATCCGTAAAGAGCTTATCTGGTACGAGCGGTACATGAGTGTCTAGACAATGTCAGATAGTGTATCTGCCGAGATAAACTTGAATTGTGATATGAATGACCTTAGTGATTGCCAATCTGGTCACACCCCCAAAAATCCATGTTTTTACATTTTATCAGAATGGGCTTGGCTATTTTTCCAGTTGCGATTTGGCAATGTTTAGCTCTTGACACACCTGTGAACCGACAAGTCTCCTTGGAAAAGCAGCCTTAAGGTTCCGTCACACAGGCGCACTTCCCGGGCGTTTTTTATGTAAAAGCGGCGCGCCCAGCTCACGCGCCGCCCGGTAAACGCGCCTGTGTGACGAAGCCTTTATACTTAATAGGTGCTTCCAGTCTTATGTTTTACGCATTATGTGTGAAACCAAATAATCTACCTATATTATATATAATAGAATAGAATAGAAAAACGTTTATTGCAAAAACTAAAAAATATTGATAATAATTGTAAGACAATCTTCACTTTATTTGTGGTAACAGGCTATTAAAATCGTTATACAATTTTCAGAAAGTCCTCCATTAATATAAAATAGTAATAACTGTAAAACCGTTTCCCATATGGGTACCTATGTTGAAGCCAAATTTTCTTCAAAATAACTGCAATTATCGTAAAACGGGGTGAGTAGGTTTCGCGGGGAGAGGTGGGTTATGAATGGGGAGAGAAGGTTTGAGAAGGGATTTTAAGGCTACTGCTACAAAAATAATTACAATTTAAAATGGAGCTATGGTAATACGCATAATAAAAAAATCGATCCAACAATCTTCCAAAATCTTTGTATGAAAACCCCTCTCGCCCCAAATACGAGGCACTACGGGGTGAGGTGGGTTTCCTCTTTATCGTCAAAGTTATGAAATGGAAATAAATTTTTATCGAGGTTTGAACTACAGTTTTGACCTTACTCACCCCATTTTACGGTACCTATAGCCAATCATAATCGGGTTTTGTAAACGCCTTTACTAACTTTACCTTTAACCGACAGACTTACAAAACTGTAACCAAACACTCATAGCCATAATTACTAGTACTCCGTAACGCGACACTGATAAGTCGGCTCTTATGACACATAACTTCGACCTTCTGCTAGATTACAGGCAACTACTTGTGGAGCAATGTGATAATTTTCTACGACATGTGCAAATTGACAATTTATGGATATTGAGTTGGAAATACTTTTAATGGCTTAGAGCCTGCGCGCACTGCGATTAAATTTTTGCGACACGATTTATAAATCACGCTGTATTACATATTTTCTTGTAGCATGTGCGCGCACCGACATATAAACACATACGTTGCATTTCTGCGACAAAATTATCGCGCGACAAAAAATCGTAGTGCGCGCTTGGCCTTACAGTACACGGCTTAGGGCCCCCCCACATCTGGCGTCTTTCGAGCGTCGGCGTCTGTCGGCGTCGGTCCAGCGCTATGGAAAATGACGTCGCTGCGCAGTTGCGTCGACGTCGGCCATAGAATTGTAGACGCCGACGCTCGAAAGACGCCAGATGTGGGGGGGCCCTTATACAATAATAATGGGCACTTGTGTATTTCCTAATTTATTAATTGATTTGAAAAATATGACACGCAAGCAAAGAAACGACAAAGTGCCTAATAAATTTAAAATATATGAAAATTAATTAGTTTTAAACCACACTTGTATGATTGGTTAATATTTAGTCATTAGGTTCAATATTAGCTGAACACGACTTTGTTAAGAGCATAAGAAGAGATTGATTACCCTTCCCTTTCTAATTAATACAGTTAGAAAAAGACGGGTAGTCTATCTCGCGTGCGAGATACTGTTGCGGCGCTCTTGTGCTAAACCCACTGGCCATTCTGAACTCTGAACACTGCCCACTTAGTTGATGCCAACCATCCATAAAAAAAAACATTTTGTTTCCTTATAAGCAAAGGCATAATTATATTTTCTTTGTACTACTTACATAGACTAGGAATCCTCTAGACCGAGTTTAGAGCAATTATTTTATGCAACCGATGATGCCAAAAATGCGGGGGTGCGCGGGACGAGGTGAGCGAAGTCCCGTACCGTGATTGGTCCGTTCAAATACACGGACGTCACACAAAGACACTTTCGACTCGAACATGGAGTAAAACTACAGTATGCGTGGCAGAGGGGGTAGCGCGACTATGCTCAGTCAGGAGGATGTTTTGTCTGTAACTACTTATTTTCGATACTAAAAGGTCATAAACCCCATTTACTACGCCACACTTGGTACTACAACACATGTAGCGATCAGGTGCCAAAATCGGGGGACATGAAATGTGCTGAAGCGAAGTTTGTTTCTCATTCCGGAGTGACATTCGTAGAAGTACTACAATATAAAAACGAGATAAGAATATTAACAATAGCTACACATAGTGTTGTAGAAATTATTTCAGCTTCACGCTTATCAATATCAACAGATATTAGATATCAACTTGTCGTTAGCATTCGTAGTTAAAATTAGTACGCTTATTTACTGAAACGTACGCCTATCTGCGTGGTATGATGTTTTTTGCGTGTTTTATATTTTATAATAACATAGGATTTATAGGATGCTTATAGGTTCTTATGCTGATTAGTGTTAGGCTAGGTTCACACGTCGTTAATTTTCCCGTATGTATACAGTCGACGTCAAAGATTTGTATCCACTTTTGCACCTTACTCCCTTGTAATAAGGCGAAAAATGTAAACATATCTTTGACGTCGTCTGTACCGAATACGAGATTTTATCGAATATCGTAGTGCCACAAAATTATTGTATGGCAACATTCAAAATCGTTCACACGGCCTCTATACGGGAAAGCCATCTAGCCCTCCTTCAGGAATAACAGTGTATATGTACTTACTTACTGCCGAGGCGCAGCGACCCGAAGTGGATCTTGGCCTCTGACACTAAGGAACGCCATGCTTCTCTGTCTAGCGCCGTTTCTGTCCCATCGACGGCACCGAGCTCGTTCAGATCTTTCACGACCTCATCGCACCAGCGATACCTAGGACGCCCAACCGGTCGTCGACCATCCGGACGGCCCGAGTACGCTCTCCAAACCGCTCGATCTTCACCCATACGGTATATTTACCTTTATTTATTTATTTTTCCAGTATTAAAACCCTATACGACAACGTGGACGTGGTGACCATCCGCGAGAACACAGAGGGCGAGTACTCCGGCATCGAGCACGAGATCGTCGACGGCGTGGTGCAGAGCATCAAGCTGATCACCGAGGAGGCCAGCAAGAGGGTGGCCGAGTTCGCCTTCCAGTTCGCCAGGGACAACAAGAGGAAGAAGGTCACCGCTGTCCACAAGGCCAACATCATGTAAGCGAAAATTGAGAATGTCCTCTATTCCTTTAACAATAAGTTAGGTTTTGCTTGTACTGTCGTTTGCCTTGGCTCTAGCCTGTAGTAACATAGCATCAAGCTGATCACTGAGGAGGCCAGCAAGAGGGTGGCCGAGTTCGCCTTCCAGTTCGCCAGGGACAACAAGAGGAAGAAGGTCACCGCTGTCCACAAGGCCAACATCATGTAAGCGAAAATTGAGAATGTCCTCTATTCCTTTAACAATAAGTTAGGTTTTGCTTGTACTGTCGTTTGCCTTGGCTCTAGCCTGTAGTAACATAGCATCAAGCTGATCACTGAGGAGGCCAGCAAGAGGGTGGCCGAGTTCGCCTTCCAGTTCGCCAGGGACAACAAGAGGAAGAAGGTCACCGCTGTCCACAAGGCCAACATCATGTGAGTGTCTACTGGCATCTATTTGTACTCTGGCATCCACGAGATCGACGACGGCGTGGTGCAGAGCATCAAGCTGATCACCGAGGAGGCCAGCAAGCGGGTGGCCGAGTTCGCCTTCCAGTTCGCCAGGGACAACAAGAGGAAGAAGGTCACCGCTGTCCACAAGGCCAACATCATGTAAGCGAGAATTGAAAATGACTTCTATTTCCTTAACTTAAAGTTCAGTTTTGCTTGGACTTCGACGGCATGGTGCAGAGCATCAAGCTGATCACCGAGGAGGCCAGAGGATGGCCGAGTTCGCCTTCCAGCTCGCGAGGGATAACAATAGCATTGACGATTGGTAGGCCTTATGTTGTTTAAAAAAGGTTTACAAATGGAGTAATGGATTGTGTCAGTTTATGTACATTAACATTTCGGTAGGTAAGTCGTGAGGTACATACATACATAGTATACATATAATCTCGCCTATTTCCCAGAGGGGTAGGCAGAGACCACAGATTTCCACTTGCTACGATCCTGACATACCTCTTTCGCTTCCTTCACTTTCATAACATTCCTCATACATGCTCGCCGGTTTAGGAGGTTTGGGATTACGATTCGTCACTACTGACGAAAGTGCACAAAAAATACATAAATGCGTTTTTAGGAACTTAGTTGAAAAGTGACGAATGTGTCCGGGATCTTCAGGTTTAGTTGTGATATATCATTAAATTGCATTTTCTTTGTTCTGATATTATTTGTTTTTCCGTCATACCCCATTTATTACGCCACACTTGATACTATAAAAAACGTAGAAATCAGGTGCCAAAATCGGGGAATATTAAATATACTAAAGTGAAGCTTGTTTCTTATTGGTTGAGGGACATTCACGGACGTTCTACAATACAATGCTTACTAAAATGTGAATTGCGAGTTAAATAATTGTACCAATGTGCCAACACAGCCAACGGAAAAATTCATTTCAATTCAATTACAAAAATTGCGAAACTTGCCACATTGAAATAAGAACTCAAAATTTCCTATGAAGAACCCTCAAAAATGGAAACTTCTTTGAAACTTCTGTGAAATTCTACACTCGTTTCTGAGAACTTACCAGAAACTTGTAAGTTATTATTATTAAGTTCTAAAACTTGCACCATTGACGTTCGTGTGTGCAATGGCATGCTTGAATACTACTGAATTTCTGAAAACTAATGTTTTTTTTTTCTAATTTACTTCCAGGCGTATGTCGGACGGTCTCTTCCTCCGCTGCTGCCGCGACCTGGCCACTAAGTACCCCGACATCAGGTTCGAGGAGCGCTACCTGGACACCGTCTGCCTGAACATGGTGCAAGACCCCTCCAAGTTCGACGTATTGGTGAGTAACAAACCGACCTTACAACTTTAAGATAAGGTCCACAACTGCATAACTCCAGGCGTATGTCGGACGGCCTCTTCCTCCGCTGCTGCCGCGACCTGGCCACCAAGTACCCCGACATCAGGTTCGAGGAGCGCTACCTCGACACCGTCTGCCTGAACATGGTGCAAGACCCCTCCAAGTTCGACGTATTGGTGAGTAACAAACCGACCTTATAACTTTAAGATAAGGTCCACAACTGCATAACTCCAGGCGTATGTCGGACGGCCTCTTCCTCCGCTGCTGCCGCGACCTGGCCACTAAGTACCCCGACATCCGGTTCGAGGAGCGCTACCTGGACACTGTCTGCCTGAACATGGTGCAAGACCCCTCCAAGTTCGACGTATTGGTGAGTACAAACACAAACCGACCTTACAACTTTAAGATAAGGTCCACAACTGCATAACTCCAGGCGTATGTCGGACGGCCTCTTCCTCCGCTGCTGCCGCGACCTGGCCACTAAGTACCCCGACATCCGGTTCGAGGAGCGCTACCTGGACACCGTCTGCCTGAACATGGTGCAAGACCCCTCCAAGTTCGACGTATTGGTGAGTAACAAACCGACCTTATAACTTTAAGATAAGGTCCACAACTGCATAACTCCAGGCGTATGTCGGACGGCCTCTTCCTCCGCTGCTGCCGCGACCTGGCCACCAACTACCCCGACAGGTTCGAGGAGCGCTACCTGGACACCGTCTGCCTGAACATGGTGCAAGACCCCTCCAAGTTCGACGTATTGGTGAGTAACAAACCGACCTTATAACTTTAAGATAAGGTCCACAACTGCATAACTCCAGGCGTATGTCGGACGGCCTCTTCCTCCGCTGCTGCCGCGACCTGGCCACTAAGTACCCCGACATCAGGTTCGAGGAGCGCTACCTGGACACCGTCTGCCTGAACATGGTGCAAGACCCCTCCAAGTTCGACGTATTGGTACGTACAAACCGACCTTATATTTTATGTGTGAACCTTTCACACATGGTACAGACATAGAGGAGAGTTATTGAACAAAAAAATAAGGTTAAATAAACTCAATTGTTAACTAGGAAAACTTAAATCAGTGTTAGTAAAAATTCATGTCTTCAGACGACAACCAAAAGTAATCAATTCATGCAAAAAAAAGCAGACCACAAAGGCCTAAAATACTTATAAATTTTATAAACTTAAAACCAACTAAGCCATACTAGTAACAAAACAAGGTTGATTTTTGTGTGATTAGTGAGTTTGGTTGTCATCTGACGATTTGTTACTGAACTTTTGAATTTTGACAAAACTACATGTATTTTATTTATGATTTTCATAGATAAAACAGAAGCAACATGCCTTGATATAATAGACGGGTTCACACAAAAGGCAACAACTTGGTCGGAACTAGTGGGAATAACCCGACACAACAGGTCTATGCCGTCCATGCTGCTTCTGTGGACCCACCTTGAGGCGTTCTACAAAATAATTATATTTGGTTTCTATGTTCCAACTTAAAAGCAATTCATACAATATCGATTGTCTATTTTCAGGTGATGCCCAACTTGTATGGTGACATCATGTCTGACATGTGCTCGGGTCTCGTCGGCGGCCTGGGTCTGACCCCCTCAGGAAACATCGGCAAGAATGGAGCACTCTTCGAATCTGTAAGTATCCAGGCCTATTCATAGACCAGCCCTATTATACTCAGGTGCAGTGATTAAATGTAGATGGTGCTTTATTTTAAATGAAAATTAGAAAATTTGCTCCCATACAAAAATTAGGGACACACCTTTTTTGTATGGGAGCAATTTTTTTTCTGCTGCGTTACCGTACAAAATGTAACTTTTGTCTGATCAAGTTGGTAATTTTAATGTGTTAATTAAACACTTATGGATCTAATAATGTCCGTGTAACCAAAAAAGTAAAAAAATTAAAATGGTTTTGTAATTTTTTTTGTTGGCGAGTCTATGAAGTCAGTGTTCTAAAAGTTGATTCACCCGTGTGACCGCGGCGTTGTATTGAAATGAAGTGTTGTTATATAGTCTTATCCATAAAGAGGCGTACTAGATGTAGTTACGCTTCCAAATTACGAAGTTTTTACGGCATCGTCTTGGGTAGTCCCATTCGTTTTTCGTCAAGTTCTTAAATTAGTCCTATTCTACTTTCGTCACTCATTCTACATTGAAAGCCACCAACGATTGTAACGAATGTAGAATGGGTGACGAAAGCAGAATAGGACTAATTTAAGAACTTGACCAAAAACGAATGGGACGACCCAAGACGATACCGTTTTTACTGTTTCCTGTTTACAATGTCTTTGACGACTTTTTATACAAGTCGTATTTTTTGAAATATAAAGTGAATAATAATTATAATAATCAAACAAAAGTAAGTCTGTTTCACAAAGTATATGCGTGTACTAACCGGTGTGGATTGTGTTCGTCCACTAACACATGTTCAAAATCAGTTTTTGCATGATATCAAATGTGTTACTAAACATTAAAATGTCCTGTTACTACTAAACCTTCTGTTATGTCTAGTGTTTGAATTTAGGGTATTTACCAATAAATTAGTTTTAGTTTATTTATGTGACAAAATTGGAATCAAATTTGTCGAAATTATTTGAAATACATAATCATTTTGACTTACAATTAGTCGAAATTTTTGATTTCGAATTTAGGGGTATTGGTTGGAGTACAACTAATATTCAAATAGGGAATGAAGTCAGTTAACATAGAAATTAGAAATTCATTCGTGTATTAATCAATAGCCATTTAATTCATTGGTGCCATCGTACCTACCCTTAAAACACCTAACTGTCCTAACCTTATATCATGTGTCAGGCCAAAAGTACGGAAACAAATTATTTGATGCTTCCGTTTTACAAGGTGTATCGCCAGTAAAAGTCTTGTCGGCCATGAAATAAGTAGTTAGATCAAGAAAAGCCTGTAACGATTTTGATAGCACACGCAGTGCAAGTGTTATTTTAAACATCAAACTTCTATGAAATTATGACGGATAAATAACACTCGCACTGCGTATGCTGTCAAAATCGTTACAGACTTTTCTTGGTCTAATTCTTGTTATTTCATGGACGACAAAACTTACTGGCGACACATCGTTTAAAACTCTAAGGCCCACTTGCACCACTAACCCGGGGTTAACCGGTTTAACCTGTAGTTGCCATGGTCACCCATACAATTTGACACTAGGTTAACGGTTTAACCGCTTAACTCCGGATTAGTGGGATGGTGCAAGTGGGCCTAAAAGAAGCCGGGCACCGGAACATCATTTTAAACAATCGGTTACTCCATAGTTGTCTATGAGAGGCTTTATCCCTTGTATTAAGCTCGTTCCCATACTTTTGGTCAGCATTCTGGGCTATAACCGCGAAAATCGAAGTTCGCAAATTGCGAGGATTTTTCTCTGTCACTCTAATTACGCCTTCGGTGGAGTAAAAGAGAAAGATCCCCGCAATTTGCGAATTTCGGTTTTCGCGGTAGCCGCTCTGTTAACGTTGGTGCCGTTTGAGACGCATGCCACTAACCTGCAGGTGCACGGAACAGCTCCAGCCATCGCCGGGCAGGACAAGGCCAACCCCACCGCGCTGCTGCTCTCCGGCGTCATGATGCTGCGCCACCTCGGCCTCCACGACCACGCTGAACGCATCCAGGCCGCCTGCTTCACCGTGCTGCGCGAGGGACAGGTGCTGACCGAGGACCTGGGCGGGAAGAGCACTTGCACGGCGTATACTAATGAAATTATTAAGAATTTAGATTAAGGGGACCGTGACCTCGAGGTGCAGTTTAAAGCTGGTAAATTGGCGTAAACCGCCGCCTATAGTTAATTTCTTTTAGCATTAGAAAGAACTTGCAAGAAGGTAAGCGATCTTGACATGTCTTTTAATTGAAAAACGCTTTTTAAAAATCAAAAACTATTACTTATGAAAGCAGAAGAATATAAATGATCGTATTAGATTCATAATTGTTACATATTTGCCGTAATTTATTTTTAAAATGTGTTTTTCTATTAAAAGACACATCAAGATTGTTTACCTTATTTCTAATGCTAAAAAAAAACAAACTATAGAGTTGTGCCGTTCTCGAGAACGTTCTCCGTTTACTATGGGGAATATTCTCGAGCGAGAAAGTTCTCCGTACAAAACAGAACGTTCACGTGAACGGCACAACTATACCGCCCACAGACAAGACGTCCTCTAGACGGACCTTAGAGCAATTATTTCATAAAACCGATGCTGCCAAAAATACAGGGGTGCGGACAAGGTGAGCGAGTCCCGTGCCATGATTGGTCCGTTCTAAGACACTTCACCGAAAATGGAGTAAAACTACAGTATATTTGTAGCAGAGGGGGTAGCGCGACTATGCTCAGTCTGGAGGATGTCTTGTCTGAGCCGCGGCCATACATGAGGCGGGGACGGATGGGTATGTCGTATGAATGCACCTATTCCTGTCTGTGCCTAGAGTGGGACAAATGGGAGTACACCCTAGATTTATGGACGCCTCGCCCGAGATATTGTGACGAGTGATTTAGTCACGGACGAGGCATATATAATACTGCTTCATGTGGCAATTTCCACGAGACAGTTCGTTCTTTGTGGACCCACCAATGTTGAGATGAAAGTAATGAAATCTACAAATGTATCAATCCGACCACTGACCGACAAATAAATACAACATTCCACTTTAATTGATCATTCACACTGTTGTTACATTTGTAGATTTCTTGCCTATAAAGTCACGAGAAAATCGATAGCTATTAAAAAATGCATCTTGAGGTTAAAATTAACCACACATACTAGTTTTAATCAGTGCATTAAATTGATGGTTTGGTCACTGTCAATATCGGTGCTTAACAACGTAAGTTTACTTGACAATAGAAATAATATATTTCAGATATAGTTTATTAAGAAATCTCATCTAAGACCTTGTTAATCTAAAGGCGTGTCTCCATATTGCGCGGCAAACTATCGAACATTGGCTCGCAAGGCAGACGCGCGCAATAGATACCGGGTTGGCTCGCAAGCCAACGCGATCTGATCGAGTTCCACCCGGTATCCATTGCGCGCGGCTGCCTCGCGAGCCAATGTTCGATAGTTTGCCGCGCAATATGGAGACACGCCTTAATGTATTAAGTGTAAGTACAAGAATTCAACTACACAGTATTACATTGCCATTAGACCTAATAGAGAGTGACCAAAACCGCAACAATTCTTCACAATCGAATAGTTAAATTATTAGATCAAATTGTTGACTAATGCCCATCAATTACATAGTATAGTGACACCGTAGTAGCGAATTTATAACCTTATTTATAAAGACATAAGAATGAGATTCTAATTCATTTACATTACTGCCAAAGAAAGTATTCAAAGGATACATCAATAATCTGAGATTACTTTGAATGTTGAGATCTCATGCATTTCTTAGACTTTCCATTTTACAAATGAATCATCAATTCCTTGCCGGCGTCTATATTTCCGTGTTCTTATAACCCGGCAACCTTCAAATCAAGAGTGAACAGGCACCTTCTGGGCGAGCTCGCTCCATCGTAGGCCACGTCTACGCCTCGGCTAGTTTGTGGCCATGAGTAAGCCCATTCATAATAATAAAAAAATAAAAATAAAATTGCTGGTACCTTTGGAGTTTTAAAAGTTTTGCTCTGGGAGCCTCCAATTGGTCATAAAATCCTACAAAATCTATCCTCCTAAGAGCCACCCATATTAATGTAAAATCCAAAATTTGCTACTGAAATTTGAACCTATAGTGTAGGAAGTAAAGTTAGGAGTAGGAAAATGGACCGAAACAATGCAAAAAGCGACTCTCTTGCAATTGAATAGGATTTAAATTTCGAACTGAAGGTACTATAAGTAGGACCTTGGGCCTTAGGAGGCTATTTATAACCCCCGTTCGTGGTGCAAAGGTTATCCAGTGGCGTAGCGAGGGGGGGGGGGGGGCGGCGGCGGCGGGGGTGCCCCGGGTGTCACCCATTTAGGGGCGACACCCGACCGTGAACATCAGTAGTGCCACCTATAAAAATTCGTAAAATGAAAGCGATGGAGTAAATCTTGAGTTATTTAAAAAAAATTACAATTACTCTTTTTAAATATATTTTACAATTTTGATTGAATTTTGGGGTGACACCCACAATTTCCGCACCGGGTGCCACCCATGCTAGCTACGCCACTGAGGTTATCTATTGCGATTCAACGCGGAAACGCAGCGAGCGTGTTGAGAACTTTTGCGCCTGGAATGACTAGTGGGTTATTTGATTAGTTGTTATTGGTTTGGTTTTTGCGCTTTTTTTTTATGATGGCCTTCGTTTTTGTCTTTTGCAACCTAGTTAAAACAAGATGTTTTTTTATTGGCGTCTACGTTGTCAAATCAAATTTGACCAAAAGATTACGTTTGTACAATGTAACCTAAGGTTCCCTTGTCTGAAACATAATTTATAAGCTTGACATTCCGTTATATTTCTGACTTGTTTAGGTTATTTATTTATACATGTTTGTTATCAATAAGTTAGTGAGATAATGGCTGTTTTTGCGTAAGTGCCACAAATTTATATTTTCCTTCAATAAAAGTAACAATTTGATGCTTACGAATCTAGAGAATCTAGAGGCGCACAAAAGAGACAGATATAGAAGAAAGAGAGAAATAGAGACCTTGGCGTGCATGTCGGAGGATTGCCCACATTGTGGCCTAAATCAGGCGTGGCTCACTCCACGCGTCGCAACAAGTAGCTACAAGTACGCGTGGCGCTTGCGCCACCTAGCGGTCACATCTGACCTAATCGTAACAGACGTGTTTTGTTAGAGAGAGAATCTTCTGTGCCTAGTAGTATTCTGTGCCTAAAACGAAAACTTGACATTGACAATTCACGGCAGTAAGTAGGTGCTGCCCCCTATAGTTTGAAAAATTATATAACTATAAAAAATAGAAAAATAAAGTTAGACCAAGAAAAGTCTGAAGCGATTTTGATAGCCCACGCAGTGCAAGTGTTATTTATACGTCATAATGTCATAGAAGTTTGACGTTTAAAATAACACTTGCACTGCGTGGGCTATTAAAATAGCTGCAGACTTTTCTTGGTCTCACTCTACCAACTCGATGGAAAACATAGGTTTGTGGAAGAACTAAAGTGTAGGTTTAACTTGTGTTTTGAGACACTTTTTGTTCCTTATCAAGTATTAACAATTTGTATTTCTTATGTTACCAGTATATTGATGTCTTGGTATTTCATTCCAGTATTTTTTACGATAGTAAGAATTGTATTAGCCCAATAGCTTAATTTTAAGCTACCAACAAAAAAATACATATGGAGCATTCCATGAAATTGTCTACCGTTGTCCCGTACAAACGCGACGTTTCTGAAGATTTAAAGCTATAAGAGTTTCCTTTTCTATGACAAATGGTCAAAAATATGCACAGAAAAATAATCGCCCGCTTTAAATGCCGAGAAAAAAGTCGCAACACAGAAAATAAAATGCGTTTGTACGGGACAGCCCGTGGAATGCTCCATATGTAGTACTGTGTATGTACCGATAAATCTAGAATGAAGGCCCAAACACCACTCTGTTTATTTTATTTTTTTATATTTTATTTATACAGCATTTCTATTTATTTTACTTTGAAATGTGATTCAGATAAAATCTGACAATAAATGTAATTTAAGAATCTTACTCCAATGGATATTCTGATTGCTTTTGCAAATAGGTCATGGAATCATATTAGTGTTTATTTATTTATGTAAATAAAATAGACGCCAAAATAAAGGTATGATTGAAACATTGTTTTATTATTCTAATATTTCCAGTCAGATCCTGAATCTTTCGGTATTTAAATAAAATTACAAAAACAATTTTTATATTTTCGGGTAGTTATAACATTTATTGGTTAACCAACCAAATACAAAACAACCTGGGTCAGTCACTGAACGACCTGACTTTAACCTACATTATTATTTGATCATGTAATGTTTTCATCTACCCTCAACTGGCTTAACCAGCCATTTGAGGGTAGATTTTGTTTACTTTTATTTAAATACCTAAAGATACAGAGTATAGGTAAGTTGGTGAGCTGTTGAAACTATTTGCTAAATGAGGCCCTGGGGAGTTAACGCTAGCCACTAAAATTAGACCAAGAAAAGTCTGCAACGATTTCTATAGCATAATACGCAGTGCAAGTGTTATATTTATACATCATCATTTCAAAGAAGTTTGACGTATAAAATAACACTTGCACTGCATGTGCTATCAAAATCGTTGCAGACTTATCTTGGTCTAGTTCTAGATAATTACAGGCCAATTCGAAAGAACACTGACATCAGAATAATATCTAAATGATGTCATCTAGTTATCTTGCGTCTCGCTCGCGCAATAGGCCACTCAAGCACGGTACAGTCAGCGTCATATAGTAGGTAGCATCCCAAGTATTCAATAGTTAGGTACACCATATAATTTGTATAGCGTACCTAGCTATTGAATGTGCCCGTGAATACTTTGGATGCTACTTACTATAGGACGCTAACTGTACATACGAGCGAAATGCACTATTAAGTATAACTGAATGAGATGATTTTGATGTCAGTATTCAATAGTGTAGGTAGGTACATTCGAATAGGCTAGTAATTCATTTTGAGTTCTGTAAAAATAAATAAAAATATGTCCCATAGTTCTTAATTCACTGACATAAGAGCTATGGCACATATTTTTGAGTACATATGATGAGTGCACCCAAATTTTTATACTTGACGGGTTACATTTTATAAAAAGAATAGGATGTGTGTCTAATATATTAAAATTTGTATCTTACCCTCAGGTCCACGGCACAGCACCTGACCTCGCCGGCAAGGACATGGCTAACCCCACGGCTCTACTCCTGTCCGCCATCATGATGTTAAGGCATCTGCAACTCAATGAGCATGCCGATAAAATTCAGAACGCTTGCTACGAAACTCTGCGCGAAGGCAAACACTTGACCGGCGATTTGGGAGGCACTGGCAAATGCAGCGAATACACCGCTGCCATTATTTCTAAGCTGAACTAAATAGTTACTGAGTTTATTGAACTTGATTTGATTTGATGCCACCAAATATTCGTTCTAAGTTGCTTGGCGGCCTTGGCGCCATTTTTACGTCTACTTTTTAAATTCTGCCCACAGACAAAACAGTAAAGTTAAAAAAGGTTTGACTTCCGCGTGGTACGGGCGCATTCTAGTTGAATGGCCGTGTAACGGAACGTTACTGATGTTAGTGATGTTGGTGGCAAAGTTTGCAAAGAAACTTTACTTTCTTTAATGCTTACTTTAAATATTTATTGATTTCCTGAAAAGTATTATTTATATTGTAAAAATGTCTAAACTCATGTAAATAATCCACTATTGAATTTATTATGGGGTAATTTCTGCATAAACATTAACTTTCGCAGTGTACCTACTCACGTAGATCTTTAGTATAGTTCCTTTATTAAGATAATTTATTTATTGGTGCAAATTTACTGCAAGCTATTCTTCAGTACACAATGTAGTTTAATATAAAGATGACATGATACTTTGTTAATATAAAATTGTTTACATATATTGACGTTTTATTAACACACACATCATACACATTAACAATCTTTATCTTCTGTATATCGTATTCCACTAGCTCTCGGTGATGAAGTGCGTGGTGGGGTAACTAGAATAACGATAACCCTAGGCGTGGAAAAAATTTAAACTTTAATGGGTTGACATTTTATTACATTTGGTACCTAGATGTTTCTGGCCAAGCAGGCTAGCTTCAACATTTATGCATACAACATACAACTGTCAAAGGTTTGCATAGATGGCGCCATCATAGGTTGCCTCTTTTTCTATGAGATTTGGCTTAAAGAGCTTGCATCCAGGGCAACCTCATTAGAAGCTAGAATAAACATGATTATTTTTAGCATGAACAGAAAATTCGTAAAATGGACCGTATAAGTCAAAGAGACAAGTTAGCTTGCGTTCCAAAAGTTTTAGTTTGTTCTACTTGTTGAGTTGGATAACTTTAAGAACCGTTTATTTTTGTACTTGTAGTCGAGCCTAATAAAATAAAAGTGTATAAACCTTATTAATATTAAAAATTTATGTAGATTTAAGAAGGACTAGTTCAAATCCTTTAATGTCGCTCACTTGGTGTAAGTTGCAATGTTGAAAGTTTCTGAACATACTTCATATATGTCAAAACTGCCAAACAAAACTTGCATGCTGTCGCACGTTGTTTACGTCTGTATAACCTACATTTCCTAGTGAATTACTGTTTAATAAAGTTAAATTTGCCCGGAATTCGTGATAATGGTGAAAAGGGTAAGTAGACAGGCTAAATATATTATAGTCCTTCATAACTTACGCAGTCCCTTACTTAATATTGAACAGTTAGCAAGCGTGGGCCGAAATATCTAATAATTCAATTATTGCGTGTTGTTACTACTTTATAAATGTTTTAGGGTGCTAAAGCCTCTATATCAGAGGACGGCGAGTCATCTCAGTTATTAAATGAAAGCGAATCAAAACATTCAGAGCCCGCAAAGAAGCGCTTAAAAACGAAAAGTTTGTATCGACAACCGACGGTGAACGAACTGAATAGACTTCAAGAAACTGAGAACTTATTCAACTCAAACTTATTTCGTCTCCAAATAGAGGAAATATTACAAGAGGTAAAGTTGAAAGAGAAAACTGAGAAGAAAATTCAAACATGGTTTGAAGGTTTAAAAAAGCATCTAGAAAATATCCCTGAGGATGACACAGAATATGATTTGACTGAAAAAACCTTAGTTAAGAAACTCAAGGTTAAACTGCCTGTGAGTAATCAGCTAGACAAGACTAAATGTGTCTTTAAATTTCACAAGTTTAAAAATTTAGAATTGGTCGGTTCATATGCATTAGGATGTTCTGTAAACTCCAAATTGGTAGTAGATATACAAATAACAGTACCCGCAGAGATTTACACCAAAAACGACTCAATAAACTACAGATATCATAAGAAAAGAGCAGCATATTTAGCATATGTAGCCTCACATTTGAAAACATTAGATACTGTTGAGGATCTCTCATATTCCTTTCTAAACGGATGTCAAACACAACCAGTCCTGGATTTTAAACCTATCGGTAAATTGGGGAACCACATAACAGCTCGGATTCACATTGCTTGTGAAGCAGAAGCGTACAAGCTGCACCGTTTTGGCCCTGCTCGTAACAACTTAAGAGAGACATGGTTATTAAATAAAGAGATTGAAACCAACTCGGATGTTGGACCTCCTACCCCATATTACAACAGTAGTGTTCTCTCTGATATAACAGCATCGGCAAATATAGATTTCCTAAAAGAAACACTACGTAACAGTGAGAATCTGAAGCAAGCAGTAGTGCTGCTGAAAATATGGCTTCGTCAACGAAAGCTGCAAGTGTCTGGGTTTGTGATCAGTATGCTGGTCGCACATCTGGTTCAGACAAAGAGGATCAACAATATTATGAGCAGCTATCAGATTATTAGGAATGTCTGGATTTCGTTAAGTAAGTATTTATTTCAATTTTTATTTGCAACACCTCCCAAGTTAGAGAAGTTATGAATGCACAAAGAGATAGAACTTCAGTAATTATATGTTTCCAAGTCTTTTCCGAATCACTGCTGTACTCTATTAAAATTAATTTTAATAATTACTAAGTAAAAATACTCTTCATAGCAATAACAGTTTTGAACGATTCACGGTTAGTTATACTAGGCTTTAAAATAATATCGATGATGTGATGGACAAAATATCGGGAGCTCGAAAACAATACAAAAGATAATCACGGTTCATCGGTTCATATCCTTGTCAATATAAGTCTAGTGACTCTTCATAGCACTTCGTCACTCACACTAAAAACTCTATTTTCAGAGACCTCTCAATGGGACAAAGGCATCTCCCTCCACAAAGACACCAGCTCTCCGTCTCTCTCTGAGTTCAAATTCCCCGTAGTATTCCTCGATATCACCGGCTACTACAATATTTGCTGGCAGATGAGTGCTGGGACGTATGAGGCGTTGAGGCGTGAGGCGAGTTTAGCGGTGGATATGTTGGACGATGGCAGTGTGAATAGCTTCATACCATTGTTTATGACACCAATCACGCCATTGCTACAATATGATTATATTTTGAGGTAAGTCCTCAATACCACTGGTACATTTGCTGGCATATTAGTGTTGGGAATTATGTAAAAAACAAACAAATAATTAATAAGATAGACTTAAAATTTATTCAATCGAAATTTGAAGAAATTTAAACGTAAAAAAACACTTTTAGGACACTACCAGTAGGGTAGGCCCTACCCTACTACCAGGTAGGGTATCTTATATTATACTGCAAAACGTAATTCAAAACCAAAAAACCGGGCAAGTGCGAGTCGGACTCGCGCACGAAGGGTTCCGTACCATAATGCAAAAAAAAAAACAAAAAAAAAGCAAAAAAAACGGTCACCCATCCAAGTACTGACCACTCCCGACTTTGTTAACTTTGGTCAAAAATCACGTTTGTTGTATGGGAGCCCCATTTAAATCTTTATTTTATTCTGTTTTTAGTATTTGTTGTTATAGCGGCAACAGAAATACATCATCTGTGAAAATTTCAACTGTCTAGCTATCAGGGTCGTGAGATACAGCCTGGTGACAGACAGACGGACGGACGGACGGACGGACGGACGGACGGACAGACAGACAGCGAAGTCTTAGTAATAGGGTCCCGTTTTACCCTTTGGGTACGGAACCCTAAAAAAGTAAGAAAAGGTTGGAAGGTTGATACAGGTTGAGCGCGTTATTTGACGTCTTTGATTGGGGGTCAAAAGCTACATAATTCTTGATTCCAGGTTTAAAAACTTCCCAAAACTGAAGCAAGCAGTCTTAAACCAGGCGCCCCTAGACTCCAAAGTGAACTACGGCATAGATGAACTACCTCTAGTAGTGGAAACTTTACACTCGCTTTTGGCAAAAGGCCTGACGTGTAGAGCCGATCTGATCCAGCCTATGGTGGAGGCTGACTTCTCCTGGCCTGTTGGGAAGGCGTATGAGAAGATGAAAGATGGGTGAGTTGATTTTAGATCTTATGCTGAGGAGATATAGTTCAAAATTGTAACTACATGTGTAGTGAATAGAATCAGGCGTTACTTTGCGGAAATCCATATTAATTAAAACCAAAAATATTAATTTTTAATTTTTAACAAGCAGAAACGTCTGCGAACGATGCTATTAAGCTTAGAATAAATTTAAAAGTGGAAAAATTACTGTCTTGGGTGAGACTTGAACTCACGGCCTCTGGATCACCCAAGACACCAATACAAAGACCAAAGACAAAACACCAAAGACCCAAGACAGTAATTTTTCCACTTTTAAATTTATTCTGAGCCAAAAATATTACTTTGCTAATCTGCGAAAAGATAACATGCTAGTCAATCAGTGCTAACCCGTTATGCTTACTTGTGTATTTTTTACATGCAATTAATGTTCCCACCCTCCCACCGCAAGAATAAATACACAAATAAATATAACAAACCACCAGCAAAAGAACAATACTCGACACGTGTTCTAACTTCTAAGTACGTACGTGTGTACGTGTGTGTGTGTGTGTGTGTAGTAAGTAGTGTGTGTGCTTCTAAGTAGTAAAAGCTCTGACTTGTAGAACTGTTCTGATACTGCCAACTTACTGGTTGTAGGTACGAAGAGAAACTGTGCTTCGGCTTCGTCTTGAACCAGGAGCATGCGCTGAACATCATTGACAAGGGTCCCGCCGCCAATTTGCCTGAGGCTGAAGAGTTCAGGTACCTATGCCCTTAGGCCGACTTGCACCATTCCACCACAGACAAAACATCCTCCAGACTGAGCATAGTCACGCTACCCCCTCTGCCACGCATACGGTAATTTTACTCCATGTTCGAGTCGAAAGTGTCTTTGTGTGACATCCGTGTCTTTGAACGGACCAATCACGGCACGGGACTTCGCTCACCTCGTCCCGCGCACCCCCGCATTTTTGGCATCATCGGTTGCAAGAAATAATTGCTCTAAACTCGGTCTAGAGGATTCCTAGTCTATGCATTCCACTAACCCGGGTTAACCGGTTAAACCTGGAGTTACCATGGTTACCAGTACAATCATTAAGACCTAGCTAAATCGATTTATCGCTCCCGAAAACCCCCATATAGCACCCCCATATTTCATCGAAATCGTTGGAGCCGTTTCCGAGATCCCTAAATATATAAATAAATAAATATACAAGATTTGCTCGTTTAAAGGTATGAAATCATTAAGGAAATAGCATCAGCTATAGATATGTCACACCTATTCTATATCTATATATGACCAGGTTTTTCTTTTTGGCAGAGGTTTTTGGGGCGACAAATCCGAACTGCGGCGGTTCCAAGATGGCTCCATCACCGAGACGTGCGTGTGGGAGGGAGACACACTATCGGAGCGCCGCTCTATCCCGCGACAGATAGTGGAATACCTTCTCAAGATGAAGTATGGTGAGTTTACAACTTCACGTATGTGACGTTTTCAGCCAAAACTGAAATTGTTGTTGTTTTATTTAGTTTATAGTTAATTTCAATGTTTTTTTTTATGTAATGCAAACATTACATTAAAATTAATAGATTTAGTTAAATTACAAATAACTAACAGTCTCTTCACAACCCCCTAAAGGCCTAAACATTCCACGACTCTTCTCTTTCCGCCATAGAGGTACAATAATATAGAGATGACACGGGGGGAGGGGCCTAACGACCGAACGAGATGCACTAATGGAAAGTTCAGTAGGAGTAGCAGAGAAAGCGGTATTATTGCTTGTCCTTGTCACAGTCTCACTTTTTGTTTGTTCCCCACCAAAAATTTAGTATGGTTTATGGTGGGCAACAAATAACCCGACCGAATTACGTAGATTGTTTTTGGTATGTTGTCAGGAAAGTTAAAACGTGTTTTTAATATTGTCGCTTTGAGTATTTTGTCCCTCACGGAGGCACGCGTTTAGCTCATCTATGTAATACTAGGTCTATGCTTTCCGCACAAACTCTATATTATGTGTTCCGTTCTACGTCCGAGATCTTCATTGTTTTATTGAGAGAGTAACGCCTCCGGTGACCGATAGATGCCGCTAGCGTCTATGTAGTCGCTCCGCCCCACGCCGTGACGTAGTTCCGCTTCCCCTCCCTGCAAACCGTTGCTCGCTTCCCGCGGTCGCTGCGTAATAAATTAATGTGGTGTACCTATACATAATTCTGTCTTCTTTTTCGTGTAAACTTGCAAAGGGATCAAACTTCTTAAAACTAAATTTTTGCCTGCCAATGCTTTGCTACTTCTAGCCCTAATAATAATATTTGCATAATTATTTGCATATTTTATTATATTTGTTTCATAGAAACTAAGAAACTTCTCGTTTTTATTATTATTTTCTTTTCTTTTTCTTTTATTCTATTCTATGTCTACCGTCTCAATTCTCCCTCAATGGCTCAAAGGTTAACTGGAAGAGATCCCTTAGAGGGATAAGTTCGCTTTTGTACTAATGACGAATGTTATTTTTCCTGTTTCGTTTTGATGTTTGTGCAATAAAGTGTTTTACTACTACTACTACTACTAAAAACTTTGTTTTCAGATATCCCAACAACAGACCTGTTCCACATTCTCGAACAGCTGAACTCTCTCACAACCCGCAAACAGTACACGCGGGAAAAAAGAATCGAGAGCGAGGAGAGCGCTCTAGCGGCGTTGCAAGCGGCCGATGACTTACGCAGAGACTTGCGCGCGCTTACGCATTTACCGTTAGATGTCAGCGCTGTTTATGGTAAGATATTTTATAATTATTAAGTTACAATTGTACATCCCGTAAGTTTGTCTATCTGACCTGACTGGAGTTTTCCTCTCATCTAATCGAAGGTTAGCTGGAAGAGATCCCTTATAGGGATAAGTTCGCCTTTGTACTTCCATTACTGTAATTTATTTTTGTAAACTTGTGTTGTGTACAATAAAGTGATTACTACTACTACTACTACAATTTACCATCAGCACAGTGTAAAAAGTAACAGTGGACCGACGCGTTTGGTGTTTGCGTAATTCCGACACCGTACAAGAACACAGTAGGGTTGTAAGGCTTTTACAAAATTGCCGAAGAGTTACACTTGACTTACTATAAGACACGATAACCCTGTAAGTAGTACCGAACTACTAACATTGGCCATATATGCAGTTCGGGTGCGCTCGACCCACCCCTTGCCAGTCGTAGTCTAGGCGGCTCCGTCGAATGACTGTATTTTTTTATAGATTGTGCTTTTAGTGTTAATTTAAAGGTGCAAGAAACTATATTGACTGACAAATGTGTTATGAGATGAATGCAAGACCTCTGCTTGCAAGAACGCCTACCGATTATTGTGCCTTAATATTAATAAAAGGCCTTCACTTCGCTCGGTCGGTGGAATCCCTGTAAGGAAAGGGGATATTTAGGATTTTTGTTTGTAGCAACGCCATCTAACGTAAAGTGTGATCAACTTTATTTTCTCTTATCAGGAGCGATGCATCTTTGTTAGATTATTTTTAAAAACTTGCTTAACTTTCTAGGCACGTCATCGGTGTTTAGTTACTGCGACCCCACACCGCCGTTGCCGGCGCCTCCATACAATCCGTGGCGGCGAGGCGGCACGTGTCTCATTAAGGATATAGAGAAAGACGGTGTTTTCCAAGCGCCTGAGTTTGTGCCTGTTTGCAAAACCGTCGTTGAGTTGGGTAGGTTTTTATTTTTGTGTTATAGCAGGCGTGGCTCACTCCGCGATTTCGTAGCGTCGCTACAAGTACATGCGGTCACACCAATTTTGGTGTCTAGCAGTAGTAGTTACCGCGTACCGCTATGGAACGGACGCCTGCTCGCGTTTGCGCCACCTGGCGGTCATATCTGTCGTAATAGACGCGTTTTGTTAGAGAGTGAACCTTTTGTACCTAGTACTATTATTTATTCTGTGGTTATAGTTCTCAGTCTTACTGTTAATTGATAATTCGTAAACCTTATTGCAAAGACACAAGGTTCAGGATCAGTTAAAAGCGTTGCTTTTATGTAAATAATGCCAACAGGTCTGTTCTTAACCCTTTAAACGCCACGCCTATCGTGCGCGGCGATGTCGGGAAAACATGGCGGGATCTTATCGTGTGATTATGGCTGTGTGTATCTGATTGACATCTCTCTCGACTCTCTCGTGAACAATATAGTCTACGGATCCACTGAGCGAAATGAGTGATACATATCACCGCGAGCGAAAGATATGAATCAATCTTTTCACCTCAGTGAAGCGTTTTGGGCATCTCTACCTGCAAGTGTTATTTTAAACGCAAAAGTTCTATAAAATTATGACATAACACATGCATGTCCGTGCTCTAAAAATAGCTTTAATAGCTGCAGAGTTATCTTTCTCTAATAAAACAGCGCTTAAACAGAGCTTAGATGAACTTACGGAGTGTATGGCAAAACTGAGTGTTCAATATCACCATTCATTTTGCTTTAATATTTTAGGTCACAGCGGCAAATGGCCCGGCGAACTAGAAGCCTTCCGCTGCCTAAAAGCTGCCTTCAACCTCCAAATAGCAGACAGATTAAACAAACAGTTCGACCTGCCAACCCACGCGTACCCGACGCATATAGACGTCTTGAAGAACGGACTGGTTTTTAGGCTGGTCATAGCACATCCAAAAGAAATCACTCTTTTGAGGAGAGAGGTGGGTTTTAACTTCTAGATAGATAAAATATGCAGTTCGATCTGCCAACCCACGCCTACCCGACGCATATAGACGTCTTGAAAAACGGACTGGTTTTTAGGCTGGTTATAGCGCATCCGAAGGAGATCACTCTTTTGAGGAGAGAGGTAGGTTTTAACTTCTAGATAGATAAAATATGCAGTTCGATCTGCCAACCCACGCCTACCCGACGCATATAGACGTCTTGAAAAACGGACTGGTTTTTAGGCTGGTTATAGCGCATCCGAAGGAGATCACTCTTTTGAGGAGAGAGGTAGGTTTCAACCTCCTGACAGATTAAATAGGCATTTCGATCTGCCAACCCACGCCTACCCGACGCATATAGACGTCTTGAAAAACGGACTGGTTTTTAGGCTGGTTATAGCTCACCCGAAGGAGATCACTCTTTTGAGGAGAGAGGTAGGTTTTAACTTCCAGATAGATAAAATATGCAGTTCGATCTGCCAACCCACGCCTACCCGACGCATATAGACGTCTTGAAGAACGGACTGGTTTTTAGGCTGGTTATAGCTCACCCGAAGGAGATCACTCTTTTGAGGAGAGAGGTAGGTTTTAACTTCTAGATAGATAAAATATGCAGTTCGATCTGCCAACCCACGCCTACCCGACGCATATAGACGTCTTGAAGAATGGACTGGTTTTTAGGCTGGTTATAGCGCATCCGAAGGAGATCACCCTTTTGAGGAGAGAGGTAAGTTTCAACTTCCAGATAGATAAAGTATACAGTTCGATCTGCCAACCGACGCCTACCAGACGCATATAGACGTCTTGATAAATGGATTAGTTTTTAGGGTGGTTAGCGCATCCTTAAAATACTTTGTTAAGAAGAGAGGTAGGTTTGCCTAGTTTTGGTAGATACAAAGAGATATTGATTATAATAGAGATGCAAATACAAAGTTTAGGAAATATTGTACCTCTCTAGACAGCTGAAATAGATGGCGCTGCACCGTGCCACTCAACTGTCTAACGTCAACTTTATATTATAATATTTCAAATATTCGCGTTTTGAACACATATTAACTCACATTTATTATCACACATATTCACATATATTTATTTATTTGCGATAGACCCGTCTATAAATGTGATTTAACTTTATATTATAATCACAGAATGTTCACTTATTTTATTTTTTGGCACTCTCACTTACAACATATATTTTCAGGTGGAGAATGGAGTAGTAAAATTCAAGGAGAGTGAAGAGAGTATTAAATTGCAGCGAGACACGGTCCTGTTGCCCCGACTTAGGGGCGCGTTACACGGGTAAGACAATAATACATACATACATACATACATACATATAATCACGCCTATTTCCCGGACGGGTAGGCAGAGTCCACGGATTTCCACTTGCTACGATCCTGACATACCTCTTTCGCTTCGTTCACATTCATAACATTCCTCATACGAGCTCGCCGGTTTAGGGTGCTCTTGACCTGGCCTTTCTTCAGGATTTCCCCGATCTGATCTGAACAATAACAAGACCGAAGTGATACCATAATTGGTAAGATATTAATAAATTAAATAGCTGGCGTAACTGGTGATCGACCGAAGAGCTGGCGGCTTCCTCGCACAACGTTAGTATCCTTGGCACAATGCCTGAAGGGCCTATTTTAGATTTAAGCTAGTTATTAATTTAGTTTAGTAGAAGCGCTGGTGGCCTAGCAGCAAGAGCGTGCGACTTTCAATCCCGAGGCCGCGGGTTCAAACCCCGGCTCATACCAATGAGTTTTTCGGAACTTATGTACGAAATATCATTTGATATTTTGTCAGTCGCTTTTCGGTGAAGGAAAACATCGTGAGAAAACTGGACTAATCCCAATAAGGCCTAGTATATCTATAGTAGTATCCCTCGGGGTTGGATGATCAGATGGCAGTCGCTTTCGTAAAAACTAGTTCTTACGTCAAATCATGGGATTACTCGTCAAGCGGACCCCAGGCTCCCTTGAGCCGTGGCAAAATGCCGGGATAGCGCGAGGAAGAAGAAGAACCGTCCATCATACGTGGTTCTACCTACGTATATTTGTTTTTCATTTCACTTATAATAATTATCTATTGCAGCCTGCACCAACGCCACCCCTCCTTCGGCGTGTCCTCCTGCCTCCTCCAGCGCTTCATCTCCGCCCACCTCCTCGCCCCCCACTTCCCCCCCCTCGTCTCCTCGCTCCTCACAGCGCGAGTGTACACGTCGCCGTCGCCTCACGCCGTGCCGGTCGCACCTCAAGTCGGGTTCATGAGGAGTTTGAGGTTGTTGTGTGAGACGAATTGGGGGAGCGAGATGGTGGTACTAGATTTTAATGGTGATATGAAACGTGAGTACCTAATGAAATATAAGTTTAATAAAGACCGGTTTTCCTATATATAGCATAGCGGTGCCGTCATATAGCGGCCGCCTCCATACTAAATCTTCTTCCTCGCGTTATCCCGGCATTTTGCCACGGCTCACATGGGAGCCTGGGGTCCGCTTGACAACTAATCCCATGATTTGACGTAGGCACTAGTTTTTACGAAACTACCATACTAAATAATACGGCTAAATATGGATGTCGTATTATTGTATGGAGACGGCCGCTATATGACGGCACCGCTATCCTAGGAAACTAGAGCATAAGTGGGTATGGGGCTATTCATAAATTACGTCATTTCAAATTAGGGGGGGGGGGAGTCTGGACATCGGATGATGGTAGCGTGACGTAGGAGGAAACGGGGTCATTCGAACATGATTTTTGGATGATTTTAGGGGGAAGGGAGGTCAACAATCGTCAAAAATCGATGACGTAATTTATGGACAGCCCCTATGTCACAATTTGATTTTGATTTTCTATAATCGTATAGACAATGGGTAGATCGACTTTTATGTTGTTATTCTAACCGGTTGTCCAAGGGACAACAGTATTAGTAGCAAAACACTGATTTAAACTTTAACGATTTTACTACAAACTTTTCACTTTACACATTATTAAATTATACCCGCGAACAACAACGCCGTCCTCGAAACGTCGGAGGTAAATCTTAAAACTTAAATACGCGAATAAGTCCCGTATTACAATTAAATAATATTAGTAGCTCAGTTTGTTACAAGAAATGATGTACCACGTTCTACTGATAACTTGCTTAGGTAGTAGGCCTATTATGGAGAGTGCTTATAATTCTAACTATCACAAAAATTCCCGTTTCATTAAAATCAGGGCTTAAAAAGTGACCCAGGAGACCGTAACTTGACAATAATGACAAGAAAAAGTTTCCCGTAAGCTTCTTTAACACCTGAACTTAATAAATTTTTTTTATTCCACAGGTGAAGAACTCCTAGAAATCGAAACAAAATTCTCCCAACGTGACGCCACAGCGCCATACATGTACATAGTGACGTCATATGACGGCGATCTACCCTCCGTATGGACCATGCAAGCGCCGACCAAACATACTGTTTTACGTGCACAAGCATTGGCCAGAAATACACTCGCTTTCATGGAGAATAAGCTGATGAAAGACATGCTTGATAATGTATTGGTAAGTACTTTATATGAGCATTTAAACTTACATTATCTAAGATCAATTTTGATGTTATTCGACGGCGACCTACCCTCCGTATGGACCATGCAAGCGCCGACCAAACATACTGTTTTACGTGCACAAGCTTTGGCCAGAAACACACTCGCTTTCATGGAGAATAAGCTGATGAAAGACATGCTTGATAATGTATTGGTAAGTACTTTATATAAGCATTTAAACTTACATTCATCTCAGCCATAAGACGTCCACTGCTGAACATAGGCCTCCCCCTTTTTTGGGGGGTGAATGCCATAATCGCCACGCTTGGCAGGCGGGTTGGCTATCGCAGTCGAGTACACCGAATTTAAGGGACGCTGCTGCCCGTCCACCGGTGGTCTTGGACGTAGTTTAAGGACATACCCGGGTCCAAAGTGGAGAATAAGTTGATGAAAGATATGCTTGATAATGTATTGGTAAGTACTTTATATATAAGCATTTAAACTTACATTATCTAAGTTCGATTTTGACGTTATTCGACGGCGACCTACCCTCCGTATGGACCATGCAAGCGCCGACCAAACATACTGTTATACGTGCTCAAGCTTTGGTCAGAAATACACTCACTTACATGGAGAATAAGCTGATGAAAGACATGCTTGATAATGTATTGGTAAGTACTTTATATAATCATTTAAACTTACATTATCTAATTTAAATTTTGACGTTATTCGACGGCGACCTACCCTCCGTATGGACCATGCAAGCGCCGATCAAACATACTGTTTTACGTGCACAAGCTTTGGCCAGAAATACACTCGCTTTCATGGAAAATAAGCTGATGAAAGATATGCTTGATAATGTATTGGTGAGTACTTTATATAAGCATTTAAACTTACATTATCTACTTTCAATTTTGACGTTATTCGACGGCGACCTACCCTCCGTATGGACCAAGCAAGCGCCGACCAAACATACTGTGTTACGCGCACAAGCTTTGGCCAGAAATACACTCGCTTTCATGGAGAATAAGCTGATGAAAGACATGCTTGATAATGTATTGGTAAGTACTATATATAAGCATTTAAACTTACATTATCTACTTTCAATTTTGACGTTATTCGACGGCGATCTACTCTCCGTATGGACCATGCAAGCGCCGACCAAACATACTGTGTTACGCGCACAAGCTTTGGCCCGAAACACACTCGCTTTCATGGAGAATAAGCTGATGAAAGACATGCTTGATAATGTATTGGTAAGTACTTTATATAAGCATTTAAACTTACATTATCTACTTTCAATTTTGACGTTATTCGACGGCGACCTACCTTCCGTATGGACCATGCAAGCGCCGACCAAACATACTGTTATACGTGCACAAGCTTTGGCCAGAAACACACTCGCTTTCATGGAGAATAAGCTGATGAAAGACATGCTTGATAATGTATTGGTAAGTACTTTATATAAGCATTTAAACTTACATTATCTACTTTCAATTTTGACGTTATTCGACGGCGACCTACCCTCCGTATGGACCATGCAAGCGCCGACCAAACATACTGTTATACGTGCACAAGCTTTGGCCAGAAACACACTCGCTTACATGGAGAATAAGCTGATGAAAGACATGCTTGATAATGTATTGGTGAGTACTTTATATAAGCATTTAAACTTACATTATCTAATTTCAATTTTGACGTTATTCGACGGCGATCTACCCTCCGTATGAACCATGCAAGCGCCGACCAAACATATTGTTTTACGTGCTCAAGCTTTGGCCAGAAATACACTCACTTTCATGGAGAATAAGCTGATGAAAGACATGCTTGATAATGTATTGGTAAGTACTTTATATAAGCATTTAAACTTACATTATCTAATTTAAATTTTGACGTTATTCGACGGCGATCTACTCTCCGTATGGACCATGCAAGCGCCGACCAAACATACTGTGTTACGCGCACAAGCTTTGGCCAGAAATACACTCGCTTTCATGGAGAATAAGCTGATGAAAGACATGCTTGATAATGTATTGGTAAGTACTATATATAAGCATTTAAACTTACATTATCTACTTTCAATTTTGACGTTATTCGACGGCGACCTACCCTCCGTATGGACCATGCAAGCGCCGACCAAACATACTCTTTTACGTGCACAAGCTTTGGCCAGAAATACACTCGCTTTCATGGAGAATAAGTTGATGAAAGACATGCTTGATAATGTATTGGTAAGTACTTTATATGAGCATTTAAACTTACATTCATCTCAGCCATAAGACGTCCACTGCTGAACATAGGCCTCCCCCTTTTTTGGGGGGTGAATGCCATAATCGCCACGCTTGGCAGGCGGGTTGGCGATCGCAGTCGAGTACACCGAATTTAAGGGACGCTGCTGCCCGTCCACCGGTGGTCTTGGACGTGGTTTAAGGACATACCCGGGTCCTGGACGTAGTTTAAGGACATACCCGGATCCAAAGTGGAGAATAAGTTGATGAAAGATATGCTTGATAATGTATTGGTAAGTACTTTATATATAAGCATTTAAACTTACATTATCTAATTTAAATTTTGACGTTATTCGACGGCGACCTACCCTCCGTATGGACCATGCAAGCGCCGACCAAACATACTGTGTTACGCGCACAAGCTTTGGCCAGAAATACACTCGCTTTCATGGAGAATAAGCTGATGAAAGATGTGCTTGATAATGTATTGGTAAGTACTATATATATGCATTTAAACTTACATTATCTAAGTTCAATTTTGACGTTATTCGACGGCGACCTACCCTCCATATGGACCATGCAAGCGCCGACCAAACATACTGTTATACGTGTACAAGCTTTGGCCAGAAATACACTCACTTTCATGGAAAATAAGCTGATGAAAGATATGCTTGATAATGTATTGGTGAATAATTCTTGACATTTTCTTAAGATACAGATAAGAAATTATGTTTTTAGGGTTCCGTACCCAAAGGGTAAAACGGGACCCTATTACTAAGACTCCGCTGTCCGTCCGTCCGTCACCAGGCTGTATCTCAAGAACCGTGATAGCTAGACAGTTGAAATTTTCACAGATGATTTATTTCTGTTGCCGCTATAACAACAAATACTAAAAAGTACGGAACCCTCGGTGGGCGAGTCCGACTCGCACTTGTCCGGTTTTATTTAAAAGTTGGTCATACTTTGTGACGTAGACGTGCAAGAGTCTGTAGTCTCTTAACGTTCTTACCATCAGATGGATTGTATGCTTGTTTACCACCGTCGCGGTATAAAAAATATTCGTTAGTCCAGCAACTACAGGTATGTTCGTTTACCAAGTATCTAAGTTATCTAATATAATCTTATTTAGTCATCATCATCATCATCTCAGCCATAAGACGTCCACCGCTGAACATAGGCCTCCCCCTTGGATCTCCATACGTGCCGGTTAGAAGCGACCCGCATCCAGCGTCTTCCGGCGACCTTAACAAGGTCGTCTGTCCATCTTGTGGGTGGACGTCCTACGCTGCACTTGCTAGTCCGTGGTCTCCACTCGAGCACTTTTCGACCCCATCGGCCATCTTTTCTGCGTGCAATAGGCCCATAGCCACTTCAGCTTGCTAATCCGGTGGGTTATGTCGGTGACTTTAGTTCGTCTACGGATCTCCTCATTTCTGATTCGATCACGTAAACGAACTCCGAGCATAGCCCTCTCCATAGCTCGTTGAGCGACTTTGAGTTTTGAGATGAGGCCGATAGTGAAAGACCACGTTTCGGAGCCGTAAGTTAAATCTTATTTAGTAGTATCAAAAAGAATAGATAGTATAGAGGGGTCCTGTCATTGTCAATTTTGTAGTCACGGTACATTTACTGCCATCTATCGACACACGATTAAAACTTAAAATAAAATTGAAAATGTATAAATTAATCAAAATATGTTTACGGATAAATGATTCTTAATTTTTATTGTTCCATACTGACCCATGTTCTTTCACTGATATGTATTAAAATTGTTAAATACCAAACGGTGTCGTTCACGCCATCTAGCCGAGAATAGGCCAAAGGTAATGGCGCCATCTATTCGAGAATGACTTTTTCTTGGCCGTCCGAGGCACGTTTTTTTCTTAGACTTTATTTATCTTATACGGAGTTATATATATCTCTGGTAGTATTCTTATTTAATAGTATTATTTTATGTTTATTCCTTATTTCAGAGCGCCTTCGTCCCGTCCTACGCCGGTTACGACGTACTAATCCACCTCCACCCCTCACTGACTCCATATTTGTCCGAGCGGGTTGACGTGAAGCCGAAACCTAAAGCGTTACCTGACGGCGCCGGTGACGTCATACCGGTTGTAGAGTTCAACCCAGTTACGAAATACTTGGACGAACTAAAGGTAACACTTAAATCAAACTATACAATTCTGCCCAGCCGAATAGCGCTATCTCAAAAACAAATTATTCTGAAAATAGAATTCTCAGTAAAAGATACTAAGGTATAAGTTAGCAATGAATTTTCTTTTGAGATAGCGCTCTTTGGCTTAGCAGGGCAGAATTCATCTCCATTTTCTCCGAAACACTTATGCAAGTTAGGTATTTTTTGTGGGAAAAAGGTGGTTACTTCTTTAACCCACCAACGGAGCGGCAGCTCACGTTCGTGTGGCTTGATGATGACCTTTTGAACGCCACAAACGGCAATTGACGTCAACGCAAAATCGTGACAACGACGCCAAAGACGGCATTTGACGTCGATCGTGTTTTGATGAAAATCTACTGAACAAACACCCCACTTTTAGGTTGTCATTTTTTATTCACAAAACTAAATTAAATTAGAATTTAAATTAAATAATTATTTCTTTCAGAAATTAAATTTCAATAATATATTAGTAGCTTATTATTACTCTTAACCTAAAAATACTAAATTTTACCCCCGTGGCGTCAGTGGCACGGCAAATGGATGCGCCGTTTGGCGTTCAAAAGGTTAACCACTTTACAAGTTATCGCTCAATAGAATTTTATAGAAAAAAAATGTTTAAGTAATTTTCTCCGGAGCAGCATCTGACGTTCACGAGGCATCATTATACACCCTTAATCACTTTACAAAATAAGTTATTATCTTGCCATTTGCCCAATGTTTTTATTGCACACAAAAATGTTTGAACATCATATTTTTGCCCAGTGACAATAATATAATGTTCTATAGAAAAATACATTTTGCCTAAATGAATGATTGCAAATATACAAATATATATTGTTTGTTTCAGAGTGCATACAGTGACTTTGCCTTATTCTTCCACGATTATTACGGCGGTGAAATAATCGCAGTGCTGTGGAAACCAGACATTGGAGACGAGAAAGACTTCCAGGTGAGATAGAGAACTTACATACACAGAAAGAAAGAAAAGAAATAACGGATTGCACTCCGGGAGTGCCGACAGAAGTGAAAACTCAATGACTAGTCCAAAATGTCTGCAGCACTATGTATTATTGACCCATCCTCCTTTCTATTGAAAAACTTTAGTTCCGAAATTGCTGGTCAGTGAGCTTGTTTAAAATTCGAAATTCAAATTAGTAGCGTTAATCGTTTAAAATTCGAATAGAAATTGTAAAGTTACCTTGCAGACCTCGCATCTAAATATATTTGGTCATGATATTTTGAGTTTTATTCACCAGTACTAGAGTTCACTTTTATTAGCGATTTCATCAAGAAGTAGCTTTATTGAATTATATTTGAGTGATATAAAGTTAGAATGTAACTGTGAGATCCTCGTATTTCAACCCGTACAAGATTTGAACCTTTTTCATGTAATGTCATTGAGTTTTTCTTTATTGATTTAAATGCCATCTAAATGAGTGGCCATCTAAACGTTACGGTCACGTGATTGCGTTACGCTGTCTCGAGTTTATCATTTTTTCCCCACCTCAAAAAGTACAGTTTTCGCCTTATTACAAAGGAGTAAGGTGCAAAAGTGTAAACATATCTTTGACGTCGACTGTACACTGAAAAAGGTGAACACTCAGCATAATGCCGGGTCCTACTGGAGTAGTACCTGACGCTGAATTTCTATATTGGGCCCTTTAATGAAGCTAGACTTAGACTAAGAAAAGTCTGCAAAAATTTTTTTTAGCACATGCAGTGCAAGTGTTATTATAAACTTCAAACTTGTATGAAATGATGACGTATAAATAACACTTGCATTGCGTGTGCTATGAAAATCGTTGACTTCAGGTCTAACTCTACCTTACCTTTAATCGCTGAGATAACTTATTTTGCTGAATGAAAACATTTTTTTTTCACATTAGGCATATTAATGTATTGCTAAAAATTTAAACATAGAAGGCATATTTGTCTAAAGATTATTGAAATAGTGAGTGTGATAATTTTAAAATCAGCAAGAGTTACATTCTTCCTAAAAACTTGTGACGTTACGAAGAATTTAACATGTACCTAATGGATAATGGAAATATATAGCTGGTCAAGCAGATCTTGTCAGTAGAAAAAGGCGGCAAATTTGAAAAATGTAGGCGCGAAGTAGGGTTGCCAACTTTTTTTTAGTGAAATTGTAACAGGCTATATTGGTGTTTTGGTTTTTTAAGAGCTATGGACTATCAGTGGTACTCAGGGTTCGTGGGTCTGACGCTCTATTGTCACACTACACGTCTGTGATATTCCTAAAAATCTATTTTAATAACTAAAATTAATTTTAGACAGGGAGAATGAGAAGTAATGGGCGCCAGCACGCTATAAAGCGTACAGAAAGGTAAAAAAATAATATGAGAAAAGAAAACTATTGTTTAAGCTCGAGACAATTAAATATAATATCAATGTTTCACACAAAAACAGTAGTACAGTAAGGCAATACAGAAAATAACCTTATGCTATTATTAAACTAAGAACACTATGCTATCGGACTGGTTACGCAGTCTCAGTTAAAGTTTATTAAGTCTATACACTAATTATGCACTGAGCACTTGAAGTTTATTAAGAGGCCACTATTGCGTGAAGCTAATTATAGTCTATTGATTAGTAGCACACCTATATCACGTGTCTATAGTAAGAGGCAGCCTGGCTGTGATCACATGTCACGCCAGAGGCGCATAGGTGGCAGCCAAAAGCCGCGGTGACAACGTGCTGAGACCGTCAGCCACGTGTCCAAGTGACCGCCTATCTATCACGCCCACGTCGCGATGCGCAACAAGAATCACGAGCTCGAAAGAGCTAATAACAAATTAGATCTGACCACACCTGAGTCACGTGTCCGTAGCAGAAGCCGGTGAAGCCGTGGCCACGTGTTGCTCCAATAGCTCACGGGGGCAGCACACAAGTCGCGATGACACACGTCGAAACCGTCGAGGCGTGCGTCCAGGTGGCTGACCAAACCCGCTTCGCCAACGTCGCGCTGAGCAGCACGAAGCTCCAGCCCAAGGTCCACAACAACGCCCAGCGCCGACACGTGCCCGAAGAAAAAGCCCAGGGTAGGGACCGGCATTAAAGCTAAAGGGAAAAAAAACCACATATTGAAACCCAATATAAAAAAAAGGATTGATTCTCCACTGAAATTAACTGGACAATTACTAAACTAACACACCGATCTGGCATTTACAGGAAAACCTACAAATTGGCCATGCGGTCATCCGACACACATGGGCAAGGACGAAAAAAAAGGTTACATTTCCTACAATAAAATCGCAAATGCTTACCCGGATCTCAAGTGAAGCGATTGATGCTACACTGCTGACATTTATAAAAAAATATTTCTTTAAGAATTCCCTACAGGAATTTAATGTAGGACGCCATATTGTGCTGTTTGCTGTAACAAAGAAATGTGAAATCAGTAAAGACGAACGTTATAAAAACCGGGCTATATTTCTATAAAGATTTGCGCTGTGGCCTACCTTGCTACAAAAAGTGGAGATGTATTTCCATATTATACAGGGATGGCTCCCGTACAAAGCGACCAGAGAAGATCTGCACCAACTTCCTCACATGGCTGCGGAAATCTCAGTGACTTGATCGCGTTTAACAATCAATTTCCTCTCTTGTTACTTTTTTTTTAAAACATAAATCCACGCTCAGAGCCAAGGAATTTTGCCAGGCATTGCAAACGATGTCCCAAACAATATTTGAAAATTATCATATTAAAAGACCAACGACACCGAGTACTAATATTTTTGAAGAACTATACCTAAATATTTCAACCATTAAAGAAAATATTTAATACTAAATAAGAACCATAAAGTTTCCTAGAGTGACAGCTCGCGACTAAGTATTGAAGTGCCCTCTTGTGCGAATAGATGGCGCTGAAGACAATCCTGTACCTGTCTTATTACAATGTCGCTGTGAGTATGGAACTAAAAAAAAAAGAAATTGCCTCAGTTACGTTTGAAACGTAACAAAATATAGTATTTTGCAAAATTACATATAAAATATATAGTACACTGAAAGAAAATATAGTACAGTCAAGGAGATGGTTTAAAATAAATGAAAAATATACCAAATGAACCAAATCTCGCGCGTGTCAGTAGGCGTGTGTAAAATCATGGCTTGGACTAGCAAAGGGGTTGCAGCACTTAGAAAAAAAATCATGCGAGTGATGTTATTACGACACCTATTTTTCATGACGTTATCGTAGAAATACGTTAAAATAAGCATCTTTTATTTGAAATGTTTGTCTAAAATCAAAAATGGCCGAGATATTTAACCCGGAAATTGAGAAAAATCTAGGACATTAAAAATTACGATGGATGTTGTGTCATCATAATCAAATCAAATCAAATCAAATCAATTCATTTATTCACAGACTACAATGGTCCACACATAATATTACACAACACAATACAAATTATATTAACATACGATTATAATATACATTACATTAAAAATTAAATTAAAATTAGTTATAAATTAAATAAAAATACATTAAATTAATCCGCTAGTCACTTACCTACCGGCACGGCACGGCCCCCGTACGTGCACACTTATACAGTGATTGATGTAGGGGCAGTCCAGCCGGTCCGCGATCATGGCTAGGACGCTGTTGCGGCTGGCGCGCACTCTGCTGAGCATCGCCGCGCACCGCTTGCGCAGAGTGGCGTAAAAGCAATCGGTGCGCGCTTCTGCGAACATGCTCGACGCACTACAGTGGCGCGGCAGCCGCAACATCACCCTGAACGCGTTATTATATTGGACGCGTAGGGAGTTAAACGACCTTTGAGTGAAATGAGCCCACAGATAATACCTATTTTTTGTTGTGTTATTCTAGAGAATACGCTAAAATAAGCATGGTTTGTAGGAAAAACTTAGCGTTTTGATTGAAATTTTTCTACGATTCCTATACATTTTGCACTTTTGGTCAACAATTTTCTTTTTTTGCACCCCCTTTGCTTTAGGCCGACCCATTGTTCCTATTATAATCCTTATTGTAAGTCTGCTTTATTTAATAGCTTTTTACAACTTTATAGCAAAACACTAAAACTTATAAATAAAAAATTTGCCCTAAGTCATGGTCCGTAGGTAGGGTGCCCAGAAGGCTGGCCGCATTGCCCCGCTGGATGGCAATGCTGATCCTTTGGGCAAAATATAGGCCAGCCCTCTGGTCACCGGAGGCCTCTATGAGCCTCACTAATCCTTATTACTTTGATCATTATCAGATTTTCATTTTGGCCATCCATTTCTTAAGTAGTTTGAAATATTATTTCAATTTATTTCGTCGATGCAAAGTTACAAAATTCTGAAACTTCACATCACAAGATGAAAAAGCCGTTGACAGTTGGCTGAGCGATGTATATGAGGACGTGACAGTGACACTGATAGTGTCACTTTTGACATATCACTCTTGACAGTAACATTGAAATGTAGGTTCACGTTCAAGCATGCAACACTCGCGCTTGTTCAGTTTAAGAACTTTGAGCTATGTTGTTATTTCATATTTATGAAAAAAAAGCACAGCGTAAGAACCCATCGAAATATAGTATTTTTGCGTACTATATAGTATCCTAAAAATATATAGTGCGCAAGGCCGAAATATAGTACAATACTATATTATATAGTACGGTTGGCAACCCTAGCGCGAAGGGATATCGTCCCATAGAAAATTTGAATTTCGCGCCTTTTTTTACTGACAAGATTTGCTTGACCAGCTATAATTGGTCAAGCAGATCTTGTCAGTAGAAAAAGGCGGCAAATTTGAAAAATGATAGATATACAAAATTTGAATTTCGCGCCTTTTTCTACTGACAAGATTTGCTTGACCATCTATACTTTATTTTTCAACAAAACACAAATGCTACCCAATTACTCCATCCTAATAAAAAACTTAAAATAAAAACTAATAAATAAAAAAATTGTCCCAAGTCCTGATCGCTTGAAGGTGGCCAGAAGGCTGGCCGCATAATGGTTTTCCATCGTATCTATTTTCTCGGAAACGTTCGCATTTGTCATGCTACTTCAGTCAACCTCACTACTTTTTGTACCGAGACTGACTGAAACAGCAAGACACATTCGTACGTTTCCGTGAAAATACGATGGAAAATAACTATGCACTAGATCTGTATTAAAAATTGTATCCCTTACTCAGGTGGCAAGCGCAAGCGCCTTACGACCGACAGGCAAAAGTGACAAGTACAAAGTGAACACGGCGGCCATTGTTGAAGACTTCAAGATACTGGGCGCTGGGTTAGTGAAACATGTCACTGTTAATACGTAGTACTTTCACGGGTAATATAGCTGTTTTAGTAAATAAATGTTTTATTTAATATCATTTATCATCACAAACCGAAAAGTTTCATATCATCATCATCATCATCACAGGCCTTTCCGTCTATTGCAGACGATTTATGCATTGCTGTATAGATAACTGCTATGCTGTATAGGGTTTGGTGACTGTGGAGGCCAATGCGTGAGCGGCACGACCTCCCACATTTTTGTCAGAGATAACTCATGCCACCTGAGATTCCAGTCCTGCGGGCGCAGCACGGTTCCATTTTTATCGACTATCACTATGCGCGTCCCTTTCGCACTTACATACTTGTTAGAACGTGACAGGTATGGTGACAAGGGATAAAAACGCCACCGTGCTACGCCGCCTGGTTTGCTTTCTGCGATACCTGCTATCTAAAGCATTAAACCAGGCTTGGTCGCATCGAGGAGTTAGTGGCCGAACCCAATATTGTCGGCGAAACGAAAGCGCACAGATTTCGCTGGTTCGGTCACCTACTCAGAATGGGAGAGGATCGGGCTGTCAAGAGGGCGTTCTTGAGACGACCGACTGGTAGCCGTCCAGTGGGTTGGACAAGGTATCGCTGGGAAGACAGTGTGACGGCGATGCTTCAGCTTCGCGTCAGTAACTGGCAGGAAGTTGCGCAGGGTCGGGACAGGTGGCATGCTCTCGTTTCGGAGGCCAAGATTCTCTTTGGATCGCTGAGTCAAAATAGTTAGTTAGTGGTCGCATAGCCTTCTCCCCTCCAGAGCACGCAAGTGTCATATACGAAGCCAAAAATGACCAACAGCCGTATTCGAACAATGAGATACGTCAAATACTAGATATTGAAACGATATGGATTAGATATGTCAGTGTCAAACAAGTGTCAAAAGTGACGTATTTGTTTGAAAAAACGTCAATTTTGACACTTGTTTGACACTGACATATCTAATCCATATCTTTTCTAGATCTATTAACTGACGTATCTTAAAGTTGGAATCGGGCCGCAAGGCCTCCAGTGTCCAGGGCTGGAATCGAACCAGCGTCCTCTTCACGCGACAGATACCTGAACCGTTGGGCTACTCGGTCACGGTGGCAGGGGTCGAAATTTCCAAGTATATGACAATTTCCTGAGGGCTTGTGGCGCCCCCTAGCCATCCTTAAGGTTAAATAGTAGTGTGTCTACTTGAAATAACACAAATTAGAATATTTGCATAGAGAGTAATTCAATTAATAATAATAATTTGAGTAAGGTAGTAATTTTTTAGTAATTTGTTTATGTAATGTGTTTTTGTGAAGGACCTGGGAAAACGCTTGCGGGATAGGGGTTGCGATCCTAGGTCTGGTTCGTATCTGGTCCAGCGTATATCGTTGGGTATTCAGTGCGGGAACGCCGCTGGTATTTTGGGGACGTTTGTGCCGGGTATATACCGGATTAGGATATAGGTTTATGGCTTATAATTATGTGTTTTGTAATGACCAATTTCCTTTTAAATTTGACGATGCCTATTGCGGATGACATATGTGAAAATGTACGTTTTATTTTGACAAAACCTGAGGTGGATGCGCTATCTGTATGATGACGAAGCCTGCGTTGTGGATCTGAAGACACCTATACTGTTATTATTGTGTTGTTTTTTTTTAATTTAATTTAAGAACAAATTAAATAAGAAACAAGAGTATCATTTACCATATTCAACTATAGTTTGGTAGGTATTTATTTATTTATTGGAGAAGTGGCAGTCTCATGGGTTTGGTAGGTAGGTACTTATGACTTCATAATCAAATTCCATGACCATACAAACTGCATCGTTTTTCGTCCTTTACTTAAAATAGTTATAATTATAGGGTTTTTAATGGAGTAAATAAGTAAAAGTCTGCGAACTGCGGTAATAAATACTTTAATGCTAAAATGATAATACATTTTAAGTCAACTAAGCAACTAAATATGATACATTTAAGCGTTTACTGCTTCTTAATCTAAGTAATATTCTATTCTCTACATCTAAAACACTGCTAAAAACGGTCATTTACATAAAAGTACCTATAATTTCTTCCAAAAGCTTTTCTCTTCAGTCATCGCAGACGTTGCAACGAACCTCTGATTTTACCCGACCTTGTAACAATCATCTGCTATGTGGCCAATGATAATTATAATGATAAAAACTTTGCTAATTTCTGAAGTATTTTTTTGGGTGCCAAAATTATGCTCTAACGAAATAGGGTAGTGTATTTAACGGTGCGGGGTAGTTGCGGATCCAGTCGCCTCCTTGCAGCCTCCGGTTAGGGTCTCCCTGCTCTAGCCAGGTGCCGGCCGGGAGATACACGTCGCGTTCCGTGGAGCCCCGCTCCACGACCGGCGCAACTAGGATGCTCTCGCCGAGGAGGTATTCTGAAATAGGATTAGTTGTTTAACCCAGCGGTTCTCAAACTTTTTTGGTGACGGAACCCTTTTGGCAAGCGAAATATTTGACGGAACCCCAAATTAAAAATTTTCGTTCATCACTGTGGACCATATATACCTATAAAAGAGCTGGTTTTTTTTCTTATTATTACAAGTATATTTTCGCGGAACCCCAACAGAGGCTTTGCGGAACCCTAGGGTTCCGCGGAACACACTTTGAGAATGGCTGGTTTAACCTTTTCGACGCCGTGTCAAACACAAAAGCTGAGAGCCTACCGCGAACCACGTTCGACGTATTACCCTGTCACACTTACATACGAATTTACAAGTGCGACAGAGAGGCAACACGTCAAACGTGGTTCACGGTAGATCCTCTGTCACGCGGACGCCACGTCACCGAAGTGTCAAAACTGAAATTGAACTTTATGCATATACACGTAGGTCTATGTTGCTCTGTGCTCTGTGACTGATTAATCAGTCTTTGGCGTTGAACCTGCGGTGCGGATATATCGGTCATTGGCGTCCAAAAGGTTAAATAGGTGAGTCCGGATCTGGCAAAAGCGCCTATTTGTCAAAATGTCTTTGACATTAAGTACAGATGTAATGCATAATTGTTTTCTTTCGTATTTTCACGGATAAGTACGAACGTTTCTTGCCATTTCAGTCAGTCTAAGTACAAAAAGTACTGAGGTTGATGCCACCATCGCCTGATTTTTAAGCGCGAAATATTAAAACTTCCTAAACGACTCTCGGCTCTTATGAATAAATTATTTTTTTCAACTTTCGGGGCTTACACATGTCAACATTAAATCCTTTATAAAAGCCTTAGGGACTGAGGAGGATATGCTTACCATCCCATATATCATGCGCGGTGGTGTCAGTAGGGTCGATCCACCACACCGGCGGGTTGACGGGCGCGCCGGTCTGCGCGGCGCGCGCGCACGCGGCCACTATCTGGTCGGAGTACTTTGCGTGCAGTTGGACGAACTTCTTGCTTATGGCAATCGTCTGGAATTGAAGCAAAGTTATTTAGTAGGGTCAGTAAGGTCATTTAGCATGCACTTTAGTCTCAGGCGATGCCGCTTGGCATGATTGTTCCTTAGGTCAAACAAAGTTGATCTGGCCCGGTAGACATGAGATCGTACCATGCAGACCCCCCAAAAAGGGGGGGTGAAAGAGTCGGCTCCCCAGGTCCAATCTATGCAATATTCCTTTCTAGTCTTAGCAACTAGGGCAAGTTATATATCATTTTCGTATAAATTAGGGACGAGGAATTCATTTTTGAAATAATTATTATGCCTTTCCATACAAAAAAAAATATTTTTGTACAAAACATGAAAATGTTATGTCATTATTTGTGACAATTTTGGATGTTACAATCACAGTGTGGCGATTTGCACTAAATAAAAAATTAGACGATGTAGCCCATGTATTCTTTATTCTGGAAAATATCACTTTATAGTAGGCATTCATACATTTTTTTGTAAAAAAAAAATAATTTATAGCGCGTGGCGGTAACGATTTCCATACAAATGGAACTATGCCCAAAATCAAAGATTAAAAATGTTTACTAAAACACTGAATTTGACATTTTAAAAGTTTAAATATTATGTTTTAATAATTTTTCCATGCGTTTTTGCCCTTTTTTGGTACAAATTTGTTGTTTTTATTTTTCTTCCACACAAACTTTCCCCCCCCCCCCCATTTCCCCCCTTAAGGGTAGATATTTTTAAATTTGTTTTTATAACTAACTTATTCCTTTTGTAATTAATCGATGTTCAAACGTTCAGGTTAAAATGTTCGGTAGTTTAGGATCTACATGTGTTTGAGCTAAAGACATTTTATTTCATAATATCCCATACATTATAATATCTAACAAAACTCTGCGTACTTCCAGACATCATACAATCTAAACCGCTGAAGATATTAAGCTCAAATTATCAACATCAATTAAATGCGACAGGTTTAAGTTTAAAATAAAACAATTTTTTTATAAAATCAACGCTTAAGGGGGGAAATGGGGGGGAGAAAGTTTGTGTGGAAGAAAAATAAAAACAACAAATTTGTACCAAAAAAGGGCAAAAACGCATGGAAAAATTATTAAACATTATATTTAAACTTTTAAAATGTCAAATTCAGTGTTTTAGTAAACATTTTTAATCTTTGATTTTGGGCATAGTTCCATTTGTATGGAAATTGTTACCGCCACGCGCTATAAATTATTTTTTTATTACAAAATAATGTATGAATGCCTACTATAAAGTGATATTTTCCAGAATAAAGAATACATGGGCTACATCGTCCAATTTTTTATTTAGTGAAAATCGCCACACTGTGATTGTAACATCCAAAATTGTCACAAAAAATGACATAACATTTTCATGTTTTGTACAAAAATAAATTTTTTTGTATGGAAAGGCATAATAATTATTTCAGAAATGAATTCCTCGTCCCTAATTTATACGAAAATTATATATAACTTGCCCTAGTTGCTAAGACTAGGAAGGAATATAGCATAGATTGGACCTGGGGAGCCGACCCTTCCCCCCGCCCCTTCTTGGGGGGTCTGCATGGTACGATCTCCTGGCTACCGGGCCAGATCAACTTTGTTTGACCTAAGGAACAATCCTGCCAAGCGGCATCGCCTGAGACTAAATTGCATGCACTTCCATACATTTGTGTTCCTTACTGACCCTACTAATTATAACTATGTTCATTATCCCTTAATAGAGCAAGGGGAACACATTTACCACCTTATTTTGAACGTTGTTTCTTTTTGATAAGGTTCAAAACCTATGAAAAAATTGATAACCTGAGAGCTATCACATAAATCCAAGCATTTTATGCCACTTTAGTGCCAGATCTGCGTATGGCCATGCAGCGTGATGGTAAACACTTCATGCGACACAGATAGCTATCCGAAGGTGAATAATTGGCGCGTGTGCACAAAACCAGATCTTGGTCCTGACTTTTAACCCATTTCACTTGAGGTTAGCCACACGATCACGATCGGCTTTCATACAGAAAGTAATTTCTCTCGTCTCGTTCTAAACTCGTGGCCAAGGAGTATAGCACACTGTCGTCGCATGTCGTTCCGTATGGTACTATGGAGCTCGGTGTGACATACCCTTCGGCGCGCACCGCATCTTCGTCCGAAAGCCCGAATCGTCGTGCGATTCGCACCTTCGCACGGAAATACGGAGCCAATGCGTAATACCGTGCGATTCATCGCATGCATCGGACGTCGTTCCGAAGTGCGTAGTACTTAGTGTGCTATGGCCCAAACTCGTTCATGTTTACTAGTCATCATAAAGTCAGATGTATAAATGGTATCTACCTCGTTGTCAAAGTCCCATGGCACGTATGAGAACTGCATGCTGGGCATGAAAGTGTTGGCCTGAAGCCACCTGATGAACAGCTCCTTGGTCGGAGCCTCATTGTATCTGGAAGAAAAAGTTCAGTTAATGGCTCCTCTACACGATGAGCCAGCGCCGGCCACTCCAAGGGACGCTTTTATGCGTTAAAGGGAGTAAGTGATATTGCTATCTCATTCTACCGCATGGCTGCGTTCCTTGGAGTGGCCGGCGCTGGCCCATCGTGTAGTAGAGGAGCCATAATATGCAGCTTAATGGTCTTCGTTTATTTGGGTCCTGATTTACCTCCTGATTGTGTCACCATCTTCCTCGCGTTATCCCGGCATTTTGCCACGGCTCATGGGAGCCTGGGGTCCGCTTGGCAACTAATCCCAAGAATTGGCGTAGGTACTAATAGTTTTTACGAGAGCGACTGCCATCTGACCTTCCAGCCCAGAGGGTAAACCAGACTTCATTGGGATTAGTCCGGTTTCCTCACGATGTCTTCCTCACGAAGTATCAAATGATATTTCGTACATAAGTTCCGAAATAGTCATTGGTGCAGCAATGTTCCTAACGTCACATCTTAATGGTTTCGAAGTGGTTTTCGAATACTCCTCATAAATGTCCGCGCGCGAAAATTACTCTATTACCTTCCAGTAATACCTACTTCCGATCTTATCAAACTGCACAACGGGACTTAATCGCGTATTTAAGTTTTAAGGTTTATTACCTCCGACGTTTCGAGGACGGCGAAAAACGGAGGAGAACGAACTAGGACGGAGGAGGAGGGGAACGGGGAGAGAGGGACGGGGGGGAGGGGTGGGGAGGAGGAGGAGAAAACTCGCGCGGCTAGAAGATGTTGATGTCAACTTGAGCCAGTCTTCTCCGAGACCACGGGGACAACGCCGTCCTCGAAACGTCGAAGGTAAATCTTAAAACTTAAATACGCGATTAAGTCCCGTTGTGCAGTTTGATAATGTTTAATAATCGTAAAGGCGTGTTCTACTTCCGATTACCTTCAGTCTTGAATTCAATATTTACGTTCCACTTACCCATTTCCTCCAATCATATCAGGCAGCACTAGCGGGTACCCGTTGATGTTCATCTGAAGCAACGTCGTGATTAGAGTCGGGAGACCATTCTCGAACGTCCAGTACGTGTCCTTATCAATCATGCGCACGAAGATCGGGAGGTCTTGCGTTCTGAAATAAATGTGGTGATTCTTTATAAATTGTTTATACAGATGCCTTGTCATCATTATTGGTAGTATCGCAGATGATAGTTGCAGTGACTAAAGAGGTATTCTGAGGAGGTAGTCTGCCTACTCGACTGCGATGACTGTATACCTATAGACCAGCGGTCGGCAACCTTTTAGCAGCCAAGGGCCACATAGCAGTTAACGAAGTGGACGCGGGCCGCACTTTGTTAGTATTTATGCCTTAATCAGACTTTGACGTTTGTCAATATTACATACAAAGTTGCCAGGGAGGCTCGCGGGCCGCAAGTGAGAGGTTCCCGGGCCGCATGCGGTCTAACACAATAAAAAATGAACTGTGATCAACTCGGGTTAGTGTGAGATTTCAACCCACAACTCTGAATTTTATTGCTGCCAACGTCTGTAAATTCCACCAGCTGACCGTTCGTCTTTCATAGCGAATCTTCAGCAATCTCATACATCACTAGTGTGGCGCGGTGATTTTTTGTATAAATTCTAGGCAGTTGCATTCACCAACTCGTATTGGTGCTTGTTAAAAACGGTTAAGTTTTGTAGAAGATGGTTAATTTTTGGGTAGTCGCGAATATTACCTTTCAGAATCTTATCTGGAACTAATGCATTCTCAACGGTGGGAATACAGACCTGTAGCCAGCTCGGACTTCGGTGATGGGTCCAAACATGGCGGCGGCTCGAACGTAATCGGCGGTGATCACTCCAGGCTGGTCGCGGATGTCGCCTTTGAGTACCGGAATCTGAAATGTTTCACAAATTTAAGTACGAATATCTGTAGCAATCGTTTGTATATTTATACACCTATAAGAATCGACCTAAAATCAATTCAAGTGTGTCTGAATTGCCTAAATCTAAATCGGTTCAACCGCCTGAGCGTTACGATTACGATATGATGCTACGAATACATAAATACAGTGGGGAAGAAATCCAGATCAAAGTTATTCTACTATCTTTAGTAGGTACAGGACGCTTTCGGAAGTTCTTCAAAACACACTCAAGAAACACGTTCGCCTACTATCCTTATGTTCAAGACTACACATACCTGCGGCGACCAATCCGACTCCCCCCCATCGAACTTATAGCTGTCGAAGCCATACGCGTTCTGAAGGTTCTTCAGCCGTCCAATGTGCCAGTTCCTCGCCTCAGGCTTCGTGAAGTCGATGTAGGCCGTCGTCGTCTCGTTGTCGTTCCACCAGCTCGTCTCCACGGAGCCGTACTCGGAGAAGACCAGGTAGCTAGAAGGGTAATCTAGGTATTTGGTGCTGTTAACTAAATCTGGCTATTTATGGTCTAATGTTGATTGTGATTTGATATTATAGGCTTCTCTTGTGATTCTGGTTCCTTCAGAAGCTTCTGTCTCTCTCTACAGTTTAAATTGAACTGATTTATAAAATAAGGATGTGATATCACGATCCTCAGCGTTGATGTGAGAACAGATGAATAAAAGAAGCAGGTGCTGCAAGTGCTTCAACTTCTAGCTTCATGATGTACCTATTATTTGACTCCTTTACTAGGCTTAGCGATCCTCATATTGTACCACCTTTTGCGATAGACCTACTTAAATAAAATATACTAAAATATCCTGCCTGACAAAGTGAGATGGATCACGATGCACATATCCGAACTAAGCCGAACAGGAATTCCGTAAAAATACTTGAATTTATCGACTAATAACTTACCCCTTGTTACGCGCTTCCGTATACCACGGCTCGCACCCCTTATTGATGAACGGATGTGTCCAAAGAGTCACCCTAAATCCCTTCGCTTTCAGCATTTGCACAGTATTCTTCATATTCGGAAACTTATCCACATCCACTGTCTGGGACCCGTAGCAGACTTCCCAAAGATCATCGATTTCCAACTGGCTATTAGGGAATCCATAGCTGTTGATCTCATCGGCGAATTTAAGAACAGTTTCATGGTCTACATTAGTCTTATATCTTGCCCAAGTCGACCAAATTGGATACTTAATCATCAACGGATCAGGTACGCCGCTTGGTTTACCAAGATATTTACCAACTGCGTATTCATGTGCTTTTCTGACATCATCAAAGATGCCCACAGCGTATACGAGCTCGTTTCTTTCTCGCTTGCTTGAATAGGGAGGTTTGACTTGTGCTACGAAGCAAGCTGCATTTTTCTCCAAGTCGTTCTGGTCGACGAATAGAGGGACTTTCTTGTCGAAGTAGTAGAAGATGCCTTCTGAGTTGAGCCAGTAGGGCTCGGCGATGCCGCAGTTGTCAGCTTCCTTGGTGACGTAGGAATAGTCAACGAGGGTCAAGCGCTCTATCGGCCAGTACTGTCGCTTCTGCTGAGGACCGCCATACCAGTGTCGGGAGCCTGTTGAACAATACAATACGTTAAGGGACTTGACTGAACATGTACCTACGCTAAACGCAGAGAAATGGGTGATAAAGATAGGCTGTGTTGAATTGAATTCCAAATTATGAACTGGAAAAACATTCCTTGTGTCCGACTAGGTGATAGAGTTAGGTGCGGTAGGGATAGGTGTAAATAATTTATTGGATGGGATTTGCTCAGTAGGTACTGATTAGGTATTGTTTATAATTAAGGCTGTAGTTTAAATGAAGGGATAAGGCAAGGAAGAAGAAGAAGTAAGGTTGCAAATTCTGCAATAATCCGGCGCGTCGACGGACTAAGGACGGACGTCCGTGACCGACAATGTTTGGAAATGATGGGTTTGCACCATATGGTTTATCATAAAAACTAATGAATAGATAACTTACCCAAATTAACGCAGTCCTCCAGCCTCATCCCCTTAGGCGCCTCCCAAGTAATAGTAAGTATCTGGCCGCCCCCCGCGGCCTCCACCGACACCCGCATGGACGTGTCGTTGGCGAACTGGATCACCACGTCTCCGTCTTGGACCACGTCTTTGATCGCGCCGGTGCGACGCCCGATTACTGCCACCACTTCGGATAGGCCCTCTGTTGGAAAGAAACAACGACAGTCATTTGAATGGAATCATTATAGGCTCCGTGCATGAACTATTGGGGGCAGCATAGGAGCCGTCAGATTTTTGCCGCGAGGCGCAAATGTGTGTTAGCGTCATCCACCTTGCAGACACCCAAACCAGTATAATAAGACCTACGGGAGCCAAACCATCATTGAAGACCTACTACGAAAGCGCCATCTACTGCGAGGTATCGGAACTACCAGCCTATTGCGTCACTACAGCGTCGTGTAGATGGCGCCACTGAGACTTCCGCCATATTAATTGTAATAATCCAGTTATCCCTTTTAGTTAATTTATTATTATAAAATTAAATGTTTTGATTGTTGCTAAATATTTCATGATATATAGAGCTTATACGTAATTGATTGTATTAGAATCTATTTTAAAAGTATGTATATTCGTTACCTGATTGAACTCGTGGAGGGGGTTTCTGAATGTTAATAAAAGGGGTCGTAACCGGGGACGGAGCTCTCTTTTTGCTTCTGATTTTTGTACCAACAACTTGGAGAAGAATAAATCAGCGTCAATTTATACTGGTTTCATTTTATAGCACAAGTGCTACGATTACCCATCCTAAGTACGTTAATATGTGTCGTTTATGCTTCCGCCCATCTAGCCACAAGACGGCAGAACCTACTATGCACAAGGAAAAGTACCGACGAGAACGATAGATGGTAGCACTTGCTTTGGCATGTACATGTGCACTATAATGTTTCCGATTCAGGCCACAAGATGGCAGACCCTTCAACGCGCACGGTCCCTATAAATCTATTCTCTTGTCTGTGTGATTTGCTTGTATTTTGTCTGATCCTTATTAGTTAACCACGAAATATCGACTTTCTTCTTTCGCTCCTGATGTGTGAGCAATTGTGCATTATTTTATTAGCTAGTTGTCAATTGGTTTTTGTGATAGTGGCGGTCTAGTTTTGAGTGGTGTCCAAGAGTTACCTATGTCCTCTTGTGAACCTGAGCCCTATTTAGGTAGGTAGGAAGGTATGTTACAAGAGGTAGATTTATGAATGGGGAGAAGTCTTTGACCCGTATTTTAAGTTCAGACTCTTAATAATGTAACTTGAAATTTCTGGCAGTGTGGCCCTATCCGTCATTAGAGTTATTTTCATGCCGCGCCTTTATTTTGGGTGCAGGTAGGTACTCAGTAGGTAGATGTAAGCCAGGCACTACCCGCTATAACCTATATGAACACTTCTTTTGAAGAAGATTTAAATAGGTACTTACTTCGTTTAAGCATGCTCAGTATTATGTTTACTAAAGGTGTTTGTATTGATATACTTACTCCTTTTCAACAATAGGTTGAGTCCTCCATAAGGATTGTTTTCGAGCCGCGCCTGCAGCGTGGGTGTGGTCAATATGTTGATGTCCACTGCCTGCGTAGTCGCCGCCAGCGCTAGCATCACTGCAACATAAATAGTAAATACATTAGGACCATAACCAAGATGACCATCGTAAATACGCACAAGGAATCAAAGGATGTTAATGAATTCAAAAAACAGTGGCGTTTACCAGTCGGTGTGGTTAAAATAATGTATTATCTTCATAATATCTATTACTCACATCTGATACACAAACGGAAACGTTCGTTAAATAACAATGCTTATGCCGTAGTCAAAAATAAATTATCAAAGTTCTTCCTTCCTTCTACAGCATTTATCATAAATATTAAACGTTACAGTTTTCACAGTTTTAAAGCCCTATAGGTACGTCATGTTAACGCCTCCTATCAATAAAACCAGTTTGCTCTAATGCGGTTCCCATCATTGTATGCCGTAATTGTTGGTATCCACCGTGACATCTTTGCAAAACACCGATTATTATAATGCATGGTTGCGAGTATTGATTGCTTCTTAGGAAGTCTATTTATAATCGTCTCCGGGATTAAGCTTATTGATCAATTATACAAGGTGTCCAGAAAGGGTATCGGGTATTTGTTTTAGCGCCATATTCGAAACGGGGCCACGAAAGGGAGTGGGGAGGGGTTCGTGGCGTGCGCCATTTAGTGGAGTTTTAGCCACGATGGAACAGTACTCGGGGACGCATCGCGCATTTTGCGTACGAGCGTATTATCGTAACGGTGATTCAATAGTGACTGCTCAACGTCTGTATCGTGCGGAATATCATACACGCCACGCGCCAAGTGACGCGCTAAAACAAATACCCGATACCCTTTCTGGACATCTTGTACCTATTACAGTATTACTAATAACGTTGGGCTTGATCGCTCAGATTCGTCAGAATTGTGGTAGTGAAATAGGATAAATTTTGAAAATGGCGCCCGCTAATAAAAAAAACCGGCCAAGTGCGAGTCGAACTCGCGTTTCTAGGGTTCCGTACATAAGTCCGACTCACGCTTGGCTGCACATTTTTAATAGGTTTTCCTGTCATCTACAGGTAAAGAACTATTTTGTGTATTTTTTTCAAAATTTCAGACCCATTGGTTTCGGAGATAAGGGGGGGAGAGAATGGTCATATTTTGGCTATTTTCTCAAATAACTTCGAACCCGAAGTTTGTACTGCCGACTTCATGACGTCACAGCAACTATCCTCACCACTTTCGCGCTAGTCATTTCATATATGTATTTGTGTTCAGGGCATTACACTGAATGTATCAATACCATATTCGCCCATATCCGAGACGACATGAGCGAAAACTAACCTAAAGCCTGTGCCGCCGCTGCACGCTGTACTATATGTATAATGCATTCATTTGGAATTTCGCCGAATACAAGTGCCCAGTCATTCAATTAGGATTTAAATTTGGCTTGCTATCAAAAAACTATAAAGGTTCCGTCACAGGCGCGTTTACCAGGCGGGGCGTGAGCGTTTGATATGTAAAAGCGGCGCGTCCCACTCATGCGCCGCCCGCAAAATGCGCCTGTGTGACGGTGCCTTAATGCAACTTACAGGCGCCACAGGGGGGCTCAAAAATACGTTAGGTACCAAAGAATTTTTAAGAAATATATTTGTGCACGTTTTTTGCAAATGTCTTAAAAAAAATAAGAAATATATTTTTGCACGTATTTTGAAAATGTCTGTAAAAATAAAACTAACTAAAACAAAACGTATCCTCAAAATTGTTAAAATTATCAAAAATGTCCCCGCAGTAAACGAAATTGTCAACGTATTTTTGGGATAAAAATCGTTAGTGCTGTGCGGTCGTTTTTAGGGTTCCATACCCAAAGGGTAAAACGGGACCCTATTACTAAGACTTCGCTGTCCGTCCGTCCGTCCGTCTGTCCGTCTGTCTGTCACCAGGCTGTATCTCACGAACCGTGATAGCTAGACAGTTGAAATTTTCACAGATGATGTATTTCTGTTGCCGCTATAACAACAAATACTAAAAACAGAATAAAATAAAGATTTAAGTGGGGCTCCCATACAGCAAACGTGATTTTTGACCAAAGTTAAGCAACGTCGGGCGTGGTCAGTACTTGGATGGGTGACCGTTTTCTTTTTGCATTCTTTTCCGTTTTTTTTTTGCTTTATGCTACGGAACCCTTCGTGCGCGAGTCCGACTCGCACTTGCCCGGTTTTTTTACATAAGCGCCTGTAATGTAACAACTATGCGAGCAATTTTTTGTAAATACCACCATACCACCAACCACCACCACCACCATACCATACTACCATACACCACTACCATACGCGGTGCACACATAACGCAAATCCAGTTATAAAGTTTGTCAAAGGACTATCTCATTTCAAACATAGAGAGAATCATACTAGAATCATTACTACTAGCTTATCTTTGTCTTACACTAGTACTAGCACCCAAAATAAAATGACGAGTATAGTTATTTGTACAACAAGAGATCAAAGTTTGATATTTCTTCGAGTACTTATTAATAGCGAGTGAATCTAATTTAGAATCTTGAGCGTAGTAAGGGATTCAAAAGCGCACGAGATGTAAATAACTTTGATCTCATGTAGTACACAAAAATTTTCACCCTAAGCAGTGAGAACATACTTAGAGGGACAGAGATAATAGAACCCAAGTATATCGAACTTGTATTAGACCCCGCATGTTGAAATGACATTTGACTATAAAGGTCACTTGAATGTCATTTTGTCTCACTCAGTGAGCAAAATCGCATTTTGCTCACTGTTTTTAAGAAGCAAAGTACCCTTGTTCGAGCTGCTGAGGTGAAAAAGATTTTTTTTTTCAAATTTGGTTTGACCAATTATACTTAAAGCTTACAGCACAAAATGGCGGCCATCCTGAAGGGTCCTTCTCCACCACCTTCCAACACTTCACTAGCGGTCCAGGCTCTTAGAACTATTATTTACGTGACGCATATCATTATCACACCGTATAATTGGTGCACTGGCTAATGGAGCCTGCATATTGCATTGTCTGGGTCCAGTACATTGATTCTAATTTAAAAATTTGTTATGTTTTTGAACTAGTTTTGATACGACCTTAACAATCGTCTTGGTGTGTATGTCCCTAAAAGTATGGTAAAATATTTTATGAAGATGACAATTCATTCGTTCTTTCCTTCATTCATACAGACATAGAAAAACAAGAGTTGTCTAGTGTTTTTCGAAAAAACCCTAGGGTCTAACTCTAGAGTTAGACCAAGAAAAGTCTGCAACGATTTTCATAGCATACCTACGCAGTACGAGTGTTATTTAAAAGTCATAATTTGCATAATAGCAGTTTGACGTTTTAAATAACACTTGCACTGCGTGTGCTATCAAAATCGTTGCAGACTTGTCTTGGTCTAACTATACGAGCTTTTTAAAGTAACTGGGTTCAGCAGATTAATTTTTGTTTCAGTATCATTGAACCATTGACGTATATAATATCTAAGGACCATTAGCACAATGGTGCTCTAAAAATGGTACCAGTTCAGCGGTGTTCCTCACGAATCCCAGCCAATCGTGCAGTCTAACGCAACTAGTTGCGACCAATAGCGCGGGTAATAAGAACTCGTCAACCAATCGCGCGCGTAATCCGAACTTATCAACCAATCAAGTTGTAGCAGTTTCACACCGCTGTATTGGCCCCTGTCATGCCTCATTATTATTGCCCGTAAAGCCAGTCCCTAGATATCTATGTCGATGCATTGAACAGTCTCCCTAACAAACGTCAAGATACATTAAAAGCATTACTACGGCGCTTCGCTCTAACAATGGAACAAAAACAGCAGTACGTAAACATTCTGACAGTAGTTGACGGCTTCCGCCACCCAGGACCCCTATTCGACAAGAGACGTTTGACGTATCGTGTTGATCTCCCGTTGATGTGGGAAAAATCATAAGTTCTCGAATACGTACAATGTCAAAATTTGACATTAACAATCCACAGTTAGGGTGACAAGCAAACCAAACCGAACCACCCTTAGTTTAGAGTGGATTTTTGGTTGTAACAAATGATATTATCCACCGTTGATGGAATCATAACTCAGTATGCGATAAAATCAACTGTTGATTTGACGTGGATGCGAAATCTGACAGTTGTAAATGTCGAATTTGGCCCCAGGGCATTTGTCATCTAGGTCTTAATCACAGGGTTTAGGCTAGAATGTACCCTAGAAATAATTAGAAGCATAAACAATGGTCGCTTTTATACTTTAGGTGCCGCGGAAGACCATGACGAAAGTAGTCATGGACGTCATGCTAACGCAAGGGATCTAAATGTAGGTATAGGTTTGTATAGATGTCGGCGGCCGATCGTAAGATCAGGCATATCATGAAACATGAAAATCTTTGACTCGTTCCTATTTCTGGGCAGTTTGCCCTTCGGGCATCTGAAGCAGTCTGAAGTAACCTTTAACGAACCTATCGTACCTATACCGGGTGTGGCCTGTAATATGAGCTAAAAATTCAACTGTAGGCTGTACTCCTCATACTGACTAACATTTGTTTAGCGACTTTTAAAAATAACTTGTGGTTTGATTTTTAATACACTTTAAAGTTTATTCTAAGACGCAATGTATTGCGAATTTTGTTTTGATTAAGGCGTGACAAGCAACGTCTTATCACAATGATATGGCGTGGCGATGGTGTCCATTGAAGATAATATTTATTTTGTATGAAAAATAGGGAGTCTAAATAATTCATAGTTTTTAAAAGTTGTAGAATTAAAGTGTCACCGTTTGAGGAGTACAATCTATGTTTTAATTATTTGCTCATGTTACAGGCCACACCCGGTATATTGGTTTAATGTGACTATCGGCAAAACATTACACACAGGAATATTACGATCTGCCTGATCTTATGATCGGCCGCTGATATATATACTATCATCATCATCATAACTTTGTAGCTCTGCTCTTGTCGGTGGGTGGATTAATACGCATTCTTTTTCACGTAACTGTGATATGTAATTCTAGGCTTTCCTTTGCTTCTAGACTTTTAATTCATTATCATTAATAGGTAATTCATTACATACTCAACGTTGCTTTTACGTTGACGTTCACGAGGTAAAGCTCGCTTCAATCAAGCGACTGTTATTAACATGTATAACAAGTATAACAGCAGCCGGGCTCCGCATTTTTACTGGTGCATCTATAAAATCGTGAAACAAAATAAGTAGAACCACAAATCATTTTATTTCTTAACTTTAACAATAAATATAATTATTTACAAAAGAATCACCAAATAGCATTCATAAACAATTTTTTTATAATTTATGTTGATCAATGGTACAACAGTCCAAGGATCAAAACAACAGCGAGCAAAATGGCCGAAACTTGGCTATGGCTTGCTGAATCCGGCTCAGTCTTGCGTACAATGGACGTTGACGTTCACGATGTCAAGCTCGCTTCAATCAAGCGACTATTATTTACATGTATATAACAAGCATAACAACAGCCGGGCTCCGCATTTTACTGGTGCATCTATAAAATCGTGAAACGAAATAAGTAAAACCACAAATCATTTTATTTCTTAACTTTAACAATAAATATAATTATAATTATTTACAAAAGAATCACCAAATAGCATTCATAAACAAATTTTTAATAATTTATGTTGATCAATGGTACATCAGTCCAAGGATCAAAACAACAGCGAGCAAAATGGCCGAAACATGGCTATGGCTTGCTGAATCCGGCTCAGTCTTGCGTACAAAGAACGCTAGATCATCTATAGGTACACTGTGACCCCTGATCCAAACAGGCCCAGTGTGTACTATGTTTTCGTCTCCCTTTTCTAGCCATTCGCCTTCGGGAAGGTAGATGTCGCGAGATGTAGCGTTTTCTACGAGGATCGGCGCGACTATGATGTCTTCTCCTAGGAGGTATTCTGAAAAGGATAATTGTTTTAGAATAGTGTCATTATACTTGTGACAACGGTGTTATTAGGGGATAACGAATCACACGTGCTTGGTGAAGTCTTTTACCAAAAGTGTTGGGTCTTTGAGATTTCTGATAAAGCTAAGAAAATTATATTTGGTACTATCGTACCAAATATAATTTTCTTACATAGCTTTTTCATGTTTAACGGTTCTTCTATAATTTATATCTAGATAGTAGACTGACTAAATTTTACATAATAAGTAGGTACGTTGGTTGGGCTTTGGCTGCTCGGTCGCCACGCCACACGGCGCGCGAGCAGTTGCATTTTTTTGAATAGATTGACTTTCAGCAGCGACTTATATTATGATGGTTGTTAGTATGTGCAGCTTGGCAGGTAGGTGTAGGATATACTTATGATACTTGGTAGGTAGGTGGTTGGTAATGCAAGGCCATTGTTGTTAAGAAGTGGTAAAGTTACTCACGGTCCCAAATAGTGAGCGCTTGCGCATCATTGGGCGCTATCCACCACAGCGGGCCGTTGACGGGGCGTCCGTCTAAAACTGAAGCATTCATGGCGGCTTGGATGTGCGTGGCGTACTCGGCGTGCAGTTTCGTGTACTTCAAACTTATTTCTGATGTCTGGAAATGAGAAATACAATATAATTTGTCCTGTAGTTATATCCTATCCCTCTGAGCAGATTCGTATTTGAACTTGTTGGCCAAAAGGCGGCCGCACGGAAGAAATTTCGACATGTACGAGTATCTCCGTCATCCAGGTGGCCTTGCCGCGAAAATCGAAGTTCGCAAATTGCGGGCTTTCTCTGTCACTCTAATTACGCCTTCATTGGGGTAAAAGAGAAAGATACCCGCAATTTGCGAATTTCGGTTTTCGCGGTAGGCCCTCTGGTTCGATCCCAGCCTTTGTTACTTTTTCTTTCGTGTGTAGAGATTCACATCTATTTCAGCTTATTTATTTAACAATTAAATACAACTGGTATAAATATATATGTCAACGGCTAAATATTGGCTGGCTATGGAACCTTAAAAAGCAAATACTTATTTAGCTTTTTAATGCTGTCAATAACTAGGTACAGGCGGTACAGCCAATAAACAAACTACACACAACAGACATATAGATGGTCAAGCAAATCTTGTCAGTAGAAAAAGGCGCAAAATTCAAATTTTATATGAGACGATATCCCTTCGCGCCTACATTTTTCATATTTGCCGCCTTTTTCTACTGACAAGATCTAAGATCTACTTGACCAACTATACTTAGTACGTAATGTTGTCAATGCATATTTAATGATGATAATTAGCATAATCGAAGTTTTTACGATCCTGTAAAACTGATGCAACGTTTTGCGGATTGGCCTTCATTTTAATACAATAGGATATACAGGCAGTCATAACCTGTAGGCCACTTTTTGTGCCGCAAATGTTTAGCATAGTTAATTTGTAGTGTGGATTTTATTTCAGGCGATAAATGTGGTAAATGTGTGGTAAAACCAAAGATTGAGAGTGTTGAGATCTGAATAAAGTTGTTGTTAGGACCCGGGTATGTCCTTAAACTACGTCCAAGACCACCGGTGGACGGGCAACAGCGTCCCTCAAATTCGGTGTACTCGACTGCGATCGCCAACCTGCCTGCCAAGCGTGGCGATTATGGCATTCACCCCCCATAAGGGGGAGGCCTATGTTCAGCAGTGGACGTCTTATGGCTGAGATGATAGGTACCTCATTGTCGAAACCCCAGGGTACGAAGGAGAACTGCATGGCTGGCAGGAATGTGTTGGCCTGCACCCATCTGATGAACAGCTGCTTCGTTGGCAGCCCAGAGTCAGGGTTTCCCAAGTTGTACCTACAGGAAAAAAGAAATTACTCAATTATCATTTTCATTTCTGGGTGTAAACTGCCGGGGGAAGCACAGGAGGTCCTTAATTATGGACTGCAGTAGGTACACCTACATCAAGACGTGATAATGGGACTAACCTCATCGTCAAAGCCTCAGAGCACGAAGAACTGCGTGACTAACAGATTGCACCTCCAACGTGACGAACAGCTTCGTCTTACGCTTACGGCTTGCGAATGCTTTTGGAGGTAAAGACTGGCCTCATCGGTTGTAAAAGTTTTAGTCAAAATGTTCAAGTTACTCATTGGCTTCAATCGTGTCAGGCAGCACCATCGTGTAGCCGTTAAAGTTCATCTGGATCGTAGCCGTGATAACGGAGGGGAGACCATTGGTACAGAGGCCCCAGATGAAATCTCAGCTAGTCTAACAGATGCGCCCCAGGGTACGAAGGAGAACTAGCTACATGTGTCTTCTTAACCAGCACCTATCTGATTAACAAAGTTTACAGGTTGATCTGCACCCTGATGAACCGTCGGCAGATGAGTTTTCCAAGGTCTTTGGGAATGGACGAGACTGATCTCATCAAATCCCCAGGGTCATATGCTTTATAAAAGCTTTTAGTAATAAGTTTTTGGCAAAAAAATCATTTTTGGTACAAGCTTTAACTATCGCTGACTGTACTTTTCTTTCCACAGGTAACTAATGCTCATCGAGACAATTCTAAAAACCCCAAACACAATTAGGTTTCGTTGTTTTATCACATAGTTCCTATGGCCACCCCCGGTCTCCATCATCAGATCAGCTCGATGACACCATAATATTGCATTGTCACCCGACTTACGTATGTATCCAAAATTTCAGCTCAATCGGAAACCGGGAAGAGGATCAAATTTAACTTGCAAGATTTGATTACAGACAGACAGACAACGGTCAGGTGAAACTAAATAAAAGCTTGTAAAAAGGCTATGTGTTACCCATTGCCACCAATCATGTCAGGCAGCACCATCGTGTAGCCGTTCAGGTTCATCTGGAACGTGGTCGTGATGATAGTGGAGAGACCGTTGGTGAGGCCCCAGATGGAGTCTCGGTCCACCATGCGCACGAAGATCGGGAGTTCCTGGGTTCTGAAATAAGATTTTGGATTAGATTTAGTTAGGTATCCAATATTACCTATAATTTATATTAATATATGTGAATTAATGTAATTAAATTTATGAATGAATATAAGGCCCGATACAAGGACCCCTATTCAACAAGCGAAGTTTGACGTATCGTGTTGATCTCCCGTTGATGTGGGAAAAATCATAAGTTCTCGAATACGTACAATATCAAAATTTGACATTAACAATCCACAGTTAGGGTGATAAGCAAACCATACTGAACCACCCTTAGTTTAGAGTTGAGTTTTTGATTCGGTTAAATTATGTTCTAATGTATGGGCAAGAAACTCCCCCTCCCCCTGACGCAACCCCCCCTTTTAGCATGAAATATGTCCCGGTTTACGGTTTTTTTTTATTTTTGAGAAAAGTATTAGAGTTAGGAAATAAGTGTCAAGGTAAGAAATAATCCTTAATGAATTATAAACAAAAAAGGTTATATGCAACTTTTTAGTAAGACTCACCATATTCATGTATTAACTTGTTGAAGTTCATTATAAGTTAGTATGTGATAGTACTGTAAAAAATCTTATACGGAAAATAAGCTTGCAAGGTTATTGTCCTGTATGATTTCTTTTAGTACTATCACGTACTATGTTATATTGATCTTCTGCAAGTTTTTCAACGGTTAAATTTTGTCGAAGTTCATCTAGCCATAGCATGAATATGGTGCGTCGTATCAAAAAAATGAATATAACCTTTTTTGTTTAGAATTTGATAGGGAACATTTCTTTCATTGACACTTTTCTCCTATATTGTATACTTTCCCCAAAAAACAAAAAAAACTCCCAATCGGGACATATTTATGCTAAAAGGGGGGGAATGCGTCAGGGGGAGGGGACGGGACGCTAGCCTGCGTAAAGCACCATACCCAAAGGTATCATACTACATTCATAGAATGCTGGCTATAATTAGTTTTTCAAAAAACACAATTTGACCGAATTATTTGGTTGTACCAAATGATATTATCCACTGTTGATGGAATCAACACTCAGTATGCAATAAAATCAACTGTTGATTTGACGTGGATGCGAAATGTGACAGTTAATTGTACGTGTCGAATTTGGCCCAAGCACTATTTTGAAAACGGGGCAGTGGTGTGAGGTACGCCTTACCCTCACACGTGTATACCGCTCCACTACTTAAGCTACTAATTATCTATACTATAATGATCTATACTCCGAGCAAGTAGTAACATTCCAACGTCCAACCTCACATGACAGGATCGCCATGTGAGGTGGAGCGTTAAAGGCGAACTCGATTGTACGGAATATAGATTTATTCTGTCTTAAGTAACAAATACAAGCCATTTTATATACTAAGCTATGAGTATGCACGGGTGTGAGTAAGGCGTAGTACACACACACCAATACTTACTGGAATCCCGTGCGTACTTCGATCATGTTGCCAAATCGCGCGCAGGTCCTCACATACGCCTGCGTGATGTGGTGCGGGTGGAGGTCCACGTCTCCGGTCTGGACTGGCACCTGTATTAGGAATATTAAGTAGTAAAGAGGACATTTGGGCTTCGTCTCTCCAGCGGAATACCCAACTGGCGTGAAGTGGCGAAGAATAAGGCAGAATGGCGCTCTCTTGTGTCAGAGGCCAAGATCCTCTTTGGGTCACTGAGCTAGTGATGTATGTATGTAAAGGGGACATTTGGTCGGGCACTTTATTGTGCTAAGAGGAACAAATAATGGTTTTCCCTGCTCCCCTTTAAGTATCTGGCGGAAGAATACCCTTTTATGTGGTTGTTTTCCTTCCGCTGGACACTTTTTAGGAGTAAAATTTTGATAAAGTTCATGTATGAATCTTCAGAACAATTGTTACCTGAGGAGAAAAGCTAGCTTCTCCAGCGTCGAATTTCAGACTGTCGATATCATAGGTGTTCACAAGCGATTTCACACGTTGGTACCACCATTCGGCTGCGGTGGGGTTGGTGAAGTCGACATAAGCAGCGACCGATCCGTTGTTGTTCCACCAGGAGGTATCCGGACTGCCATCTTCGTTCAAAACCAGATAGCTAGAAAGAAAGCACTTGTGTTATTACAGGAATCCAGGATTCACACAGAAAAACGAGGATCAGAATCTTAGAGGGCACGTTGTGTTATCTTAGATAAGAGCCTTGGGGCAAGGGTGTTCCATGGGTTGTTTTGTATAAAAGGCACTAAAATATGTATAAAAGTAGTCATATGAGGCATAACCTTGAAAAGAAATTTAAACTTATTAACTAACTCACCCCGCATCCAAAGCTTCAGAATACCACGGCTCACAATTCTGATTAATGAAGGGATGTATCCAAATAGTAGCGCGGTATCCCATCGCCTTAATATCCTGCACAAATTTCTTCATATCACTGAATTTCTTCACATCCACTGTCAAAGACCCATAGCAAACTTCCCAAAGATCATCGATTTCTAGCTGCGCATTAGAAAAACCTCGACTATTAATCTCTTCAGCATATTCCATAAGATTAGTCTCATCTATGTCTCTTGCGAACTGAGCCCATGTGGACCAGATAGGATGCTGAATCATCCTGAAATCAGGTGTCCCAGATGGCCACCCTAAATAGTTCTTCAACGCATGCTTATGAGCTGCCTTGACATCAGAAAGGAACCACAGATCGTATGAGAGCTCAGTATGGTTCCTTTTAGTCGAGTACGGTACAGCGATTTGAGCTCCAAAACACAAGTGGTTACTAGTAATATTATTGTAGTCGATGAATAGAGGAACTTGAGGGTGGACGTAGAAGTATTCCCCGGCGGAGTTGAGCCAGTATCTCTCCATGATTGCTCCGTTGTCTTTTTCCCTAGTGTAGTAGGGAGCGTAGACTTGGGTGGATTTCTCTATCGGATATGTTTGGACGAGCTCCATTGGGCCACCGTACCAGTGTTTGTTACCTGTATAAAGAAACGGAAAATTTGGCTTTTAAATCGATATAATATAAAGTAGTGATTTTCATGTCTCGATTTTGTTAATTAGTTTTAGAATCATTGAATTTTACGGAAGAGTCGGCAGTAAAAGTACTACAAAACGGGCGAGGTAACGAAGGTAAAGAAAACGGCGATATGCCTCCATCTCGTGGAGCGTAGGACAAAGCCGAAACCGAAACCGAAGCAGTCTTCTAGCCCATTGTCATCCCAAAGCATCTTAACTCCTCTAGCCCCCGTTGCCTCATCAACCACGGCGTAGGCTGAAAGCTCAGCCCCTGGTTACAACAGCTGCATACCTTCTTAGGACTATAAAGATTCAAAACTCAAAGGACTTGCCGAAATCGAAGCAGTCTTCCAGCCTGGTCTGCTCATTGGCGTCCCAAACTATCTTGACTCCTCTAGCTCCCGCTGCCTCATCAATCACGGTGTGGACAGACAGTTCAGCCCCTGGTAAGGACAGCTGCATGCCGCCTTCTATCTCCTGTGATGAAACGTAGGTGGACATCAGGGTGCGGCCGATGGAGCCTTGGAAGATTGTCTCGTCGTCTGTGGATTTGGATAATTATTGATTTCGTATATCGGCCGGAAAGCGGCGCGAAAAACTACTTGAGTAGGATCGGTTTATTAATCGATCAAAATTGAAATTTAATTAATTAACAGAAACTTAATATCATTCCAACAAATACAAAAATTACGTATAGCACCAGAAGAGGTATTGGCTAAGCGGTATTTTTATTACTCACAATAAGACTCTTTATTTCTCGCGACACATACATGTATCGGCTTATAAATGTGTACATTAGTACCTAATACTTAGGTCTATTTAAAAAAAATACTGCTTAAGGAAAAAATACAATTTAAAAAGGTGACTATAGGGTGGTAATATCTTAAGGGGCCCACTGATTAACAGTCCGCCGGACGGTATCGGCCTGTCAGTTAGAACAAAATTTTGACAGTTCCGAACAACTGACAGGCCGATATACCGGCCGGCGGACTGTTAATCAGTGGGCCCCTTTATTGTGCCCTATATAGGGCTTGAAATTAACAAAGCAAGAGAACACCTAAAAAGAAGAAGAAAAGAAGGAGGCAGAGAAGGAAAACAGTTAAACCTTTGATGATCGCCAAGGAGAAACCCCCAGTGAGTTGGGGCTCCAGTGAGAGCGTGACATCTTCCTGCCGCGATGTCAGCGTGGCGGAGTGCGCGTGCGCTCCTAGCGCTGCTACCGCTGCCGTCAGAATATACAAGTTAATATTAAGGTCACGTCAAAAATATAAATAAAAGGTAAGTACCTAACTAATAAAAAACACGTACTGCTTGCCCTAACGAGCGTACTACGTAAGTGAACAACACGCGAACGCGAAGCGATGCGGCGCGGGGTGAATCAATCCTTTGATATCTATAGAAGTTTCCTACGTGGGCGATCTCGTTGCGAACGCGAACGCCTTGGGCCCGCCGCGCCGCGCCGCGTCGCGTTCGCGAGTTGTTCGCTTACGTAAGACGCAGCGTTAAGATGCGATACGGTTAAAAAAATGCATCTAGCCTTTTAAAGATTGTAAATATTAAGACACTGTTGCCTATCCTACCGACTGCGCCATGTAATGTTTAGTAATAAAACCACCTTCTGCTGGCACTGAGTTTTATTTAAAATAGTTTTAGAATATCTTTACAAATTAATGTCTTCTATCAAGCAGAATCAATCAGAGAGTCACATAACGCTAACCACCAAGTTACCCAGTTCATTCTTCCAAAAACTCCGTCTGTACCTAACAAATGCCGCTCGCTGTCACTGTTACTTTCACATGTATTGAGTCATTCAGTCTGTAGTTACGTTTCGTTGCATACATTACAGAACTCGAATCGGTATTATCTAAACATAATACCTAAGTATTTGTTATGTAAGTTAGTGATACGACCTCTTGCACGTCAATCACCGCGAGTGATCGTCATATCAATATCAAAACCTTAACAGATTTTAACCAAGCACTCTAGATTATGTAGATACCTTACTTACATGCAAAAAGATACCTACCTACTAATAAACTGTTTTGGCAATAAGGGATAAAAAAATTTTTATTCGAATAAGACTGTAGGTAGGTGCTATTTCTCCTATAAAATATTTTGAAAATACTCATACGGGTGTTGATGTACCCGACTATTGATTTGGCAGCTAGTCGGCCGGATCGTTAGTTTCGTCTAAGTTCGGTTCAGATGCACTTAAAAACAACCGTTTTTTAACCTGTTTAGTACAATTATTGATAATATTCTTTCCACACAGACCTACGCCCACAACTACAATCAAGTGTTTACACTTTACATGGGTACTCTTAAAGACAATACATATTAGATAACCCAATCAAGACCTTTAAATAAGAGCAGACTTATATCAAGTGACTATTTACCTATTTCATAGGTATTCTAATACATACATAGTTGACGGTACATAAATTAGAAAAGCGATTAGCGACCTTATACTATCTTATGTTAAATTGATATTCGTGCTAAGAAAAATAAAAGTGACGGTTAAGGTACAGTCAGCATTAACAGACTAGCAGATAAGACAACGCGCCATAAGTATCTATTATGTAAAAGTACATAAGTATACGAGTATGTATGTAACGTTATTGTAACGTCTCTATATTTAAAATAAGCATAGACTGTAACATATAGATTTTAGAACGCAAACTAGAATATTTTTCTTCCTCCCCGGGCATGATTTTCTGAAAAACATAGTAATGTGGCAAATAAATATCAAATAGCTACTAAATATCAAACAAACAAAACTAAATAAATATCAAATAGGTTACATTAGTTATTGCCATTAGTTTAGGTTTAGTTAGGCAGTTCCACAGCCGCCTTCATGACACTGCGGGGTTGCGTAATGCATCGCAGCCATAATGTGATTTGTAGTGTTTAGTTTTAAAATATATTTTTACAATATGTATGCTAAATTTAAGTTATTTATGTATGGGCCACTAGTAGCCTGAAATAAAGATTTTCATTTAATTTAATTTAGTAAGAACCAGCAATCCTTAGGTAAAATTAATAAGCTAGGAATTAATTGGTTTATTAACGTTTTAAATTAATTTAATAATTAGTGTTAATTATAAATCTCACCCAAAAGTATCCTGAGCGCCGCCATCTCCTGCAGCAGACTGACAAAAGTGACAGAACCCAGCTAGTAGCCGATATAGATACCGTATCGCCTCTTCAGATAAAACTCAACAGCTCTCAGTCAGTGGGACTGTACCATGGGGCTAAGTGCTTTGTCATGAATTACCTTGAATTTTTGTAGTTATTTACAGCTAGGTAATAAATCATATTATGTTATTAAAAGGCGCCTAAGCTTTCCAAAAATTGCATACCTATACCTAAATACTCGACAATTTGAGACGGGTACCGCCGTGACCGGGTTGATCGCGTAAGCTCGATTCCGGCCCCGGCCACCGAAGGCTTGGTGAATTTTCTTTATTACACGACTCTTATTTCAGTTATAATTTGTAGATATTCGTTTCTGGCTAGGGTCGCAGCCAAGACAATAAGCGCCACTTGCACCATCCCACTAACCCGGGGTTAACAGGTTAAACCGTTAACCCAGTATCAAATTGTACTGGTAACCGTGGTAACTTCAGGTTTCGCGGTTAACCCCGGGTCTTATTGAATGGTGCAAGTCGCTTCATCATATAATGATACGTCAAAAAGCACGTCATCATTTCCATATGTTATTTAAGTTTAAACGGTTGTTGCTACGCCACTGACATGTCGGTATCATTTTGAAATCTCAATGTAAGTTTGGATTAGCCTCCTGTGCATTTACACGCGCATGTACTTAGCCACTATTAGTCCGAAGGACCTGTCACCACTGCAATTTTGTCAAGATAACGATAAAAAATTCCGCCATCACTCCTATCCCGTCATGGGATGCTATCGACGTGATAAGCTTATCGCCAGCGACAGATTGGGATAGGTAAGTAGGTATTTGAGATGATATAAATATTAGGAGAAGCTGACATCTTCAGTACAGTGTAGCGTGGGTCTTTGAAAATGAAGCTGTTTCTTTTGTTGGCAGGTAGGCAACCTTATGATACAAAAATTTTGGATTTTATAATGTAGTGAACTTTTCGAGCGGGAAGATCAAATTCCTTGCCAAACTTTAAGAAGTCGTGCCCGGAATCGACAGCTGAACTAGATGGCGCCATACGGCGTAATTACTCACCTTAAATGTCCAGTTTTTACATCTACCTTTGCAGCACGTATTCTCCTACTAACACACTCACTGCCAGTGACTCTGCGGGGTCTCTGTAGGCGCTTTTAGTAGTAGTAGTAATCACTTTATTGTACACAACACAGGTTTACAAAAATAATTTACAGTAATGAAAGTACAAAGGCGAACTTATCCCTATAAGGGATCTCTTCCAGCTAACCTTCGATTAGATGAGAGGAAAACTCCAGCTTTTCGCTACAAACCGGAACAAACACGTTATCTTCTACAAGCGTAGCGTGTAACTGGCAGTGAATGAGTTTACTCTTAGACTCTATGCAGCGGACAATGACAACCAGATTCCAAGGCCTAAAAAATTTTTTTTCGACAGGAGTGACGGCAGTGCTGTGCGCTGCGCCGCGCGCCCAAAACACCAGGAATCTGCTGGTCGAAGAGCATGCTGATGGTGGCTTCCATCTCACCATCGTTGATGGTCAGTAGTCTAATTGCAAAATGTGGCGTGTCGGTGGTCGTGTGGTGGTTACACGATGACTCACGCTAGACCGGGCCGTGCCCGGACAGGGGCGGGCCGGAGCGAGCCGACGCAGGAGCTGTCAGGAGCGCCACCGTGACCGGGCCGTTCCGGGGCCGAGGCGTCAGGGCCACCCGTTTATTACATTAACTCTAGTGCTGTCCGAGCAATGTCCGAGCCTCTAGTGTTTACATGTAGGAACTCGAGTCCTTTGAGTCAGAATTTGATGTAGGCACAGCTCGTTTTAAGACTCTGCGCTTAAAAAACTTCTCCCGACTTCTGTCCTTTGTAGTCCTTTTTAAGAGCAACTCAAAAGGACTCGAGCCTCCAAATAAAGACTCCGTGAAAAATATTATAGGTTTTTCCTATATAACAGTAACGAAATTAAGCGTTATTTTATGATTTATGTACGTATCTAATCTACAAATTATACATAAAGACAATGCATTTCGATTTTTTTTTTGTAAAAAAACGAGAATTCTCTGAAAAGCGGAATCTTGTTGGTTGAGGAGCATTTATAGTTGACTTTTATCTCACCGGTGGACGCGCGTGCATAAAGTGCACAGATTTAAGGAAACATAGGTATGCTTACTTCTGCTGATTTATTAAAAAAAATGTAAAGAAATAAATTCCTAATGAATTAAATTACAATATGAATGAATTATTGGAAATACAAATATCGTGGAATTCTAAAAACTAACTTTGGCGTCGAGTGTCTGCGGCCGTTTGAATTTGTTTGAATGACAAAATCGTGTGCGCTACAACATCCTATGGACGCTCCACTGATCGCCGCGGATGTCGGATGACCTTTGGCACAGAATAAGTAATAGTATCCTTTGGAGAAAAACAGCTTCTAATTATTTATGTATGATGAAGATGATATCGGAGCGGACAATGTACAAACACTATCTAGTATCCATTCAGTTTGCACACTTTTTTTTCAGATAACGGAGTGTCGGACGTCCTGGGCATCTTAGGTCGCAACGTCGTCGTCGACGACTCCGTGACCTTCGACGTGACCTCGACCTTCGACGAGGCCAGCGGCGGTTACAGGATCACTGTGACCTGGGACGGACCTAGTGACCTGGTATTTGAAGACTGCTTCGACTTTGGTGAGTTAATTAATAATTAATGAATGTGTACCCCTATATTAAATATCTTAAGAACGGGTCACTCACGTATTTTAAGTCGAAAAACGCTCAACATGTTTCACTCCGTACCGAGGAGTGTCAGTGAGTGAGTGTCGAGGAGTGTGTGTGAGGAGTGTCGTCGAGGAGTGTTGTAACGCAAGCTCCTGATGACACTCCTCGGTACGGAGTGAAACATGTCGAGCGTTTTTCGACTTAAAATACGTGAGTGACCCGTTCTTAAGATATTTAATATGTCTGTGTCTCACGGAAGTTTAGTTATTAGAATGTGTACTCCTAATAACAGTATACTTAAGGGGTGAAGGGGCGGGCACAGATGAGAATGAACCTAGGCATCTTGCCACATGAGGGGATATTAATACAATCATAATTATCACATCATCAGCCAAAAGACGTCCCTAGACAAAGGCCTCTCCCAAGGATCTCACTACGTTCGATCTGGACCTATCCGCATTCAGCGGTTTACGGCGACCAGCACCAGAACGTCGATCTACCTTGTGGGAGGCCTGCCCGCACTGCGTCTTCCGGTACACGGTCGCCACTCGAGAACCTTTTTGCCCCAGCGGCCGTCAGTTCTTCGAGCAATGTGCCCCGCCCGCCCACTGCTGTTTAAGTTTGGCGGGTCTGAAGCCCACCCGTGGACCGGGGACAAATGGGAATAGGTACACCAGATAAAGATAGATGAGGCTAATATATACCTATTAACACGTATGCAAACATTGCATAATATTATTCTCGAAAGTTGCAGCTTTCAATTTACTTATTTCCTATTTAAATATCTTGACAGGTGATTTACTTGAAAGGTTTGTTTGTTATTTATTATTATCATGAGTGGTTATATACCTCCATGAGATACGGTTAGCAACAAGCCGTATAAGATTAAATAACCAACAAACACTTCACTTTTCAGACACGTCTCGATTCATCTCGAACAAGACGATTAAGTATCTAAGTATTTATAGTTTAAAACATGCTGTTTAGGTAAACGTTCTAGACTTCTAGTGTCCGACATGCTAATGCCCAATAGATGACCCCTTGCATGCTGTCACCTTAATTACAATGATTTAAGTAAGGTGCAGGGGGGCCATTTCGTCTGTGGGAAATTTCAACTGGGTAATGGAAATATTTACCATGTTTTACATTATTAGCAGCAAGAGGACCATGTCATTGTCAAGTTCCTTAATAAAACAATTTTTTTATTGCTGTAAACTCTCTACACGTAGAATAAAACCAATCTTACTATTCACAGGAAACAAACAATGGTACGCCGGCCCCGAGCAGAAGGAGCAATACTGGCCCCTCCAGCACGCCCACCTGAACAAGTACTCCATCATCTCCAAAGAGGACGACAACGCCGCCGTCTCCGAACGTTACTGGCTCAACTCCGCCGGACACTACTTCTACGTTCACCCCGAAGCACCCCTTTTCGTCGACTACCACAACAACCTAGACAATCATATATGCTTCATTGCTGAAGTCACCGCTCCTTACTCCACTAGACGCACCCACAATGTCCTCAAATACGACATCTGGCTGTTCGCGAACGCTAAAGTTGCGCACCAACACGCTGTCGACACTTATCTAGGCAAACCATCAGGCATACCTGACTATCGCATGATCCAGTACCCAGTCTGGTCTACCTGGGCGAGATACTCCAGAGAAATCGACCAGGACAGTCTCTGGGCTTTCGCTAATGAGATCAAGGACAGCGGATTCCCTAACGCTCAGTTCGAAATCGATGATCTCTGGGAAATCTGCTACGGATCCTTAACCGTTGATGAGAGGAAGTTGCCTGACTTTAAGACACTTATCCAGGATATTAAGGGTTTGGGTTTTAGGGTTGCCATATGGGTGCATCCTTTTATTAACAAGGATTGTGATCCTTGGTATTCTGAGGCTCTGGAAAACGGCTACTTGGTACTTAATGAAGAGGGTAGCCCTGATTCGACCTGGTGGAACAATAACGGATCTCTTCCCGGTTACATTGACTTTACCAATCCGGAGGCAGCTGCGTGGTATAGCAGCAGGCTCCAAAACCTTATCGATACGTACGATATTGATACGCTGAAGTTTGATGCCGGAGAGTCCAGCTGGTCTCCTCAGGTAAGTTTCACCTTTATTTAAGTATTTGAGATAAGACCCTACTACATAAGATTTTTCGGAGCCACTATGCAAGATTTGCGTTCTTATTAATACTCAATGCGTGGTGTTCGCAATTTACTTACTAAGGCATCTAGAGGAGGATAAAACCTTTTTTAGCCGTTTAATATTGCAAATTTCTCTGAGTTACGATCCTTCCGGCCGATTTCGACCATGGCGACCGACTTCGACTCCTAGTTAGTTTGGAGCTAGTGCGCCCGAAGATGGTTGACGTAGCCGATCTTCGAGGTGAAAACCTCCGCACACATTGAGGGCACGTGAGAACACCAGCCACGTAGTGGAAATGGATGGTAGCAGATCTTAGCTACGGTCCCTGTTGGGACTTGAGGGTCCTTCATTGTTTTTCGTTAACTGTACACTTGGTATTTGTTGGTAGATCCCTGTACAAAATGGCGACATCGACCTGCACCCGGGACATATCGTACAGACCTACGTCAGAGAAGTGTCCAAGTTCGGACCCGCCATCGAAGTGCGATCCGGAATGAGGTAATTCGTACTACTTAAAATGGAAAATCACACAGCTTTTTGGAAAGTCGCGATTTCGTAGCGAAAAATGTGGAAGTGCTATAAAAGTCGCACGTTTATGGTGGCACTCTCACACTCTGTCTAGTCTGTCTCTTGCTAAGCCGTGCGGAGTTTTCAAACTTTGTTATTGCAAAATTTGTGCAGGAGTTAGCTTTAAAAAAGGACTCTGATTGTGGTATACAGCAAGCGTCGCCGCTTTCATAACCATCTCTGATCAGAATACATTTACAAGTGGAAAAATTACTGTCTTGGGCGAGACTTGAACTCACGGCCTCTGGATCAGTCCTCATCATCATCTCTGCTCAATCCTTATTAAACCCCATTTCTGGTAACCACAGGACCCAGGACCTGCCCGTATTCGTCCGAATGGTGGACAAGGACACGCTGTGGGACTTCAACAACGGCCTGGCGACGCTGGTGACCACACTGCTGTCTATGAACCTGAACGGTTATACGCTGGTGTTGCCTGATATGATCGGAGGAAATGGGTGAGGAATTTTGGTGCTTTTAAGGTTTCCGTACCTAAAGGGTAAAAACGGGGAACCTATTACTAAGACACCGCTGTCCGTCTGTCTGTCACCAGGCTGTATCTCATGAGACGGACACGATAATGAACCGTGATATAGCTTATATAATAACAAATACTAAAAAGTACAGAACTCTCGGTGGGCGAGTCCGACACGCACTTTTCCGGTTTTTTTTTAAGTTATGGATTTCATGATGTGACAATCATTTCATGAAATCATTGGATCGCCACATAATGAAGTATCCAAACCTATATCATGGAGTGATCAATTGTAAGATGTCATACGTATCATGAAATTATCAGTCTATGATCTGGTCACGACAGATCAATTAGGTAGTTATCAGACTCTTGTTCTTAAACCCGAATGGTTAGAAGTTAGAACTTATGAACAAGACCTGTTCAGGGTTCCGTATTTAAAATCATTTTAGTATTAATCTTTAAGTATAACTACTTATATTTTATGTTTGTTCAGATACAACGAGAAGCCAAGCAAGGAGCTGTTCATTCGTTGGCTGCAAGCCAATGTCTTCATGCCTTCGCTGCAGTACTCCTTCGTGCCCTGGGACCATGATGATGAGGTAATTAAAACAGTACACTTGATGGCCGGTGACCATAAAAATTCAAGAGGTCGGACGTCGTCAGGGTGAAATTTTAACCAGCATTCATACTCTGCGTAGTCAGTACCGTCTTTATCATAAGGGCACACGGGGCCCGTGCCCCCATCCTCAGGGGGCCCCGAAGGACAGACAGTAACAGTAGGTACAGTGGCGGATTTGCAGTCTTTGCCGCCCTAGGCCCCAAGCCTTGTAGCCGCCCCTTTCTCAGCATCAGCACCCATCATGTTGACTACATTTAGATCAGGCAACGAAAAGAAGAAAGCTTTTCGGTGAAGGAAAACATCGTGAGGAAACCTGCATACATCTGCGAAGAAATTCAAGGGCGTATGTGAAGTCCCCAATCCGCATTGGGCTAGCGTGGGGACTATAGCCCAAGCCCTCTCGCGCATGAGAGGAGGCCTGTGCTCAGCAGTGGGACGTATATAGGCTGAAATGATGATGATGATGATGAACGAAAAGATATATTATAGAGGGAAATGCTTGGGACACATTTTTTACTTGGTAACTTTCTTGGACTCGTTAGGAGGTGAACATATCAAAAGTAGAGGGGTTTGGTTTGAAGGTCACATTTTTCGGTTTTTCGCTTGTCTCAGAAACTATACGTCCTTGTGACATGATCATAGGAACATAGGTTTTACGAAAATACTTATTCATTTTAAATGACAGTTTTACCAATAACATTCACTTTTTATGTACCTACAACAACATTCAAAAAAATCTAAAAAGAAATATAAGATTTTTTTTGCCTATTTTCTTGAATAACTGATGAACTATTTATCCTAAAATTATTTAAAAAAATATTGAGATTCTTACAATGAGCTCTTTGATTTAATATGTAACACGATATAGTTTGAAAAACTTTATTTTTAAATTTTCTCATTTACCCCCCAAAATTGCCCTCCATATTTAAAATTCATTTATTTACGTTACACGTCCATCTTTGGGTCACCAACTTACATAATTACATATCGTCGGTGCGAATAAAAAATTCGCCATGTATTTTTAAGCTACTTTTCAGGAGACAAAAATAACTGTTTATTTTCCTATTTGTAATATATTTGTTGCGCCTGTATTTTTTTTTCTGATAGATCAATGATTTTTACATGATACTCATGAAAAAAACAAACAGATTTATATGTAATTTATTACAATATAATTATTTTAACCAAATTTTGCTACATAGCGACTTAAATTTGGTTCATTAAAATCGTCATGTGAAGTTTGTACACATAGCGATTTGTTACCAAAGTAACATAGTACGAGAGATGATACTTACATAGCGGATTTTAGGGTCTATGTCGGGTAATCCATTCTACAATAGATGATACATAGCGGATTTTAGGGTCTATGTCGGGTAATCCATTCTACAATAAATCGCCATGTGCAACATTATCGCCATCACCTTCGACGGAAAACAAGGCATTTAATATCGTTATGTGCTAAAAAATCACAAAGCTATTTTTTTGTTTCTGTTCTGTTATTTTTTTGGACAAATGTTGTTCTGTGTTCACATAGCGAAATTTTTATTTTCAAAACGAATAAAGATATAACAAAAATATTTATGTGGGTCGACGGGAAATTTAAAAAGGAATTCATCTAGATATGCCAAAATCGAAAAATCGTAAAAAACACATAGCGATTTTTTTATTCGCACCGACGATATGTGTGCCATATTTCAACTTAATTGGTCCAGCAGTTTCGGAGAAAATAGGCTGTGACAGACGGACAGCCAGACGCACGAGTATAAGGGTTCCGTTTTTTCCTTTTGAGGTACGGAACCCTATAAACGGGGAACAAGGCGCGAAGGCGTCAACAATATGCGAAATCGACGCCACACTCGCGTTCGCGGCTTCGCGCCGCGATTCGCGCACAAGTGAGGAGGGCCTTCCAGATATCGTAAAAATTGTAGCTTGTAGCAAATTTAACCAACTTTCATTTTGTATAATGATCATGTCATTAGAACGCATAGTTTCCGAGATATAAACGAAAAACTGAAAAATGTGACCTTCAAACCTCTCTCTTCCCCCGGCTCAAGGGCTACGGCCGGGGACTTTTGATATGTTCACCTCCTAGATAGTCCAAATAAAGTTAGGTACAAAGTCAAAAATTGAGTTTTAAGCATTTCCCTCTATAGGTACCTTTTTTTGAGAATTCGTTGCCTGGCCTAATTTTGAGTAATTTTTGTTATCATCAGCGAATTTTTTGTCACAATTTGCCGCCCCTAATATCTCGCCGCCCTAGGCCCGGGCCTACTGTGCCTTATGGGAAATCCGCCACTGAGTAGGTATATTTGATTACCCATAATAAATAGAAGATCATAGTAGAAAATGTTAGTTTTTCGCTTTCTTTACTTTCCAAAAGGGCCAAATTCTTATGTGCCCAGTGGCCCCAGTATAGTTTAAGACGGCCCTGTGCGTAGTGTCTTATAGAATAGTTTTATACATTCCGGATGATCTGATGCCGCTGGTTATCTACTTAACTCTGCACAAAGTTTTCAATGACACTTGCTGTGGCACATGCAGGCTGTGAAAATTCCAGCATTAAGGTCAAATTCCTATGAAAGAGACGTTCCTTAGTAGCACTTCCACATTATGTTACTCCAACGTCGCAAACATTCAATATGGCCGCTACCTCATATTTTGGCATCTGTGCTCCGATAGTCGATAGTAGGTATTCGTTTACGTGTTTGCTCACAAATACTCCTCCCGAATCCTCCCCTCCCGCACCTCCGCCCACTTGCTTGCGTTATGTATATGGGGTTTCAGTTTCTGCTGAGAGAGGCAGAGATATGTAGGTATAGGTATATGTGTCCCTCTTAGCAGCAAGATAGTAGGAAATATTCGAGGAAAATATAACAGGTAGGCTTCTATTCTCTATCTATTTTTGTATTTTAAATGGCCGTTTCTGGTAATTTCTTGAACATGATGCAATCATTTATCAAAACTTATCAGATCCTCGAGATATCGTATTGGCAAACAACACTCTTATAGAATCTTATTGATTTCTCGACGTACAAGGTTTCATTAAAACTCCTGGAAATTAATTAAACAATATGGTGAAATGGGCCTAGGTCGAGGCCGATATCCAATTTTAATAAGACTTTCTATCGCGCGAAATTTTTATTTAAAGTGACGCAAACTTTTGTAAAAGTGTTTCCGATTTCACTAGATACCTACACATTTTACGATTAGGTATGTAAGCTCATCTTAAACACGAGACAGTGTAACTTATCAGTTAAATTATTAAGGGCCACTTGCACCATTCACTAACCCGGGGTTAACCAGTTAAACCTGGAGTTACCATGGATACCAATACAATTTTAACGGTTTAATTGGTTAACCTTAGGTTAGTGGGATGGTGCAAGTGAGCTTAAGGTAAATATAATTTATTTTGATCGTATAATAAAATTGCATGAGACTTTTATTGCTGAAAAAAAGGAGTTTTCAAAAACGTTGTCCAAATTATATTATTGTCCTCTCTTACAGCACTGCTGCATGCATGGGCTCGAAACAAAATTTTCAGTACATTGGCAGAGCCCTATTGCTTTCCCTGGTAATAGCCCTTTTCACATATGTTGTAATCCTACCCGTCAAAAAAAAAAAATTTTTTTTTTCTTTCAGTACAAACGGTATTTCTTGTATTTGGATTTAGTTATTGCAGAGTATTACCATATAAAATTAAATTACATTAGTTTATGCATTAAATATTAGTAATTTTTAAACAAAAACATTATTTTTGAACAAACGCGAGAACCTCAAAAAGTGGGGTCACCTGACGAAAACATATGCATCGGGGCTCGTACAAGAATTACTCGTTTAAAGGTATCATCGTCATCATCTCAGCCATAGACGTCCACTGCTGAACATAGGCCTCCCCCTTGAAACGGTCGATACTGCCACAATAGTAGTCACTTTCAATCTTAATGCCTAGCAATAAAGGTGAATGGGCTAACAATTAGGTTTTAAGCAATAGGACATTAACATAAATGTTTGTTTTCAGGCGGTGGAAATCTGCCGGAAGTACACTCAGCTTCACGCCGACTATGCCGATGAAATTGTGGCGGCTATGGAGGCGTCTGTCAGAGATGGTACCCCAGTGAACGCGCCTATCTGGTGGCTTGACCCTACGGACGAGACAGCCCTTGCTACCTGGGATGGTAATAACATTTCTCTTTCTCCATTCCTAAAGCAGACCATTGTCAATCATGACGAAATCGTGTATTCGACAAGCCGTGCAAAGTGGCATACGGAACAATATTTTGTGCCTATTGAAGTTTATTTTAGTGGGTCTCTGTACTGGTATTAGAAATTCTTCGAACTAAATACTATTAAATACTATATGGAGCGTGCATGAACTATAGGGGGCAGCACAGGAGCCGACAGATTTTTGGCGCGAGGTGTAAAATTAAATGTGAAGTTTATGCTTCCGATGTAACCTACAAGATGGCAGAATCTACTATTTGTTTATTTGTTTATTTGTTGCATACAATTAACACTAACAGTTCAACCTTACGTGCTAATTGGAATTACATTACTTAATAGCTAGCAACATGCATTATTCGAATAAATAAGTGAGTGAATATATTATAAGTAACTACATTCGATTTAAATCTATAACACATTACTGACATTACATTAGGAGTATGACGTTATTACATAAAAGAGATCAAGGGAGTAAAATAATTGATTAAATGTCATTGAAGGATAATTACACAGCACAGGAAACGTTCGAGAACGGTAGATGATAACACTTGCTTTGGCCTGTTTATGTTTCCGATTCAGCCCACAAGATGGCACATTGGCAGACCTTCCAACGCGTACGGTCCTCATTGGGCCAATTTCGACACTTAATACCTTCGAATTAGCCTGTAGCGTATTCAGAATACTTCATAGATTATTGATGTAGGTATATTTTGCTGCCATACTTCAGACTAATCGCTCGATTACCCAGAAGTGGCACTGACTAATGCCCCCATTACTTGACAATTAGATAGCGCCTTTGTAGCCCCCTCCAGACTATGTGCGTGAATCGCGGGCGAAGCCGCGAACGCGAGTGTGGAGTCGATTTCGCTGTCTGCGAAAATCGACGCCACACTTGCGTTCGCGGCTTCGCGCCGCGATTCGCGCACCAGTGTGGAGGAGGCTTAACAATACGGCGATTCATCAAAGCTACGCTACGCATAGTAGAAGAGCCGGCCGCAAATTTTCTAACCGACTTGATACCACGATGAAATGCACAATGGTTTCCCATAAAAATGATGCTAAGTCCGAATTCGGTAGTCTGCCACGGCGGAACTTGCCGAAAGTACGAAAAAGAAGGCCACTTCCGGTGCCAAAAAAGGGGGTTGATTTAACCCATCTGATACCGAAATAATAATTATGGCAGCAGTTAGAAATTTACATGTAGACACGTAAAAGCGAAGTCTGCCAGTATTTTTTTTGCCGGAAGTGCTTGGCAGACGCTCTCAAATGTGGCCACTGGGACCCCTAATTTAACCCATCTGATACCACCATGAAACCAATTCCAGTCGGTAGGTATGAACCCTCATGTCAGGAATATATAAGTCTGCCAAGGCTTTTCCTGCCGAAACACCTTGGCAGACGAGATTATGTGAGCAAGGTAACCATCGGTTACCGTACACTAACCCATCTGATACCACCATGAAACCAATTCCAGTCGGTAGGTATGAACCCCCATTTTAGGAATATATAAGTCTGCCAAGGTTTTTCCTGCCGAAACACCTTGGCAGACGAGATTATAAGCAAGATGATCATAGGTTACCATACACTAACCCATCTGATACCACGATGAAACCAATTCCAGTCGGTAGGTATGGACCATCATTTCAGGAATATATTAGTCTGCCAGGGCTTTTCCTGCCGAAACACCTTGGCAGACGAGATTATGTTAGCAAGGTGTACGTCAGTTACCCTACATCAACCCATCTGATACCACCATGAAACCAATTCCAGTCGGTAGGTATGAATCCCCATTTCAGGAATGTATAAGTCTGCCAAGGCTTTTCCTGCCGAAACACCTTGGCAGACGAGATTATAAGCAAGATGACCATCGGTTACCGTACACTAACCCATCTGATACCACGATGAAATCAAGTCCAGTCGGTAGGTACGAACCCTCATTTCAGGAATATATAGGTCTGCCAGGGCTTTTCCTGCCGAAACACCTTGGCAGACGAGATTATGTTAGCAAGGTGTACATCAGTTACCCTACATTTACCCATCTGATACCTTGTTTGACAAGTCCAGTCTGCCAAGTCAAGTCTGCCAACTGACTGGAATTGGTTTCATGTAACTGATGTACATCTTGCTAACATAATCTCGTCTGCCAAGGTGTTTCGGCAGGAAAAGCCCTGTCAGACTTATATATTCCTGAAATGAGGGTTCATACCTACCGACTGGACTTGATTTCATCGTGGTATCAGATGGGTTAGTGTACGGTAACCGATGGTCATCTTGCTTATAATCTCGTCTGCCAAGGTGTTTCGGCAAGAAAAGCCTTGGCAGACTTATATATTCCTGAAATGGGGGTTCATACCTACCGACTGGAATTGGTTTCATGGTGGTATCAGATGGGTTGATGTAGGGTAACTGATGTACACCTTGCTAACATAATCTCGTCTGCCAAGGTGTTTCGGCAGGAAAATCCCTGGCAGACTTATATATTCCTGAAATGAGCAAGGTAACCATCGGTTACCGTACACTAACCCATCTGATACCACCATGAAACCAATTCCAGTCGGTAGGTATGAACCCCCATTTTAGGAATATATAAGTCTGCCAAGGTTTTTCCTGCCGAAACACCTTGGCAGACGAGATTATAAGCAAGATGATCATAGGTTACCATACACTAACCCATCTGATACCACGATGAAACCAATTCCAGTCGGTAGGTATGGACCATCATTTCAGGAATATATTAGTCTGCCAGGGCTTTTCCTGCCGAAACACCTTGGCAGACGAGATTATGTTAGCAAGGTGTACGTCAGTTACCCTACATCAACCCATCTGATACCACCATGAAACCAATTCCAGTCGGTAGGTATGAATCCCCATTTCAGGAATGTATAAGTCTGCCAAGGCTTTTCCTGCCGAAACACCTTGGCAGACGAGATTATAAGCAAGATGACCATCGGTTACCGTACACTAACCCATCTGATACCACGATGAAATCAAGTCCAGTCGGTAGGTACGAACCCTCATTTCAGGAATATATAGGTCTGCCAGGGCTTTTCCTGCCGAAACACCTTGGCAGACGAGATTATGTTAGCAAGGTGTACATCAGTTACCCTACATTTACCCATCTGATACCTTGTTTGACAAGTCCAGTCTGCCAAGTCAAGTCTGCCAACTGACTGGAATTGGTTTCATGTAACTGATGTACATCTTGCTAACATAATCTCGTCTGCCAAGGTGTTTCGGCAGGAAAAGCCCTGTCAGACTTATATATTCCTGAAATGAGGGTTCATACCTACCGACTGGACTTGATTTCATCGTGGTATCAGATGGGTTAGTGTACGGTAACCGATGGTCATCTTGCTTATAATCTCGTCTGCCAAGGTGTTTCGGCAAGAAAAGCCTTGGCAGACTTATATATTCCTGAAATGGGGGTTCATACCTACCGACTGGAATTGGTTTCATGGTGGTATCAGATGGGTTGATGTAGGGTAACTGATGTACACCTTGCTAACATAATCTCGTCTGCCAAGGTGTTTCGGCAGGAAAATCCCTGGCAGACTTATATATTCCTGAAATGAGGGTGCATACCTACCGACTGGAATTGGTTTCATGGTGGTATCAGATGGGTTAGTGTACGGTAACCAATGATCATCTTGCTTATAATCTCGTCTGCCAAGGTGTTTCGGCAGGAAAAACCTTGGCAGACTTATATATTCGTAAAATGGGGGTTCATACCTACCGACTGGAATTGGTTTCATGGTGGTATCAGATGGGTTAGTGTACGGTAACCGATGGTTACCTTGCTCACATAATCTCGTCTGCCAAGGTGTTTCGGCAGGAAAAGCCTTGGCAGACTTATATATTCCTGACATGAGGGTTCATACCTACCGACTGGAATTGGTTTCATGGTGGTATCAGATGGGTTAAATTAGGGGTCCCGGTGGCCACCTTTGAGAGCGTCTGCCAAGCACTTCCGGCAAAAAAAATACTGACAGACTTCGCTTTTATGTGTCTACATGTAAATTTCTAACTGCTGCCATAACTATTATTTCGGTATCAGATGGGTTAAATCAACCCCCTTTTTTGGCACCGGAAGTGGCCTTCTTTTTCGTACTTTCGGCAAGTTCCGCCGTGGCAGACTATCGAATTTGGACTTAGCATCACTTTTATGGGAAACCATTGTGCATTTCATCGTGGTATCAAGTCGGTTAGAAAATTTGCGGCCGGCTCTTCTACTAGCAGTGCGCTGTAGAACCAACCAATCTTAATTTGCATTATGTACGTAGCACGTATATTGAGTAAGGCCCAATATGCATTAAAATGTACTTAAACCTACAGTCAGGCACAAATAGTGGATCCCCATTTCAACTCACAAAGTTGCATTTGTTTTGGTTTGTTAAATAATCTATTTAAAATCGAAAGTCTACCATTAAACTATTTATGTGCTTAAATTAAATTTTCAATACCATTACCCTATAGGTAAAAAATTAAAGCTCTCTCTGGTACCTACCTATGCGATTGCGTAGTTTACAAAAACCACACAAAAACGCTGAATCTTATAAATGGAAAGGATTAAACTTCAGCAGGGTAAATAATGAGTCCAGTAAAACTTGCGTCATACCTACCTATTATAAAAAACCGGACAAGTGCGAGTCGGATTCGCCCACCGAGGGCTCCGTACTTTTTAGTATTTGTTGTTAAAGCGGCAACAGAAATACATCATCTGTGAAAATTTCAACTGTTTAGACATCACGGTTCGTGAGATACAGCCTGGTGACAGACGGACGGACGGACACCGGAGTCTTAGTATATAATAGGGTCCCGTTTTACCCTTTGGGTATATACGGAACCCTAAAAACGAAACGCCTATTAGGATAATTGACACTTGAAACTCCGTAAGCGCGATGTAGGGTTCTGCGTAATTGCATTCTAGCTTGCTAACGCCATCTATTAGCATAATATGGCACGACGTTGGCAGTGGCAGAACTGACAGAGGAGACGCCACTAGTTCAAAACCGTAACAAGTTTTAAAATTTAATCGGGGTCCTGAGGGCCGATAGTGAACCGCGTTCGACGTGTTGCCTCATGTCACACTTACGAACGAATTTACAAGTGCGACAAAGAGGCAACACGTCGAACATGGTTCGCGGTAGGCCCTCTAGTTTGCTCTGAATGTTTTGTGAATCGCGTATGCTGTTTGTTTCACAAGTTAAGCGATCAGAAGTGGCATTTGTTCCCATGGCGGACAATAGGAGATATATTTACAAAAACAGCATAATTAATGTAACTCGACCTGACATTTACGAGCGCGGTTGATGAAGTTTTTAACTTTTTTTACCGTTTGAACCTTCAAGGATAAGGTTTTTTCTTTCTCACAACGTCACATTGATTTTCTTATGATTATCTTTTTTGTACTTAAATGCTAAATATCTTCCAAAAATAAGGGGAATCTAATTATCATTTTAAGAAGCGAAGAAAATATTGGTTTTAATTTTTCAATTAAAGAAAAATTCATTGCACCGAGCAAGGTTCAAACTTCGGAACCAATATTGGTACCGAACCTCGGTCGGTATAGTTGATTTTTTTAGGCTGACCGTTTTAGAACTATAAGAGCTCATATTATAGTTCTAAACAGTCAGCTAAAAAAATCAACTAAAATACTATGTCAATCTTCCCTTAGGCCCCATTCACACGGCAGCTTATTCAACGCGCGTTAAAAAAGCGTTCGAATGGCACAAATTGATAGCCATGTATGTATTCACACGACCAAAGAATATAATACTCACTAGGAGAAGAACGGTAACTCCATACAAAAAAATGTCCCCAACCGTTTATACGTTTATACTAGTGGCGCCGTCTTTGTGTACCAATGGAACTAAAGTTGACAACCGGTTTAGCCTGGCGGGTATTGGTAGGTAGTAATTCTGTTGATAAACATATTTGTTATCTTCATATGCAAGATGCAAATATTACCCCTTGTTTGTGGTATTATCAATTGATTTAAATAAAAGGCATGTTTATGTTTATAACATTATATATATTATTTATTAAAAAATGTTTTACATATAAAAATATACACTGAAAACTGGCAACTGGCAACTTAATAAAAAAATAGACATTAATAAAGCGCATTCACAAAGTTTTCAGTACCTTTATACAAATAACATTAGGCATGCCTACCTATTACACTTTACTATTACGCGGATACGAGGTTCCGCAGCAGCAGGGCGGTGGAGAAAGAATACTCACTGTTCGCACAATGCACATGAACTTTATTATCTAGTAAATAATATATGTTAATACAATTTATGGGAGCTAAAGCTTACGCGTCCGACCATCAACGCAGCCGAAACCAAAGAGAGAGGGAGCAAATAGAGTAGCAACATAGACTAAAGAACATAAGGTGTCATTCACACATGCGTACATTCATTGGTTGGTATTATAAGGGTGTACATACAAGATTCAATTTTCTAACACTTCCCCTCACACTTATAAGACCAAATGTCTCATGCTTAAACACAACATAAGTACACAGAACACTATACAAAACTAACATATGTTGTCAATGTGTATTGGCACATCCCTGATAAAAGGCTTGAACTTAATATAATATCAATTATATTAGTTAACATTTACAATAATGCTTGCCCTAAGTAGAGACTAACTCTATCCATATACACATTCGTATAATAACATGCTTTCACGAGACACAAACATGGACTGAGTGAAGAAAGAATGCATGCTATTTTTACGATTGCACATGTACATTTGTAAACAATATAAACGATTATATAATGATTTTACACGCACATAATGCAAACATGCCTACTCATTTAACTCTATATTCATGCTTTGAATAAATTTGGAATGTTTATAAAGACTCAGCGGTTTGGTAAGTACATCGGCTATCATTACTTCTGTTGGTAAGTATTTTACAGTTAACACGTTATTATGTACCAAATCTTTTATATGATGATACCGTACATCTATGTGTTTGGTACGCTTATGTGAATATTCTTTACAAAGTAAAAGCTTGTGCGCACTCTGATTGTCATTGAACACAGTGATGTTAGGTTTCACATGTAAAATTTCAAACAAAATATTTTTGATGAAACATAGGTCTTTACATACATCATTAATTGAAATAAATTCACTTTCAGTAGAACTGAGTGCTACACAACGCTGTTTGCGTGATTCCCAATGTATACAATTCGAGCCTAACTTTATTACAAAACCAGTATAAGAGCGTCTATCTACATCATTAGCCCAGTCGGCATCAGCATATGCAATTAAATTCAATTCTCTACTCTTTATAAATATAAGGAATAGTTAATTGTTCCCGCTAAATACCTTAAAATCCGTTTTGCTGCAAGCCAATGACTTTTATTAAACTTTGAATTATACTGACTTAAATGGCTACAAGCATATGCTATGTCTGGCCTGGTACAAACAGCTAAGTACATCAAGGAACCAATAAGTTCTCTGTAATTATAAGTTTCATCACATAAATTTTCTCCTTCAGATTCAAATTTACAACCTACAGACATAGGTGTAGAGACAGGTTTACAATTTTCCATATTAAACCGCTTGAGTACTTTCATAATATAGTCGCTTTGATCTAACTTTAATACATTTCCCTCCCTTACAACATTGATGCCCAGACAACTTTTTAAATTTCCTAAATTCTTACAATGAAATTCACTCTGTAGTAAATTAAAAGATTATTTTTACAGGATTCGTTATTCGAGAAAATGTAAAAGTCGTCTACATAAAGCGCTACTACTACTAAACTATTTTTATCTTTACTTATATAGATACAAGGTTCATGTTTACTTTGAACAAACCCATTTTCACACAGTAATTTATTTACTTTGTTATTCCAAATTCTACTAGCTTGTTTAAGACCATAGATCCCTTTTTGTAACAAACAAACTTTATTTTTATGGTTATTATTAAAACCTGGTGGAAGCTCCATATAAATGGTTTCCTCAAGGTCTCCATTGAGAAAAGCTGTGGTCACATCAATGTGATCTATGCTTAAATCATACTCACAAGCTAAAGCAAACAATATTCTCATTGTACTATGTCTTACAACTGGTGAAAATGTGTCTTTATAGTCCACACCAGGGACTTGTGTATAACCCATGGCAACAAGACGCGCTTTAAATTTATCAAAGTTACCTGATGCATCTGTTTTGATTTTATATACCCATTTAGACTTTATTACGTTCGTATTATGTGGCCTATCAACTAATCTCTAAACTTTATTAGCTATAAGAGAGTCAAACTCACATTTCATTGCGGCAGACCATTCTGCACTAAGGGGACCAGTGACAGCATCCTTATACGATAAGGGTATGTCTAGGCTGTGGACAGACGCAGCATCGTGCGCTACCATGGAGTAGTCTGACGTGTAATCAGCATACCTTTTGGGTTTTTGTGACCTTGTAGTACGTACGGGACGCGAGGAATGTACAGCCGGCGCATCAGCTGGGGGCAGGGCTTCCCCTGAATGTGACGGTCGCGGCGACAGCACTACAGACTCGCTCGACGAGTCACCTGAGCCCGAAGTAGAGCAGCCTGGCTCCTCATTCTCGCTTCCGGTACAGAATTCCTCAGAATCTGAAAACACCATGGAAGAATCATTAGGTTTTTGAGTACACATTTGTTTTTCACTTCCTGGGTCGCAGATTGGAATTTGCTCACTTTGAATAGACATTGAATCCACATCAGTTTCACTAGAGACTAGATTTTCATTACATTGACTAGGGATTTCAATTACATTATTCTTATTTAGATTCTCATTATTTTTATTAGGAATTCCAATATTATTATGACTAGATTTATCATTATCATTAGAAATAAATTCAAATTCATAAAATATATTCTCATTGTCAGATTGGTTAAAACTTAATTTATCTAAATTGTTGTAAAATTTATCTTCTAAAAACACAACATTTCGAGACAAGATCACTTTTTTAGGGTTCAACGGATCCAAAAGCCTATAGCCTTTTGTCGTTTCACTGTAACCAACAAAAATATAAGGTTTGCTTCTAGGATCAAGTTTGCGACGATTTTCTTTAGGTATTAAGGAATAGGCAATGCAGCCAAAGACGTGAAGATGCCTGAGGTCTGGTGTAGAACCTGTCCAGAGCTCTTCAGGGGTACGTCCCGACAATGCACTTGTTGGACTCCTATTCTTTAAGTATGCAGCAGTCATAACTGCTTCACCCCAAAAACACTTGCTGAGACCAGCTTCATATAGCATACATCTAGCCTTGTCAAGAAGAGTCCTATTCAGTCTCTCAGCAACACCACACTGCTGATGGCAGTAAGGAACACTCTTCTGATGAACAATACCTTCTCTTCTAAGAAAATCAGCAAAACTTTTGTTACAATATTCAGACCCAAAATCTGTCCGAAGAGTTTTAATTGGCAATCCTAATTGTTTTTCTACTAAATTCTTGTAAGTAATAAAATGTTTAATTACCTCGGATTTATGACGCATGAGGAAGATGTGTGACTTCCTGGTGTAGTCATCAGTCATGGTAACCATGAACCTCGCACCTCCAATGCTGTCTTCTTGAAACGGACCTGCTACATCGCTATGCACTAGTTGCAAAGGTACATGTGCACGTGTAGCCTCGCCCACGGGATACGGCAAGGCAACTTGCTTCCCAAGCAGACAGGTCTCACACTTCGCACCAGAAGTTTCCTGAAATTGTATACCAGTTGCAGGATCATCCCTTAGAGTACACATGCTTTTAAAGCTGAGGTGACCTAAACGGGAATGCAGAAGTTGAACCGGCAGAGAAGAAACAGCTACATTAGCACTCTGTGTATCTTGCCTATTATGCAAAAACATGGAAGAGTGCACTTCTTGCGAAGTTCCTTTTCCTTGACTACACCCATCCCATTCATATAAACCATTCCTATTAAATGCTGAGGTAATAGGGTTGCCATGAATTTTACAACTATTGTATATATTACATTTCTCTTTGGTAAAAACTACAGTATAGCCTACATCACACAATTTACTAACAGATAATAAATTAGCGGTCAAGTTTGGAACATATAATACCTTATTAAGTTTATCGATGACGCCTCCCACTGGCAGTTCCCCGACGCCTTCAGCCGATATAGAGTCATCGTTGGCCAAAGTCACTTTACTTCCTTCGCCCGGCAGCTCCTTGTAGTCCTTCAGGATTGTCTTGTCGTTGCAAAGATGATTGGAACATCCAGAGTCCAGGTAAAAGGATGACTTCTTCACAAAAAAGGCTTTCGATGACTCGGTAGCCAGAAGCGACCGATTCTTCACCTTGTCCTTCCTATATTTGAAGCACTTGCTTTTTATATGGCCTGATTTTCCGCAGTAGTGACAAGTAACCTGTTTTTGTTGTCTGGGTACTGTGTTTCTTGCCTTGGAGAACAGGGCGGCTTCATCTACACAGGAAGATCCTTCCATTTTCCTCGATTCTTCTTGAAGAAGGCGAGATCTCACCATATCAGCGGTGAGGTTGGTGTCGGCGATATTTGCAGTCTCGAGGTTGCTTACCAGCGCGTCGTATTCGTCTGGCAGTCCGCTAAGGAGAAGTTCCACCACTTCTTTATCTTCTATGTTTTTGTCAATATCCGCCAATTGATGAACCAGCGACATCACCGCTTCCAGGTAACGGGACATGCAGTTATATTGCTTGTACTCTATACGATGCAGCTGCCGCAATAGCAGCACGCGCCTGTACAAACCTTTGTTTTCAAAAACAGTTTTTAGGTTATCCCACGCTTCTTTAGCGGTCGTCGCCTTTCTGATGTGTTGTAGGCACGCGGTCGAAACGCTGAGGCCGATGCGAGCCAATGCTCGTTTGACGTGCGAAGGGTCAACGTCCGTCCCTTCCACAGTCTCCCACAAACCGTCCAGGGTCAGCAGCATCCTGATCTGGTACTTCCATGTCTGGTAGTTTTCCGAGCCACGTAGCTTTTCGATCGAATGGTTAGAGTAGCTGAGAGGTTGGTTTTGATTCACCTCGGCCATGATGAATGCGCTTACCGGCGATCATAGGATGATGACCCACGTGTGGATGGCGTGATGGCGAACAGTGAATATATATCAATCGTGACTGTGCCCAGAACCTATTACGCGGATACGAGGTTCCGCAGCAGCAGGGCGGTGGAGAAAGAATACTCACTGTTCGCACAATGCACATGAACTTTATTATCTAGTAAATAATATATGTTAATACAATTTATGGGAGCTAAAGCTTACGCGTCCGACCATCAACGCAGCCGAAACCAAAGAGAGAGGGAGCAAATAGAGTAGCAACATAGACTAAAGAACATAAGGTGTCATTCACACATGCGTACATTCATTGGTTGGTATTATAAGGGTGTACATACAAGATTCAATTTTCTAACATTTACACACAGATACACTACACTTCACACACGGCATTTTACACAGATTTCCAACTTGTATTCATACATTTCTTCACAGTTAATTAATACTCTTTCCAGATGCGTTATGACTCGGTTCCTTCTGAACCCACTAAAGTTGTAAATTTCACTCTGGCTGCTTCAACAGCCGTTGCTCCGCATTTAGCACATTTTCTATGTGCATTGCTGTAAACCATGTAGGTACAGACTTACAGTCTTAAGTGGTACGTAGCGGTACACGTTGTATGTATTATTTAAAGAGTTAATAAATAAAATTTTCGTTATGAACTTTAACCACAGCAGTTGGACAGAGTCATTGACAAATATATTTTTTATTATGGTGGGTAGACGTACCTACCCTCCATATATTTTATGAACATTGATAAAGACAGTTGGAAGCAAATATTCATTAAAAAATTAATCGCATGTAATTAAGTTTTAAGTCCCGTTTTATGATTAATATTGTATAAAATTCGTGATAATTTAAATCAGAGTTGGGAGCAATGTTGCTGTAGAAAAATGTTTTTATTTTTATTACTCGCAACTTTTTCCCGGAGGCCAACGCACACAAAGAAGCTTAAGGCGCACACATGCGCAATTATTTGGGGACATAACTTTCTTAGGAAGTGAACAGGCCTTGCACACGACAGCGTTGGGGCTTTTTATTAAGCGTCGAGAGATAGATAGAATACTCTTTATTGGCACACCTCAGTAAAAATATACAAAGAAAAGAACAATTAACATACAAAGAAAAGAAAAACAATAACACTATGGAGCCTATTATTATAGAGACGCGTTTTTCTAAACGTGAAACACGTTTTTTTTTAAATAATTTATATTCCAATATATTTCCAGAGTTCCTTCTGGGTGAGAAGATCCTGGTAGCACCCGTGCTGGAGCAGGGAGCGGTGTCCCGTGCAGTGTACCTGCCTCGCGGCACGTGGCGCGACGCCGAGGGCGCGGAGTACGAGGGACCGACCACCCTGGACTATCCCGCGCCGATTGAAGTGCTGCCTTACTTCATTCTGCAAAACTAATGTTCTGAAAGGCTAGTCGAAGTTGTCCCTGGCCAACTTCCTCGCTCTCGCTCAAGGCACTGTTACTCGAAGCCGGACTTTTAACTGCGAACTTGCTAGTCAGACCAATAAGTCTGCAACGGATTTGATAGCCCGCGCGCAGTGCAAGTGTTATTTTAAACGTCAATCTTCTATGAAATTATGACGTATAATTAACACTTGCACTGCGTGGGCTATCAAATCCGCTGCAGACTTTTCTTGGTCCTACTTTAGTTTGGGCCTGGGACCAATAGAAATTAAATTGGTAGTTTGATTGTTAGTCACATTTAGCGTCCACGCGTACACAATTTCATAGTCACGGCGAACCAATTATCTGCGTCCAGACCACACAATTAAATTGTCAATTCAATCAGATTGTGTGAAAATTGTCCCGTCTGGATCCTGATTTGTCAGCAGTGTAGTAGCACCTTTAGTATTGCCATTCAGCGATAACATCCCTCCAGCAGTCTCAACTCCAGCTACCGAGGAAGACATTAAAATTAGGATTTGAATTTTATAATGTTTTTGATTCACAATAAAGTTTTATTTTATTATGTTTATTTATTTTAAACAATAAAATAACATATGTACATACAACAATGGGAACAAATAAAATTATTTTGTCAAATATTTTGATTTGTGTTTTATTTATTTCATTTTATTGTATTTTGAAACTGAAAACGGTGAAAAATAGAGATAATACTCCTAAAAATACGTGTGATACCACATTTTAGATTCGTCATGATGCCTAGAAAAATGTACATATTTGAAACTTGTATTAGTATACAAAAAATATCAAAAGTTATAAAAAAAGACCCGTACCTATATATCCGGCTAGCGTTTTATCGAGTTCCTACCAAAAGAAAGCAATAAAATAACGCACTTAGTTTTTATGTTTCAATTGCATTTTATAACAAGAAACCGCTTCTTTAAATGTATCAAGATTTAAAGTATCGTGGTTCAATTATTTTCTCGACAACCTCATTAAGCACTATCAAACTATCAAAGGGGATCTCAGCAGGATATCATTAAAATATCTCAGTTATGTTGTTAGCGTATGTAATAGGCCATCCATCATGAGGACGGAAACAGTTATCAACACCTGTCCGTGTGAAGTCATTTGCGAAGTCATCAGAATACTCGCTACTTAGAGGATCGCATCTCGTTCTGATTGGGATTAATGATAACGTTATAACTGTTATAAGATAAAAAATCTATACCACCATTATATTTATGGATATAATTATGTTTTTCAAATATAAAATAAATTAGAGATAATCTAGAAATTCTAGAATGATCTGTAATCCGCCAACGGCCGGTTTGGCCCGTTCGGAATAGCGGCCGAGATGCTCAAAATTATCTGAACACGCACTCAACGCCTTGTTCAGATATTTGTGACCACCATGGCCGCTCCGATATATCTGAAGGGGACTGTACAAAGTTCGGTAAATGCACAAAAGCTTTGGAATGGAACCCTTATTTTAAAGATGCTTATTTTGTTAATTTACGTAGTGTGAAAATAAAACCAAAAAATTACAAAGCATTAAAAATATTTTTATTGATAAAATTAAGGCCACATAGCAAATAAATCATCAGCAATAGCGTAATAGTAACAATTGTGATTTTAAATTATAAAAATGCAAAAGCAAAGGATGCTTTAAAATTTTTAAATTAATAGGTACTTTGACCACAGGCCATCCCATGAAATTAAAGTTTTAATGTCAAAAATGCTTCAAGTTTGGTTGTTCGCATTCGCATACTCGCTGTGCCAAGAACTGATGGCCTACCGCGAACCACGTTCGACGTGTTGCCTCTCTGTCGCACTTTTAAATTCGTACGTTAGTGTGACAGGGAGGCAGCACGTCGAACGTGGTTCGCGGTAGGCCCACTGTTTTCTAAGCCGTACATTTATATCAACCCCTTGAGTCCGAGGGAATTTTGCCCGCCAAAAACGCGCTTGAAGTTTTAAATTGAGAATAGAATACTGATTTTCATTGAACCGTTGTCGCGTCCGTGGGACCCACGGGTACTTAATTGTAAAAAATCATGGGATACTCCATAAGATATGAATGATTGGTTCACGCTTGTGATTACAGTACTACTAAACAGATTAATAGTACTCTAAGGTTTGTAGAACAGTATTAGGTTTTGTCTGTAGGTTCAGGAAGGACCCAACCAATAGGGAGAGATGAACCGTCGTTGCTCATATACTGGTCCCATTGAGCCCTGAAAATAATAATTAAATTAGTCTAAGCCACAAAAAAAACTGGTCAAGTGCGAGTCGGACTCACGTTTCAAGGGTCCCGTACATCACACAATTTTCAACCATTTTTTCTTGTACGTGAAACTTGACGTGAGTGAAACTTCTTGAAAAACCCGAATGGGTCAATCAAAAACCAGATGTAACATGAAGTTTTCTGGCGTGATGGCTTATATCTCTACATTCTCTACAACTCTGAAGATTAAATGCCGAACAATAGTACAAGCAGAGATATATATAACTTCGTATAAGATAAATAAAGTCTAAGAAAAAAACGTGCCTCGGATGTGGAGAAAAAGTCGTTCTCGAATAGATGGCGCCATTACAATTTATACCTTTGGCCTATTGTCGGCTAGATGGCGATGACGACACCGTTTGATATTCAACAATTTTAACACATATCAGTGAAAGAACATGGGTCAGTATGGAATAATAAGAAATAAAAATAATTTATCCGTAAACATATTTTGATTAATTTATACATTTTCAATTTTATTTTAAGTTTTAATCGTGTGTCGATAGATGGCAGTAAATGTACCGTGACTACAAAATTGACAATGACAGGACCCCTCTATACTATCTATTCTTTTTGGTACAAGTGTCCAAATGCGAAGACTGAAGACCGAGCTCCGCAAAGAGCTAAAAACTCAGAGCGTCCGACGGGTCATGCTTCCTACAACTTCCGAAAGTGCGATAAAAGCGAAGACCGAAGAGAGATAATACCTACAGGTTGGCCAAAAAATAAGTGCAGTCCCGTAGCCAAGGAGGTTTTGAGATTATACTAAGCAACTTTTAGTATGGGACCAACCCCGAAATCACGAAAAAAAATGTATGCTCCCATAGAAAACGGACCAGCCAAAATGTATGAAACAGCCAAATTTTTCCTCGCGATTTCGGGGTTGCACGTTGGCAACGGGAATACACTTTTTTTTGGCCACCCCGTATAGTGCTTTTTAAAACAAGTAACAATAGTAACCTAATCAATCAGTCCTACAAGTACCATTGCGGCTGTGTGCCAGATACAGCCTAGTCGCATTTTTTGTCTTCAGTCCGACTCACGCATGAAGCTAAAGGCACGCCTCTTCGGGACGCTTCGGGTCTTCGGCCTTATACGGGTATCGGCCTAGGGCCTTCGCAATAGCTGTCTACATCACGTTTCACTTACACCATTGCGGCTGTGTCCCTAAAAAAACGTAACTGCATTTTTGTTGTTAAATCCGACTCACGCTTGACTCTAGATTTCTAATAGGTTTTCCTGTCATCTTTAGGTAAAGGACTATCTGGTGTATTTTTTTCAGAATTTTAGAACCAGCACTTTCGGAGATAGAGGGGGGGGAATGGTCATTTTTTGTCTATTTTCTTGAATAACTTCTAAACTTTTTATTGTAAATTTATAAAAAAAATATATTTGAGATTCTCACAATGAGCTCTATCGTTTGATATGTAACACGATATTGTTTTCAAAACTTTGTTTTTTAATTTTATCGTTTACCCCCCAAAAGTAGCCCCTATGTTTAAAATTCATTTGTTGACGTTACATATCCGTCTTTGGGTCACAGACTTCCATATGTGTACCAAATTTCAACTTAATTGGTTTGGTAGTTTCGGAGCAAATTGGCTGTGACAGACGGACAGACAGACGCACGAGTGATCCTATAAGGGTTCCGTTTTTTCCTTTTGAGGTACGGAACCCTAAAAATGGCGAAAGTTAGTGATAGAAAGCTGCAATTTGGCATGGATACATAAATCATGCATTGCAACAGAATGGTGAAATAAAAAGAAAATTTTTTAGTATACCCAATACCCACCTACCATACTATATGACTTTTTTTTATTTTCACCAAATAGTGTGGGTATCGTCAGATAGATCTTTAAAAACGAGTAAGGGCCCCCCAAAAGCATTTTATTGATAAAGATAATATGAAACCCTACACTGAGCATGGCCCGACATGCTCTTGGCCGATATTTATAAAATTACAATCATTACCATACCTGATTGCCAGAAATCCGATGTCATCTCCTTTAAAGTCAAACTGTGGTTCTCCTTCAAACATGATATCTTTCCACTTCTTCAGCGTCTCCACAATACCCTCCATTTTACCGACGACTGGTAGAGACTCTTTCAGTTGGTCACGCAGCAGTTGCTCTTCCAGTTCGTAGTTAGACAGCTTGCCTTTCCAGAGGGATATTAGTTTTTCTGTTGACAAAGGAATAAATCAATAACAAATTCATATTGTTTTGGGCTTAACCTTAAGCACAAAACAGCGGGATTTTGAAATTAGTGTTTGCATTTTGTACACAAGTCTAAACCTAAATTAGCCTAGCTTTTGCGCAAAAAATGCGCTCGTAGGTCGCCAGACACCCACACTAGTTTGGTAGAAATTTATTGATAAATAGATAACTTTAGGATGTGAATGAATGAATGAATATCCTAAAGTTTCAAATTGGTGAGTGTTTGTCCCTTTTCCAGGCATAGTATGATTTTATACACATAAAATGTATTTAACATCCAAATTAAATATTGACCCAATAGTTTTTTCCACGTATTTTTATTTGTTTTAACATAATAGGTACCTAATTTAAGGTTACAGGATTTATTTTTCATTACACGTAAACTATTCGTGTTTTCTTTTTCTATACAACATTTTCACTTTTGATAAAAATCATTCGGATGTCCTGAAAAAATGTGTCCATTGGTTCATTCCCCTCTCTCTAAATTTCGAGATCTATACCAAAAGGTGAATTGACATATGTAAGTGTTACATACCAATATTATTGTTAAACTCCGCCTCATCAGTCTCCGAACACTGCTCTCCGCGACCCTTGGCAGTGTTTTGGCGTGCTTTCCGCAGCCTCAACAGGGCCTCCAGCTTGACAATAGACTTCCTGGCATCATGCTTCTTGCGGAGAGTGTCTCGGAGAATGCAGTCCGCTGCTAGTTTAGCTTCTTCATCCTGAAATGTAAAGTTTGCAAAGTATTTAAAGAATCAATTTCATTTGTGACGTTCCACGGCAAAAGGTACCTTATCACGGCTGGCGCTTACGTCGCATAGCGCCGCAATAATATTGGAGCGGCGTTAATAATAGCGTAAGCGCCAACCGCCATAAGGTACCTTTACCTGTGGGACGTCACATTTATAGTTTTATGTTAAGGTGGATGTCTAGGGATGGGATGCCGATTATCAGCCAAAAGATGGCGTCACTGTGCACGAATTGTGGATTTTCACTATTTCTCCCAAAATACAAAGTTTCATAAGATGTGTTGATATGTGCGAAAACTATAAAAAATACTACATCCAAATCGAGACATGTTCAACTCAACATTGTCTCATTTCGTTATTACCGGAATCCAACTGCAAAATATTGCAATTTCTTGCATTCACGCACACTTACATACCTAAAGTCAGTGTCAAATGTCAGTAGATTTGGAATGTTACAATAAAGTATCCTAGAGGGCGCAGTGCAGCGCATGAAATTTTATTTTTTGTAAAAACAATTTAGAATTTAAATTCTTATTTGTGACATTGACAAGTAACTTGGAACCAACTGGAATTTTGAAACGTAAATTGTCATGTGCTTGTGGCACCCACAACATCTGTTTTGAATAAATTTAAGCTAGTTACAATGATTCTGGGTTCAAATCACGACGGTGCTTATTTTTTTTGTTTTTTATTTTTATTTTATGAAAAGTTTTATAATTTATATATTGTTATTCTTATTATCAATTGAAAATGACGCAAATTATATTAGGTACCTAAAATTAAAAAAACGCTTTTAACGTTACCTTAGTAGTAACGTAACACTACTAAGCTGGCGTGTGAGTCACATTGTTGGGGAAGAAATGAGAAACAGAAAAAATCAAAATATATCGTTCTTTAAACACAATAAAATATTGTGATTATGATGGGATGTGAACTCGTTCATTTAGGTATACCTTATATATTGTTGTACATAATTATAGTTATGTTTCCTTACGTTTATACAGCAGTCAGCCTTACTTTCTGTACCTATCGTAAATATCGTAGTCATTGTTGGTCAGTCCTAAAAACTATACCTAACTATAGTTTTTTTTTTAAGCATTAGAAAGAACTACAAAGAAGGTAAGCGATCTTGACATGTCTTTTAATAGAAAAACGTTTTTAAAAAATCGGTAACTATTACTTATGAAAGCAGAAGATTATAAATGATCGTATTAGATTCATAATTGTTACATATTTGCCGTAACTTATTTTTAAAATGTGTTTTTCAATTAAAAGACGCATCAAGATTGTTTACCTTATTTCTAAAGCTAAAAAAAACGAACTATAAAGTAAGTAAGTATACCTTTACCTACATTTTATTGAAATTATACATAGTTACCATTTTACATAAACACCTAATGTTCTATCTAGATAGGTTTTTAGAAAATGCAATGCTAAAGGATATTGAGAGCATTTCCACGCTGGATGACTATATGGTCAGCCTTTCCACCTTTTCTAATATATATATACCTATTAAAACTAATTTAGAGTTAAAATAAATACTATACATTATATTATTATTTAGAAAAACAGTACTTAACCGTTTTAGTTAAGTTTTTAAAATGTACCTCCAACTTTTCCGTCCCCGTTGTCTAAGAGAACTAAGAGCCCGACCCGACAACCACGGAGACTACGCCATCGGAACGTTGGAACTCGGAGGTAAATTTTAAAAACTTAATTATACGCGATTAGGTAAGTCCCGTTTGATAATGATTAAAAATCGTAAAATAATCATGTGATAAAAAATAAGGTCATAAAAAGCCAAAAAAATGAAATAAAATAAATACAAAAAGAAATGAGTCTTTGTTCGTGGTTTGAACCCTGTCATGCTGTTCAACTTATTAGACTTATACTCATTAGCTAAAAGCCACTAGACCATTTGACCATAGTAGACCCGGGCAAAATATGCCTTCTTATTTAAGTAAGTAACCCATTACTGTCAAAAATATCAAGTTTGAATTGATTTGAAATATAATTTTTCATTGTCGAATTATTGACATCCAAACGTTGCGAGCATGTTGCCCTTTAAACCAATTGGCAACGTCGCGCGGGGAAACCTTCTATAAATGTATGTCCTTTTATATTTTGTTATTTATGAATTTATGACGATTCTTCTAATACTTATGTTGCAAATTGATTAAATTATCGAGAGAAAAATGCTAATGCAAAGAAAACAAGAAATATCCGTTTCATTTCGCATGCTATGAAAGACGGTCATTGTTGTTGTAAAAGGTGTGCAGGAAATGATAGGGTAGACCGGGGGCAATAGTACCATTTTTTGGATAATGGTTCCTAGTTCAGAATGTATAGGAGTTGAACCAAAACTGTACGTACCTACATATGAAATAGTAGGTTATTGATTTACGTATTTTTGAGGGTAATTGTTGTTAACGGTAAGAATATGGTAGAAAATCCCGTTTTTGGTCAATGATTCCTTGTGTTACAATTAGGGCTTGCAATATCGGATGGTCTCCAATTCCGGAACTGATTTTCGATATTGGATTCGAATTCCGGAATTCCGGAACTGGTTCCGGAATTAGGGGTTATCGTATTTTACTTATTTTTTTTTGTAAAATCCAACAAAAAATGTGAAATTCTGATACTTTACGTTTATTAAAGTTAATATTGTGCGTGCGTTATGACAAGTCACACCGCTTGCTTGAGGTGTTTTTTTTTTCCAATTCATAAATAAATGTACGTTTACGTGTCTGATGAGCGAATGCTCTTTAAGGAACCTTAAACTAACATATCTCATAGTAAGATAATCGCTACTCACAATTATGACAAGTGTAACTCAATTCCTGGCCCCTATTTCACCAAGCCGACAGTGACATATGTCGAGTGTCAATTGCCAAGTGACAGGTGACAAGTGACAATTTAGTAGACTGTTTTTGTATAGAAATGCTTATAAACTTGACACGCCTTTAGTTACAATTGTCAATCTTTCATTTAATGACAATGATTTGATGAATCAAGAGTAGTTTTTATAAGTCGACATGTTTGTCAATTTGTCGGTAATTCTTGACATGAAATCGGAGCTGTGTCAGGCTTAGGTGACAATTGTAGTGTTTTCGTTGTTAGCAAACCCCGTTATTGGCAAACGTTGGCAAAACAAACTTTGTACCCTAAATTCGCCTTTAGGGTACAAATAAAAATCGCTTTTAAATTCTTCTTAACAAGCATGAAATCATAATAACACTATAAATAGTAATTGTTGCCTACGAAGGCGTTTAGTACTTCAACATTTAGGATTTGGAATAAGTTTCAGTATAGTTTTGATTGAGTTGGGGACAGGTAGCGAAATTAGGTATGTTTAGGTAAATAGGTAGGTATTGTTTTTTTTATAATTTACTTGGGCGAAGTTGGGCACTAACGGTAAAGTTAGGGTTTTGGTTAGAAAATGAATCTACGCGAAAGTAACAGAGGTGACATTCTTATACAAGGGAATACATAAAGTAGGTAAGAATAGATTTCTACTTTGACGTCACTGCACTTGCATTTGCAGAAAAAATAACTTAAAAGTAACAAAAAAATAATGCTTTCACGCCTTGTCAACAAATAATGTAGGTACGCTGCATTAGGTGGGATTGGGATCTCAATCAATATCATGTTAGTGATGACAACACGGTACACAGAAAGCAATTAACGATATCTTGTCAAGAATTGACAAATATATCGACTAGTAAAAATTACCCTTGTTTCACAAAATAATTGTCATTAAATTTAAGATGGACAATTGTACCAAAATACCTGTCATGTTTATATGAAATTCTATACAAAACAATCTACAAAATTGTCACCTGTCACTTGTCAATTGTCACTCGACATATGTCACTGACAAATGTCGGTGTGGTAAAACAGAGGTCTGTCATTTTTTGACAATTGCCATACCTGTCGTAGTTGGTGAAATAGGGCCCTGGTCAGTACACTCTTCATGAGCCCACAATTGACAATTATCACATTGCACCCATGTTTCATTGGATCTGCTTATACTATAAGGCTCACCACAGACTAGGCAATAGTATTCTTCTACAGAATCCTCCTTGTCGTTGAATATTTTTTCCTTTTCCGGTCCCTTTCCCCTTGTCTATTACCTTGCCTTTTCCCTTCCCTTTTGCTTTTTCCGTCTCATATTTTTCCTTTATTTTTGGTTTCTCCTAATGCTTTTTTAATATTTTTGGTAACGTTGTTAAGGAGTCGTTTGTACCGCGGTGTCAATTGTAACGGTACAATTGTCCCCGGCTCACATAGTTACTAATGCCCCCGAGTACCCAAAATTACATAAAGTACTTATATTTCAATTCCTTTACCTAACTCATCCCCATACTGTCCCACAAAAGAAACTTTGATAACTAACTAATCATAATCTAATACCAATCTAACTCTAGGATTATTTGGTTTTGAATAATATGACAAAATATTTCTCGTAAATACTTACTTTGATCACTCGAAAACAAAAATGGTCTCCGCGCACCTCCGTTCCGCGTCGCAGCGAGCGGCCGACTAGTGTAGTGTAGTAAACGAAGCAAGTTGTTGTATGGAGACCCATGCATTAATTTCTCAGTCGATGAAATTTTGCTTGGTTATTGTATAGTATGAGCCGAAACTAACATATAAATATCCAAAAAAAAACCACTCCTAAGTTAGGTATTTATACGTAAAAATACAAATCTGTTTATATATTGAACCGAGTAATTCCTCCGTCCAAAATTATTTTACCAAATAAGTTATTTGTATCAGTATCTGATACTAGAAAAAAATCTACAACTTTTGTCAAACATGAGAATATTTTTTTTACGATAATTCCTTTTTTGGCGCTCATTTTCATCGGAAAATTGCTCTGCCATTTTTTCCTTCTTATATGATCTTAGAATATAATTTGGCGTAGTGGGTAAGAAAATCCAAAAAAAATGCATACCCAAGTTTATGTATTTTAGAACTATAAAAAACTGAGAGTGGAAAATTTCTCAGCCTGATTTCTTTTTTAATATATACTAAGTAGTCACGTATATACTTAAATCCAAAATATCCAAAAGAACTGTCATCCCTTGTACACCCCGCTCCTATACACTGCTCCCGATATGTTTAGTTTTGAATACGCTCGTTATTTTTTTGGATGTTTTTATAGTTGAATGGAAAGAAAACTGTGAACTTAATTCAATAAATAAAATGGATAGAGAAATTTTCCACAGCGAGTAAAAAGGCAATTTCTGAAAAAAAGTATAGTTACATGGTAAATTTTTTAGATTTTCAATTTGTATGTATAAATCGGCAATAAAATGGCATTCCAGTGAAAAAATTAGACTGAGCAATTTTCCGGTCCAAGCCACGCCAAAAAAATATATTTTGTTAATATTGGTATTTCTGCGGGGATTTTTTTTTGATATTTCATATATTGTTGCAATACGTTACATGAACATGTCCGGAGAAGAAAGTTTAAACGGAGCAATTTTCCTTAAAAAGATATTAACGATTTAAGACTTTAGGTATTTACTTAAATACTATTATTATTGTTCTTTGGAAATTTATACAATACTTTTTATTTATTGATACTTTATCATACTGTAAAGCTTTTTCTGGCTGAGGAATTACTGCGGGGTCCACTACCTTTATTTACTACACTAAGTGAGCGGGTCCAGACAAGTATTGGGCTTTATCGTATATACCCACATATTCATATTTCGTTGTAATTGTGAAGATAATAACGATGGTACTATTGCCCCGTGGTACTATTGCACCCGGTTTACCCTACGTTTCTGCACTAGAGCAGTTTAGGTTCCAATTCCAAGTACGATTTTATTATTCTTTTTACAATAAGGAATTGAAATTTGGGTATAAATGGATGTATAACAATTTCCATTCTGATATTTGACTCCCCATTCCATAAATAACGATATTACTTTTGGCCAAATTGTTAATTGAAAGTACCTACTCTCAAAAATACCTACTATAAAAATGTATTTAAAAAACACATGCATTTTACTTTCCTTATATGCGAAATGAAAAGTAGAGTGTTTTAACTCGGGTGAAAGGCAACATTTTTGAAAAAAATTTCAACAAGAAATGATCACTTGGTTAATAATCTACTAATGTTATTGTTATGCACAAGTAGAACATATAGAATCTTGTTTATTTACAAGAAGATGACATTTTTTTCCACATACCTATATATTTTTGAGAAAAATATAGCTAGGTATTTTAGTTTAAAAATCATTGTTACAATAAATATAGGCTTTTCCAGCGAACATTTATATTTCTGCCGAACCGAAAGCAGAATTCACAAGGCTTTTCGGTGGACGACCGTTACGCGAATGATTGTTTGGACTGACCTTTCTATTAAATGTATAGTTATATAAATGTATTTTATTGTGTAATAATCATAATAATTATTAAGTTATATTAAATCTGGGAATGAAATTATATCAGAAAGGAGATTCTTAAATGAGTATACTCGTAACATGCTTTGTGCATTAAATATATCTCCCTCTATTGAGTGAAAATAAAACAAAATACACAGGTAATCTGTGTTGCGGTTTTAAAGTGCCATCTGTTACACCTTTGATAAATTAAAAATGATTGCTTGTCAAATGAAGTCGCCATGTTAGAATTACACCTACACTATAAGCATCACTCACACAAACAAGCAATGGGGCAAATTTTTACCAATATTCAAAGGCTTTTTTCTTAATAATTTTAATCAAAATCTAGTATTTTTTTACGTTCTGCGAAGACAGAAATATATATACTACCCAAACATTACATATACAAGTGAAGAAACCCTATATAATAGGAGCTAGGGTGCCAAGAAAGTTGTATGAAAATCGAGCAAGGAGAACCACCTTAATGTTAATTTATTAAGTCACCTTTTTACTATGGAACTTTTTTTGGAGACTTGCAGAAACATCAAAATAAGTGTCACTTATGCCATAGAAAAATACTGTTGGGTAAAAACAGCTCTTATGCAGCATATATCGCCGTGTGCCTGCTACACTGCCACATCTCAAAAAACCGTTTTTTCGAGAAATCGCGTCTCAAAGTTTTGAGAGTATAGTTCAGGGTGTTTAATAGGATCTTACTCCTTTAGTTTTAGGTCTATGAATTTAAAATTTAACTTTTTTTACTCGGAATGATATAACCCTCCTTATGACCACGCCACTTTTTAAAAGAAATGTCGTTGCTTATCATGAACAGTGGTACAACTAAAAATGAAATGCTATTGCATTTAATATTCTATCTTTTACTGGTAAGATTTAAAGTCGAATGGCATTTCATTTTGTTTTGTGTCACTATTCATGATAAGCGTCGATGTATATTTTTTAAGACACAAGGCCCGAAAGACAGGTATTTAGAGTTGTGGCCGTATTGCAGAAATGTTTTTTTAAAGATTTTGAGATGCGGCCAAATTTAAACACAAAATTATTGGATAAAGGTTACCATGCAAATATAAATAAAAACACCAAAATAGTTAAAATCCCTTTATTTTTACCCGACTACGGCAACGCAAAAGGAGGGTTATGATTTTGACCGGTATGTATGTGGGTATGTATGTATGTATGTATGTATGTTAATTTGTTCCCTCATAACTTCTAAAGTACACATTATAATTTGACAAACGATATGTCATTCGAATTATCTTAATCGTCCGCTGGTTATAGGCTATATGAAGTCACAAAAAAATTAACAAGGCGTCCTCTAGAGGTCATAAAGTCACGAACGAAAAAAATAAAAATAAGTAATGATTACGTGATGTATATCATTTGAAAGAGCTCAGTTAGCACATTTCAAATATATAAATATTGTTAGCTTTTGCGACCGGCTTTGCTTGCATGCACCTGATGAAACATTAATTTATCGGGTAGGTAATTCGAACTACGAATCTACAAGCGCTCTGGATTCTATCCGCGTATTACCCGACTACGGCGATACAAGAAGGTATTTGCAAAATAAATTTGTTTGGCCGCTATAAACATAGTTTTTTTTAATGACCTGCTATATTTTATAACGTGAATAGGTATAGAAGTCCAGATCAGCCAAAATGTATGAAACAGCCGTACAAGAGACGTAGGAAGCTCGCTGTACGCGTTCCAAAGCCGGGCGCCTTGAAGGCGCCCTCATACTAGAGGAGTCGGGCGTAGCCTGACGTACGTGGCGCGCTGCAAGCAGTCCAAAGCCAGGCGACTTCGACTTTCTCATACTAAAAGTGTCGACATACGTGACACGCTGGACGCTTACCAAATCCGGGCAAATGCATGAAACAGCCGTACAATTAATTAAATAAAAAATAAGTTCAAAAACTAAAACCCGACCACTGCAAATCGCGCTCTAAAAGTATGAAACAAGATAGAATTCTTATCTGAAGTTATCAAACAGGAAATATTATAAATGTTATAATTTTTTTAATAAAAAAATACAACCTAATATGTATAATTTACTATATTATTTATATTTTTACAGAGATTCAGAGGATAGCTGTGGTTGTATGCCACTTTACCTTAAAGTGTATAATTGTGGCATACGACCATGCACGGCGATCCTTTGAATATATCTCTGTAAATATATCAAAAATGTAATACATTTTATTACGTTGTATTTTTTTATATATAAAAAATTATAACATTTATAATATTTCCTGTTTGATAACTTCAGATAAGAATTCTATCTTGTTTCATACTTTTTAGAGCGCGATTTGCAGTAGTCGGGTTTTAGTTTTTGAACTTATATCAACTTTGATAGGAACAAGATCACTGTACTCGATAATAATAATATGTGTAACTCAGCTAATTATTATTTTCTAGGACGCAACTCAAAAGCTTCATTTAAAACGTGTGCTATATAGCCACAACTCAAAAGTGGCTGTATTGCAGGGAATTTTCTGACAATTTATGGTCAAATGCATAAGGCCACTTGTGAGAAAAAGGCTCTTAAAGACCTTTTTTGCTATGGCTCTCGAAATAAGGTCGTAAATTGAACAATTTTGAATACGAATCTGCAATAATCCAGAAAATCAAAAATTTTGAATTGTGGCCGTATAGCAGGCACACGGCGATATGGAGAAAATAACTAGAAGTTAGGTAGAAAAATACACGTGAGGTTTCCTTATACCCCCCTCCCCCAACGTGATCTATCGTGACTTTTTCGTGACCCCCCCTCCCTATCGAACCTCGCGTGATTTGTGCACAAGCCCATAGTCGGGTTATTGGCACTGAATGTGTTAAATAAATAAATGTCAGAATCTTAAAATAGAAGATATAAGTTCTTACCAGTTTAACTTTTTTGATCTCATCCTTAATTTTCTGCAGATTCTCATCTATTTTCCGAGACGTTTCTTCCCTTTCTTGATTCCTTTCTTCTTTTTCCTTCTTCCTCTCATTATTCAACCGTTTCAATCTCAACCGTTTAGCGGATCTCTTGGCCAAGGCCGTTCTCATATTTTCCAAACAGAAATCATTCATAAGAGATATAACCTCATCAATTTTTAATTGGTTTTCTTTCATCTCTCTTACTTTAGAACTCCATTCTTCTTCTGACAATGTGTCTAAGTTTTCAGCTAGTATTTTTTGCTTTTCTTTTAATTCATTCACAGTAAGCACCAGAGCTCGAATTTTTTCCCTTATTTCAGTGATAGAAACTGCCTTTTTTGAAACTTTAGTATCCAATTTCTCAAATTGTTTTACAAACTGTTCATCAGTGACTGCAGGGGGCATGTAAAAGCTTGGTGGCGGGGGTGGCGGTGGAATATTTTGGAATGTTGAATTCCGTATATCAAAATTTTCATTATAATAAGCCATGATTGTTATGATTATATTAAATTATTAAAAATAGTTAAGTATAAGTTTAAGGAGCTGTGACCAGTTGGCACTCGGCGTCTTTTAACACTTGCTGAGCCGTGAGGTAGTCTTCGTGCTCCTTGAGGTCTGCCTCCGTTTCTAGAGTATTCTTGAGATCCGCGAATGCCTTTGCCAACCTGAAAATTAATTAAACTTGTGTACCTATACATTTTCATTAATCTTATACCTTCAAAAGAGCAATTCTTCATTTAATTTGAACATTAGTTTACTTGGTCGTAAATAGATGACTAATACATTTCGCTACTTTGTTCCAGTAAACAAAGAATGCTACAAAATAACCTCAAAACCATCTGTTCCGTTATTGCAAAATTGCCGCGTAAATACGCTCTAAAATTTAAAAAAAGCTTTAAAACAATACTTTTTAAAAGCAAATTACATTTTTTTTATATACATACCGTCTTTGACAGTCAGGGACCATCATAAGGGACTCCTGCAGAACTTCCTCTTGTTTTCGGATGTTGTGTTCGTCCTGGCCCTCGTCTTTAATCTTCTGTATCCTGTTCTTTTGTAGTTCGGCCTCCTTTTCGTAAACCACTTTCTCCTTAGCTATGCGCTTTACAACGCCGGTCTTGATTTTAATTTGCCGAATTCTAGGATCTGCCATCGTGCTCAGAAATCGCTTCGTTTGTTTTTCTATTTGTCTATGACAGTGACAGTCGGCATCAGTGTTGTTCCTGTCGAATATTAGGGTTAGGGGTTGCCGTGTGTGTATAGAGCGTCTATACCGCAAAATACGAAAAGATAAATTTCATTCGCTTTCGTTTTTGTCGGTCTTTTTACCGTATACATGAACAACAATAAGGGCCTCTCCGTAACTGAATATACATAGTCTGTTAATCCATTTGCGTCAGTATAAAATTATAAACCGGGCAAGTGCGAGTCGGACTCGCGCACGAAGGGTTCCGTACCATAATGCAAAAAAAAAAACAAAAAAAAAAGCAAAAAAAAAGCGGTCACCCATCCAAGTACTGACCACTCCCGACGTTGCTTAACTTTGGTCAATAATCACGTTTGTTGTATGGGAGCCCCATTTAAATCTTTATTTTATTCTGTTTTTAGTATTTGTTGTTATAGCGGTAGGGATTGCAAACCGGATTGATTTTCAATCCGGCCGGATCCGGCCGGACCGGATCCGGTTAGGTATAAGGATATTAAAGTTAATTAAATGACATATTTTTCAAGTTTTATGCGTTATATGAGAAATAAAGGGTATTTTTACAAATTTATTCATAAAAAGAACAATTTGAAGTTAATAAGAAATAACTTTTTAACAATAAAATAAAACTATGTATTAAAAAGTGTTACATAGTCAATCTCAAAATAAAAATAAATATTTGAAATCTAAGTCATTTATTATTTTTATTATATTCAATCATGTACATTCTGCTTACGTTTACAATAAAATTATTAGATTCCTGTTAATGGGATATTTATGGGATGGCAAATGGAACTCCTTGAAAGGACAAGTTTTCGTAACTGTTCTTTGATGGAATTATGTATTTGTAACGCTGACATCCATTCTAGTAACAAGCTATTTTACTTTAAACCAAAATTGTATGAAATGCGCTCCAATATTATCTTGCTTTCATTTTTTATCAGTGAAAATAGTTTTATAGCCTAAATCACAAATAAATACTTAAATAATTCATGAATAAATATTTAGAGACAATCTTATACAGATCGACCTACTCGTAGCCCCAAACCAAGTAAAGCTTGTAATATGGGTACTAGCTAGCATTAGGTAGTACTACTAGGCGACGATATATATACGTATAGTATATTGATGAATATACAGGGTGATTCAGGAGACGTGAGCAGGATTAACACTGCGAATTTCGTAAATTATAAGCAACTGTTTCCTATCAGTATCAGTGAGGTTAACGTTAATTTTCTAGTCGTGTTGAAAAAAAAAAGTTATTAAATTATTTACGACATGGATGGTCACCCTAACATTAGAATACTAAACTACCGATATTCTGTGTCAAATTGAATGTCATCCACTGTCATCACGGTCTGGTTACTTTTGAAAACTCGTATCTCACTCGGGTTTGACATTTTATTTTCTTCGTAAAAGAGGTTTTATGTTTATTAATTAGGTCTGGTAGGGTGACCATGATTGTAGAGAATTAAATTTGCCCTCACCAAAAAGTTGAAAAATAGGAAAAAGTGTGGTTGTTTCACCTAAATACGACGGTGATCGATCAATTATCAGTTACTGAGTGTGCAGGATTAGTCCTGCTCACGTCTCATGAATCACCCTGTATGCTTATAAATATATATAAAAAACACCCATAACTCAGGAACAAATATCTGTGTTAAACACACAAATAAATGCCCTTACCGGTATTCAAACCCAGGACCATCGGCTTTATAGGCAGGGTCACTACCCACTAGGCCAGACCGGTCGTTCCAAATGCCTTCCATGACATCTCTATCCTTTAATTTTTACTTCTAATTATTTAAGTAACCGTCGTATCGTGCCGGTTCATGCCACCAACATGAAAGAGGAGGAAATCCTCTTCTGTTCTCAATCATCGTCATATTAAATATCTTCTTATTTTACTAAATTTAGATTTTTTCATTCGTTCTTTATTCTGTTTAACTCTTTCTTCTATCCGTCGCCTTTATCTCACCTAAAACGCGCAGTGGCTGCTGCGTGCGGTCTATTTTTCTATTTTCCCAGATCCGGTGATTTTAACCGGATCCGGTAGCTTCTATTAAGTGCCGGATCCAGCCGGATTACCGGATCCGCCGGACCGGATTGCAATCCCTATATAGCGGCAACAGAAATACATCATCTGTGAAAATTTCAACTACATATCTAGCTATCACGGTTTGTGAGATACAGCCTGGTGACAGACAGACGGACGGACGGACGGACGGACAGCGAAGTCTTAGTAATAGGGTCCCGTTTTTACCCTTTGGGTACGGAACCCTAAAAATCGGCAAATTAAAAATATTGTAGCTGCGAAGGGTTATCGTCCCATATATGGTCCCATAGAAAATTTTAATCTCGCACCTTTTTCTACTGACGAAGTTGTTGTTGGATATACTATAGGTATTGTTTGCGACGTATGAACTGAAAGGCTTGCCACCTTTACAGCCTTGCAGAAATTACTCAGCATTTTATATATTTTTGAGATGGGCGCTGTGAAATAAAACTACTGCATTCCGGCATAATCAAGTCTTTTATTTTAGTGTCCAATGTACATGGATATCGAGTACGTAATTATGGTAAAAACAGTTAAACCACATCCTAACGCTATTTTATACACAACTCACTATCTCAGTAATAGCCGTAACACACTACCGTACTCATCACATACCGCGATCAACTATTTCTTGTTGTTATTCTGTCCCATCAGCCAGGAGACAATAGTAGCATAGTTTCTTAGAAGAGCTGCTGTACCATGTTCTACAAACGTGCTTAGTAGATGTCCCATTATGGATAGGCTTTATAACTACCAAAAAATTCAAGTTTGGTTCATTTAAATACGAAATAACTAGTATTTTAAGAGTGACCCAGGAGACCGTAACCATGGCAGCTAGTGACAAGAAAAAGTTGATTCACCCACAAAACAAAATGATAATTGAATAGTATTTAAACAAAAATATACAATTCATGGAGAAGAGAATATGTATAGAGGCTTAATTCTAAAAATCATATTTACAATTTTACTAAATTGCACGCCAATCCAAACCGCCTATGAAATAATAATTATTTGCGATACCAGTGCGAATGACCTATTCGCACGTGTATCGTACAACGTTTTACAGTACATATGACCCTTTAAAATTTTGACGTGTGCTTATTGTAGCACCTGCAGGCGTATTATGGATAGCTTTATCCATCTTTATCCACGTGATAAAATAACTGTCACTTTCTAATACCGTGGGAGAGCAAGTGACGGACACCGTTTTATCACGCTGTCACGTAGACAAGAACGACCATCATATCCGCACAGCAGGCGTATTATGGATTAGCTTTATCCACGTAATAAAATAACTGTCTCTTTTTAATACCGCGGGAAAGAAAGTGACAGATACCGTTTTATCACGCTGTCATGTAGACAAAAACGACCATCATATCCGTGCTGGTGTCGTAATATAGGGGCTGTCCATAAATTACGTCATCGATTTTTGACCCCCCCCCAAAATCATGCTTCGAATGACCGTTTCCTCCTACGTCATGCTACCATCATCCGATGTCTAGACCCCCCCCCCTAATTTGAAATGACGTAATTTATGAATAGCCCCATAGCACCAGATGTACTGTAAATCATAAATTTATGACACAGTGCACAAACGAGCATTAAAATCGGGTTGGAAACAATAGAATATTAAACAATGGCTTGCGGCGGGTTATTCCCACTAGTTTGTACAGTCTGTATCTTCAGGTATTTAAATAAAAGTAAACAAACGATTTGTGCATTTTCGGTTAGTTATAACATTTATTGGTTAACCAACCAAATATAAAACCGCCTGGATCAGTCACTTAACGACCTGACATTAACCTACATTATTTGATCATGTAATGTTTTCATCTACCCTCTGGTTTAAGGAGCCACTTGAGGGCAGGTTTTGTTTACTTTTATTTAAATACCTAAAGATACAGAGTATAGTTAGTTAGTTACTACCAATGTTTAATAAAAATCAATCCGGCAGTTTGAAAAGTATCAGCTCTTTTCCAAAACGTTATAAGGTATTTTTGCTATAAGTAATGCGTAGGGGTTTTTATTTTATTCAATTTAATAGTGTGTGTTATGGTAACGAATGTTGTAAAAAAAAATATATTAAGATAGCAGTCCTAACTAGAATATAATTTAGTTATAATGTCCGTTTGTGTACCTGGTTGCTAGGCCCATTTATAGTATTTATACCCCTCAATGTTATTAAACACTAAAATCCAATGGAAACACAATTTAATAAGGACTCTAGCGTTATATCTAAATAAATTTGTACATAGTTATTGCTATACATAATTTTGCGATTGTATACAATAGATATAATTATCATAACAACTTTCGCGTCATAAGTTTGTAAGCGCACCACACAAGCTGCTTACAAAAACACATGGCCTGAATTTCCATGGTATTGAATATTGATATTCCTTGTCGAAAATTAGGTATCCGGTGGAACAACTATTCGCACAATCTGATCAAATCATTTGCCAATAATAATTGATATACAGGGTGGCCAGTGGCAGATTTCCGATTTCAAATCCAAATAATTTTCGAACGCGTAGTGCCAAGGAGACGCAGATGTTTTTTTTTAGTTTCGTGAGTGTTGCGGAGCAGCGCACGAGCTATTGAGGCGTATCTAAAAACGGCTTTTTATTCAGTACTGCAAGACCCTGACTTTGACTTTAATTTTTTCTTCTAAAACTGTTACGGATTTAATCTATCAGCTGACCGTAGTCATCTTTCTGGACCAAAAAATTCAGAACAATAAATTAAAATCAGAATGGGGCTCCTAGGCGTAAGCTGCCATATTAATTTTAATATACGCCATACTGCGATGTCTGCGATGCACCGTCAGCTAATCTTATTGGAAGCTCGGTAGAAAATATGAGTTTCAAAAAATTTTATCCGCATTCATCAACTTTTTATATAAGTATACAATTTTAGTTTATATACCTATTTTAGTTTTTTTTATCAAATTATGAAATCTGAAATCTGCCACCGGCCACCCTGTATCTAATCGTCCCTAGTCCTCTTATTGAATAGCGGCAGTGTAGTTCGTCTATCTGACTACGTTGTCACTACTTGTCACAGTGAAGTGCGAAGTGGTACAGATGTAGTTTCATCATATTTTCTCGGAAACGTTCGTATTTGTCATGCTACTTCAGTCAACCTCAGTACATTTTGTACCGAGATTGACTGAAAAACAAGACACGTTCGTACGTTTCCGTGAAAATACGACGGAAAATGTGACGTCCCACGAGTAAAGGTACCTTATGGCGGTTGGCACTTACGCTATTATTAACGCCGCTCCAATATTATTGCGGCGCTATGCGACGTAAGCGCCAGCCGCCATAAGGCACCTTTTGCCGTGGAACGTCACAAATAATTAATGCACTACAATTGTACATAAATTCAATTTCTAGACTGTACCATTTTCCACCATGACTGGTAAGTTGGTAGTCAACTTTGAAAGTTTATTTTTTATGAAGCGCCAAATAAAAAAATACATACAGTAGAGTCCGGTTATAACGACACCCAAGGGACCGCTGATATTACGTCGTACTAACCGGACGTCGTACAAAACAAACCGCCAATTTTAATATATTTTTTCAATCAAAATAATTACATCATTTTGTATTTATTAATACTCATGCGACAATTAAAGAAAAAAGAAAACATTTCTTTTAAAATATTTTTTTACGTTAGTATTACGACACCTTGTCAAAATGGAGAGACTTGTGTGTTTAGAAGAAGCCACTTTTCAATATACGCGTACTCACTCGTCATCCGCAAATTACTCGAATCCCGTAAAATAAAAAGACGCAACGCTTGGAGATCTAATCAAGATGACGTTGTTTTATCACACAGTTTCTATAGCCACCTCCTGTGTCCATCATCAGATCAGCTCGAAGGTACCTACCAAATATTGCATTGATACCCAACTTACATAATTATGCACTTATGTGAAGTTTAAGCTCAAATGAATAATGGGAATTGGGTTTTATTTAGTTTACGAAAGTAAGAAGAGCAAGTTTACGAAAAATCACGTGACTATTTCATCTTGCTCCGTATAGGTAAAAGGGGAGTTGGGTGAGCGGGACGGAGTAAGCTTCTTACCAACAATTTATTTGTAAAAACTACGTCGCTCGTCGCTGTAACCGGACTTGACGGACGGATTTTGTGTCAATTTCCGTCGTTAAAAGCGGTCGGTTGTTATAAGCGGAGTCGTAATAAACGGTTGTTCTTTCATAGTAGTTTGTACTAAAACCAAACAAGTGCCTATACTTACGTCGCTATAAGCGGTTGGTTGTTATAAGCGAAGTCGTACTAACCGGATTCTACTGTATTACAATGACTGTTTTTTTCTGACATATATAGTTCCTCCTATACATTATGCCGTAATATTATATATAAATTACGCTAATATTTCCTAATAATAATTATAATGTACATTTTGGGGCAAGGACTTCATAAACATAAATTATTTCTCTGCATATTTGCAAGTCACGGCCAAATCTGAACAGTCACCCAAATATAGAACTTTTGACGTATAATCATGTGGGTACATAAAGACACATACCGGGTGTGGCCTGTAACACGAGCAAATAATTAAAACATAGATTGTACTCTTCAAACGGTGACACTTCTATTCAACGACTTTTAAAAATTATGAAGCATTAAGACTCCCTATTTTTCATACAAAATAAATATTATCTTCAATGGACGCCATCGCCACGCCATTATCGTTGTGATTGACGTTGCTATCGTTGTGATTGAATTTTGTTATGATTAAGGCATGACGCCTTAAACATAACAAAATTCGCAATACATTGCGTCTTAGAACTTTAAAGTGTATTAAAAATCAAACCACAAGTTATTTTTAAAAGTCGCCGAACAAATGTTGGTCAGTATGAGGAGTACAGCCTACAGTTTAATTTTTTTGCTCATATTACAGGCCACACCCGGTATAATAAAGCAGACCCTAACACGGCATTGACTTATGACATTGTCAAAATAAAACAAAACATAAGTGGAGATATAAGGTGTGGTAGGTAAGTAGTATCAAAGGGCAATAAAAGTTGCGGTAAGTGTAATATAGTGAAATTATTTTATCAAAAGAATATGGCAATGTCCAGTTTCCATCACGTTATTATAATTTGAGATTATAACGAGACTACTATCACTGCCAGATGCCTTTAACCTAGTGATCCCAAAGACTCGAGCCTTCGGAGCTCTTTTTTTAGGCCTCGCCTCATCTCTTGACACCTAAAAGGCTATATTTAGCTCTTTAGCCCCCGACCGGCTGGACGGGCTTAATAAGGTTATTAGCCCCAAGAGTCTAGGATCTTAAATATAACTAGGCTCTGGGGCTAAAGAGCTGAATAGACTTTTAGCCTTTTAGGCGTCAAGTGATGAGGCGAGCCCTAAAAAAAGAGCTAAAAGGCTCGAGTCCTTTGGATCACTACTTTAACCTTTTGGACGCGAAACGATCCATTTGCCGTGCCAATGACGCCACAGTAAAATTTAGTTTTGTGAATAAATAATGCCAACCTAAAAGTGGGGTGTTTTTCAGTACATTTTCATCAAAAATCGATCGACGTCAAATGCCGTCTTTGGCGTCGTTGTCACGATTTTGCGTTGACGTCAATTGCCGTCTGTGGCGTTTAAAAGGTTAAGAGGAGCAGGCAGCGGGCCTCCGGCAGTGAATATACGTGTTCCGGAGTCGTAGCAGTGCGTGTAGATGGCGGGAACTTATTGAACTTTGTAACTATCACTTTCAGGCGCCAACGCAGTTTAATATAATAAAATATGCCAATGCCCATTTACATCATAATAGTAAGTATCACTGCCAGATGCCGGCATAGTTGCCTATAAGCGGAGCAGGCAGCGGGCCGCCGGCAGTGAATATACGAGTTCCGGAGGAGTCGTAGCAGTGCGTGTAGATGGCGGGGACGTATTTCACTTGGTTGAAGCCGTCTGCTTCTTCGTCTGGGAACTGGAAAAGTTAATTTTGCTGGCTTTATAAATTGGATACATATGTCACAATTTGAGACAAACGGAAGCGCGCCGCAATCGGACACGGACACTAAGTCCGGTCTTAAACTCAAACTCAGCCTTCGGCCTCGCTGAACCTTGACTATGGTTTATGTTCCAAGCCCTGCTTTATTGCAGCTCAGCATTTGGCCACGCTACGGAAACACATCAAGATCAGACGCTGTTTATTAGCCCTAGGTAGGGTTTGCACGACGGATCCGAAATGTATGGGAAGATCCGCGGATCCGGATCCAGATCCGGATAATTTCATACATTTCGGATCCGGATTGCAAACCCTAGCCCTAGGCATAGCGAGGCTTCCGGCCTTGCATTTTGACACAAGTCTAGGCTAATTTTTGACCTGTCGCCTGTCCCGAAGACGTCTCTCGCATTCCATTGCCTCTGCGTTCCGGTTGTTGGTTATGGTAAATAGTTGATTCAATCTATCTTGCTATGTTTTTGTTATCAACTATAGATAATATGACAACTTACCACGTATCCCCTGGAAGCCCTGAGCGTGACAGTTTTGGACGAGTGTATGTGGCTCTCTAAATACTTCGCCGCTCGCATGTCGTAGAACATTAGTAAACCTGTCAATGGAAAGAATATTGTGAGAAGAACTAAGTTTTTTGGTCGTAGCTGCTCGAGGTTACAGGCTCCGTAATGAGTTAGAGCGAGTATTTTGGAGGGTTGCCAAAAAGCCAATCGCCATTGCTTATATGTTTATATTGTGTAAGGATCCAAAATTTTTATCACGTTTGCATGCAATTTATTTAAAATGAATGATGAAATGAATGTATAAATTTTATCTATTAATAATGTCTAAACGAACTAAACAATTGAGAACATTAATATCAATGTTTTCGCTGTATAGGTTCGAAAATTGGCGGGTCGTTGCCCATTGGCGGGAAACATGAAAAATAAAAAAAATATAAAGTGAAAAATAGACGAGGAATAAAAAACAAAGGAAGATCAGTGTGAGATTGTGGAGAGCGAACATACAATTCTTTGATTTAAATGTAACTGATAATCAATATAATAAGTTTGTGCTGCATTTGTTGAAGTTTTACTGACTATATCTAACAATTGTATCTGATAGTTTTGTTTTGAGTGTAGTCTTACCTAGTCCAGTCCCGATGGTGAGCATGTTGCCCCTAAAGCTGGCAGACCGGATCCCGCAGCCGTTGTACCGCGAAGTTATCTTCCTGACGGACTGTAGAGTGCGGCAGTCCAGCAGTAACGTGTAGGATTGAGTGTAGTCTTACCTAGCCCAGTCCCGATGGTGAGCATGTTGCCCCTAAAGCTGGCAGACCGGATGCCGCAGCCGTTGTACCGCGAAGTTATCTTCCTGACGGACTGTAGAGTGCGGCAGTCCAGCAGCAACGTGTAGGATTGAGTGTCGTCTTACCTAGCCCAGTCCCGATGGTGAGCATGTTGCCCCTAAAGCTGGCAGACCGGATCCCGCAGCCGTTGTACCGCGAAGTTATCTTCCTGACGGACTGTAGAGTGCGGCAGTCCAGCAGTAACGTGTAGGGTTGAGTGTAGCCTTACCTAGCCCAGTCCCGATGGTGAGCATGTTGCCCCTAAAGCTGGCAGACCGGATCCCGCAGCCGTTGTACCGCGAAGTTATCTTCCTGACGGACTGTAGAGTGCGGCAGTCCAGCAGCAACGTGTAGGATTGAGTGTCGTCTTACCTAGCCCAGTCCCGATGGTGAGCATGTTGCCCCTAAAGCTGGCAGACCGGATCCCGCAGCCGTTGTACCGCGAAGTTATCTTCCTGACGGACTGTAGAGTGCGGCAGTCCAGCAGCAACGTGTAGGATTGAGTGTCGTCTTACCTAGCCCAGTCCCGATGGTCAGCATGTTGCCCCTAAAGCTGGCAGACCGGATCCCGCAGCCGTTGTACCGCGAAGTTATCTTCCTGACGGACTGTAGAGTGCGGCAGTCCAGCAGCAACGTGTAGGATTGAGTGTCGTCTTACCTAGCCCAGTCCCGATGGTGAGCATGTTGCCCCTAAAGCTGGCAGACCGGATCCCGCAGCCGTTGTACCGTGATGTTATCTTCCTGACGGACTGTAGAGTGCGGCAGTCCAGCAGTAACGTGTAGGATTGAGTGTCGTCTTACCTAGCCCAGTCCCGATGGTGAGCATGTTGCCCCTAAAGCTGGCAGACCGGATCCTGCAGCCGTTGTACCGTGAAGTTATCTTCCGGACGGACTGTAGAGTGCGGCAGTCCAGCAGTAACGTGTAGGATTGAGTAGTCTTACCTAGCCCAGTCCCGATGGTGAGCATGTTGCCCCTAAAGCTGGCAGACCGGATCCCGCAGCCGTTGTACCGCGAAGTTATCTTCCGGACGGACTGCAGAGTGCGGCAGTCCAGCAGTAACGTGTAGGATTGAGTAGTCTTACCTAGCCCAGTCCCGATGGTGAGCATGTTGCCCCTAAAGCTGGCAGACCGGATCCCGCAGCCGTTGTACCGCGAAGTTATCTTCCGGACGGACTGCAGAGTGCGGCAGTCCAGCAGTAACGTGTAGGATTTGCAGCCTATCGCGTAGATACCGCTTTCCTAGAAAACATAACACAAAATTCATACAAATACGTTTAAAATAAAAACATAAAGACTTTTCAGCCGAATTCGAACAATGAGATACGTCAAATACTTACTAGATATTCAAACAATGGACGCGATTCTACGGCGGCCGCTAAACCTCCTAATTTTATTTAGGCGTCGCTAAACCACTTTGCTATTCTATGAGCAGCTGTCATAATCAAATGACAACACCAATTTGAATTTGACGTTTCTTAATTTAGGCGGTCTATTCAATTTAGGTTTAGCTGCTTAAATGCTATTCAGTACATGTCTTTTTTAAACAAAAACATAGAAACGTCAAGCTAAACTGACTAATTTTAGCGGCGAATAAAATAGTCCCGTTTAAAATACGATAACACAAAAAAGTCAAGTTTTGCAGAATTTCTTTTTCGAAATGGATGAAGAATACGTCATAGCTGCTGTGGTGGCCGAAGAGAGGGAGTATGGCGAGGGTGAAAAAAATTATTTGAAGAGGTTGCGAGACGGGTCTAACCCATTTGACCGGTCCGAGCGGAAGTTCCGTAAATTGTTTAGGCTGTCGCGGGCCATGGGCCGTCACGTAGTGGACACTCTGTGTGAAGGCGATGCGCTACGAGCGGGGACGGTGCCACCACATTTAAAGGTCCTAAGTGCACTGAACTTTTTTGCCCATGGCAGCTACCAGACTGCTGCGGGAGAAATTAATATACTAGCTCAAAGTCAGCCAACAATAAGCCGCAGTCTGGCAGATGTGTGTCCTGTTATTATAGAAAGGTTGACCCCACAGTGGATCAAATTCCCAGTGACCAGACTGGAGAAAGACAGGGCAATGCGGGAGTTCCAGGACAATTTTGGAATGCCATATACATTGGGTGCGGTAGATGGGAGTCACATCCCTATACACAAACTCCCAAATAACCACCCTATAGCCCCGGGTAATATTTTCTACAACAGAAAAGGTTTACAAACTTCTTCGTACTTGACAGCAGATTTTTTTTAATGTTGCCTATTAAAATTTGATTAATTATTTTTAATTACATAATTAAAAAGTAACGTTTTAGTGGTCTAAGGTGTGTACACTAGTGTTAAATATATGTAATGGAATAAAATTAATTAAATTATCATATTTCACCCAAAAGAAAATACGATTTTACAGTTTTTATACAGATATCATTCATTCATTCGTTCACTTATTTTTTTAAAGTGGCAACACACTCAATTCAACTTAGAAATTTTAGAATCCGTCTAAAATCTGGCTAAATTTAGTCAGCTTGACGTTCTGGAATAGCACTTGTTAAATCCGCCGTCTAAAATATGATTAAAACTTAGACATTTTAATTTTAGGCTATTTAGGCGATGTGCACGTAGAATCGCGTCCAATATGGATCGGATATGTCAGTGTCAAACAAGTATCAAAAGTGACGTTTAAGTTGAAGAAACGTCATTCTTGACACTTGTTTGACACTGACATATCCGATCCATATCGTTTCAATATCTAGTATTTGACGTATCTCATTGTTCGAATACGGCTGTTTGAAACCTGAAAATTCGTTTGTTTTATGGCTTTTGGAAACTAGGACCAATTAAATTAAGAAAAAAGTGGCATTTAAAAAAAATGCCCAGTTACATGGTATAAGTATGTACCTGTGTGGCAAGGCATACGAGGTCCTGGCACGAAGGCAGTTTCCTGGATAAGGTCTGCTTGAAGGTCTCTGCGTTGAACACATGGATGTAGCCGTTGAGAGTCAAAGCGGCGATTTCGCGCCAACGGGGGTTGAAGGTTAGCGCGCGGACTTTTTGGCCTGAAAAAAGAAATATAGGATTTTTTCTTGACTCGCATGGGTTAAATTTTTTATCGTTCCCACTGCTGGAGCCTATTTCTCTAAGGCCCACTTGCACCATCCCACTAACCCGGTGTTAAGCGGTGAAACCGTTAACCTAGTGTCAAATTGTACTGGTAACCATGGCAACTCCAGTTTTAACCGGTTAACCCCGGGTTAGTGGAATGGTGCAAGTAGGCCTAACAGTATTATCCTGGATGCCACGTGGTGCTACGTCGTGGTGTAAACTGAAATCATGGGACTCCGTTACTAGGAACTCGTCGTACAAGGGTGAGATTCCATGGTGATGATAGACCGATGTAAGGCAGCTGGCTTACTTCGCCTACTTTCAAAGTGTAGATGCTTACGGCTTCATTTTGTGGGGAAATGAGCAAGCGATATTTATATAGTATTCATTTTGCGAAAGTATGTTAGCTATCACTGAAAATCTATAGTTATTATTTTTCGAACCTTACAAACATGAGGTCGTTGCGCTTACCAGATCTGATATGTTTGAGATTTTTTTTAGTAGCCTATATTGTGTCCCACTGCTGGGCAAAGGATTCTCCTATCTGTTTTGTGGTCTTGAGATTTTAATCAAATGAATTAATATATAAGTATAACCTTAGTAATAGTAGTAGTAAACACTTTATTGCACAAAACAAGTACATAACTAACATAATATAGAGAGAATAAAGTAAATGGGTACAAAGGCGAACTTATCCCTAACCTACCTCACCTACCTTATGTTATGTTTAACCTTATGTTTTGTTGCTAGGTAACTATTTGTCAATCAGAAATCGAGGACATATCAGCTTTGGAAAGCGCAACGATGATGATTTGGTATAGTTCGTTTTTTTAGCATTAGAAAGAACTTAAAAGAAGGTACGCGATCTTGACATGTCTATTAATTGAAAAACGGATTTAAAAAATCAATAACTATAACTGATGAAAGCAGAAGAATATAAATGATCATATTAGATTCATAATTGTTACATATTTGCCGTAATTTATTTTTAAAATGTGTTATTCTATTAAAAGACACATCAAGATTGTTTACCTTATTTCTAATGAAAAAAAAACCGGGCAAGTGCGAGTCGGACTCGCGCACGAAGGGTTCCGTACCATAATGCAAAAAAAAAACAAAAAAAAAACCAAAAAAAAACGGTCACCCATCCAGTACTGACCACTCCCGACGTTGCTTAACTTTGGTCAAAAATCACGTTTGTTGTATGGGAGCCCCATTTAAATCTTTATTTTATTCTGTTTTTAGTATTTGTTGTTATAGCGGCAACAGAAATACATCATCTGTGAAAATTTCAACTGTCTAGCTATCACGGTTCGTGAGATACAGCCTGGTGACAGACGGACGGACGGACGGACGGACAGCGAAGTCTTAGTAATAGGGTCCCGTTTTACCCTTTGGGTACGGAACCCTAAAAAAACGAACTATAGTCAGTGTTACCTGAGCGGCACTCCCTGGTGACGACGGGCGAGATGTAGTCGTGGTGGGGCGCCGCCTCGCCCGCGGCGGGCGCGGCCGGCGCGCGCCACAGCGCCAGCTTGGAGTCGCGCGACCCCGTCACCAGGAACTCGTCGTCCAGCCAGCACATGTCCAGGATCTGAGGAACAGATTACCTGTCTAATAAACGGTATAATAACCTTAATAATACATATATATATATATATACATACACAACAAACGTTGTCTGGTCTGACGTCTTTAACTATTGGAAGTAGTCATGTTGTCCGTAGGTTTGAATGGCTTTGTGTTTGTTTGTAGGGTGAATGGATACTCTACCGAACACCGTCTATACGTCACCGACGATGTTCATCATACTGGCCGTGTGTTATCCGACCTCGACCCTGGTGGAATCGTCGAGCCCTGATGCAGCCATAATACCCAAAAATTGATTGATTGACGTGTGTTGTTCGACATGGCCTTATGTCATCGTGACATATCGCCGGCAGATAGATGGCGCCGACCGCCGCTGAGTCGCGTTCAAATTTATGATGGGCCGTGTCGTACGGCTACATTCGAGACCCACAAATGGTCTCACCCTCACCGGAAGATCTGCGCTGACTTTTGGGTTAACTAGTATTATGCTGAGGCGGGACCGCTTCGTCGTAAACTATTTATTTACTTTATGTTTAACTTTCTTTGTTGTTCTGTACTTATGTATGTTATAGTTTATCACGAATAAATGAGATGATTATGATTAGATTAAAAATTAGAGATGAAACACATTATGCGATTTACAGTCAGCAGCAGAAGTAGCTAAACGAGTAACAAAAATTAATATGTACATCGAATTAAGCCTCTACAGTGGCGCTACTCCGCCAATTTACTTTTCGGCATAACCTCTTTTAAACTAAAAACTCTACGGTGACTACTGGCCACCGAGACGTGACGCTGAGACTGACAACCGACATCACTCTTGAAAATAAATCAAGACTATACTGATTTCGCAATTAAATACCTAAGAATAATCCTGTTAAATTTCATATACCGCTCCGTCGCATACCATAAGAACACCCGCTTTAGAATTTAGTGTTTTAGACACCGCACCGCAGTTTCGGCTCCAGCTCCCGGAATTTCCCATCATAATTATATATTTAAGAGTATGACTGTTGTCGGTGGAGCAATTTCCAAGTTTTCGGTCCTCTGCCTTCTCTTTGATAGCCTGATACGACATGACGTTAATCTTTTCCTTTATTTGATCCATGTACCCTCTCCTTGGTCTTTCTTGGTCTTTCGGAATTTCCCGTTTCCTCAGAATTATAAAAGTCTACAACAATCTTCACCATATATTATCTTAAGTAAATAATCAGAGCTCGAATTTTTCGCGGCAAAACAAAAGACAGTCGCGATCTTACTAGAGTTATTTATTTATTTATTTATTTATTTATATGAGCCTAGAGTGTCCCACTGCTGGGCAAAGGCCTCCCTCCTCCCTTTCCACGCATCCCGGTTTTGACCCGTCTCCCACCAGTTCCTATCAAAGGCGTCAAGGTCATCTCGCCAACGCCGTCGAGTCGTCGTATTTGAGTTTTGGAGCGTAATACAGTATTTTTGATGCGATCGGTCAACTTCACGCCGAGAATACTACGCTCCATGGCGCGCTGACAAACCTTAAGGTTGGATTTCTGAGCTTTTGTCAAAGACCAAGTCTGAGCTCCGTAGGTCAGGATGGGAAGAATTACTAGAGTTAGAAACATTTTTTTTATCGATATCGATATCGATAGCGAACACTCCGGGCTCTGTACATAATATTTGTATTGCACTTACCCAATCTTTGTGCGCTTCTCCAACGCAAACGGGGTCTAAAGTAGGCAAGCTGTAGATGGCGAGTTCACAGGAATTCTGCGCTCCCGTCGCCAGCAGTGTTCTATAACAACATTATTATTAATTCATGTAAAACAATTACGAAGTTACAATGAATGCGCCAAACTGGAGTAACGAGTTCATTGGCGCGCTGCGCTCAACTCTTAATATTGAAGTAAATGTTTACAATCGTGACCGTAAAATAATTACGAAGTTACAATAAATGCGCCAAACTGGAGTAACGAGTTCATTGGCGCGCTGCGCTCAACTCTTAATATTGATGTAAATGTTTACAATCGTGACCTTTTGAACGCCACAGACGGCAATTGACGTCAACGCAAAATCGTGACAACGACGCCAAAGACGGCATTTGACGTCGATCGTTTTTTTTTAATGAAAATCTACTGAAAAACACACCACTTTTAGGTTGGCATTATTTATTCACAAAACTAAATTTTATCCCCGTGGCGTCAGTGGCACGGCAAATGGATGCGCCGTTTGGCGTTCAAAAGGTTTACTATTCTGTTAGTAGAAAACAACCATGTAAGAGGAAACGCCAGCAGCGTGACAGGTACATTTAGCCGGGTACCTATGGCCTAATAGCATATAATACCCTTAATTTTTATATTTACCTAGTTATAAGTTTGTAAATTTCTATACCTATTTACATTTCATTTAGTAATAAAATATTTAATACCATGCAATTATTTATGTTCGAATGACATGATATAGATTAGTATTGTACACCGTTATTCACGTATGTCTTACAAGCTATAACTGGTTAGTTAGAATATGTTTCGTCTTTTCTTTGATATTCACGTTCGTTGGTAGAAGCTATTTAAGTTTTGAAACAATAACTAGATTGGCAAAGTCAGAGTATGTCGCCGTCTAACCTCACCTGGAGGGGTTGATCTGTAGCGCGTGTATGCCGGTTTGATGCTCGGCCCCGGCCCACGGCGCTCGCGGCCGTAATGTGGGTATGTCATCTAAAGACCGCGTGCGGACGTCGTATACTTTCAACTGCAAAAAAAATGGATTTAGATGGATATCAAAGTTAAACACATACCCACGGAAAAAATGCGGTACGATTTTTCCTTCATGAGGGTTTCCGCGATCGAGATTTTCACTAGATGGCAGCACCGTGACGAGAGGTCTTTTTGACAGCTGCTGTCAAAATCCACCAATAAAAAAAAACATGGTTAAACATGATTGGTGGATTATGACCGCTAGACCCCTCGCCACGGTGCTGTCATCTAGTGAAAAACTCGATCGCGGAAACCCTCATTATATTCAGAATAAGTTAACATTGAAATTGAACAGATCTTTACAATGACAGAGTGTATTAGCTTGGATAGTATTCTAATTTCTAAGTAGTTGCTATAAGTGATTGTTATATTAGGGAATGCAATTTTAAAAACGAGATTGGCTATTTAACATCTCGAGCGAAAAATCTGACTCGAAAATGTTTCGAGGTCTCTTCAGTCAGAGGATCGAGATTTCTCTCGGAGTAATTAACAATGGAGCCGCCATTAACAGGCGTTCCCCTCTGTCGAAAATAGGCGGCCAATGGTCAACCACATGTCAATCATATGTATGGACTGACGTTTATCTGACATGACGTACCTATACATTTGATGTGCCCCTCCCCCGCAAAAAACGGCAGACTATTTTGTACCGAAAATTTTAGATATGGCGTCTCCATTGGTTATATCCTCTAAGAGATTTCTCGACGAGAGGGTGCATCAAATACTATCCTAATTTTAGTGGTCACATAACATACCTTGTTGCATTTGGTCTCGACGACAACTTGTCAGTCTGAGAGCCACTGTGCGCAGAACGCCTTGTTCATATTGCCTAATAGGTTGAGAAGGGTCTCTGTATAGATCCCGAGTTAACATGTGTTGTAAGGGACTAAGAGAAACCAGAGATCTAAGCTATAAGTGTCTTTATACTTGTAACGCGTCAAATATCTTAATTTAGTTGTCACATACCTTGTTACATTTGGTCCCGAAGACAACCTGTCGGTCTGAGAGCCACTGTGAACAGAACACCTTGTTCATATTGCCCAGGTTGAGAGGGGTCTCTCGGAACAGATCCCGAGTGAGCATGTGGCGGGTGGCGTAGAGGGGATCCACGGATCTAGGCTGCAAAATAGGCGAATAATTAGCTTCCTTATCCTTTAAGTCATAATTAATTGAGGTTTTGAACTTATGGAGTTTCCCGGAAATTAGATAAGATTTAGCGTATGCCTACTGTATAATATTATAAATTGCAAAGTAGCTAGAACTAGGGCTTGCATTCCGGAATTCCGGAATTTCGAAATTCCGGAATCTCGGACAAATTTTCCGATATTACAATTCCGGAATTGATACAACTGAATATCGAAAATTCCGGAATTGGATTTAAGTACTTTTTTCAGGTTTTAATTCGTTTATTATTGAAAATTGTTAAGAAACTACACTATACGGGTGTTTTTTGTTGTTAATAAGTGCCTCTTAGTCATTCAGTGAACTATAAGTAAAGGTATATTTTACTTTTCCGTTTGTGCGTAAAGCAGTAGGACAATATGGGCTGATAAAAAAAGCAATTTACTTGCTTAGAATAGTCAGAATAGTCTGAATCGCATATATATATGAATCACAATCGAATAAGCGAATTTTAAGAATTGAAATTTAAAAAATATTTAGACATTTTATTTTCGACTCAGATAGAAGGTTTTCTCTATCAACGATTTCGGATCCTGTAGAAGCATATAATATATTATATTCTGAATCATACTTAGGAACTAGGAAGGAAAAAGCCAAAGTTTGACATTTAACTTCTTAAACAACACCACTACGTACTATGTTAGGAAGAGTAGGAAGCCGTTTGTTAACTATTTTATAAAATTATGTAGGTATCGAATGGTATCATAGAAGTGAATGAAAGTAACCATTTTAATAAGGTGGTAAAATAAGAGGTGAAAAAATTTCTCTTAAACAATACTAACTTTAATAATCGTAAATTATCAGAATTTCACATTTTTTGTTGTTTTTTACTCAAAAATCGAACAAAATTACTATAAACCCTAATTCCGGAACCAGTTCCGGAAGTCCGGAATTGGAACCCGATATCGAAAATTAGTTCCGGAATTGGAAACCATCCGATATTGCAAGCCCTACTAGAACTGTCGGTCTGTTATCTCTTCATGCAACCATTGAACAGATTTTGATGAATTTTGGATAAGATAATATATAGCCAGTTGGCAGGACGAAATAGTTGCTACTGCAGGCAAATAATGTCAAGCATAGCACTAGACAAGTAGACAGCTAGCAGAAGAAGAACAAAGCTATACCACGCTATACCTAACATTTCAAAACAATTGTCGACTCGACCGGTGAAATACAATGTCTACACGTGGGCGACCCATCCTTTTGCTCGAAATTGCTTAGCCATAATAGTAATTCAAGTACAATTAGTATTTTATCTGTTAATATTCGGAGCGTTAACTGTAATTTAGACCAGTTAATTTTATTTATAACCAGTTTTAACCTTGACATAGACGTTATTGTTCTGACCGAGTGCTGGACAGATGGTGAGTCATTAATACCACAAATAAATAATTATATATCATATCGTACTACGTACTCAATCAACCAAAACGACGGGGTAATCGCGTACGTCAGAGACACTTTAGACTCTTCGTGTTATGAACCTTTTATAGCTGATGGTAACTGCCTGGTTGTCTCATTGTTTAACAATCTAACCATAATATGTTCTTATCGACCTCCTTGCCATAATCCGTTAAATTATCTTAATTCTCTTGACAACATATTGAAAACCGTTAGTAATAGGCATATAATTTTTACGGGTGATATCAATATAGATGTAATGCCGGATAATAATGCTAACCACTCGGTAGATTATTTGTTATTAATGGCCACCTACGGATTACGTAAAGCTATATCCCTACCGACAAGATTGAAAACCTGTATTGATCATTTTATGGTTAAAACTGACAGTGACGTACTGTCATTGGTTTTTGATCCATTAACGGACCACAGCCCTATCTTGCTCCATCTTCGCAATGTTGGAAAACCAGTATCTGTTGCTACCTGTAGTAAGGTTTCTATTGACACCCGTAAAATCGTGGATCAGCTAAAAACACTGTCATGGGACTACCTATACTGCATTGATGATGTAAATACCGCAACTGAAACATTTACAAGTAAAGTACAAGAAATAATTCGTTCTAATACAAGACCAAGTAATATTCCTAAAAAACAGAGACCGCTAAAACCATGGCTTACAGTAGGCATTGTGAAGTCTATTCGAAAAAGGGACCAACTATATAAAAAAGTAAAAAGAAATCCTAATGATAATGACATTCGATTAAAATATATATCGTATCGTAACTGGTGCAATAAGCTTATTAAAGAACTTAAAAAGAAACATTACAAGACTAAATTATTACAGTGTAAGAATAATTCTAAAGAGACATGGAAAACTATTAAAGAGATATGTAACATTAACCAAACAAAAATAAAAAATACAGAATTACTTAAAGTCAAGAATGACCCTATTGAGGCACTTGATGAAGCAAATATATACTTCACTTCTGTGGGACGCACCTTAGCAAACAATATTTTAGAAAAAATGGAAAAAACGAATAACGATTTGGCCAATTTTGCACTTTCGTCTACCTCTCCCCTAACTTCAATGGTTTTACTTCCAACAGATTCGACTGAGATTCGTAACTTAATTATTAACCTCAAAGAGAGTAGTGTGCCTGGATGTGACACCATTACTAATAAACTAATTAAATCTGCATGCGAAAGTTTAGTAGAACCCCTCACACATCTTTTCAACCTGAGCCTCTCATCTGGAATATTTCCTAAAATTTTCAAAACTTCTATAATATCGCCCATTTTCAAATCAGGTGACAAATCACTTCCGTCAAATTACAGACCGATATCTTTACTGACAGGTTTTTCTAAATTATTAGAAAAAATAGTTAATAAACGCCTTGTACAGTATATGGAATCCCAGCATATTCTCCAAAGTAATCAATTTGGTTTTAGGTCAGGTTGTTCAACTGAAGATGCAGTCCTAGCCTTTACTTCTATGGTCAATTCTCACATCGATAACGGTAACAAATGCGTAGCGGTATTCTTGGATTTACAAAAGGCGTTTGACACCGTTTCAATACCTATCTTGTTAGCTAGACTACAGAACATGGGAATCCGGGGAACTCCTCTAGCTTGGTTTCAAAGTTATCTCCAAAACCGTACCCAAAGATTGCGTATCTCCAACCACATAAGCAATGAAGCTGTTTGTAATTACGGTGTCCCCCAAGGCAGCACATTAGGTCCATCTTTGTTTCTGGCCTATATAAATGACCTTTGTAAAACTAAGATCAAGGGCGCTAAACTTTTAATGTTTGCTGATGATACAGTGTTGGTATTCCACGGAAAAACTTGGGAAGATGTCAGAGTACTAGTAGAGGCAGGATTAAGTAGTGTCACATGCTGGCTCGAGAACAGTCTCCTTAATTTAAATATTAGTAAAACCAAATATCTATGCTTTAGCAAAACGTCTGCAGCAGCACCTGACTCAGCACTCGACACTATGAAAATTCATACCTACCCCTGCAATAGACAGACAAGTAACGGTGAAATTACCACGAACTGTAACTGCGGTATCTTATCTAGAGTGGCTACAATTAAATATCTTGGCGTTGTCATCGACGATAAGTTGCAATGGGGTCCCCACATATCTGCCACTGCTAATAGAATCCGTAAACTAATATTTATATTTAAAAGCTTGCGAACGGTGGCGGATCATAATCTTTTATTACAGACATATGACGCCCTATGCCAAAGTGTCCTGACCTACTGCATATGCTCATGGGGAGGTGCTATCAAAACACATCTTATCGAGCTCGAACGGGCACAACGAGCAGTTTTAAAAGTGATGTTCTATCTTCCATTTCGATACCCTACTGAGATGCTTTTCAATATAGCAGAAGTTTTAAGTGTACGCAAACTTTTTATTTATCAAACATTACGCAGATACCACAGACTAATAGCCCCTACAATCACATTTGGCAACAAACGCATAGCTCACTACCCCGTACCTCGCTGTAATAGTGCATGGTCTAAAAGGCATTTTTCATTTTTGGCACCATACTTATATAACAAAGCACACAAAACCCTTAATATAAACAACATTAGTAATTTTCAATTAAAAAACAAAATTAAGATTTGGTTAAAATCATTAAGTTATACTGAAGCAGAAGAGCTATTACGAAGCGTGTTCTAGTACATACATCTAAAATAACCAGACACACACGCGCGTAAACACACAGAAACACACACATATTCTAAAAATCAGACACACAGAATACTCACACACGCGCGCGTACACACACATCACACTTTCATCCTTCTTTAAAATTAATTTTAATATTGTTAAATATGTAATATAAAATGTCTAACATTGTAACATTACCTACGCTTGTAATTGGGAAGGAACTGGCTCTTGAGACACAGGGAAACCTACTTTGAGAGCCAGGAACCAATGTTATGTAACAACTCAAAGTTGCAATAAAGATTATTTTTTATTTTTATTTTTATTTTATTGTCTGCAGAATAATTAAATCTAAAATTAAAACATTCTCAATTTTCTCGCAACGTCATTTCAACAACATTTCCGCGAATTCTTCAATTTTCGGAACGAAAAGTCAAGGGCATCTGCGAGTTCATGCACCAAGATTAGATAATATTGATAAAAAATAAAAATGCACAACAATAAACTGCAACATTGTCACTTCTATAAATATACACGGTGTAACATGAGTAAACCGAATAATTTTAACAGCGTATTCCTGATCATATTTAGAGACAAAAATGTCCTATAAACTTTTTTGATATTCGCCTAGTTTCAGCGATATTATTAATTAAAAAAAAAAATGAGAGAGGCTGTATCAGGGACACAGCCGCTATGGCTGACGTGAAACGTGGTGTGGACCGCCAATGCGAAGGCCGAAGGCCCGAAGCGTCCAGGATTTAAGTGCTATAACATAGAACAATAGTAAAAGTGTCTAAATGCGAAGGCCGAAGGCCGAGCTCCGCGTAGGGCCGAAGGCCCGAAGCGTCCAAGATGTCAGTGCTTTTACACAGAACAATAGTACAAGTGTCTAAATGCGAAGGCCGAAGGCCGAGCTCCGCGTAGGGCCGAAGGCCCGAAGCGTCCTGGATTTAAGTGCTTTAACATAGAACAATATAAGTAAAAGTATCTAAATGCGAAGGCCGAAGGCCGAGCTCCGCGTAGGGCCGAAGGCCCGAAGCGTCCAAGATGTCAGTGCTTTTACACAGAACAATAGTACAAGTGTCTAAATGCGAAGGCCGAAGGCCGAGCTCCGCGTAGGGCCGAAGGCCCGAAGCGTCCAGGATTTAAGTGCTATAACACAGAACAATAGTAAAAGTGTCTAAATGCGAAGCCGAAGGCCGAGCTTCGCGTAGGGCCGAAGGGTCCAAGATGTCAGTGCTTTAGCACAGAAAAATAGTAAAAGTGTCTAAATGCGAAGGCTGAAGGCCGAGCTCCGCGTAGGGCCGAAGGGTCCAGAATGTTAGTGCTTTAACACAGAACAATAGTACAAGTGTCTAAATGCGAAGGCCGAAGGCCGAGCTCCGCGTAGGGCCGAAGGCCCGAAGCGTCCAGGATTTAAGTACTATAACACAAAACAATAGTACAAGTGTCTAAATGCGAAGGCCGAAGGCCGAGCTCCGCGTAGGGCCGAAGGCCCGAAGCGTCCAATATGTCAGTGCTTTAACACATAACAATAATGCAAGTGTCTAAATGCGAAGGCCGAAGGCCGAGCTCCGCGTAGGGCTGAAGGCCCGAAGCGTCCAGGATTTAAGTGCTTTAACATAGAACAATAGTACAAGTGTCTAAATGCGAAGGCCGAAGGCCTAGCTCCGCGTAGGGCCGAAGGCCCGAAGCGTCCAGGATTTAAGTACTATAACACAAAACAATAGTACAAGTGTCTAAATGCGAAGGCCGAAGGCCGAGCTCCGCGTAGGGCCGAAGGGCCGAAGCGTCCAAGATGTCAGTGCTTTAGCACAGTAAAATAGTAAAAGTGTCTAAATGCGAAGGCCGAAGGCCGAGCTCCGCGTAGGGCCGAAGGCCCGAAGCGTCCAGAATGTTAGTGCTTTAACACAGAACAATAGTACAAGTGTCTAAATGCGAAGGCCGAAGGCCGAGCTCCGCGTAGGGCCGAAGGCCCGAAGCGTCGAGGATTTAAGTACTATAACACAAAACAATAGTACAAGTGTCTAAATGCGAAAGCCGAAGGCCGAGCTCCGCGTAGGGCCGAAGGCCCGAAGCGTCCAATATGTCAGTGCTTTAACACATACCAATAATGCAAGTGTCTAAATGCGAAGGCCGAAGGCCGAGCTCCGCGTAGGGCTGAAGGCCCGAAGCGTCCAGGATTTAAGTGCTTTAACATAGAACAATAGTACAAGTGTCTAAATGCGAAGGCCGAAGGCCGAGCTCCGCGTAGGGCCGAAGGCCCGAAGCGTCCAAGATGTCAGTGCTTTTACACAGAACAATAGTACAAGTGTCTAAATGCGAAGGCCGAAGGCCGAGCTCCGCGTAGGGCCGAAGGCCCGAAGCGTCCAGGATTTAAGTGCTATAACACAGAACAATAGTAAAAGTGTCTAAATGCGAAGGCCGAAGGCCGAGCTTCGCGTAGGGCCGAAGGCCCGAAGCGTCCAAGATGTCAGTGCTTTAGCACAGAAAAATAGTAAAAGTGTCTAAATGCGAAGGCTGAAGGCCGAGCTCCGCGTAGGGCCGAAGGCCCGAAGCGTCCAGAATGTTAGTGCTTTAACACAGAACAATAGTACAAGTGTCTAAATGCGAAGGCCGAAGGCCGAGCTCCACGTAGGGCCGAAGGCCCGAAGCGTCCAGGATTTAAGTACTATAACACAAAACAATAGTACAAGTGTCTAAATGCGAAGGCCGAAGGCCGAGCTCCGCGTAGGGCCGAAGGCCCGAAGCGTCCAATATGTCAGTGCTTTAACACATAACAATAATGCAAGTGTCTAAATGCGAAGGCCGAAGGCCGAGCTCCTCGTAGGGCTGAAGGCCCGAAGCGTCCAGGATTTAAGTGCTTTAACATAGAACAATAGTACAAGTGTCTAAATGCGAAGGCCGAAGGCCTAGCTCCGCGTAGGGCCGAAGGCCCGAAGCGTCCAGGATTTGAGTACTATAACACAAAACAATAGTACAAGTGTCTAAATGCGAAGGCCGAAGGCCGAGCTCCGCGTAGGGCCGAAGCGTCCAAGATGTCAGTGCTTTAGCACAGAAAAATAGTAAAAGTGTCTAAATGCAAAGGCCGAAGGCCGAGCTCCGCGTAGGGCCGAAGGCCCGAAGCGTCCAGAATGTTAGTGCTTTAACACAGAACAATAGTACAAGTGTCTAAATGCGAAGGCCGAAGGCCGAGCTCCGCGTAGGGCCGAAGGCCCGAAGCGTCCAGGATTTAAGTACTATAACACAAAACAATAGTACAAGTGTCTAAATGCGAAGACCGAAGGCCGAGCTCCGCGTAGGGCCGAAGGCCCGAAGCGTCCAGGATGTTAGTGCTATAACACAGAACAATAGTAAAAGTGTCTAAATGCGAAGGCCGAAGGCCGAGCTTCGCGTAGGGCCGAAGGCCCGAAGCGTCCAAGATGTCAGTGCTTTAGCACAGAAAAATAGTAAAAGTGTCTAAATGCGAAGGCTGAAGGCCGAGCTCCGCGTAGGGCCGAAGGCCCGAAGCGTCCAGAATGTTAGTGCTTTAACACAGAACAATAGTACAAGTGTCTAAATGCGAAGGCCGAAGGCCGAGCTCCACGTAGGGCCGAAGGCCCGAAGCGTCCAGGATTTAAGTACTATAACACAAAACAATAGTACAAGTGTCTAAATGCGAAGGCCGAAGGCCGAGCTCCGCGTAGGGCCGAAGGCCCGAAGCGTCCAATATGTCAGTGCTTTAACACATAACAATAATGCAAGTGTCTAAATGCGAAGGCCGAAGGCCGAGCTCCGCGTAGGGCTGAAGGCCCGAAGCGTCCAGGATTTAAGTGCTTTAACATAGAACAATAGTACAAGTGTCTAAATGCGAAGGCCGAAGGCCTAGCTCCGCGTAGGGCCGAAGGCCCGAAGCGTCCAGGATTTGAGTACTATAACACAAAACAATAGTACAAGTGTCTAAATGCGAAGGCCGAAGGCCGAGCTCCGCGTAGGGCCGAAGGGCCGAAGCGTCCAAGATGTCAGTGCTTTAGCACAGAAAAATAGTAAAAGTGTCTAAATGCAAAGGCCGAAGGCCGAGCTCCGCGTAGGGCCGAAGGCCCGAAGCGTCCAGAATGTTAGTGCTTTAACACAGAACAATAGTACAAGTGTCTAAATGCGAAGGCCGAAGGCCGAGCTCCGCGTAGGGCCGAAGGCCCGAAGCGTCCAGGATTTAAGTACTATAACACAAAACAATAGTACAAGTGTCTAAATGCGAAGACCGAAGGCCGAGCTCCGCGTAGGGCCGAAGGCCCGAAGCGTCCAGGATGTTAGTGCTATAACACAGAACAATAGTACAAGTGTCTAAATGCGAAGGCCGAAGGCCGAGCTCCGCGTAGGGCCGAAGGCCCGAAGCGTCCAAGATGTCAGTGCTTTAACACATAACAATAATACAAGTGTCTAAATGCGAAGGCCGAAGGCCGAGCTCCGCGTAGGGCCGAAGGCCCGAAGCGTCCAAGATTTAAGTGCTTTAACATAGAACAATAGTACAAGTGTCTAAATGCGAAGGCCGAGCTCCGTGTAGGACCGAAGGCCCGAAGCGTGCAGGACATCAGTGCTTTAGCACAGAAAAATAGTACAAGTGTCTAAATGCGAAGGCCGAAAGCCGAGCTCCGCGTAGGGCCGAAGGCCCGAAGCGTCCAGGATTTAAATGCTATAACATAGAACAATAGTACAAGTGTCTAAATGCGCAGGCCGAAGCGTCCAGGATGTCAGTGGTTAAACACAGAACTGACAGACTGGATGCTTCGGGTCTTCGGCCCTACGCGGAGCTCGGCCTTCGGCCTTCGCATTTAGACACTTGTAATATTGTTCTGTTTTAAAGCACTGACATCCTGGACGTTTTTTGCCTTCGGCCTTACGTAGAGCGCAGCCTTCGACCTTCGCATTTAGTTAGACTCTTGTACTATTGCTTTGTGTTTGAATACCAAAGTCGCACATATTTGAGTAATATCTAAATTTAATCTGTAAAGATTATTTGGGGTCATAATGATTCACTGTATTTAGATGAACTTGAATAGAGCATTTGATGGGTAATTTTAAAATAATTAATTACAGCGTCACACCTATTTAAATAATTAAATGATCAATTCATTTTGGAGTAATGAATGTAACGATTAGGTACAATTTTTTTGTAAATAACACACCAAAATTACGAGAATAGATATTTTATACAGGTAATACACGTTTTATAGCAAACTCGTTCGTGTTTTTCCTGTAGCCATCGCATTTAAGGGAATCTAAAAGCAATTTTTTACGCAGCACCTTTACAGGCAGAATATTTCATTCAATACTTGAGACTCAAATGAGAAAAACGGGATATATATGAACCACAGTCGTTATCTTTTATAGTACCTATTGTCCACAGAAGTGACCTTTTCTAAATTATGTTTTACCCATTACATCAGAAAGTACCTAACTAAGATTACTAATATACTTACTAGCATTAGGAACTCGGGATTGTCAAGCAGCCGTCATACGTTAAGTATGTGTTCTATCAAAGTAACTCGCGCCGCCGCGCTGCCATAGATGCTAATGCATTATTTGAGGAGATGAGCATGTATTACTATAGTGAATGTGGTATTAAAAGAACCGTTATTGCTTTATCTTACTATTTCAGGTATATTTTGTCAGTTTTGCGCCCTTTTTTTCGCACACGGTGGCCTCAAACAAGAGCAGTGATAAAAATTCTGTAAAAACTGTCACATTTTTATTTTTTAACAGCTTATTATAATTCCACGTACTTTATTTTACTCATATTTCATTAAAATAAAGTAAGATCTATCAAATGACATAAATTTTACCGAAATCGGTTAATGGGCTGATGAGTCATTACTAAATGAACACTGAAAATAGGGGTCATTTTTGCTCCGAATACGTCGTGTCTAGCGCAGAATCAGCGCCATCTATGTCAGCGACACGTGCTGTTTCGAGTAATGGCTACTTTCTTCTACACATCTGTATCAAAACTATGTTTATAGGTATTATAGTTTCGGAGATATAAGCCGCCGCGCCATAACACTTTTTCGTTACATCGGTTTTTGATCCGAGCCCCTCTACGGATTTTTAAAGACGTTTACCTACGTTTCACGTCAAAACAAGTTTTTATTGTTACATAGTGTAAAAGGCCTTTTTGATGGTGATGTTGCTGCTATGGGACGTAGTCTAAATATCCTTATTGATAGATGTCAAAAAGTGACAAGTAACACTTTGCAAAAAGTAGGTTCTACGATAAAAAAATGTAAAAATCAATTTTAAGTGACAAGTTTACCAATAACATTCAGTTTTTATGTACAAATACGTTCAAAAAATTTAAAAAACAAAACAAAAAAAAATTTTTTTGGGCGAAATGACCTAAGGTCATATTACATTTTTTACTTCTTTTGATCTCAGAAATGCGTGGTTAAAATTATTCGGTTTGCTCATGTTACCCCGTGTATTTGATAGTGATGTAAAGATGTGAATATATGTGATGAGACTGATGAGTCATAAAAGCATCTCAAAAATTATAATGACGAGTGATTTTTACATAGCCTTCCCTTTTCAAAAGAAGATAATTAGAAGAGCAAATTTAAGATATTATTCATCAAATTTCGTATATTTCGATGCTGTTATGTACCTCTGCTGGCCGCAGGCCCATTCTAACAAGATTTGGACTTGAGACGGACTGAATATGAAGTTTGCTGACTATGAATGTTCAGGTGAATATTCGGTTCAAATCTTACGGAACCAAATATTAGGATGAATTCTACAGTTACATCTATAACATTCTAATAAACCATAACTTGAATTGAATTTGTACTTGTACAAGTACGTGGCGACTTATGGGGGCATAAAATGTATGAAAACTAGTTTAGGTACTAGTGTGAATGTGTTAACATGTCTCTTCCACCTTATGCGGGAAATCAATTTCTTACCTCCGGGGCCTGTATTTCTCTAGAGCGGACATAGTCCACAAAGTTGTATGAGGTAGTGAGTATGCGGTGCTGTTGGAACGGAGTCTCTTCCTCACTGTCGCTGTCCGAGTAGCACACAAAGTCTTCTGGTTTATCGGGGCGGCTTACCCTGTAATTATAATAATTCATACAAATCTTGAGTTATTAATTCTGAAATAAATGATATATTATTATTATAAATAAAGTATTAAGCTCAATAAGGCTTGTGTTGTGGGTACTTAGACAATGATATATATAATATATATATTTATAAATAGTTAAATACATAAAAAACGCCCATGACTCAGGAACAAATATCTGTGTTCATCACACAAATAAATACCCTTGCCGGGATTCAAATCCAGGACCATCGGCTTCACAGGCAGGGTCACTACCCACTAGACCATACTGGTCATAAAAATATAAGTAAAAGACGTTTAAAAAAGTGGTACATGATATTTAAAAATGTACATCCAATTTGGCTTGTTCTTCAAACCAAATTAAATATTTGTTTGCTGTATAGTACATTAGTCATGGCTTTTGTTATAGATTTACCCTAATTTTATTAATTACACATTATTAACCAAATAAATAAACAGGCAGAGCAAAGACCCATACAAACAAGTTGTTTGAGTTCAGTACAGCAAAAAACCTACATTCTCTGAAAGTTTTTTAGGTCAAACGCAAGATAAAACACCACGAAATTAATGCGTGTGTGTCAAGAACAAATAACTATATCATTGGCTGCATTATCAATTCCTTGGCCTAAATAGGATCATAGTAAATTAAAAAATATATACTTATATTTAAAAAAAGTTGCGGACATTTCAATGGCAGCAAGTTAGCCAAGTTATTTTTTAATTTATTTACCTCAACATTCCAGCCTTTGCTTTGCGTTCTTTTAGTCTTTTCGGAATATAGCAGGAAGGATATCTCCCTTCAATCGCCCGACGCACAGTTTGTGCCATTTTAACTACAAAAACCTTGGTAACTAGGAACAATTAACACCGAAATCCGCACGCTACACTATTTATTCACTTTCGTTTTGTCCTGTTGTATACAGATCCATAAATCGACATTGTCCGCACAGCAATGGAGTCCGACCATTTCTTTCACAATTTACCACTATGACACAAGGAATTTATTAAACATTTTAGTAACCAAATGTTATTTTGATTGTAATTATGGAACAAAATAAAGATATTTTCAAGAGCCACGGATTATTTGCAACAATAAATACGCTGACGGAAAGCAGGCTGGCTGTCAGTCACAGAACAGAACGAAAATTGTTGCCAGTAACAAATAAAATATCACGCTCATGAATGCTCATTTGTATGAAACATAATTATTCAATCAATACTATTATATGTAAATTATTCTTCTGTGAAACTTACAATCACTTAATAATACCTAATAGAAAATATATGATCCTTTTTAGAGACATTATTGTTTGGTTATAATCTCGAATAATGTTAGGTTAGCTGTGATGACCAACAGATGGCGCTTGCAACATCATTTTGTTCATCATGGTAAAAAAAATGTCCTTCACTCATCATCATCATCATCCCCAATTTAGGTTCGAGCTGATTATAACTGACGACAAGGACACAGCAATACGTAGAAATTAAATGGAGATATCTCCATCGTGTTTTACGTATGGCGGTGTCTCTCTCGCCAGTTACTAGTAACTAAATTCAGGAGGGTGTACTTAAAGGCTTTCCTTTGAGGGTATAGGAGGTGTTTTTTCCGAAACCTTCTGAGTACAATGGGGTGGTCCGTATGATTCCCGTAGCCGTAGGGTTGCGTAGTCAACTAGGAACCCTTAGTTTTGCCATGTCCGTCTGTCTGTCCGTCTGTCCGAGGGTGGTCCGAGGCTTATATTTGCTTCTGATCGTTTATAGTGTTAGAAAGCTGCAATTTGGCATAAATATTTAAATGAATCATGTCAACAAAGTGGTAAAATAAAAATAGAAAAAAATATAAATATATTTATATTTTACGTATAGGAGAGGTACTTACCCCCTACACGTGAAGCGGGGATGTTTTTTTTTCGCTTCCACCGTATGGTGTTGGGGTTTCGTTGGATAGGACTTCTAAAACACTTGATAGAGTATTTGCGTAAATTATCATTTGAGCCGTTTTTGACTTATCGTGAAAAGTCTCCTCTTCTTAGTAAAAACTAGGTACCTAGTTATGTAATCCCTTTTCCTACAACATCATATACTTAGGTACTCCCGTTCAACTACGGAACCCTACACTGAGCGGAACCCGGTAACTATGGAACTGAGCATGGTCCGATATGCTCTTGGCTGGTTTTTAGGGTACCGTACCTAAAGGGTAAAACGGGACCCTATTACTAAGACTTCGCTGTCCGTCCATCCATCCGTCTGTCCGTCCGTCCGTCCGTCCGTCCGTCCGTCCGTCCGTCTGTCACCAGGCTGTATCTCACGAACCGTGATAGCTAGACAGTTGAAATTTTCACAGATGATGTATTTCTGTTGCCGCTATAACAACAAATACTAAAAACAGAATAAAATAAAGATTTAAATGGGGCTCCCATACAACAAACGTGATTTTTGACCAAAGTTAAGCAACGTCGGGAGTGGTCAGTACTTGGATGGGTGACCGTTTTTTTTTGCTTTTTTTTGTTTTTTTTTTGCATTATGGTACGGAACCCTTCGTGCGCGAGTCCGACTCGCACTTGCCCGGTTTTTATTAATCTGATAGGTAGGTGTTAGGTATCGTAAAATGTAAAGAGAGTAAAAGGTTATAGAGATACGTATGTAATGTATATAGGTACTTAGGTAGGTACCCACTTATTTCGTAGGTATGTCAGAAGTAATTTACACTAAACAATGTCTGAACCTAATGAAATTTCAACTCGTTAGCTGATACTATCTAAATTAAGTTCTTCAGTGATTAAAGTATAGTTAGGTCTACAGCAAGTACTGTAATGTCGCTATTACGTTACTTCAGTACACTTCATTTAATTAATCCGTCGTCTCGTGGGACGTAAACTCCCGTGAGATAAGTCCGCGTTTAATATGAAAATGGCATTTACATAATGGTACTTACCTATTAAAGGATGCGCAATCTCAAGCCTTCGAGCCTTTGAGCGATTCTACAGAACTCTAAAGTCTAGATTTATGTTATTAAATACTAGAGTTTCTTTAATTTTGTTTTTAGTATTTGTTGTTATAGCGACAACAGAAATACATCATCTGTGAAAATTTCAACTGTCTATTAGCTATCACGGTTCATGAGTTACAGCATGATGACAGACAGATAGACAGACAGACAGGCAGCGGAGTCTTAGTTAATAGGGTCCCGTTTTTACCCTTAAGGTACGGAACCCTAAAAAGAGAACATTTTCCAAGGATATTCTCAAGCCGCATCCAAGTATGTGAGACGCGTCGTAAAATGTAAATCCGGCGGTTATGGTTCACTTACCTGCGCTTGAGTTAATAACTTGTTTATGTCGCGGTTTAAAAACAGTTTTAAGTTTAAGTATGAGTGAATCTAGAGGAGCGTAATTTTGTGAGTTGAGCTGCGTAAATCAGCTAGCTGAAATAAGTTTTTGGCAAAAAATTAATTTCGGGTTACACGCTTTTATCGCCGACTGTACTTTTCTTACCACAGACAACTAACTCACCGCGACTCTAAAAACTCTACACACAATAGGGTATTACTAGGCTACTAGTCAAATCAGTTTCTTTTTCCGAACTGTCAAAACGATTTTGCTACTATGGAATTTATATAATCTTTAAGAACAAAAAAACCGACTTCTATGGAGGCCGGTGTAAGATGATTGTAGATGGTACACTAGGTATGTAGAAAAGGAGGTAAAACCACCCACTTTTCTACTAGCATATCGCTTCTGTAAGGGTCGTAGTTCTAGCCTAACCTAACCCACTTCTCTGATAGCAGTTCGGTTCTGTGAGGATCGCAGTTCAAACTTAACCTAACCCACATAAGGGCGCATGCGGTGCGGTGTACGGGGGTTTAAGCGGGAGGGGCTAGTAAGATTGGCATCATCATACTTTATACTTACACATTTTATGGTAGGTAATCATAGTGGTTTATGTAGTTAAGGTATCATAGTGGTTTTCCGGGTCAAGGCCCGGGTCCGAGTCCGGGTCTGAGTCTGGGTCCGAGTCCGGGTCCGAGTTCGGGTCCGAGTCCGGGTCCGAGTCCGGGTCCGAGTCCGGGTCCGAGTCCGGGTCCGAGTCCGGGTCCGAGTTCGGGTCCGAGTCCGGGTCCGAGTCTGAGTCCAGGTCCGGGTCCGGGTTCGGGTCCGAACCGGATCCGGGTATGAGTCCGGTTCTCGGAATTGATAACCTCCTTCTTTGAGATTTGGAAGTCGGTCAATGAAAAACTAGCATGTGACGTCACAATTAAATTACGTAGGTTTGAAAAGAGAGTATTAGGAGGACTAACATAATAGAAGGAAAGATTGCAGGTAAGAGAGGAAGGGGAAGGCCGAGGATAAGCTACATAACACAAAAGAAAAGGTAGCTGTAATGTCGTATAAGGAAATCAAGGAGGCGGCCCTGGATAGAGTCAAATGGAGAGAGCTACACCGACAAGACTCTAACTCTTAAATTTACGACGGCGAAAAGCGGGTTTGAAAATATAAATTTTGTCTAAAAATAACTTCTGTCTATGTTTCTCTATTATTAATCTCACCCATAACCACCCATAATTTCATCCATGGTGTAAAATAATTTATTTTAAACACTGTCAAATACCCTATTAGGTTGCGTTGTTTTATCACAGAGTTCCTATAGACACCTCCTGTCTATAAATTTTAGGAAAATTTTCAAAATGGCGGAGTTATAGGGGTTTAAGATGGTTTGGTGTGACCGGGCCCTTAGTCTTGCCGACCTAAGTAATTTCCAACATGAAATTTTATATGCACTGTATTATGAAAGGGTTACTCATATCCCGATCCTAAGAACCTTACTACATCAATACACAAATCCTGATAGTAGTAGGGTAGAATTGCCGTTTCTGCCTCAGAGTAGGTATTCAAGTCCCCCGCGGGGGTGGGGGGAGGGGGAGGGGGGAGGGGGAGTAACCTTGACCTTGAGGGGCGTGACCTTGAGGGGAGGGGAGGGTGCCTAACGGGGTGAGGGGAGAGGGGAAGCGCCTCGGCGACACGTGAGCAAGGTCAATGCCGCGGGTGGGGTGAGGGGTAGGGGGATGGAGCGAGAGGGGAAGCGAACAAAATATGTGTGACAAGGACAAACGATAATAGCGCTTTCGCTGTTACTCCTACTGAAAGATACATGAGACTATCCCGTTCAGTCATTTCCCCCCACGCCTCATGCCAGATGCAGTTATATCCTAGAATCATGCGCTGAGTACATGCATCGGCCCACAGGGTGTGATGCGGGGTGTGGCGGGGAAAGGGGAGACTCGCGCGCCCAGGTGTGCTCGTCGAACGAAAGTTTGCCGACTGCAAAAAGGTCCAAATTTTTTTTATATAATACGTCGGTAGTGAGCAAGCAAACGGTCTCTCCTTACAGTAAGCAGTCAACGTAGCCTATGGAGGCCTGCAACTTTAGAGTTGTTACATGCGCGTTGCCGACTGCAAAAAGGTTCAATAAGTTTTTTTCTTTTTTTTTTATATACCACGTCGGTGGCAAACAAGCACACGGCCCGTCTGGCAGTGAGCAGTCAACCGTAGCCTATGGACGCCTGCAATTTCGAGATGTTACATGCTCGTTGCCGATCGTTGAGATGTAGACCGTGACGTTCGAAAACAAAAAGTCGGATGTGACTGTAAACTTCCTATTATGACATGACTATTTGCCATTCACCGTAGAATTTGACAGATAGAGAGAGTTTGATGTATTAAACGTTACCGTATTAAGAGTTAATAAGGTCTACTGTCCTTAAATTTTTGTAGGAAATTATAAGCAAATATCAGCCGTCATGAATTAAGTATTGTAACCTTAGTCAGATAATGAAGCTTATTTTAAAGATTATGAACTCTAAGTACTAGAAATAAAGTAGATTTTACTAATGCTGTAATTCTGTAATGCGACATGGTCATGAAACTCGTGCGACTCGTATACTCTTCAATCTTTTCAATCGGAATGGTCAGAGGTCAGAAAGTCCGTGAGGGACGGAACATACGCAAAGTGACGAAATTGAAAACACGTTTTAATATACCTGACAACATATCAAGCATAACCTACGTAACTTGGTCGGGTTATTTGTTACCTAACATAAACCATACTAAATTCACTTTGGGGAATTAAAAAATGTGAGAATGTGACAAGGACAAACAATAATAACGCTTTCTCTGCTACTCCTACTGAAATATTACATAAGACTATCTCGTTTGGTCATTTCCCCCTCCCCCTCCCCCCACCAGTTCCAATTATAATATCATAAATGAGATCACAATACCTGCAACCTGTAACTGACGCATACGCTTTCTAAAATTAATTTTAAAATCAGAAAATAACAATGGAGTACGTCATTGAACTCGTTGCGAGGCTGTGGTTTAGTAACAAGGGGTTAGGGTACAATTATAAATGTGGAGATAGCGACGAAACAAATATTGCATTCATCTCATCAATCGAGGCGCTGGCACCTGACGTGGACATTTACAAGTGGGAGGCGGCCCGGATCGATCTCAAGAAGCTGATCAAAGAACTACTGGAGGAGAGGAGCATCCTTCAGTTACACTCTGGATACCATGCGGAGGGGCTTTTGCTGGAGGTGCTAAGAAAACACAACATTAGATCATTCCTCTCCGTGCCTCTTAAACAGAAAACTTTAATCTGGAAAGACGCGGGGGTGTGGTTCGTAGAGGTGACCAACCGAAAATCATCAAGAGAACTTATGTGTTTTTTGACTTTGAATAAGTGTACGTCTGTGTATGTCTGAAATAAAAAAATGTCTAAAAGTGAATGACTATTTATTCATTTACCAATCATTTAGGTATTTTATAATGTCCCAATGCGAGTACAAAAAAATTGCAAAAGCTGGTTTTTCATAATTTGTTGTTAAGGGGGCTCCTTTGCGCTAATGACATTCGATCTGAATCCCTTAGTTTTCTAATGTTTTTGAAGTGAAAACTTCTTTAGCGGTGCTGGGCACTTTCTGAGGGGCGGAAAAAAATTATAAACTCGAGACAGCGATCACGTGATCGTAACATTTAGTTGGCCACTCAATTAGATGGCAATTAAATCAATAAAGAAAAACTCGATGACATTACATGAAAAAGGTTCTAATCTTGTACGGGTTGAAATACGAGGATCTCACAGTTACATTCAAACTTTATATCGCTCAAATATAATTCGATAAAGCTACATCTTGATGAAATCGCTAATAAAAGTGAACTCTAGTAATGGTGAATAAAACTCAAAATATCATGATCAAATATATTTAGATGCGAGATCTGCAAGGTAACTTTACAATTTCTATTCGAATTTTAAACAATTAACTCTACAAATTTGAATTTCTAATTTTAAACAAGCTCACTGACCAGCAATTTCGGACTAAAGTGTTTCAATAGAAAGGAGGATGGGTCAATTATACATAGTGCCGCAGACATTTTGGCCTAGTCATTGAATTTTCACTTCTGTCGGCACTCCCGGAGTGCAATCCGTTGTTTTTTTGTAGCTATAATAGCAACGACTTTTAGCAATATAGTATGCCATATTTACTTCAAAGTCTTGTCTTCGAGATATTCGACATCAAGTTGAACAATTTTAGGCCAACGACCTGGTTTTCTGGCCATAGCTTTTGTGTTAATTATTTTAAAATTTACATCTATGATCAGTTTTTAGAGACGTCAAAGACAAACCCAAATATGCAGATTTCGTACATGTAAGATCCTTCACAGCAATCCAGTTACGAGAAAAGTGTTATTTTAGACAATGTTTAAAAAAATAATAAAAAATAAGTATTCATTAGTTTCAACATCCGGTAGACAAGAATGGAGATTAAAGATTGAAGAATCGGTAGCCATTTGTCTTATAATTCTATCTGAAGTGTAAATGTAGAAGTAACCGCGGGCAACTGCCAGGCCCTGCGCGTGCGGCTGCGGAGCGCGGCAGAGCGGGGGAGGGGAGACGCGCCGCATCACGCGACATCGACCTTGAATGTGCACGTGTGCCTTGCCCCGGCGGAGCAGTGACGTCATGCGCAGGTGTCAGGTGTCGGGTGGCACCAAGATGGCGGAGCATTTCCAAACCCACAACTGGCGGCGGGCGTAGGGAGGAGGGGAGACTCGCCGGCCAGGTGCGCCATCAAGGCCGATGTCGCGTGATGTGGGGCGGCCCCCCGGTCATCGCAACATCAAAACGTCGTAAGTGACGTGAAATTCATGGCGCTTACGTCGTTACAGAAGCGGGGTGTGAATCTCGTGACCTAAACATGTAAGCGCCGGGGAATTCACGGCGCTTACGGCGTTTCTTTCGACTGCGAGTGACTCAATATTGCGTCATCGGGTAAGTATTCTCTGGAAGTTTCTATTGTGAAATAAAAGAAGATGGGTTTAGTTTAGTTATTTTTTATTTTTCATCAAAATTTAACCGATTCAATGCGCTTAAGCAATGTCAATGCGAAAACAAATCCGTTTAAAATTACAAGGAGGGATTTCATATCATCGCTAAGTAGGCGAAAGTGTGTCTGTCTGTCTGTCTGTTACCTCTTCACGCTTAAGCCGCTGAACCGATTTAGTTGAAATTTGGTATAGAGATAGTTCGAGTCCTGGGGAAAATCAGGGAAATCATTCCTGAAGAGAGTGCAAAGGCGGGTGGAATTGAAAGAGTTAATGAATTGCCTAATAATTGAAGTAAGCAATGAGCATATTGAATGATTGCTATTAGCATTATCCAGGCGCTATACCTACTTTAGCTGCTGTCACTAATTTCACGCAGACGAAGTCGCGGGCAAAAGCTAGTATTTCAATATTTTCGCTAGGATTTTTTGATTGTCTAGTACAAAAATCAACTTTACTTAAATGTAATAAGGTTGGCATCTGTTGCGGGGTAGCAGAACTTCTGTGATTGTAGCTCAACTATGCAACGCTAGATGGGCTACTCGTATCTTCAAAAATAAAAATCGTAGATGCAATTTTGACATAATTTCCTTTACTGTAAAGTTCAAATTATTGTAATGGGCTAGGGCTCATAGGATAATCTCTTTCGAAATAAGAAAATATGGTCAATCATCCTTTAGATAGCGTTGCGTTTGTAGTAGTGTGCATGTTGACGACATAGGTTTCCAGGCCGCAGAGAAGCATTATATATTTGTTAATGCCTGGAAGATTGAGGCCTGTCTGCCCATGCTGATGCTAGCTCTGAGCTTATTGCATTGCCTTTCTTGGAACTCTTCAACGTACTTTCGATCATTGGTTCATTTGTCTTAGAGTTTGGTAAAATGACATTCGGTGTATATGTTCAGTGGGCATGCTAAGGGTTATTTTTGCAAAAACCCAGGCGTTGAGTTTGGTTAATGCTTGAGAGCGCCATGTGCATTTGGCCTGTTTAGTGTCCATATTATACAGACGCACTGCTTGCCACCATTTGAATATTGTCTTTAGAGCTCTTTGCATTAGGTTGAATATCGTGTGGAGGTAGGGGCCTTTGATAAAAGAAAAGAAGAAGTTTTGAGTAGAAACGATGTTAGACTAATAATGGACTGACGGATTTAGGCTGTTAGTACTCCTTTCGCCCTGCTTTTGCTATGAAGTTTACCTTGACCCGAGTCCAATTATCTGGCACGATTCGCCACGTGAAACTTGCACGGAATATAAGGGTCAGATGCAGATTGCTGTAAACGCGCTGCCGATTTAAATCAAAAAGTTTGGTCTAAAGGTGTTTGTTGCTATATTCCAGTCGATAATTCGTACCCTGTGGATTCGAGGATTCCTATGGACGCAAAGCTGTATATTACTGGTTGAGTACGAACCGGGGAAGTGGGTGTGTCTGAGCAAGTTCCTCTTCCGTGTTCACAAATGTGCCATCTGGTATTTAAGGAGACCGAGATAGTTGGTTGGTGTCTTGGAGAGTATTATGTAAGTTCATGCTCCTTTATGAGTTTGGGCAGTATCAGGAGGCATCCCGTACGATTGCCCTGTCTAGACGGAACCACAGTATAAAAAGTAACAGTGAACCGACGCCTTTGATGTTTGCGTTAATGTAGCACCGCATAAGAACACAGTATGGCTGTCACAGACTTTAACACAACTACCCATAAGACAAAGAACATTTCAAATAAGACCCGCTAGCTCTGTAAGTAGTACCGAGCTACTAACAATGGCAATGTATGCAACTCGGGTGCGCGCGGCAACAGAACAAGTCACAACAGAACAGGTCACAACAGAACAGATCATAACAGATCAGGTTAGAACAGAACAGATCACAACAAAACAGTTCACAGTAGAACAGTTACAACAGAACAGGTTAGAACAGGCTAGAACAGAACAAGATAGAACAGAACAGATCACACCAGAACAAGTTTTGAAATTGGTCTGTTTTAATTTTTAACAGAATGGGTATGGTACTACGGGTATCATAGAGCATTGACTGAATAGTTATAATAAACAAATCTGGGAGGCAAAAATAAGGTAATGGAGAAGGTTCCGTCTAGACAGGGCAATCGTACGGGATGCCTCCTGATACTGCCCAAACTCATAAAGGAGCATGAACTTACATAATACTCTCCAAGACACCAACCAACTATCTCGGTCTCCTTAAATACCAGATGGCACATTTGTGAACACGGAAGAGGAACTTGCTCAGACACACCCACTTCCCCGGTTCGTACTCAACCAGTAATATACAGCTTTGCGTCCATAGGAATCCTCGAATCCACAGGGTACGAATTATCGACTGGAATATAGCAACAAACACCTTTAGACCAAACTTTTTGATTTAAATCGGCAGCGCGTTTACAGCAATCTGCATCTGACCCTTATATTCCGTGCAAGTTTCACGTGGCGAATCGTGCCAGATAATTGGACTCGGGTCAAGGTAAACTTCATAGCAAAAGCAGGGCGAAAGGAGTACTAACAGCCTAAATCCGTCAGTCCATTATTAGTCTAACATCGTTTCTACTCAAAACTTCTTCTTTTCTTTTATCAAAGGCCCCTACCTCCACACGATATTCAACCTAATGCAAAGAGCTCTAAAGACAATATTCAAATGGTGGCAAGCAGTGCGTCTGTATAATATGGACACTAAACAGGCCAAATGCACATGGCGCTCTCAAGCATTAACCAAACTCAACGCCTGGGTTTTTGCAAAAATAACCCTTAGCATGCCCACTGAACATATACACCGAATGTCATTTTACCAAACTCTAAGACAAATGAACCAATGATCGAAAGTACGTTGAAGAGTTCCAAGAAAGGCAATGCAATAAGCTCAGAGCTAGCATCAGCATGGGCAGACAGGCCTCAATCTTCCAGGCATTAACAAATATATAATGCTTCTCTGCGGCCTGGAAACCTATGTCGTCAACATGCACACTACTACAAACGCAACGCTATCTAAAGGATGATTGACCATATTTTCTTATTTCGAAAGAGATTATCCTATGAGCCCTAGCCCATTACAATAATTTGAACTTTACAGTAAAGGAAATTATGTCAAAATTGCATCTACGATTTTTATTTTTGAAGATACGAGTAGCCCATCTAGCGTTGCATAGTTGAGCTACAATCACAGAAGTTCTGCTACCCCGCAACAGATGCCAACCTTATTACATTTAAGTAAAGTTGATTTTTGTACTAGACAATCAAAAAATCCTAGCGAAAATATTGAAATACTAGCTTTTGCCCGCGACTTCGTCTGCGTGAAATTAGTGACAGCAGCTAAAGTAGGTATAGCGCCTGGATAATGCTAATAGCAATCATTCAATATGCTCATTGCTTACTTCAATTATTAGGCAATTCATTAACTCTTTCAATTCCACCCGCCTTTGCACTCTCTTCAGGAATGATTTCCCTGATTTTCCCCAGGACTCGAACTATCTCTGTACCAAATTTCAACTAAATCGGTTCAGCGGCTTAAGCGTGAAGAGGTAACAGACAGACAGACAGACACACTTTCGCCTACTTAGCGATGATATGAAATCCCTCCTTGTAATTTTAAACGGATTTGTTTTCGCATTGACATTGCTTAAGCGCATTGAATCGGTTAAATTTTGATGAAAAATAAAAAATAACTAAACTAAACCCATCTTCTTTTATTTCACAATAGAAACTTCCAGAGAATACTTACCCGATGACGCAATATTGAGTCACTCGCAGTCGAAAGAAACACGTGCAAATTGCACAACATTGCGCAATATTGCGTCACTCTCAGTCGACTGAAACGCCGTAAGCGCCGTGAATTCCCCGGCGCTTACATGTTTAGGTCACGAGATTCACACCCCGCTTCTGTAACGACGTAAGCGCCATGAATTTCACGTCACTTACGACGTTTTGATGTTGCGATGACCGGGGGGCCGCCCCACATCACGCGACATCGACCTTGATGGCGCACCTGGCCGGCGAGTCTCCCCTCCCCCCTACGCCCGCCGCCAGTTGTGGGTTTGGAATGCTCCGCCATCTTGGTGCCACCCGACACCTGACACCTGCGCATGACGTCACTGCTCCGCCGGGCAAGGCACACGTGCACATTCAAGGTCGATGTCGCGTGATGCGGCGCGTCTCCCCTCCCCCGCTCTGCCGCGCTCCGCAGCCGCACGCGCAGGGCCTGGCAGTTGCCCGCGGTTACTTCTACATTTACACTTCAGATAGAATTATAAGACAAATGGCTACCGATTCTTCAATCTTTAATCTCCATTCTTGTCTACCGGATGTTGAAACTAATGAATACTTATTTTTTTAAACATTGTCTAAAATAACACTTTTCTCGTAACTGGATTGCTGTGAAGGATCTTACATGTACGAAATCTGCATATTTGGGTTTGTCTTTGACGTCTCTAAAAACTGATCATAGATGTAAATTTTAAAATAATTAACACAAAAGCTATGGCCAGAAAACCAGGTCGTTGGCCTAAAATTGTTCAACTTGATGTCGAATATCTCGAAGACAAGACTTTGAAGTAAATATGGCATACTATATTGCTAAAAGTCGTTGCTATTATAGCTACAAAAAAACAACGGATTGCACTCCGGGAGTGCCGACAGAAGTGAAAATTCAATGACTAGGCCAAAATGTCTGCGGCACTATGTATAATTGACCCATCCTCCTTTCTATTGAAACACTTTAGTCCGAAATTGCTGGTCAGTGAGCTTGTTTAAAATTAGAAATTCAAATTTGTAGAGTTAATTGTTTAAAATTCGAATAGAAATTGTAAAGTTACCTTGCAGATCTCGCATCTAAATATATTTGATCATGATATTTTGAGTTTTATTCACCATTACTAGAGTTCACTTTTATTAGCGATTTCATCAAGATGTAGCTTTATCGAATTATATTTGAGTGATATAAAGTTTGAATGTAACTGTGAGATCCTCGTATTTCAACCCGTACAAGATTAGAACCTTTTTCATGTAATGTCATCGAGTTTTTCTTTATTGATTTAATTGCCATCTAATAGAGTGGCCAACTAAATGTTACGATCACGTGATCGCTGTCTCGAGTTTATAATTTTTTTCCGCCCCTCAGAAAGTGCCCAGCACCGCTAAAGAAGTTTTCACTTCAAAAACATTAGAAAACTAAGGGATTCAGATCGAATGTCATTAGCGCAAAGGAGCCCCCTTAACAACAAATTATGAAAACCAGCTTTTGCAATTTTTTTGTACTCGCATTGGGACATTATAAAATACCTAAATGATTGGTAAATGAATAAATAGTCATTCACTTTTAGACATTTTTTTATTTCAGACATACACAGACGTACACTTATTCAAAGTCAAAAAACACATAAGTTCTCTTGATGATTTTCGGGTTGGTCACCTCTACGAACCACACCCCCGCGTCTTTCCAGATTAAAGTTTTCTGTTTAAGAGGCACGGAGAGGAATGATCTAATGTTGTGTTTTCTTAGCACCTCCAGCAAAAGCCCCTCCGCATGGTATCCAGAGTGTAACTGAAGGATGCTCCTCTCCTCCAGTAGTTCTTTGATCAGCTTCTTGAGATCGATCCGGGCCGCCTCCCACTTGTAAATGTCCACGTCAGGTGCCAGCGCCTCGATTGATGAGATGAATGCAATATTTGTTTCGTCGCTATCTCCACATTTATAATTGTACCCTAACCCCTTGTTACTAAACCACAGCCTCGCAACGAGTTCAATGACGTACTCCATTGTTATTTTCTGATTTTTTAATTAATTTTAGAAAGCGTATGCGTCAGTTACAGGTTGCAGGTATTGTGATCTCATTTATGATATTATAATTGGAACTGGTGGGGGGAGGGGGAGGGGGAAATGACCAAACGAGATAGTCTTATGTAATCTTTCAGTAGGAGTAGCAGAGAAAGCGTTATTATTGTTTGTCCTTGTCACATTCTCACATTTTTTTTAAATTCCCCACAGTGAATTTAGTATGGTTTATGTTAGGTAACAAATAACCCGACCAAGTTACGTAGGTTATGCTTGATATGTTGTCAGGTATATTAAAACGTGTTTTCAATTTCGTCACTTTGCGTATGCTCCGTCCCTCACGGACTTTCTGACCTCTGACCATTCCGATTGAAAAGATTGAAAGTATACGAGTCGCACGAGTTTCATGACCATGTCGCATTACAGAATTACAGCATTAGTAAAATCTACTTTATTTCTAGTACTTAGAGTTCATAATCTTTAAAATAAGCTTCATTATCTGACTAAGGTTACAATACTTAATTCATGACGGCTGATATTTGCTTATAATTTCCTACAAAAATTTAAGGACAGTAGACCTTATTAACTCTTAATACGGTAACGTTTAATACATCAAACTCTCTCTATCTGTCAAATTCTACGGTGAATGGCAAATAGTCATGTCATAATAGGAAGTTTACAGTCACATCCGACTTTTTGTTTTCGAACGTCACGGTCTACATCTCAACGATCGGCAACGAGCATGTAACATCTCGAAATTGCAGGCGTCCATAGGCTACGGTGACTGCTCACTACCAGACGGGCCGTGTGCTTGTTTGCCACCGACGTGGTATATAAAAAAGAAAAAAAACTTATTGAACCTTTTTGCAGTCGGCAACGCGCATGTAACAACTCTAAAGTTGCAGGCCTCCATAGGCTACGTTGACTGCTTACTGTCAGGAGAGACCGTTTGCTTGCTCACTACCGACGTATTATATAAAAAAAATTTGGACCTTTTTTGCAGTCGGCAAACTACAAACTACATTTGATAACCAAAAGGGACAAAACCAACCGCAAATAAGTATGCTAGAAACCCAAATACTACATGAGCAGGGGGAGGTCGAAGTTTTCCTGAGGGCCTTTATAATGATGATGATGATGATGATGATGATGATGATGTATAGGTTTCAAAAGTCTGAACTTGCAAGCGTCCAAAGGCTACGGTGGCTGCTTACCATCAGGTGAGCCGGATGCTTGTTTGCCACCGACGTAGTATATAAAAAAAATCTGGATCTTTTTGCGGTCGGTAAACTACAAACTCTATACATTTGATAAGCACAAGCGACAAAACCAACCGCAAATAAAAATGCATCCGTGGTAACAATAGAATTCGCAGGCGTCCATGGACTACGGTGACTGCTTACTGTCAGGTGGGGTCGTCTGCGTGTTTGCCACTGACGTGGTATTAAAAAAAACGCCGATATAAGCCTCATATTTTAAAACAAAGTTATTGAATCTTTGGGCAGTCGGCAGCGCGCTTGTATCCACCCTGGAGTTGCAGGCGTCCAAAGGCTACGGTAACAACTTACCATCAGACGGACTGTATGCTTATTTGCCACCAATGTGGTATAATAAAAGAAAAACCCCTTTACGGTTGGTAAACTACAAACTCCATACATTTGATAAGCACAAGCGACAAAACCAACCGCAAATAAAAGTGCATCCGTGTAAACTATAGAATTCGCAGGCGTTCATAGGCTACGGTGACTGCTTACTGCCAGGCGGGGTCGTCTGCTTGTTTGCCACTGACGTGGTTTAAAGAAAACGCTGATATATGTTCCATATTTTAATACAAACATGATGGGCCTTTTTGCAATTTCATAGCGGATGTTTTTGGAACTAACTAGCGGAGTCCACTGACGTGGCGCCACGAGCGACATCTATATCTTTAAGCGAATCGATATAGTCTGTTCAGCCGGATATGTCAGAAGCAATGTAAAGCAAACTAAAGTATGGTATCCCTAGTAAACGAACAAAAAGCAGCAATGTACATCAAACAACAACGAAATGTAAACAAAACAGTTCCACAGATAAGATATAAATAATAATGTTAATGAATTTATTATTTTAACGTGGATTAGTTTTTATTAATAATTTTACTTTTTTAACATTGTTGTTTTTAAATTTTTGACATGTGTAATTGAGTAAATAAAATGTTACTCATTCACTTTTAAACTTTTTTTTGACCATTCCCCACATTATTGCGCAATTCCCCATTCCCAATCAAAAAACAAGAAATGTATAGGTTTTTTAATAGACCTTGATTCATTTCCCCGTGCGCAAGTGTCGTGGCCTTGACGAGCACACCTGGGCGCGCGAGTCTCCCCTTTCCCCGCCACACCCCGCATCACACCCTGCGGGCCGATGCATGTACCCAGCGCATGATTCTAGGATATAACTGCATCTGGCATGAGGCGTGGGGGGAAATGACTGAACGGGATAGTCTCATGTATCTTTCAGTAGGAGTAACAGCGAAAGCGCTATTATCGTTTGTCCTTGTCACACATATTTTGTTCGCTTCCCCTCTCGCTCCATCACCCTCCCCCTACCCCTCACCCCACCCGCGGCATTGACCTTGAATGCTCACGTGTCGCCGAGGCGCTTCCCCTCTCCCCTCACCCCGTTAGGCACCCTCCCCTCCCCTCAAGGTCACGCCCCTCAAGGTCCCCCTCCCCCTCCCCCCACCCCCACCCCCGCGGGGAACCTCCCCCTCCCCCCCACCCCCGCGGGGGGACTTGAATACCTACTCTGAGGCAGAAACGGCAATTCTACCCTACTGATAGTAACACATCATATTACCACAACACCTTTACACCAGAAACAACTCTATTGATTTAAAATATGGTCGCATTTCTCAAAACATATCAAAAGAGGTACGATGATTTGAAAGTAAATATATAGTCAAAATTGTCTGTTCTCTATGGCCGGAATACAAATAGTGTTGTTATTGGAAGTTAACGATTATGCGAGCGTGTTTTACGGTTACTGGCAACACTGGAGAGGCTTCGGGCGATGAATTATAGCGAAATTCACGGTTCGGTGGCAATTGTTAGAGTCTGTTCGGAAGTCTGTTAGAGTCGGTGGAATGTATACCTAATATTGGGCCCAATACATTCTACGACTCTTCTCTTTCCGAATAAACTCTAACTGCCGTATTCGAACTTCAAGATATTCACAAGAGACAACACGTACTAGATCCATTCTAGATATGTTATAGTTTAGATATCAACTAGTTCTCTTTTGCAGCGCAATTCGGGCAACCAATGTCACTTTTACGTTAGATAGAGTAAGATATCTATTAGATGTGAATTGGATCTCTAAGTCATATCCTGTGAAAATGGTCCAAGAGTATCTCCAGAATCGCCCAAATGTCAAATTTGACAGGTTAGATCTTAAACATATCGTTATCGTATCTTGGTGATGTCTAAAAGATATCTAATAGATGTCTATTTCAAAATCCGAATCGGGCCCTAAGTTCTATTTCTAAAGCCCGCTCCACATTCGCGCACGTGTGTGGAGGGGGCTTAAGGACCTTTGTATCTCTTTCAGCTGGTGGTTGTCTTGAAACTTTTGAAACAACTTATAATTATTATTATTGAGAACCTGTTGTTTCCCACTGCTGGGCACAGGCCTACCCCCGTTTTTTCATTGCTCCTGGTTTTGAGCGATCTTCGGCCATTATTTTACAAAGGAGTCTAGTTCGTCTCGTCGTCGCCGACGTGGCTTATAATTAAACTCAACTAAATCCCATACTACACAATAAATAATACTACAGAAGACTCACTCTCTAAAGGCCCCTGTACACAATGACCCAGCGCCGGCCAGTCCAAGGGACGCAGCCATGCGGTAGAATGAGATTGCAATATCACTTGCACCCTCTAACTAACGCATAAATGCGTCCCCCAGACTGGCCGACGTTGGCCCATTGTGTACAGGGGCCTTAACAAAACGCGTCTGTTACGATCAGGACAGATATGGCCGCTAGGTGGCGATAGCGTCACGCGCGGCTTATGGCTAGCCACCAAAATTGGTGTGGAACGGATGTACTTTTAGCTACCTGTAGCAAAGTGACGAAATCGCGGAGTGAGCCACGCCTGCCTATACATAAGCCGGGCATTGCCCGTACCCAAAATGTCCTTATTGGCTCGCGGCCAGGCCCGCAGTGTCCTGCTTTTGATGCTAACGCCATCACTATAGTCCAAGAGAGGCTTTCTAAATTAAAACAATTAGTTTTTGATTTGTTATTGTTTTTTTATAGGTCTATAGTGACACGTTGGTTTGATGCCATTGAGGCAATCACACGCGTCAAGTTCCAGGGCTCTATGCGGAAGGCAGGAGATCGGCCAGGTTGGAGAGCAATGCAAGTTAAAGCGACTTATGGCGGTCACGATCCTCAATCATGAGGTTTCGACGAAGAACAGATAGTGACTGTAGGTCCTCTTATATATATATGCTGGCTAAAAAATAAGTGAATTCCCGTTGCCAGGAAGTTTTGGGATTATACTGAGCAACTTGTACTATGAGACCAACCCCGAAATCACGAAGAAAAATTTCAGACATTTTGGCTGGTCCATTTGGGAGGGTAATTTTTTTTGCGTCAAATTTTTTTATTGTCAAGAGGCAATGATCATATATTACTGGTCAAGCTTTACAAGCAAGATGGACTGTCAGTAAACTCCAATCGATGTCAAATCACGATTAAGTTTTTATAAGCCTGCCACTCTTTTCACTTTTTTTTTGTTGCCAGTAAATAAATATTTTCATTTCATTCATAAGTCGAATGCCTCACAAGGGAAATAAATGTTTACCGTAACTCGATAGAGATAGTTGTTTGCTGCGTGTGTTTGTTCACTGTTAGGGCCCCTTTTGATAGAATCCGACGGCAATGTCGAATAACTAGGATAATCTTAATGTGGTTAGCATTATTTAAGCACATTCAGGCCCATGCACTGGCACCATCCCACTAACCGGTTAAACCGTTAAGGGCCATTTGCGCCATCCCACTAACCCGGGGTTAAGCGGTTAAACCGTTAACCCGGTGTCAAATTGTACTGGTATCCATTTTAACTCCAGATTTGGGTTAGTGGAATGGCAGCTAGTGTCAAATTGTACTGGTAACCATGGTGACACTCCAGGTTTAACTTGTTAACCTCGGGTTAGTGAATGGTGCAAGTGGCCCTTAGAGTTAGACCATTTTCATAGTAACTGGTTGGTTGGTTGACTGGTTGGTTGGCTGGTTGGTTGGCTAGTTGGTAGTATGTAGTTAAAAACCATAACAAATTGGAAAATTAGAGTTGACTCCCAGTGACTGTCGTCAAGTCTTGTTTTGAACTTACTGCAAGCATGCCAAGCACGTTGGCCAAGAAAGACGACGCTCTGGTGCCAACTCGCAAATTTTACGCTCATTAGGTTATTAGTTAGTTTAGTTAGCTAACTTCGGAGTTAGAACACTACGTAGATGTAACATAAATCATGTAAATGTTCTAACTTTAGGGTAGGTACATTAGATCCTAATCTTAAGTTCTACATTCTGCATATCAAGATCGCTTGTCGCGTTTTTCGATTATTATTCTTATTACGTAATAATGGCACTTCGCTGCGTGTTCGCATAGCGTATTCGCCTTGTTTGTCTAAATATTCGTATGAAGTCCGAACATCACAAACACGACATTCACAGTTAGGGTGTCAAGTCAACAGAAAAATGCAAATCAAAATTGCTACAGAGTTATTTTGGTCTAACTCTCATCATCATCATAATTTAAGAGCATGGCTCTTGTCGGTGGAGTATGCGCCAGTTTTCGCGGACTTCGACCGGGTTCTTTAGGTCCCTGTAAGACACGACATTTGCTTTTGCCTTTAGTTGTTGTGTATAGCTTGCACGTGGTTTTCCTCTTCCTCTCCTAGCTTCGATCTTGCCTTCTAAATCTAAATATATAAATGATATAATGATATATACACGGTGTAACATGAGTAAACCGAATAATTTGAACAGCGTATTCCTGATCATATTTAGAGACAAAAATGTCCTATAAACTTTTTTTATAAAACGACTAGGCGAGTTTCAGAGATAATTCAGATAATATTAATTTAAAAATAAACAAGTTTTTGTTGTTACATAATGTAAAAGGCCTTTTTAATGGTAATGTTGCTGCTATGGGGCGTAGTCTAAATATCCTTATTGATAGATGTCAAAAAGTGACAAGTAACACTTTGCAAAAAGAAGGTTTTACGAAAAAAAATTTAAAAATTTTAAGTAACAAGTTTACCAATAGCATTTATTTTTTATGTACAAATACATTCAAAAAATTGAAAAATCAAACCAAAAAAAATTTTTTTTTGGCGAAATTTACCTAAACTCATATTACATTTTTTCCTTCTTTTGACCTCAGAAATGCGTGGTTAAAATTATTCGGTTTCCTCGTGTTACACCGTGTATAGGTGGTATATGGCTAAATGCTGATAAGTGTATGAATAAAAAAACACATCAAGATTGTTTACCCTATTTGTAATGCTAAAACGACGAGGTATAATAATTGTCGTTTAAATACGGCTGAAATTGAAACTCTAGGTCCATGGGGTCCCAGCGCGCATAAGTTGTTCGCAGAAATCGCGAAGCGTCTAGTTGACGTAACGTCGTGACGTCTGGAAGAGCTGGCGGCTACCTCGTACAACGTATCAGTATTGCGATACAGCGGGGAAATGCCGCCAGCATCCTTGGTACAATGCCTCAGGGGCCTATTTTAGATTTAAGCTAGTTATTAATTTCGTTTAGTTGTACCACTGTATACAGTGTGGAAAGATAAGTCGGGCCCTGGAGGGAAACTACCTTAAATCCTTAAGCTGGCTCATTTTACTTAAAGGAGACATTCCTTTATTTTTAAAAACAAACAAAACTGCATTCATAGAATTTTTCTTTTTTTCTTCAATTTGGCTTGTGGGGCATTTCACGCCAAGCGGGCAGCGAAAAAAGTGTCAGCTCAAAAGTGTCAGTGATTTGTCTCAAATTGTATGCTCTACAATCTTCATTTATATGTAAACATCTTTAAAGGTATAGAAACCTTGATATTCGTGATAAAGCAATTTTTGTGACCTTTGACCTTGAATAAACTCCGGTGCGAACACGAGGTTTTCTATGACTTTTATCGTAATTTAAAGATCGCCGAAACGAAGGTGTAGTTATACGAGTTTCCAGCTTATTATTTGTCATTCCAGGGTCAAAACCTTTATTTGACTGGGTAACTAACGAATCGCCAGTACGACGCTCAGACCGGCACGTTTGCACTTTAGTTCATGTATCTCCGAAACTAATGCAGATCCCACTCTCAAACATTCCATGTATTTTTGATGGACTATAAGCTACATTTTGAGGCAAAAATAAAAAATTTCAAAAATACCGAACTTTATATAAATTTGACTTGAAATTTTCATTTCCGGTTTTTTGTATGAAAAAATTAAATAATATCAAAATTGTTATAACTGCAAGATAAAGCAATTAAAATTGTATACAAACCAATATTAAACTTATTTTTCAGTTTATTAAATAATAGCTGCATCAGCTTTTGTAAAATGCTCTCCTCAATTTTCGTCCATTTTTTAAACGCTTCCAAACCGGAAACGGTGCCAAATATAAAAAAAAAAAAGAATGCGTATTTTTAGAATATCGAGTAGTATAATTATTCCAAATTTCAGCAAATTCTATGACCTGACACTTTTTTCGCTGCCCGCTTGGCGTGAAATGCCCCATGTCTAAAAAAAATCTTGAGTACTAAATATAAGATTTTATGGATATTTTGTACGACAGACGAGTGTAAGATCGAATGTTTCTTGGAGAAATGTTATCATTAACATTAACTGTATCGGCTAGTAGAATAAAATTGCGAGTTTTTATTTTTTGAAATTTTTAGTCGGTTCGAGTCCTGGGCGAAGTAAGCGAGTTTTAGAAAATCTTTGAATGCAGTTCTGTTCCATTTAAAAATAAAGGAATGTCTCCTTTAAGTAAAATAAGCCAGCTCAAGGATTTAAGGTAGTTTCCCTCCAGGGCCCGACTTATCTTTCCACACTGTATATATTGTATGTAAATTAATGAGTTATAAATACGGCTTCAAGTGTAGGTAGGCACTCAAAATAAAATTTACCAGAGCGCCAACAGCCCAACTATCCCAAGTTACACGATACCCGTAAAACCGTATTTGCTTCGCGATACTCAGAACACCTGACAGCGAAGCCTTACATACACCCTCATAATAATGTACACACTTTGCTGCTTATTCCAACGGCGTAAGGCGTAGAATTGTATAGACCTTTTTGGAGGTTAGGTGCCAGTCAGCAGAATTTTTTGGCTAACGGCCAGTGGGTTGGCAACACGCGAAGTGCGACTGAAAAGTTACGGGGAACGTGCAAAAGTAAATAGTATTAAGTAATTTGGTATACGGCGCGATTCGGAAAGTGAATTAGAGATTAACTAGATACGATATAGTAAAGATATGTGACGTCCAACGGATAAACCTACCTTATGGCGGCTGGCGCTTACGATTATTAACGTCGCTCCAATATTATTGCGGCGCTATGCGACGTAAGCGCCAGCCGCCATAATGTACCTTTGGCGTGGAACGTCACATAACTTTACTATTTCATATCTAGTGAATCTCTTATTAGTTTCCCGAATCGCAGCGCCAGCCGCCATAAGGTACCTTTTGCCGTGGAACGTCACATATTTTTACTATTTATATCTAGTGCATCTCTTATTCATTTCCCCAATCGAGCCGATAGTACTTACATCACTACACGTGATAAAACAAAGTCCCCCGTTCGTCTGTCTGCTTGTGTGTTTGCATGTTCGCGGCAAGAAATGCCGATCGGCCATTGGCCTATCTAAACAGCCATCGCAGTCGATGTAGGCTGTAGACTACCTCCTCAAAATACCTTCTTTAGGCGCTGCAAAGATTATGGGGCCAATGATGATGATGGATGTTCGTGATAATTAATAAACTCAAAAACTACTGAACGGGTTTTCATGCGGTTTTCACCTATCAATAGAATGATTCTTAAATAAATAAAAATAAAATACAATACATATAGTAGCTAATTCTACTGCTGGCTGTACGTTATTTTATTAGGGTTCCGTACCCAAACGGTTACGGGACCCTATTACTAAGACTCCGCTAGCAGTCTGTCCGTCTGTTCATCCGTCTGTCTGTCACCAGGCTGTAACTCGTGAACCGTGATAGCTCCTCGTCGTCTTTTATGTGTATCCAAAATTCTCATAGTGCTATTTGTCCATATTAAATTGTGTTTCACCTGTTAGTATCAGATCCTTTCGCATTTTCTCAAAGGTTAGCTGGAAGAGATCCCTTTTAGGGATAAGTTCGCCTTTGTACATAACATTTTTATTTATGTTTTGTTTTTGTCTGTTTTATGTAAACCTGTTTATGTGCAATAAAGTGACATACATACATACATACATAGCTAGACAGTCACAGAAGATATATTTCTGTTCCCGCTATAACAACAAATACTAACAACAAAACAAAATAAATATTTAACTAATGTTTCGGAACCCTTCGTGCGCGAGTCCGACTCGCACTTGGCCGGTTTTTCTTTTTATTTAAAACCCATTTTGTAGGCTTCCTATTTTATTACACCTTCTAAAGAAAACTAAGGAACTCTAAAGAAAAAAAGAACCTCCGACCTGTCGCTTAAATTATTTTTACGGCACTTTAAGCTTATTTCAATTATTACCGTTTATGGCGATAATAATTTCCATTTTCCATTAGGGGTGAGCAATGAGCCTTATTACCACCTGCGGCTGCGTCATAGAAAAAAAACATTGCTATGGAAATTAAAAGCTTTTATTTAATTTGAAATGTCCGTATTCATTGAAATACGTAAGTTGTTCGCTGGAAAAGCTTTTTATATCTGAGGTTCATTTTGTAGGTATATACATAGTTTTAATTTTCGGTTATTTTTTATTGTAAGTTTTTTGAGGTAGGTACATAGGTAGCCTAAGTATTGATTTTATATAAAAATAAATATGGAAAAATTCACTGCATCTATAAAATTGTTATAAATATCATAAGAAAGCTTATGTAAACAGTCGACGTCAAATATCAAACATTTTCGCACCTTATTTCAAGGCCATAAGACCCAAATACGCATCTTTGTTGTCGACCGAACCATAAAATCACCAATATAATCCAACAATACGCGTACATTGCTCCGACTCAGTCAATATTTCGCTGTGGGTTCTTTTGTGGGGCGCCTCATAATTTTTATTTCTATAGAAATCCTCCAACTTTGTGAGTAACGTTCGAAGTTTGAATCCCGGATATCGTTAAAGGAAAGTAGGCTCGATAAATTACACTTTCTTTGTGTTTATTTGGCTCAAAGCATCTATAGAGCAGATCAGAGAAAAAGGCGGCAAATTTGAAAAATGTAGGCGCGAAGGGATATCGCCTCATAGAAAATTTGAATTTTGCGCGCGTCTTTTTCTACTGACAACTTCGAGCAACACCGGCTTCCGACACGTCGGAAGGGAGGGGCCCAAGCGATATCTCACCGTACAAATCATTCTGCCATTTTTCGCGGGGGGAAGATGCACACAGTCGCACTTCTCACACACTTACATACAAAATCCAATCAAGGCCCTGCCGCGGGCCGCGTTCGGCGTGTTGCCTCTCTGTGGCACTTGTAAATTCATACGTAAGTGTGACAGGGAGGCGGCACGTCGCACGTGGTTTGCGGTAGGCCCTCTGTAATGACAACACAAATACATAGAAAATGACACACGTCAAAGACAAATCTTGCAAACCTCGATCTCTTTTTGTGTACGGACGAGTGACTAGTGTCACAACACGCACACTAACACATTTTCTTTGAAGTATGTCATTGTATTCTGAGAGATGAGAAGTCGGATTTGTCGCTCGACCGATCCGCAATTTGTACTGAGCGAGTAAAATCGATAAATCCAACAATTACTTGAGACTAAAATATAATAATTGTATTTAAATGTAATTAAACGTATGATATGTAAAAAAAAATATTACATGTGAAATGTAACACTTTCTTTTTGTAAATTTGATGTCCCCGACCTCTTTTTATAACAAAAAACCGAGCAAACAGGCATTTTTGTGCAGCAGTGTTCACGCGCGCGTCTGGACTCAGTCTAGTGAAAAATCCAAGTGCAACTAGTTTTATTACCCGCGCTAGATTTTATTGACGCGCTAATCTTGTACCTCGGCAGAGGGGAAATAGTGCGAATGCCGCCTCCCTTCCGTGTTGCTCGAAGACTGACAAGATTTGCTTGACCATCTATACTTTAAAGATTCGTTTTTTTCAGGGGCCCATTTCTCGAACGATATTAGATTAATATTATTAGTCCTCGAACTGCCAAATAGTATGGGTTGCCATGACAACACACAAATAATATTAGACTAATATCGTTCGAGATATGGCCCGTCCATAACTCTAATTGTAAATACTAACAGCCTTAGTCAAATTATTTTACATAATAAAATATATTTATAATTAATTATGTAAAAACGGGTAAAGTAAAACACGTTCGGATGTTTTTAGAGCTGTAGAAATGCAAGGATTCGCAAGGATTCATTAGAATAAACCGAAAAACTCAGTAAAAGAGAAACTTTCAAAGGAAATTCTAAACTCTACAAATTAATTAACTTAGCACCGTCATTCGGTTCGTTCACCGTTATCTATTTGTTACGCAGTAAGTTTATAATTTTATAGATCAAATTTAATTCTGCACAATAAGTCTTTTCAAATTTAATTATCTGTATGAAATTGAGTGAAAGGGGGGTTTTAAAGATATAATTTCTAATTTCTTATCTTATTATGATATTAATCTAATAAATAATAATATTCTCTCATCCTAGTATCTATCCAGATCTTAGTTTAAGCAAGATGGACTATATGTATTACTGGAATTGATGTCGAATCAATAGTAAAATAAAATGTCTCCAGTTCGAATACCGTACCAGCTTTAACACCTAACATTAGCACACATTATCATTATAATTACCAAATTCCATTGCCCCAAATGGCTGATCAACCGAACATATCTACATTTCTACGTTTTTACATTTAAAATTCAACTCTATCTTCAACACAATAAGGTTCATTTCAGCTTTTAAATACCGGCATAAAAAGGCACAGCTCTATTCACCCGCATAATCACCAAGTGGCATTTGACCTTTTTTTCAACGTGTCAGCCAGAGGCTTCGCCCAAAGAACCACAGTCTTTTACGCCAAAACAGCTTAAGCGTATACCTATTCTATAGGCACTTACGCTTTTTTTGTTCCGTGGTGCTATATAAAAACAAAGTTGTAAATGCGGTTGGAAAAGCGCTGTCGGTGAAGGTTAGTTGAGGAATTGTTTGAAGCGATGTTGATTTTATGTTTTGCTGTCCGCAGATATAACTTTGTTGTGCTATTTATATGTGTGAATGAGGTTATGACAACTATGGTAATGTTTATTGACATGTCAGTAAGCTTGACCTTAGTTTATTTAATTATGAACCTTTCAAAAGTCATTCTTATAAGATATACAGGGTGATTCAGGAGACGTGAGCAGGACTAAGACTGCGCATTTTATAAATTATAAGCAACTGTTTCGTATCAGTATTAGTGAGGTTAACGTTAATTTTCTAGTCGTGTTGAAAAAAACAAGTTATTAATTTATTTACGACGTGCATGGTCACCCTACAGTTAGAATACTAAACTACCGGTATTCTGTTTCAAATTGAATGTCATCACGGTCTGGTTACTTTTGAAAACTCGTATGTCACTCAAGTTTGACAGTTTATTTTCTTCATAATCAATATGCTGTTATTGCGGTTAAAGAGGTTTTATGTTTATTAATTAGATCTTGTAGGGTGACCATGATTGCAGAGAATTAAATTTTCCCTCGCCAAAAATTAAAAAAAATAGGAAAAATTGTGCTTGTTTCACCTAAATACGACGGTGATCGATCAATTATCAGTTACTGAGTGTGCAGGATTAGTCCTGCTCACGTCTCATGAATCACCCTGTAGTATTTGGCGGGTCCTTTAGGTCCTTAGCACAGGAAAAATAATAAAATTAATAAACCAATAAGGGGTGCGAAGTCAATCCTGTTATTTTACTCTACTTGTTAATAATACTTCTAATTTACCTAAATTAACCCACAGTCCTTACTAGCGAACCGACCCGGCTTCGCCCGTACGGGTTACACAAAACCTTAACAAATCATAAACTTAAACATTCCTCAAGAATCACTCTATTGATAGTAGGTGAAAACCGCATGAAAATTCGTTCAGTAGTTTTTGAGTTTATCGCGAACATACACACAAACAAACAGACGCGGCGCGGGACTTTGTTTTACAACTAAGTTTTGTAGTGATATTAGCGAATAAAGGTACATTAAAATGTACTATAGTAAATGTATTTCTTAACTTCTTAGTTAAGTCATTTACTAGTTAAGTATTTTCTATGCTGAACAGAAAATACTTAACTGATAAATGGTCAGCAACGCGCTTGATTTGCAAGCGTCCATAGGCTGTATATAGACTCGTTCGCCAGCATCATAGCATAAAAAAATATAGCAGCATAGTATAAAAAATGTAAAGTGAAAAATGGCCGCCTAGTCAAAACTTCCAACTCTTTTGGCAACAACCTCAATAGGTCAACCCGTAAATAACAAAATTGCAATACCGGGGCCGATTCAGATATTACAACTTGATACGGGTCTGAACTGCTTTTGATATGACCTTGACGATCATCTTGGTCAGGGGTCCCCAAACTTTTATGGCTGAGGGCCATATTGCGCCTCAGAAACTTTCACGCGGGCCACCGTCGGTTTTTGCGCCGGGGGAGGGTGTCTGGTTGCTGCTGTTAGGAACAGTTCCACTCTCAATGAATGCTGAACCCCTGGAGCCTGGCTCCCGCGGGCCGGACAGTGGGCACTCGCTTTGGGGGTCCGCGGGCCGGAATGGAACGCGTCGCGAGCCTGGATTTGGAGACCCCTAATCTTGGTGGTTAGCGTGAATTTTGATGTTGATTCATGCTATGGTTAGTAATCAACCCATTCATGTACATTTTTTTTATTAAAAACTAAAACTTTTTTGAGGACGAGATATTTTATTTTAAATCTCCTGTAAAATTTGGTGTGAAGTACTTACTGGGTTTTGCTATGGGATAGCCGCAAGTACCCCACAAAATGATGGATGACGCCATCGATCAGCTGACCTTGAGGTCGTCGACCTTTGCAAGTGGGTCGCAAGGACGGGGGTCGAGGGTGGGCGATGGTGTGTGGGAAGTTTGCTCGATATGTATATGGGGTTTACAGGACCACTAGGACCAGGTGTTGGAAAGTTTACACCAGTGTTGCCAACTCGGATTTTGAAAAAATGCTAGACTAATGTCTAGATTATGCCATAATTTTTAAGAAAAAAAAACCGACTTCCATGGGGGCCGATGAAAGATTACTGTAGATGGTACACTATGTAGAAAAGGAGGTAAAACCACCCACTTTTCTACTAGCATTTCGCTTCTGTATAATGGCTCCTCTACAGGATGGGCCAACGCCGGCCACTCCAAGGGACGCAGCCATGCGGTAGAATGAGATAGCAATATCACTTGCTCCCTCTAACGCATAAATGCGTCCCTTGGAGTGGCCGGCGTTGGCCCATCGTGAAGAGGAGCCATGAGGGTCGTAGTTCTAGCCTAACCTAACCCACTCCTCAGATAGCAGTTCGGTTCTGTGCGGATCGCAGTTCGAACCTAATCAAACCCATTTTTCAAGTAGCATTTCGTTTTCTGTAAGGCTCGCAGTTCTAACCTAACGTAATCCTTGTTCAGTTCTGTGAGGATCGCAGTTCAAACCTAACCTAACCTACTTAATGGCGCATGCCGTGCGGTGTACGGGGGTTTAATTTAAGCGGGAGGGGTTAGTAAGATTGGCATCATCGTACTTTATACCTACATTAATTTTATGGTAGGTAATCATAGTTGTTTATTTAGTTAAGGTATCATAGTGGTTTTCTGGATCAAGGTCCGGGTCCGAGTCCGAATCCGAGTCCGGGTCAGAGTTCGGGTCCGGGTCCGAGTCCGGGTCCGAGTCCAGGTCCGTGTCCGGGTCCGAGACCGGGTCCGAGTCCGGGTCCGAGTCCGGTTCCGAGTCCGAGTCCGAATCCGGGTCCGAGTCCAGGTCCGGGTCCAAACCGGATCCGGGTCCGAACCGGATCCGGGTATGAGTCCGAGTCCGGGTCCCAGTCCAAGTCAAAATCGAAATTCGTAATCACCAAACGTGTACCATGCGTCATTGAAGAGTTCTGTTCTGGTCATCATCAGCAGTTCCACTTCATCAAATGCGACAGTTTTTAATGTAAATGCTTGATTTTATGATGAAAATACAAAAAAATCTATACGTATGCCTTTAATATTTGAGGAGTTCCCTCGATTCCTTATGGATCCCATCATCAGAACTCGAGCTTGACAAAAATGTGGCTTAAAAACCTAACTTGCTTAACGAACATAACGAAAAGGAAAAATCGCCAAACGTGAACTATGCGTCGTTTAAGAGTTCTGTTCTGATCATCATCAGCAGTTCCACTTCATCAAATGCAACAGTTTTTAATGAAAATGCTTGATTTTTTTATGTAAATACAAAAATCTCTGTACGCATGCCTTTAAGATTTGAGGAGTTCCCTTGATTCCTCATGGATCCCATCATCAGAACTCGAGCTTGACAAAAATGTGGCTTAAAAACTTAACTTGCTTAACAAACATAACGACGAGGACAAATCGCCAACCGTGAACTATGCGTCGTTGAAGAGTTCTGTTCTGATCATCATCAGCAGTTCCACTTCATCAAATGCAACAGTTTTTAATGAAAATGCTTGATTTTCTGATGTAAATACAAAAATCTCTATACGCATGCCTTTAAGATTTGAGGAGTTCCCTTGATTCCTCATGGATCCCATCATCAGAACTCGAGCTTGACAAAAATGTGGCTTAAAAACTTAACTTGCTTAACAAACATAACGAAGAGGACAAATCGCCAACCGTGAACTATGCGTCGTTAAAGAGTTCCGTTCTGATGATCATCAGCAGTTCCACTTCATCAAATGTCACTTTTTTGGGTGTATATGCTTGATTTGTTGATAAAAACCCAAAAATCACTATATGTATGCCTTTAAGATTTGAGGAGTTCCCTCGATTCCTCGTGGATCCCATCATCAGAACTGGGTTTTGACAAAAACGGGACCAATCTGTATGCATATACATTCAATCAAAAAAAGAATTTTCAAAATCGATCTAGTAATGACGGAGATATGGAGTAACAAACATAAAAAAAAATAAAAAAAAAAATAAAAAAAAAAAAAAAAAACATACAACCGAATTGATAACCTCCTTCTTTGAGATTTGGAAGTCGGTTAAAAATTATGGCAAAGTTTTTCGAAATATACTAAAAAAAATGCTAAAATTTCACTTGAAATTAGACACTTTAAAACACATACATTTATGAAATTAGCCGCCTTTTTCTACTGACAAGATCTGCTTGACCAACTTTATATAGTCCGTCGACGTCCATCCGTCCACAAAAGTCGAAATTCATATGAAAATATGAACCACATTAGGCGATGACGCATATTGTTGCTGCCAAGTTGGTGCAAACTTGGCTTAGACTAAATTATGCTAAAAAATATGCTAGATGCTAAATGGAAAATTTTAGTGCCAAAGCAACTGAAAATATGCCAGACCTGGCATCATTTATGCCAAGCAACACTGGTTTATACTGATATCAAGAAGTAATGTCTTTTAATTTTTGATAGGTTTAAGCTTTTATCGCTGACTGTAGTTTTATTTTAATTCATTTGTTTACGTAAGATGCCCGTCTTTGGGTCACTAATTTTCATATGTGTACCAAATTTCAACTTAATTGGTCCAGTACTTTTGGAGAAAATGGGCTGTGACAGACCGATAGACAGACAGACAGACAGATGCACGAGTGAGCCTCTAAGTGTAAGGCCTGAGTGGACGCTCGAGTTGGGCGTGCAGCGGGGCGGGGCGTGCGGCGTGCTAACTTTATATCACTCAAATATAATTCAATAAAGCTACATCTTGATGAAATCGCTAATAAAAGTGAACTCTAGTACTGGTGAATAAAACTCAAAATATCATGACCAAATATATTTAGATGCGAGGACTGCACGGTTACTTTACAATTTCTATTTGCATTTTAAACAATTAATGCTACAAATTTGAGCTCACTGGCCAGCAATTTCGGAACTACTCGTAAAGATTTTCAATAGAAAGGAGGATGGGTCAATTATACATAGTGCTGAAGAGAGTCATTGAGTTTTCACTTCTGTCGGCACTCCCGGAGTGTAACCCGTTGTTTTTTTTTAATATTAAGGGCTATTTTTCGTACTACGACCGGTCTGTAGTGATCCTGCCTACGAAACAGATGGTCCCGGGTTCGAATCCCGGTACGAGCATTTATTTATTTATTTAAACTTTATTGCACAAAAGAAAACTTATCGTACAAAAGGCGGACTTAATGCCAAAAAGCATTCTCTATCAGTCAACCTTAAGGCAAGGCTTAAGTCTATTTGTCTGATGTGCACAGATATTTGTTCCTAAGTCATGGATGTTTTATATATATTTAAGTCTTCTTCCTTCTATCTGGCGTTATCCCGGCATTTTGCCACGGCTCATGGGAGCCTGGGGTCGGCTTGACAACTAATCCCATGATTTGACGTAGGCACTAGTTTTTACGAAAGCGACTGCCATCTAACCTTCCAACCCAGAGGGGAAACTAGGCCTTATTGGGATTAGTCCGGTTTCCTCACGATGTTTTCCTTCACCGAAAAGCGACTGGCAAATATCAAATGATAATTCGTACATAAGTTCCGAAAAACTCATTGGTACGAGCCGGGGTTTGAACCCGCGACCTCCGGATTGAAAGTCGCACGCTCTTATCGCTAGGCCACCAGCGCTTATATGTATTTGTTTTATTATATTATCGTTGTCTGAGTACCCACAACACAAGGCTTCTTAAGCTTACTGTGGAGCTTAGTCAATTTGTGTAGTAATCTCCTATAATATTTATTTATTCTGTACCTACATAATAACCCTTATACAGTGTGTTACTGACCATCGGGCTTTAAATCCAGGGCTCGATTCTATTCGCTAAACTGAGCTACTTTTATTATGACACCAACCCCGAAATCCCGATTTTTTTTTACTTTTTCATACATTTTGGCTGATCAGATGTCGACGTTTTCTATGGAAAAGCCAACAATTTTTCCCCGATTTTAGGGTTGGTCCCTAGTAAAAGTAGCTCAGTTTAGCGAGTAAAATCAAGCCCTGGAATTAAAGCCCCATGGTCAGACACATACTGTATAATAAGTGCTTCAGACACCACAGAGGATTCTATATTTATGTATTGACAGGAATGGTCTCCTGGCTCTCCCCAGGCACCATTATTCGGCACATAATTTGCTTCGTGTAAATAATAAATATCGTTATTTGGTCATTATCGGTCGTTTCATAAGTCTCCACCGTTTTACCTTGGGGAAACCCATTTGCCCTCTGGTATAAAATGTATTCTATTTTAGCTAAATATTTTATTAAAATACCTATTATGTAATTATATACTGTGGGCCCATGAATAGACATCTATTAGACATCTTTTAGACATCACCAAGATACGATAACGATATGTTTAAGATCTAACCTGTCAAATTTGACATTTGCGCGATTCTGGAGAGATACTCTTGAACAATTTCCACAGGATATAACATAGAGATCTAATTCACATCTAATAGGTATCTTACTCTATCTAACGTAAAAGTGACATTGGTTGCCTGAATTGCGCTGGAAAAGAGAACTAGTTGATATCTAAACTATAACGTACCTAGAATGGATCTAGTACGTGTCGTCTCTTCTTGTGAATATCTTGAAGTTCGAATACGGCAGTATGAGTTCCTTTATAAGATTACAACATTTACAGCTAAGGGTCGCTAGATGATAGTGATAGCTGTATTTTTGGGTTCAGTTTCTGGCATGCCAAGGTCATTTAAGAATGACTCACGTTAGACCGGGCCGTGTCCGGGCCGGAGCTTCCGGCGCATCGTTTCCTATGAAAAGCGTGATCACCTATCATGTCATAGAAAAGTAAGCCCCGGAAGCTCCGGCCCGGACACGGCCCGGTCTAACGTGAGTCATCCTTTATTTGAAGGATGATCATATATTCGTTAATGAGTTATGGATTTTTTTTATTTAGATAGTGCCTTTCAATGCTGTGAGATTCAAATATGTTAATTTATTTAAATTTACTGCTTTAAAAAAACCTGTTAAATGCAAATTTTGAAGAATAACTAATTTTCCTCAGTGACTTTGCTGGCTTGAAACTTGCGGCGCGATTCGGGAAATGAATTAGAGATTCACTAGATATGAAATAGTATAGATATGTGACGTTCCACGGCGAAAGGTACCATTGTCCCGGCTGAATATTGGAGCGGCGCTAATAATAGCGTAAGCGCCAGCCGCCATAAGGTACCTTTTGCCGTGGAACGTCACACACCTTTACTATTTCATATCTAGTTAATCTCTAATTCATTACTCGAATCGCGCCGTTGATCACTCTTCGATACAAACTTTCAACCCTTCGGCCCTATTTGATCCCTATACATAACAAATAACTTTAAGTGACCTCAAGGGACGATATTGGCAACTAGGATAAAGAAATACAATCGGAATTATTTACAAGTTACAAGAAAACCTATTAAGGACTTATAAGTATAACAAAAGAGCCACATTTATCATAGTGCTAGTGCTAGCAAATATTTATCCGTCATCCAGAGAGCGATGGCCTGAAAACCTGAAACTAGGCTGTTAGCGCTCAGCCGCTACGGTTTATCTGGGTGAATATAGGTAGTTGTACCTACCTAAATATTATTTTACAGTACATATGGTCTTACTTTTCCGCACTAGTGCGAGAAACAGGACTTTTTGTGTATATGTCAAAAATTTAAAGGGCCATATGTACTGTAAAACGTTGTACGATAGCTACACGTGCGAATAGGTAATTCGCAACTCGTGTCGATTTAAAACACTCCCTTCGGTCGTGTTTTAATTTATTGGCGCTCGTTTCGAATTTCCTCTTTTCCGTATTTGTACCGTAATGTACTATTACAGTTTAGTATATGTTGCTATATTAAGGGTGTCACATGTGCGTTTCTAACTTATGAAGAAATCTTATCTTGTCAAAAAAGTGCAGGCCGTTTTTCGAGACACGCGTCGCTTAATGACATAATCCGTCGGTCTCTTGCCACCATCAATGTGCCTGCTCTTCTTGAGCCGACTGGCATTATCAGAGATGATGGCAAGAGGCCCGACGGGGTGTCTTTAGTTTCTTGGAGCTTGGGACGGATGCTGGTGTGGGATGCTACCTGTGTAGACACGCTGGCACCGTCCCACCTCCAACGGACTACTGTAAGAGCGGGCGGGGCGGCGGAAAGCGCCGAAATTCTAAAACGTAACAAATATAAGAGCCTTGGTAGAGAGTACCATTTTGTACCATTTGGAGTTGAAACTCTAGGTCCATGGGGTCCCAGCGCGCATAAGTTGTTCGCAGAAATCACGTAGCGTCTGGTTGACGTAACTGGTGACCGAAGAGCTGGCGGCTACCTCGCACAACGTATCAGTATTGCGATACAGCGGGGAAATGCCGCCAGCATCCTTGGTACAATGCCTCAGGGGCCTATTTTAGATTTAAGCTAGTTATTAGTTTCGTTTGGTTGTACCACTGTATATATCTATATATATAAATGCAAGTGTCCTGACTGACTGACTGACTGATTCATCAACGCAGAGCCGAAACTACAAAAGCCAGAAAGTTGAAATTTGCACACCAGATTGCATTTATAAAGTGTACAAGAGATAAGAAGCGATTTTGAGAAATTCAACCCCTAAGGGGGTTAAAAAGGGGATGAAAGTTTGTATGGGGTTAAAGTTTTCTTTTAAGCTAGGAATTTGAAACTTCGTAAAAAGATATATTATTAAAATACAAGAAAACTAATTTCAGCGTTTTTGAAAATTCATCCCCTAAGGTGGTGAAAAAGGGGTTGAAAGTTTGTATGGAAATCGAAAAATTTTTCGAGTGGTTGAGTTGAATCTTTGTATTTAGGGATATTATTAGAAGACGAGAAAAGTAATTTCAGCGTTTTGTAAAATTCATCCCCTAACAGGGTTAAAAAGGGGTTGAAAATTTTAATCCATTATAAATGCTTTGAAACTTCTTAGAAAGGCATAATAGCCCATTACAAAAAAAAGTGATTGCAACGTTTTTGGAAATTGAACCCCTAAGGGGGTTAAAAAGGGGATGAAAGTTCGTCTTCGGGTGCAAATTTTATTTTAAGCTAGGAACTTGAAACTTTGTGAAAAAGTATCAAATTCAAATACAAGAAAACTAATTTCAGCGTTTTAGAAAATTCATCCCCCAAGGTGGTGCAAAAGGGGTTGAAAGTTTGTATGGATATGAAAATATTTTTCTATTGCGGAACTTGAATCTTTGTATTTGGGGATATTATTAGAAGACAATAAAAGTAATTTCAGCGTTTTGTATAATTCATCCCCTAACAGGGTTAAAAATGGGATGAAAGTTTGTATGGGGTTAAAGTTTTCTTTTGAGCTAGGAATTTGAAACTTCGTTAAAAGATATATTATTAAAATACAAGAAAACTAATTACAGCGTTTTTGAAAATTCATCCCCTAAGGTGGTGAAAAAAGGGTTGAAAATTTGTATGGATATCAAACATTTTTTCGAGTGTAGGACTTGTATCTTTGTATTTAGGGATATTATTAAAAGAGGAAAAGTCATTTCAGCGTTTTGTAAAATTCATCCCCTAACAGGGTTAAAAAGGGGTTGAAAGTTTGAATTCATTACAAATGGTTTTGAAACTTCTTAGAAAGGCATAATAGCCGATTATAAAAAAAGTAATTGCAACGTTTTTGGAATTTCAACCCCTAAGGGGGTTAAAAAGTGGATGAAAATTCGTCTGCGGGTGCTAATTTTATTTTAAGCAAGGAACTTGAAACTTTGTAAAAACGTTTTAAATTAAAATACAAGTAAACTAATTTCCGCGTTTTTGAAAATTCATCCCCTAAGGTGGTGAAAAAGGGGTTAAAAGTTTGTATGGATATCAAACATTTTTTCGAGCGCGGGACTTGAATCTTTGTATTTGGGGATACTATTAAAAGACAATAAAAGTAATTTCAGCGTTTTGTAAAATTCATCCCCTAACAGGGTTAAAATGGGTTTCAAAGTTTGAATCCATTACTAATGCTTTGAAAATTCTTAGAAAGGCATAATAGCCGATTACAAAAAAAGTAATTGCAACGTTCTTGGAAATTCAACCCCTAAGGGGGTAAAAAGGGGATGAAATTTCGTCTTCAGGTGCACATTTTATTTGAAGGAACTTAAAACTTTGTAGAAAGGTATTAAATTAAAATACAAGAAAACTAATTTCAGCGTTTTTGAAAATGTGAAAACGGGGTTGAAAGCGATTTCAGCGATTTGTAAAATTCATCTCCTAACAGGGTTAAAATGGGGTTCAAAGTTTTAATCCATTATAAATGCTTTGAAACTTCTTAGAAAGACATAATAGCCGATTAGTTACAAAAAAAAGTAATTGCAACGTTTTTGGAAATTCAACCCCTAAGGGGGTTAAAAAGGGGATAAAAGTTCGTCTTTGGGTGTAAATTTAATTTTAAGCTAGAAACTTGAACTTTTTGCGAAAAAAGGTATTAAATTAAAAAACATGAAAACTAATTCAAGATTTTTGAAAATCATCCCCCAAGGTGGTGAGAAAGGGGTTGAAAGTTTGTATGCAGATCAGATATTTTGTGAGTGCGGAACTTGAATCTTTGTATAAGGGCATAGGTACCTAATTATGAGAATACAAGAAAAGTAATTTCAGCAACCAACATCAAAATCCAATTGACTTAAAACTTCATAGGTACAACTTGCTAAAAAAGAAAAGTACTTAATTTCAACATTGCTTGGATATGAAAATTATAGGTACTAAAGATGTAAAATGTTGAAGATAAGATTCCACGCGGACGAAGTCGCGGGCAACAGCTAGTATTGTATGTGAATAAATGATTTATGTCGCATGAAGAAATTGTTTCTACTATACAACCTAAAAATAAATAATTAATTTGAGGTATGGGTTTGCTTCGTCCTCTTGACCTCGGCGCGCTGTGATTGATTAATTTTATTATAGTTGACTAAACTGTATCGAAATGAATATTATAATTGAGTTGGGAGCCCATACATTAAAAGTACCCAATTACAGTTTGGTATATGAAATCTTATTCAAGAATTACAGTCGACGAGTAGAAAAAAATGCATTACAAATGTACTTATCAATAACATAAATAGAACAGTGAAACATCAACCCCTACCTACATAATTTTTAGATTTGTTTTTCTTGTTGTTTGCAAAAACTTTCCGAAGGCTCTTAACCTAAATGTCTGAAGTTGAGCGGCCATATTGAAAATAATGTGGAGGAAAATTGGGCCATATGTTACGTACGCATTATTTAACTTTTCGCCGCCGCTCCATTTGTATGCAAATAACTTACAAGTTTAATAGCTGAAATGAAGCATAAATGACCCGAATTTTCATTTAGGACAACTAAGGTGAGCTGACCAAAATGACATTTAAAAGTTATCAAATGGTTTTCACCACACCATTTCGCAAACGCTCTATTTATAGGTCAAAAACTGATAAGAAAGTTGTATTTTATTCACTATTGACAAAGTAATTTGATGCAAATTTTGTGTAGTTCCTTCGTGTAGGCTGGTGCTGCTGGTAGGATTGACTTTTAAGTGATAATTTTGAATCATAAATATTTAATACTGTACTTTGAATTTGATTTGTAATGTCTTAGAGTTAGCATTTTCCTCGCGTTGGTGTGTGGATAAAATACAAATTTTTCATTACTTTTCTAAAAATATAAAGAGCCTTTAGATGGATTACTTAGAAAAATAATTTTCTAAGTAATCCACTCCGTTTACAGAAATTGGAGAACAACAAAAACAAAACATGGTAGAGAATGCCTTATGGCATTAAGTTCGCCTTTTGTACAGTGTATTTCCTTATGTGCAATAAAGATTAAATAAATAAATAAATAAATAAAACAAAGATGCCGACGGACTGAGAAGCCCCTTCGAAATTGTGAAGTCGGTTAAAAAACAATAAACACCAAACCCAATGGAGCTGGAAGCAGAATAATTTAAACGACACTTAACATTCACGGCACCTTTACCCTACACCGCTGGGGTTCGGAATTTATGGCAATATCAGTGTCTTGCGGGCCCAAAACATGTAATATTTAAATAAAATGGTGACTCTTGCTTTTTAATCGACTTTTTAAAGAGCTACATATTAAATACATGACACACATGGCCCAAAAATACATTGACAAAGATTAATCGGGCGTTGTTTACCTTGCAGAAATACATATTAATTAATACAAAAATATTAGGTACATAGTTTGCTTATCCATGAAATAATAACGTGCTAGTCCATGAGTGCTAACCCGTGCTAAATCAGTGCTAAAATAATGCAATAAATGTATGTAATATTTGCGTATTTAAAATTTATTAATGGCATGGGTTAAAAGAGCAAAACTTTTCAGTTTTTGGGCGTTTTCAGGCGTTTGACATCAGAATGTGATCAAATTTATTAATTTTACACATAATATTGTCACAAAAAGTACAAGATCAAGCATTAGGTATGATCAAACCAACTTCGCCTTTTAACTTCATTTGCCATATAAATATAAACCCTTTAACACAGACACTAGGTTCAGTTTCGTATGTATTTTACTGCAGGTTTATCTTATGCTGGCAATACCTTCATAAATCAGAAGGCGAACATATTTCAGCGTATGATTTAATAGTTGGGTTTAGTTGAACACGTGGTTATGATTTAGCGATCGGTGGCCATCTTTTTCCGTTAGGCTATTTCCTTATTTGTTTGGAAGTGTGAGAGGTAAAGGGTCGGCAACGAGTGTGTAACAAACCTGAAGTTGCAGGCGTCTATAGGCTACGGTGACTGCTAACCATCAGGCGGGCCGTATGCTTGTTTGCTACCGACGTAGTATAAGAGGCTCTAAGAATGATCCTTGTAAAATGAAAGGTGTTTTGGCCTAGCCACGAGCGAAGCATCTTCGATTCAGTTTGGGCAAAAATGCTTTTGCATGCCTGTCCGGTTCTTCTCCTCTATAGATCACATTTCTCAACCGATCCTCGTAAACTTTTGTGAGCAGGTAAGATTTTTTGTCATAGAAGTTTATGGAACTTTTTCAAAATGGCGGAGTGGGTTCCCGAAATATTGTAAGCGCGAATAATAACAAGATGACTATACATATAAAATGTAAGTTCGAAATGGCCTGACATTTTGATACCTAAATATAAGATCAAACTGGCCTCAAGATTAATATCCCATGGTTAAAGTTTGTAAATTCGGCTAAGAAATACTTGTTCAATACAAATAAATAAAGAGCTTGAATTCAAGGAATGTATTTTATCATGATTTTAATATTGATAACATTATAATTCAACATGCCATAATTCTATAGGTAGCGTATTCAGACCACGTCTCGTTTTGTTGTTATCTCAGAGCGTGCAGGGACTTCATTTTAAAACACTTTGAAGTATCAAAATTAATCAATTCAATTCAATTTATTTTCTATCAGACATAGCCTATAGAATTATGTTAGCTACTTACAGACTACTTAGTGTTAAAACATGCTATGTGAATGGGATTCCAGTGCCAGGTTGCACTAGCTGCGTATGACACCAGATTCATGAGACTTATTGCTTAATATAGCAACAGAGTAGAACGGGGAACGAGGTTCTTCAGAGTAGAACCATAGTAATTTTATGAGTTGGTATAACTATTAATTAGAAAACAAAGTGTCATCCTATCTCGTCACATTACTACATCGACAATAGCATAGCTTCATTTTCGTCATTACATCAGTTGAAACTTCATTGCTGACTAGAGTATTTTAGGGATCTCCAAAACAACAGGCAGCAAGCTGCATTCATCCAACGATTACCACGATTTGATTGAACATGCACAAATGTTTGTTTCTATGTAAAGTTGCCAAAATGGCATTCCAACTTAATTTTTCAACCGACACAATCTACAGTTTCTTAACTGAAAGGGGTTATTGTTTTGTGTGAAATTCTGGAATGTGGAGTCCACGCACATTTCTCCATGTTCGACCATTATGCAATTAATAGCATTGCATTGGTATTAAGGTTTTTGTTCCTGAATGCGGTCCTAGGTTGCAAGTTCCCATTTTTCAGCTAAGATAGAACAATGGAACGCCGCGTCAGGTGTGTTTGACGTTTTGTTTGCTGGAAAAATGAAAAATATGAAAAACTAACACTTAGCTACTACAATAAGTATGTGGTAAGTTTATACCTAAAATAAACTCGATGCCTACACTGTAGCTGATTGTAAATTTGTGTTCACCTGACGAAGCCTGCGTTGCGGATATAAAAGTATGATCCCTGAATAAATAAGAATTTAATGGTTAAGTAAAAAAAAAGAAACAAAATAAACTGAGCTATTTCAAAAACTATTCTTATGTCTGTTTTTTGTGTGTCGTTAGCGTATGTGTCGTCTCATAGTTTTAAGTCAGGCTCCCACTGAAAACCAGCGCCACGGATTGCCGCGGCATTATGCTGAGTGGAGTCCTATTTTAGCGTCCAATGATTGTTTATGTCTGTATGTCTTCTTTTCATATGTAATATGTTGTGGTGTTAAATAAATGTAGTTTCTTTCATTCTTTTTTTTTCTATTCGGGTTTTTCTTGGAGCTGTGGTACAGTTCGCTTAAAATTAGCTGCAGACTGCATTGCTGCAAACGTAAATTTTTACTTAGTGAGCTATTATAGCGCCTATAGCGTCTCCGTTTCAATCCGCAAAATTATCTTTGTATGTGTGTCTAAACACCTACTTGAAAAATTGTTAACCTACACTTCTATTTTATTTCTTCCGGATGAGATTATAATGTCGAAATTCGTTAGCAAACAAAAGCCGTTCTATACGTTAAACTTTAATTGATACAATACCTATTTACAGTTACAACGTGCAACGATCATATTATAGTCGTTTATTCAAAATAAGGCTGATGTGATGAGTGAAGGCACCCTGACTCGTATTTGTTGTGACAGTTTCAACGACGAAGAAATCAAGGTAGCCAAAAATCTGCTCTTCGATGCGATCCCAGAAGCAAGAAAAAAGAACAGAAGAAATAAAGGCAAGAACGTACGGGATATTGACGACATCATTGCGTTATTAAAAGTTACCGATCCGGACATCGTACCCACGTTCGTTGCTCGGGATTTACAAAAGCTGCCACCGATAACATTCGATCACATAGACGCAACCAAGTTGTTGAAGGACATTCTTATTCTACAAAACGAGCTGAAGGTGATCAAACGTGACTACATAGACGCAACTCAATTTGTGGAACTTAAGAATGAGGTTGAAAACTTAAAACTAAGTTCCATTGTTAACAACCAGTACGACTATGTCAATAAGCAAAGGGGTGCCTATTTAATGGTATCAGACAGCTATGACAGTGGCCCTATGGCTATGCAGACGCTGCATGCAGAAGATTTCAATAAAACGCAATCTTCTATAGGCAAAAACCTGGACTCGCAAATCATATCTCCAAAAGTTGGGGGTATGCGGCAGCACTCGACTATTCAAAAGTTAACCGACCGCGAGCAAGAATCAGCGGTTACCTCGCCCGAGCCGCGTACCAGTACCGCTAACTTATCGGTTAACGAAGGCGCCGATGCATGTGTAGTCGTCTCACTTGCGCACAGTGACGGGCAGGCGCTCTCGAACATTGCCAATGTCGAACGCGATACAAGTGCGAGTAGTGCGACACCAGCCAATACACAGATCACTACTACAAATACAAAGTGTGTTATCTTACCAAACAATGCGGAGCAATCAACTTTTTGTAATGATAATAAATGCACTCGACAGATTAATTTTAAAAGTAAGGCCGCTGAGATAATCACCGAATGCACAATTCAATCTGAACAAATAGTTAAGAACATGAATAGTCCTTCGTGGAAAAAAGTAACATATAAAAAGCGTAAATACACATATCCTGATTCTGGACGATTGGGCAAAGTCGAAATTGGGCCGAACGCTAAATTTAAAGCCGCTGAAGTCAAATTACCAATTTTTATTTCTAATGTGTCGATAGATACAAAGGATAGCGATATTGCCGCCTACATCAGAGCCCGAACACAAGAAGACGTAACTGTATTTAAAATTAACAGAAAGTCATTAAAGCACTATAATTCATATAAGGTGTATATATCAAAAAATAAACTCGACGTTGTTTTAAGTGACGCGTTTTGGCCGGACGGCGTAACTTTCAGGCGGTTCGTATATGATAAGATTGATAAGCGAAAATCGCAGGACGGCATATCTCATCAACTTAAGTAATCTATGGATATTGAATCACATATATGTAAAATAATTAGCTACAACTGCAAATCAATAAAACGCTCAGTGGATGACGTCAGACAACTATGCCGGTCAGCTGATATTATCTGTCTTCAGGAAACCTGGTTGTTTCCCCATGGGCTACAGTACCTTAGTGAAATACACCCTGATTTCGAGTACACGGGAAAGTCAGCTGTAGACACGTCGTCGGGCATCATCAGAGGGCGACCTTACGGTGGAGTGGCGATATTGTGGCGCAGGAGTCTATTCAATTCGGTATCTATCATTAAGTGCAACAGTGATCGTATCGCGGCTATTAAAATCGCCCTTAAAAATCGTTCACTTATCGTGTGCTGTGTGTATATGCCAACCGATGTGACGGACAATCTGCCGGAGTACATAGACTGCCTTGGTGAGTTGAAAGCAATTATTGAAAACAGTGACGTAGAAACCGCATACCTGTTAGGTGATTTTAATGCTCATCCGGGTGAGACGTTTGGCGTTGAAATGATAAACTTTTGTGCTGAAAATAATCTGGAATGTGCGGATATAACTAAGTTAGGCCTCGCGTCGAATACCTATACCTACGTCAGCGAGGCGCACGGCTGCCGGCGCTGGCTTGATCACTGCCTAGCTACGCAATGCGCGTGGGACACAATTTTAGAGATAAGTGTGATTTATGACACCTTTTGTTCTGATCATTATCCGTTGTGTATTGAATGCCGTTTAGAGCTTGTTCCGCCTAAACTTGTAATTAATAATAATGAATGTAATAAAGTAATTTGGGGTGACAGGGACGGGGCACAAATAGATAAATATTATGAAATATGTAATGATAGATTAAATTTAATTGATTTTCAAGGTTTTGACATTTGTTGTAATATAAATTGTAGTAATATTAGTCATCGACATTTAATTGATTGTTTATATGGAGATATCGTTAATATTTTATCAGACGCTGCGGTCCAAAGTTATCATCAAGCCTGTGGCCGTAATAGGAAGGGTAAAAAAGTCGTGGGCTGGAATAAACATGTCCGGGACGCCCACGGGCGGGCTAGGGTGCACTTTCAGGAGTGGGTCAACTTTAATAAGCCTATGTCGGGAATAATTTACGAAAATATGTGCGCAAGTCGTAAAATATTCAAAAGCAAGTTGAAATGGTGCCAAAATCATCAAGAGCAAATTAAGTTAGATATCTTAGTGTCGCATCATAGCTCTAAAAAATTCAAACAATTTTGGAAGGCCGTTAAGAAACTGGATGGTCAGCCTGGCGTGCCCGTGAGCGTCGGACAAGTAAGTGAGCCGGAATCCATTGCTAACATGTGTGTTGGTCATTTTAAAATAGAATCTCCATTAGGCCCAGCGCAGCAAGGGGTTGATGACGGGGCCTGTCGTGAGTCGGACCTTGTTCGTTTTACCTCTGAACAGGTCAAACATGTGATCACAAAAATGACCAGAGGAAAGTCACCGGGCCACGACGGGCTCAGTATAGAACACTTACAGTTTGCGGGCAAACAGCTTTATGCAGTTCTGGCTAAATTTTATTCTTTGTGCATGTCTCACTCATACCTACCCCATGACCTAATGAAGACCATTGTTGTGCCTATTCTCAAAGATAAAACTGGCGATGTTTCTAGTAAGTCCAACTACCGGCCCATCTCGCTTGCTGCTGTGCTGGCTAAGGTACTGGATAGCCTACTGGACGCACAACTTGGGAAGCATTTAAACTTACACTATGCGCAGTTCGGGTTTCGCCCGGGTCTATCCACGGAAAGTGCAATCCTAAGTTTAAAACACACGGTACAGTATTACACTGAGCGTCAGACACCTATATACGCCTGCTTCCTGGATTTATCCAGGGCATTTGACCTTGTGTCGTACGATGTCCTTTGGAATAAGTTAAGGGAGCAAAAAGTACCGGCGGAACTACTCCGAATATTTCAATACTGGTACCTTAACCAGAGCAATAGCGTCAGATGGGCTGGTAGGTTTTCTCAGTCGTACAGGTTGGAGTGTGGGGTGAGGCAGGGGGGTATAACCTCCCCCAAGCTCTTCAACCTGTACGTTAACGACCTGATCGAGGGATTGAGCAGCACTACGGTAGGATGCAGAGTTGATGATGTTAGTGTCAACAATATCAGCTACGCGGGCGACATGGTGCTGCTCAGTCCAACGGTCAGGGCGTTGAGAAAACTACTAAGCGTATGCGAAGAATACGTAAGTAAACATGGCTTACTGTATAACGCTAAGAAAAGCGAATTTATGGTATTTAAGGCCGTCGGGGGTAAGCTACCGGAAAGTGTACCTGCCATAAAACTTAATAATAATAACCTTAAGCGCGTGTATACATTTAAGTATCTTGGACACTATATCACCGACGACCTTAAAGACCAATTAGATATAGAAAGGGAGCGCAGGGCACTGGCAAGTCCGATGCAACATGATAATAAGGAGGTTTGCACGGTGTAGCCAACAGGTAAAAATAACGTTATTTAAAGCCTATTGCCAGGTTTTCTACACATGCAGCCTCTGGATTAGTTATGCGCAGAAGACTATCAGTTCCCTGCGCGTCCAATATAATAATGGTTTCAGGATGTTGTTGGGGCTGTCCCGTTTCTGCAGCGCATCGGGCATGTTTGCACAAGCTCGCACGGATGACTATTATGCCATAATACGCAAGAGAACTGCCTCGTTGCTCTGCAGAGTGCGGGCCAGCTCCAACCCCATCCTGGCCACTGTAGCGGGCCGATACGACTCACCTATAATGCGGCATTTTGAGCGTGTTTTAACCGCTACTAGGTGAATATTATTGTTATTGCTGTCTGTGTGTGTTTGTTTATTTATGATTATGTTCCACTAACACTTAGTCTTTAATCTTAATTGTTACTAACCATTTTGGGCCATTGTTGTCTTTAAATAAATAAAATTCAATTCAATTCAATTATTATAAATCTCTTGATTCGTAACTTCAATTATTCCAAAAGAAAATCTATAGCATTCCCTTAGCCAGTATATTATTCATTCAATCCCTTCCTTCGTCAATATGTATATAAAATCCTGGCTCCGCATGTCTACTATTAAACCCTACAAAGAACTTTCAATTTCCGTCATAAATATAAATGTTCATATATGTGTGTTATCTGTTGTGTTGTGATATATATACACAACAGACAGACAGACACACACAACAGATTTGCAAGTTACAGAAGCTTTCTATAAAGTTTGAAAAGTTCTCGGAAATTTCAAACAAAATCGAATAGAAATAATACTATTGAAACGGATTATATCGCGTATATTGAATACATACTTAGCAATGTACAAATTGCAGAACATTCCCAAAAAGCGGAAACATTCTCGAGAATGTTCTCAGAACATTCCTGCAACATGGAAATTATTGTTTAAACAAGAGAATATACTTGAAATAAAGTTTAAATAGGCATAACTTAAAACTAAATGTTATTATGCATATATTATTGTCTATTACAGTTAGCTATTTTGTTGATGTGATAAGTTTAACAATAAATTGCTTAAATTCTCACTGTATTTCAGAGAACATTTCGACTTTCGACAATATTTTCAAATTTTTTTTTTATTTTCATTAGAATCTAGAGGCCTCTATCTCCCGCCATGCCAAATCTCAGCGCGCTCTCGGACCAACTTGAAAAAAAAAAAAGTCGGCCATTTTGATTTTTTTTAATGCAGTTTGTTTTGTCTCGGGGCCCTCTATGACATTTGGTCGAGCGCCCCCCACCTATCACGCACCGTTTAAAAGTTGCTATACAAAATAAAAGTGGCCAGTTTTCCTGCAATTGTAGCATTTTCCAAAAAAAAAATTTTCATAGGTATCTAGGGGACTCCGAGATTCCGTGACCAAAATTTCAGCGCGCTAGGACAAAATTAAAAAAGTTAAAAAAAAAGTCGGCCATATTGAAAAAAAATGGCGGCGTCAAAAACTGCCAGGGTCCCTCTATGATATTTGGTCGAGCACCCTCCACTTAAGTCTGACCGTTTGGCCGGGCCGTCATACATTTTTCTGACCGGAAGCGGACGACCAAAAGTCGGAATTTTCTGGGGGTAAGGACTACACCCAAACTATCGTGAATATTCATGGTATAAACTACGATAAATAAATAAATTCTCGTTCTCGAGAACATTCTCAGAAGTTACCGAAAAATTCTCATGTGGAAAGTTTCGCAACTTTGGAAAGTTCTCGTGCGTGCATTGCTATACATACTACATCCCGACGTTTCACCGTGTCGACGACGTTTCGACGTTTCGTTTCGTTTAGTTTTATTTCGTGAGTAACTATTGCGGTAACCGAGGACAATATTAAAATCGAATAGGTTTACACGTAGTTTCTAAAGCCTCCCAAGGTGTCCACTTAAACCCGTATTCAGAGTATTCACGTCAAATAGTTGTCCGTTTCCCGATAATCGTCGTATCAGTTAAATAACTGCAGAGCGGCGCCGAGCTAGCCAGACTGGCTGGCGGGGCAGCGAGCCAACTCCTTGGCTGTGCCGCTACGTAGCAGCGCTATCATTGTGTTTGTGAACTGACTATGAAGACCATGAAAAGGTCTAATAGATTAGTTCAGTCAAAGAATTAATTCCTACCAATTTTGTACTAAAAAGAAAGTATAATTAGGTCTCTGCGACTTTCATATTGATTGTCACTGTGACAAATGGTCGGAAATTAAATTCTTTGATTTTACACTAAAAAACAACTAGCAAACTCGTATCGTTTTGAAAATCTCAAGTTTTTTTTTAATAAATAGGTTTGAAGTTACCCCTTTATAGTGCAAAAAGTAGGTAATAAGTGCAATCGCACGTGCACGACGCTCAATTGTTCTTATGATTCTGATTAGGAAAAAACTGCAAGAAGGGGGTTAATACATTAGTTATGTACATAATTCTAATTTTAATTGGGAATTAAAGTGTTAATAAAATAAATGAAATCCGACCATCCCCTAATAATACCTCCAAAACAAATGGCATTACATTTAAACATTTTTAAATACGACAACACACTTCTATCTTATCATCATTGGCCTTTACGTCTATTGCAGACATATATATATGTATGTATATGTATGTATATGTAGGCGGTGTACCGCCTGGGACGGAATTAAGGAAACGCAGGGATGCCCAGCACCTACATTACCCTCTCGGCTTCACTGTCTTATGCCACAGGAAAGGCGAGCCAATACGTGTGGAGACAGGTCAGCTGTAGGAATCTGCCGCATATTTCAGGTTGGACCCTACTCGCGCCTTACGGAAACTCCATTCCGGGTTTTATTTTGGAGTATCCTTCTCCTAGATGGATTGCAAAACAATGCTAAGAGGACCATCTCCCCTGTGACAAAATAGCTTCTTACTTCGTTTGTGGACTTAGTTGCCTCGTACGACACCCTATCCTTGAAGGTTGGCGCTATTCTAAAGCCGGCCACCACACGGCATACTCTATCTTATAGTATTTAGGAAAACCTATAAGAACGTCAAGCGTGAATCAATATTAATAAACTAAAATAAAACTCTGTAGAAAAGCGCTTGTGACACCTCTTTAACTGCAAAGTGAACATGTACAGTCAGCAGCAGAAGTTGCCAAGCGGGCGAGGTGTTCAAAATTACCTTCACACGCTCTTATTCTCTTAACAATAAAGTCGCGTCAAGATCATTTTGAACACCTCGCCCGCTTAGCAACTTCTGCTGCTGACTGTACTACTATGTAACAGTAAAGAGTTTTCGTTTTATAACGAATGTGGAATGTTGTTTTCATTTAGCCATTTGTTAAAATTACTGGTTTAACACAATTACCAATTCGACTTGACCTTAGCTACGAGTATGTACATAACTTCACACAATATAGCAATAGGTATGTAAAATGTATATGGACGAGTGTTTTTCACATTTTATATAAGTAGCTTTACAGCGTATAATTGTATGTATACTTTGTATAGGTATGTGATTGTTCCAAATCGTATAACTTAGATATGAAACATGTCCTGGGTATCCAATTCAACTGAAATATGGAAATTAATCATAAAATTAAAATTTTACGAATAGTACCTACTTTTTAGGGTCATGTACCCAAAGTTCTGTAAAAACGGTATCCTATTACTAAGACTCCACTGTCCGTCTGTCAGTCACCAGGCTGTATCTCATGAACCGTGATAGCTAGACAGTTGAAATTTTCACAGATGATGTATTTCTGTTGCCACTATAACAACAAATATTAAAAACAGAATGAAATAAATATTTCAGTGGGGCTCCCATACAACGAACATGATTTTTTTTGTCGTATAATGCGTGGTACGGTACCCTTCGTGCGCGATTCCGACTCGTACTTGGCCGGTTTTTTGAAAAGCCTATGTCATTGCGGTCTCTACATTCGTTTGGGAGTTAATAACGGTATTTGGAGTAAGTACTAATAGGATCTAAATGGGTTAAGCCAAGTTAAATTTAAATATTCATTAAGCGGTTAAACCGTTAACCCTGAGCCAAATTTGTACGGGTAACCATAGTTAATCCAGATTTAACCAGTTAACCCGTGGTTAGTGGGATATTGCAGGTGGCATTTAGTCATACTGACACTAAAACTCACCTAAGTAGTCACTATACCTAGAACTCTCGGCGCGATTCGGGAAATGAATTAGAGATTAACTAGATACGATATAGTAAAGATATGTGACGTTCCACTGCAAAAGGTTTTTCTAGCTAAAACGACGGAAACTTCGATTGCTACGCATATTTTCATTAGTTAATTTAGAAAATAAAATCGGTTTGTTTTGTTTACAGTAATATCATCCCTCGACAAGAATAGGGTCCAAGGTAGGTACAATGCCTATTACGGCCCTGGAAACTGTTATCTCCAAAATAACTGATTGTAGGGATCAAAGCGGTTTGCAGCCCACTGCCTACAAATTTGATTTCCGTAACAAATATTCCATTTCCCCTCACTACTTTATCAATATCATATAACTTCTGAGAAACTATTCTAAAAGCATCCTTATTCAAATGGTAACAAAGTAAAAAATCCAACGAAACACTTAAGAAAGTTACGAGCTTCGAAAAACTGCGGCGACTTTTACTAACATAATAATATCCAGTATACAGAGATCTTCCGTAATAGGCTACTTTGTTAGATTAGAAGGCCAATATTTAATGGATGGTTGTATTTGTGGCCAATTTAAAAAAACCCTTAGAAAACAGCTGATGTATTGTCAAAGGAAGACCTTTATACATTGGACATTGTCGAACGATCGTCCACTGTTTCCTGGTCTCCTTAACCCAATAGTGGCAAAGTTGTAAAAGGTTTTGCTTTAATGGTCAATTGAAGAAGTCAATTCTATAATGAGCCGCCGTTGCATTGATTTTGATAGATTGAGGAGTTCTTTGTTTACTGGTTGGTTGAACCTTGAACTGGAAAAGGTTTAAGAAGATAAGGGATGTTTGATGATTATTTTTCTTAAGTAGGGTCAGGTTCTGCAGATGATTGCGTGAAAACAAGAAGAAAAGTGAGTCTCACTTTCGGCCTATAAAAAGACGTTTCATAGCATCGTAGCACAGACAAAACATCCTCTAGACTGAGCATAGTCGCGCTATACTCCCTCTGCCACGCATACGGTGATTTTACTCCATGTTCGAGTCGAAAGTGTCTTTGTGTGACGTCCGTGTCTTTGAACGGACCAATCACGGCACGGGACTTCGCTCACCTCGTCCTGCGCACCCCCGCATTTTTGGCATCATCGGTTGCATGAAATAATTTTTGCTCCATTCGTAGTTTAATCTTTTGGAAATACATCATGTTTCCTTGACATTGATCTATTGGCTCTTTCGATTTTAATTCATAGCAATAGAAATCAATCGTCTACTTACTGTCAGTTCGTAATTTCTTCTTACCTATAATAATAATAATAAGCTTTTTATTTGTCCATGCAAAATAAATTAATACATTATTACAATTATCATTACGTTGTAAATTAATTTTAAATTTATAGTTATTCAGTGTATACATTTAATAAGTAGTTAATTTGATATATTAATTGGAATGAATTAGTTACACGAAATAATTAGAATTCATTGGAATTTAAATTTAAATTTGAATTTAGATTAAATTATGATTATTATATATATATTTTACATTATTCTTGAATGGACCCCCTTCGGGTAAAAGCCTCCTCCAAGGTATGCCACTTTTTTCTGTCTTTGGCTGTGTTAAGCCAACCTCGGCCTGCTATTGCCGTTAATTCGTCTGCCCATCTAGCATGCGGGTGGTCTCTCGCTCTTTTTCCAGTCGGCCCAGACCAGTCCCACCTTCTTACCTAAGTAGTTACCTAATATTTCATTCTAGATAAAAATGTTTTATAAACAGAAAAGAAACATCGTGAATAAGTAATGGGAAATTAAAAGTTCGAAAGACAGCCTTGCCCACAAAAACTCAAGTACTAACTTCTAATATTTACTCACGATAAAGTATATATAAGCGATTTTAGAGGTAGGTAAACTGCCCGATTCGAACTTTAATGTACGTCAATTAATAGATATAGAAACGATATGGATTAGATGTGTCAGTGTCAAAAGTGATGTTTTTGTTTGAAGAAACGTCACATTTGACACTGACATATCTAATCCACAACATTTCTAGATCTATTAATTGACGTATCTTAAAGATCGAATCGGGCCGATAGGCGCTTCACAATGTACCTACCTGTAAAAGCGGTAAGATATTGAATTCCAATTTCTTCACAATTTGTGGCTGTAAGAACAGATACTTGGTATAAAATACGTTTGAAAACTGTCGTTATCTCCGGTCACAGCGGGAATCTTTTTCACACGAAAAATTTACCCTTAAAAATGGTGATTGCAAAAAAGAACGCTTGCGAGGAATATATTGCCGTATTCGAACTTCAGATATTCACAAGAGACGACACGTACTAGATCCATTCTAGATACGTTATAGTTTAGACATCAACTGGTTCTCTTTTGCAGCGCAATCCGGGCAACCAATGTCACTTTTAGGTTAGATAGAGTAAGATATCTATTAGACGTGAATGGGATCTCTAAGACATATCTTGTGGAAATCGTTCAAGAGTATCTCCAGAATCGCGTAAATGTAAAATTTGACAGGTTAGATCTTAAACATATCGTTATCGTATCTTGGTGATGTCTGGAAGATGTCTATTTCAATATCCGAATCGGGCCCATAGTAATAAACAGCAGAAAATAATGAGTATTGTGGTCGGGCGCGGCAAAAGAAGCGCACACTTTGGATGAATAAAACAGTGTATATTCTGTTTTGCAAGCGTTCTGTAAAAAGTGTTTTAACTTCTATGAACTTGCTGGGAATATATAATGAGTTTAAAAATACTTAGTACTTACGCGACTATGGTAAAACTCACAGGAAGGGGTATGAAGGGTTATGATGGCTTATCAGTGTGTGTATATGTATGAATAGTGTTATAGTCGCACCAATAAAAGTCTGCAGCGGATTTGATAGCCGACGCAGTGTAAGTGTTATTTATACGTCATAATTTCATAGAAGTTTGACGTTTAAAATGACACTTGCACTGCGTGGGCTATCAAAATCGCTGCAGACTTTTTACGGTCTAACTCTAAAAATTCTAATTTTAACACTGGTTGAGATTGGTCAGTGTCAGCCTAGCTGGAAAACTGTTTTAAGTGGTTAAGAAATGTCATTTTCTTCAAGAAACTTCACTTTTGACACTGACGGATCTAATCCATAGGTAACTAATCCAGACCTAATTAATAACCTGGCATTAAAATCAGAATACGCCTGACAGTGAAAGTAATACTAAATCAATTCCTGCGTACAACAGGAAAATTGCAAAACGTAAATTTTACTACGGCCCGATACGAGTATGTAAGTGAAATATTATGTTATGCTTTCATATTAACACGGGTACTCGTAAACCAAGCCAGTAAAAGTGAAAGATTATCACTTATCAGATACGAGCCGCTTAAGAGATTTACGGCTAACCGACTATAGGTACATAAATATCAAGTTTCTTTCTTTCTTCTTCTTCCTCGCGTTATCCCGGCATTTTGCCACGGCTCATGGGAGCCTGGGGTCCGCTTGACAACTAATCCCATGATTTGACGTAGGCACTAGTTTTTACGAAAGCGACTGCCATCTGACCTTCCAACCCAGAGGGGAAACTAGGCCTTATTGGGATTAGTCCGGTTTCCTCACGATGTTTTCCTTCACCGAAAAGCGACTGGCAAATATCAAATGATAATTCGTACATAAGTTCCGAAAAACTCATTGGTACGAGCCGGGGTTTGAACCCGCGACCTACGGATTGAAAGTCGCACGCTCTTACCGCTAGGCCACCAGCGCTTAAGTTTCTTTCTTTCATTAATGCAATATTAATATTCTGCCTTAAAACTTGCGATACCTACTCAAATAATGGTTACATCCGAAGATATTCCAGTTAATTTTGGACCATAGTCGGGACCTTTGGGACCATAGATCTCTTGACAATATTTGTATAGGCCTAATAAATAAATTAGCTACGACCATAACATGATCCGTTAAGGCTAGACGAGCGTTTAATTAGGCAAGACTAACCTTTAAATCATGATTAACGCGACGCTTCCCCCGCTGAATTACCTTTGAGAGAGATCGGGTACAAACGATAAGAGGTCAGCCTATTTTTATATTACGCTGGTTTTTAGGGTTCCGTACCCAAAGGGTAAAACGGGACCCTATTACTAAGACTTCGCTGTCCGTCCGTCCGTCCGTCCGTCCGTCCGTCCGTCCGTCCGTCCGTCCGTCTGTCACCAGGCTGTATCTCACGAACCGTGATAGCTAGACAGTTGAAATTTTCACAGATGATGTATTTCTGTTGCCGCTATAACAACAAATACTAAAAACAGAATAAAATAAAGATTGAAATGGGGCTTCCATACAACAAACGTGATTTTTGACCAAAGTTAAGCAACATCGGGAGGGGTCAGTACTTGGATGGGTGACCGTTTTCTTTTTGCTTTTTTTGTTTTTTTTTTTTTGCATTATGGTACGGAACCCTTCGTGCGCGAGTCCGACTCGCACTTGCCCGGTTTTAAATATAATTTATCTCACGCTCGCAGCATAATCGTATATAGGTAGTGCTTTTGACTTGTATACGGCATTTTTTCGACATTATATGGCAGTATCAACATGTATATGCCAATATTTATTATTTTTGTTGCATTTATAAGACCCTGACGACATATGTATAACACCTTCTCGACATCTGTATGGCACTATGTCGACATTTGTATGCCACAATCGACATTTATACGGTCAAAATAGCCGTATAAATGTCGCCATACAAATGTCGCGTCATGTCGCCAATAATATTTTTTAGCGATATTTCCTACACAATACAACAGATTCACTTATTTATTTTACTATATATTTTAACACTATATTTGCAACTATTATTATTAAAAAAAACATTTTTATTCCAGTTGGAACGCTGAATACCAACGTATTCAGCGTCCATAAAAATGTCGTTGTAGTCGTACCAAAATATATCGAAAGAGATTTTTATCTGTTTTTAAATAAATTGAACTGTTTCCGGATTTACATTTGATGTCAATCGATGCCCAACTAACCGCACTATTGCGTCGTAAATTTAATCTAACCGTTATTCAATAGACAAAGAAGCTTATAGGGGGTATATTTAAGTCATAACAAAACAGGTGCCGCGCGGGACAGCGATAAAAAGGCTTCCCTTGTTTTATTAAATAACGCATTAATTTATCAATATGATTAAATCAATTCTCTAGAAAATGCTCTTTATAGAAATACAAAGTTGTTTATAATACGTTGCCTACATCTAAAGTTATGATTTTTTTTATTGCGCGATGCCGCCACTGGGACACGCGAAAAACGGCAAATTTCGCCGTTTTTGGAACTTCAAATGCGATTTTGTCAGGACCAAATAATATTTTTGGTACGTTGTGCATGATTTTTAAAGCTGAATACAGTGAATGAAAATATATACATACCTAGTCTTTAAGTCCTATGGACTTCGAGTTTTAGCCGTGGGACAGCAAAAAATTCCTATTTGAAAATTGACCCATAAAGCAATAAATTCGTCTATCTTTCATGCCTTCGCCCACCACAAGAGGCCCGGGGAAAATTTAGCACTCAACACCCCGGTACGGTGCGCAAACAGCATCGGACAACTCAATTAACGGGACCTAAGGGTACCGCGAAAATAAAATCGAAATTTCATTATCTACCTCTTTATCACTCTTGCATATTCGAGCGATAGAGGCAGATAAAACGATTCAAGATTTTTCGATTGTTGCGGTAGGCCTTCTGGATCCTAAATCAAAAAATCCCTTTTAGATCCTATTGCTCTGATTATATTTGTATCGTTAAGTGTTTTTGAAGGCCATTTTACTGTTCTGATCATACTTGTATTGCTAAGTGTTTTTGAGGATCATTTTACTGTTAAATTTATACAATAAATTGGAAAGTACCTAGAATTTGTAGTTTGTTATATTGAGCGTTAAGGTTGTAAGTTGTAATAAAATATGCGATTTAATTTTCACCACACCAGCTCGTAAATAGTCTCTTATTCTCCAAAAACAAATGAACCGGTTACTATGTAATAAATAAAAGACGGTGTGTGATGCGTAGTACGTATATTCGCAGACTGAACGGCCTAGCTAAAACCCACCCTCATGTACATTTATATAAATTTGTATCTACCCCATATCTAATACCTAACACCTCCACCCTTATTTTCTAACTTACGACACTAAGTAATTTCGTAGGTACATACGTATACATGTAAGTATATCCTTAGTTAGATATAAATCTTAGTTGTTTACATTGGTTGCCGGTGCAACAGTACGGTTAAATTAATAAGTTTTCCTTATTGTTTATAGTAGGTACAAGAATAAGAGTTTAGCCTACCAGTGCAATGAATTACTTATTATTACAAGCTAGGCAAAATTATATTTTGTGTTAATGACATAAAAACGTTGACACATAGGTGTCTTATACAAAACTATATTATCAGTAGACATGTTAAGCAATGACTTATTTACCTATTTATTATTAATATTTACTCTGAGGAAGGATATTTACCTTACCTATAATGAGCACAAATTACATACGAATACTTAATTACTAAAAACAAAGGAGCTTCCTTAAAATATGTCCTCAAACCCGAAACGTCGAGGTGGATTCACAACGGGTCTCAAACGATCGGGCCGCGTGCGCTCAGCGGCGGAGTCCGGGTCGGGCCGCTGCGCCGGGTTTGATTCCGACTCTGCCCGCGCGTCCCCTGGCAGATTGTTTATTTCGCTGTTTCCACTCTCCGCCGACCCTGAACTCGACGCCTCCTCGCTTGGGACCAACAAAGGTGTCTGAGCCGGTGGATAACTAAGCGCCATATTACGCGATCGCGAGTCCTGGACCTTACTATTTGAATCGCGTTTTCTTAGTTGATCTATATGCCGATGAGTAACTCCTAATGAACTAGCTATTGTATAATCGGTTTCCCCTTTCCGTTCCAGTACCTGTCCAGCTTCCCACTTGCTTTGTGAGCTCCCTACATTGTACCGTCTATACCATACCAAATCGCCTATATCGAACGCTCGCTGCGTTCCTCCCGCCGCGTCCCGTTGGCGGCGTTGAAGATCGGTAACCCTCTGTTCGCGATCGGGTTTAAGGCAATCTAACCGGGTACGCACCGCTCGACCTAAGAGAACCTTCGCAGGACTCTCGCCCGTGGTATTATGAGGGGTATTACGATACATTAATAGGAATCTATTTAAGGCAGTCTGTGAATTAATATTCTGCATTATCGCTTTTTTAATTACGCGCTTACACAACTTGACTGCGTTTTCCGCTGCTCCATTAGAGGCCGGGTGGTACGGTGATGAAAAAAGTTGTTCTATTTTATTATTTGAACAAAAGACCCTAAATTCATCACTCGAAAAAGGAGGACCATTATCACTTACTATCTGTTTAGGCAAGCCGAACCTAGCAAAGTATTCTCTTAGTTTTTGGATTACTATTTTAGCCGTTGTACTTGACATTTCTGATATTTCTATCCATTTGGAGTACGCATCTACAAGTACTAAGTACTTAACTCCAGCTACTGGACCTAAGAAATCCAAATGAATCCTAGCCCAAGGACGACTGGGGTAGGGCCAGGGGCAGGGGATGTGGCGCGGGGGCGCCGCCGCTACCGCTGCGCACACGGGGCAGGCGCGGCACATGGCCTCCACGGCCTCGTCCAGGCCGGGCCACCACACATAACTACGCGCCAGCGCTTTAGTCTTTACGATCCCCATGTGCGAATCGTGCAACTCTCGCAAAACTCGCTCGCGACATGCCGTCGGCACCACCACCCTATGACCCCACATGACGCAATCAAGCTCAGTATATAGTTCCGATTTACGATTAAAAAAAGGTTTTAGTTCTTTTATATCTGTATCTTGGGGCCAGCCGTCCCTGATGTAACTAACAATTCTACCCAGTAATACATCGTTGCGAGTTTCTTTACTTATCGCATTATAATCCAAAAGCATCGCCTCAGTCGCAAAATGTAAATATGTTTGTTCCGGACCGTCCTCGTTCACGGGACCCGCCAACTTGTGTGCCGCTATAAGTCGTGAAAGAGCGTCTGCTGTGTTATCATCCGATTTTACATACTCTATATCAAAATCGTACGCCGATAATATCAAGGCCCAACGCTGCAACCTACTCGCAGTCATACTAGGTATACCATGACCCGGTCCAAATATGCTTACGAGGGGTTTGTGGTCGGTCTTCAGCGTGAACCGCCTACCATACAAGAATTGATGAAACTTCTTGACTGAAAATATAATAGAAAGTGCCTCTTTGTGTATTTGACTGTAGTTGCGCTCCGCCGGTGTAAGCGCTCGCGAGGCGTAGGCAATGACAGTGTCAGGCGCCCCGCGCGCGCGCCCGCGCATGGCCAGCACGGCACCTACTCCGTAGGGTCCTGCGTCACAGGTGACAACCAGTTCCCGTTCCGGGTCATAATGACCTAAAACAGGCGCCTCACTCAACAATTTTTTTACCTTGTTAAATGCCCTATCCTGTTCGACCGACCACTTCCACCGCCTTTGTTTTCTTAATAATTCATATAATGGTGCTAAAATTTCACTAAGGTTTTGTATGAATTTGCCATAAAAAATTACCATACCGATAAACGACTTCAGTTCAGACACATTCCTAGGTCGCGTCATTGTCAAAATCGGTCGAATTTTGTCTTCGTCTACCCTAACCCCATTTTTATCAATAACAAATCCCAAGTATTTGACCTCTTGTACTAGAAAGGAACACTTTTGTTTTTTTATCCTTAAACCATATTTACTCAATTTCTCTAGTACCTGCTGAAGGCTACCCAAATGTGAATTTAAAGTATCCCCAGTTATCAAAATATCATCTAAAAAGAAAGTCACGTTAGGGATATCTTTCAAAAGGTTACTCATAATTCTTTGGAATATACCCGGGCTAGATGCGAGACCATATACTAAACGCTTATACCTAAACAATCCCCGGTGCGTATTAATTACCGTTAAATCCCTAGAGCCGTCATCTTCCAATATAATTTGATTGTAGGCCTGTGATAAGTCTAGCTTAGTAAAATACCTACTACCGCTAAGCTGGGAAAACAAGTCTTCAATTTTTGGAATCGGAAATTTATCTACTAACAAAACGCGATTCAATGTGGTTTTGTAATCGGCGCATAATCGTAACGATCCGTCCGGTTTATTGACGATTACCAATGGCGTGGCCCAGTCCGAGTGCTCCACCGGCTCGATGACGTCGGCGCGCAGCATGGCGTCGAGCTCAGCGTCGACGCGGCCCTTCAGCGCGTAGGGCAGGGGGCGCGCGCGGCAGAACACGGGCGTCGCGTCCGGCCGCACGTGCAGTCGAGCCCGTCCGCCGGTGAACGCACCCAAAGCCCCATCGAATATTTCTTTATGCCTGGAAATTACATCGGATATTTCATTTTCACATATTACATTATTCGTAAGAACATTTTCACAGGAAGACAGCTTAGGTATTGCAATATCTAATTCGGCTAGCCATTCACGACCTAATAAACTCGTCGTACCTCTGTGATGGACATATAAATTCAAGTTTTTGTTTATGTTTTTGTACTGCACATTACCCACAATAAAACCTGATAACGGTTTCGTTACGGTACCATCATAAAACTTTAAGGACATGTTACATGGCTCTAAAGGTACATCTTTAAACAATTTGTCATATGTCTGTTTACTTATACAGGTTAAGGCTGTACCGGTATCAATTTCAAAGGTCATTAACTTATTATTAACAATCACTTGTATCCTTACCGGTTTGTATTTGTCGAGGCTCATTTGGTAAATAGGTTCCTCGCTGATAAGATCACTGGACAACCCGCACACAAACTGATCTCGCATATTGTCGTCTAACGTCGTTTTGAAATCACAAAACCGTGCCATCTTTCTTAACTCCGCCACGTACTGCGCCACTGTTTGACCTTTGACCTGTCGGTACTGACGAAATCTGAAACGTTCTGCTAGCACCGAAGGAGTTGGTTGCAGATGTTTTTCCATTACTGCCACTACTTCTTTGAAGGTCATCTCGGCCGGCTTCTTTGGGCTACACAAATTCACCATTAATTCGTAAGCTGTCTCACCGACTACCGAAATCAATGTCGGTAACTTCCGCTCATCTTTCACGTCGTTGACGACAAAGTAGCTCTCCAGCCTGTCACAGTATGATCTCCAGCTACCACTTTGGACGTCGAACTCCCTAATTTTCCCCACCGACATGTTGATTTCAACAAAATCCTCGTCAGCCACTAATAAATAAAAGACGGTGTGTGATGCGTAGTACGTATATTCGCAGACTGAACGGCCTAGCTAAAACCCACCCTCATGTACATTTATATAAATTTGTATCTACCCCATATCTAATACCTAACACTATGTATGAGGCAATACAAGAGAGGCAAAGTAATTTATTGCAAATTTTGAGTCGTTTTCTCATGGACTGGTGGAATTGACTTTTTTATATGATGATTTTGAATGGTAAGTTTTATATTTAATATCGTTTGCCTTGGGCACATAAAAATTTGGGGACCTTTGGGAAAGTAAAAAAAGCGAAACAAACTAACATTTTTCTACTTTGATCTTATATTTATGCCCTGGGCACGGGCCCCGTGTGCCCTTATGGTAAAGACGGTACTGTTCGTTTGGATTTGGTTTGTAATGTTTTTTAGTTATTATTTTCGTCGCGTCGCAAAGTTAGTTTAACCATCGTGGCTATTATTTTTCTTTAAATGTAAATTGTTTCGCTGTCGCTACGGCCATCTTGAAACATCAGCCTCGTTAACATAACGAGGCGGCTGCAGTTTTTATGCTGTTCTCTATACGTTTCTGTTTTATCAGGCGTGGCTCACTCCACGATTTCGTCGCTTTGCTACAGGTAGCTAAAAGTATATCCGTTCCACACCAGTTTTGGGGAAAGCTATAAGCCGCGCGTGGCTCTGTCGCCACCTAGCGGCCATATCTGTGCTGATCGTAACAGACGCGTTTTGTTAGAGAGTGGGTCTTCTTTACCTAGTACTATTTATTCTGTGATTTTATTAAGAATGGCCATACATAGATCACCTCAACTACAACATGGAAAATATGTAGGTACCTAAACACGGTGTCTCAGAGCTTTCAGAGTCATCACATAATGTTCGTTTTTTTTAGCATTACAAATAAGGTGTGTGTGTGATGATTTTTTTAAAACGTGTTTTTCAATTAAAAGACATGTCAAGATCGCTTACCTTCTTGCAAGTTCTTTCTAATGCTAAAAAAACGAACTATAAGTAAGGTTAACCGGGGTAAATAAAGACGAAGGAGAAGAAAGACATTCGGCGCGATATCGGCGCGATTCGAACTTTACGATATCGCGCCGTTAGACATTCACTAGATATGAAATAGTAAAGATATGTGACGTTCCACGGAAAAAGGTACCTTATGGCGGCTGGCGCTTACGCTCATTATTAACGCCGCTCCAATATTCAGGCCGGGCAATGGTACCTTTTGCCGTGGAACGTCACATATCTTTACTATATCGTGCATCTCTATTTCATTTCCCGAATCGCGCCGATTTATTCCATAAAGCACACATACACAAGACAATAAGATGAAAGAAATAATATGCAAAAAAGATGACTAGAGCTTTAGACCAAGAAAAGTCTGCAGCGATTTCAATAGTCCACGCAGTGCAAGTGTCACTTTAAACGTCAAACTTCTATGAAATTATGACGTATAAATAACACTTGCCCTGCGTGGGCTATCAAAATCGCTGCAGACTTTTCTTGGTCTAACTCTAAAAATTCGGTCAGGTTCCATACAGCTCCTAATAATACATAGACAAACAAGTGCGAGTCGGACTCGCGCACGAAGGGTTCCGTACCATAATGCAAAAAAAGGAAAAAAAAACGGTCACCCATCCAAGTACTGACCCCGTCCGACGTTGCTTAACTTCGGTCAAAAATCACGTTTGTTGTATGGGAGCCCCACTTAAGTCTTTATTTTATTCTGTTTTTAGTATTTGTTGTTATAGCGGCAACAGAAATACATCATCTGTGAAAATTTCAACTGTCTAGCTATCACGTTTCGTGAGATACAGCCTGGTGACAGACAGACGGACGGACAGCAGAGTCTTAGTAATAGGGTCCCGTTTTACCCTTTGGGTACGGAACCCTAAAAATTGGCCTGGGAATTTTTGTATGTTGTCTTAAAATAGTTGTAATTGGAAATCAGCTGTGGCCGCACCGCATTGCGCCGGATCGATACGGCCGGTGCGAGAGTCACGCACGCGGCCCGGCGCCACACTGGCCGGCTGACTTCGCTAACTGGCTGGGTTATAGCTAAAGCAAGTTGACAGATTGACAGATGACACTGCTGTATTCGAACTTCAAGATATTTACAAGAGACGACACATACTAGATCCATTCTAGATACGTTATAGTTTAGATATCAACTAGTTCTCTTTTGCAGCGCAATTCGGGCAACCAATGTCACTTTTACGTTAGATAGAGTAAGTTATCTTTTAGATGTTAGTTAGATCTCTAAGTCATATCCTGTGGAAACGTTCAAGAGTATCTCCAGAATCGCGCAAATGTCAAATTTAACAGATTAGATCTTAAACATATCGTTATCGTATCTTGGTGATGTCTAAAAGATGTCTAATAGATGTCTATTTCAAAATCCGTATCGGGCCCAATGTCACTTTTACGTTAGATAGAGTAAGATATCTATTAGATGTGAATTGGATCTCTAAGTCATATCCTGTGAAAATCGTTCAAGAGTATCTCCAGAATCGCGCAAATGTGACAGGTTAGATCTTAAACATATCGTTATCGTATCTTGGTGATGTCTAAAAAATATCTAATAGATTGTCTATTTCAAAATCCAAATCGGACCCATTTATTATATTCAAAGACAAGACATTATTTGCAGTTCGACTGTATACAGGTGTAAAATCAATGCGGGCAATCCTTCATAACAGAATAAAGTATATCTACAATTTCAATTTATTTTTCGAACCTTCCATTCCGTAATTGTCATATAAAGAGTGTGAAAAAAATAATGGAATGGAAATAAAAATCTTAACTCGCGTTTTTTCTCCTATTAGCACTGAAAGAGCTCGTAATGTTCTGTGAAGAAATTACAAAAATCTAAATAAAAAGTGTAAGTATACAATTAATAAAATGGCCCGTACAGTCACCTGCAATAATATGTTACACAACGAAAGCCGCAAAAATATCTAACACGATCTTATTTGTAGAGCCATAAGAGCGTGTCACATATTTTTGCGGCCTTGAAATAGTAACATATTATATTATTGCAGGTGACTGTACATCACTGAATACTGTGAAACTCATGTCCAGTAGATTGTCCGAAGTCCTGGCAATGTGCCGAGCGTATTTGTCCCGGTATTATGTCACGGCACATCTCCCGGCTATTGATCTACACAATGGAGTTCAAGCTTCGATGTGTTAATGTTAGCTCAACATTTCCGACGAAATTCTATACAGAACTTCGCTCAAGAGTTCGTGGCCTCAGTAGCGAGAGACAAGCGGCGCGTTCGGCGGCGCGATTTTTTTAATATGGGTTTCAAATATTTTGCCCAGTAGGTCTAGATAGAAATGGTGGGTCGAAAAACTAAATCGCAAATTGTGCGGGGATTAGGGGGGAATAGTGGGGGGGGGGGGGGGCGCTTTAGACCAGCAACGGGACAGAAAAAAATGCAGTCGTTTTTTCTTTATATAGTATTGTATCTTATAGAGGAGCGAAATGCATGCGAATGATCAATCTGGACTGTTTGAAATAATGTGTAAAACAATTGAAATATTCCAATCCAATCCATAACCAACCAAATTCATATCCAACCAATCAAGTCCAACGATTGTAGGACGATTATTAGCAAAATTAAACAGACGTAAGCGACATCATGGGTTGGTTTTTAGTTGCATCGTCTGTCATCACGGCGTTTACAAAATTTTTGTGTAAGTATTCAGTTTTAGTTTACTGCTAGTTATGTTTGTCTCCCAAAATTTCCGTCGAGGCCTACAGGGCAACATATTCATAATCTGGTTTTCTAATATATAGTTTGCCCAGGCCCAGACAGAAATAATAGGACGGCGGATTATGTAAGTTTGAATGCTGAAGCAGTTTTTCAATTTCTTGGATTAAAGTGTCAGTTAGCTCGGCGACATGATTTTTCCAATAAATTCCTATTAGCGGGTGTCAGGCTAATCCGCGGTTCCGACTAATCGCGCGGTTTCATCGGCGCGGCGCCCGCGCACGCTAGTGTTAAGGCGCAGCCACGGATAGTACTATCACTTTTTTTTATCCCTCGACGCAAAAAGAGGGGTGTTATACTTTTGACCGCTATGTGTGTGTGTGTATGTTACACAGTAGCTCTTAAACGGATGTGTATTTGGATGCGGTTTTTTTATTCAAAAGCAAATTTTATAGCGATAGTTTGCAAAATCTGTAGCAAACAAGCAGGGTTGATCATAAGAGAATAAGATAAAGAGATGCGCAAACCTGTGGACAATACAATAAAAGTTAACGAGTTTGGTACACAGATATCCCGTTTTACTTATTTGAGTCTTAATTACTGAAAAAATATACCCAGCCTGTAAAGGTGCCGCGTAAAAATTCGCTTTATATAATAATAATAGCTTGTGGCGAGCTGACGGTGAGTGGCGACACCGCGGACCCCTATTCCAGAGGGCCCTGTCATCTGGCCCTTGCCTCTGTGCTTGCCTTGATTGGCCGGCCAGAGTGGAGTCGCAAGAGTGGGACCTATGCTCCAGGTTGGAAGTATAAAATGTCATAACGCCGGCGGCCTGCTGAACGGATCACCGGGATCTGGCTACAGCAGACTCACCTCTCGACAACCTTACAGCCGCTCCGAAGTGTTGCCCTATTGTCGCACTGTGCGTGCGGCCGTCGTAGGGCCCACTAAATGAGTAGGCGAGTCACCACCTGTCTTACACAATTTTGAGACTGATTGTCACGGCAGGTGTCCGCTAGTCTCCTCCCATAACCCATTATCCAGTCCATCCAACTTGCGTATCAATAGCCCATGACCTTAGTTCCCATCGCAGCACAAAGGTGCTGCACTGCAATAGTCTTTGCACCTGGCGGAGACCATCTCCGGGTGTATCATATTGTGCACTCGGGGATGGTATCCGCCATGTGTATCCCTTGCTTTTAGAGTAAACTGTCTTAAAGGGCCTCTGCGCTGTTGGCTTCGGCCCCACGCACGCCTCCCAAAGGTCCGGGATCCCATGGTCCCGAGATATGGAAAGGACAAATAATAATTCAGCCTATATACGTCCCACTGCTGGGCACAGGCCTCCTCTCGAGCGCGAGAGGGCTTTGGGCTATAGTCCCCACGCTAGCCCAATGCGGATTGGGGACTTCACATACACCTTTGAACTTCTTCGCAGATGTATGCAGGTTTCCTCACGATGTTTTCCTTCACCGAAAAGCGACTGGTAAATATCAAATGATATTTCGTACATAAGTTCCGAAAAACTCATTGGTACGAGCCGGGGTTTGAACCCGCGACCTCCGGATTGCAAGTCGCACGCTCTTACCGCTAGGCCACCAGCGCTCCTTTTCCGAAAAATTCGCTTTAGAATCCCTTAAAATTGTGATCTCTACAAGAAGGACGCGAACGAGTCCGAACGCCTTTTAGAAAAATGTCACTTCTGTGGACAATACCATAAAAGTTAACGACTCTTATACATAGATAACCCGTTTTTCTTATTTGAGTCTCAAGTAGGTGAAAACATGTATCCCGCCTGTAAAGGTGCCATGTAAAAATTAGCTTTAGATTCCCTCAAATTTGACATTCTACAGGAAAGACGCGAAAGGGTTTGCTAAAATATGTGTAAGACCCTATTTTACTAATCATGGAGTAATAAAGCTAACCGCCCCTTAACTGCAAGTCACGCTCTGCCGGCCTATGCAAATGGTCAGGAGAAATTATTAAAGACGCTATCCATATACAGTGTATAAATCCAATATGGGCAAGTAATCAAACCACAGGCATAGAATTTACCCGTTGTATTATAATTTCATAGAAATCTGACATTTAAAATAGCACTTGCACTGCGTGTGCTATCAAAATCGTTGCAGAATTTTCTTGGTCTAACTCTAAACGTTATTTGCCCTTGCACGTATTTTTAATTTCACCTTTTTAAGAATTTCATAGAAATTTGATATTTAAAATAACACTTGCACTGCGTGTGTCAATAATTGTCCATAGGTAGGTACATAATTTAAAGCCTCCTCCACACTCGTGTGCGAATCGCGGCGCGAAGCCGCGAACGCGAGTGTGGCGTCGATTTTCGCAGACAGCGAAATCGACTCCACACTCGCGTTCGCGGCTTCGCCCGCGATTCACGCGCATAGTCTGGAGGGGGCTTAACAAGGCCAATATGCGTGTATGGGCTATGGGCCATATTATTGAAAGTTGTACAATAATCGTTGCAGACTTGTCTTGGTCTAGTCTAACTCTAAACGTTTTCTATTGCATTTGGATGTCTGGGTTATGTCTCAGAAGCCCGAAATTTTGGTTAAAGTTGTAAAATGTCATACTGCCCGATTCGAACTTTAAGATACGGCAATTAATAGATCTAGTAACGATATGGATTAGATGTGTCAGTGTCAAAAGTGACGTTTTTGTTTGAAGACACGTCACATTTGACACTGACACATCTAATCTATATCGTTTCTAGATCTATTAACTGACGTACCTTATCAGGCCGATATACGGCGCGATTCGAGAAATGAATTAGATATGAAATAGTAAAGATATGTGACGTTCCACGGCAAAAGGTACCTTATGGCAGCTGGCGCTTACGCTATTATTAACGGCGCTCCAATATTCAGCCGGGGCAATGGTACCCTTTGCCGTGGAACGTCACATATTTTTACTATTTCATATCTAGTGCAACTCTAATTCATTTCCCGAATCGCGCCGATAGTCGTACTTTAAATATTAAGCCTGAAATATAACATGTCGGCCCATGATGGTCGCAAGTTGAGTGGGACCGGCCTTGGCCCGGTGCCAATGGCTTCTCTTCGACCCGCGCCTTGATCGCCTCAGGGACAAGGGAGGCTATAGGACACTATTATCGTTTCTTATGAAAAGATGTGCCCTTCACCGTTCATGTCTACTAGTTGAAATTTTAACCACGGTTCAGGGCCAATGCCGAAATCGCTAAAAATATTTTTAAGTAAGTAAGTAACATTTTATTGTACGGAAGAGAGGAATACGGGTAGGTACATCAATTAGAACATCAATATAGTACAAGGGCGAACTTATCCCTAAGGACCACCCCACATCTAGCGTCCCTCGAGCGTCGGCGTCTGGTCAGCGCTATGGAAAATGACGTCGCTGCGCAGTTGCGTCGACGTTGCGTCGAGCAGCGGCCATAGAGTTGTAGACGCCGACGCTCGAAAGACGCTAGATGTGGGGGGCCCTAAGAGTTCCTCATTTTGGCTATCCTATAGAAATCATCGGTATCACATCAGCTGGGCTCGGCTAGTAGGTACTTATTCGGATACTTTTTCTAAATCACCAAGCTGGCAAGCAAGCTGGGAGGAGCGCTCCAGTACTCTGTGTCGCGGCCAATTAGAGGCACCTAAATTTAAACCACATTTTGTACTGATCAAATATTGCAAATCACTCTTTCATCAGGCTCCATACAATAACCACCACTTCTGCATTTAACCGTTTAGTTAAGAAACCCTTTTAAACCAGTACTTTGGAAGTATAAATTGAGTTCAAATCGAAGCTTTTTATTTGTGTCGTTGAGATCCTGACCGGCTCCAATTTCACCACGGCTACAATTGTCAGTGACATATGTCGAGCGACAATTGTCAAGCGACAGGTGACATATTACAATATTATAAAATATTTTCTATGTAAATACTTACAAACATGACAGGCATTTTGCTACAAAATTGTATATTACAATTATGTTGTGAAACAAGAATTATTTTTTCTAGTCGACATATTTGTAGAATTGTCGGTGAATCTTGACAGGAAATGAGTTATATGTCGGAATTTCGTTACAATTGTAGTGTTTCTTGTGACAATTGTCATAAACTTAGCAAGAGAAATATCTGTTTTCTTCCGATATAATAAACAATTTTTTAATAATTCAATGATGGTGGCAAACAGCAATACGGCCCGCCCGATGGTAAGCGGTAACCGTAGCCCATGGATGCTTGTGACGTCAGCAACAGTGATATTTTTCAATTGTCGCACCTGTCACCCTGCATGGTGAAATTGGGGCCTGCACGGCGGCTACAATACTTATTGCATTAATGTTAAATCTTGACATTGCATGCAGTCGACAGCAATGTCACGCAGCAGTACTGTACTCTGAATTCGAACATATCACCCTTCTTTTTGACTTTGCCGTCATTGAGTAAAAGTCAAGTTAAATTTCGGTTGAAGTCCAAGATTCCGTGAAATATGCCAAACAATATTAATGTCGTCTCAAACTTGGCAGATGTTCCGAGTTCCGAGAAATGAGCACAGCATAACCTATGCCAAGAAAGAATGAGTTTTACTTGGTAAACACAAAATGCCAAATATGATGTTTGAACGACAGTTAAAGCACAATTTTGTACAAATCGACGTAGAGTCTATCCATTGGATAGTATCCAAGCCAGGCGTGGCTCACTCCGCGATTTCGTCGCTTTGCTACAGGTAGCTAAAAGTACATCCGTTCGGCCCCAATTTTGGGGTTTGCCATAAGCCGCGCGTGGCGCTGTCGCCACCTAGCGGCCATATCTGTGCTGATCGTAACAGACGCGTTTTGTTAGAGAGTGAGTCTTCTGTACCTAGTACTATTATTTATTCTGTGTCCAAGCTAATTTTGTACTAACTTTAATATGTAAGTATTAAAAACCTACGTGACATAAATGCGAGTTCTTCAAAACAAGCATAGTAAATCACTTATACATGTATGTATCGTAATAATAAAGATTCATTAGTGTAATTAAAAGAAAAGTTTTATAGGCCTTGGCTTATTTTTAAAGTTAAAAGCTCACGAAACTATCTTGTTTTTCAGGTTATACACTGTCTAGGATTATAATGTATACTAGATAGTAAACATAAGGGCTGGCCAGTATTTTGCTCAACGCATTAGTATTGCCATACAACGTGGCAATGCGCCGGCCAGCCTTCTGGGCACACTGCCCATCGGCAGTGACTCGGGGGACGTTTTTTATTTATAGGCTTTTTATTTTAAGTGTATTTAGTTTAGAGATATTATAGTTTGTATTATTATTTGTAAGCTAATTTAATGTTTTATATTTACTTAATTGTGTTGTAATAAATATTTTTTTAGTAAATATAATTTTATATTTTATATTAAATAAAGAAATTTTATGTAAAGAAAAATTAAGTTTAATAGAACAATTTCATGTAAATTTGAGATTAATGTTAACATTGTTACACTTTATAATCACAAGTGAGGCTGCTGAATAAGTGTGGCTAGGCATTGGGACCTGTTTATACATATTTACAAGTATAATTATCCCTCTAAAAGCCTACCAGCAAGGCTTTACACATCTTGAAAACAATGAAATATTACCTCAACCCATTAATCAAGTCAGACATGTTACAAAGACCTAGCAACCTGGAAACAGCTCTCGGCTCGATTCTGAAAATGTATTAGATCTCTACTAGACCTCAACAAGTTACGATATGGATCATTTAAAGATATTTGTAAGATAGATATGTCAAATTTGACGTTTCCGCGATTCTGGAGGCCCTCTTGA